>NC_016132.3:8750000-10000000 GCF_000005505.3 Brachypodium distachyon | reverse complement strand
ATTGCCAACTAAGAAACATGCGCTCTTCTTTTGCTTCATGATGAAAAATTGAAAATATGTTCAAAATATATAGAGGTTTATTAATATCCGTCAATACCAGTATGACATCGCCAGTAATCTTAAACAGAATCATCAAGCTCAATTCAGAAATCAATACTGTACAACACTAGAAATACCAGGAAACATTGAGCAGTACCAGCATGCCTGGTACACTTAAAAGGTCCTTATAACACACAAATCATAGCAGAAAATAAAATTGTCACATTACAACTAGTAGTGATCCTAAACTGCAATAATGACAAATGACAAAAAATCCTTGGTCTATTACCAGAGCCCGACACATTAAAGCAAATCTTAAATCATGAATAAAGTATTGTGTTTAATAGAAAGGAACACAGGAGAATGCCCAGTACACACTTGAATTTTCAGATGATGCTCGCGTTCCAGCTCAAGTAGAATACTCTTCTCTAGGCTCCTTTTCTCCATCAGGTGGTATGGTGTAACCCTACCATCTAATTCATCTCCTGATTCTTCAGAGTCACTAAGAAAAAACAAAAGGTCACCAAATGTCAAGCTGTCTACAGTATAATAAAATGCAGAATAAAGTGAGAATGACGAACTGTGACACACAAATTTCATTTGTTTTAAAGCCAACTAAGGGAGAAAAATGCAGGATCGAACTCTCACCTTGATTCGATATCATTACATGAAAAACTCGTTCCGTGTGCTACAAGAGCCCGGGCATCCTCATCACTGTCATCATCTTCATCTTCCGTGTCACCTTCCTCCTCAACCCGCATGACAAAAGCCTTCTCCCTCCCACTGCCACCATCAGCCCTAAATAAACCAACGAAACAGTACAGGTAAAGTCAAATAAATCGGCGAATCAAACGAGAGAGAGAGAGAGAGAGAGAGAGAGACCACTTCGGCGGCTGCTTCAGGGGCATAGGCGGCGCGGCAAGACGGGTGGCTTCGAATGCATCAAACTCGGTGAGGACATCCCCGAGGGTCCAGCTCGGGCAGGGGTCAAGCATCTTGGGGCACCGAAGCTCCACGCGCGTGAAGGCCCTAGGAGGAGGAAGAAAGAGGGGAAGCAAGTCAGTGTGGACGAACATCAGCTAGATACAGGCAGAAGGGTGCGAGAAATTGCGATGCGGAATTACATCGCAGTAGCCGACGGCGAGGCGGTGCTTGGTCGTCAGCGCTCCGGCTCTACATGCGTGCCTTGTCCGGCTGTAACATGAAGAAGTGCCACACGAGGGTGGTGCTCGGCACCGCAGCGGCAGCGGCAGCCCTGGAAAATTTAGAAAATGTGCATAACAGCAGCAAAAATGTTTCTGAAAAATTGAGTAATCAAAGTAAAAAATGCTGATCACCATAACAATATATAGCAATGTTTGATGTTCATCACAAAGTGTACTGTAACACAAATTGTATACATACAAAATTAAGACATGTGCACGGTAAGTCTGTAACACAAAAAATTACCAACTCTGATTCAATACTATCGCTGTAAACACATATATTTTTAGTAGCATTGTAACACACAAAATTGTAAAGACAATCGGCAGATAATGAAGTCGTGAAATTACCTTCAATCGTTCCTAACAATACTTCAAATACCCTGTGAAAAGAAAGAGACACAAACTAAAATTCGTGGATGAAAGAACTTGCAGGAAATCTAGGGTTTCTGCTGCAATTAGTATATGTTCCATGAGGTTTGGTGGGGGAAGGGGCGACGGGGAGCACGCCATGGGTGCAGGTGGAGCTTGGTGCAGCTCGACCCGCATCAGAGAGGGAGGGAACGTGGGGGATGTGGAAATGGGGGAGAGGACGGGATTCTGCTCCCTGGGGTTTGGAAGGTGAAGGGGGCGACGGTGGCGTTCCCGCTCTGGTCGAGCTCGGCGTGGACCGCCGCACCGGAGAGTGAGAGGACGCGGGAGGTGGGGGTGGATGGGGGCGAGTTGGCTGTAGAACGGCCGGAGGGCCTGGAGAAGGGCGGGCGGGAGAGAGCTCTTACCGCCCCGCCAGCCGCCGTCTACCGCCGCGCGCCGTCGCCCGTCAGCCGCTGGTCGCCTCCCTTGTGCGCTCGCCCTCTTTTTCCCCACTTTGTGTGCTGAAAGAAAACGTTTCGAGGAAGGGCCGAAGGCCGCCGGCTCAATTTGGGCCAAGCTCCCGTCAAAAACAATTCCGCACTCCATTCGGAGGGCAATTTCAGCGACTTTAATGATTCAAGAAGTTCCATACGACCGGAATTAAATATTACGTGTATATATATTCTTTTTAAACATAAATACATCCATATTTGTACAAATAAATTTGACACAACTAATAATGGTCGTAGGGAGTACTACTTATCTCAAATTGGCAAAATATGCATGTACCTATGTTTAAAAAATGTGAGATACATGTAATATTTCGACAAGTAATTTCGACACGAGGAATAGAAATTTTGGGGTGTAGAAACCCTTAGGGCTTAGGCTTCGTTTGGACGTAAGTATCGAAAGGCATGCAATTTAACTGGGCTCCCCTTCTAACTTAACTACTATTGTACCGGCGTGGATATGATCTCCCCTAGACATAAGCAATGCTTTAGCTAATACACGGAAATGCATACCATGATTTTTCTGTCTATCAATAACTACATGCATTGCACGGTGAATGTGAAGAAGTAAGCCATTGCCGCGGCAATAATGAGCCAAGGCATGAAATTGAACTGGGCTCAATACCAAATCATCATCTATATCTATAAACTCTATAAAGTTAAAACCCACTAACTGCAGTTAATTTAGCAAACTCAACATGCAGCCTATCCACGCCAGCATCCCATCTTCTAATTTCCATTAGCCTTCTTCCACTACGGTTCTACCCTCCCATCTTCAACTTCCTGGGCGCATTTGAGTACAGCTATTCCCCTTCTCCTTCCTATGCTTCAATCCCGACGGCACCCTCTCCGCTTCCTCTCCTTCCCTGCACTTGCGACCATAAAAAGGAGAGAGAAGGACCAGCCCGCCTCCGCCATCCACTGATGCCACGCCGCCCCCCGCCTCTCTCACCTCCTGCCTTCGTCCGCTGCACCCGAGTCCCTGCCGCCGCCTGACCCGGACCCTCCTGCCTCCCTGCCGTCGCCCAACCAGGCCCCACTCCCCGCCCTCCCAAGCCCAAGAAGGTGATGGGGCGTATGCACGCCCTCGCGGCGCGACCCTAACCTGCGGACCCCTGTCTATACTACCTGCTCGAGTCGCGCTCTCACTCGACCGGCCTTCGCTCAGGTAGGTGACCTCTCCTGCTCTTTGGTCCTTTTTTTTTCTTTAAGTCCCCAAGTTCATATATTTCAATCTGATGTTTCTAAATATCTGATATTGACTTCTGCCTACAACCTGTTTGATGTTTTGTCGGCCCAGGGTTTGCGTTGGTTCTCAGCGTTGCCCACTGGAATTAGGAGGAGGAGGTTGTATCGGTACACAGGGTCCAGGATTCGATTCGATTTTGCATGCGTCAAATTTTCCAGCACAACCTTCTTGCAACGGTACAGAAGGTTCTGACCTATAATTTCTGTTGTTACTTTTGCTGTTGTTACTGATGTACCATCTGATTGCATTGGATGAGCATATGCATTGTTTGTTGAATATAATTTAAGTTGGCCTATGATGTTCCATACTTTCTCATAAATATTGTAGGGCAACATAAATATACAGGTAACAGAGAGTAACAGTCTAACAGAGATGGAAGGAGACACTACGGTTAAAAGTGACAATACTCACACTAAACGCTATATACCTTCAGATATTATGCTATTTGATTTCTTTCTGTATGCAAAGAGCGAAGGATATATATGACTATGGTACATGGAGGGCTGGAGTTTCATCATTTTGTTTGGCCTCTAATCTGCTGGCTATTATTGATGGAGAAGAAAAAAGGTAAGGCAGTGAATTGTCACTTAAGCTATTGTGCCCAATTTTGAATGGACAAGTGGCTGATAATTTACCACGATACACTATTGTCTTCATCAAGTTTTGGTTGAAGTAATGGCTGATAATTTACCATTCATCTTCAAATCAAACCATTTAAATCCTGCAACGAGGAGGGAGGTGAGGATGGTGGGGATTGATGGCATGAAAAAACAGGGTGGCTCGAAGAAGATAACGATTCAGCAGGTTTCGCTCTCAGAAGGATAGCGCGTTGGCCAGGATGAATTTGGGGCCCTTGCCAACGTCTTCTCATGGTCTGCTGCTACTACGCGTGCTGGACGGGAAGAATCTGCAGCCATCGTTGTCGGCCCACTTCAGTTACCTCGCAATACCAAGGTTGGCCAGATTTTTCCCTAATCTCAATCTTCCACTATTGTATTACTGCTTCATCGCCAAACTATTTTCTACATCTGTCAATTATTTTTCATGTCTCTGCTGAGTAGTTGATCGAGTAACAGAGGATAAAATTGCACAGATCCAGCTACGCTAGATGCAGATTAGAAGTGCAGTTGCTGGATTTACAACATGCATTCAGTTATCTCCTGTGTAAACATGTTGCCATTTTTCCCAGGTTGCTAATTTGGCATAAGTGATTTTATTGAATCCAACAACCATCCATGTCTCCATTTACTGAAATCAGAAATGACAGTATTCAGGTTGATTACCACAAAACACGGACCATCTTTTCATCGCAGCTTTCTAACAAACACTAATAATATATCTATGCTGCCGCAGTTCATTCAGATCCATGCCACTAATTTTGTTGAGAAAAGCTTACATCTATACTTTTGTTATTTCTTTACCTGTTCTTTGTGCACATTTATTTTCTAAAGTCTGTAGACAAGTTGTTCGATGAACATTGAAGCACCCCAGTGGTCTAACTTAAGAACTACTATTTTAAGCTGGCATTATTTTCTCAAGTCTGATGCATACAGCCAGCAACATGTTTCAGTCATAAATGTACCAAACACACTACCATATGTCTTATGCCCATAGTTTTATTCATGCTAAACTATGGTTAGATTTTCAGAAGTGCTCGAACGGTCTGCCAAAAATGGTGTATTCTTATGTACAACTACCAAAAAGTCCTGTAAAACATTTAGAGGGTCCTGGCTGTTTGTTGTAGATAAAATTATATCCTAAGGTCTGGAGCAATACCAATATGCAAAAAAATTATTCATAATAAACTGATTTGTATGTATGGTATTAGTTATCCCATAAAGTTTAATTTAGATTTTGCCTTTCTCTTTTGTTGTACAAGTGTTATTCCAAGAGAAGTAAATTATTTTCTTTGGGTCTACTTCTATTTTGTATAATATATAAAAAGTTGGGAACTCCGGGAATCATGTTTAGTTAAATTGATGCCATGGTTTATATATACGTTTAAAGTTAGGGAGGGTTTCTACAAGTTGCGTTGTGAGCGTGCTTGCATGGCCAAGAAGTTATGTTCCTTTCAAGGTTATACAGCATGGTCCATGAACCATGTATGTGAGATGCTTCGTAACAAATGGAGTTGTTGATCCCATATGAACATATGACTCTCCCTAAATTCTAGATGTCAACTAGTGGATAATGAAATAATAAAATGATGCGCTTCATTGCTCATATAGTTAGCATAGCCAATAATATTCTTATTGTATCAGAACTTTTTTGTTGAAAATAACTATTTTGTTGAAAAAAAATCTTTTGGAACATTACGACACATGAATGACATAATACAATAGTTGTTTCATCGACTTGAAATGCTTCCTACTCAGCTCTGATTTTGTTTTTGTAATTTGCAAAACAACAATCTAGGATTGTCAAAAAGTGTGACGGTTACTTAAGGACGTATCCTTAATTTATTTGTGTAATTGGCATCCAAGCTTCTTTCTCACTACACATTTGCAATTGTGGTTCGCGAGAGCTTACAAACATTCTGATGGAGTGGTCAAATTACTTTTCCTTTCTTATCATTTATGTATTCTTTAAGAGTTCTCATCATTCTTAAGTGTTTGACATACTAATTCCGCAGCAACGCGCGGGATATCATCTGGTTGTGTTGTCGTTCTTGACACCAATTAGAGTAAGGGGTGTCAATACTCGATGGCACAAGTGCGGGTATAAAAGTAGGCCGTGTACGCCGGCCTTATAGCGAAGGTCGCCGTATACTTGGACAAGTTGACACGTCGATATTTTTTGAATAGGTTCGGCCGACCCTGCGGGTGCGACTTAATCCTATGTTGGGAAAGGCTTCGAGGGGGTTGTTAGCCAAGGGCTTGGGCCGAGCGGATCTTCCCAAGACACCTTTTAGCGAGAGATTCGTCGGGGCCGCCTCGTACTTGGACAGAATGCGTCTTTCCAAGTATCGAGGTTAGGATACTCTCGGAACTCTAACCCAACCCCTTCTCCTTCGAGCCTGTGCCAACCAAGATTAGCTCGGAGCCTCAAAACTAGAGTCCCCTAGAAGGCTTCCTCGAGGCCGATCGACTTTCAGTCGAGAGCGGCGCGCGAGAGCGAACCTTAGAGGGAGCACTCTAACCCTCTCCCCTTGAGTTTATTCAAGTGAGAGTGAGTGGTACATGCCTCCATGGGGGGTATTTATAGCCTAGGGGTTCATGACAAAGACCATGGCTATCCTTGGGGAGAGAGAAAAGTGGGGGCAAAATGGTAAAAGTAGCTCCTTGGTTCATAACTTTTGTGTGCACCATGTGAGAAAAGTGGGGTTTGGTCCATGGTCCACCATGGACTAAGGGCCCCCTCCTCACACCTTTCTTACCCCCTACTCTAGTTCATTTGATCCTTTGACCATGGCATGAGAGGCTTGACTTGTTGACTTGTCTTCCTTTGCCACGTACGATTCACCGCGCCACGTGGGCGTTTTGACTCATGCTTGGGAAATGTTGACTTAGTCGTCGCCACATAGGATTTACGGCCCGGCCCATATAAGGGTTTTAGTTTACTACAACAGTAGCCCCCTTGAGCTGGAGGCATTGAGAATGCCTTCGGGTCAACCTTCGATGCGAGACTTTTGATCCTTTTTCTCGTTCTTGGATTCATGATGGTGTCTTTGATGGATTCCCTAGTGAGTTTCCTTGTGAGAAACAGAGGTACTTGGTGGTTTTCCTGCAAAGAACATGAGCCTTAGAGGCGTTTCGAGAAAATTTCATGCCTACGGCGATTTTCTCTGCGAGAAATTGAGTTTCGGGGGGTATTTTAGCAAAAAAAAGGGACCCCAGGGGCCTCTCTGCGAGAAATCCGGTGTCCGAAGGACTTTTTTGCAAAAATCAGGGGCCCCGCGGGCCTCCCCAAAATTTCTGAGGTCTTATTGGTAATTCTTCCGAAGTCTTGGGCCTTTTTGCAAATTTCCTCGAACTCAGCCAGCTGCACGGGCCATCCGGGCTGGCCTGGTGCGCGCGCGGACGCGAGCTGGGCCGCTAGTTGGGCCTCCTCTGGGAGGCTTTCCTTAGTTTTTTTAGGCCGGCTTCTTTGGGCTTTTACTGGGCCGGGGCCCAGTTGGCCTTGATACCGGTTCGGGATTTAAGTTGAAGATCTGACGGCCACAGGCAGGGGTGTGCCCTAGATCGGACGGCCCTGGGCCGTCGTCTACCTTCGTACGGGAGGGGACCGAACGGTCCTTCTCTTTCGCCTTTTGCAGTCAGAGCTCGTCACCGGGGGTGACGCCGGCGCGGCGAGGACGCAGGACCCGAGCGCGGGGCGCCCTCCTTCGGCCAGGCCAACCTCCTTTAGGGAAAAGGGGGCGCTTCCCCTTCCCATTTCTTCCCTCCCCTTTGTCTTGTTCCTTGGTGAGAAGGACGGCGAGGTGTCGCCGCACCATTGGCCCGGCCCGGACGCCTAGGGGCTCCGATGGCCTATAAAATGGAGACCTTGGGCACTGTGGAGCTTCACACCACACTTGTTTGGTTTGCCCGGTGTTGAAGACGCGTTCGGCGGCACCCGGCATTCCTTCGAGAGCTTGGTGTAGTAGGGAGCTTCGCAGGGGCATTAGCTACTCCTTAGCGACGACGGAGGTCGCGTTGGTCGCTGAAGAACCGCCGCGGAAGCTCTCCATCATCGAGTCGTCGTGGGGGCGCGGAGCACGTTTGAGGCCGCCCGGGGCGAGGTGTCGATCGTGCCTACAAGTCCTCCCGGGAGATCCTCGTCTTCGTCCATGCCCTTCTTGCTCGTGTCAAGGTGGGTGGAAGCTTTGTGACTCTGTCCTTGATGCGTTTTTGGGTTGGCAACCCTTGCGGGCATTTTGCCGAATGCTCTCGGGGCGTCGCGATCCGGCAAGGGCGTGGGTGCGTCCCGTGTGGGCGCGGCCTTGGCTTGGTGTAGCGAGGGAGCGGTGCGGTCGTGCGCACATCAGGACGCGGCGCGGATGTAACATCCCAAGAGCAACATTTACATTAAGCCCTTTGTGTGGACCTGTTTGTAATTTATTTCTTGTTGCATAACATTTTACATTTGCATCCATGCCATGCCATGTCTATTTGTTTGTGTCACATGAGTTTTAAATTTGCATCTCAACTTGTGGTTTGAATTCTTGTTGTTTGAATTTGCTAGATGATTCAAATATGAATTTTCCATAATTTATTAAAGAGAGTCAAATGGATTTTTCAATCTGTAAATCCATTTGAACATTTTCAAATACTAGCACTATATTTGAACTCTCCTATTCCTCAGCTTTTCAAATTGGTGAATTTTGAATCCAAAGTTATTTGCAAAGAGAGAGAAACAGAAAAGGAAAAGGAAAAAGAAAAAGAACCTTACCTGCTTACCTCGGCCCAATTTCGCGCGCAGCCCAGCTCGGCCCATCTTCTCCCGCCGCGCCGCAGCCTAGCTCGGCCCCGCAACCTCGCGCAGCGTCCGCGTTCCGCTTCCCCACAGCGAAAGCGCATTCTCCGGAAATATGCCTTGTCTCACAGGCTTTCTTCCACCTTTGCTTTCTTCCTCCTGGCCGATGGAGCCCGCGCGCCACGTCCGCCCTCGACAGCGACAGGGAGAGCTCCGGGCCCCTACTTAAGCTGCGTCGTGCCTCCTCCCTTTCCCAGCGCCAGGCAAACCCTAGCTAGGGTTTCCTCTTCCTCGTTTCTTGCGCCGCCGCCGCCGCTTCTTTCGGGCCGTGGACGCCCCTGCATCACGCCGCCTCCTCCGGCCGAACCACGACGCCCCGACCGCGTCACGAGCTCCGCCGCTTCTTCCTCTTCGTCCACGTGCAAGGAATTTGGCTGGGATCGTCTACGTCGACGCCTAGCTCGTCTTCCCAAACTCCGACCGCCGCCTCTTCTCCGACAAATTCAGACGAGCCCGTCCACCAAATCCTCGTCAGCTTCCTCCGGAGGATTCAGGGTGAGCTCCTCTCTCTCCCACTCCTTTCCGCGCTCGTTTTAGTGCTCCATAGCTTCGTAGCTGTGCGCACGCGCCCCGGTTGCCGCCGGCGAGCTTACTCGTCGCGCCACGCCGTCGTTCTCCTTAAGGATGATGTGGTGGTCTTTGTGCCACTTAGAATAACTTTGCGCGCCGCTTCCGTTTATGTAACATCCTAAAATTTCAAACTTTTACATGTGCATTGCATCCATGAGCATATTGCATATTTGAATTCAAATTTGAATCTCAAAAGGCTTTGAAACGACTCTATTTCAATTTGAACCCTAGGGTTTACACCCATTTAAGCTTTGGATTTTCAAACCAATAGGGTTTATGTATAAAAAGTGGTTTATTGCATATATAAGCTATCCCATAATTTTTGGATAATTATTTGGACTTGAAAAAGTATTTTATTTAAATAGATATATAGCCCTAAAGGCATTTATAGGGAAAATGTATTTTTATATATTTTATTTTGAGGGGAAACTACTCCCAAAAGTTGAATCATGGTAAAACATGATTTTACAAATTTTCTGGAATTTATTTGGACCAATTTGGAGTTCAAAATCAAAAGTTATCAAAGAAATAACAAAACAGAAAAAAAAAGCCTAAAAAAAAATAGAACGGACCGACCCACTGGGCCGGCCCGCTAAGCCGCGAACCGGCCGAACCGCCCGCCCGACCGCGCCCGAACCGGACCAGTCCGCGCGCGCACGCCCGCTGCCGCTGACGCGTGGGACCCACGCGTCAGGGCCTTCTTCCCCGTTAAGAAAGCCGGCGCTGAGTCCGCGCCGGACTGCCCGCCGCTGCAATCTCCGGAATCCGGAGATTCCGACCTTCCCAATCTTCGCCGCTCGCGTCCGTTTAAAGCCCGAGCGCCCCTCTTCTTTTTCCCTCTTCTCGCCCCCGCTCGCACGTGCCCACGCCGCCGGAATTCTTCGCCGGAGCCGCACCCGCGCCGTCGCCGTCTTCGCGTCACGCTGACGAGCTCGATGAGCCATCTTCGTCGCCGTTTGCTCCTTCGTCTTCCTCTCTCTCTCGCGCATCCACTGACGCCCCCCGTTTCTTTTTCGATGCACCGCAGCACCGCCCCCGTCGCGCCCGAAGCTCGCTGGAGTTCGCCGCCCGCGCCGCCGCCTCGTCTTCGACCTAGGCGAGGACCCCTACCGCCCGACCCCGCGCCGACCGCGCCCCCATCTCCGCCGTGCCGCACCGCGCCATCCCCGGCCATCCCCGAGCCACCCGCGTCGCCGGAGCACCCCGCGCCGCCGCCGCCCGTGCCGCGCCGCCGCCGGAGAAGCTCGCCGGAACCCTAGGTGATCCCGACCTCCCCTCGTCCGTCCAATCGAGATCAACGGTGTAGATTAGATCTATTTTTATTCACTTAACCGAACCGGTACCGACAAATAAGAAAACGCCATGTGGCACCCGATTTATAAAATAAAAATCTAATTTTAATCCCCCGGAATAATTAAATGGCACTTTTGCAGAAAAGCCCCTGTAACTGCAAATGATCTTATCTTTTAATCTGTTTGGCCAAATTTAATGATCCACACCTTTTTGGAATCCTTAGGAAATTTAGAATCTTTTGGCACTGTCCAATTTGAAATTTGAAATTTTGAATCACATTCAAATTACAGAATAGGGTTTAATACCATTTAAATCATAACTATTTATTTAGAAGTCCTTTTTGAATGAAACCAGTGCCCAAAAATTTGTTTTATTATCCTCTGTCCATTGGGACAGAGAAATAAATATTTTGAGTTAAATATTTGGCTGATTCCAATAAAACCTCATTTTAGGGTTTGAACCCTAGCCTTTGCCTTTATTTAAAACCCTAATGCACTTGTTTTAATTACTTATGCTTAAGATCAGTAGATGACCCGAATAAAATAAACCCAATCATGTCACATGTTTGCATCGCATCATAGCATACATTCTTTTGTCATGTTTGAATTGTGTGTTTATGTGTGTGTATGTTTGTTTGATTGTATAGTATTTTCGGAGAGCGAACCTTGCGATTGTGACGAGTGTTTGAACTCCAACTACTACCAAGGCAAGTTCACTTTGATCGTATCCTATTACCGTTTGTTCTTAAAATACTTATGCATTAGAGTTGTTTGTAGAAATGCATTGATGGGACTATTACTCGTACTTATGCTAGTTATGATTGACCTACTAGCTATAGGGTTACCTTTGCCATTAATCCTCCACCAATAGCCATCGTGATTAGAATTGCTAGCCCTGCTATGTTAGTATATGAGGGAGAGAATCTCAATCAAATGTGAAATGATGATGTGGAGTGATTTTGGAAACTTGGCAAAACAACCCTAATGAACCATCCTGGGTGGACTGCTTTGAGATTTTGAGATGTTATGCGACGTCAGGTCCATTTCTATGTGTCCCTCTGAGTCGAGTCTCCGTGGATTCGGAGATGGATCGTCCATGGACGTCTCTTCCGTGGATTCAGGGAGCGCTTGCGTCGCAAATGTGGAATGCCACCTGGGGTATCAGAGACTGGACTAGTTTCCTGTTTAGTAGCTTCTAGTACAACCACAAGCTAAATGGGCTCTGGCTGGATGGAGTAAGAAATGTGAACCCAGATCCGAGGGCTTGTACTGAGGTAGTTGTGTAGGTGGGAGCGCGGGTCCCTCAGGTGGTCTGGGTAAACATGTTCTGAAAATTCTTGAAGTCGATGCCATTGCTACTCCCCTGGGAGGACAGCAAGGGATTAACACGTCGAATTCTTGTGGTGATTGTGTACAACCTCTCGAGAGTGTCAAACTAAGTACTTTGCCGTGTCCCCGGTTACGGACAATTATGAGCAACTAGATATTAGGACTGTAAGAAAAGTCTCACTCATTCCAACTTCTTAAATAAAATGAATGGTTTGAACAGGGTAGGGGCACTTGATGCTTCTACTCAATGTGCTCTAGGTTAATAAGAGCATGGGTGTTTCTACCCCGTGTCCATTAGTTAACAATATTGTAACATTCAATTCTAGTAAGACAAACTATGTTTTGCTTCCACGCCATAAAGCCAAAATCCCACTATACCTCAATTGCATATACTTGATAGGATCTGTTATAACTTCCAGGTGAACTTGCCAATACATTCAAATGTATTGACCACGTAGCAGCCAACTTAGCGCGCCTCGCCTAGTCAGCCCTTCCGGGCCCGCTATCAGCCGCACTGGCTAGCTGCGCCCGCGTAGTTTTAGTTCTCCGTGTGTTTTCATTTGTTTTTAAATTCCAGAAATGTTTCAAATCTTGTTTAATTCCTAGTAAATGCATGCTATATCCAATTTGAGCAAACCATATATGTTTTGGAATCAGAAAAATGCAAGGAAT
The DNA here is from genome assembly GCF_000005505.3 of Brachypodium distachyon. NCBI lineage: Eukaryota > Viridiplantae > Streptophyta > Magnoliopsida > Poales > Poaceae > Brachypodium > Brachypodium distachyon. The sequence goes on along the minus strand of NC_016132.3, from coordinate 9,987,330 downwards.
TTAACTGTATAATTAGAATTACATTTTGAGGTTTCAAATTTCAAATCTGTCCCAGATTTGAAATTCAAAAGTATGAACTTGTTTAGTCTCTAATTTAAAATTGGTAACTCTTCTGTAATTGTTGTAAACATCAAAGTTGATCACTGTAACTTGTAGAACACAGTAGAATACTTGGTTAGGCCCTTTGTGTATTTTAAAGGTACTGTTTACCATGTTCTAATCACCTAATTGTTGACTTTGTTGCTAAATGGAATCATTTCACTTGCATATTGTTGCATCGTGTTGTCACATGCCATCTCATGTTGTATTGTGCATGGCACCTGTGAATGGTTACTTATTTGCGTATTGTGTGATTTCGTTCTTTACGATAGCGACTCCGACTTACTCCGCTGACGATCCGGGTTCCCACACTTCTTCGCATCCCCTCTCTCGGTGCCCAGCGACCGAGAATCCAGGCAAGTAGCCATTCCTTGAACTTGTTGATTATACCCAATGCCTCTCTCTCATTCTTGCATTAAGTTACGTTCTCGGTTCTTGTCACGATGCCTCTAGAATTGCATAGTTTTAGTCAGCTCTACTCAAATGCCTGTTGTCTTGTTCCTTATCCTATTACCATGTCACATGTTTGTTATTGCCCTAGTTGGTCATTAGAAGTTTGCTTAGATTGCTAGTATAGTGTCCTTACTTGGGGTTATACAATTGCTACATCCACATGCTACTATCTGTATTTAAGTGCAATTATTAAACTGTGACCTGCTATTACCTGCACAAGGCAACGATGGGAGGCCGTGCTAACGCATTGGTGTTTTGTTCCATTGGCGCCGACCTAAGGACTGAGTTCTCGTTTTCGTCGACCCAAGAAACTTCGCACTAACCGCTCGTGGGAGAATATATGGGTTCCCCCTCGGCTTAATACTCGTTTCATAGCTCTTCCAGGGGCCACATAGTTCGGGCGTTCCATTTGGCATATCGCATATACACTGGTGTTGTGTTTGGAGGTTTGTTGGTACTTTGCATACATATAAGATTGCGGCACTAGTCTGGAGTGGTCATTTTGCGGACACCGAACCACTACCAGCTGTCCACGCAACTCTTGAGTCCGTATGACGCTTCGGCCGGGCTCTCGTTTCGGATTAGACTCAGTCGGGTGGTTCCCTGGATTAGTTGTGGGGCTTGGAGACGTCATGTCGCTCAATCTTGCCGGCACATGCTTTTGCGTGTGTTCCATGCTAGTGGCGTCAAGGGTTGGACGGACGTGTACGGGTAAATTGGCACACCCTGCAGGGATAAATCTTTCGGAAAGCTGTGTCCGGGGTCATGGACGACTTGGTTGGTCATTATTTGATCATAGAGAACTCATACCAATTAATTAACTTAATCTCCTAAACATGAGTAGTAATTAGCCTTAACCATGGATATGCTTAAAACTGCTTAAGTGTGAGTGCATGTGGATCATTTCCTCACAAGGGGTTGTGGGGGTGATAAGAGGTTGTGTTTGTTTGGTGTTAGTTGTTAGAGGATCACCTCACTTAGTAGACGCTTCTCATCCTCTACTTAGACGATGTCATTAGTGTGTCTCTTCAGATATTTCTGCTGCTGCATAACCCCACCATATTATCCATCCTTTGAGACTTGTTGCATATCTAGTTTAGATCTCCCGTAAGTCTTGCGAGTACTTTGTACTCAGTTGCTTTGCAACGTTGTTTTCTCCAGAGTTTCCGGAGGAACAAGTGAGTGGTTACTTCGTGGAGTTCGACGACGACAGCTTCGACGCTTAGCCAGAAGATTCCAGAGCAGGGTTCTATGAACTTGTGGGGGGCTCTCCTTTCGGTTTCAGCCTCTTAGGCAATAATTGTAATTTGTTCGTACTCGGGCCTAATTTGCTTCCGCTGGTGTAATGATGGTTGTGGACATGTGTCCGTGATTTGTAATAACTTGGTATTTTGCTCCATGTATGAGCTTGACTTAATCTGGTGTCTTAGAAGTGATGTAATGTTATAATTTTTGTTCCAACCTGCGGTGAACACATTGCGTGTATGATTTGAAGTGTTCATCGTAGCGAGACACTGGGGCTTAATTTATGCGCGAGTTAGCATTTGGGGCTAAATTGCATAAATTCGGTCTCGGGGTCTCACAGCGGATGCGGGCATGGCTTTGATGCGGCCTCGGCGTGGCGGGGGGCGCGCCGTGCGAGTGTGCGCGTGGCACGACGCGGCGCGGGCCAGCGTGCGTGGCCTAGAACGGCGAGGTGTGTTGTGGCGCGGACGCGGTGCAGGCATGAGCGCGGCAGGGTGCGTGTGCAGGCGCGGGCGCGAGCGGGGCACGCCGGCATTTCACCGAATACCCCACGGGTGAGGACTGTGGCTTCCCTGCTGCTCTTCTCTTTTTTTTTGCTGAGTGTAGGTGGGCCGAAAGGCAAGTGGGTCGGCGGCCAGGGGGCCTTCGGCCTTCCCTTCCCCCGCGCGGGCGGAGGATTTTGGCCCAAGGAGCTTGGCTCCTTCCTTTTTTTGTCGATTCCTTTCAGATTTTTATCACATTTAGCTAATTCTTGGTGGATCCTTTTTGCAGGTGAGATGGCGGAACACGATGTCGAGCGCCCGGTTGGTGAGCCGTCGAGGGGGTCTTCCGCGGCGCAGCTTGCGGCGAACCGACCGTCGCGGAAGAAGAAGGTCTCCTTCTGCCCTCGTGGTGGCCCTCCCTTGGTTCCGACAGCGCCGGTGGACGGCGGAGGATGGGCACACGACCACCTTCTCCATTCGTCGATGAGCCCCGAGGATCTTGCCCAGCTGGAGGAGGCGGGATACTTCCCCAAGGGGGACGGTATCCTGCCCAATGGTGAGGAGGTGAGGCTCGACCAGCGGCGGCGTCCGGGATGCATCGTGGCATTCTCGGCTTGGTTCCACGCCGGCCTGTGTGTGCCTGTTCACCCCTTCTTGCTGGAGTTCCTGGAGACGTATGACATCGAGTTGGCCCAGCTTCACCCGTCGACGATCGTGAGGTTGAACGTTTTCAGGTGGCTGTGTGAGACGGCGATTCACGAGGAGCCTTCAATGAAGCTTCTGCTGTTTTACTTCATCGTGGAGGTGAGGGAGTTGCTCACCCCGGACGGCTTTGCTCTGAGCGCCTTTGGTTCGGTGAACCCGAGGCTTCGTTCCGGTTTTGGGGACGACTTCCTGCTCATGCCGGGGAAGAGCGCGGAGAGGTTGTTTGTCAAGTGGGAGTACCAGTGGTTTCTTTTTCGGGCCTCGAAGACCCGTCTTCGGCACACGGGTGATCTCCCTTGGAACTCTGGGGCGGGTGGCCTTAGGGAGGTGTCTCACCCCGGCGACCCTCAGTCGGCCGATCTTTGGAAGGTGGCCAAGATCAAGGAGGTGTCCGCCGAGAGGAGCTTTCATGACCTCATGGAGGAGATGGTGATGGCGGGGCACTTCATGATGAGGAGCCGTCCGAGGTCCGAGATTGGGATCCCTCGATCTTTCCGTCCTCCACAGCTCGTCACCGCACGTGAGTGTCACTCATCTCCCCTTTGCGCTTGGATTGTTTTGCCTTGTGAAGGTACTCAACAATTTTGGCTTGTCTTTTTTCAGCGACTTTTTTCGAGGAGAGGGCAACGTTGTGGGCCGCGCAGCCGATAGGTCCGTACGGCGGACCGGAGCACTGCGACTACGAGACCAAGATCAGTGAGGGGGGATGCCACAATATCATCGCGAAGTACTTCGGGAAGATGGTGCCGGTGCGACAGGACCCGAAGCTTGGTCGCCTTCTCCGAGTGGGCGATCGCTACTCCCGCTTGGCCACACCGTCGATGTTGGCGGTGGGGTCCAAGTTGCGGGACTCTTGCGGGAGGGCGAAGGCGGGAACGGCGATGCTAGGCTTGGCGGTGCCTGTCACGCCGGTCCCCAAGATACCTCGTCCATCGAGTGGATGCAAGAGGAAAGCTCCCCCGACTCCTTCTCCTTCTCTTGACTATACCCCGGCGGATTCGGCGGATCCTGTCGTGGGCGAGTCGAGGTCCTCTCTGAGGGTGACCTTGGACCTGCACATGAAGGGGAAGATTGGACTTGAGCAAGTTCTTCCTCCTTTAAGTTACGAGGTTGAGGCTTTCACTTGCGAGACGGGGCTTCGGCTTCGGAGCGACTCAGTGGTGGAGTTGTCGACCGGAGCCAGCGGTGCGGGCGTCCAGGTGTTCTCCATTGGTCGCAAGCGTCCCGAGGAGGATGCTCCTACCTCGGGTGAGTGCCCTTCTCTTTTGGTCACGTCATTCTTTTTCCGAATGATTTTGATATGATCTCCTTGGTTTGTTTTTAGGTGCGAGGGCCGTGGAGCTCGGGGTTCTTGAGGGCGAGCCCCCGACTCAAGCGAGGGACGGAGCACTTCCAACGATCAAGGATGGAGCGAGAGACCCTTTCGTGACACTGGAGCTGGTGAGCATCCGTGACGTATCTCCCATTGTCCTTCGGATTAGCTTTGTGCTAACTCCTTCTTCCTTGCAGGTGAGGGGTTTGGTCGATGCCGTGGGTGCCCTTCCTGCCCTCAAGACTCAGGTGGGGGCACTTTCTGCTGCCTTGGACGTGCAGATGTCCAAGTCTACCCTTGCCTTGAGTGAGTTGGCTTCGGAGAGGGTGCGGCGCGAGGCCGTGGAGGCTGAGCTTTCCCGCGTTTTGGCGGAGCTTGCAGCTGTGGAGACCAGGGCTCGTCTTGCTGAGGAGTGCCAGAAGGACGAGATTGCGAGGACCCGTCGAGTTGAGGAGGACTTGGTGGTGACCAACCTTGATAGGGAGCATGCCCGCGTGGAGGCTGCTTCCCTCAAGGTGGAGTTGGCGGCGGCGAGTGACGGCCCGATGCTTGCTCCTCGTGTTCGTCCTCCTCCGGATCGTCGTCCTGAGGTGGTTTCGCTTTTACTTGCTTAGGCCACCGAGATTCGGGAGAAGATGATTTGCTTGAGGAGTGCTCCCCAGCCGGATCTTCCTCCGTGTCGCACGGTGGATGAGGTGAGCAGGGTGCTTACTTCCCAGGTGGAGCTCATTGAGCCTACCGTGAAGAAGTGCCTCCTGAGTACTGGTGCCTAACTTGTTTCGTCGGCGGTTGCGGCAGTCCTGGACGGCGGTGCCGGGATGAGTGGGCTCGAGGGAGAGATGTCTCACGGGGCGAAGAAGTTTCTGACAGATCAAGGTGCTCCTCTTCCCGCTCAGGCTTGACGCTTCGTGCGTTGCCTTGAGCCCGCTCTTCAGAGGGTGACGGTGAGGTGTGAGCCTCGTCGCCCTCGGAGGTGGTGATGTACCTCAGCTGCTTACTTATGCGATGTTGCATATCTCCACTTGACTTAGCCCCCATGGCTAGCATGTTTAGGCTCTTAGTCGTAGAGATTGTAAGGCAGCTTTTTTGTTGTGTTTCATGCTTCACTATGTAGTCAACATTGTCGGAAATGTTAACTTAGCTTAGCATGTATTTCTCATGTTTCACCATGTAGTCGACATTATCGGAAATGTTAACTTGGCTCAACATGTGTTTCAGGGAGTACTATATTTCCTTCTTATGAAGTACTATATTTCCTCAGTTTATACAGCTCCCAATCATTCGCTATGATTGCACTTTTGTGTCATCAATTGCCGTCGCCATTGGGATACGACTCAGCTTCGGCGCCTTGGGCCATGGTTACGAGCCACGGGTTCTAGTACCCTTGTGAGGGTTGCTATCGATATGCGGGTAGGTATCCGGACATTTCGACCTGCCGTTTGGGAAATTTCATGCGGAATTTTCCTTCTTCGGACTTCAGGAAGCTATGCTTTCCCGCGATTATTATGGAGCCTTAACCCGGTTACTATCATGCAGGCCCGTGCGTGACGTCTCGCATACGGGTAGCACGGTTCTCCGAGGTAAGTAAGCTCATGCATAACTTGCTTATTTACGTTCTCCTTAAATGCGTTTTAAGGAGCTTCCGGCTCTCGGGGGACTTGGTTCAACTTGGCGGATGGCCTCGAGGCACGCTAGGATCCACCAAGGAACAAGTCACTAATAGCGACCTATGTCCGTGGACATTTTTTAGAGGATGCTTGGGCCAACAGAGGCCTTTCCGCGTAGCTCGGTGAGCGGCACAGCGACAACAGCTCTTTTTACGACGATGAGTCGTGTGAGTGTCTTGTGTCACTCTTAATTTTTCCTCAAGGACTTGTTTTATTGATCCTTACTTCCTTGTCTTAAGGTATGGCCCGATGGACACTTACAAGCCTTATGTAGACGCGGCCTCGTTGGCGCTTACGATCCCTTGAAGTTTCGTAGGGAAAAGGCCGGTTGGGCGCGGATAGTCTTCTTTCGGGGGCGGCAAGGATTGTCCTTGAAGGTCCTCCTTAGACGTAGAAACGCCGGAGCTTGTCACCGTTCCAGGCATGGACAAGGCTTTGCCCTTTCATATTTTCGAGGTGGTATGCACCATTTCCCAATACTGCGGCGATGCGGTATGGTCCTTCCCATTTAGGGTTGAGTTTGCGTTGGAGCTTTGGGTCGATATTCTTTTTCAGCATGAGATCTCCCTGGAGGAAGGCTCGTTCCCGCACTCTTGTGTTGTAGAAGCGTGCGGCGCTTTGCTCGTAGACGGCGTGCCTCATGAGGGCTTTGTCACGAGCTTCTTCCACGAGATCGACGGCCATCTTGTGATGCTCTTCATTTTCGATGAAGGCAATTGGGGTGGCTTCTTGGAGCCTTTCGATCCGAGGTGAGCGGAACTCGACCTTGGCGGGAAGAACTGCTTCGGCTCCATACACCAAAGAGAATGGTGTTCGGCCCGTGGAACGGCTTACGGAGGTGCGTATGCCCCAAACCACGCTAGCGAGTTCATCTCCCCATGCTCCTCTTGCTTTGCTAACCGTGTGTTCTATCCTTCGGCGGAGTCCTTGGAGGATTAGTCCGTTTGCCCTTTCGCATGCGCCATTGCTCTTGGGGTAAGCTACGGATGCGAAGTGCAGCTTGATTTCAAGGCATTCACAGAATTTGATGAATTCCGCATAGTCGAACTGTTTGTCGTTATCCATGGTTAGCTCTCGCGAGACGCCATATGATGTTTTTCCAGAAAAAATTCTCGACGGCCTGTGACGTGATCTTGGCAAGCGGCGCTGCTTCTATCCATTTGGAGAAGTAATCAATCGTCACCACGAAGTAATTGCAGCCCCCATTGCATGCGGGGAAAGGCCCGAGAAGGTCCATCCCAGCGTGCAAATGGCCATGTTATGGGGATGTTCTTCAGGTAAGTCACGGGCACATGGATCGACTTAGCCATTTTCTGGCAAGCCTCGCATTTCCGCAATATGGTGATTGCGTGTTGCATCATGGTGGGCCAATAGAATCCCTGACGTAGGGCTTTTGCCGCGGTGGCTCTTGGCGCAAGATGGTGGCCGCATATTCCTGAGTGGATTTCCATGAGGAGCTCGGCTCCTTGGTCAGGAGCAATGCGGCCGCTCCTTTCTTGTATAGGATGCCGTCGAGGAGGACGTACATCTTGGCTTTTGCGAGCAAGTTTTGGCGCTTGGGCCTTCTGCTTCTTCGTCCACCTCGCCTTTCAAGGCATGGATAATCGGTGTCATCCAAGAGGGTGTAGCATCGATGACCATGCTGGTCTTTGAAGCTTCGTCAAGGGTGTTGGCTTCTTCCTTTATGGATGGGGCGCGAATTACTTCGAAAAATGCACCGGGTGGCAGCGGTTCTTTGGAACTAGCCGTTCGGGCTAACCTGTCGGCCAGGTGATTTTCTCCTCATGGAATGCGTCGCACCTCCATGCCTATGAAATACCGTTCCATCTTGCGAACTTCTTCGATATATTTCTTCATCCTTTCATCAAGGCATTGATATGACTTGTCCATTTGGTTTATCACCAGTTGGGAGTCTCCTTGGATGAGAAGGCGTCGGACTCCCATGGCCTTGGCAGTTGAACCCCGAGAAGTAGCGCCTCATATTTCGCCATATTGTTGGTGGCGTTGAAATCAAGATGGGCGGCGTACTCCAAGATCTTGCCTTCGGGGCTGATGAGTATGACTACGGCCCCGGCGCCGTCGAGGCGATTGGAGCCATCGAACCTCATTATCCAATGTGGTTTGGGGGGCTCGATCTTGGATGCGATTTCTTCGGGCGGGGTCAGTGGAGCATGCCACTCGGCCACAAAGTCAGCCAGGACTTGAGATTTTATGGCTGTTCTCGCCGTGAGTTCCAGCGAGAAGGGGGCCAATTCCGTGGCTCATTTGGCGATTCTTCCGGTGGCGTCCTTATTGCCGAAGACTTCCTTGAGTGGGAAGGTAGTTGGTACCATGATGGTGTGGCCCATGAAGTAATGACGGAGTTTTCGAGTGGCCATGAGGAGGGCGTATGCGATCTTCTCGATCTGGGTGTATCGACCCTTTGCTCCTCCCAAGGCTTCGCTCACGTAATATACTGGGCGTTGTGACCCGTCTTCTTCCTTCACGAGTGTTGCGCTTACGGCGACCGGGGTCGCGGCAAGGAACAGGAGGAGAGGCTCCCCCTGCTTTGGGCTCGTGAGAAGCGGAGGGGTCGACAAATAGGTCTTGAGCTTTTCGAAGACCCTTTGAGCTTCATTGGTTCACTCAAAGTTGTCGAGGCTTCTCATTTCTCAAGGCTTTGACAAAAGGAAGACCCTTCTCGGCTGACCAGGCAACGAATCGTCCCAAGGCCGCCATTCTTCCCGCTAGGTGTTGCACATCTTTGACGGAGCGAGGAGGCTCCATCTCCATGATGGCCCGGATTTTCTCCGGGTTGGCCTCGATCCCTCATTGAGAGACGAGGAAGCCCAAGAGTTTTCCTCCTCGAACTCCGAATGCGCACTTCTCCGGATTGAGCTTCACTCCGTATTTGCGGAGATTGTCGAAGGTTTCTTGCAGGTCCTTGGGATGGGTCTTCGCAATTTGACTTTTGATGACGGCATCGTCAACGTAGACTTCGGCGTTTCTCCCCAATTGTTCTTTGAGGATGAGGTTGACGAGGCGTTGGAAAGTTGCGCCGGCGTTCCTCAAACCAAAAGGCATTCTGCTATAGCAGAAGGTGCCGATGGGAGTGATGAAGCCGGTCTTTTCCTCGTCTTCCTTGGCCATGTGGACTTGGTGATACCCTGAATAGGCGTCCAAGAAGCTCAACCTTTCGCATCCCCCCGTGGAGTCGACCAGTGGGTCGATCCGAGGGAGCGGATAGTCGTCCTTGGGGCACGCCTTGTTCAAGTCAGTAAAGTCGACACACATTCGCCACTTGCCGTTGGCTTTCTTTACCAAGACCAGATTGGCTAACCACTCGCGGTGCCAAACTTCTCGGATGAGACCGGCGTTGGAGAGTTTGGTGATTTATTGCTTGATGACCGAGCTTCCGAAGCTTTTGCTTTACGGGAGCTTTGTTGGGTCTCACGGCGAGGCGATATTCCATGACGTCGTGCGGGACTCCTCACATGTCGAAAGGTGACCAAGCGAAGAGGTCGGAATTCTTCCGAAGCAGGTCGACGAGTTCTTCCTCAAGCTTACTCGAGAGGTCGGCTCCAATCTTCACCGTGCGTGTGGCGTCATCTTGGGAGACGCGTACTTCCTTGAGTTCTCCTTCCGTGAGGGGCTTAGGGATGTAGCGCTCCTGGGGATTGGTTTCGGATGCTCCCGTGTTCGAAAGCATGTTTATACTCTTGGATGATTCTCCCTTTTCGGCGCACTTGGTCTCATGGCAGTAGAGTGTCTTTCTATCGGAAGATTGCTCACCGCAGACCGTTATCACACCCTTCGGGCCTGGGATCTTCATGCACAAGAAGTTGTGGTGGACGGCGGCGCAAAGATGGTTGAGCGTCGTCCTCCCGAGGATGGCGTTAAAGGAGGCTTGCATATCCACCATGTCGAAGCGCATGAGCTCGGTCCGATGGTGCGCGGCGTCTCCAAAGGTCGTGAGGAGCTCAATTTGTCCGAGTGGCTGAATGGATTTCCCCGGCACGAAGCCGGTGAGGTGATAAAGGGATGGCTGCAGCGAGCCGTTCTTGTATCCCCCTTGTGGCTCCATCAGCTTCTTTAACTTGCTCAGATATAGGATGTCAGCGGATCTTCCGCCATCCACAAGAATCTTCGTCATGTGGGAAGCGTATCCCCTTGGAGTCTTCTTCGGTGAAGGCAATTGGCACGCTCGCCCACTTGGGAGGTGGTGTCGGGGTGAAGGTTCCCACGACGTTGACTTCGCGAGCATACTCCTTGCGTTGCCGCTTTGATCCCCGTCCCGTCGTGGAGCCCTCGAGTATCACTCCGACGTGATACGCGGGTTCCTGGAACGGGAGGTTATCCTCCTTGGGTGCTGGGTCAGCGACAAGGACGTTGGCGGGGCATGGAGCCTCGGCTGTCTTCTCATCCTTGCGCCGGGCTTGCATTCGTGCCTGGAACTCTTCACGAGCCGCGATGAGAGTGTTGCACTCTTTGGTGCCGTGGCTTGCCGAGTTGTGGATGAGGCATCTCCCAGTTCCTCCCTCGGCGGGGCGAGGTGGCTTCTTGGGTTGCCAAGTCTTTTGGGTTGGTGCTTGTCCTTCAACGGCGAAGATCTTCCTGGCTTCGTCGCTGGGGGCCTTTTTCCCCCACCTCGTCTTCTTCTTGGAAGACAAAGTAGGCGCAGGGGGTTTGTCGGACGAGGGAGCTCCTTCGGGTGCGGGGCGTGGCGCGTCTTTTTTGGCGATGTCCCCGTCTTCGCCCCAGGCGTATTCTTGGAAGATTCGATAGAATTCCTCGGTCGTCTTTGGTGGGTTACGACTTAGGGCCCGATTCACTTCTCCTTGGAGAAGACCTTGCATGCATGCGTCGATCACGGTGGTCGACGTCGGGTTGGCGATTTGGCTTCGCACCTTCGCAAAGCGTTGGAAGAAGCTTCGGAGTATAGCTCGTGAGCCTGCACGGGTTCTTTGAAATTTCCTTGAAAGTTGGCGATGAAGACCTCTTGGAGGCGCTGCCACGAGTGCATGGAATTCTTTCGCACGTTATAAAACCAAGTTTGCGCCATCCCGGTGAGCGCGAGCGGAAAGAGGTTGCACATCTCGATGGGACCTCCCCTGGCAGCCCGTATTGCGGTGGAGTAGACATCAAAGAATTAAAGAGGATTCGATTCCCCGTCGTACGGCCGTATTGTAGGCGGCTTGAACCTTGGCAGAAAAGGCGCGTCTTGGATCTCCCGCGTGAGTGGATTGCAAGTCGGCCGATTCTTTGGGTTCCTTCGGTGGCGAGATCCTCCCTCGTCGCTTTCGTCGCTAGAGGGGTCGCTCGGAGAATGATCTCGGCGTTTTCTTGGGGGGTCAGAGCGTCGATGGGAATTTCTTTCGCCGCTGGCACGGGCTCCGGACTCCGCCACTTGCTCGTTCCCATGCACGCCGGGGTCTCGTTCCCCGCGAGGCGCAGCTTGAGGCGGTACCTGGTTGCCACCTTGCTCGACCCCGACGGGGGGAGCGAGGGGCGCTTGAGGGGCACTCGCAAAGCGAGGTTGCTGCTGAGCGTGTGCGACTCGGGGAGTTCCTTACGGTGGAAGCCCCCAATAGGGATGATACCAAGGAGCTCCATGAGCGATCGTGGCAGGCGCCAACCGAGGCAACCCCGAGTTGGAGGGTCGTAGGTCGGGACTCCTTGGTTTTCCGGCGCGGATCTTCCCGACGCCACATTGTTTCCTCTTGTAGGTTCCGAGGGTAAGGTCACTATCGGTTGTAGGGAAGGTGGCGTGAAGCTCATCAAGCGAGGCATGCCGAGTTCCGTATCCCCTGCAGGGGCGGCAACCGTAGGCAGCTCGCCGATCCTTGCCACCACGTTGGTGAGTGTCGAGGGACCGCCTACGATGGTTTCGTGCACCTCGGTTCCTTCTGGGACGGCCGGTAGCGAAGGGGCCACCACGACTTCCGTCGTCGCGACCATGTGTACCATCCCAAAAATTTCAAATTCTTACATGTGCATTGCATCCATAAGCATCATGCCACAATTGCATATTTGAATCCAAATTTGAATCTCAAAAGGCTTTAAAAGTTTTTATTTCAATTTAAACCTTAGGGTTTACACCCATTTGAGCTTTGGATCTTCAAACCAATAGGTTTTATGTATAAAAGGGGTTTAATGCATATATAAGCTATCCCATAATTTTTGGATAATTATTTGGAGTTGAAAAAGTATTTTATTTAAATAGTTATATAGCCCTAAAGGCATTTATAGGGCAAATGTATTTTTATGTATTTTTTTTTGAAGGGAAATTACTCCCAAAAGTTGTATCAAACCTTAGGGTTTACAAATTTTCTGGAATTTATTTGGACCAATTTGGAGTTCAAAATCAAAAGATATCAAAGAAATAAGAAAAACAGAAAAAGAAAAGGGCTAAAAGGAAAAAAAGAAGAGAAAGCCGGACCTGCCCGGCCAAAATGGGCTGAACCGGCCCCGTTCCGCGCGCCCGAGCCGAACCGACCGGCCTGGTCCACGCGAGCGCCTGCACCGAGCCGCTGACAGGTGGGGCCCGCCTGTCAGGGTCGTCTTCGTCGTTTGGAAGGCGCCCACGTCTGACGCGCCGCCTGACGGTTTCGCCGCCGCGCGCTCACCGCCGCAATCTCCTCGTCCCGTCCTTCCTTTTTAAGCGCCAAGCGCGTCCATTTAAACCCCGCGACCCCCTCTCTTCTTCCCCCTTGCTTCCCCAGTCAATCGCGCGACCACGCCACCGCGATTGCTCGCCGGAGATCGTCGCCGCCCGCCGCCGTCTCTCGCCCCGCGTCGTCACGTCGGTGAGCCATCTTCGACGCCGCCGCCCTCCCTCTTCTTCTCTCTCTGTCGCGCGCACCATGACGCACGCCGTCTTCATTTTTGTGCACTGCAGCGCCCCGACGCCCGAGCCCGAAGCTCGCCAGAGCTCCGCCGCCCGCGCCGCCGCCTCGTCTTCGACCTAGGCGAGGACTCCGACCGCTCGACCCCGCGCCGACCGCATCACCGTATTCCCCGTGCCGTGCCGCGCCTCCCCGTGACCTCCCCGTCGCGCCAGCCCCGCTGGAACCGCCCGCCCGTGCCGCGCCGCTGCCGGAGAAGCTCGCCGGAACCCTAGGTTCCCGGAGGTGAGATCTCGTCCGTCCATCCGTCCTCAACGGCCCAGATTAGATCCTTTTTATTTCACTTAAACGAACCGGTACGCGCCAATCAGGAGCCGCCACGTGTCACTGCGTAAATAAAACGAAAACCTAATTTTTACTTCCCGGAATATCTAGAAATGGCACTTTTGCAGAAAAACCCCCGTAACTTCAAATGATCATATCTTTTAATCGGTTTGGCCAAATTTAATAATCCACACCTTTTTGGAATCCTTAGGAATTGCAGAATCTTTTGGCACTGTCCAATTTCAAATTTGAATATTTGAATCACATTCAAATTACAGAATAGGGTTTAATACCATTTAAATCATAACTATTTATTTAGAAGTCCTTTTTGAATGATTTTTTTATATTTTATTATCCTCTGTCCAATGGGACAGAGAAACAAATATTTTGAATTAATTTATTTGGCTGATGCAAATAAAACCTTATTTTAGGGTTTAAACCCTAACCTTTGCCTTTCTATTTAAAACCCTAATGCATTTGTTTTGATTACTTATGCTTAGGATCAGTAGATCACCCAAATAAAATAAACCAAACTCTTGTCAGATGTTTTGCATTGCATCATGGCATACATATTCTTTTGTTTGTATGGTGTGTTTATATATGCATTGTTTGTATTGTTTAGTTTTCTCGGAGAGCGAACTGTGTGATTGTGAAGAGTGTTTGAATACCAACTACTATCAAGGCAACTTCACTTTGATCATTCACCTATTACTTTATTATGCACTAGATTTTATTAGTTGCATTGTTAGGACTATTATTTTATCTATGCTATGCTATGATTCTCCTAGTAGTATAGGATACCTTTGCCATGACTTTACCACCAATTGCCATCGTAGTAGTAAAATGCTATGCTATGATAATATACGAGGGTGGTATTATCACAATGTGAGGTTATTGAATTAAAGTATGATTTTCCTAGTGTATGGCAAAACAAGTAATTCAATAAACCGTCATGGGTGGGCTGCTTGGAGGAAGTGGAGATTATGCGACGTCAGGTCCATTTCTATGAGTCGTCTCGCCATTTCTATGGGAACGCCTGCATTGCAACCCAGGAATGCCACCCGGGGTAACCAGAGACTGGACTAGTTTCCAGAGACTGGACTAGTTTCCTATTTAGTAGCTTCGAGTACAACCACATGGTATTATGGGCTCTGCCAGGATGGACGTAAGAAATATGAACCTGGATTCGAGGTGACATCGGTATGTAGCAGTGTAGGTTGGAACGCGTCCCTCAGGTGGTTTGGGGGAATATGTTCTGAAAATTCCTGTAATTGATGCCGTTGCTACTCCACCTGGAGGACAGCAAGGGATTAACACGTCGATTTCTTGTGGGTAAAGTGTACCACCTCTCGAGAGTGTCAAACTAAGTACTTAACCGTGTCCCCGGTTACGGACAATTATGAGCAACTAGATATTGGGACTGTAAGGAAGGTCTCACTCATTCCAATTTCCTAGTAAAATGAATGGTTTGAACTGGGTAGGAGCATTGATGTTTCTACTCAATGTGCCTAGGTTAATAGGAGCATGGGTGTTTCTATCCCGTGTCCAATAGAATTCAAAACTATTTGTTTAAAAATGATAGGATTGAACCATGATGCTTTTATGCAAACAGCTAGACTCCACCTAGCCAAATTATGCATGTACTTGGTAGGTCTACTCTGGTGAACTTGCCAATACATTCAAATGTATTGACCACGTAGTGGCTGCAATTAACAATGCAGGTGGATCCGACGATGAGTGAGGTTCGTCGTTTTGTCATGTGTCATGTGCTTACATTCCAACATGCACTCACCTTGGAGTAGTTGAGGCCCTTTTGTGCTACCCTTTTCCGCTGTAGTTTTGAAACATTGTTTTATGATGATGAAACGGTATTTGTTTTATGCTGGCCCAAGAGGTCATGCGAGGTTGTAAGTACTATTTAAATTCAGGATGATGCGATGTAATAAAATACTTTTGACCTTTGTTTCTGTATACTTCATCATGAAACTGTGTGTGCTAGTGAGTCGATCCAGGGACTAGCACCCTAAGCACAGAGATCGAACCCTAGTAAGGGGGAGGATCGCTTCACCATGCTTGCGGCGACGTTCGGATTGGTGACGATTCCTTCTTCCTCGGGAGCCCCCGAGGCAGTTTGGAACCGTGTAGACTTCGCGGCAAGTTGGGGACCCAATGAAGTAGGCTTCGTCGGGGCCATTAAATCTTCAATTGCGGCGAGGGTTCCCCACGGTCGGCACCACTGTTATCGTTCTTGATAACAATTAGAGTAAGGGGTGCCAATGCTCGATGGCACAAGTGCGGGTATAAAAATAGGGCGTGTACGCCGGCCTTATAGCGAAGGTCGCCGTACACTTGGACAAGTTGACACGTCGATATTTTTTGAATAGGTTCGGCCGACCCTGCGGGTGCGACTTAATCCTATGTTGGGAAAAGCTTCGAGGGGTTGTTAGCCAAGGGCTTGGGCCGAGCGGATCTTCCCAAGACACCTTTTAGCGAGAGATTCATCGGGGCCGCCTCGTACTTGGACCGAACGCGTCTTTCCAAGTATCGAGGTTAGGATACCCTCGAAACTCTAACCAACCCCTTCTCCTTCGAGCCCGTGCCAACCAAGGTTAGCTTGGAGCCTCAAAACTAGAGTCCCCTAGAAGGCTTCCTCGAGGCCGATCGACTTACAGTCGAGAGCGGCGCGCGAGAGCGAACCTTAGAGGGAGTACTCTATCCCTCTCCCCTTGAGTTTATTCAAGTGAGTGTGAGTGGTACATGCCCCAATGGGGGGGGTATTTATAACCTAGGGGTCCATGACAAAAGACCATGGCTACCTTTGGGGAGAGAGAAAAGTGGTAAAACTAGTTTCTTGGTTCATAGCTTTTGTATGCACCATGTGAGAAAAGTGGGGCTTGGTCCATGGTCCACCATGGACTAAGGGCCCGCTCCTCACACCTTTCTTGCCCCCTATTCTACTTCATTTGACCATTTGACCATGGCATGAGAGGTTTGACTTTTTGACTTGTCTTTCTTTGCCACGTAGGATTCACCGCGCCACATGGGCGTCTTGACTCATGCTTGGGAAATGTTGACTTAGTCGTCGCTACGTAGGATTTACGGCCCGGCCCATATAAGGGTTTTATTTTACTACAACAAGTTGAATTGGGTTCCAATACCAATTTTGATGTTTGGTTGTGAAAACAATTGCTAATGAAATCGAAAGAACAACTGATTCCAAAATTCTGTTTGGGTGCCCATTGAATTAAGCCATTGAAATTGCTCACCTGATCGCAACACATTAGGGCCGAGCACCAGCGCCTAGCTGCAAGGGAGCACCACCGTGTGGGAGTGGTCTCGCTGGAGGAGGACTCTGTTGGAAATACGCCTCAGAGGAAATAATAAATATGTTATTATCATATTTCCTTGTTCTTGATAAATGTTTATTATCCATGCTATAATTGTATTGACACGAAACTAAATACATGTGTGGATGAATAAACAAATACCGTGTGCCTAATACGCCTACTAAATTAGCTCGTTGATTAAAAGATGGTTAAGGTTTCCTAACCATAGACATGTGTTGTCATTTATTAACGAGGCCATGTCATTAGGAGAATGACATGATGGACAGACCAAAACCTAAGCATAGCTTTTGATCGTGTCACTTAAGTTTAAATTGCTAATGCTTTTATTATGTCAAATATCATTTCCTTAGACCATGAGATCATGCCACTC
Source organism: Brachypodium distachyon (assembly GCF_000005505.3). Taxonomy (NCBI): domain Eukaryota; kingdom Viridiplantae; phylum Streptophyta; class Magnoliopsida; order Poales; family Poaceae; genus Brachypodium; species Brachypodium distachyon. The sequence continues at coordinate 9,970,502 of NC_016132.3, read as the reverse complement.
CCTAGTATCAGAAGAATACGTTGTGGACATCAACCGTCATCTCGTAACTGGGTGATCATAAAGGTGTTTTTCAGGTATCTCAGAAGGTGCTTGTTGGGTTGTATGGATCAAGAGTAGGATTTGTCACTCCATGTGACAGAGAAATATCTCTGGGCCCTCTCGGTAATGTAACATCCTAATGAGCTTGCAAGCATGTGACTAATGTGTTTAGTCACTGGGATATTATAATGCGGTACGAGTAAAGAGAACTTCCCGATAACGAGATTGAACTAGGTATGGTGATACTGACGATCAAATCTTGGGCAAGTAATATATCACGAGACAAAGAAAATTGGATACCGGATTAATTGAATCCTTGACATCGTGGTTCAACCGATGAGATCGTGGAATATGTGGAAACCATTATAGACATCCAGGTCCCACTATTGGTTATTGATCGGGGAGGTGTCTCGGTCATGTCCACATGTTCTCGAACCCGTAGGGTCACACACTTAACGCTTAATGTTGCTAGGGTTCGATGAGATTAAAGATGGTGATATCGAATTATGATTCGGGGTCTCGGATGGGATTCTGGACATCATGAGGAGCTTCGGAATGGTCCGGAGATAAATAATTATATACGGAAAAGCTGTTTCAGGGTTTTGGAAAAGTTTGGGATATTTTCCGGTATCGATCGGGAATGTTCTAGAAGGTTCCAGAAGTTCTCAAATGGTTCTGGAATGTTTCAGAATATTCCTGAGAATTTAATTAGACCTCTATAGTAATTAATCCCCTAATGGGCCTAGGCACGTTAGGGGAAAAGGGAAGGAACAACTCCACCATACGTGGAGAGGGAGTTCATGGGGAGGAAGTCCTTCCCGGGACTCCTTTCCCTCCCCTGTCCGGCTCTAGCTCCTTCTTAGAGGAGGGGCAAACCCTGGCCACCACCCCCTATATAAATAGAGGTGAGGGGCAAGGAGAGAGAACACACCAACCACTCAGCTAGATCTCTCTCCCTGAACCCCTCTCCTCCTCCTCTCTCGCGCAGCGAAGTCCTGCCCGCGGAGCTCTCCACCATAGCCACCACCACGCCATCGTGCTACTGGAATCTCATCGACCTCTTCCCCTCGCTTGCTGGATCAAGAAGGAGGAGACGACGTGAAGCTGAATGTGTGGATACCAAGGAGGTGTCGTCGGTTCCGCATTGAGATTGATCTCATCGAAAGTTCCACTACGCCAACAACGATCCCGTGATCGTAACGCTTTGTGGTCTACGAGAGTATGATGCTCACAATCCCTCTCATTAGTTACATCTAGCAGATATGATCTTAGGTTTCTTCCGCACTTCTCGTAGGAAATTTTTTGTTTTCCTTGCAATGAACCCATCAGACTCCCGGAGTGAAGATACCGCGGCGGGGCGGCTACTTGCGGCTCAGATGGACGGCGGCAACGGCAGGCGACGGGGAAGCTAGGGGCCGCGAAGATGGCTGGCAACAGGATGGCTAGCTGCAGGTGGCGGAGAGGGACGATGACAGGGCAGCGGCAGGCAACAGGGAAGCTGTGGGCCACGAAGATGGCTGGCAACAGGGTGGCGTGCTGCAGGCGGCAGAGAGGGACGTTGACGAGGCGCTGACGGAGGCCGGCAACAGGCTGGCTGCGGGCGGCGGAGGCGGATGACGACGAGCCGGCTGCGGGCAACAGGGAGCCTCCCAAGGCCATGGCTGCTTGTAGGCTTCGATTTACAGCAACAACGAATTCCCCGCAATACAGATGGGTAAGGCTTGGAGTTGCTAGAGGCATGTTTTAGTTATAGTTGAATACCAAGGAATTCCGTGAATTCCACGAACAGCCAAACAACATAATTGAAGAACCCTAATTCCAATTCCCAATTCCGAGCTTAAATACCAACATCCAAACGGGTTGTTAGGTTTTTTTTTTCTGTGTTGGTAATTTGATTCATAGGATTGAATCTTATAGGATTTCTTTCCAAGTATTCATTTGTACTGCATTTCATAGAAAATTTACGTCTGCTCCAATCTCTTGAAACAAATCTTTTGTGCAAACAAAACCTATAGTGATAAAAGGAAAATGACATTACAATCCTCTATTTTCCTATTCTCTATTTTCCAATCCTGTGAATCAAAGAAACCCTAAACAGTGAGGAATGGATTATCGAGCCCATCGAAAATACCCGAATGGTTCAGTTCACTTTTTCTCCTGATCAAAGAGATAAGTCTCGTAATAACAAGCACCACCCGCTACATTGATTGATTATTCTAGGGGCGGTGTCAGAAAAAGAAATTGATTATTCAAAGGGCGCCTCAAGCACCGGCATGCATCTCATCTGGATCACCGCGCACAGATAGAATACCGTGCATAAACACGCACACGGGGCCGCGACGTACGTACACGGGGCCGCCTCGATCGTTCACTCATAGGCACTGGCTGCCAGCCGCGGGCGCGCGACGGCCCTGACCGGCACCTTCTTCTGCAGCGCGAGCCCGAACTCCTCCTCCATGTCCATAACCCCTGCCGCGCCCTCCGGCATCTCCCAGTCGAAGGCGTGCACGAGCGCCCCCAGCATGTGGTGCACCAGCGTGACCCCCATGCGCGCGCCCGCGCACATCCGCCGCCCCGCGCCGAACGGTATGAGCTCGAAGTGGCTCCCCATCGGCTCCACCTTCTTCCCCTGCTCCGTCATGAACCTCTCGGGGTCGAACCTCGTAGGGTCCGGCCACGCCGCCGGGTCCCGCCCGATCCCCCATATGTTGACGATCAGCCTCGTGCCCTTGGGGATGTGGTACCCTTGCACGTTGCACGCCTCGGTGGAGACCCGCGGCAGGTTGAGCGGCGTGGAAGGGTGCTTGCGGAAGGTCTCCTTGCAGATGGCGTGGAGGTAGGGGAGGTTCGGGGTGTCGGAGTCCCGGAGGAGACGGTCTCGGCCGATTAAGGCGTCCATCTCGGCCTGCGCCCGTCGCATGATCGCCGGGTTCAGGAGCATCTCCGCCAGCGCCCACTCGATCGTGCTGGACGACGTGTCCGTCCCCGCCGTGAACACGTTCTACGTACGTACGCACAGGAGTCAACAAAGAAACATGCAATCGATGGACAAATGTATCCATGGTTTAAAGTGGATGGGTGGAGTACGTACGTTGAGGAGAGCTTTGATGTTGAGGTCCGTGACGCCGTACTCCTCCCCTGCTTCGCGGCGGCAGGCGATCAGCCGGTCCACAAGGTCCAGCCGGCGGGCCCCCTCTTGCTGCCTGGCAGCCATGACTTCCTCGTGTTCGGACAGCAGCCGGGCCCAGACCCGGTCCAGCCTCGTCCACAGCCGCCGCATCTTCCGCACGAGCCCCTGCAGGTCCATCCACGCCACGGCCGGCACGAAGTCGCCGATGTTCACCAGCCCCGCGCTAGTCATGAGCTCCACCACCATCTCCTTGAACTCCCTCGTGGCCTCGCCGCCCGCGTCGTCGAGCACGCGCCGGCCCACCGCGGCCTGCCCGATCATGTTGGCCATGGCGCAGAACAGGAACTCGGGAACCTCCACGGCCTCGCCGCGCCGGGCCAGCACGGCCCGGACCATGTGGCCCACCTCCTCGCGGCGCGTGTCGGCCCAGTTGACGAGCGCCTGGGGGCCCAGGAGGCCGATGCTGCACTCGCGCCGTAGCCGGCGCCACCTGGGCCCGTAGGGCGCGAACACGAGGTCCTGGGCACCGTACGCCAAGAGCGTCGGCGCTGCGTCGCCCGTGGGGCGGTCCAGGAAGCTGGCGCCGTGTTCCTTGAGGAAGAGGCGCGCCGCTGCCGGCGTGGACGCCACCACGACGCCTTGCCGGCCGAGGGTCAGGTGCATGATCGGGCCGTGCAGCTTCGCCATCGTGGCGAGTGCCCGGTGCGGGGCGCGGCCCAGCAGCGGCAGTGCGCCGACCACGGGGTAGCCTCGCGGGCCCGGAGGCAGCGGCAGCGGGGGCGATGCATGGCCCGCGGCCCGTTTGGCCGGCAGAATGGCCCGTGCGAGGTAGTGGAGAGCGGCGTAGAGGATCGCTAAGACGAAGAGCTCCTGAAACATCGCTGCACTAGGCAACTCCATTGTCGATCGAGCTCGTGCTCCCGCACTAAGCAATTCCACCACCCAAGTACACAGAAGTGGAGAATTTTATAGTGTTAATTTGATCGGAAGAACCTAATGGTCAAGGGAAGATGGAAAATCGGAGTAGATAGCATGCATTCTCGATCTGCACAGGGAAATGACAGAGGCAGCTAACTCTAAGACAAGGGAGAATGGTAGATTGACGAAGCAGACTTCAAAAGGAACAAAAAAAATGGAGAATGACGGAGCTCTTTACAATATCCTGTAAAAACCTCTCAAATGACCGGTCCCCTGCGAAGGTGTGATGCTGCGAGTACAAATAGATTGATTAATCACTGCATACTGGGTCAGCTTAGAGCAACACTAGCACGTACCAAAAGTTCAGTACGCCCCAGCGTATGGCAGAATAGATCCCGCAAAAACGAACTGATTTGAAATACGGAGTGCATCTTCGTGCGAATTTTAAACAACACAAACACCTCACACATTTCATACCAACATCATATATTTCATCACAAACATCTTTTGCATACATAATTTTAAGTTTTACAAAAACTAATACTTACTCCGACCGGAATTACTTGTTGAAATATTACATGTACCTATACGTTTTTTAAACAAAGATACATCCATATTTGGGCAAATTTGAGACATGTAATATGGGGTCGGAGGGAGTACTAAAACCGAGAAGCAATGCATCACAAAAAACAAAATGAGCTCCTCCACGCCGGCTTCTTCTCCTCCGCCGATGCCGCCTACTCATTGTTGGAGATGACGATGACCTCTGGCTTGGCCTTCTCAATGGACCGGTCCAAAGCGAGTTGGATGTCGGCTGTCGTCCTCCCGCGGCTCTCGTTGTCGATGGAGCACACCTCCTTGCCGGAGGAGGAGGAGGAGGAGGAGCAGATCGCCGGCCACGCGGGACCTTTCTGCCTCCTCTAGCAGCGGCGTGCGCACGGTGGCGGATGAGCTCCCTGCGGTACCAGCCTCCTCCCACGTATACCTGGGCAAACCCCGGGCCGGGCTTCATAAAGCCCGACGGAAAAACCTCAAGCCCGGGCTCGGCCCGGCCCGAAGCCCGAGAAATGACCATTTAGCATTAAAATAATTACTTTCGGAATAAAAAGTGATTTTTTATACCTATTTTTCTTAAAAGAATACCCGTTTTTAGTCATTTCGGGCTTTCGGGCCGGGCTTGGGACTGAAAAGTGAAGCCTGAGCCCGGTCCGAGACATCGGGCTTCGGACAAGGCCGGGCCACCCATGCCCACGTATACTCCCACGCATGTTCCTCGTCGTCGTTCGCGCCGCCCTCGCCCTCCGCTGCTAGGGCTTCCCCGTCGACGCTAGGAAGGCATCTGGCCCCTGTGGCGGCGGAGCGGTTTACCGTCACATTGGCACGACAAATTTGGATTGGCTCGCCAAAGAAGAAGAGAAAGCGCCGGAGGGGATGGGAAAGGGGTTTTTGGGGTGGTGGAGGGGATGGCGGCGGGATTCGGATTTGGTACCCCGAACTAATTTTTCCAGGCCAGGCCACTTTATGGTATCTGTTTGGGACGAAAATTTCGGTCAAATTGCAAAACAAGTCCGGTTCACTTGTTTTCGGTATCTTCTAGAGTTGCTCTTACAGCTTACTAGTGGTAGACCCAGACACCCAGTGCCTAGAAGAGCAGTTGGAGGATGTTCTGCTTGCACTCGAGGCCATACTCTTTGGGCCATTTAAAATAGCCCTAACCATTAGAATGGAAATGAGTGTATGTCTTTTTACAGGTAAACGGGGATTTAGATTAAACTGGCAAAGCAATACAATCTCAGAGAACCGCATCCATCGCAGCTAATGAACCAAAAGCCCAGGCAAACAAAGGTGAGTTGCTCCTTCCTAGCAATGTTCGCTAGAATATGGCTAACACGGAGTTGACACCACTGCATGGCCTCCCTCCATGCACGCACACGATTCAGCCTCAGCAGGGTCAGAGCAATGAAACAAACGTATATTTGTAACGCAGGATTTTATTTCATAGGGATTTCACATGGTTTCAGGAAAAAGATTATGTGCTCCAAACGAGTAAAAAATATGTTTAAGTTTTTTTTCCCTAGAAACTGTTCAGCATTAACCAGTTGCGCATGTAGGAGTGAAGGCGTTCAAATTTGAATCATGTTCTTTTATTAGTTTAACTAAGGCTTAGTTTGTGACTGTTGAAATGTTTTGCGCTAAACTTGTTTTAAACTTTCAAAAGATATGCAAAAAAACAAGAAAAAATTTGTTAGCTAAACCAGCATGGTGCCGCACCACTCGGGCTGGTGGTAGCGGACCTTGTCGGCCCACGAAGCGGCGGTGGATCTTGTCAACCGGCTTGGAGGCGGGGCGCAAAATGCTGCACAGCTCAGTTGACAGCGGCAGACCTTGCCGGCTGACTCGGCGGCCATGGATTTTGACTAGTGCGGTGACGGGACAACTGCAGAGAAGACCTAGCAGAGAGAAGTTCGAGGTGCAGAGGACCATAGGAAGGGATTGAGGAAAGGATTGGGAGGAGAAAGACATCTTGATAGGAGGAAGGAGGTGAGGGGAGGTAACCCTAGCTTGGTCAAGGGGGCATGTGGGGATTGAGAAGTTTTTCGGGTCGAACTACGCACGTAGAGCAGCGAAGCTCAATTTGAGGTCCCCTCTCAGGCATGTTGGAGAGACCTTTGCTAGGTTGAGCATGCCCTAAGTCTCCATGCAGGCTACAAAACAACCGCAAACCGGTGCGAGCTGGGAATATCCGAACCCATACATGCATGCTACCAACCATCCTATCCTTCCAACCAAACACAGGATATCCCTAAAAAAATGGCTATCTTTGTCCCATCCACCCCTGTCCACGCAACCAAATGAACCCCTAGAGAGGGCATGATGTATATAGTATCACATAAAAAAAAACATGAGGTATACAATAGGGTAAAAAATCAGGACTAGTTCCGTGAATACTTTGTCCAAAATCCTTTTCTTCATGATGCAGTGGTTCGTCCGTGAAGATTGTTGAACTGACAAGTAAAAATAATTGTTTCGTCCATGCAAATTTTGAGGTCATTTTTAATGCAAATGGTTCGTCCATAAATTTTGAGATAAACAAAAAAAAATTGCTCCCGCCGAACTAGCATGTGCCATGGGACATGTCTTAGTCCATGCAAAGTTGCAAATCTGGATCGATCTACTTTTGTTCTCATGTGCCAAAATGTGAACATTTGAATAGGTCCAAGTTTGTATAACCAAATCCTGGGCCAAATCCAGAAATTTCGAAATGGTCCAACAACATATTTTTGGGAGAAACCAAAAAAATCAATTCGTTAACTTTGGGCTGCAATTTTGAAATTATGAGAGTTATATTATTGTTAGGAAAAACACAAAATTTCATTGAGAATCTAGCACAAAAAACATCACCAGTTTGGCACATGTTTCTACTTAGGCTCAGAATCTAGACCTAAGCGTATGGACCAAATCCAGTAAAAATAAAATAAAAAACGGGAACCTTAATTTGGCCCAGATTGGAAGCTGCGAAGAATAGGGACAGACTGACAAAATTCAAAATGGGACCTGGGCCAGGTAACTGTTGGAATTGAGAAATACGGGATAAATACATACTCTCTCCGTCTCATATTAAGTGACTCAAATTCGTCTAAATATGAATGTATATATGCTTAAAAAACGTGCAGCCACATGTAATAGAAGGAACGGAGGTAGCACGAGAAGGTGGACAACAGGGAAAGCGAGCTACCTGTCGCCCGAGCTCTGTTTGGAATTTCCGGAAGAGAGACATACTAAAATAAACATCTGAAACAGGACAGGTCTCAAAGAAAAAAAAAACATCTGAAAACAGTACAGATCTCAAAGATTTTGACGGCCTAGATTAAATGTCTGCGCGGAAACAGGTTCTTCCTTGTACCGTTCAACCCGATCGACTAGTTCGGCACTGATTAATTCAGCTCTAGCTAGTATTGGAGCTAGGGTTACTCCTTAGGCCTCTTGACAATTAGCACTGGACATTTGCAGTTCTGTGCACAGTGATTGCTTACGCTGCCAAGGAATGCCCTGCGATTTACACCCACATGAGAATGGTCACGAAAATTGAAGCAGAGTGCAAGTACAATGCTAAGGATAAAACTAGGTAATGAGTTATCTGGAAAATTCAGTTAATTGGCTAAGAAAAACAATGAATGATCGATGCTATATTCAGCTGAGAACATCTGGAAGGGAGTTTCAGCTATTTAGGACAGTAATAAAGAGAAAAAACAGAAAAAAAAAACAGAGATTGATGCAACGGGAAACCAATTGAGAAATAAAGCGATTAGTGAGTGGTATATATACCTCTGGATGAGGCCATATCCATGGCTGCCCATGACCAGCAGATCCGTGCTCATCTTGTCAGTCGCGTCGCAGATTACATTCCGCGGGTCCCCGCCCTCCACCACCGTCTCCACCTTCATCTGCACATACATCAGAATTGCGCCGGTACACACCGACCGATGATCAAACCAAACTGGTACATCAGTACATGAACAATTCTGGACCGAGCACGCATGAAAATCAATCAGTTACTTTATATTGGATCAGCAAACTAATAATTCCTACATTTGGGAGCGTGGTGGCGCAGATGTGCTTGGCCTTGTCCACCGCTGCCGCCGACACGGCGTTGGCGTGCGTCTCCATGCTCGCCAGCACGTTCGAAGTCATCATATACCCTGCTTACAACATGCGCATCGTCCGTAGTCCATTTCCTCTGACTACAACAACACTCGTCAACCATCTGGATACCATGTATATATGCGCGTACGTACCTGCGCTGTCCATGGCGGCGTACACGGGCTGCGGGCGCCGGGCGTGGAGGAGCACGAGCGTGTCTTGGGTACTGACGACGTTGGCGAGGCACCAGGAGAGCGCGTGCATGCTCTCCTCGCTCTCGTCCACGGCCACCACGATGCAGCGACGGCGCCCGGCTGCGGCGTCGGCAGATGCCATGTGGATGTAGGTACAATTGGAGAGAGCTAGCTAGGTTCCCAGGACCCGGATTCAGCTACTGGTTGCGAGTGCGATCGGCGACGGGTGGGAATGGGCTGGGCGAGAGGTCAAGAAGAGGAGACTGCTTTGCTTTAAAGATGACGACTCTGTACCAGGCTGCTGTCTCGCTGTCTGTGGGCGTCCTGGATTTGGGAGCGGCCGCCGGCGCCGTGGTTTTCACTTTTGCAGGAGACGACGCCCTTCGGATCAGTGCGCCGGGAGAAGAAGAACGCGGCTCCCCGCTCCCGTGGTTACGCAGCAGCTGTTTTGGCCAAGGCGGAAGTTTCGGCAAGCAAAACAGGGCAAGGGCAACACGCCCACAGGTTGACGCGCCCCCAGTTCGGGCCGAACAACGGCCTGATGACCAGCGGCGGAGCCAGAAACCGGACAAGGATGCTAAGACAGACTAACGGTGCTATATTTATGGATTTTACAACTAAATACTTGATGAATCCTCTTGTGAGCATCCTTGCCAGGCCGGTGCTACAGCATAGGTAGCACCAGGCCTGGCTCCGCCCCTGCTGATGACGTGGCGTAGAATAAATGACGTGGCGTAGAATAAACAAGTGAGAGAGAAGGCTTAGGCTCGGATGTTATTTGAACTAGCTAGCTAAATGTCCGTGCTCTGCTACGAAGTTGATAATTGTGTTATGCATGAGTCGTTTAAATATGCATCGTTCATATTTTTAAATTTTTGATAAATAAAAAATATGTTAAAATATTATTTTTGAAAAATACAATTATCTTGACCAATCAAGCATACTAAAAAGATCGTGATACGTATAAAATGAGTGGCTCGTATTGTGTGAATCCTTGGTCTAAATGCATCCCTGCATCCATTCCGATCAAAATCGTGCGACTCCAACGCCTCGCGGGGAAATTTGCGAAAACACGCCCCGCCTCGTCCAGCCTAGACGCCTAGTAGTGGTAAATTTTCAGGAACGCCCCCAGGCCCCAGCAAAATTCTTCTTGCCTGCACTCCTGCCTCCTGTCTCCCCCAAATTCCCCACCGACGATTCGACCATGGTGATACCCCCGTTGCCCCGATTCAAACGACCCAACAATCACCGGATTTCCAACAAGCCCAACAATCTCAGGATTTGGCTATCATTGGATTCCGGCGATGGCAAGCTCCACCTCGCCCCGCCAATCCGCCATCAGCCTTTGACCGGACCTACGTAAGCGGCCGGCGCCGCGGGCGACCACATCCTGAGGGCGACGGCGACCTCCCTCGCTCTGCTGCTAGGGCCACAACTATTCTTATTTAACATAGCTAGTTCTTGCTCTTTCTACTGTGAATTGTTTCAGACGCGACTAACATGTGTTGGTGAGTAAACTTTTTCTGAAGGAACTGAATGTCTGGATGTGAAGTTGTGTTGTAAGGTGTTACTTGACTGATACATGTTGCAATTTAATTTACTAGTCCGACTTGCTGGTGGTGAATTTTTGCACCTGATACATGCAGCTTCTGCTACTATACATTCACTAGCTGGTGTACTGCTCGTGAGTGAAAGTTTCAGAAACAATAGTAACTTTGTTTCTTTTCGGTGAATGCAATTGTTGAGGCTAATGTGGTTCTGTAATCTTAGGTGTTCCTTGGCGATACATGCTGCAATTTGGTACGGCGATACATTCAGAAAAAATAGAAGAAGGTGGCCATAGCATCAGATTGTCTGAACTTGGTCAGGTCATCATGCAGCGAAGACATCAAATCAGCTCGCTTTGAGTGTATTTCTTTTGAATTGTTAATGGACGGTGTTAGTTAGATCAGCTAACCAGGTTGCTAGATATGTATCATTGTATGAGGCTCTGTTGTGAATCTGAGCTCCTGATGTAACAAATAGTTCAAAGAATAAAAGGCTGTCTATATTTAAAAAAAAAAGGAGAAGCATGATGCTCTGCTGCTGCTAGCAGCTAACAGCCCAAATAACTGATAAATCGATGAGATGCAATAGAGCAAAATGTTGAGCTCACAGACTCACAAAAAATTGCTATATTTCTGACCATGAAGAAGCATCATGGTCTGTTTCTTTCCATTCCATATGCGTCAACTAACAGACAAAAATATGAAATCAATTTGACAAAATCACAAGTTCTCACTTATTACAAAAAGTCAGTACATAAATTTTTCTGGTATTAATCCCTGAAACTGAAATGGTACTAATAAATCATAGGTGTATGAAGTCATAAAACACCATTCTGCTGCATGTCTCTGTGGTTGTATTCTTATGCCTTCTCTTTAAGGGTCTTCAGTCTCTTCACCTGTTTCGGCTTTGAATCCTTCCCTATTGCACATGAAGCGCTTTGTACGAACTACCGCATTGCCCAACTTCTTCTGTTGTCTGATACATACTCCAAAACCCACATGATCTTCAGCCATCATAAGACTTGTTGAACTCCTCCACAGCCTCCAGCCCTTCAATTGAGTGTAAAAGACGAACATTGAAACATAAATAATCAATCATGGTAAACACATTTATGCATAATTCTGTTAAAATGAATATCACAATGGCAGTGAAGGACTATTAAACTTACAAATAGAGGAATGCTTAGTTTCTTTATGCATGGGCGTACTAAATTCTCCCTCTTTCATCTGAGGCTGCAAGCTACCAGCTGATCCTCTACCTGCACAGTCACATGATTTTAAAATATTAGACAACAAGCACACATGTACGATGTATGCTAAGACTGAATTCATTTTTGTTGTGTTATCTAAAACTCCCATGTGTCCAAGTGAACTCACGATCTGCAGGTGGCGCAGAGTTTTGGGAAACTGAGAAGGGCAAAGGCGATTAGTCTCGGGAGATCAGGGGGCGCAGAGTTTTTACTCCATGTTGCATCCTGAACTCGGGAGAGGGGAGGGCAAGCAGGTTCTCTCAATCTCCATCCAATCAGATTCTGTCATCTCTGGCTGTGGTGGCCGGCCGCCATGAGGCGATTGATCTCGGCGTCTACTACGAGAGGTTTGGTCGCTGTGGGGAAATCGGGACTTCAGGAGTTGAGAGAGATGCATGCGGCTGGGGGCTTTCTGAAAAAATTACACGCACAGTCGGGGACGAGGCGGGCGTGTTTTCACAAAATTCTTGCGTTCAGCCCATCGGTTGGCGATTTCCATCAGATACCTGGTGGTAGAAGGTAGAAGGTCGAACGCAACCCAATTCTTCTTTGAGCTCAACTCGACAAAGACCTCGTTTGAATGCATCTATAGCGCTTTCATCTGAGATTTCTTTGGAGGCGTGCTTCGAGTTGGTCCATCGCTGGATATAGAAGCGGATAGACTCTCCCTCGCGCTGAACGCACGATCGAAGTTGTTCGAGAGATACTGGTCGCTTATATGTGGCATTGAAATTGCGCGTAAAAGCTTATACCAGCTCATCCCATGTAGTGAGATCGCCGTCGCGCAAGCTGTTCAACCAGGTGCGAGCCGGACCCCTGAGCTGGAGTTGAAGACACTGCATAGCGGTGGTTCGAGTTCCACCCTGGCATCGAATCCCGGTGAGGTAGTCCTCCCAACCAGTTTCTGTGCTCCTGCGTGCCATCATATTTGACCAGGTCAGCTGGCGGCTTAAAGTTTCTTGGCATCCTGGTTCGGCGGATCCGACGGCTGAAACATGGTGCTCCACATGTTTCATGGTTTGACTCAGGAGAGTTCTACCTGTAGCCGGTTGGGCGGCTAACGACTCGGCGAGGAGATTGACTCCTTCTGCGAGGGTTTTGTTTGTGCTCGTTTTGCCCCGAGTCGGGCAGTCGACGATCACGCTTAGGCTCGCTATCCTTATGGGTAGAACCGCTGGGTTTTGCTTAATGCACCAAGCTCTTGCTTTAGCCAACCCTTTTAGGATTTGCTCGCGGAAGCGCCAGCGTGGGTCATTGTCGGGTAGTGAGATTGACTGTAGATAAGTACTCGCCGCACGAAGTGCCTCTTCAGTAATCCCAAGCGTCGCATCGTTGCGGTCGTCTGCTGACAGGAAGCTTGAGGAGAAATCGCGAACCGCGTGGGTTCTGTCTTTCTCGGGCAGTTTATAGAAACGGGACCCGCGATGAGTGTTTCGAAGAGGGAGAGCGCTTTTGTCCGAAGTGTCAGATGATTCCGGCCGAGCCTTCACAGACGCTTGAGGTTCCTCTTCTATCTTCTTAAGTTTGTCGGCTTCGTGTTTCTGCTGCTTAACAAACTCTTCTTTTTCTTTGATCAAGTTGAAGCGATTCCTGGCCAAGGAATTTGCATACAATTTCAATTCTGCAGGAGTTGGGTCATTCATGAGGACTCCTGAGTCGAGGGCTGCTTGAACCCACGACTTCTCCACTGCTGAATGTCCACCTTGCGGGTTTACGATTGTATCCGCAGTTGGAGGAGTCGAGGTGATGGGGTTTGTCATGAAGACTTGGGCGATGGCGCGCTTGGGCGCAAGATCGCTGCTGCTATGGCAACTTTCTTGTTCCGGGCAGTCGCCAGCGTCGCTAGGGACGGGGCTTTCTGCACAACAAGGCGGATTTGTTTCGACTCCAGAGGGAGTCCCGAGGGAGACTTGCTCTGCTTTGTCGAGTGGTTCCGCCGAATCTGTCGGCGAGACCTTTCCTGAAGGTGACGGAAGAAGTGACTTCTCCAGAGTTGGAGCAGTCAGATCTGGCAGTCAAAGGATGCCGGTTCGGTCGGCTCGAAGATGGAACTCCCCGAACACGAGATCCACGCCAGCATCAAGCACGTTGAATACCGCACGGCTGGCTGGGGGTGAGCGGTAAAATGGAAGGACCCGAAGGTCATCGACTCCGCCTGAGTCAACGACGGGTTTAAGGAATCTGGAACCACCAAGGTCGTGTTTCCAACACACATCTATCCCACAGACGGCGCCAATGACGAAGGGGTGGTTTCGACAATGTTCATATTGATGGACTTGTATTTAGGAAAGATTTCGAGTTTGTGTTGGCGAACTCGTCGGCTAACAAGGACACAGGGGACACGATTTACCCAGATTCAGGGCCCTTGATGAGGTAATACCCCTACGTCCTGCTTGTCTGATCTGTATTGCAGAGTCGATTATAATGGGGTGCCGCAGAGGCTAGATGCACATAGTCGATGAGTGCGTCTAGGCGACTACTATCTAAGTTGGGGGTGTCCTCTTGGCTCCCCCTCCTGGTCCTTTATATATGTAGGAACCCAGGTGTAAGGTAGAGTCCAAGTCGGTTACAATAAGAAAATATATTCTAATTAATCTTTCTTATTTTGAGCCACAAGATTTGGCATGTAGACTCCTCGAGTCGTTGTAGGCTTCCTTGTGGGCCTCCAACTGGGTCGTAACGGGTATACTCGAGTCGAGTACGAGGTTAGTCATAACCACGTCACCAGCTAGGAGGAAAAGCATCAAAATAGGGGCCAGTTCTTTTTAGTTTCAGCTTCTCCAGAAACGCCTTTAGCTTCTCTACGCACAAAAACCATGACGAGGAGAAGCGAGTGAGAAATTTTAGTCCAGTTCTTTTTGGCTTCCCTCACTGGGCTTATTCACTATGTTTGACAATGAAAAGTCTATAATGCCCGTAAACAAAATATTGTTTTCATCCTTGGCTACCGAAGAAGATCCCAAGCACAGTTCTATACAAGAGAATCCACAACTACTTCCTCTTCTAACACGAGATTGATTCCTCCCATCTATCGCGATCCGGGAGGCACCAAAAACAGCAAGGGAGCACAGCAGGCCGACGAACAGTTGGGGCAGCAGCGGCACACGATTTCGCGAAGCAGCACGTCGTTGACCCGCAATTAGGCAGCAGTGGCACTTATTCGGAGTCCCCACTATCGGCAGATGGTTTCTGGCGGGCCGGCGGCGACATGCCAATGGATTTCAGCGACGACGCACCACGTATTCTAGTGGCGGCGGCTCTGTGCGTGAGGAACCCTAGGTCCCTTGCGCGTGCAAGACGAGAGGAAGGAGAAGAGAGGAGTGGAGAGATGCGGGCGCTTGGTGCCAGTGGAGGGCGGGCGTGCGGCGCTGGCGGTGGAGGTTCCCCAATCGCCACTGGAGGAGAGGAGATAGCAGAAGGTCGCGAGGGGCTACACAACGGGAGAAAAAGAACGAGCGAATCGTTATCCGCGGTGGCATGTTTCATGTAATTACAGTGCTCTTTTGGGGCAAAGAAATGTGGGATTTTAAAAAACCCAGAAAGCTGCCTCGTACCAGCCTTTTCTCATATGAAGGATTTTGTGGGTTGGGCTGCTCCTAAAAGCCGGTGGAAATCGAGTTCTTTTAGCTTGTGCTTATTTGGCTTTTAGAAACAACAAGCCAACAAATTAAAACAAACATCTCATTTGCGGCTAGCTGGAGACAAGAAGCTCCAGCCAAAATTGCACTACAAAGCACAAGCACCTAGGGCCAGTTCTTTTTGGGTTGAGCTGTTGTGGACCTGGAAGCTGTTTTAGAAGCCGAGACAGACCGAAATAAACTGACTTACAAGACAGTAAATAAACTGCATTTAAACTGAGATAGACCGAAACGGCAAAGGATGGTAAACAGTGTTTAACACTGGGTAGTTACTGAGCTGCAGACAGCCGTTGGATGAAGATCTTAGCGCTACGAACGCCCATGTACTTTTAAGTGAACATGCCGTTTGCAGAATACGCCTTCTCCCCTGGTACCGATTCAACAATAGCAACTGAAGGTGTCGATATTCAGTATCTTCAGAAGAGCATCCTGACATTACTCTCTGCTTTGAAATCAGACTTCAAGGCTGAAATGAGGGAAAGGTACGCTGGATAAAAGTTGCATCTTCCCAGGTAGCTTCTTCAGGCGACAAGTTCTGCCAATGAATGAGCCATTGAACCACAGCAATATTGTTGCGAGGGATCATTCTGCGTTGGAGTATAGCAGCTGGTTCAGTTTTTATTTTGCCAGACGCTGAGACCATGGGCAGAATGGGGTTGGGAATCACACTTGGTCCCAGGTGTTGTTTCAGTTGACTCACATGGAATACTGGACGTATTTGAGCTTGCTCAGATAGTTGCAGTTTTTGTAAGTGTAACATCCCAATTTTTCCAAACTTTGCATCATGCATTTGCACTCATAAACATCATGCCATATATGAATTTTGAGCACCTTTAAATCAAGGATTTAAATTTTAAAATCTTTTTATTAAGCTTTTACCTCTCTAATCTTCCTTTGCATCTCTTTGGAATTTATCAACCCATGGGGTTGAAAACAATAGAAAGGGGTTTGATGCAATAAGATAAGCTGCCCCATAATTTTTGGAATTTATTTTGGAATTGAAAAACTATTTTGTTTTAAGTATTGTTGCACTAAAGGCAATTATTTAAGCAAAACTATTTTTAATAATTTTCTTTTGGAGGAAATCAAGTCCCAGATGCTATGGCATTAAAGGATATGATTTTACAAATTTTCTGAAATTTATTTGAGTCCATTTGGAGTTCAAAATCAAAAGTTATAAAGGAAAAACAGAAACAGAAAAAGAGAAACGAAAATAACAAAAAAAAAGGGAAACAGACCGGCCCGGCCGAATGGGCCGAACCGACTCGGCCCCCACGCGCTCGCCCGCGCGAACAGACCGAGCAGCCCGTCAGCGCAGCCCAGCCCAGCAGCCGCCGCCTTGGTCCAACGGACACTGACAGGTGGGACCCACCTGTCAGGTCGTCTTCAAGCTCTGTCCGCGAATCTTGCGAGTGCCGTCTTTATGCCTCGCGTTCATTGCGCGATTTAGAGCACGGCTTTAAGATCCCCCTCGCGCCACTATAAAGAGGGCTCTCCCCTCTCCATTTCCCCTGCTCACCCTCACTCCACCTCGTGCTCACACCGCCGCAATTTCACACCGAAGTTGCCACTGCCGCCGCCGTTCTCGAGGTCGCCGTCGTCACATCGGTGAGCAATAGACCCAGAGCCCGGCCTTTTCCTCTTCCTCTCCTCCTTACGCACGTTTTGACGTGAGCCTTTTTGTGTATGGTGCCCCGTAGCAGCGGGACGCCGTCCGCCCGTCCTCGCGAGAGTTCCCGCGACGCCGCCGCCGCTCGTCGTCGTCCTAGGCATCAACCCCGGCCACATCTCGCCGCACCGTCTGCGTCATCGTCTCCGCCTCGCCGCGCCGCCCACGCCGACGCCTTCCCCGACGCCCGAAGGCCGCCCCCGACGCCGTCCGCCGCCCTGCCCGAACCGTGCCGCCACCGGAAACTTGCCAGAACCCTAGGCCTCACCGGAGGTGAGCCCGATGAGCCCGAACCGTTGGATCTCGGCCAACGGCCGAGATTAGATCATTTAAATGAACCGGTACTGACGAATCACAGCGCGACACGTGGAAATGTAATAAAATGTAAAATTTGTTTCCGGATGAATTAAATGGTAAACTTGCAGAAAAACCCCTGAAACTTCAAACACTCATAACTTTTGAACTGTTTGGCCAAATTTGATGATCCGCACCTTTTTGGAATCCTCATGGCATGTAGAATCTTTTGGCACAGTTTATTTTCAGTTTTGGACAACTGAAACAGGACCAGGTGACAGAATGCTCCACTATGAACGTAATCACTTAAAATTTGACTTATAATTATCTTGGATGATTTATCCACCCTTAAAGTTTCTTAGAGGCACCCTCTACCCAGTGGAACCAGAAGAAATTTTTTTTATGTATAAAAAATGATGGTATCACCGAAGTTAGTATAATCTAGCTTTAAAATGGATTAAACTTGCTTAGTTTAATGATTTCCGTTGTACACCCCATGAACTTGATCCTAACAATTCACCACGTAGATTTAAATCACTAAACGAGTTATTTGTGACAGGAACAAAATTTAGGTTCATCATGTGCATAGCATCATGACATATTTCATTCGGTTGCTTGTATCTATCGGATGGTTGTTTATTTTTGCTATACGTTTCGATTGTTAGATTTTATGGAGTGCGAACCCTGTCTTTGCGACAAGTGTGAGAACGGCAATAACTTTTGACAACGCAAGTTCATCTTGATCATGAATCACCTATCATCGCACTTATTTTTAATCCTATATGCATTAGCGTTGTTTGTAGAATTGCATTAGGATTAAATTATTATATTTATGCTAGCTATATTGTCCTAGTAGAATAGATTTTTCTCGCCATCAAATCCCCACCAATATCCACCGTTAGTAGTTACGCTTAGCCGTGCTATGTAAATATGCGTGGGAGGGAACCACTTTCACTCTAGAAATGTTGTTGATGAAAAATGTTATTTTTGATGTATGGCTAAAAACAACTGCTAATGAACCATCCTAGGTGGGTAGCTTTGAGTATTATGGTTGTACGCGACGTCAGGTCCATCTCTATGGGGCCCTCTGAGTCGTCTCTCCGTGGATTCGGGAGTGTCCATGGTCGTCTCTTCCGTGTATTCGGGGAGCGCCTGCGTCGCAAATGTGGGATGCCACCTAGGGTTTTCAGAGGCTGAATTTGGGTTCCTATTTAATTGCTTCCAGTACAACCACATGCTATATGGGCTCTGGCGAGAATAGAGTATGTTGTATGAACCTAGACCCGAAGAATTATAATGATGTAGCCGTGTAGGTGGAGCGTGATTCTCTCGTGGTCTAGGGAATTACTTCGGAAAATCTCGTAATCGTGTAGGTGGACCCTGAGGATAGCAAGGGATATGATTAACCTGTCGGTTTCTTGTGGGGAATGTGTACAACCTCTCAAGAATGTCAAAACTAAGTACTTAGCCGTGTCCCCGGTTATGGACGAATCATGAGCAGTTGGATATGGAAACTAAGTAAGGTCTGACTCATTCAAATTTCTAAATAAAATGAATGGTTTAAACTTGGGTTAGGAGCATTGATGTGTCTACTCAATGTCCTTAGATTTAAATAGGAGCATCGGTGTGTCTACCCGATGTCCAATACATTTGTTATACTATAAAATTCAATTGTAGTAGGATAAAAATGATATGTTAATTGCTTCCATGCCAAAAAGCCTGATCTCCACATAGCCAATAATTGCATATATTTGTTAGGATCTGATATAATCCCCGATGAACTTGCCAATACATTCAATGCATTGACCCTAGTGGCTGCAACCTTTAAATTGTTGCAGGGAATTCCGATGACGAGTAAGGTTACGTTGTTGGGTCACGAGCCTGCATTCCAACATGCGCTCTCTATGGCGTTGAATTGGCTCAATTTTTCCTTCGCTTTCCGTTGTTGAACAATTTATGTTATTTCTAAATGCTAACCCGAGTGGTTATGCAAAGTTGTAAGTTCTGGATGATGACGTTGTAATAAAATTACTTGACTTTTGTTTCTCGATATTACATCTTGAACTGTGTGTGCTAGTGAGTCGATCCAGGGACTAGCACTATAAGCACAGAGATCGTACCCTGTACGGGGCGGTCGCTTCAGTAAGCCACAGGACCAATCTTCTCCAAGACACGGAATGGTCCATAATATTTGGAAGTCAGTTTGAGAGTAGTACGCAAACCAGAAGCATTTTGGCGATATGGCTGCATCTTCAAATAGACCATGTCTCCAACTGAAAACTGGCGTTCTGTTCTCTTCATGTCATTAAACTTTTTCATACGATTTTGTGCTTGCTAGAGATTGATGTTCAGCTCTTGAATAATTCTTTCCTTTTCTTGCAATGTGACCTTGGCTTCATCAGAAATGTTGCATGGGATTGAGAGTTCAAAGACCTGAGGAGGATGGTAGCCATAGAGTTCTTGGAATGGTGACATCTTCAGGGAGGTACGATAAGAAGAGTTATACCACCATTCTGCGGCAGGGAGCCAATCACACCATTTTTTGGGTTCTTGAAAAGCCATTGTTCTGAGGTAGTTCTCCACGCATTGGTTGACTCTTTCAGTTTGGCCATCACTTTGAGGATGATAAGATGAACTGAGATTAAGTGTAACTTTCAGAGCTTTGAACAGATCTTGCCAGAGATTACTAGTGAAAATCCTATCTCTGTCAGACACAATGCATTGTGGTAGCCCATGCAGTTTATAAACATTGTCCATGTACAGATCTGCCACTTGCTGAACTGTAAATGGATGAGCCGGTGGTAAGAAGTGAGCATACTTTGTTCTTCTATCCACTAGTACCAATATCACATCTTTGCCTCTAGATTTAGGTAGGCCATCCACAAAATCAAGAGAGATGTGTGACCAAGGAGTTTCAGGGATGGAAAGTGGATCAAGTAATCCAGGATAAGGAACATGTTCCTCTTTGTTGAGTTGACAGTTAGGGCAGGCAGCCAAGAACTGTTCCACTTGGTGTTTTAATTTGGGCCAGTAGAATAACTTTTTAATTCTGTGGTATGTTACTGTCCTGCCAGAGTGCCCCCCAAAGATGGAATCATGAAAAGAGCGGAGAATTTTGTTCCTTAGATCAGTAGAAAAACCAATGTAGATTCTGCCTTTATATCTCAGAATGCCAGCTACCATTGTATAATTTGGCTTACTGTTAGGCTGAACAGTCCATTGCTGAAGCAATTTTGTGCACTTGTTATCCCCCACATAAGATTGTTCCACTTCCTTCAGCCAGTCTGGAATTGCTGCAGAAATAGCATGGCAAGAGGAAACCTGTTCATCAAGTGTATCTCTCCTGGACAAGGCATGTAACATCCCAAAATTTTCCAATTTTGGAATGGTAAATAAAATATTTGCTTTGGAGATATTTTGGTTGAGAAAATTTTGAAGGATTTCAAATTTTTAGGACTTATTTAAAAAATTTCACACCATGTTTGAATATTCAACAAACGAGTAGATTAATATGACTATCCAAATTATACAACATGGTTGGGACATTTATGTAAGTTCAAAGTATTTTATTTGGAACCATTGCATCCTATGATTTTATTAGGATTAATCTTTGCATCTTAATAAATACTATTTTATTTTTGAAGGATTTATTAACATCCCAAGTATCCAATTTGGATGCCATGACCATTTGAGAGCATCTTTGGAATATTTGAATTGATTAAAAATGCTTTCCAACATTTATTTAAATATTAAAGAGAGGGAATAATATGACTTTCCTGATTATAAGGTTGGAAACATATTCAATGTTCAACTATGTTTTTTCTCGATTTTATTTTGTCCTGTTCATTTAGTTTTCGAGAAGAAGTTATCAAATATTCGAGAAAATGATAACGTGACATTGTCATGTGCGAATGTTATTCCAACATTTAATCCATCGCTGAAAGTGGGATAACGTGATTTCCCAAATATATATAGTTGGAACATTTGCAATGGTTTACTAAATGTGTGTTTTGGTGTTATAAATCTATTTGGGAATTTATTGAACTATAGAAATATTAGGAGATTTTACTTGGAGTTTATTCAAAACCTAATTTAGCATAATAATATATTTATGGAGGAACATTTTGGGTGTAAACTATATTTCCCTAAGCCCACAATGATTATTTTGATTTACTAGAATTATTTGGAGTTCATATGGTATTTATAAAACCATATTTGAATTTTTGTGTTTTGTTTGATTTCAAAAGCGCTAGAAAAGTCCAAATCCACCCTCTGGGCCAAAGCCCATTTGCTCCAGCCAGCCTGGTCTACTCCCCCTCCTTGCTCCCTTCCTTAGCGGGAAGCGAGCCTTTCCGGCACATTGGACGAAGGGTACTGGGTCATGTACTTCGACGGCGCCTTCTGCTTGCAGGGCGCCGGTGCCGGAGTGGTGATCGAGTCGCCCACCGGAGACCATCTCAAGTTCGTGATACATCTCGATTTCGCCAACTCCACCAACAACACAACGGAGTACGAGGGACTGCTTGTCGGCCTACGTGCGGAGATCGCCCTTGATATCAAGCGCCTGGTTGTTCGTGGGGACTCCCAACTCGTGATCAACCAGGTAAACAAGGACTACGACTGCCACCAGATGGTAGCGTACGTGGAGGAAGTGCGAAAATTGGAGTCCAAGTTCAAAGGACTTCGATTTGAGCACGTAAAGCACAAGGACAACTTTGTTGCGGATGAACTGTCCAAGTGGGCAGCGGAACGTGCCTCCTGGGGTGTTCGTGCAGAGGTAGTTGAAGCCCTCTATCAACCCCAAGGCAGTTGAAGGGAATCCCCTCCGGCGACTCAAGGTGACCCTACAGCTGTAGGGGACTATGCCACCAAGTTGGTGGCATATACTAGCCGGGAGCCACCACCTTCGGGGACGGATATTATTCGCTACCTAAGGGACGGGACCCTCCCGGAGGAAGACGTTGCCGCGGAGCGAGTAGCCCAGCAAGTTAAAGTGTACGCCCCGGTGGACGGAGAACTCTATCGGAGGCGTCCTAACGGAGTCATGCTCCTCAGCGTGCCCTAGGAGGAAGGGCGCGCATTGCTGGAAGATATACATCGAGGCACATGCTTGCACCATGTGGCCTCCAGGGCACTAGCTAGGAAAGCGTTCCGGCACGGCTTCTACTGGTCGACAGCACTAGCCGATGCCGAGCAATTAGTCAAGACCTGTGAAGCATGCCAGTTTCACGCCAAGAAGAGCAACCAACCAGCGCAAGTCCTGCAAGTCATCCCGTCCTCGTGGCCGTTCGCGGTCTGGGGGCTGGACATCGTCAGCAAACTACCGAGAGCAGTTGGCGGCTACGAGTACCTGCTTGTGGCCATCGACAAGTTCTCGAAATGGATCGAGGTGGAGCCTGTCCGAACCGTCACGGCGCAGGTGGCCATCAAGTTTTTCAAAGGCATTGTGTGCCGGTTTGGTGTGCCTCACGGCATCATCACCGACAACGGCATGCAATTCACTAGTGCGGTGTTCCAAGCTTACTGCGAGGACATCCGAGGAGCAACGGGCAAGTGGAATGAGCCAACACGGAAGTGCTGCGGGGGCTCAAGACGAGAACCTTTGACGAGCTCAAAGGCCACGGGAAACACTGGGTTGAAGAACTCCAACCCGTGCTGTGGTCACTGCGGACCACACCGAGTCGGGCGACGGGTCAAACTCCGTTTACCCTCGTCTACGGGGCAGAAGCTGTGCCGCCCCTCGAGCTCAAGTATGGGTCACCTCGGGTACGCACGTACAGCGACAAGAGCTAACACACGCAGAGGATTGATGACCTTACCTTCATCAAGGAGATTCGATGCCGGGCTGCTGTACGAGCTGCAAGCTACCAGCAGGGACTCCGTCGTTATCACGACAGAAGAGTCCGTCCCCGGGGGCTCGAGGTTGGAGACCTCGTCCTGCGTCGGATACAAGGAACGAAAGCCGGGATCAAGTTGACTCCAATCTGGGAAGGCCCTTTCCGAGTAGTGCAGGTGACCAGACCGCGGGCTGTCCGGCTGGAAACCGAAGAAGGCTTGCCGGTGCCCAATAGTTGGAACATTGAGCACCTACGCAAGTTCTATCCGTGAAACGATGGTGCCTTATCCACGGGTGACGCTGCGGCAGCGTGCCTCTTTAAGCTAGTGTAGCTTAAAGATAAGTGTTACATTGGTAAATGTTTTGCTTTGCTGTCTGTGAATGCTTCTGTCTGCTGCTCTAAGTGCACAGAATTGTCCCCTCATCCTTGGCTGTGAGCAGGGGGTTGCCGGAACCCCGAAAACAAAGCTCGTTGCTGGGACGCCCCTGGAATGAGGCCTAGCAATTGCCGGACCTGTCCGCAACGTGTTACGTGCCAGCGAGGCACCATGGAAATGTAAAGATGCTCACACCCAGGTCTGAGGTCGACTCTTCTGTGCCCGGGGGCTGGGAGGCAGGAGGTTATCAAGTTTATACTGTTTTTCATACATTTCGGTTTTTTTTTGCTATGTACCTTGGGCACTGCAGGAATCTGACATGCAGGATAGAGATAAGGCGAAGGCACACTGTGATGCTCGTGGAGTGGTCACGGGTGTCGTCGTCTTGCGAGTAAGTTGTACATATATGGCAATCACTTCGAGGCTTGATGCAGGAAACTGAGACAGGGCCAGTGCCTCCACGCAGCGACTGGTGGTCCCGGGCGTGTGGAGGCAAGAGCAGCGCTTTGGCTATTTAAGGAGACCAGGGCAAGTGCAACACCAACAATGGGCAAGAAAACAAGAGATGTCGCAGAGAGACGATGGTGGTGCATCCCTCTACGCTTGCCGCTAAGGGTGTTCCCACCATCGCGGCCCTGACACATCTCTTATGGAGCGACACCAGAAGTGGCGATGAGACAAGCGAGAGGCATCGTAAAGACGCGGTGGTGGTGCATGCCTCCGCAGCCCCAAGGGTGCTGCTGGAGGGTGCACTACCACCACGGC
This sequence comes from Brachypodium distachyon, assembly GCF_000005505.3. NCBI lineage: Eukaryota > Viridiplantae > Streptophyta > Magnoliopsida > Poales > Poaceae > Brachypodium > Brachypodium distachyon. The sequence goes on along the minus strand of NC_016132.3, from coordinate 9,946,204 downwards.
CTTGCCACGGCTCTAAACAAGGTGCAACAAATCCAAAAAGAAATGGGAAGCTAAGTATCTCATTTTGGGTCCTTGGTTTTTCCCCTTAGTAACACTAGTTTGCTGGGGTTAGCTCGGTCCTCGTGTAGCCGGAGCGTAGGAAGGACGCTTGCGGGGTGAGGACGGCCCCCCACACGTGGCTCGCGGGTCCGTCCCGGAGGCGTGCGCGCTAGGGTAGTAAACCCGCAGGCGGAGTGACTAGCCGCTGCTATTTGAGTCCCCGGGTACGCAAGGCTAAAACACAAGAAGGACAGAGCCCCTCCCCAGCAAGATAGTTTTAGGCAAAGGAGCAAGTGAAAATAGCATTGGATATATATTAAAGCTTGGGCAAAACAAGTTGACGAGAAACACTGATAAGGACAAGGGAAAGCTAACATAAAAAGTTCTAAGGCGCCATGCGCCACTTGTAGGGAAATAAGAAAAAAGAGAAGGAAGGGAACTCTGCGGGAGGTGCTCCCGGGGCGGCTGCTTCGGTATCAGGGGCATCCTCAGCATCGGGGGCTTCTCCGGCAACCTCCTCAGTAGTGGCTTCGTCATCGTCGACCTTGCCCTGCATTCGCGCCACCATCTCGTCCACGACGCCCTGCACCGCCTCCCGGTGTGTCTTGGCCTCTTCCTCGTTTGACCAGGCGTCGAAGACCGACTCGAACGAGAAGTCAGGGTGGGCGGAGTGGACTCGGGTGAGAATCTGCCCGGCGACCTGCTCGGCCGCAAGGCCGACTTGCCGGTCCCCGAAGGCCGTGACGCAGCTCTGTAGGCCGCTCAGCCGGCCGACGAAGTCTGCAAAGAACGAAGTGATGCTCCCCATGTCTGCCCCATCGAAGGAAGCCACAGGGATGTCGAACCCCTGCAGTGCCTCCCTCGCCGAGTCGGCCAGCTTCTTCAGCCTGACCACCTCCCCTGTCCTGCGTGCCCACAGCTCTGTGCACGCACCGCGAGCCTCCTGGGCCTGCCGCTTGTGCTCGCGGCACTCAGATTTTAGCCGACCGATCTCCGACGCCTTCTTGGTGTTGTCGTCGTCGATCCGCCAGAGTTCCTGCCGCGCCATGTCGAGCTCGCCCTGAAGGGACGAGCTGGCATCTTGGGCAGCTTTGAGCTGCCCCCCAAGCTCGCGCTCCCGGGAGCGGGCCTGGTCTTGCAGCTCCTTTTCCCGGCGCGCCGAGGCTTCGGCTGCTGTTGCGGCCGCCGCACCCAGCTCTCTGACCTCGTGGCGGAGGCGCTGGATCTCCAGGGAGTAGCCGGATAGTAGGTCCGTCTTCTCCCGGAGACGCCCTTGGAACGAGTCCAGAGCCGCCTGATGCTCCTCCTCGCTCTTGGTGTGTGTGGCCTTCACCAGCTCGAGCTCCCGCTGGTGCTCTTGCTGGAGGTCCCACAGCTGCTGGAGGACCTGTGCCTCCAGCACCCCTTGCACCGCAGGCGTTGCCCCGGCCTGCCGTGCCTGTTGGAGCTCCTCCCGGAGCCGCTGCAGCTCGGTGCACTGCTCCTCCGCCTCCCGTCGCACTGCGCCCAGTTCCGCCCCTACGCGGGCGTGGTGTTGCCGCGCGTCGTTGAAAAAATCGACGAAGATCTGCTGCTGCTGGATGTTGTCGATCACTTGGTATCCCTGTTGGAACACGATGGGGTCGAAGGTGATCCGACCCCAAGTCCGCCCGGCAAGCTCCCTTGCTCCGAGGCTGAAGGCGGCTCCGACGGAGGAGGAGGACCCCGCCGCAACCGTCTGCGACCCCGAGGGCGCATCGGGATTTGATGGCGCGCCGCCGGCATGGTCGAGCCCCGCTGCTCCCTGCTCGTCCGAAGGGGCGAGCTGGGGGCTCGGGAGCTTCTCCAGGGCACCACCGCCCGCCCCGGCTGGCGGAGGCTACTCTGCGCCTCCCGCCTCGGATGGCGCCCCTTGCGTGGCGTCATCGGTGGCGGCAGTCGCGGCCCCGGCAGGCGCCGTGACAGATTGTTGAAGGGCTCCGACGGAGGCAACCTCTGTCTGAGCATCGTCATCGACCTCGCCAGTGAGGTCGATGACCCGCACCTCTCTAGGCGTGGGCGAGCCGGAACCCCTCCGGCAACTGCACGAACGGCTCCTGCGTCAAGCGAGGGGATTGGCGCGAATAATAAGGGAAGTGTTCGAACTTGCGCATACCTGCCGCTGGGCCGGTGCCCTGCGAGCTCGAGTCGAGGATCCTTGGGTCCCCCACGACCGTTGCCGCCCTCGCAACTGCTGCGCCGGCAGCGTCTTGGTCGCCGCCGCCCGAGGCTGGGCGAGGCTTCTTGGTTGGGGCTGCCGGCGACACGCTGGTCTGCCCCCTCTTTCTCGAGAAACTGGAAAACGCGAAAATGAATTAGTCAGGCACAAAATAATTTCGTGAAATCAAAGTTGCTCAGAACGACATTGGACTTACCCTGTCGGCTTGAGCTTGAGCACCCTGTCCGACAGGATGCTCCTCGCCGAAGGGCCGCTTCGCGTGGAGAGAGCTCTGGGAGTTGTCGGGGTGGTCGGGGCGGCTGATGTAGCCACGCCGCTGCCACCGGAGACCCCTGCCCCCGTGTCGCCTTGAGGCCCCTGGAGCTGCGGGCTGGCCTCCCGCCTGCCCGCCCGTTCCGCCGCGGACCGCCTCACCCGGGGGACGTCATCTTCCTCGTTGTCCTCCTCTGGCACGACTTCGCCGGCTGATGGGGGAACGTCGTCATCGCCGTTGTCGTCGCTGAGGTCCCCTCCGATGCCCAACGAGGAATCGTCGGAGTCCGAGCCCTCTGTCTTGGCGGAGGCCTGGCCTGGGCCCCCTTTCCCCAAGTCGGCAGCCGGCCCCTTGCCCTTCTGGGGCCAGGGCTGTGGGGGTGAGGGTTGCGCCGAGGGGTCCACCATGATCCCCCACTCGTTGCAGAGTGGGAGATCCTGGGCTCCCGGGTTCGGGATCCCGGCGTGGAGCGAATGCGCTCTAGGCGGAAGCAGCCGGTAGGGCTCGTCCTCGCCGGTGATACCCTTCACCCAGAACTGCACTTCCTCCGGGAGGAGGTCCGTGCGTTGCAGCCGGATGCGAGCGCCGCTGCAGGGGGGCCACGTGCCTCCCGATGATGTGGCGCGCCACATCCATGTCCGTGAGCCTGGCCTCGCAGAGTGCCTTGATCTTTGCACTGATCGGGGCTAGCTCCTCGTCCTTCGGGTCGCGGAGTGTCCAGTCGTCAGAGCCCTTCGTGGAACTCCTGGAGCTCGTCGCTGCGCACCCAGCACCAGTCGCGACGCCATTGGTGCTCGATCTTCTTCTTCCCCAGCTCGATGAATTCCGATCTGATCCTGTCGCGGAATCGGAACATTACCCCCGAGGACAGGGGAGCCTTCTTCTCCACCCTCAGGTAGTAGTAGTGGCGGAATAGCGCCACCGACGGCATCACCCCCACGAACGCTTCATAGAGGTGTTGGAAAACGGCCAATGTGAAGAACGACGTGGGGTGAAGTTGCGCCATGAGGAGCCCGTAGGACTCCATGATGGCTGAGAGAAAGTAGGAGTGTGGCGGGACGAACCCGGCAAGGATGAACCTCCTGAAGATCCGGAAGTAGTGCCCGTCGCGCTCCGCTCTGGCGGGAAGGTCCCGCGTCGGCCCGTGCTCATTGTGCTTGGTGGCCAGCGCCAAGACCAGCTTGTCGACCCCCTCGTCGTTGTACCCGGGGGGAAGAAAGCGAATTTAGCCCGCATTTCCTCCTCCTTCCGGGCTCTATCTGACAGTTCCTTTTTGTCGGCCTTATCACCTTTGCTGGTGCTCCCCTTGGGACGGTTCTGGCCCTTGGAAGACATCGGTGGAGGAGGAGAGGTGGTTGAGTTGGAATTGGGGAGTCGGGAGCTTGGGAGGAGATGGTGGCAAGAGCGAGAGACAATGGGGAGTGCTCCGCCGCCGGCCTTGGGTATTTATCAGGGCTGGCGGACTGCAACAGACGCCCCCATGATTGGCACTAAAGAGCCCTAATGAATCAGGGATTAAGAGGGGGGGTGCGCGACGTGGCCTTAACTCTCTAGTGATTAAGGGAGATAAGGCACGAAATCGTGCGCCCGACCATTTCGCTCGGAGAAGTGGAACTATAAATGCGGCCCACGAGGTCGGGTGCTAGGGGGTTTCCCCCTTGGGACACACGCGTCGGGTAGGGCGTAGCCCGGTAACCAACCGAGGATAGCACTCGCTGGAAGCTTCAAGGCGGCCGGCCCACGCCCGGGGGCTACTGTCGTACCAGTGGCCCACGGGGTCCCACTGATACGGGACGCGTGGGTCGCCAGTGACGAAGCCCCATCAGGAAGGACTCCTGGGAAACGACGAGCCCGGGAAGCCTGCCTCGAGGAGACGACCCCTAGCGAAGCTAAAGCTAAGGGCTGAGTGCAAGACGCTCCCGGGAACCGCGGTCCCGGGAAGCCGAAGGAAAGCCTCCCGGCAAAACTAGCTGGTGCGGTAGCCGGGAGGGTGCACCCCCGCAACCCACGCTCGGGCATGCAGGCGGGACCCGCAGAACAGTGGAGATAGGACAAGACGGCGGGCGCAGTGCATTTAATGCACCGACAGAACAGTGAAGTCTTATCAGCAGGCCTAGTCTTGCTTAGCAAGGCTAGAGCGACTACCCTACGATTTCTACCGTGTACAGTAGACCGGGCGGTTCATGGTGTCCAGCGTGGATGAGTAAAATTGTATTCCATGCAGTTGTGACACGCATCTGGGCAACGTGTCACGCTGCATGCGTAGGCACCTGTGGTATCCTCTTGTTTATAAAAGGAATGCCTCCGGTCAAAGGGTTCGATTTCGGTTCGGTTCAGCTCGGTTGGACCTCGGTAGGAATCGGCTCTATTCCGTTCAGCATTCACCCAAGTAGCCTAGCCCTTAGAGGGACAAGTAGTTGTCGCACCAGTGGCACCCGGGGTACCACTGCTGCTTGACGCGTGGGCCACCTCGCTTGCTCCCCCGAAGGATCGCGCCCCGGGAAGCATTGCGCGAGCTGCCCGGCAAGTCACCAGCCCGGAAGGACTAGCGAGGCTGCGGGGATTGCCCTGGAGGGCAGCAAGGGAATTCTCTCCTGGGCGCTTCCCGGGAAGTTCCTTGCCGGGAGGAGGGTTCCCGAGCGCAAGTGACCGTTACAGGAGAGGGGCCGAGCGGACAGGACAGCAACGCCACGTGGCCGCTCGGCGGGCTCCTTGTGCGCAGGGTTCGTCAGGACAAGGTGTGGAGCACAGGCGAGCATTAAATGTACCGACAGAAAGGGGATTCCCCGTCCATTCAACCTACAGTGACTGGCCTGGGGTAAATTTTAGGCGCCTAGGCCCCTAGTTGCAGGGCTACTCAACCTGCATGCAAGCCAGCGCACCGAGGGGGAGCTGCCCTAGCTTTTTGCCCGCCATTTGTCACCCATGCACCGGGGCACCCGTGGTATCCCCTTCGGTATAAAAGGAGAACCCCCGCCAACGGTCAAAGGGTTAGATGAGTTCCCAGTTCACTGCTAGCAATAGCTCGAAGTAGCAAGTACCCCTTAACAAGAAGAGAGAGCACCCGGGGACTCCCCTCGGCAACCTGTAAACCCTGGTTCACTGGCTAATAACAAACTCAGAAGCAGGACGTAGGGTTTTGCACCTCAGGGTGGCCCGAACCTGGGTAAAAACGTGCTCGTGTTCATTGTGTTCCTACGATTTGCATTGGCCTCGCCGGCGATCGCCGGAGCGATCCCCGTCGCCCACTGCCGAACCTAAAAGGGGGTGCCTGCGCATCCCCGGTGTCGGAGCCCCGTGCTACGACAGTAGCAAAGCCCAGGAACTCCCCGGCAACCTGTAACAACCATACTAAGAAATACAACTCAAAGCAGGACATAGGGTATTACACCTACGGGTGGCCCGAACCTGGGTAAAAACTCTTGTGTACACTTCGTGTCTTTCGCCACGCCGGCGATCGCCGGAGCGATCCCCTTGCCCTCCCCCGAACCAAAAAGGGGGTGTCGTAGCACGGGGCTCCGACACCGGGGATGCACGGGTACCCCCTTTCAGGTTCGGCAGTGAGCGACAGGGATCGCCGGCGAGGCCAATGCGAGGCGTAAGAACACAATGAACACGAGCACGTTTTTACCCAGGTTTGGGCCACCCTGAGGTGTAAAACCCTACGTCCTGCTTCTGAGTTTGCTATTAACCAGTGAACCTGAGTTTACAGGTTGCCCGGGGGAGTCCCCTGGTGCTCTCTCTTCTCGCTAAGGGGTACTTGCTACTTCGAGCTATTGCTAGTAGTGAACTGGAAACTCGTCCCACACTTTGATCGTTGGCGGGGGTCCTCCTTTTATACCGAAGGGGATAACACAGGTGCCACGGTGCATGGGTGAAAAATGGCAGGCAAAGAGCTAAGGCAGCTCCCCCTCGGTGCGCTGGCTTGCATGCAGGTTGAGTAGCCCTGCAACTAGGGGCCTAGGTGCCTAAAATTTACCCCAGGCCAGTCACTTTAGGCTGAATGGAGGGGGAATCCTCTCTCTGTCGGTGCATTTAATGCTCGCGTGTGCTCCACTCTTTGTCCTGACGAACCCTGCGCACAGGGAGCCTGCCAAGCAGCCACGTGGCGTTGCTGTCCTGTCCGCTCGGCCCCTCTCCTGTAACGGTCACTTGCGCCCAGGAACCCTCCTCCCGACAAGGAACTTCCCGGGAAGCGCCCAGGCAAGAATTCCCTTGCTGCCTCCAGGGCAATCCCCGCAGCCCCGCTAGTCCTTTCGGGCAGGTGACTTGCCGGGCAGCTCGCGCAATGCTGCTCGGGGCGCTGAAGTGACTGCCCCCGTACAGGGTTCGATCTCTGTGCTTACTGTGCTAGTCCCTGGATCGACTCGCTAGCACACACAGTTTCAAGATGTAATATCAAGATACAAATGTCAAAAGTATATTGCATCATATTGATCCAGAATTAAATTGTACCTTACATATTGCATAACCTCATGGGTTAGCTCAAGAGAAAATAAAATCTTGCAGCGGAAGGCAGAAGATACAGGAGTCCCGTAACAACTCCATAGTCGAAACATTTTGGAATGTAAACTCGCAGCCTTAACAATTCGTACCTCACTCTTCACCTGGTTCACCTGCAACATTTAAACGTTGCAGCCACTAGGGGGTCAATACATTGAATGTATTGGCAAGTTCACCAAAGAGTTATAGCAGACCTAACAAGTATATGCATTATTTGGCAAGGTAGTGGTTTGGCTATTTGCATAAAAGCATCAATGTTTCATCCTATCATTTTTAGACAAATAGTTTTATCACTATTGGACACGGGGTAGAAACACCCATGCTCCTATTAGCCTAGAGCACATTGAGTAGACACATCAATTGCTCCTACCCTGTTCAAACCATACATTTTATTAAGAAATTGGAATGAGTGAGACCTTCCTTACAGCTCCCAAATCTAGTTGCTCATAATTGTCCGTAACCGGGGACACGGCTAAGTACTTAGTTTGACACTCTCGAGAGGTTGTACACATTCCCCACAAGAAATAAACGTGTTAATTCCTTGCTGTCCTCAGGATAGAGTAGCAACGGCGTCGATTACAAAAATTTTCAGACCATAGTCACCGACACCACCTGAGGGACCTACGTTCCCACCTACACGGCTACATCTGCACAATCCCTCGGATCCAGGATCATATGTCTTACTCCATCAAGCCAGAGCCCATATTAGCATGTGGTTGTACTGGAAGCTACTAAATAGGAAACTAGTCCAGTCTCTAGTTACCCCGGGTGGCATCCCACATTTGTGACGCAGGTGCTCCCATAGACATGGTGAGACGACTCACAGAAATGGACCCATAGAAATGGACCTGACGTCGCATGCATCTCAAATACTCAAAGCAGCCCACCCAGGACGGTTCATTGAATTACTTGTTTTGCCATACACTAGGAAAACCATACTTTAATTCAATAACATCACATTGTAATAATACCACCCTCGTATACTATCATAGCATAGCATTTGACTAATACGATGGCAATTGGTGGTAAGAACATGGCAAGGGTAACCTATACTACTAGGAGAATCATAGCTAGCATAGGTACAATAATAATCCTAACAATGCAACTAATAAAAACTAGTGCATAATAAAATAATAGGATATTGGTCAAAGTGAACTTGCCTTGATAGCAGTTGAATTCAAGCACACTTCGCAATCACACAGTTCGCTCTCCGAGAAAACTAATCAAATACAAACAATGCATACATAAACACACAATACAATCAAAAGGAGATATATGCCATGATGCAATGCAAAACATGTAACATGATTGAGTTAATTTATTCGGGTGATCAACTAGTCCAAAGCATTAGCAATTAAAAATAATGCATTAGGTTTAAAAACAAAATGCAAAACCTAGAGATTAAACCCTAAAACAAGGTTTTATTGGCATTAGCCTATTAATTTAATTCAAAAAATTTATTTCTCTGTCCCATTGAACAGAGGACGGCAAAACAAATTTTTGGGCACTGGTTTCAATTAAAAAGGATCTCTAAATTAAAAGATATGATTTAAATGGCATTAAATACCTTTCTGTAAATTCTCTGTGGTTAAGTTATTCAAATTTGGCCAAACGGTTTAAAAGATATGAACGTTTGAAGTTTCGGGGGCTTTTCTGCAAAAGTGCCATTTTAATTAATCCGGGAATAAAAATTACATTTTCGTTTTCTATTAAAGTGCCACGTGTCAAGCCGTGATTGGTCGGTACCGGTTCACTTAAAGCATAACGCGGATTTAATCTCGGCCGTTGGCCGAGATCCAACAGTCACGAGGGGTCGGGCTCACCTCCGGGGACCTTAGGGTTCTGGCGAACGGCGTCCGGCGGCGGCGTGGCACGGTGCGGGCGGGCGGCGGACGGGGTTCCGGTGGTCTTAGGGCTCGGGGAAGACCGCCGGCGTGGGCGGCGCGACGAGGCGGAGGTCGTGACGCACACGGGACGACGGGACGAGGACTGAGGCGACGCCTGGGACAACGGAGAGCTCCGGCGGCGTGGGTACGGACTCCGGCGAGGTCGGGCGGCGCAGCTCCGGCTGCTAGGGGGCACTAAAAACAAATCCGCGCGCGTCAAAACGCGCGCAAGATCGAGGGGATCAAGAAATTTGTGGGTTCGTGCAACATGGCTCACCGGCGGTGTCGACCCGAAGCAAAAACAGCGGCGGCGGGCTCCTCGCTCCGCCGAGGAATTTCGGCGACCTGGCGGCGTGGTGGCAAGGGGATTTAGGGGGAAAGGAGACAGGGGGCCGTCGCCTTTATAGGGACGCGGTCGGGGCTGCAAATAATGGACGAGGGAGGCGATTGCGGTGGAGACGGCGCGCGGCGGCGTAAATGGCAGGCGGCGGCGCGGGCAGCGGAATTCGGGGGCTTGCCTGTCGGGGAAGGAGCTCCCTGACAGGTGGGTCCCGCTAGTCAGCGGCCGGGCGCAGGCGCGGGGTGCTGCGGGGCTGCGATGCGCGCGCGGTAAGCGGGCCAGTTCGGCCCAAAATGGCCGGGCCGGTCCGTTTCTCCTTTTTTTTTCGTTAACCTTTTTCCTTTTTTTTCTTTTTCTGTTTTTCGTTGATATCTTTTGATTTTGAACTCCAAATTGATCCAGATAACTTCCAGAAAATTTGTAAAATCATATTGTAATATGATTCAACTTTTGGGACTAATTTCCCTTCCAAATAAAATATATAAAAATACATTTGCCCTATAAATGCCTTTAGGGCTTTATAACTATTTAAACAAAATAGTTTTTCAACTCCAAATAAATACCCAAAAATTATGGGATAGCTTACTTATGCAATAAATCCCTTTTATAGATAAACCCTAATGGTTTGAAGTCCAAAACTCAAATGGGTGAAAAACCTAAGGTTTAAAATGAAATAAAACCTTTTTAAAGCCTTTTTGGAATTCAAATTTGATTCAAATATGCAATTGTTGCATGATGCTCATGAGTGCAATGCATATGAAAGATTTTGAATTTTTGGGATGTTACAGGCGCGAACCCTTGGGGGAGCAAGCGAGGTGGCCCACGCGTCAAGCAACAGTGGTACCCCGGGTGCCACTGGTGCGACAGGGGGTGCTCGGCATCCCCGGTACCGAAGACCGTGCTCCCACACATCTGTAGTGCACGCACTCAAAACTTGGAGATACTATCCCATGGGAAAGTATTGTGAATTATTCACCGATCACAAGAGCTTGAAATATATATTCACGTGGACAGGATTGAATCGAGATATCGCTGAGCATTTTTCTCTGTGTGATGTATGTAACAAAGTCAAGGCTGAACATCAGAAACCAGCTGGACTACTACGACCGTTGCCAGTGCCAGACTGGAAATGGGATAAAGTAGGCATGGATTTCATCACCGGCTTACCGAGGACAAGGTCTGGTTATGATTCGATATGAGTCGTAGTTGACCGTTTGACCAAGCTTGCTCATTTCATACCTGTGAAGACCACTTATACAAGTGCTCAGTTGGCCAAACGCTACATGTCTAGAATTGTGTGCCTACATGGAGTCCCTAAAGAGATCGTCTCAGACAAAGGTACTCAGTTTACTTCAAGATTTTGGGGAAAATTGCATGAGTCTCTAGGCACGGGACTGGAGTTTAGCACAGCGTTTCATCCACAGACGGATGGACAAACCGAAAGAGTGAACCAAATCCTCGAGGACATGTTAAGAGCTTGCGCTCTGGATTATGGTTCTAGCTGGCATGAGAATCTACCATATGCAGAGTTCTCATACAACAACAGTTTTCAATCAAACATTGGAATGGCACCTTTCGAAGCTTTGTGTGGCAAGAAATGCACGACACCTCTTTTATGGGATGGAGTAGGAGACCGTAGTTTATTCGGTCCCGACATGATAAAAGATGCCAAAGAGAAGGTCAGACTAATTCGAGACAGACTCAAGATAGCTCAATCCAGGCAGAAGAGTTATGCAGATTCCAAGCATAGAAAAGTCACCTATGAGATTGGTGACAGAGCGTATCTCAGAGTTTCTCCGATACGCGGAGTTAAGAGATTTGGGATTAAAGGAAAATTAGCACCGCGCTTCATTGGACCTTACAAGATTTTAACACGCCAAGGAGAGGTAGCTTACAAGTTAGAATTACCGGAAGTGTTGACGAGCGTCCACAACGTGTTCCACGTATCACAACTGAAAAAGTGTCACCCAGAAATAGCTGATACACCGTTGAGGGATACAGTTCCACTTGAAGAAGTCGAGATACAAAGCGACCTCACTTATGAAGAGAAGCCGATCAGGATCTTGGATACCGTAGAGAGAAATACTCGTACCAAGACCATCAAATTCTGCAAGGTACAGCGGAATCACCACACCGAAGAAGAAGCTACGTGGGAGCGCGAACAAGATCTTCGAGAAGACCACCCACACCTATTTGCTAACCGGCAGGAATCTCGAGGGCGAGATTCATCTTAAGGGGGTTAGGTCTGTAACATCCCAATTTTCAAAAAAAACCTCCATATGCATTGCATTTCATAAGCATCATATAACCTTTGCATTCAACCCCATTTAAAACCATAATTTTCAAACTCAGATGAACTCAATAACAATGTGCCCTTTTATTTGAATCTTTTCTTTTACCTTTCTTTTGTCAATTGGATCTTAACCCATGAGGGTGATTTCATAAAGGGGTTTAACGCAATAAAGGTGCTACCCCATATTTTGGTGTTTGATTTGAATTCGAAAACACTAAAAAAATTTAATAGCTAAAAAGCCCTAAAGGCTAGTTTTTAGGAAAAAGTATTTTTAAATATTTTATTTTGAGGGAATTCTTGTCCCAAAAGTTGAATCATACGAAAATATGATTTTATAAATTTTGTTGCATTTTATTTGACTCGAATTGGAGCTTTAAAACAAAAGTTGCATTCAAAAGATAGAAAAAAAGAAAAAGAAAAGAAAAAAAAGGTAACCGGACCGACCCAACCGGGCCGGCCCACTTACCTCAGCGCACCGAGCCGGGCCGCAGCCCTGCGTGCACGCCCGAGCCTCTGACGGGCAGGCCCCACCCATCAGTATCACCTTCAACCTCCCACTGCCGGCCCGAAGACCCCACGCTGTCCGAGTCCTCCAAACGCACGAACTCCACTCCGTTTCCTCCGCGTACACGATCCCATATCCGAGTCCAAGCGCGTCATTTTGAAGCCCCCGAGTTCCTCTTCTTTTCCCCTCTCCTCTCTCCCCCGAACCACCACCGAACTACTCTAATTTTGCCCGTGCCACCTAGCCATTGTCGCCGCCGTGTGGAGCTCGCCGCCGATGACCAAAAGGTCCGCAGTCGCTGCCACCCCATTTTTCCTTCTCCCCTCCCCTTTACGAAGCTTTTGACGCGGTTACTTTTTATTTTTGGAGCACTGAAGCTCGAGTTCGCCGTCACGCCCGAAGCACGCCGCCGGCCCGACCCCTAGGCGTCGCCTCCGTCGACCGCGTGGAAGAACTCCCCCGCCACGAGGTTCGCCACGTCAAGCCGCACCTCCCCCACCTTGTCCTGAAGCCGGAGCCGCACCGGAGACGCGCGCTGCCGTTCCCCCGAAGCCGCCGCCGCCACCGAGCTCACCGGAGAAGGAACCCTAGCCGGAGGTAAGGAAGGCCCCATCTCGTCCGTCCGATCTAGATCCAACGCCTGAGTTTTGTCCACTTAAGTGAACCGGTACCGGCTAATAGAAAGACGCCACGTGCCACCCTTTTTATTAAAATGTTTCCCGGACCGAGATTAAAAGGGACTTTTGCAGAAAAGCTCCTGAAACTTCAAACGTTCAGATCTTTTAAACCGTGTGGCCAAATTTGAAGTTCCGCACCTTTCTGGAATCCTCACATCTTATAGAATCTTTTGGCATAGTTTAATTTTGACTTTGAACAACTTTAACAGAACCAAATTACAGAATGCTTAGTTATGGTTTAATATTCATATGAATAGTTTTAAAATTATTTTGAACCTGCTATCATGTTGAAAAATGTTTTGAGTATACACTCTTAGGACTAGAGGGGAAAATATTTTGTAAATAATCTTGCCACACCAAATTAATCTTGCTCCATGCCTTATAAAGAGATCAATTAAGCCTTTATTAAATCTCACCTTTGTTTCATACAAAGTAATTACTTCCTTATTAGTTTATAATCTGTTCAAACCTTTTGTAAAGCTCTTTAAAACAGAAGCTAAACCCTTTAAGTTTAAAACCAATCTATGTGTGCATCATCGTATCTATGCATCATGGCATGTTTTTGTATTGAGTAGCATGTTTATGTGTGTGTGTGTGTGTGTGTATTCTTTTATTTTAGATTGTTTGGAGTGTGAACCTTGTTGTTGCGAAGAGTGCGAAAACTACCACAGCTTTGGACAAGGCAAGTTTCACTTTGATCATCTCCCAAATATTTTTACTATGCACTAGTTGCTTTATTAGTTGCATTATGAAGATTGAGGGTACGTATTTGCCTTGGGGTTACGGGCCTACATTCCAACATGCTCTCACTGTGGTGTTAATGTAGCCCTTGTATCTTTCGCTTTCTGCTGTTGAACTTTTGTTTTAATTCGAGCTAACCCAAGTGGTTATGCCAGTTTGTAAGTATTCTTAAATTCTGGAAATTGCGTTGTAATACTTGAGACCTTTGTTCTATGATATTACATCTTGAAACTGTGTGTGCTAGTGAGTCGATTCAGGTACTAGCACTAAAAGCACAGAGATCGAACCCTTGTACGGGGGCGGTCGCTTCACCATTCTAGGTATGACTCACTCTTACCTTGACTGTGCTTCTTCCACCTTTCGTGCAATCTTAGCAGTTCTTGCCGTATCTCTACAGAAGTCCTCAATGGGAATCTGCACCTTCTTAATTGGTGGCCCAGCTAGTTAGTAGGGTGTCACTACTAATGAGTTTGTCCCATTGAACTATCCTATTATCTACCTTGAAATCACCGGCTAACCACAATAGCCTCCGGGACATACCTGACCAACATCTACGATCATCTGGGAAGCCGGACGACATCTTCCTAGACGAAATGGTGAGACTACACTTCAATACTATGGACGGTCTTTTATAGTTACAGAAGATACAAATAAAACGATGGCGGGAGAACATGGCGGGAAACGGTGGCGGGAGAATGAGTTTGAGAGCTTATAAATACCTCATATCCGGTTGTCATCCAAGCATCCTTCGCACTACTGTTTTTTTGAATATTCCAGTGTCCCCCAATGAGTTTGCCTTGCTCCGACCAGGGTGAGAGGCCGAGGAAGATGAAAGAAGCGATGTTGCCTCCGGGGGTGGGACATCTCAGGTGTTGATGCGGCAATCTATGCAAGGTGAAGGAGGTGACATATTTTTCAGATAAGCTGCGCATGAAGTTTTTCATGTGTGCGAACTATGAGCATGATCCACCTGTCCCAGTTTCGCCGTACGACAAGCCTCCGGTAAGCACATATAGGTATGCTTAAACATGTTGTGTGTGTCATATTCGATTTATTTGTAACATTAGGCTTTTTTGTAGTCTCCTCCGCCCCTATGCATGTGGTATCGTTGGATTGACACGGAGATGCCAGATTGGGCGGTGGAAGAGATTAACACAAGGTCACGAAGTGCATGGCAGCGTTTCCACGTGGAGGAGCGTGTGGCAAAAGCTGCAGCCCAGGAGAAATAGGAGCAAGAGAGAGCTCAAAGAGCATAGGGAGGAACAACGTCGTTACTTTGATGAAGCACTGAGGGAAAACAGGGTGAAAGCACTTCGCATGAAAGAGGAGGAACGAAGGCGCAAGGATGCTCGTGAGGCAGAAAGTGAGAGGAAAAGAGAAAGGGCCACCGTGGCAAAGGCTGTAGAAGAATGTGGCGATAAGACTGGAAAATGGCCTGAGTGGACTCAGTAGTGCTTGTACTGTGTTTCAATTGTATTTGTTATCTTTAATTCTGTCCAATTGCGGTATTATCGATGTATGTTAATTTAGTCGTGACTTGGTTCCGTAACCAGCACATCAAATTGTGGTATTATCGATGTATGCTAATTTATTCAAATTGTCAAGTCTTTTAGTTCAAAAAACCGCAAGGATTCGACACAAAAATTGTCCATCGTACGTGTATGCATTGATCATGCAACTAATTAGCTTTGGCGAAGCTGATTAGCCTAATTAGTTTCAATCGGCTTTGGCGAAACCAACTGAAGCCAGTCGGCCTGGGCGAAACCAACTGGGCTTCAGTCGGCTTGGGCCATGCCGACTGCCTCTTGTGGGACCCAGGCTCTGAGCAGCCTGCCTCCAATTAGCCTGGCCCAGGCCGAATGGCCCTAATCAGCTTCGGCAGGCCTAATCGGCCTGGGTGAGGAGGAGGCCGTATTAATTTTGAAATTTTTAAAAAACACTTATTATTTTTAAAAATATTAAAAAATCATATTATTTAAAAAAAATTTAGCTAGATCTAGTGTGAAATCATAGGTGATGTGTAACATTGGCAAGTGTTTTAGATGAAACATTGATGTGGATACTTTGGATAATATGGATATTTAAGTGATGACATGTATCTTGTTTGGATTTAGTGCTTTGCTAGTGATGTGCTGATCCATTAGTTTCTTATGTGAAAACATGGCGTGAGTTGTGTGGAACTTACCCTGAGTCAAGTCGTGGACTTGTGCTCGTACTGGTTATTTGTGTGTTCGCTTTCAAGTGTTGCCGGAGCTAGAGGAACGTGGTTGATGACGGGATCGAGGGACGAAGCTTGGGAGAAGCTGAGGTCGAGGATCAAGGTCATGCGGGACGTTCGTGTGAAGGAACAATGAAAGTGAAGGCTACGATGATCCGGGAGGGCACCGATTTGTCGTACGTTGTTTATACCGGATATGTACGGTATTGGAGATATTCGATACGTGATGGTCGAGTTTTGAAGACATCACAAAAAGAGTGGATGGCATGGAGTGGCATCGACGTGAAGATATGTAGATCCAGTCGTGGCTGGATGAGAGCTGTTTAAAGATTAAACAGTAGCGTCATCAAGATGGCGTTGGATGGAAAAGTGGTCCACATGAGAGTTGTGCGCGTCGTCGAGACGAACAACTTTGCTTTTGGAGTAATCTTAATCCGAGGTCGTCTGTGGGCCCCACGGGCAGAATAACGACCGGGACAGAGGAGTTCGTGTTGGATTCGGACTCGGTTTAGGGTCGCGAATTTTCCCTTATAAATAGAGGTCATCCTAGCTAGGGTTTTAGCAAGGACGTGAGAGAACTCAAAGCTTTGGATCTATATCAATTCTTGGAGAGTTCTTGGATGCATGGTTGCATCTTTTGTAATCGATCGACATCGTTGCAATAAAGAGATTCGTTGGCGGTGTCATCTCTGTTCTTCTCGGATCTTCGTGAAATCTTCGTGCTAGATCTTTCTAATACTTTGGTGCAGGTTCATCACAAGTTCATAATACTTTGCTGCAGGTTTATCACGAGATCAAGAGAAGATTGCGATTAATTCATCTTTCTTGTTATTCCTCGAAATTGGTTTTATATTAATCCTCGTAACTTTCTGTCAGCTGTTACTATTTTGATCATATCTTTTGATTGGTAAGTCTGATTGAGCTGATTCTTGTTGCGTTGGTTAGATAATTTTAATACCTTTCTTTTCCATACTCATACGTATTTTTTGGTTCATCCAATCAAAATTTAAGACTGTTTTACTATCACGGACAGAAAGGTGATTTAGGGTTTGAACTTTCGGGAAAAGTTTTAATTTACTTCCGCGCAATCATTCACCCCTCTCTGATTGCCTATGTCGATCTCACATCTAGGGGATGGGCGCCACAGGGAGGAGGATCACTGCTAGCTGAACATTGTGCTCGTCGCCGTGGTGTCTGCTGTCTGCCATCATTAGGGTTGGTTTTGCTTCTGTGTGCTGACTTAGCGTTGGGTTTCTGTCCGAGGGACTATTCGGTTCAAAGGAATACAAAACATAGGAATGGAAGGAACCAGAGAAATAGAAAAGGAACAGAGGTGCAAAACTGAGTAATAAAAAACGGAGGTAAACCAGACAGCTGAGTATTCGGTACAACATAGAAAAACGGAGGAAGAAGTACCAGCTTTCTGAATTTTTTTATTTGGCTGCATGTGGTTTCCTTGGTTAAGCACCTAGTCATCAAATATGTTTCTAGACTGGAGTGTCTGGCACACACCAACAACCCACAAACCCAGTTATTTTATTAGCAAGCCACGGATCTTTATCGGGCATACGCAAAAAATGAGCTCCGACTGGATTCTTCAATTCCTGTGGATTGGAGGGGCTGGAACAGTATTCCAGAGGAAATTATGATATCACCTCCTGTGATCCGAACGGCCATTTCTCAGAGACTCCTGCGGAACACCAATTCGTATATTTCCTGTGAAAAACCTTTGAACCGAATAGGGCCTGAGGGTCTGCTTAACCGTTGAGGTGTTGGCCTTCAGTTCATTTTTTACAGCCAGCTGCGCCTGGTCCTGCCGTGTTGAGCAGGATGCTGCTGTTTGTTACTGTTTAAGTTCTTGTAAAACTATATATGGTTTCGTTAATGAAACGGGGAAAATCCCTTTGTTTAAAAAAAGCAACCGTCGGCCAGGAAAGTGGTGCTTTTTTTAGTAAAATAATAAAAAAAAATACAGGTGTCTAATTGAAACTCGATCCCTCGATATGGTTTGCTTTTCGTTTTGTCTTTTTAGCCTAACACACAGCCTTTATTAAACGTATAAAGGGATACAGCATACTTCCATAGCCAAGTAAAGCGGCCGCGCCGAAGAGACAAAAGTCGATCCTTTTTTCTTTAGAGCACGCGGTTGTTTTTCGTAATTTACTCCAACTCGTTTCTTTTTTTTAGGGAAATTTACTCCAACTCGTGCCACCCCAAACTGCCGTTATGGCCTATGTGGCTATGTGCCGAACAGGCCTATGTGCCAAGCCCAGCCCAGTCAATCTCCCCCGCGGTCCATGATCTATGGGGACTGAACGCCCGCTGTTTGCTTCACTCCCCGCCGCCGCAATCCCGCACAAAACCCTCGCCGCCGCAAAAAGCCCTCGCTGTCGCGGTGGGAGATCCTCCGCTGTCGCCATGCCTCTCTAGAGGGAAGCGATGGACGCCCTCGGCTAGTTCATAGCCAGTCAGCATGCGAGTCGGATTCGGCGGTAAATGTTTCCCTGAATCCAATCCGATGGTTGATTGCTAATCTGAGTGGAATTCGGTTACAATCAAGCCGCATCGTTTCCCAATCGGTCTCGTTTGGCTTATTTATCAGGGGCCGGTCTTGGTTTTCTTATTCTAAGGAGTTGATCTATTTCCTGGCAGCACAGAAATCACATAGTCCCGCCGGAGAGGAGGAAGTCGAGTAGTCGACATGTCTAAGCGGCAGTACATGCTCCAGCCATGTTGCCACACGGCCAAGCGGCGGCCGCATGAACCGCGACAGCATGTCTATCTCGTGGTCGATGACTGGGAAAGGGGATACAGCGTCCGCAAGGTAGACGTCGACGTCTTCGACTCTTACGCCGGCGCCGACCTGGATGAGCAGGCTGAGCCCCTCCCAGATCCCCCCGTTGTGCGCTTTGACGGCCCTCACTGCCGTTTGCATCATTTCGGCGGGCATGGCACCAACATACTGGCCATGCCGGTCTCGAGCACCGCTGACAGCTCGTTCCCTGTATTCGACACAAAAACGCTGGGACTCAGCCTCTGCGCACACCCCAACGGCGAGAAGGTATGGCGCAAGCCTGTCTTCGCATCTGTTGCCGGCAAGCTTTACATGATGGTGGGATCCTGCGTATGTGTGCTTGATGCCCCGCCATGCCGCGACATCATTGACGAACACACACAGTGGTCTTGGACCATATGCTCAGCCTTGGCTCCGCTGCAGTCTGCTCACATCGTGTCCTACGCGGTGCACCCTGACGGCCGGTCACTCTTCGTCTCTGAAGTGGCAAGCACCTTCTGCTTGGACACTGGGAACCTCGGCTGGACATGCCAAGGCAAATGGGTCATGCCATTCAAAGGCCAAGCCTACTTTGACGGCGAGCTTGATGCTTGGGTAGGATTCTGCCGTCACAAAGGCGGCGTTGGCTACGTCTGCTCCTGCGATGTTCCGCCTGTTGCCACGGCTGCCAAATGCGGTAGCATGCCAGCTTGGAAGCTCGGAAAGGACCAGCTCTTCTCTGCAGACAATGAGAGGCACCTAGGTGCCACCCTTCTCCATCTGGGGAACAGCGACTACTGCCTAATTGAGTCTCTCGTGCACAAGGATGATCAGCCTTTCGAACTCTGTCATGGGCCACGCCGCCGTGTGTTGTACATGACAAGGTTTGTTCTCAAGTATGATAAAAATGGAGACCTCCGGACAACACGGCTAAGAGTGCACTCCTACGACATGACTGAAGCGCATATATTTAATGACATCTGTTCTACTCCTGTGGCATTCTGGATGTAGCCAACTTTTTTATGAGCCCCCCCTCGGTGTATTTTTAAGTCAAGTTTGAAACATTCCTCAGTTCGAAGCTTTCAGATTCCAATTGCGACTGAATGCTATAGTTTCTGTTGTAAGTTCAAATCATGAGTTGAAAGTTTCATTTGCTAGAGATACTGTTCACTGCATAGAACGCTTATTGAGAGGTAAGATGCTTTGGGTTTGCGAAGGACACAACGTTTCTCCTCAATGTAGTATTGTAGTACAGTAGTAATAATCGTGATAATAGCTCAAAATGAAATGAATTTTTAAAAACAATCCACAACATCTCATCTCATCTTTTTCTCTACTTCTCTACTACTTACAAGAGCTCTTCTACTGTACACTGAATTAATTAGGGCCGTTCATTTGTTTTGATCTAATGGCTTGGATGAGTTTGCTACTCCTTATTACTCTAATTTAATAGCAAACTCAGAAGTAGGACGTAGGGTTTTAACCGATGAGCAAGGGTTTACAAGTTGCCGGAGGGAGTCCCCGGGTGCTCTCTCTCTTCTTAGCTAAGTGTTACTTGCTACTTTTGGCCAGAATTAGTAGTGAACTGAGAGTCCATCCAACCCTTTGACCGTTGGCGGGGGTCCTCCTTTTATACCTAAGAGGATACCACAGGTGCCTCGGTGCATGGGTAACAAATGGCGAACAAGGAGCCAGGGCAGCTCGGCCCTGCCGCGCTGGCTTGCATGCAGGATGGGTAGCCCTGCAACTAGGGTCCTACGTGCCTAAAAATTTACACCAGGCCAGTCACTGTAGGCTGACTGGACGGGGAATCCCCTTTCTGTCGATGCATTTAATGCTTGAGTGTGCTTCGCTCCTTGTCCTGACGAACCCTGTGCATGGGGAGCCCGCCGAGCGGCCACGTGGCGTCGTTGTCCTGCCCACTCGGTCCCGCTCCTGTAACGGGCGCCTGCGCCTGGGAAGGCCCTTCCCAGCAAGTAACCTTCCCGGGAAGCGCCCAGGCGGGATTTCTCTTGCTGCCCTCCAAGGCAACCCCCGCAGCCCGGCTAGCCCTGCCGTGCTAGTACTTGCCGGGCAGCTCGCGAGGTGCTGCCCGGGGTGCAATCCTCCCGGGGAGCAAGCGAGATGGCCCACGCGTCATGCAGTGGTGGTACCCCAGGTGCCACTGGTGCGACAATGCCGCCAAGCTTGTGGCATGCACGAGCCGGGAACCGCCACCCTAGGGGGCGGATATTGTTCGCTACCTCAGGGACGGGACCCTCCCGGAGAAAGGTGTTGCCGCGGAGCGAGTGGCCCGGCAAGCTAAAATGTACGCTCTGGTGGATAGGGATTTCTACCGGAGGCGTCCTAACGGAGTTATGCTCCTCTGCGTGCCCAGGAAGAAGGGCGCACGCTGCTGGAGGATATCCATCGAGGCACATGCTCGCACCATGTGGCCTCCAGGGTGCTAGCTGGGAAAGCATTCCGGCATGGCTTCTACTGGCCAACAGCATTAGCCGATGCCGAGCAACTAGTCGAGACCTGTGAAGCGTGCCAGTTTCACGCCAAGAAGAGCAACCAGCCAGCGCAAGCCCTACAAGTTATCCCGTCCTCGTGGCCTATCGCGGTCTGGGGGCTGGACATCGTCGAGAAATTACCAAGAGCAGTTGGCGGCTACGAGTACCTACTCATGGCCATCGACGAGTTCTCGAAGTGGATCGAGGTGGAGCCTGTTCGAGCTATCACGGCACAGGCGGCCATCAAGTTTTTCAAGGACATTGTGTGCCGGTTTGGTGTGCCTAACGGCACATCACCGATAATGGCACACAATTCACTAGTGCAGTGTTCCAAGCTTACAGCGAGGACATGGGCACCAAAATTCACTTTGCCTCCGTCGTTCATCCGAGGAGCAACAGGCAAGTGGAGCGAGCCAACGCAGAAGTACTGTGGGGGCTCAAAACGAGAAACTTTGACAAGCTCAAGGGCCACGGGAAACACTGGGTTGAAGAACTCTAGCCCATGATGTGGTCGATACGGACTACACAAAGTCGGGCGACGGGCCAAACTCCGTTTGCCCTCGTCTACGGGGCAGAAGCTGTGCTGCCCCTCGAGCTCAAGCATGGGTCACCTCGGGTACGCGCGTACGGCGACCAGAGCCAACACGCGCAGAGGATTGATGACCTTACCTTCATCGAGGAGATTCGATGCCAGGCTGCTGTGCGAGCTACAGGCTACCAGCAGAGGCTCCGTCGTTATCACGACAGGAGAGTCCGTCCCCGGGGGCTCGAGGTTGGAGACCTCGTCCTGCGCCGGACACAAGGAACGAAGGCCGGGAACAAGTTGACTCCAGACTGGGAAGGCCCTTTCCGGGTAGTGCAGGTGACCAGACCGGGGGTTGTCCGGCTGGAAACCGAAGAAGGCTTGCCGGTGCCCAATAGTTGAAACATTGAGCACCTGTGCATTTTCTACCCATGAAACGGTGGTGCCTTACCCACGGGTGACGCTGCGGCAGCGTGCCTCTTTAAGCTAGTGTAGCCGGGTAAGGCCCGATTGTAATCCACTAGCACAAAGTTGAATAAAGATAAGTGTTGCTTGAGTAACTATTGTGTTTTACTATTAATGTGTGCTTCTGTCTCCTACTCTAGGTGCACAGAATTGCCTCCTCATCCTTGGCTGTGAGCAGGGGGCTGCCGGAACCCCGAAAACCAAGGTCGTTCCCGGGCTGCCCCGGAACGAGGTCCAGCAGTTGGTGAACCCGTTCACAACATGCTGCGTGCCAGCGTGGCACCATGGAATAGAGAAGATGCTCACACCCAAACCTGAGGTTGACTCTTCGGTGCCCGGGGGCTGGGAAGCAGGAGGTTATCCAATCAGTGTTGTCTTTTTCGTGCATTTCAAAAAAAAAATCGGGCATTGCAAAGATCTAACATGCAGGATAAAAGCGGGGACGAAGGCGCACTATGGCGCTCGTGGAGCAGTCACGGGTGTCGTCGTCTTGCGGGTAAGCCGTACGTATATGGCAATTACTTCGAGGCTTGATGCAGCACTCTGAGACAGGGCCAGTGCCTCCACGCGTCAACCGGCGGTTCCGTGCGTGTGGCGGCAAGGGCAGCGCTTTGGCTATTTAAAGACCGGAGCAAGCGCAACACCGGCAACGGGCAAGAAAGCAAGAGATGTCGCAGAGAGGCGATGGTGGTGCATCCCTCTGCGCTTGTCGCTGAGGGTGTTCCCACCATCGTGGCCTTGCCATATCTCTTACGAAAGGACACCAAAAATGGCGGTGCAAGAGGCGAGAGGCGTCGCGAAGACGTGGTGGCGGTGCATGCCTCCGCGTGTGTCGCTGGAGGGTGCACAGCCACCGCGTCCTTGCCACGGCTCTCAATGAGGTGCTCCAAGAGCAGAGAGAACGTGTAACATCCCAAAAATTCAAAACCTTTCATATGCATTGCATCCATGAGCATCATGCCACAATTGCATATTTGAATTCAAATTTGAATCTCAAAAGGCTTTAAAAAGGTTTTATTTCATTTTAAACCCTAGGGTTTCACCCATTTGAGCTTTGGATCTTAAAACCAATAGGGTTTATCTATAAATGGGGTTTATTGCATAAATAAGCTATCCCATAATTTTTGGATAATTATTTGGAGTTGAAAAACTATTTTATTTAAATAGTTATATAGCCCTAAAGGCATTTATAGGGCAAATGTATTTTTATATATTTTATTTTGAGGGGAAGTTACTCCCAAAAGTTGAATCATGATAAAACATGATTTTACAAATTTTCTGAAATTTATTTGGATCAATTTAGAGTTCAAAATAAAAGATATCAAAGAAATCAGAAAAAGAAAAAGAGAAAAGGCTAAAAGGAAAAAAAAAGAAGAAGAAACGGACCGGCCTGGCCGAATTGGGCCAAACCGGCCCAGCCCCGCCGGCCCGACCGAGCCGAACCAGCCCCGCCCGCAGCGCCCGCGCCCGAGCCGCTGACCCGCAGGGCCCACGCGCCATCATCGTCTTCCCCGGATCTCCGCCGCGACGCGCGAGCCTGGCATGTTCGCCACCACGACGTCTCCGCCGAGATCTCCTCGCTCCGTCCCTTAAACCACAGCCCGAGCGCGTCCTTTTAAAGGCCGCGACCCTCTCCATCCTTCCCCTCTGACCTCCCTCGCAATCACGCCCCCAGGCCGATGAAATTTCTCGCCGGAACCCTAGAGCCGCCACCGCCTTCGCTTGGTCGTTGCCGATGAACCGAGGTCCGTACTCCCATCTGCTGCCCTCTCTTCTTCTACTTCTTGATTGCGCGCATTTTAATGCACGCCACTTCGCGTTTCGTCCATCGCAGGCTACCGCCGTCGCCCGACCGGAGCTAGCTCGCGCCGCCGTCGCCATTGTCGTCCTAGGCGTTGCCTCGTGCGCTCCCGGAGGTTTTCGTCGCCGTCATCGGATCCGCCTCGTCGCGCCGCCCTCACCGGAGGTAAGCCCGACGAGCCTCTGCCATTAGATCTTGCTCGGACGGCCGCGATTAGATCATTTAAACGAACCGGTACGGGCAAATCTGGGCCGTCCTTGTGTTTTAGTTAGATCCGACGGATGCGATTTAATTGAAATCCCGAACCGGTATCGTCCAACCAGAGGCTGCCATGTGTCACGGTTTTTAATAAAAACTTAATCCCGGTTTAAATTAAATGGCACTTTTGCAGAAAAGCTCTTAGAACTTCAAATGCTAATAACTTTTAAACCCTTCGGCCAAATTTGACAAATTTTACCTTTCTGGAAAGCTCCAACATGTAGAATCTTTTGGCACTGTTTAAATTTAAATTTGAATATTTGAATCACAGTCAATTTACAGAATAGGGTTTAATGCCATTTAATTCATAACTAATTATTTAGAAATCCTTTTTAATTGAAACCAGTGCCCAAAATTTTGTTTTATTATCCTCTGTCCATTGGGACAGAGAAATAAATATTTTGAATTAACTTATTTGGCTGATGCCAATGAGACAATAATTTAGGATTTTAATCAATTGTTTTTGCCTTTTGTTTGAAACCCTAATGCATTTGTTTTAATTGCTAATGCTTTGGATCAGTTGATCACCCGAATAAAATAAACCCAATCTTGTCACATGCTTGCATCGCATCATAGCATACTTTCTTTTGTCATGATGTGAATTTGTGTTTATGTGTGTGTATGCTTGTTTGTTTTAGTTTACTCGGAGAGCGAACCTTGTGATTGTGACGAGTGTTTAAACTCCAACTGCTACCAAGGCAAGTTCACTTTGATCATATCCTATTACTGTTTGTTTTTCTTAAATATTTATGCATTAGATTTGTTTGTAGAAATGCATTGATAGGACTATTACTCGTACTTATGCTAGCTATGATTGACCTACTAGCTATAGGGTTACCTTTGCCATGAATCCTCAACCAATAGCCATCGTGATTAGATATTGCTTAGCCATGCTATGTTAGTATACATGGGAGGGAATCTCAATCACTGTGAGACTAATTATGTGAAGTAATTTTGGAAACTTGGCAAAACAACCCAAATGAACCATCCTGGGTGGACGGCTTTGAGGATTCGAGATGTTATGCAACGTCAAGTCCATTTCTATGGGTCCCTCTGAGTTGAGTCCCCATGGATTCGGGGGCGGGTCGTCCATGGACGTCTCCCCGTGAATTCGGGGAGCGCTTGCGTCGCAAATGTGGAATGCCTTCCGGGGTATCCAGAGACTGGACTAGTTTTCCTGTTTAGTAGCTTCCAGTACAACCACATGGTAATATGGGCTCTGCCAAGATGGATGTAAGAAATATGAACCCGGATTCGAGGATGACATCGGTATGTAGCCGTGTAGGTGGGAGCGCGTCCCTCAGGTGGTCTGGGGGATTATGTTCTGAAAATTCCTGTAATCGATGCCGTTGCTACTCTACCCTGAGGACAGCAAGGGATCAACACGTCGGTTTCTTGTGGGTAAAGTGTACCACCTCAAGAGAGTGTCAAACTAAGTACTTAGCCGTGTCCCCGGTTACGGACAATTATTAGCAACTAGATATGGGGGCTGTAAGGAAAGTCTCACTCATTCCAACTTTTTAAATAAAATGAATCGTTTGAACTTGGGTTTAGGAGCATTGATGTATCTACTCGATGTCCTTAGATTAATAAGAGCATCGGTGTTTCTACCCGGTGTCCATTAGTTAACAATAATGTAACATTCAGTTGTAGTAGGATAAACTATGTTTTGCTATTACGCCATAAAGCCTGAACCCCACTATACCTCAATTGCATATACTTGGTAGGATTTGTTATAACTTCCAGGTGAACTTGCCAATACATTCAAATGTATTGACCACGTAGTGGCTGCAATCAATAATGCAGGTGAATCTGACGAAGAGTGAGGTTCGTCGATGTTCTTTGGGTCATGTGCTTACATTCCAACATGCTCTCTCCTCTGGGAGTAGTTGAGGCCCATTTGCTCTACCTTTCCGCTGCAGTTTTATGATACAATGTTTTATGGTTTTGAAACAATATTTGTTTATGCTGGCCCAAGGGGTCATGCAAGTTTGTAGGTACAATTAAGTCTGGATGATACGATGTAATAAAGTACTTTTGACCTTTGTATGTTGGTATTACATCTTGAAACTGTGTGTGCTAGTGAGTCGATCTAGTGACTAGCACAAATAAGCACAGAGATCGAACCCTGTACGGGGGCGGTCGCTTCAGAACGGAAAGCTAAGCACTTTGTTTTGAGTCCTTGGTTCTTCCTGTAGTGACACTGGTTTGCCGAGGTAAGCTCAGTCCCCGGGTAGCTGGAGTGTAGGAAGGACGCTTGAGGAGAGAGGACGCCCCCCACACGTGGCTCGCGGGTTCGTCCTAGAGGCGTGCGCGCTGGGGTAGTTAACGCGCAGGCGGAGTGGCTAGCCGCTGCTGTTTGGCCCTAGGTTGGCACCGTGGGTCCGTCCCGGGTCCCTAGTCTGGCAAAGCATGTAGTTGGTGAGTCCCCGGATACACAAGGTTAAAGCACGGGAGAGACAGAGCCTCCCCCCGGCAAGCTAGTCGTAGGCAGAAAAACAAGTAAAACGACATTAGATAAAATAAAATTTGAACGAACAAGGTCACGGATAACATTCAGAGTGACAAAAAGGCCAACACAAAGTAAGTTCTAAGGCGCCTCGCGCCACTTGCAGGAAGTCGGGGTGGGTGGAGTGGACCTGGGTAAGAATTTGCCCGGCGACTTGCTCGGCTGCGAGGCCGACCTGCCGGTCCCCGAAAGCCGTGACGCAGTTCTGCAGGCCGTGCAACTGGCCAACGAAATCTGCAAAAAAGGAGGTGAAGCCGCCCATGTTTGCCCAATCGAAGGAGGTCACTGGGATGTCGAACCCCTGCAGCGCCTCCACCGCCGAGTCCGCCAGCTTCTTCAGCCTGGCTACCTCCCCCGTCCTACGGGCTCGCAGCTCGGTACATGCACCATGAACTCCCTGGGCCTGCAGCTTGTGCTCGCTGCATTCGGCCTTCAGCTTACCGATCTCGGACGCCTTCTTAGTGTTGTCCTCGTCGATGAGCCGGAGCTCCTGCCGCGCCATGTCAAGCTCACGCTGAAGGGACGAGCCAGCATCCTGGGCGGCATTGAGCTGCCCCGCAAGCTCGCGCTCCTGGGAGCGAGCCTGGTCTTACAGCTCCTTCTCCCGGCGTGCCGAGGCGACGGCCGACGTCGCAGCCACCGTTTCCAGCTCTCCGACCTCGCGACGGAGACGCTGGATCTCCAGGGAGTAGTTGGACAGCAAGTCCTTCTTCTCACGGAGACGCCCCTGGAACGAGTCCAGGGCCGCCTGGTGCTCCTCTTCACTTTTGGCATGCATGGCCTTCACCAGCTCGAGCTCCCGCTGGTGCTTTTGCTGCAGCTCCCACAGTTGTCGGAGGACTTCGGCCTCTGGCACTCCTTGCACAGCGGGCGCCGCCCTAGCTTGCTGTGCCTGCTGGAGCTCCCCCCGGAGCCATTTGTAACATCCCAATTTTCAAAACCCTTCATATGCGTTGCATATCATGAGCATCATGTCACTCTTGCATTTAATCACATTTGAAAACCCTAAAATTTACCCTAAGAATCCCTGTTCAAAAGTGATTTTATTTGATTTTGGGCTTGATCTTGCTTTCAAACATTTGTGTTTTAACCCATGAGAGTATTGGTTTAAAAAGGGATTTAATGTTTATATAAAGCTAACCCATAGTTTTGCTTTTGAAATTATTTTGAAAATAGTTTCTTTTGATAGCCTAAAAGGCCCTAAAAGTCATTTTATAGGCAAATGTATTTTTAATTATTTTATCTTGAGGAAATTCTTGTTCCAAAAGTTAGATCATATGAACATACGATTTTTCAAATTTTGTTGCAATTTATTTGGAGTGATTTGGAGCTTTGAATCAATTTTGAGGTTCAAAAACAGAAAATAGGAAAAAGAAAAGGAAAAAACAAAGCCGAACCAGACCGGCCCCGCCCGCGCCCGAGCCGCCCAGTCACTGACCGGTGGGACCCGCGCCCTTCTTCCTCCAACTGCCTCCGCAGTCCATGTCGCGCCCGACCGCGAGTCTGCCCACGACGCCACCCCCGTTTTCTCCAAGCACGGGCCGTTTCTTCCAAATCCCCGCGCGTCATCTCGAGCCCCTTCCTTTTCTCCTCCTATTCCCCCAGTTTCCCCGCTCGATTATGCGCCGGTTATCTTCCGAGTTCTCGCCGGCCGCCACCGTCTTCGTCGCCGCCAACGCCGTTCCGGTGAGGAAGCCGAGCCGCCGACCCTCTCCCTGCCTTCCTCTCTCTCTCTCTCCCGCATCCGTAACGCGTGCGGATTTTTTTATGCAGCACCGCCCGAGCCGCCGCCGACCGCCGCCATTCGCCCGACGCCCGTCTCCCGTCACCGCGCCGTCCGCCGCCCCGGCGCCCGTCGCCCGCTGCCTCGAGCAGTCCTCGACCGCGCCGCCGCCGACCGTCTTCCCCAAGTCCGGCCACCACGCCGCCAGTGTAAACCCGACCAACCCCGTCGTGCCACGTGGCGGAGTTTTTATTTTCTTTTTCGGCCGAATTAAAAACTCCACATTTGCAGAAAAGCCCCTGTAACTTCAAAGCATCATAACTTTTAAACCAGTTGTCCAAAAATTATGATTTGAACCTTTCTAGAATCGTCACAACTTGTAGAATCTTTTGGCACAGTCCAATTTCAATTTTGAACAACTTTGCCAGAAGCAAATTACAGAATGATTGAATATGGTTTAAATTTCAAATGAATTATTTCAAGATATTTTGAGCATGTTAGCTTGCTGTAAAAAAATTTAAACATGTTCTCGTCTGTTAGGACCAGAGGAGAAAATTATTTTATGAATGACATGACCCTGCAAGTTTAAATCTTGCTCTATGTTTTGAAAAAACGATATAATCTTTTAATTGAAGCCTATCCTTGTTTCATGCATATTAATTACCTCTTTGATGTTGTATAATCTGTCCAAATCATTTGAAAAACTTTTCAAAACAGAAACAAAACTTGTTATATTAGAAGTAACCAAGTGTGCATCATCATGGCATATGCATCATAGCATGATTTTGTATTGAATGTTGTGTTTATTGTGTGTGTGTTTTCTTTTATTTTAGATTGTGCGGTTTGTGAACCTTGTTGTTGCGAAGAGTGCGAGAACTACCACAACCTTGGACAAGACAAGTTCAGTTTGATCATTCTCCTAATTATTTTATTATGCACTGGTTGTTTATTATATGCATTAGGAATATTACTCGTACCTCTATGCTAGCTATAAATCCTAGGTAGTATAGTTTACCCTTACCATTACCTTGCTACCAAATTGCCATCGATTGTAGTTGAATGCTAGGCTATGGTAGTATCGTGGGGGAAATAACTACATTATGATATTGTTATGCCTTTGGCGATATGAAATGTTTTGTTAGATGTAAGGCAAAACAATTAATTCAATGAACCATCCTGGGTGGGTTGCTTTCAGAATTTTGAGGATTAGCAGCGTCAGGTCCATTTCTATGGGTCCCTCTGAGTCGAGTTCCTGTGGATTCGGGAATGGATCGTCCATGGACGTCTCTCCCGTGGATTCGGGGAGCGCCTACGTTGCAAATGTGGAATGCCACCTGGGGTAACCGAGACTGGACTAGTTTCCTATTTAGCAGCTTCCAGTACAACCACAATGCTATATGGGCTCTGGTGAGACAAGAGTATGTTGTATGAACCTAGACCCGAGGAATTGTACTGAGGTAGCCGTGTAGGGGGAGCGTGATTCTCTCGTGGTTTAGGGAATTACCTCTGAAAATCTCGCAATCGATGCTGTTGCTACCGTAACCTGAGGACAGCAAGGGATTAACACATCGGTTTCTTGTCGGGAATGTGTACAAACTCTCGAGAGCGTCAAAACTAAGTACTTAGCCGTGTCCCCGGCAATGGACAATTTGAGCAACTAGATGTGGAGCTGTAAGGAAAGTCTCACTCATTCTAATTTCTTATTAAAATGAATGGTTTGAACTGGGTTTAGGAGCATTGATGTGTCTACTCAATGTCCTTAGTTTAATAGGAGCATGGGTGTGTCTGCCGCATGTCCAATAGTGATAAAATTCTATTTGATTAAAAAATAGGATTAAACAACTAAGCTTTTATGCAAATAGCCTTAAACCCCACTTTGCCACATTATGCATATACTTGGTAGGTTCTGATATAACTCCTAGTGATCTTGCCCATACATTTAATGTAATATTGAGACTTTTGTTCTGTGATATTACATCTTGAAACTGTGTGTGCTAGTGAGTCGATCCAGGGACTAGCACTAAAGCATAGAGATCGAACCCGTGTATAGGGGTGGTCGCTTCACCGTTGCAGCTCAGTGCGCTGCTCCTCTGCCTCCCGTCGCGCTGCGCCCAATTCCGCCACCACGCGAGCATGGTGCTGCTGCGCAGCATTGAAGAAATCGACGAACATCCGCTATTGCTGCTGGATGTTGTCGATTACCTGGTGCCCCTGTTGGAACACGCTGGGGTCGAAAGTGATCCGCCCCCATGACCGCTCGGCGAGCTCCCCTGCTCCCAGGCTGAAGGCGGCTCCGGCGGAGGAGGAGGACCCCACCGCAACCGTCTGCGACCCCGAGGCCATGTCAGGGTTCGGTGACGTGCCTCCGGCTTGGCCGTGTCCCGCCGCTCCTTGCCTGCCCAAAGGGGCAGGATGGGGGCTCGGGGGCTTCTCCAGGGCGCCGCTGCTTGCCTCGGCCGGCACAGGCTGCCCCATGTCACCTGCCACAGACGGCGCCGACTGCATGGCGTCACCTGCGGCTGCAGTCGCGTCCCCGGCAAGCTCCGGGGCAGGTTGTTGAAGGGCTCCGGCAGAGGCAACCTCCTCCAGAGCCTCATCGTCGACCTCGCCGGTGAGGTCGATTACCCGCACCTCAGTGGGCGCGGGCGCACCTGGGACACCCCCGGCTACTGCACGAAGAACACCTGCGTCAGTCTAGAAGATGGCGCAGATGGGCGAAAGAAGACTGTACCTTGCTATGTCTCGCCAGTGGCCTGGTGTGCGGCCCCGCCAGTTGCCGGGACGCTCCTGCCAGACGTCATGGACCCTGCGGGGGAATCCGTGTCAGAAAGTAGTGGAGAAAATAAGTCAGAAGAGGAAGTACTTGAGCTTGTGTGTACCTGCTGTCGGGGCGGTGCCCTGCAAGCTTGGGTCGGGGACCCTTCTGTCCCCAGCGGCAGCTGCCGCCGCAGTAACAGCCACATCAGGGGCGTCCTTGTCACCGCCGCCCGACGCCGGGTGGGGTTTCTTGGCCGGGGCCGCCGGCGAAGTACTGGCCTGCCCCTTCTTCCTCGAAGACCTGGAAATGCGGAAGTTAGCTAGCAAAATATGTAAAATTCATGGAAACCAAAATATTTAGAGCAACGTAAAACTTACCCCGGTGGGTTGAGCTTGAGCACCCTGTCCGCCAGGATGCTTCTCACCGGGGGGGCGCTTCGTGCGGGGGGGACTGGCGGAGCCGCCGGGGTAGCCGGGACGGCTGCTGCCGCCGCCGCGCTACCGGCGGAGGCCCCAGTCCCCGCATCGACGTGAGGTGTCTGAGGCTGCAGGCTGGCCTCCCGCCTGCACGCCCGCTCTGCTATGGACCGCCTCACCAGGGGGACGTCGTCTTCATCATCGTCCCCCTCCAGTGCGACCCCGCCAGCTTCCGGTGGAGCGTTGCCGTCGTTGTCATCAGAGTCGGAGTCTCCTCCGACGCCCAGCAAGGAATCGTCGGAGTCCAAGTCCGCCGGTCTGGCGGAGCCTCGGTCCTGGCCGCCCTTCCCCGACTCGGCAGCCGGCTTCTTGCCTTTGGGGGGCCTAGGTTGCGGGGGGGGGGGGGGGATCCACAATCCTCCACTCATCGCAGAGTGGGAGATCCCGGGCTCCCAGGCTCGGGATCCTGGTGTGGAGCGGGTGCGCTCCAAGCAGCAGCAACCGGAAGGCCTCGTACTCGCCAGTGATGCCCCTCACCCAGAACTGTATCTCGTCTGGCGAGAGCCCTGTGCGCTGCAGCTGAGTCCAGTCGCCCGGCCTAGTGTACATCCATGCCGGACGTGAGCACTACTGCAGGGGAGCCACGCGCCTCCCGATGAAGTGGCGCGCAACGTCCATGTCCGTGAGCCCAGCCTCACGGAGCGCCCTGCTCTTGGCGCAGATCGGGGCCAGCTCCTCGTCCTTCTAGTCGCGGAGTGTCCAATCGTCAGAGCCCTTTGGGGGTCCGAGGGGCTCCTCGTGAAAATCTTGGAGCTCGTCGGTGCGCACCCAGCACCAATCGCGGCGCCACTCGCTCTCGATCTTCCTCTTCCCTAGCTGGATGAACTCCGACTTGAGCTTGTCGCGGAACCAGAACACCACTCCTGAGGACAGGGGAGCCTTCGCCTCCACCCTCGGGTAGTAGTAGTGGCGAAACAAAGCCACCGACGGCATCACCCCCACGAATGCTTCACAAAGGTGTTGGAAGACAGCCAATGTGAAGAATGACGTGGGGTGAATTTGAGCCATGATGACCGCTGCTAGCCTCGGATATTTATCGAGGCTGGCGGGCTGCAACGGACACCCCCACGATCAGCAATAAAGTGCCCTAAAAGAATCGGGAATTAAGATGGCGGTGCGCGACGTGGCCTTAACTCTCTGGTGATTATGGGGGATAAGGCATCAGATCGAGCGCCCGACCGTTTTGCTTGGAAGAGGGGAACTAGAAATGCGGCCCACAAGGCCGGGTACCGGGATACTCCCCCGGGACCCACGCATCGGATAGGGTGTAGCCTGGCAACTGACCAAGGATAGCACTAACCGGGGCCTCAAGGCTGCCGGCCCACGCCCGGGGGCTACTGTCGTACCAGTAGCCCACGGGGTCCCACTGGTACGGGACGCGTAGGTCGCAAGTAACAAAGCCCCGCCAGGTTGGCCTCCCGGGAAGGATAGACCCAGGGAGCCCGCCCCAAAGAGACGGTCACTGGCGAAGACAAAGCAAAGGATGGGAACAGGAGAAGCGCCCGCTTCGGTGGGTACCCGGGAACTCTGGTCCCGGGAAGTAGAAGGAACGCTGCCCCGGCAGCTGGCCGGGTGCGCTAGCCGGGCTCCCCGCGCTCGGGCGTGCAAGTGGGGCCCACAGAACAGTGAAGACAGGACGAGACAGCGGATGCAGTGCATTCAATGCACCGACAGGAGTCACATCGGCAAGGCTAGTCTTGCTCAGCAAGGCTAGAGCGTTTACCCTATAATCCATTTTTATCTACTGTGTGCAGTGGCCTGGGCGCTGCATGGCGCCCAGCGTGGATCAACAATAGTATGACTTTTGTGGCAATGACACGCGGATAGCTAACGTGTCGTGCTGCATGCATCGGTACCTGTGGTGTCCCCTTGATTATAAAAGGAGGACCAATGCCACCGGTCAAAGGGTTCAAGTCCAAACCCTAGTTGGTAGTAGCAAGGAGTATTGCTCCTGTTCATAGCAAATCTCTTAGGAGAACAAGTAGCTCCCCCGGGAACTCTCCGAGGCAACCTGTAAGAACACACATATTCTCATGAATACAACAAGAAGCAGGACGTAGGGTGTTACACCTCCGGGTGGCCCGAACCTAGATAAACTCACGCGTCGACACTTCGTGTCTTCCGTCACATCGGCGATCGTCGGAGCAATCGCCTCGCCCTCCACCGAACCAAAAAGGGGGTGTCCAGCATCCCCGGTGCCGGGGTTCCATGCTCCGACAGTTTCTTGGGGGAGAAGTTGTTTCTGGGGAAGGTATGGCCTTTTTTTCCCTCTTTTTTTGGAGATTGGCCCTATTCAACCAGGCCTGGCTCATTTTGCCTCACCCTTTTTTCTGGGCCTTTTCTCGAACTGCTCATGGGGTGGGCCTTTTTTTGGCTTTGTTTTCGTCCGGTGGGCCGTAAGCCGCAGGCCGTGCGCGTCTTCGGTTGTTGGGTTGGCTGTTGGTACACGAAGAGACGGAAGGAGGTGTAAGGGGGGCCGGGGGACTTCATCGTTGCGTTTTAGGGTAGGCAGGCGAGGAGCCAAGCCAAACCCTCAGTGTTTTGGGTGCACTGTTTTCTCCATTTTCGGCACCTCCATCTATAAATCTCCCCGCGCCCTGTCGACTTCCCCCTGCCTCCTTTTTTTCGACGCGCCTTGCCCAGTGGAGATTCAGCCGGTCCTGCGGCCAGCACTGTCGGCGGGGGGAGGTGGGGGACCTTTAGGGTTTCGCCTTTTCTAGGGGTAAGTGTGTTCGAAGTGCTTTTTTCTTGCTGCCTGCGACCCTGATTTTTACCCCTTAACTGTGCTAGCCTGTATGAAGTGTTTTTTTGGGGATGGCCACGATGATGTGCTTTCGGTTGTGTTTCTGTTCATCATTTTCACATGTGTTTGTGCTGCGTTATACCTTCTACTTTTTATTGCACCCTATTTTTCTAGCCTGAGAGTATATGCCCTGGTATTTTTAACCTGTCACTAAGCAGCAGCCAGACAAAAACCTTGAGTTTCCATAGCGAGTGCAAGAACAATTAGGCGAGTGGGCTCCCATTTTGGCAAACTTTTTTTTCGACAGGGCTGTTTTGTGTGGTGGTTGCTTTTTCTCTGTCTCCTTTTTTATTTTAATTTTTGGTGCTGCAGCAATCACTGGCTTGCAACGTTTTTATATTTTTCTGTGCATACAGCAGCAGCATGGTTATTCCTTTTGTTTTTTCTGTTTTTTCATTGATCTCTTTTGGTCAGATGTAATGCGATTTATTTATTTTGCTTTTTGCCAGGTTGTACCATGCTTCTTCAGGGAGAGGTTGAATTCATTTGCAACGAACTTCCTAACCATCAGGCATGAGCCAGGATTTACATTTGAGTTGTACATCAAAAGAACTGACCACCAAACACTGCTTTTTTTTTTTTGTAAACTCAAGACTTTATTTAAACTAGACCAAACAGGTCACCGATACAACATTGAAGATGTTCACAGCTAGATTACATAAAACGTCCTTAGTTGGACAAGAGGCCGAAGGATGGCTTACTGAACTACAACCAAAGATGCAAGAGCTCCTAGGTGCAGTTCTATAAGCACATTGAGCTTCCCTATGTGCATTTCTATTGCTTTGGCTCTTAATCTTGTAGATTGTCGTGTCATTTGCTTCAGTATTGGATACGAAGCCTTGTAGATTTGACCTGATGCTCCAATGGCCTGGTTTTTCCTTAGGCTTCCTCGAAGCTGCCGCCAGTGATAGAGTCTCGTTATCTGTTAAAAAGTTTGCACAATGAAGAAGTTGTAATCTTGAAGCAATGATGCTTGCGAGTTCCAAGGCTTGAGCTTCAGCTTGAAGGGCGCTATCCGCTACTGAAGTTGCCTGCAAGAAGATGGTTTTGTGCTGATGATGACGAGGTGCATAGATGAAGACTCCCAGTCCGGCGTGCTTTCCAGGACCTACACAAGAAAAATTAAGAGGATTTTGCTCCTTCCAAGCCGCATCAATAAATATATTTGGGCCTTCCTTTATCCTTTTGCTGTCAATAGGATAAACAGATTTATAAAGAGTATTTTGGATAGGATCTTGTGCAATCTCCATTTGGAAGGTTTTTGCTTCGGTTTGAAAAAGCTCCTTAGCTCCATGTATGACCTGCAATGGACTTTGATTTATTGAATTGAACAAGAGATCGTTTCTTGATTTCCACAACATCCAGAGGACTGCAAAGATGAACTCGAGCATGTTGTCGTGAGTGGAAGCTTGTAAAATGGCTTGAATTATCTCCAGGACTGTCAGAATATTTTGCTCCAGCATGCTATCAACCCTTATACCTAAAAAAGTAGCAAACCACACAACTTTTGCATATTCACAAATAAAAAACAGATGGAGTTCATTTTCTACCTGACCACATCGTTTGCAGAATTTTTCAATGTGCCTTGATAAGGTAGACCCTCTCTCTCCTGTAGCAAGAGCTTTCCTCAACAAGCGCCACGCAAAAGTTTGTATCCGAGGTGGCAAAAGCTTACTTTTCCATGCCGCCATAGTTAGATTCTTCAGATTTTCTGCAAAACTGACATTGACAGCAGGATTGTTTTGGATACAACGTGCAATTAAAGATTTGTAGGCACTTTTAGAGGTACATATCCCATTAGCAGAGTGCTTCCAAATCACAATATCTTCATAATCATCATGAGTGATGGGAATAGCAAGAACTTGATCACAAATATCCTCACCAAATAGAGTAGTAACAAGAGAAGCATTCCAAACCTTAGTGTTGGGTATCCATAAATCAGCCACAATATTAGGATAAACAAAATTCTGATATTGGATATTAAGGAGATTATGAATGTTTTCCCAGAAAGAGGCCCATGGGCTATTCCAAATGTTGTTGTTACCTCTAGCAATTTGGATAGTGCAATTTTCAGCAAGTTTATCCTTAACTTTGAGGATAGAAGTCCAAAAACCAGATTTGGGAGTGTTACCACTAGCCTTCCAGAAGGAGTTGTTGTGATAGTATTTACCTTTTAGAATTTTTCTAACAAAAGTTGTTTCATCTGTCGCAATTCTCCAAGCCGTGCATGTTAAGAGTCCTTCATTGACAGCTTGTAGGTCTCGAACACCTAATCCTCCATCTCTCATGGGCTTGCAAATCTCAGTCCAAGCTTTGAGGTAAAGTGGTTTTTTCCGGTTTCCTTCTTGGACACCTGTCCACCAAAAATCTCTAATGATAGAAGTTAACCTTTTAATGAGTTTTTTTGATAAAAGGATGTTAGCCATGTAGTACACAGGAATGGAAGAGAAAACAGACTTTATCAGAGCAAGTCTTCCAGCATGTGAAAGTCTATTGGCTTTATATAAGCTGAGCTTAGTTATAAATTTGTCAACAATAAAAGAGTAAGCAGAAGATCTATTCTTAGCAGGCATTATCAAAAGGTGTCCCAAGTGTTTTTCAGTAGTATCCATATCCTTAGCCGGAAAAAGGTTTCGAATTCTAGTTTTTTGTTGATTAGTAACATGCTTGCTGAAAAGGATAGAGGATTTGTCCCGAGTGTTGACAAAAACTTTGGAGAATATGTTTGATTGTGAGGCAATCATCATTTGCAGCATCTCCACATATAATGAGGTCGTCAACAAACATTATTGAATGAATGGCAGGAGCATTTTCACCTAGAAGAATGCCCTGAAGCCTTTGTTCCTGCATGGCATCTTGCAAAGTAGTTGATAATTCATTAATAGCCATAACAAAAATATAAGGAGACATCGGGCAACCCTGTCTAATACCTCTGTAGTTTTTGAAATTACCACTAGGTTGACCATTAATAACCACCGAGAAATGGGCAGAGGTGATACAAGTTTTGACTAAGTTGATGAAGTGGTTTTTGAAACCTTGTCTTCTTAGAGCATTTAGAATATAATTCCATTCTATTCTGTCAAAAGCTTTAGCAAGGTCAATTTTAAGCAAAAAAGCTCTGTTCTTCCAAGATGAAAGATTAAAGGAGTGAGTAATTTCCTGGCCCAGAATAATATTATTGGAAATCCTTCTTGCTTTAACAAAAGCTTGTTGAGATTCATGGATATAACTTGGAAGGTGATCCTTAATACGATTAGCTAAAGCCTTTGCGATAATTTTGTAAATAACGTTACAAAGGCTAATCGGCCTGAAATCTTGAGGCATTGTTGAAGGGTTCTTTTTGGGAATTAGCACAATGTTGGTATTGTTAAGAGTAGGAGGAAACATACCTTGGTGAAAGAACGTGTGCACTAAGTTTGTAATCCTCTCCTATCCATCTCCAAGCAGCTATATAAAATGCTACATTTAGACCGTCAGGTCCAGGTGAAGCCTCCTTTCTCATCTCTTTCAGGATCTGTAAAATTTCATCCTTGCTAGGAATAGAATTGGTGAAATCATCATCAATAGATTCATTACTAGTAACATTAGCTTGGTTATACCCATTATGAGAAGACTTGAAAATGTTTTTGAAATAGTCGATAAAGCAATTGGCAATACTTTCAGGATCATAAAGAATGCTACCTCTTCTATCTTTTATGCTAGTGATTCTATTCCTTCTTCAACTCTTAAGAACGGATATATGAAAGAATTTAGTGTTACGGTCCCCATGAATAGCCCAGTGTTTTTTGGCTCTGTTTGTAGAAAGTGGTTATTTTAGACATAGTATTTTCATAGTCACTTACCAGCTGTTGTTCCTTTATGTGATCCTGATCAGCAATATTTTGACATTGTATCTCATGAATTTGTTTCTCTAGTTGATGCAGTTTCCTTGGAAGATCTTGTTTCTTCTTGCTCCATACTTTAAGAGCACCTGTAAGTTTTTTTGTTCTCGTAGTAAAGACTTGTTGTCTTGTATCCTCCCAAGCCTTCTGAGCCTGTTCCTGAAAATCCTCTTCTAACAACCACCAATTTTCAAATTTAAAGTAGGATTTTGGCCTTTTGAATTTTGAGTGGAGCATTGTTAACACAGGAGCATGATCTCTAAGAATAATGGGCAAATTATAAATGTTAGCATTTGGGAACATATCACACCAGAAGGAATTAGCCAAACATCTATCGATTCTCTCATAAACAGGTTTGGAAGTATATCTCTTATTAGTCCAAGTGTAAGCGGGACCATTGTAACCCAGATCAAACAAGCCACAATCTTTAAGGAAAGCATGAAAAGTAGATATACGGCCATAATTAACATTAGGAGAACTTTTTTCATGAGGGTACAGAATTTCATTTAAGTCTCCCATACATAACATGGGCATATCTGGATTCTGACTAACAAAAGAGGCTACCACATTCCAGATGCTAGCATTTTTACAATGATTAGGGTCACCGTAAATACAAACCAAAACACTGCTCGGCGGCGCATACTGGAGGGTGTTCGCGGACATCATGGGCATTTCAGCTGGTGATAAAATTCACTTCAACGATGTTGGCCTAGGGAGTCTCTTTTAACGCGGAAGTATGCAATGAGCACAACCAAAGGAAGGCCATGCTACGCCCGCCTGGTGTGTTTTCTATTTTTATTGGGTTGGTATGTTTTTTTAGCCGTTTTTTAGCAGCTTCTTTTTACTTCAGCTTGTTCAATTTTTGTTTGTCGGAGGTATCTCTCAAGCACTTCCACATAGGCGGCACAGGCTACATGGTACTGTTTTTACAGACATGTTTGCTCTAACAAATGACGATGTCAGCAAGATAGTGTGTTACCTGATGACCAGGAAACCTGTCGCAGACCACAGGGCGGAATGCTACATAGCCCACAAGCTGACTGATGATGACGTTGCTTCCAGGAGATTGGTGAGCCCCCCTCCACCCCATATGTGTTTCCAAGTCTATTTGTCTTTTTTTTTTTTTTTTTTCGCGCAAGTGTGGGAGGTGTCTTTTGCTCAAACTAACAGTTTCTGCTGCTAATTTTTTGGTTTATCTTTTGTTATCTTTTTTCTTTTTCTTTCTTGCAGATCATCCCTAGCAATGTGACTTTTTCTTTGGAAATACCAAGAGATGGCGATGTTTGGTTTTTTAACAAAGAGATGGGGGAAGGTCACGGTGCTTACACAAGTGGCAACAGCATGGAAACCATGCTGACACATGGTTGGACTCGTTTTCGTAGACAACTTGGAATTGTCAGCGGGAGCACCATTGTTCTGGCCCTCAGGAAGCTGCCTGACGTACTGAGGGTCAAAGTGCGTGTTATTAAACATCTAGGTGTGCGTGGTGGTGGTTTTGGGGTTGGGAGGGTTGCAATGCATGGTAGACATGGCGTGGGTCTGTAAGCACGTTTTCAAGCCCATACTTTTGTAGCTTGTGATTTCTCCAAGACATCAACCTAAGCGTTTTATAAGCGACCTTTTTATCGCATGTTTTTTTGCGCTTCACCCGGTTTTTTTTGTTAGAATGTGCTGCCATGCAAAGTTTTATGGCTGTAAATGGTTTTTTTTTTTTGCTTTGCTGGGATTACAAGACAGCTTTTTCATGTTAACCAGAATTTGTCCAGCATCGTCAACGAAGGGTAAAGATGGTATGTCAAAATGCACCTGGTCATGTGAGTGTCCTTTTTTTTCTAGATTGATGTCTTGTTGTTTCCGTTTTCGCGTCAGTGCGGCCTTTTTTTTTATCCCACTCACTGTTCTCTTTTTTTTTGTCGTTTTTGTTGTGTGTATTTACAGCCAGGTGTGCTGTAATCAAGACGGGAATCAGGTATGCACAATCTATCTTTTTCTGTTTTTTCCTATGATGCGATTTTTTTTTGCAAATTTTTGTGTGGGCTGAAGCTGCATTTCTTTCCCTTTGTTCACAGTTGCACATTGGTTTAACGATATATGCAACCGGGGGGTGGGGGGGGGGGGGGCACAACCCAGGTCACACCTGTGTTTTTTTTGGATTTTACTTCTTTTTTATCTGTAGGCAAGAGCATATGCACTGCAGAGATTTTAACATCAATATTGGTCACCCATATTACTTCTATTTTTTTGTGAGGGGGTGGGGGTGTCAACTTCTAATGGGATCGGAACCCCGGCTGTTTTCGTAAGGTATAGCAGGGTGCACACATACCACATTTTTGGTTTTTTGTCACATCTTTTTTTACTGCACACCACTTACTAACAGTGTGTTTTTTCTTCTTCTTTTTTCCATATGTATTTCTCGACACACGGGCGCATGTGTGTCCGGCGGCGCCTCAAGTTTTCACATGTTTTGATATTGGGCTGGTATGTATTTTTTTTTCCCTGGTATGTATTTTTTTTCGAAATCAGCTTGATTTTAAGGCAATTACAACATTTTTTTTCCACGCGTGATTGATATTGGGCTTTAGAAGCAAACATACAAGAAACAGCCAGCACAAAAGTATGTAGGAGAAGAAGGAAGTAGTCAGAGGCAAATAGTCCTCATCCAAGAAAGAAGGAATAAACAGGCACAATTTAGAAAAAAAAAAGACAATCACAGAAGCCTAGGAGGCTTCTGTTAGCCTAGAAGCCACGAATTGAGAGAAAAAGAAAGAAACAAGAAAGCCGAAAAGCCAAGCCGGCTGTACCCATGGGGGGCTTCCGCGATCCGCCGGTTGGATGTGCATCTGACGGCCAAGATTCGTCGACCGATGGCGACCGATCGATAGACACACCCTTTTTTCAACTTGATTCGCGCTCCGCTCTCAGCTCCATGACCCACCGGGAGACGGGTGCTAGCTGCTGCTCACTGCAGGTTATCAGTATACAGCGTTATATTGCGTGGTTGCATTACTAAAAAACGGTCTATATGCAACGTCACATCAGTAACGGGTCCTACACGACCGTTGCTGATGAAAAACATCAGTGTCGGCCGTGGCCCCAACCGTTACTGATGAACCGAACGGGCATCATCTGTCTCCGGCCAGCGACACATCAGTGGCGGCGCTAACACTCATAACTCGCAAGTAACGTCAGTGGCAGTCGGTTATGGGGCGACCGCCAGTGATGAATCATGCATCAGTAACGGTTGGCCCAGCACGACCGTTACTGATGTGTACACGATTATCAATAACGGTCGCGAAAACCTCGACCGACACTAATGTTCGTCACGTTTTAAATATGTTGGACAGAGCCGCAGCTGGTCACGCCGCGCGTCGTAACGGACTAGCTGCGGCCCCTTCCTCTCCGGCGATGGCGAGCTGCTGCCCGACCACGCCAAGGCCGCCGGCGAGCCCCCCAGGTAGCCCCTCCTCCCTCCCCCCTGCGCCGGCGGCGCCGCCTCCATGGCCGGCGAGCGGCCATGGCCGCGAGCTCCGATCTTCGAGCCCTAAGCTTCCCTCTCCCTCCCGATATCTCTCCCCCCCCCCCCCCGATCTGTCTCGCCGACCTCCAATTTCTCTCCGAATTTCCCCAATTTCAAATTTTTGAGCTCCGCGGCCGCCGGCCAAATGCGGCCTCCTCGTCGTCGCCCGGAACTTCCCTCTCGCTTGCGAGCTCTCTCTCCATCCCGATCTTTTCTCTTCGGCCACCAATTTCTCTCCGAATGTCTCTAATTTTAAATTTTTAGTTAGCTCCGGTTAATTAGCACCTTAATCTCCTTGTCAATGATTAGGCTAACTATTTTGCTTTTTTTTTTTCTTGTGTATTGTGTTGTAGATCGAAGGACCATTCTTGGATGTACGCCAAGGAAAGAATCAATGCTCGATGGATAACCGAATGGACGGTCTTTTTTGGAGTCGCGAAAGGTGATATGGAACGAAAAGGACTTTTGATGATGCGTTGCCCATGTCGCAAATGTGGAAACACATGCATAATGAAGCCTGAAGATGTTCAGATGCACGTGCTGGCATCGGGTTTTGTGGATGGTTATTCTCGTTGGACTTGTCACGAGGAGGATGCGGTTGATGTCGGTAGCGGTAGCGAAGATGATGATGTCCTGCGGTATGATCTGGCGAATGATTCCGAGGAAGAAACAAGGATCGATGAGGAGGCTAATGTGGAAGGTGAAAGAGCTCCACGTGGCAGGATTGCCGAAATGCTAGACGACCCATACCTACGGGAGTAGCTGGAGGACCCCGAAGATGAGGCAGAGTCTGCTCAGTTCAAAAAATTGTTGGAGGACGCAAACACACCCTTGTATGATGGAGCTGGCGAAGAAAACAACGTGCTCGAAGTGATGCTCGAACTTTTGAGGCTGAAGGCAGCATCATGCTGGTCAGACAAGGGCTTCACGGGCTTGTTGCGTTACCTTGCTTCGGTTTTTCCACAGCCAAACAAGTTGCCCAAGAGCACATACGAGGCGAAAAAGATTACATCCCCGCTTGAATTGGATTGCGTGAAACATCATTTATGTCCAAACGACTGCATGGTATACATTGGAGAATACGAGAACCATGAGAGCTGCCACATATGCGGTGCATCGAGATACAAGAAGAAAAACGCCAGAGCTGGCGAAGACGATGGGGAAGAAGTGATGAAGGGCAGGCCGGCAAAGACTGTCTGGTATCTTACGGTAGGTGGCTGAGTTGAACGTTGGATGCAGAACGTTAAGGACGCGAGGTATCTCGTCCATCACGATCCGGCGCAGGCTGCATTCGATTCTGACGGGCACTACCGTGTGGAGGAACCTGGGGTCCTAAGACATCCTGCCGATGGGACTCAGTGGAGGAACTTCGACACGGCATTTTCGGATTTCGGAGCAGAGCCCAGAAACCTGAGACTCGGTCTCAGCACTGACGGGATAAATTTTTTCGGAAACATGAACAACAAGCACAGCACATGGCCCGGTGATCTTGTTTGTCTACAACATTCCTCCATGGTTAATCATGAAGAGAAAGTACATCCACATGTGCATGCTCATACAGGGTCCAAAGCAGCCGGGAGCTGACCTAAATGTGTATCTGCAGCTAGTGAAGGATGAGCTGAAGCAGCTTTGGAACCCTAGCAGAGTGGTTTGGAACGCAAACAGGAGGGAGTACTTCACGATGAGAGCAGTGCTTCTGACCTGCGTGCATGACTATCCCGTGAATGAAAATACTTCATGCCAGGTGACACATGGCTACAAGGCCTGTACAAAGTGCGGGGAAAACACGACATCGGAGAAGTTGCCCGCTTCATCCAAAATTGTTTACATGGGCCACCGAAAGTGGTTAGATGCTAAAGACCCTTGGAGGGATGACAAGGAAAGGTTCAATGGGAAGACGGAGCACGGGACAGCGCCGAAGGAGAAGTCTGGTATGCAAATCCTTGAAATTGT
This sequence comes from Brachypodium distachyon, assembly GCF_000005505.3. Taxonomy (NCBI): domain Eukaryota; kingdom Viridiplantae; phylum Streptophyta; class Magnoliopsida; order Poales; family Poaceae; genus Brachypodium; species Brachypodium distachyon. The sequence goes on along the minus strand of NC_016132.3, from coordinate 9,902,617 downwards.
GAACAATCTTGAGGTTGTCCACGGAAAGATTGCTACGAAGAAATATAAGGAACCTGAAGGCGTCGTGTGGAAAAGGTGGTCCGTATTCTGGGACTTGGAGTACTAGGCACATTTAGAATGCCGCCACAGCATAAATGTCATGCACGTGGAGAAAAATGTATGCGACAGCGTGCTGGGGTTGCTGATGAAGATTCCAGAGAAGACGAAAGATGGACCCAACGCATGGAAGGACTTGGAACTCATGTCTATCAGGAAAGAGTTGTGGGGCAAAGATCAAGTGTCGACAGCCGACAAGAATGGTTTCGTGACGGTGACCACGCGGTGTCGTCTTGCATGTTACAACCTGTACAAAGACGAGTTGCATAGGATGTGCCAGTGCCTGCAGGGCATTAAAGTCCCATCGAACTACTCGTCGAGCATCAAGCATCTAGTTGACATGAATAGTCACAAGCTATCTCGCATGAAGTCTCACGACAACCATGTCATACTCACTCAGTTACTTCCAGTCGCAATCAGAGGTATCATGGAGCCGCACGTAAGGGAGACAATAATGAAGCTTTCTGACTTCTTTGACAGCATCTCACAGAAGTCAATCACTGTTAGACGATGCCAGATACTAAAGGATAGTATGATACAGATTCTGTGCGAGCTCGAGATGTTCTTCCCTCCATCATTCTTCGATATCATGGTCCATCTAATGATCCACATATGCGATGAGATCCTATCCCTAGGGCCCTCGTTTCTGCATAACATGTATGGCCCTGAACGACACAACGGGGTTTTTAAGCGGTACGTTCGTAACAGATCGCGTCCGGAAGGTAGCATCGTGGAAGGCTTTCGGGCAGAAGAGTGCATCGAGTTCTTCACGGATTGGTTGGCCGATCAGAAATCAATAGGTGTTCCCGAATCACGGCACAAGGGCAAGCTCGATGGCGAAGGTGGCCTTGGACATACATACCTTAATGTTTATGGAAGAGGAAGGGAAGCTGAATTTGAAAGAGCACATTTGGTTGTGTTGCAAACTGTCGGTTGCTGTCGGCCTTATCAGGAAATGCACATGGAACAACTGCGAAATGAAAACCCTAAAAGAGGAGAAGTCTGGATCCACTAGGAGCACAATAAAACATTCGCAGCGTGGCTGAAGAATTATTGGTACGGCGGGGAGACGACCAATATATCAGAAGAGACGGTTGCATGTTTGTCACGGCAACCTGCGCTCCACGTCTCTACTTGGCAATCATATGCGATCAACAGCTATAACTTCTACACTGCGTCTCAGGACCGTAAAAGCACGTATCAAAATAGTGGTGTAGTCATGACTTCTGAGACCGCAACCGACGACAACAGCAAAACCAAAGCGTTCTTCGGCGTTATCGAGGAGATCTGGGAATTGAAGTATTCGATCACAAAGATCCCAATGTTCCGTGTAAGATGGACCAAAGGTGACAAAGAAAAAGTCACAGGTTCACGACGATGGTGCTACCTCCGGAGATCCCTCGTGAACAAGTTGACGTGAGAAAAATCTCGGCAAGAGAGGAACCATGGGTCTTTGCTAAACAATGCAATCAGGTATTCTACATAGACGACCCGGCAAATAAAGGCCGCGTCGTAGTAAGAAGAGGGAAAAGAAGCATTGTTGGAGTGGACGGAGTTACTTCACAAGAAGACTACGAAGGTTTCCATGATCCGATGACCGCCGCAGATGACGAAGAAACGGAACGCACGATATTAACGAGGAAAATGAGAGGGAAAAGAAGAAGTGATGGGAGCGAGAATGATAAAATACCACAAAAACCCTACCTCAGAAGCAGTTCTGCGAGTAGACAAGTTATGACTTACCGAAGGAAGGAGAAGCACTAGTAGTCACATTGTAAAAATGTACTCGTACAGAATCTTAATGCAAACTTTGTATTAATTGAATTTTTTGAAATTTGTATGCATGAATTGAAATTTGTACTAGAGAAAAGGACAGGTTTTAATTTTTTTAAACGTTCCTGTAATTAAAATTGGTACAGAGCTCAACAAGGATGGTCACTCATCAGTAACGGTCGCATGGTTACACGACCGTTACTGATGAGTATATGCACACATCAGTAACGGGCGGGTAGCAAGGTGACCATTACTGATGTTATGTTGGGCATTGCTCACTTGAGCACATCAGTGGCAGTTGCTTTGTAACCCGACCGTTACTGATGAGTGAGGAAACATCAGTAACGGTCGCCACCCTTAACCGACCGTTACTGATGATACTTGGGTATATAAAGAAGCACTTAGAAATTTTTTAGGGTTATTCCGCCTGCGCGTCCTCAGAACACCGAGCGACCAGCAGTGGGCAAACCCTAGCTTCGGCGAAGCCCTGCCGGATTTTTCCGACCTCGAGCCGCCATTGTCTCCCTCCTCCGGCCCGACGCCCCGACCCCGACCCCGACGCCGTCGTCGTCTCCCTCCTCCGGCCGCCCTCCCCGTCCCCGAGCCCGCGCGCGCGTCGTCGGCCTCCTCTGCCCCGAGCGCCGCCACTGTGCCCGGAGCCCGCCACCGCGCCTCGTCATCCTCGCCCCGAGCACCGCCACCGCGCCGCCGTCTCCCTCCGCACAGGTGCGCGCCTCCTCTGCCTCCTTAGGGTTAGGGTTAGGGTGATTTCAATTTTGATTTCGATTTCACCCCTGCTGTTTAATTAGGGTTAGGATTTATGTACATGCTAGAATTTGATATTTGTATACATGCTAGAAATTTGAATTAAAGAGCATGAATTTGATAATTAAATTGTATTTTGTCGTAGTGGATAATTTACAAGTGTTAGTGTTAGGGTTACAAGTGTTGGTGTTAGTGTTAGGGTTACAAGTGTTAGTGTTAGTGTTAGGGTTACAAGTGTTAGTGTTAGAGTAATTTAGGATTTATATACGTGCTGCTTACTTATGCTATATACATGCTACATATGATTTATATACGTGCTTCATTTATGTGAATTGTGGGCCCGACCATCGTGTCGGGTCATTGGAGAAGGGGCCGGCCATCGTGCCGAGGGGGTACATATGCGGGTGGGTTTTTTATGCAGATTTCGAGCTCCTGGTAGAGAAAAATTGCTAGTTTTTTAGCATAGGTCATGCCGAAATTTTCGGCCGATATATATTTGATGGTTTTGATGGCACATAGGTACGAAATGGCAAGAGTAGCCAGAAACCAGTTCTTGATCGGGAGGAGGTAGATCATGTCGATGAAGAGTCTTCATCGGGACAGCAAATTGCCAGCTCTGGCTCAGGTAGCTCTCGTTCAGAAGAGCGCGACAACGAGCGACGGATGGAAGAGAGTAACCCGCAGGCTTCTGAAACTCCCGCTAAGAAGCAAAGGAAGAAGACGCCGAGGGAGAGCCACAACTTGAAGGAGTTCTGTTACGTGGTCACCCGGCACAGAAGGCCTTCGCAACGACCTGTAGAGCCGTTGCACGCAAGTATTGCAAGATCACCGACGAGTGGAGTGACATCTCCCAAGTCGTTAGAGACACGTGCATCGCGGACGTTGCAAGAAGATTCCAAGTCACCGACGAGTGGCGCGAGCGATTCCTAGCGGCCGTCAACATAGCAGTCCGTAATGAACTTGCTAATTGGAAAACCACCACTAGAAGGTGGATGGACAAACCGTACGAGATCATCAAGAAAAAATGGCCGTCGGTAACTGATGAGGCTGAATGGGAAAAGTTTAAGAAGGAATCGTCTGACCCTGCCTTCATTGCGAAGAGTGAACGCATGAGGGCGCTGCGCTTAAGGAAGCCCTTGAACCACAGGCTAGGGAGTGCAGGGAAAGAGGGAAAGAAGAAGGTCTGGCGCAAGCAGGACCAAATTCTCGAGGCGGCAGGCAGGGTGCCTCCAGTGCATGACATGCTAGAGGACCAACGTGCTAGAGAATATGCACGTCAACACATGACACCTGAGCAGTGGGCGGGCATTGAGCCAATGTAGCCGCCTGTTAAAAAATTTACGGTAAGGGTTCACGTGCATTTAGTTGTTTTCGGCGTTAATTATGACACTTCTGATCCATATAGACTCACGTCCTGTCTTATATGATAACAGGAAAATGCCCACAAATGGGAGGAGAGCAAGAGGTCAGAAACCTCCGACAACTCCGTGCAAAGCAAGAGGTGGGAGTCGGCTGTGACCGCCGGCTTGCAAAAGGCGGAGCACACGGGCCGTGTTCTAGGAGAAGGCGAAGGGGCCTGCTGGGATGATTATTTCCCGCCTGCTCCGAAGCGAAGCAGAGTCCAGATAAAGCTTCCCGCTTCTTCTGAGATAATAGAACAAGCTAAGGCGGAGGCACGAGAGAAGGCATCTATCGTGTCTCAAGAGGTGTCGCGGGAATATGCAGTGCAAGCCGTCCATCATTTGGTGTCGGCATTGGCCAAAGACAACCCCGCCCTTGGCGCCATACTTGGGGGAGGAGTGGAAGGTTTGAGGAACCTCCTTCCTCCTCTTCCTCCTCTTCCCTCACAAAAGAGCACCCCGCTGAAGAGCAGCGCTGCCTCCGACACACGTATGGAGGACGAAGAAACCTACACCTCAGGTTACAGCCCGACTCCTAGCATGGACAACCCCCCCGCTAGCCAACCTTCCCCAAGCGAGGGCAGCCGGGATAATGATCAGGGTCCGAGCGACAACATCCTTGTAAGCAATCTTTTCAAACTCTTTTTCAATCCTTACCTTCATGAATAAAGATCTTACACACATATGCCTTCTTCTTGTTACGCGCAGGCACCGGTGAAGTGTCGTATCCACGTTGACAAGCCTGGGAAGCCTGTAGGCGCCATTGGCTGCCTGATGCCCAGACAATCACCGCCACTGGTGCACGGCATTCTCATGAACGACGCACAAGTGAGTGTGATGGTGGACTCCGTCGTCGAGGAGCATCGGGATTATGCTATCCCGCTACCTCCGGAGGAAGGCGTGGATATCCTAGGCGGTTGTCTAAACTACCGAATTATGTGGCCTAGGAGCTTGGTATCTCTCTACAACCAGCGCCGACCCTCTATGACTCCACTCCCTCCGCCCACAAAGGTACTTCTCATTCGCCGCTCGGCCTTTCCCCTAGGATACTTCCTCCTGCCGATGTCGGCGGAGATGAAGAGCGCGTAATGTCGATGCCTGCACAGCTCAAAGATAGCCAGACCACAGGGTCGGCACAGGCTGGAAGCATCCCTCCCACCTTCTCTCTCTTGGGTGCCGCTGAATCCATGGGTGGCCGCAAGATCGATGACAAGTACAAGGCAGAGGAGCAGAAGGCATGGGACAGTAAGAGGAGTCATAAAAAGAGGGGGCGCGGCGGCAAGACCATCAAGGAGTCCTCCAATGTCACTCAAGATGAGATGCACCATGTGCCTGACATAACTGGAGTCTGGGAGGACAATAGGCCTGACATTCTCATCAAGAACCCATATCAAGGCCAGAGATTCGAAGACGGATCCTATTTCGTGGCTAGGGAGCTTGACCGGGTGCTTCTTTACTGTCGTCGCGCGGGGTATAGTGGCTGGCTCTGTCGTCGAGAAAGATGAAGCCGACGTTGGTGTAGACGTCGCTGCCAGCGGTCACCGGCGAGCTCTCCTCACGTGCCCCCTACCTGGCGCGCCAGATGTCGTTGCGCGGGGCTCCGACACCAGGGATGCGCGGGTACCCCCTTTTTAGGTTCGGCGGTGGGCTACGTGGATCGCTCCAGCGATCGCCGGCGGGGCCAATGCAAAATGTGAGAACGCACCAAGGATGCTACCAAAGACACATGCGCACACTTTTTACCCAGGTTCGGGCCACCTTGCGGCGTAAAACCCTACATCCTGCTCGTCTGAGCTTGTATTACTGAAAAATCGGCTGCTTACAGGTTGTCAGGAGAAGCCCCCAGGTGGTCTCTTTTTGGCTAAGTGTTCCTTGCTACTTTGGGCTACTACCAGCGGAGAACGACTTGTTCGTTGAATGCTAGAGCCAGAAAGGAACCCTTTGACCATTGGCGGGGGTCCTCCTTTTATAGCCAAGGGGATACCACAGGTGTCACGGTGCATGGTTTACAAGTGGCGAGCAAGGAGCTTGGGCAGCTCCTCCCCGGTGCGCTGGCATGCATGCATGGACGCCAACCCCGCGGCTAGGGGTCTAGGGCCTAAAAAATAGGACTGGACAGCCATTGTTCGTCCGACTAGACGGATAACGCCTCTCCTGTTGGCTCATTAAATGCGCCGTGCGTCTCACTCCTCGTCCTGGTGCAACTGCGCACTGGGCGTCTGTCGCGCGCCCACGTGGCGTTGTTGCCCTGCTCGCTCGGCCCCGCCCTCACGGCGAGAACCTGCGCCCAGGAACACCTCCTCCTGGGAAGTGTCTTCCCGGGAGGTGCTCAGGCGGGAATATTCCCCGAAGCCCCGCTAGCCCTTTCGGGCTGGTAGCTTGCCGGGTAGCCTATACGTTGCCTCCCGGGGTGAGATCCTCCCGAGAATTCAGTGGTGCGACCCACGCGTCGTGCAACGGTGGTACCCCGGGTGCCACTGGTGCAACAGTAGCCCCCGGCCGTGGGCCGGCAACACCGGTTCCCGGGCGAACTTTTCCCAGGTCGGTTGCCGGGCTACACCCCAACCGACGCGTGAATCCCGACTCGCCTCGGGCCCGCGTCTCTTCGCCATCCCCAGTACCCCGCCGTTACGGACAGAGTAGTGGGTGCGTGATTTCCGCCGTAACCTCTCCCTTAAACAGGGACATTAAGGCCACTCTCCGCATTATCCTTTGATTAGCAATTATCCGAGCGCGCCCGTAGGGTGCGGAACCGGCCATTACCAAACAGCAAGGTGCTATAAAGCTTTTACTGTTGCACAAAGGGGGAAAACACTTTTCTCCCCTGCCTTGGCCTTCCATCTTCTTCGCCTCTTGCGCCCAAAAGCTCTGCTAGCCCCCACCTCCGCTCCCCATGGTGCCCCCCACCACAAGGAAGGGAAAGAAACCAGCGGCCAGCAAGGCCGCCGCCGACAAGGACCAGAAAAAGCGGGCGATGAGGGCCACGCTCGCCTTCTATCGGCCCAGCTACAACGGCGAGGCGCTGGCCAAGATCCGGCACACTGTCGCCTCCGGGTTCAATGAGCACGGGGAGACTCTGATCTTCCCTGCTGGCGCCGACCACTAGGAAAACGACTTCCGGGTATTCGAGCACTTCATCCTCACCGGGCCGGTGCCGCCGTTCGCACTGTTCCTCCACGCGCTTATGGAGTCGTACCAGCTGCGGGTGGTGCAGCTCCACCCCACATCTCTCTTCCTCCTCGACACCTTCCAGTTCCTTTGCGAAGCGTTCGTTCAGGTAATGCCGTCGGTGGCACTGTTCCGGCATTACTTCTACCCCCGGATCGATAACGCGAATGCGATGTCGTCGGGGGTGGTGTTCCTCTCCCGCGACCGGATGAAGTCCGAGTTCATCGTCCCGTCAGAGAAGAAGATCGAGGAGGAGTGGTAGGGCGACTGGTGCTGGGTCCGGGTGCAAGACCCCGAGGAGTTCATCCTCTCGCCCACCGAGCTGCCGCAGCATCACAGCGGCTGGCGGGACCGGTTCCACCGTGACACCGATCTCCTCCCCATCGTGGATAAGATCAAGGCTTTGCGGCTGGCGGGGCTCACCGATGTTGATGTGGCGCGCACCTTCATCACCCGGTGCGTCACGCCACTCCAACTGCGCTCCCGACCCGCATGGATGTACACGGGGCCCGGGGACAGGACGCGCCTCCACCGCGACGGCGTGGACCGGGAGTCCCTCCAAGTGTGGGTGAAGGGGAGCTCCGGCGAGGACCTTCCCGCTACAGGGTTCCCGCCGGGGGTCATCTCCCTTCACGCCGGTGTTGCGGCGCTCAACGACATCGTCGCCTCCTTCCCGCCCTGCAACGAGTGGGGACTGATGGATGATACCCCCACTCGGATCCCGCGCGCTCCCCCGCCGGCACCTCGAGGGAAGCAGGTGTTTGAGGGGAGTGGGGGTGAGTCAGAGGTGAGCTGGCCATCCCTTCGGTCTTCGGACGACGAGGCCAGCCGGCCTGCCGCGCCCCAGGTAGTCATCCCGTGGACGACGATGACGAGGACAGCGACGACGCGCCCTTGATCGTGCAAAGATCAAGGGCGCACGCGGCGGCCACGGCTGCCTCCCCGGCAGCCGCGGCAACCGCCGGCGCCTCGGCGGTGACCACACCTGTGGTGGTTGCCGAAGCCACGACGGTGACCTCCCCGGCGGTAACCGCCAGCGGCCCGGCGGCGGCTCCCTCAACAGCAGTTGTCGGGGCCGCGGGGGCAACCACACCGGCAACGGCCCTCGTTGTCGCGGCGGCCTCGTCGTCGGCGCCCGCGGTGCCCCGAGCTGCGGCAACCCCACGGGCACCCACGGCCCCGCCTGCTCAGGGAGTCTTCCGGAGCTTCGCGCTCCGGTGCAACCCCCCGAAGGCCGATTCGTCTGCAAGCGCCAGCAAGAGGGGGAGGGACGACTCCGCGCCTGCTGCGCCAAGCAAGAAGGCGCGTGCGGATGCTGGCAGCGCTACCGACCCGGCCGGCACAGGGGACAGCGGTGCCGCCATCGCAACTTCCGGTGACCCAGCCCCAACGGAGGAGGCACCGGCAACAGGTACAGCTCCTTCCTGTCTCCTTTCCTGCATTTTTGATTGTCAGTTAATCACATAACCATACCTTCTCTTTTTGTAGGGGACACTCCGCCCGCAGCAAGCCTCTTGGAGACCCCAGCCTGGACGGAGGAGGTGGAGGTTCCCCCCGCAGGTCCAGCGGCCCCGCAAGGTAACTGTTCTGAGCCCCCGCGTCTGTCTCCGGGTAATTCCTTTAGCTTCACGCTCCTTAACCCTCTCGCTGTTGCAGCCCCAAGCACGCCCGCACCAGGAGCGGTCGCTACGATGCTTGACCTCGACGCTAACGTAGAGGCTACGGGAACGGCGGAGGGGCCGGAGGCAGCCCCCGCGCCTGGCCCTGTTGCGCCGGCCGCAGCGGCAGCGGTAACCACTGCTGCCCTCGGGACGACGCCCGGCGACGCGCCAGCGGCCGCGGACGCTACTAGCGCGGATCCTTCTGCCGCCCAGCAGGGGGCGGTCCCTGCCGGGGGCGCGGCAACCTCACCCGCCCCGCAGTCCCCGAGCACGGGTGAGAGGGAGGTCGCCGGGGAGTAGCACCAGGGTGCTTCGGCTCAAGCGGTCGACCCCCCGACCAGCTCTACAGTGGCGGCGGGGGCTTCGTCGTCATCGGCCGCCACCTTCAACACCGACCTCGGCACCCTTGCCGGGGTGGCTTGGAATCCCATCACCTGGGATCCGAGCGTCTTCGACCGGGGGCACCGGTTTCTTGACGCTGTTAAGGACCAGCAGCTGGCCTTCGTCACCTCCTTCAACGAGGTGAGGGAGCACCACGAGATCGCGAAGAACCAGCTTGGTTAGTTGCGGCAAGCCGTGGAGAAGGAGCGGCAAGAGCTCTCCCGGCTGCGGGAGGAGACGCGCTTCGCTAAGGAGGAAGCGCGCCTTGCTTAGGAACCCTTGGAGGAGGCTGCTACACCGGTCGTCCCGGAAGAGGAACTCTACCGGCGACTGGAGGCTCAGCGCGCCGAGCTCCAGGGAGCCCTGGATTCCCTGGCGGCAACCCTGGCGGAAACCAAAAAGGAGCACGCTGAGGTCCTCGCTGTGGCCCAGGCCCGGATAGACGAGAAGAGCGATCTGATCGCCAACTATCACGGCGAGATCCAAGGCCTGCGCGTCAAGCTGGAGGTGCAGACCAAGGCTACGGAAGACGCGGTAACAGCGGCAGCGCGGCAGGAGGTAGAGCTCAATTCTGCCAAGGACAGGAGGGCCTGCCTCGAGACCGAGTTGGCCACCGCCCGGGAGGAGCTTGTCATGGCCGGCGAAGACAATGTGGCCAAGGCCGCAGAGCTCGCGAGGCTGGCGAGCTGCCTTTGCAAGGCCAAGGAGGCTGCGCACGACGCTCGGCTCCACCACGGCACGCTGATCGGGCAGCGGCAGCTGGAGACCGAGAAGCTGCTCAAGATCGCCCAGGCGCTGCGCGATCTGCTGCCTAGGTTCGAGCTGCAGGCGGCGGAGGTGGACGGCACGGACGTCTCTACGCTGATCCTGTTTTTCTCCGACTTGGTGGGGAAGCTCGGGGCGCTCGACGTCTGGATCGCCAAGTTTGGTGCCAACGAGGTTGCCAACTGTGCCCGGAAGGTTGCCGGGACGATCCTTACAAGGGTACACCTCCAGGACCCGGAGTTTTCTTTCGAGACGCTGCTGGACGCCTGGTCGGACAGCGAAGATGAGCCCACCCACACACAGGCGGTGAGTGGGTTTGTCGACGAGGTGGTGGAGCGGATGCAGCGGAAGCCGAACCCCGAGCCGTCCCCGGAGCCCCCAACGGAAGACGCCAACAACTAGTTGCCGCAACCTCCCGCCGGCCCTTGCTGTTCCTTTGTTTATCTTCTTTTGTTTTCGTCCTGCAAGTGTTGCGCTCTGCGCCGTTTGAACAATTACAGTTTCATTAGTGCGTGTAATCATTCGCTGCTTAGTTAATCAAGCTCTTTAGTTCTGCTTAATCCTTGTTCCTTGTTCCCGAGGCTGCCTCGCGGGGTGGGTCCCTTCGCCCTTGTGTGTTGTGCCTCGTGTTGCCGGGGACTCGTGCGCCTCACCCTTGACCAGACCAGGGACCCGGGACGGACTCGCAGTGGCGACCTGGGGTCAAGCAGCGGCAGCGAGCCATTCCACTTGTGGGGTAACTACTCTAAGCCATGCCCTCCCGGGACGGACCCGGAAGCCGCACGGGGAGCGCACTCCCCCCGCACACGTCCTTTTAATACCCCGACCACACGCAGGTTTCGGGGCCACACTTAGCGAAGCAGCGTTCAGTTACATTTTAGTTCTCAAAGAGTTTAACGTTCGGGTTCAAGTACTTAGCTCTTCGTTCGGCTTCGTGCTCGGTACGTTTACCAGAGGTGTATGCCTGGTATGTCGCCCTTAAGAAAGCCTGTTTGAGGGATGCAGCGGGAACACCGTGGCAAGATCGCCTTTGGAAGAGCCCTCGCCCTTGAGACGAAGATGTTATCGCCGCGTCTCTGCAACAACCCTCGCCTTTGGAAGAGCCCTCGCTTTCGGAGGAACCTGTTCCGAGGGCTGCGGCAGGGACGTGGTGGCTTCCTCGCCACCACCGGCAAGCGCGGGTGGCGAGGACATCACGATGTCCCGGCAGCAGCCCTCGCTGATCGGGGGAAACCTGCCTGAGGGATGCGGCAGGGACGCTGTGGAGCGACGGAGCGAACGGCAGACGCCGGCACCGGCGCCATCACAGCGTCCTCGCGACGACCCTCGCCTCTGGAGGTGCCCTCAGGAGGGGTGGGGCAGGGACACTACGGCAGTGCACCCGTCGGCGCTGAGCGCTGATGGCGTGCACTACCATAATGTCTCCGCGGCAACCCTCGGTCCTTACGGAGATACCCTCTGGAGGGATGCGGCGGCACACCCATCAGCGTCAAGTGCTGATGGAATGCACCACCATAGTGCTTCCGCGGCAGCCCTCGCCCCGGAGCCACTCGCTGGAGGAGGTGTGGCAAGGACACGGCGGCCGTGCACCCGCCGGTGCCAAGCGCTGGTGGGATGCACCCCCACCGTGTCTCTGCGACGCCCCTCGGAGTAGGCTCGGTGGGGGGTGCGGCAAGGGCGCGACGGCAGTGCACCCACCGGCACCGGGCGCTGGTGGCATGCACTCCCGCGCATCTGCGACACCGCCCGCCTTCGCGGCCCCTTCCTTGGCTTCGCTCTGAGCCGTTCCATGGCCAGGACGCCCCTTTTATAGGCGCGGGAGGGGGGCTTGCCACCACGCGCGCCGGGTCAAGGCGGCATACATGGCGCCCCACCCCTTAGGGTGCGGTACGGTCCTCGCCACTCTGCATGCCAAGTTGTTGTGGCACACGTGGCGGCTTCCTCCTGAATCAGGTGCCTCGAAGTGCAGCGAGTCCCTCGTGGTGCGGTCGCCCCGCACCACCAGGCGTTGCCACATGCCACGACCCGTGGGCAGTCCACTGGCGTTACAGTGCACAAGATTCCACCTTTACCCTGCACGTTAGATTCTTACCAAACCTGAGATGCTGCAAAAAAAAATTCAAAATTCACGAAAAGCACAAAGCATATGAGCAGCACGGATAACTCTCCTGCCTCCCAGCCCCCGGGCACAGAAGGGTCAAAACCAAACTTGATTGTGAGCACTTTTATTTCCAGACGCAACGAGTGCGTGATGCACGTTGCGGGAAGTCCGGCAACTGCATGCCATGATGCATGTTGCGGGAAGCCCGGCAACTGCATGCCCCGTGCCGGAGGGATCCGGCAACAGGTTTTCATTTTCGAGGCTCCGGCAGCCCCCTGCTCACAACCAAGTATGGGAAGAGACTTCTGTGCACCTAGGGCAGGAGACAGAAGTGAAAAGGACATGCAAATAAAACGAGGCAACCAAACATTCAGGAAACATCACTTATCTTTATTCACAATAACCAGTGGTTACACACGGGGGTTGCCCGGCTACACTAGTTCGAGAGGTATGCATCGGCGGCATCACCTGAGGGTCGGGCTCCGCCGCTTCACGGGTAGAACTTGTGCAAATGCTCAATATTTCAGCTATTTTGCACCGGCAAGTATTCTTCGGTTTCCAGCCGGACAGCCCCCGGCCTGGTCACCTACACTACCCGGAAGGGGCCCTCCCATTTTGGAGTCAACTTATTCCCGGCCTTCGTTCCTTGTATCCGGCGCAGGACAAGGTCTCCATTCTCGAGCCCTCGGGAACAGACTCGCCTGTCGTGATAACGACGGAGTCCCTGCTGGTAGCACACGGCTCGCACAGCAGCCCGGCATCGAAGCTCTTCGATGAAGTTCAGATCGTCAACCCTTTGCTCGTGTTGGCTGGAGTTGCCGTACGCGCGTACTCGGGGAGATCCGTGCTTGAGCTCGAGGGGCAGCACCACTTCTGCCCCGTAGACAAGGGCGAAAGGGGTTTCGCCCGTTGCCCGGCTAGGTGTGGTCCTGATTGACCACAGCACGGGCTGGAGTTCATCGACTCAGTGTTTCCCCTAGCCTTTGAGCTTGTCAAAGGTTCTCGTCTTTAGGCCACGCCGCACTTCCGCATTGGCTCGCTCCGCCTGCCCGTTACTCCTTGGGTGAGCAACGGACGCGAAGTGTATCTTGGCGCCCTTCATCTTTGGCACGCAGAGGAGCTTGACTCCATTTGCACGCCTGCAGTAGAGGTCCCCATCTATCACGGTGTACATCTTGGCTTGCCGAGCCACTCGCTCCGCAGCGACGTTGTCTTCCGGGGGAGCCTCCCCCTTCAGGTAGTGGGCGATTTCTACTGCCAAGGGAGGGGTCTCCCTGCCAATGCATGCCGCTACGTCAACGGCATGGACCCCGTCTGTTGCGGGGTTTCCTTCGGTTGCCGGAGGGGCTTCCCCGGCAACCGGCTTGGTGGCAACTGAGGGCATAGCTTGCCTGTGCCAGAACACCCCCGCCGGAGGCTTCCGGCGCTCTACTGCCATCTTGGACAGCTCGTCAGCCGCGAAGTTATCCTTCCGCTTGACGTGCTCAAATCACAGGCCTTTGAACTTGCGTTCTAGCTTGCGGACTTCATCCACGTACGCTGCCATCTATGGGCAGTCGTAGTCCTTATTAACCTGGTTGATCACGAGCTGGGAGTCCCCGCGAACAATGTCTAGGGCGATTGCCGCGCGCAACCCGGCGAGTAAACCCTCATACTCTGCCGTATTGTTGGTGGAGTTCGGGAAATCGAGTTGGGCAGCGAACCTCAACTGATCCCCCATCGGTGACTCGATGACGACCCCGGCGCCGGCTCCCTGGAGGCTAAACGCGCCGTCGAAGTAGAGCACCAAGTGGCCTTCGTCCAGCTTGCCCGACAGGCTGGTCTCCGGCGCCTCCTCTTCTACACCCGTCGACATCCACTCCAGGATGAAGTCCGCCAGGGCCGCACTCTTGATGCTCTTGGAGTTGGTGAAGTGCAGATCGAACTCCGATAGCTCCATCCTCCATTCGGCCACCCTCCCGGTGGCTCCACGGTTAGTAAGGGCTCGCTCAAGGAAGAATCCCGACAGCACCGTGACGCGGTGCGCCCGGAAGTAGTGGCGCAGCTTCCGGGACGCGAGCAGAATCGCCAGAAGGAGCTTCTGCACCTGCGGGTACCTTGTACGGGCGTCGCGCAGCACCGTGCTGACAAAGTACACCGGATGTTGCACGAGCCGCTTGAGCGGTGCCGATGCCGCTGGCTCCGGGGTGGTCCTGGGGTCCGAGGTGGTTGTAGGGGGCCGCTCAGCCCCCTGCCCCGCAGCCTCAGTCCCCAGAACATCCTCCTCCCTTTCGGCAACCAGCACCGAGCTAACCACTTGGTCAGTCGCTGCTAGGTAGAGTAGCAGCGGCTCGCCCGGCTTGGGGGCGACGAGGACGGGCGGCGACCTCAGGTACTGCTTGAGATCCCGGAACGCCGCCTCGGCCTCGGGGGTCCAATCAACTGGACCCTTCTTCTTCATGACTTTGAATAAAGGCAGGGCACGCTCGCCCAGCCTCGAGATGAAGCGGCCCAGCGTGGCAACACAACCGTTGAGGTGCTGGATATCCTTCACCTTGCAGGGAGCCTCCATCTTCTCGATAACTTCTATCTTCCGTGGGCTGGCTTGTATCCCCCTGTGTGAAACCAAGAAACCGAGAAGCTGGCCCGAGTCTACACCAAAGGTGCACTTCTCAGGGTTCAGCTTGAGTTTGATCCTGCGGAAGTTATCAAACGTCTCCCGCAGGTCATCAATCAGCGAGTCCCCGCGCTTTGACTTGATGACGATATCGTCCATGTAGGCCTCCATGTTTCGGTCTAGCTAGGGTCCCAAACACTCGTGCAACGCGCGCTGGAATGTTGAGCCTGCATTCTTCAACCCGAAAGGCATGCACGTATAATAGTAGCAGCCAACCGGGGTGATGAACGCCGTTTTCTCCTCGTCTTCGACCGCCATCTTAATTTTATGGTAGCCGGAAAAGCATCCAGAAAGCTCAGCAAGTCACAACCAGCAATGGAATCAACTATTTGATCGACGCAGGGTACAGGGAAAGGATCCTTGGGACATGCACGGTTAAGATCGGTGAAATCTACACACATGCAAAGCTTATTTCCCGCCTTGGTACTACTACAGGGTTAGCTAACCAAGTGGGGTACAGAACTTCCCTGATAGCCCCCGCAGCCTTGAGCTTGTCCACCTCTTGCTTGATGAAATCTTTGCGCTCTTGTGCTTGCCTGCGAATCTTTTGCTTGACGGGGCGGGCATCCGGACGCACCGCGAGTCGATGCTCGATCACCTCCCTAGGTTTGCACCGACGGTAAGGTTTGCACCGACGGTGACGGTGCGCTCCTTGTTGCCGGCTTTGAGGGGCAGCTTCTTCACCCTGGCGGCCTCCTCCCGGACCTTCTGGCCCTTGCCGGGGCACGAGCTCGAGCCTTCGCTTCCCCCAGCAAGCTCTTGCGGAGCGGCACGGGCCTTCTTCGTTGCAGGGCCATCGCCCGGCAAGCCTTCGTCTCCGGCAACATCTTCGTCACCGGCGTCGGCTGCGGCGGGGGCCCTGACGACCTCGCCAACACATCAGGCTGCATCCTTGAGATCTCACCTGATGGAGAGGACACCATACACGGATGACATATTCATCACGCCGTAGGCGGAATGGGTCGCCGCCATGAACTTGCTCAACGCCGGCCGACCAAGGATCCCGTTGTAGGGCAACGGGGTGTGCGCCACGTCGAACACTATGTGCTCGGTCCTGAACGCTTCACGGGACCCGAAGGTCACCGGCAACGTGATGCGCCCCAGCGGGCGCACGATTCGAGGGTTCACCCCCCAGAACGGATCGGTGGGCTTCAGCTGCTCTACCGACAACTAGAGTTTCTCCACCAACCGGGCGAACAGGAGGTTCAGCCACGCTCCGTTATCCACCAGCACCTTGGTCACTGTCATGTTGCTGATGATAGGTGAAACCACGAAGGGTATGACCCCAGAACCCAGCTGCCGCGCTGGGTGATCGTTGGCGCTGAAGGTGATCGGCACATACGACCACCTCAGCAGCTGTTGCAGCTCTGCGTCTGGCAACAGCGCGCACACGTCGCGGGTGAGGCGCTTCACCGCGGCGTGAGATGAGAGAGCGTAAGCTCCTCCATGGATGCAGGCGACGCCATGAGGCTCCTGGAAGCCCGGGTCGTCACCGCCCGTGCAGTCGGACTCGCGCTGCTCCTCAGCACGAGCCCTGTCTCGTCCCCGGGGAGGGCGCTCCCTGCCAGCGCGGACTTGGCCGCGTCCCCCTCGGGCTTCCTCCCTGCCTGCGTTGCCGCCGGTTGGCTTCGGCCCCGATCTGGGGTCGTTCGGGCAATCTCGGGAGAGATGCCCGATGTCGCCACAGTTGAAACAGGCACCGGCTGCTCGGCGCTCCTCGTAGCGCTACTCACGCTGCTGCTTGATTCCCTGCAGGATGCGGCAATCCTACGTGTCGTGGGTGGAGTTGGCGTGGATGGGGCAGCGGGGCGGGTCGCCCTGCTTGCCGCCAGACCCACCACTGGGCGAGGCCTTCTTTGCAGGCCTCGCGGCAGCCCCTGACTCCGCGGCGAGGACTTGCTTCCCGCTGCGCTTGCGGGAACTCTTCTTCTGCGAACCCTCTCCCGGGCTCGCGGCAGCCTTAGCTGCAAGTTCGGGCGCTAGGCGCCCTTCCTCGGCCATGGCCCACTTGTGCGCCAGGGCGTATAAATCCTGCGTCGTCCGGATCCGATGCGTGCTCGGCTTCTCGCGCATCTTGGGGTCACGGATGTTGATGGCGAAGGTGTTGACAATGGCGGCAGCCTCTGCCTCCGGGATGGAGTAGGAGAGACTGGAGAAACGATTAACGAAGCTCCGCAGCGTCTCTCCCGGCTTCTGCACTACAGTGTGCAGCTCCGCCATGGTTCCCGGGCGCTTGTAGCCACCCTGGAACGGGCTCACAAACTGCTCGCACAGGTCCGCCCAAGTGGCGATGGACCCGGCGGGCAGGTGGAGCAGCCAGGTTCTCGTTAATCCTTTCAGGACCATCGGGAACCAGCTGGCTCTGACCTTGTTGTCGGCACCGATGGCATGCATCCCCAACGTGTAGGTCAGGAGGAAATCCTTGGGATTCACAGTCCCGTCGTACGTACCGAGCGCGAGCACTCGAAACTTGCGGGGCCATGTCACCCGCCGCAACTCGCGCGTAAACACGGGTGCAGCCGTACTCGGGGCCCATAGGAGCATCCTCCTGCTCCTGTGGGCGTTGGCGCTCTACCTCGCGCCAGCACCAGCGCTCCAGGCGCTGACGCAGGTCCTCCTGATGGCGGGCATTCAAGATGCCACGCGCGTCGCCTCGCGCGACGGTGGGCGATGAGTCCGAGGACCCCTCCGGGTCCCTGCCTCTCAGGCCTCCCTGCGGGGAAGGGTTTTCTCTTTGCCGCGAGGCGCGGGGCGCGTCTCCGCGCCCCGGGTTCTGCCCGCGGCCTGAGCCTGCAGGGCCGCACTCGCCCTGTGGCTGTTGGGTGGCGAGCGCGAGGAGCGCGTCCAACTCAGCGCTACACGCCTCGTGCGCCGACGTGCCCTTGGGCGGCTCGTAGTGCACCATGACTCGCGCGGCGATGATGGCCTCTGCCGGGGTTTGCGCGGGAGGCTGCCAGTTTCCCGAAGGGCTGCCCTCCGCTCTATCCCCGGACACCCTCGGCTGGGCCGGTCGGGAGCCGGTTGGCGTCGCCCGCGACGCCCCATGCTCCTCGTGCGGCTGCTGCCGCTGCTGCGGTTCGTCGGCCTGCTGGCCACCCCGCTGCAGGGTGCTGGCGGCGTTGTGACCGCTCGCGTGGCTGGCTCCGGTGCTGGGAGTCGCCAGCCCTCTTGACTTGTTATCGGCCGACTGTCGAGGAGGCGGCAGTGGCAGCTGTGAGGGCTGCACTCGGGCAGGCTCAGGGTCATCCTGTTCCTGCGACGTGCGTGGCACGTCGTGCGACCGCGTGTGCGCCACTGGGGCCGCACGCGGGTCGATCCTCGAGTCACCATCCCGCTTGGGGGCATGGTGGCTGGCTCTGTCGTCGAGAAAGATGAAGCCGACGTTGGTGTAGACGTCGCCGCCGGCGGTCACCGACGAGCTCTCCTCACGCGCCCTTACCTGGCGCGCAGATGTCGTCGCGCGGGGCTCCGACACCAGGGATGCGCGGGCACCCCCTTTTTAGGTTTGGCAGTGGGCTACGTGGATCGCTTCGGCGATCACCGGCGGGGCCAATGCGAAGTGTGAGAACGCACCAAGGATGCTACCACAGACACATGCCCACACTTTTTACCTAGGTTCGGGCCACCTTGCGGCGTAAAACCCTACATCCTACTTGTCTGAGCTTGTATTACTGAAAAATCGGCTGTTTACAAGTTGCCGGGGGAAGCCCCCGGGTGGTCTCTTTTGGCTAATGTTCCTAGCTACTTTGGGCTACTACCAGCGGAGAACGACTTGTTCGTTGAATGCTAGAGCCGGAAAGGAACCCTTTGACCATTGACGGGGGTCCTCCTTTTATAGCCAAGGGGATACCACAGGTGCCACGGTGCATGGTTTACAAGTGGCGAGCAAGGAGCTTGGGCAGCTCCTCCCCGGTGCGCTGACATGCATGCATGGACGCCAACCCCGCGGCTAGACGGTCTAGGGCCTAAAAAATAGGACTGGACAGACACTGTTTGTCCGACTAGACGGATAACGCCCCTCCTGTCGGCTCATTAAATGCGTCGTGCGCCTCACTCCTCGTCCTGGCGCAACTGCGCACTGGGCGTCTGTCGCGCACCCACGTGGCGTTGTTGCCCTGTTCGCTCAGCCGCGCCCTCACGGCGGGAACCTGCGCCCGGGAACACCTCCTCCCGGGAAGTGCCTTCCCGGGAGGTGCCCAGGCGGGAATATTCCCCGAAGCCCCGCTAGCCCTTCCGGGCTGGTAGCTTGCCGGGCAGCCTATACGTTGCCGCCCGAGGTGAGATCCTCCCAGGAACTCAGCGGTGCGACTCACGACAAGGGTGCCCCGGGTGCCACTGGTGTGACATTTACTATCCTGGAAGACCGATGGTTACCGAAGATTCCCTACGTGCCATGTCCAGAGAGATGCAAGAGCTTCATCAGTTCTACATGCAAGCATCAGCTGGTTCTCAACAGCATGCCCAACAGATCAATGTTAGAATCCCAAAAGACTATGGCTTCTTTGACCAAGAAACTGGGAACATTCAGGAACGTCCTATCACCTTTGGTGTGGAGTTCAACGAACTGTTCCACCTCTTCAACCGCCAAAAGCTTGATATCAACCTCTTAAGGCTGTGGTCTGCCTACCAAATAAGAGAACTGCGGCGATTGGAGGTAAAAAAGGTAGCCATTTTAGACCCCACGATGTTCAACTATGGTGACATCGGTCTTGAGCTAGAAAAGGATGCCTCAAGAACCATGGCATCTAAATACTTGGTGGCATGTCTCGAGAAATACGCGGACGACGACTTCATTCTCTTCTTCCTTAATTTGGAGTAAGTTCAAATTTATATATGGAACCGTTTGTTTTTCTAATTCAGTCTTTCTTATACACGCTTAGATAGTAAAGTTTGTTTTTTTTTTAAACAGAGACCATTGGGTGACAATACTCATTTGTTTGCATTAGTCCGCGGTGTACTACTTCGATTCACTACTTCCGAAGAAGAATGTTTGAGGTAGGTTCTGGAAAACCATCAAATCACTCATTAGCACTACCTGGAAAGATGCGACCAAGGGAAAACTAGCTGGTAAAGGTTATAAAGACGAGCCTCACCACAACCACAGGTTCCCTTGCCAGCAACAGCCGCCAGGCAGTGTGTTCTGTGGCTACTACTACTGTCACATCCTTATGGAGAATGCCAGCATGTTCAAGCCTGAGTGGAAGGGGTCAGTCGCGGCGATGGAAGAGTACTGGCGGCCCCGAATGACAATGGGACACCGACCTAAATGGGTCGTCTATAACATTCAAAGGGAGTTCGCCCATCTCATAAACAATGAGGTCATCAAGCCTAGTGGGGACTTCTTCGAACGCGTGGAACAAGTCGTGTCTAGGGTTCACCCACGACAATAAATTCATTTGTATTCTTTATATGCTTCCATGAAATTTTGACACTTTGTAATTATGCTTTTATGGAATTTTGACACTTTGTAATCAATGTCGTGAAGTGAGATACATTTGTATTCTTTATATGCTTTATATGATGCGGCTTATATATATTTGTATGCTTTAAATGATGTGATGTGATGTGATGTGATGCGGCTTTATATGTATTTTTCTGCGATGAGATACATTTTTCTGTGATGAGATACATTCTGTATATAATTTGTTGTGCTGTATATAATTTGCTGTGTATTTCCTATGTATTTCCTGTGTTTTTAATTATTACTTTAACTACCGAAAATGTATTAGTGTCGGTCGCTCGACCGACACTGATGCGGAGACGCGACGTTACTGATCAAACGGTCCTGGAGGAGCGACCGCCACTGATGTATATATACATCAGTAACGGTCAGTGTGACCGTTACTAATGATTGTACATCAGTAACGGTCCGGGGGACCGTTACTGATGATGACACGAAGTTAGTAATGGCAGCCCCGACCGTTACTGATATGATTTTTTGACCGTTACTGATAACCGTTTCTGTAGCAGTGATGGCTTCCTATTTGAATTCAAAGGCCGTGGTTTCATTTCATTAAAACGTATACTGCGTTAGTAGTATAATCAACAACTAAGATATCGAACAGCACATTCTCATACAGGGATGGGGGACCGACTAGAGAATGGCTGAATATGGAATACAACAGAATACAGCTGGATGCAAGATCCTCGATCTTACGGTTCTTTTCCCCTTAAATCATGCGACCCTTTTTCGTTCTTAAAGAGAAAACACATAGCTCTGGCTGGCTGCTACAACTGCGTAGACCTAACTTATATCACCACGGGAAGATGTTGCCAAGTCAAAGGTTCAAGCTGGGTTGCATTACCCGCATATGGCCGGCCCCACGGCCGGCGCGGATGGCCTCGATCGGATGCAGTAGCTGTGTTGTTTGACATGATCTATAGGTACGTGCGTGGCCATGCCAGATTAATACCAAAAGATAATTAGCTGGCGTGGCCGACCAGATTGCTTGGTTTCCCAACTGTTCTCTACTAATTGGAACAGTAGTATGTCTATGGTTTGCGTCAAAAAAAAAAGTACTACAGTACTATTATAGGCGTCGTCGGGCGTGTCTAGACGGCGGACCCATTGTAGGTTTGTCCTTGTAGACTGTCGGCCTCGATCGCGCGGCCTCTGCTAGCTCCCTCTCGCGCGAGGCATATATATACGTTGGCCGGTTTGCGCGTAGCTAGCAAACATGGCGCACAGCGCGCACCGTGTCGAAGCAGGGTGGTACGGCATGCATGGTCGGTCGTTTGCCAAATGCGCCATGTAATTTAACACACCACCACGTTGAGCACAAACGGCTAGTAATGTGCTTTCAACGAGTTTTCCAAAGGTGCTCGTGCTTGTTGATGTCTACAAGACTAGTTTGTCAGAATATTCAGGTAAGAAACAGTAAGAATAAGACATTAGATAGTCTAAAATTGAACGTGCCATGTTTCTACAAACACAGCCATTTATTTGTAATGTACATACGAACAACCGTCCATGTGGTTAATTTGACGTGTGTCTTTCCATTTCATGGATTACAGAAAGTAGGTTTCACATTTTTTTTGTGAAACGGAGACAAAAGCTTTGTCTCATGTCATTAATTAAGAAGAAAATTTGATGTCCAGTTAAGTAGGTTTTTCCCTGCGGACACACAGTCCAGAGGGTGGAGGACTGAAGGTATTCTCCCTTCCCCTTTCCACGCTGCGTCGCCACGGATGAATCATACTGATGCTATCCCTCTTCATGGTGGCAAGCAGGAGGTAGGGAAAGAGCTCTTCCATATCTATTTTCTTCAAGTTTTTTTCCAAAAGTTGAAAGGTGAGAGTTGGAAGCTCTTTCGTTTGTGGATTTGAAAGCTGAACTCGGTAGTTAAAATACCGTTGCTGTGGTTGAAATCTTGAATTATTTGTTGATTGTCAAGATTTGAGTCATTGGTTTTGTGGTGGCAAACATCAAGCTTTTAGTTGAAGGTTGTTGGTCGAAAGCTCCAGGTTTTTAGTGGACAGACAACCGTGAATTTGGGTGGAAGCTCTGAATTGATCGATTGAAACGACAATTCAATAGTCCCCTTTTCTTTGAAGTCTTTGCTATTGCTGCTTGGCATATTTGGAAGATTAGAAACAAGCTCATTTTTGAAGGGGAGAGAGCTAGATATCAACCCTGGGTGGCAAAATTCAAATCTGATTTAACTCTTGTTGGCTTTAGGGTGCCTCAATCCCTAGCTTCATCTTTTTCAGTTTTGATAGACCTTTTTTGAATAACAGGGGCATCCTGATTGTACATATGTAACTTTGTAAATATATATTTTTTGAAACACAAATATTTATTAATTAATATACCACAGTAGGAGCCTCTCCTATTGTTTTCGTTCAAAAAAAAAGAAGCTCTTTAACTTTTGGTATGACAAGAAAAGGAAAAAGATATATAATAAATAGCACATGAATTTGGATTGAACAAAAGGAACACTACAAATTGTTGTTTGGATATAACAAAACGAACACTAGAAACGTGTCTCTCCATCCAATGAGAATGAATGTAAAGAAGAAGTTGGGGTGGATGTTGAAATTCATATGAAAATAGGCATAGGAAACCAAGCCACTATTGCTTTGATCCTAAGGGCATTTATGCAAGGAAAGGAAGTCCAAAAGACCCTATGATCCAAAGATGCTGTACCGTATTTGATGATACATAGTAGTACTACTTAGGGGGGGGGGGGGACTTAAAGCTATTTTTTCCATGACAAGTTAAATGATTTTTGTATCTAACCAATCCAATAATTGATTTTTAACTACTGGCCGAAGTTAAGAAACTTGATTACAAACTTTCAAGGACTTCATGTACTCCCTCCGATCCTAAATTATTGTCGTTGTTTTAGTGCAAATTTGAACTAAAACAACGACAACAATTTAGAATCGGGTGGAGTATTTTGATAAGGACTTGTATCTTCAAAATGTTGCTTCGTTTAATTTGCTTCCTCACTTAGAGCAGCTAAGAGAAACAATCATAATTAATCATCAAGTGTTACCATAGTAAGGGCATAGTATGTAGGAAGCAACAAAGTGCGGCTTGTGAAAGAGATAAGACAAAAGTTTTACGATGCTCAAACTGATATGGTATTTTTTCAGGTGACCATTAATTTCTGTGCCAACCAAGTTGGATCGTTTAATCATTATATGCCAACAAACAAAATTTAGATAATGATTAATTAGAATCAGCAATGGGATCGTTAACCTAAAAGTAAGAGTCACTAAAATGGTAGTAAGTGATCAAATTTGGAGAATGGTAAGTGAAACTATTGCCTCAATTGTTTTTTAATAAATGTTGCTATATCTAAGTCTTCTGATGTTTTTTTATCAGGATTCTGATGTTCTTTTAGTTAGCGATAAGTTGATGGCTCTGCTCTCTCATCATCATCTCACCTATCATCTTGGATCTTAAAGCACGATAGTAATTTTGTATACTTGGTCTCTTTTCCCCTGTCAAGTGGTAAAATAGGTTATAGAAAATCTCTGAATACACATCTATTTTTTCTGCAACAAATTTGGCACATTTCCTGTCTTGAAAAGAACATAACCTGACATAACAAAAATGTGCCCTTGAGTACTACCTACAAGAGACTACTACAACACACATGCTGACATGTAGTAAGTATCAAGTATGTATGGCAGGAAGTATGGCAAGAATCTGTTTGGTGCA
This sequence comes from Brachypodium distachyon, assembly GCF_000005505.3. Lineage (NCBI taxonomy): Eukaryota > Viridiplantae > Streptophyta > Magnoliopsida > Poales > Poaceae > Brachypodium > Brachypodium distachyon. The sequence goes on along the minus strand of NC_016132.3, from coordinate 9,878,682 downwards.
CAACACATCGAGCCCCGGATCGATTACAGGCAAAAGCCCATCCCGGAGTGCGCAGGAGCTAAAATTGAAGAAGCCACGCCCGTTGCGGAGGACCAGAACCAACCACGAACTGCCGTGGCTCTTCCTAGAGCGTTCGGCCCCACCTGTCGTCGCCAGCCGCATTCGGATTTCCTCCCTCCTCGTTACCGTGGCCCCTTTCGGTTTCTCCTCCTCGGAGTTATTTAAAGCCATCTTCCATTCTCAGACAAAGGAGAGAGAGATATAGAACACAGAAGAAAGAAGCCGGTGGCCAACGTCCCAACGAGAGAAGCAGAGCTCGACGAAGGCTGGGGAATTGAGAAAGATCGAATCGAAGGAGGAGAGGATGGCGCGAGAGGAGGCGTGGTGTTCATGCTCCCCCAAGCAGTGTAGGATCTGCCACGAGGAAGAGGACGAGGGCTTCGCCACCACGGACATGGAGTCCCCCTGCGCCTGCGCCGGCTCTCTCAAGGTATGTATATAAACATGGTTTGATTTCAGCATCTTCGTTTCCTCGACTGCTGTTCTGCACAGTTTGTTTCTTGATGGTTGATCTGCGTGCGTGTTCCTGTTTGTGTCTTCTGTCTTCTGCAGTATGCTCACAGGGGATGTGTGCAGAGATGGTGCGATGAGAAGGGGAGCACCCTGTGCGAGATTTGCCTCCAGGTTTCATTGCAGAGCTTGCTCGGCATTTTAATTTGCTTCTGTTTTCCACGTTTCATTGCGAAAATTTCATTCCAATCTCTCCCCGTATCCAAAATTTTCTTTGCTTGATCACTGTTTTATTCAACGAGAATCCATCTTGTCCACTTAAAGATGGTAAACACGATCACAGGATGATTACGCCAGGGATCATCATCGTCTCTCCTCGTCCTTTTACATGGGGAATTGAGACCTGTAGTATACGTGCCCGAGTAGTACTTTTGTAAAGAGTTGATGTTTCTTTGAGATTAAAAGTGACTAAAGAGATTCTACCTTCTCTTTATGACATCAAGCACAGTTTACTGCCCAAAATTTCACTTTTTGGCCAAAACGAAAGCAATCAACGTTGCATACAGCGCCCTGCAAGCTTGTTTCCTTGAATGGTACTTTTGCCTTTTGTTTATCATCATGTTTTCTCTTCTTGTCAGAATTACGAGCCTGGCTACACCGTTCCACCCAAGAAAGCTCGACTTGCTCATGTCGCCGTCACCATCAGGTGCCCCACCTCCCCTCTTTTTTTTTCTCACTGTTAATCTGGGCATTAGTGTTTGTTGTTGGTGCGCGCAACGAGGCTGTAGGAGCAGGTGAAATTTGAACAATTTTTTCACTAATTCATGTCTAGTGCCTTGCAACGGGGTAAATTATTCAGCAAACATTCGGATCCCGACCTGGTTGCCGGGATATAGAACAGAGAGCCGCACTCAGTCAGTAATACAAAACCCAAATTATTCAGGCAAATAAACAATAATACCAATCAAACAGTAGTGGTCCGGCTCATTCTCTTTCGCCAAGCTCTGCGCGCAGCATCTTGTTTCTTTAGGACGTGGGTAAAGAAAAGAACAAACGATCATGGACAGGATGGCTGACTGGTAGGTGGGTCTGGCGGCCTAGCTGTTCTGTTAGGCAAGTACCGACCACCTTGTCCTAATTATTCCCTTCATGACATGGCAGATAAGATGGCCTGCATTGCACAACTGTACAACCGTGTCCTGCATACTCTGCAAAATATGCTGTGCAAATGAGTCAAACAGCCCCTCGTTCCTTTCGTACAGCCTGTAACGATGCACTGAGTTGACATGAATGGTCGTTATGGTCAAATGTTCAATCCTGTCTTGGCTCAGCGCCTCAGCTTGTATATGTGAATGCCACATGCTAACCTGATGCTTGTGGTGCAGAGAAAGCCTAGAGGTCCCCAGGCTGGACTACGAGGAGCCAGAGGATTTGCCGTTGATCGGGTCTGATGCGGCGGTGATCGGCGACCCGGCCTATGCCGAATGCGCGCACGCCGCAGGCAGAAGGGCTTCCTGGTGCCGGTCGGCAACGGTGGCGGTACATAACTGAGTCCCGAGGCTGAAACCACATTGTCAAATTCAGATATCTGTAATGCAACTGTCTGTGTCTCAAACTCTGAATTTTCTGCCTGTCCATATGCAGTTTACCGTTGTATTGCTGTTGAGGCATCTCATCGCCATGGTCACGGTTGGAGCCGCCAATCAGTATGCCTTCAGCCTATTGACAGTAAGTTTATTTCCGTGATTTTGCATGCTAGCTTGGCACTGTTCAATATTTTGACAAGTGTTCCTTTGAAGATATACCTGCTCAGGGCTAGTGGGATCTTGCTGCCGTTCTACGTCGTCATGAGGCTCATCTCCGCTCTGCAGCACGGGCAGATGCAGTACCGGCTGCAGCTGCTCCAGGTGGGTTTGTGGCACCTGAACGTTGGTGTCGCGTTGCAGGGGAGGTTTGAGTGAACAAGTCCTGACCATTTCTTTATTGCTGCAGGAGCAAAGAAGAAATGCATCAAGAATCCAGAGGGTGTCAGGTCAAGTACTACAGGCACAGCAGCATATGATTCTTGTTGGCTGAAGGATAGAATGAAGTGGATCTCCTGTAAAATGTAGTACTCCTCAGTCACTTAATATGGGACGGATGGAGTACTATTTATCAGGGGCAAAAAGGGAGAAAAGGAGAAGGAAACATCGTTCATAATCTTTCGCATATGTACATACGCACATTTCTTGCAGTGATTAATGAATTAACAGCTCAAGATTTAGCTTCGTTACCACGACCTTGCAATTCTCAACTCCTAATCTTCTCCAAATAAACATAGACATGGAAGTTAAACGTAGAACAGCAAACAATTATGAACTCCCAACTTTCCGCCTTATCCATGATGCCACACTACCACCATGGATACGAAAAAGAGCGCCCATCATAGCCATCCTGGTTGGATCCATCCACTGACCCACTAAGTTCCCTTTTTGCTAAAAAATATGATAATGTGATAGCAAGGCCATTTCAGGAAAGAGTAGAGCAGGGATGCAGCATTATCATATTCCTACAAACTAAATGACCCTGAAAAGCATTTTCCAAAGTACCAGCCTCATGTCATCACGTGTGGCAGTAAACTGCAATTGAGAAAACAGAACCAGAGTAATTTGATCAGTCGAACACAATGGGAGTTCAAGAGAGTGTAATCAGTAACCAAGTCTTCTGTGAAAGTGTGAATATTAGCACATCTACCGTAACACATGCAAGCACGAAAGTGTAAATAAATAATCACACACATGATAATATCGAAATCGTTGGAATGTGACTACCATGCACATACATCATTTAGATATATTTATGTGGATCCTGCTGAAGTGAGCACAATGATGCTACAAGGGAACAATCTGACGAGACAAATGACAAGCAAGTACACACCATGGTAAGCTTAGCTTTGCAAGAACATGGACATCTTAATGCGTTCCTGCAATGCCCAGTATTCCACTACGGTACTGCAGTGTTACGGGTAAAATGTGCTGCAGCCAGATTTAAGAGGACCACCACTTTAGAGCATAGATCTCAGTCCACAATAATGTATTTCCTTACAAAAAAATGTACTGTATGGTCGGATGGTCCAGCAGGTCTAAAAGTACCAAGCAGTAGCGCACTTTACAAGCTATCCATATGAATCTTGCATTCAGGTGAAGCCAGAGGGAAAATTCAGATAACTGAGAGGATTCCCTGAAGGGTAGGCCCTGATTATGGCCGATTTATCACCTGCCCTTGTAAAGGCATGAAAAGCAACACTCTGACAAGCGCAATATTTTATATTGCATTTGCACCCGAAGTTAAGTTAAATTCCATTCACCTTCTTAATAGCATTTTTTAGGGTGTCTATGTTGTTAGTTCTTCAACATCATCATCATTTAATCAGAAACACAAAGTATCATCTGGCTTTTGGTCAGTCAGAAAAAAGAATTTGGAGGGATGGGAATCCCTAACCTGCGAGATTTGAATATCCGTTTATTAGCTTCTTGGATCAAAAGGTATCACTTGGACAGTCATAAGCTGTGGAGATGAGTGCTACAGATAGCAACATCTCTGAGTTCTGAAAAGGAGTGTTATGGGCAAGTAAGGCTGCTAGAACGGGGTATAGTTGGAAAGTGGGTAATGGTCTTTCTGTAAAATTTTGGGAGGATCATTGGGTTGGAGATTATAGCTTGGCCACTAGGTTCTGGAACATGTATACTATTTGTAATACTAAACATAATAAATCTGTTAGAAAAAATTGGGATGGTAGAGATCTGAACTTACCTTTAGGCGAAATTTTGATGAAGCTTTGATGCAGAATTGGCATGAGCTACAATTGATTGTGGCTTGAGTTTCTTTTTTTTTTGTCCTTTTCTATTTTTATTCTCTAAACTTTTGATTTAATCAAGCATTAATTTTTTTATCTTTTGATTTTCAAACTTTTAATTTTTAATCGAAGTTTTTTTAACTTTTATTTATTTCTAAAAAAATTTAAAACTCAACGGCGGCTTCCCTGTGGCACGGATCTGGCCACGTCCACCGGAGATCACGTCCCGCAGAAGGGCGCGACGGCGGTGAGGGAAAGAAGGCGGTGTGAGGAGAGGAGAGGCGAGTGCGGCGGCCAGGAAGGGACAAGCTGCATTGGGAAGAGAAGCGAGGGAGAGGGAAAAAGGGAAAGGGTAGGTGAGGAGGAGCAGAGTGGGACAGCGGGCAAGGGGTAGGTAGGGAGGTGCGCGACTTAACAGGACGATCCGGTCACCCACGAGAGTAGATTGTCATAAATAAGATACCAAAAATATCTTAGTTTGTGTTTGTCTTTCTCCACTCTCTAAAGCCCTCTTTCGATCATAGGAATTTTAGGTAAAAAATAGAGGATTCTAGTACTAAGGAATTTCATAAGGTACGAATTTTTCCTCCAAAATTTGGAGGAAACTAAGAATATGAGGTCTAACCTCATTGGAATTTTCTTCGAAATTTTCAATGCATTTTTTCCCTATCTCTCCCATATTTTACTCAAATTATGTACAATCTGATCTCAGAATTCCAGTGTTTTTCCTCGTGTAGCATTCAAACACTTTTTACAAACAGTTTACGTGTTTTTATTCCTATAATAGTAAAACACATTGGATGTCCTAATTATTTTCTAAAAGTGCCAAGTTAGTCCCTAAACTTTGAAAATGCACGTTTGGGTCCTAATACTTTTTGAGATTGTTGACCAGATGTCCTAAGTGTGTGTCTCCTAGTCTGACAGGGTGACGTGGCCGTTTGACCAGCACCACATAGGTCTGGGCCCACATGTCGGATAAATGCTATAAAAATTAGACCATATTGGCCATACAGTGAGAAAAAATAATGCTAAATTTAATTGATTTCAAATGGAAGAAACTATGCGGTTCTTTTTAGCAAACGGCCATCCAGCTTGTTACCCGTCAGGTGGACCCGGGCCTACGTGGCCCTGGTCAAACGGTCATGTCACCCGGTCAAACTAGGGGACACACTTAGGACCCGTGGTGAATAACTTAAACAAGTATTATGGCCCAAACATGCATTTTAAAAGTTTAGAGGCTAACTTGGTAGTTTAAAAAAGAATTAGAAACTCTAATGTATTTTACTATTCCTATAATATTTAGTACATTTTAACTGTTCCTATGTTTTTTTATTCCGGTGACAATTACTTTGACAAAGAAGCCCTGAAATTTTAGGTTAGGGGATGGGAGGGGATGACAATTTCTTTCACAATTCCGGTGACAATTTCCAAATTAGTTATGATTCGACACTAATGTTTTAGGTTAGGGGATGGGAGGGGGATGAACACTGTCTTTTCTATGCAAGGCAGGAGAGAATTAATTGTTGGCTCTTCTCATGATCTCTAGCTTGATATTTGTGGCGCTACAATGTAGTTTTGGTTTCTAGCTTACTCCTTGTTTAGTTCTGTTTTGATGAATGGTTGCTTGGATTTAGCAAAAGAGAAGGGAATTGGGTAGCCATTCTTTGGTTTATTTGGAAAACTAGAAACAATGCGTGTTTTTTAAGTATTTTACCAAATGATCCAACAACTGTTATGTATTTTTCAAATATTGATATTTTTGGTTGGATTGCGAAGAAACTCATCGAAGGAACTGCTGTGAAGCTGCTCGCGACGGCTGTGGCAAGTCACAGTTGAAGTTTTGAGCCGAGCGTAGGGTTGGGCGCCAGTAACTCTGTATCACTGATTGAGATGTTCGGCTCTACGATGCGTCAAGGTTCTGCTGGGATGCTGTGACACTTACTGCAGTTGTCTGCATTTTAAGTTTCGAGAGCAAGAGTTTTTTTAGAAGCACAAGATTTGTTAACGTTGCTTGTTAGAAAGTGTGGGGTACTCAGAACTAGCTTGACGTATCCCGTGGCTGCCATTTTGTGTAAAATATGGACCTTTTTGCAGGTACAAATCCAGAGCTATTTATGTATCAAACACTCAGTTTGTTTTAATGAAATCGGAAGGAGAGAAAAAAAAGTCTTTTATCTGCATTTGTTCATCTCTTGCCCTAAAGTGGTTCAGTTTTGGCATCGTCTGCAGATTAATCCCATGAATCTCACCTTCGAAGATCTGTGGTTCCTGCCTCATCCAGTCGGCCTCCCAAAGGAGGTGTGGCCTTCGATCCTCCTGGTCATATTTTGGCGCATTTGGAAAAAAAAAATTGAAAAGGTTGAAATCCTAGCATCTGCATCAAAATGATGCGCAGAGCCAATGCATTTGGAAATCTAGAAATGCAACAAAAGTTTTCTCTGATGAAGATATTCCCACCATGTTCCTCTTGAAGCCTTAATACAGGACTTAACTATGTGGTCCTTTAGATTAAGATGTAACACTAAGAAAATAGCGGTCGGTCTATGGCGCAACTATTTCTCATCTCATTTGTAATGACTCTGACGCTGAAGCAATATATTGATGATTGCCTAAAAAAAGTCTTTTAAGAATAGTTTGGATATTCATTATTTAATTGGTGATAAAACTAAACAAGTTCAAGAATAATAATAAAAAGAATATACAACTAGTACTTAGGCATCTCCGATGTAGGAAAAATCTGTACATCTTAAGATTGTGTCTTATACATTGTGAGAGTGGGTTATAAGGTTTTTGCATTAATACACACCCGTAGAACTATGGCTCGGTCTTAAGCAAATAAGATATAATACTCCTTCCGTCCAACAAAGGATGTCTTAATTTTGACTAAATTTGAATACATCTATACACTAAATCATGTCTAGATACATTCAAACTTTGACAAACTTGAGACATTTTTTGTTAGACAGAAGGAGTAAATAAGCTTTGTACTGCTCTACGACATGTGGACCCCCATCTCTAAAAGTTGTAAAAGGTGATCTCCTTCTTGAACCCACAAGTGGGCTTAAGCATGGTGGAGTTTCTAGTTTGTTACTCCCTCCGTTCCTTAAATTAAAGTTTATATTGTTTTCTTTACCGACAATTTGACCAAGAATTAATCTACTAATATTTTTTTGTGAAGTTAAATTGATTTCATTGCGTTCGTATTCAAAAGTATTTGCTTATGGTTATGATCTGTATCACATAAGTCACACGTTGCTGGAGTAACTGTTAGTCAAAGTCTCGGTTAAAGAAAACAATATACTGATAGATCTCTAAAAGTTGTAAAAGGTGGTCTCCTTCTTGAACCCAAAAGTGGGCTTAAGCATGGTGGAGTTTCTAGTTTCTTACTCCCTCCGTAATTAAATTAAGGTTTATATTATTTTCTTTGACCGACCATTTGACCAAGAATTAATCTACTAATATATATTTTTTGTGAAGTTAAATTGATTTCATTGCGTTCGTATTCAGAAGTATTTGCTTATGGTATGATCTGTATCACATAAGTCACACGTTGTTGGAGTAATTGTTAGTCAAAGTCTCGGTCAAAAAAAACAATATAACGAGGGTATATCATACGCGGTGGGGGATCTAATTGTGAAATAAATATCGGAGATTTTTTTTCATTGAAGACACCCTCGTGGAAACGTCCGGCTTCTCTTCTGCGTAGCTCCAGCAGGTACGGCACCACGTTGTCCTGCCACGCGCCGATAGCTCAGGAAACCTCTGCCGCCTGCACTCGGTCGGCACGGAGAGGCAGAGCTCGCCACGACCGTGGACACGTTGCCGCTCGCGACACACACGTGTTACGTACGCTCCCCCACACCCCCACCGCTCTCCTCCCCGCTTTGCTGATAAAACCATGGCCGTCGCCCTCCACAGCTCCGGCGCTTCACACACAAGAGTACAGTCCAGTAGCAAGCAAGCGGTCGCAGAGAGAAGGTAGAGCAGCTAGCTGGGAGCCTGGGAGTGAGAATGAGCACGAGGCTGGACACGCGGACGCTCAAGGACGAGGTGGCCAACATGGACAAGCGCCCGCTCCTCGACCTCGGCCACCCGCTCCTCAACCGCGTCGCCGACAGCTTCATCCGCGCCGCCGGGGTCCGTATATCCGTGCTCCCCTTCTTCTCTTGCTGCAACCTTAATTTGCCCAGCGTTTAACTAAAGCTGACTGTTCCAATCTTCCGAGAGGCAGGTCGGGGCGACAAGGGCTGTGTCGCGGGAGGCCTACTTCGTCACCGTCGAAGGTAAAAACACCAGCTCGGCACATCGTGCAAGCTAGACCGGTGTGTTCCGTTTTGTTTTTACCTTAGAGCTGACGTTGTCACGTTTCTTTGGACAATCTGAAGGGCTTGGATCAGGAGACGCGGCTGCGCTGGATAGCAACGCCAAGAGGAACCATTTCTCGAGCATAAGAGGTAATATTGATCCTCTGCCCAGCAAACCTCGGTTTGCGTTTAAGCCAGAGCTGATGATATTGTTTAATTTGCAGGGGATGATGGCCAGAAATCGCTTGATGCAGTGGTAAGTGAGCAGAGAACAAACACTTTCTCGAGGCGGAATTTTCACTTCATTTTTCTTCCCGTTTGATTTACTTGCTCGCACCTTAATTTTCAGGTAAAATCGGCTGGCAAGGAGGCCTTCCAGTGGGGTGAGTATATGCAAATGTTCGAGAGATTCTGTTAATTGGGCATCGAGAAAACTAAACAACGAATTAGCCTGTTGTAATGCTGCAACAAAGTGCGCAGACGCACATCCAGCTCAAAAACTTGGTACTACCTGTTTCGACATGCCAAAAAAAGGAAAGATCTGACCATATTCTCCTGACAGGATTGGCGGCCGGAGTGTACTCTGGGATAACATACGGCCTCAGAGAGGCTAGAGGATGCCATGACTGGGTTGGTGCCCATCTTTTAACATAGATAAGCTTAATTCACAACTATTCTTTACAATAGTGACCGGCTGCTAACTTGTACCTGTACCTGATGCTGCAGAAGAACAGTGCAATTGCGGGAGCAATCGCTGGAGCGGCTGTGGCGCTGACCGGGGACACTGGGCACGCTGATCACGTCGTCCATTTCGCCATCACCGGTGCTGCGCTTTCCAGTGCGGCGACCATGCTCTCGGGCATATTCTGAGCCACTGCACATGGAGCTAGGCCGGGTTAAGAATTTAGAGCGAGGGTATTAATTAGCTAAGCTGATGAACTATGAAATGTGTACTACCGTCTCCATCTAGCTCTGCAGTTTGCGCCTAGTCTGCTAGTTCTTGAACTAGGCAATTTCAAATTTCCAGTGTAATGTTCCTCCCTAGTCCCTACGGTTTATGTGTTCGACGGCTTCAGATTCAGAATGCTTCGGTGTTCCGACCTCCGAGACTAAGAACCCTTTCTATGACAAGATACTTTGTGTTTTACTTTACAATTTACATTTCACAATCCTCAGTTGAGATTTACGCCTGGTTATCTCCGCGAGTCTGTATACACTTGAAGCATTTGAAGGAGCGAAGTAGTATAAACTTGAACGGATCTTGCTCCCAGCTAAAATTACTGGCTGTATGACTGACATGCTGGTCCAGAAACAATGACAGGCTATAACGGCCTGAACTTGAATCGAGTCAAGGTCGCACAGTTAGAAGAAGAGGATAAGATACAGAGCAACAGATGAGGAACACAGAAGGTCGGAAGGAGTGCTGGCACACACGGCTAAATAAAGCTCCTGCCCTCTCATGTTCAATTGTTCACTGTAGCGTCTGCATCTCCTGCGCCTCAAGGTGCCCGAGCTCTCGATGTTGCTTTGATCCGTCTGTGTCACGGTAACTTGGGTAGAGATGTTTCTAAAGTTGTTCCTCCTCGTTGTGTATTTTTCTAGCTTTTGACTCTTATATACTTATTTTTCTTTACTTATATGAATGGAGCTCTTGTCGTATTTCTAAAACGAAATGTTTCACTTATTGGATTTTTTGTCCTCATCCGGCTTACATAGTTTCTTTATTACTGTATGAACAATACAGCTCTTGTCATATTTATTCAGAAAAGAAAAGGTTCTTCTTGAGTTTTTTCCTCGTCCAACTTACATAGTGTGGCCTAATTAGGGATACAGGTCGGTTGCAAGAAAAGAATTATAGCACGAAGCTTTCTAAGGCCAACACCAGTACGATCCGTCCGGGCGAAACGGACCAAAACCGCTGTTCGGTTGTGCGACCCATAATCCATCTGCGTTTGAGTCGATCCGGACCGCGCACAAAGCGCCGTCTCGTCCGCCCCTTCATAGTGGCGTGCCCATCATCCACCCAACGCAAAAGGTTGCCGCCTGCCTCGCCACCCAACCTCTCCGTTGCCATCCCCGAGTTCGCGCCCGCCATGGCGACAGCAGCGTCAAGTTCTTCTTCAAGCACTTCATCGACTCCTCGTCTGATGAGGACTCCGACGGTGACATCGAATTGCTGGTAAGTGCCGCTCTCTTTATCCATCGACAGAACCAGATCCGGCGTCCAATTCGTAGGGGTCAATTAGGGGGTGTGCCTTCGCGTTGGTCCGCAACAGACAAGCCTAGCCAGCTATGTTCTTCTTTTCAATGAGATCAATGGCCACCAGTACAACACCTCAAGGAAATAATAAATGCGGATTTGCTAAAGAGGTGCCAGGAACGATGTGGAGCGGGAATTTGGAGTGCTGCAAGCTCGTTGGGCCATTGTGGATGTATAGATCATGTTCGAAGTGATGACTGCTTGCATGATCATGCACAACATGATTGTCAAGGACGAGCGGAATGATTCCATCTGTGATAAAAAAAAATGCGATTTTCGTGAGGATTTGGTTGAACCCCAACATGGACCAACAGCCTTCGAACAGTTTCTTCATATGCATAATGAAATTCAGGATCAGGCATCGCACAACCCACCCTAAAGGCATTTTTCTGTCCAGCCAGCGACCCAAACGACCACAAAAAAAGTGGTTCGTTTGGGTCACCCGCGTGGAGTTGCCCTAAGCTCCTACTCCAAAGTCATCATGGGACGCCCGATCGGAGGTTATACACAGTCCGGTCTCTGGAGTGCTCTCCTCTCCTCTGTTTTTTTTGTCTTGGCCATGTTGGACCGTGAAGCCCTACCCGAGCCTCATTATGGCAACTCCAGCGTCGTTCTTTTCTGTCCGGCCCACGATCCAAACAGACCAAAACATCAGCTTTTGAACACCAATCTAGATCGCCCCGCTGGAATTGCCCTTGCATCCTCTACCTTTTCATCAGGATCAGAATCTCAACTTAATAAAACATCGTGTTTGTGTTCTTGTACCGTTCAGCCTCTTGCGCAATTCCCCACCGGTTACATCACCCGAGCATGCATAGACACAACTATTTGGAGAAACAAATACTCCCTCCGTCCAGAAATAAGTAACGTGGATTTGTATTCCGAACGGATGGTGTATAACACTTAATTTAAAAGGCCTTGTATGGTTCTCCTTTATTAACATTGTATTATACTCCCTCAGTTTCATATTATATTAATTGACGCGGCGTCAATTAATATGGAGGCGCAGATTTAGCACAAACTTATACTTGTGCTAAATCCTCACCAATTAATATGGAACGGAGGGCCTATGAAACAGATGAATACTAATCAAACAGCCTGGAAAAATTCCAAAGGATTACAATCCTCAAAATTTTCTTAAAAAATAGGCTCTTAGAGAACCAGCATTAAGCAAAAAAAAAATCTCAGGAAATCCCACAAAAGGCTTGAAAACAAGAACTTACAAATGGTAAAAGTCCATGGTCTCAACAAACGCATAGTCCAGTTGATCAGTTCCTACGGAAGGCATCAAACTTGGCCACCCGGCATATCAGACAGAAGCAACACGTTGTACAACAAAATCTTCCTAAGAGTCCTTGTGTGTCAGAGACTGATGGAATCATCCTTTTTAGAAGCTTTAGCTTCAACATCAGTTCTGGACAATCCAAGCACATTAGACACAGAACTGAAATGGCTACATGGAGTCATGGACGCATCATAAGAAGGTTGATGAAGCTACACACGCCTCGGCTATCAGCCAGAGTGGTTGGCGTGCTTGAAGGCAAGCACCGATATCGAAGGGATGTAATTCAGCTCCATCAAATACAAGATTCACTCCTGGTAAGACTACATCCTTACTGTCTGCATCCTCTGCATCTGATTTTCCTTCATGGGTAGATGATTGGTCGCCAGAGATGGGTTTGGAGGTAGACTCATCATGCTCCGGAGAAAGTGCATATGACCTTTAGAGGTTCAGAGGATTAGTCACCAAAAAATAAATATGAGAAGAATCATATGAAATCATAAACTCCCAACTTGCAAATACCTGACAGTGCTCCCATCAAAGCCCACAACTTCTGTGCGGCACCTCTGCCGTCCAGCAAGTTTCAGCCTCTCGTGTTCACTTGGGGCTTCTCTGTTTGTTGGTGATGCAGAATCATCAGTTAGATTCCATCTGCTACTAATACTATTGATCAAAGTTCGGGGTAAATCCCGTGAGCTTCCCCGCTTGTTAAATAACTTTGCTACCGGACCAGTTGCTTGATATTCACTACAAAGTTCTCTGAGACGCCTTCTTACGTTGTGCATGACATCATTATGTTCAGCGAGATCAGCTTTCTGAAGTATATGGGACGCAACCACCTGTTCACAAATCCTCTCACATAAGTTTGGATTGAACAAAGGAATTCCAAACTCCAAACTCAAGGGCACCCACTGATAACTTGTATTTTCTGGGTGAAACTTATCTGACTCAACAAGCCTGTTGAGTCTTAATAAACGAAGGTAGCCAAGTGTGCTCAACTGAAATTTACTGGATAGGTCTTTCAGTACTGAGGCCAGATTGAAGACCTGTTCCTTTGGCAAATTAGCTTGAGCTACCACAGATGCAATGGAATTATCATCATTCTTCAGGGGTAAAGGGATATCCACGGTGACAAGGTTTCCTGACTCATTAAGATCATTTGTGCTAAGCGGTTGCACTAACACAGCAGATTGTTTCAGCATTGAGTTCAAGCAGTGCAAGAGTAGATTTCCCTTCACCAAGTTACCTTCAAAATTCCCTCCTAGTCCACCAACCACAGAGTCATCCCAAGACCATAGCAGTGCCTTCTCACAACCAGCTAATGGTTCAGGCAGCAACCTAAAGCGTTGTCCTTTCATGAAAACAGCAGATAATGGTCCACAATGGCCTGCAGTGTACAGTACTAGCTTCATCCAAGGTGTCATTGAAGAATAAGAGGGTGGACCAAAATGAATTGGGCCTGAAGGACCGGGAAGAACAGATGAAGAAGGAAGAGGAACAATTGACACAATAATGTCATAGTCGCGGAGAAATAGCCGTTCCAGTGTTGCTGGCGCTAGTGAAGCTAAGCTCTCACATCGTAGAACATCAACAGTATACTTCCTTTGGATCGTCAACACAGTGGTATCAGTAGAGCCATTCTCAGCCTTAACTCTAACCAAGCTTTCGCCATCTTCAGATAAATCCACTGACATGGATGATACATTGCCATCTTTATTATCCAAATCACTAGTAGAGTGGTTATCATGGGGCACTTCATCATGGCCATCCTCAGTTGTGTCCTCGATGTTCACGTTGACCAGATGGGCCGTAACATTGTCGTGCAATGAGCTTGTTGAAGTATTTGCGTCATCAGTATTATCAGAATTCTTGTTCGTAGAAACCCCACCAGACTTTAAACACTCCAAGGACCACCGCAGACTGAATGCATGATTAGCAAACTCCTCTAGCACACCCTCAAATTTCTTTCCTTCTAAACTAGCCAGATCACTGCATAGTTCTGCAATGCAAGAATCGCCTAATTTTCCAGCTTCGTACAGCGTGATGGCATGAGATTTTAAACCTGCAGTAGATTAATTAAGGTGCTCAGTGTAGTATCTACTCAAGCAGTTCACTAGGTATTAAAGTATTAATAAGTACTTCAAACTGCCATTTTAATCAGTAATGAACAAGAGAAGGAACACTACATTTCTATATTGCTTAAAATATACAGAAGTAAAATATTCAACCATGGATGCAAAGATGTCCCAAGAAATTGATCTTCAAGAGATTTCAGCTCCAGGTCTCACATAATCTGTATTGCAAATAAAGAGAATCTCTAACCTGGGGACAGTGAACCCATCATCAAATATGAAGTAACATTGGCATCCACAACAAAGCCTACATGAGCAGTCCCAGAGATTTTCCTGGGTCCATTAGTATCGATGCTAAGCGACTGTTGACCAGACTTTTCTGAGTTGATGCTTGCATTTGAACCTTCTTCATCATCACTGAGAATACTACTGGGAAATGCAGGTCCACCTTCGTCTTTAAGTAAAGAGTCTGCATCCACCAGTTTTACAGCCCAGCCCAGTCGACAAGCAAATGATGCAGCTGCCTGCAGCTGATAAAGGTCAGCTTGTAAAGTTGCAGCCAATTCAGCAACAGTAGCATTAGCACTTGACACAACAAATACAGCATAAAGTAGCCTGCAACCATGAAAATCAGGTAATTAATTTGATGACAATACAAAGTTACTAGTGAAATATATTTGAATAGTAGAAAATGGAGGTCGTCATCACACAGAAAGATTGAGCGCACTTACTCTTCGATCGGATCTTCATATGATTGATCCTTGTTAGAAACAAAGCCTTCAAGCCTAGAAACTGAACAAACAGAAACAATATAGTCACCTGAATGCAAGCTTCCTTAGCCCAAATCGCAACACAGGCTTATAAAGTCAATCAAAAGAACAGACTTACATGCGGTGTTCACCAACTATTATTACAAAGGAGGCACATGATTGGGGAATTTTGATATGATTTTTAGGACATGCCACCATTTGAATTACATTATATTTTTCCAAAAGTGCTACACGGTTGAGCTACACATGCAACGAAACTCATAAAAAAGATCATGTTATTTTAACTTTGTTTGCTATCCTTGCAAGCAATTTTGAAATTACGAATGAGGCACATATTTGTTTTTGTGTATCACATCTTGTTGTATTAACAACAAACCTGGTCATACAGCACAGAAACTACTGTGTATTCGCTATGTGGAAGGACATAGTATCTCTTGAAGCAGAAAAGACTGGTACTTCTGTAAAATGGGTCGTGGCCGTGTTAAATGTTGAAATTGTCAAGATAACAGAGATAAGCAGTGGGATTTTTGGCAACCCATATATTTGGTCTCTGGCAGAGAAAAGAAATTTAAATTGAAACAATTTACGTAATAACTGGATCGTATTGAATTATATGCACCGAACCAGTTCATTCAACACTCCGCCTCGCGTCTAGGCTCTTATTAATACTGTGTTGCCGGGCCTTGAAATAAGGAAGGCAATATACTTCAGCAGATTTCAACAGATCGAACAGGGAAAAGGTGTCGACAATACTTTTTGGGGAGTCATACATGCACATCATCCTTGTCAGCATGAAACAAGGAGAAAATTTGAATGTGGAATTTAGGTTGAAGAGAGCACAGGCAAGAATATCCATCAATAAGATTAATTCAAATATGAACAAACTCATAGTTTGAGCAGTACACCATTTAACCTAAGCATTCCATGAGTATCCTGAAAAACATTTCATCAATTCGATAAATACCTTTGAAACGGTCATCGGTGTAAACAGGCACATCAAAGTACACTAACCCTCTTTTATAGAGGTCATCTATTATCTTCGGATCAAAAAGAACATATGAATTGGCTTCCTCTTTGCATATTTTGTCTATTGTTGCTGTTTCTTCTTCTGAAAGTTTCTACAGCAGATCAATAAACATTAGTTCTTATTGGTGCTGCATTAGATTTCGTAAAGAAACTATATAGCTTCACATAGACAAGCAAACCTGACCTTAAATTCTTCCAATGTAAAGTTAACCAGACAAACTCCCCACCAAGGCTCAATTGGAAAGTCAACAGGCTGTGTAGGCAGTAAATCTTTTGCGATTGATTTGTTCAGCTTCCACATTAGCTTCTGAAGAATTCAACAGAAGAAAAAACATTATTTCCTTGGATCATCAGTCTTGCTGCACGATAGTGTTTACTGTTTACTTGAACATGAAAAACAAATCTTGGATACACTGAGAACACAGATAACCTGACAGCGATGCCTTTCTGCATGCACTAGACTAACCTGATAGTAAATTCATGACTTTTGACATGAACTAGACTTGACTGGTCCACATAAATGCAGCGTGATCTATTATAAGCTTTAAACACTCGTTTAAATGAGACTTACATACTACCAGCATTTATTGGTACATTCCATGTATTTAGCGTAAATGGATGCTCAGGTCCAGTTCAGGTCTAAATTGCTTTGGCGTCTTAAATTACCACTTAAAATTAAGTGTCCCTTTGGTTTGTGTGTAAATGTGTCATACTCACCAAAGATAATTTGGCGAAACGTAGATGGCCGGGTAACAAGTGCTGCAGCTCTTGCTTCCAGCAGGAAACCATCCAACGCGTCTTTTTTTATCGTGTGATGGCACGAGTTGTGTGTTGTGCCATTCATTTGGCTTTTAACATCACCCCTCCAACTAGTATTACCCACATTTTCAGGTCTTGGCTTCGGGGAGTGGATATATCATTGGGATCTCTTATTTTGGATAAATCATTGTGATCTCTTCAGGTCTTGGCTTCAGGGCTGAAGTGGTTTTAGTCTATGCCTATGCCAAAGTGATATTGTGTTTGACAAGAAGAAAGTAAAATCTTGTATGAAGGTGTTGTTCTCTTGTAACAGCTGGTTGCGATCCAGGGCTTTGTTGAGCGGCACAGCATAAGGATCCGATGGTGTTTGGTGCTAAGAAACTAAAGTGGATTACAAAGGAGTTATTCCCGGTTTGGATGGCATGCTAGTTCTAGACTCCTTAGTTGCTAGTTAGCTTCAGGCCTGACAATTATGCCTTGTGGTTTTGGTCATTTTTCTCGATTGTAATAAATGATGTGATAAAACTGTGGGTTATATATATATGCATCTTGTATGCAGAGGACGGGGGTAATAAGAGCTTCCATTTTCTAAAAAATGTGGTAGATTACCGGAAACTCACACGATCAACTATTTAGCCCTCTTTTATTCACACAATTCTAAAAGAGAGGAATATGATAGAAATGCTACTCCCTCCGATCCATATTACTTGTCTCAAATTTGCCCAAATATGGATGTATCTATGTTTAAAAAGCGTCTAGATACATGTAATATTTTGACAAGTAATATGGATCGGAGGGAGTAGCTCTTTTTTAGAGAATCTGCCAAAGCTATGCATGGCTTATCATTAGGAAGAGAGGCAAAACAAATTCACAGGAGACTAGCCACTAAGGGCTTTTTCATCCAAAGGGAAAAGGACAAACCCAAGACCTAACCTAGCAACAAGCACAGCCAAGCCTATTTCTCATGGTAGTTCATGCAGGCGATGAAGACAGGCATGCGCCCAGCGCTCAGATCCCTATGAAATCAAAGTGTGACCTCATAGGAATGCCATCTTATTCTTCTGGAATTTGGTTTGATTGATTCCAACAAATCAACAATCAGTTTATCATAAAACAAAAGATAAGATTGCAATCCTCAGAAAGTAGTTCTAAAGAGGCCCTCAAAACCTATGTATATTTCACAAAACTAAAAAGGAAAAGGGATACCATGTAAAATAAGTCATCAGATCAACAAGAGAGTACCTTTGATCTGCATTTGTTCATAATATCAATAAATTCATTTCTTCCGACACCAGTAAGCCTTAGGGCATCAGCAGCAGTGAAATTTGGAATACTATCATATGGTTGTTCTGCAATATGTCAGAAATATACAAGAAGGTTATCCATGGGTAAAGCGAGTTAAGATTCTGTCAGTCGTGAATTGTGATACTCCACCTCATTGTTTCGAAGTGGTAACAAACTTACTATTATCAGGGATAAGCAGTAAGAACACAAAGTCCCAATGCTGGGATGTCGACTGTACAAAGTTGAATTGTATAATACTAAAGATCACAAAAACTGATGCAAGAATGAACATCAGAAGTAACCAACTAACCAAACTTCGGTCACTATTTCTTGTAGATTTGGCACAAAAGAAGAAAAGGAAAGCAGTATTTCTAAAATTCTTTAGACACTACGGGATGCAATAAAAATTAAATCATGTAGCTGCTAGTACAAGTAGTATCATTTGAAACCTGAATGCTGTACACCCAGACCTACATGAGATTTGCTAGAAGACTGAGAGCCATATTTCGCCTTTAATCATTAATTGGTAATGATAAGAATGTTTGCCACGCTAATACCAAAATGGGTGATAAACCAAGAGGCGTAAAACCCAAAGTAGAGGGGAAATGTCTAAGCCTGGCAGATGCATATCAGTGCATTACACGGATCTGCAACAAAAAAAAACAACTGACAAGAATTTAAAATAACAGTTTTGGTCAACTTGTGAACTGGGATAGCCCAGTTTTCGCCACACAATGCCCAGATCAAAACAGAAGATGCCTTCATGATTACTTTATTCTATTTTAAATATGGAGTTTTGCCAGTAGAAAATTAATTGAAAGAATTAAGAGTGATATGTAAGACTATAGTACAGTATAAGCAGGTATAGATAGAATGCTTTGAAAGAATCTTCGTGCTAACGATGGATTACCATTCTTCATAGTTTCGAACAGGATATCACAGTAATATCTGAATGGAGAGATCCTCAATACTCGGCATATATAGTCAGCAAGATGGTATGGATATAACTGCAAAACATTGTGTACACCGTACAAAGTAAGATCATCGAAATTTTCACGTTAATTATTTAAATATAAGGGGGGGGGGCGTGTTTTTAACAAGTTGTGTTAAGACTAGTTTCCATTTCATAAACAATAAATAGCAAGTTCCAGAGCATGATGCAGTTCCAGTAAGGCAATAACACAGTGCTGCTTAGTTTTCTCAAGACGGAGGACTGCTAGTTGTACCACTACCCAACGACCATCCAAACACATCAATAAAAGAGCACCATCATCTTGCAAAAGCAGTTGCAGAAAATTAATAGTATAATATTATAAGTGGGGAGACCTGAAGATACAGGTATACAAAACAAAGTATCTAAAAATCAATAAAAAGTAACTTGCACTGCAGGTACAACTAATAGTGCGGTAGCTGCAATCAATTCATTGAACTTGATAGTTGCTGATAAGTTAAAAAAACGTCAATTGCTTCATCACAAAACTTGATTAGTATGTGCATAAAAAGCCAATAGGATGCCACCTGGGCTAATCTTGCTTAGCAAGGATCTGTTGAGTCAAGTGCTATTTGTTGGCCTGTTGGAATTTAGCAAGTACTCCATTGCACCTAGCCATAACATTTTCTTCCTCCTCCCTGTTCCCTCCATGTCACATTCTTGTGAAAATGGACAAAAATGAACAGGCAGTGGCCTTATAGATGGAGAACACTTGGCTGCCGACACGGCGACACCAAGGATCGGCAACTGATGGAGGTTAGATTGCTTTACGCTCTCGAAAAGCAAACTTACCTACGGACCAGGCGAGCCGCACCCTCCTCTACAAAGTCAACTCACTGCTGCCTCACATCTGCGACCTCGGCTACAACACCACCATGACATGTGAGACACATGCAAAGTAAGGCTACTTATTAGGTTCTACTTATCTGCGGCAGGGCTGAGTTTGTAACCAGGATCAACCATGGTCCGGTGTTCTCTCCGAAAACGACCTCATGTGCGCTTCTGACCTCTCACGTCAGACTTATGAGTTGGAACACTTGGAGTGCAGAAAAGGCATCACTTGGAGTTGGTGCTGTAAGCGTCTCACAGGAGATTGGTGAGCAAAGGCCACCATCTTGGACGATTGTCCACTTAGGCCGACATCATTAGTGTTAGCCCCAGTCGCACGAGATGAGGGTGCGGGAAATGGGAAGGATACAGACCGCCTTGGACAATTGTCCACTTACGCCACCATCCTCAGTATTAACCCCTCTCGCAGGAGATTGAAGGTGCAGAAAAGGGGGAGGATAGAGAAAAGTTGAGGAGGTGATATTTTGCACAATGCCAAGAGGCATGCACTTGATACTTGACACTTAGGATGCTGAGTAAGCTGAACTAGTTTAGGTGGTGCCTAATTGACGAAGACTGCACCCAGTGATCAAGTTGTGCCACCAAAACAAGCATATGTTAAGTTCCATGACTTGACCCAGCATACGTGGCGTCGTGAACGCTCGCCGGGTAATCGAATTAAGGAAGAATCCGCCGCGCCAAATGGTTCCTAAAGGGAATATGTCTCTCCCAGGAGCTCTCGCTCCCACCCCCGCCCCCACCTACCACCTTTTTCCGGCCGCTACCACCGACGAGATTCCCTCCCTCACCGCCGGCGATGCTTCTCGCATCCCGCCGCAGGCACAGGGCGATTCCCCGGCTGTTCGAGAGCTCTCCCCAAGGCGCGACTCCAATTTTGAAACACGGGAGCCCAGATCCTCGACACCTGGCGGCATCCCCACCACTCGCCCCTCGTGGAGAAGGAGGGCGGCTGACGACAGGGACCCAGCACGTGGTGAGGACAAAGCTCTGGAGGAATACTATGGGCAGCTTTGGGCCCTCCCTGCAGAGCGAACCTCATCTAGGGTTCTAGACCAGGATCCCTCGTCCGCCACCACTCTCGTCTGGATCCGGCGAGACCTGTTTGTAGCGAAAACTTTCACCGCTGCAGACTGCTTCGTTGCACGACACTCGGATCGCTTCGCTTGCGTGCCGAAGACCTTCCGCTTTGCCAAGGATTTCTGGAGCCGAATCCACGGTCACGCGACTTTCGCGGACATTCTTCGTAGAAATCCGATGGAAAGTGGTCGTGGTGGAAATCAAGGAGGAACCCGGGGAGGAAGAGGCCGTAGATTTCAGAAGAAGGGGGGATTTCGCAACCCCTATCAGTACAATCGAGCTCAGCAAGCGCCGCCCCCTTCTCAACCTCAGGCACAGGTACAGAATCAGGAGAAGAGCATGCAACAGAATCACCCTCAACTCCCGCAAGGACAGATGACGGAGTCCCTACAATCTCAGACACAACAGCCGCAAAGTTCAATCCAGGCGCAATCGCAGAACCAGCAGATTCCTCTTCAGTTTCAACAAGCGCAGATGGGGAATCAGGCGCAGCTATCTCTCCAAATGTTACACAGCAGACAATTGGTCAGCCGCTACAATTCTCCTATGGTCAGCAATTCCCTCAACAGCAATTTCGTTTCGGCCAGCAATTCGGAGCACAATTTCCTGTGTTCCATCAGACTCTTGGGCAAGGGCAGCCACCACAACAGTTTAACTTCTCACCGCAAGGGCCGTTGCAGGGCCAACAAGTGGTTCCACCTCAAACAGCTCAGATGACACATTTAAGAGCAAATGCAATTCCAGCTCCATCCTCAATCTACTCAGTTACAGCAACAGAACCAAGTGCAAGGTGTTCAGACAAGCCAATTGGGACAGAGCCTGGCTGACTACCGACTTCCAAACCACAATACACAGGGATCGCAACTGGTTCAACAGCTGCAGGGGTCAGGGGTTATGCCTGCTCCAACTGCTCAAGCTCAACAATCTGCAGTACAGGACAAACAGACCCAGCTGAACGACAATACTAGACAGACACAGGAACAACCAGCTAAACCAATAGGTGTGCAACAACAACAGCTTCAACAGAACATCTCATAGCAAGGTGGTCGATTTGGCAAACAAAAATTGGGGGAGGACCGTATCCAACCTTTGGATCCAAGACACAAGGACCTGATCTGCTACAATTGTGGTGGCCCGGGACACTATGTGGGGAATTGTGTAAAACCTAAGATTTGCTTCATTTGTAGTAACTCCGGGCATCATATGGACAACTGTCCAGCTTGGGGAAAGGAGATTCCAATGGCACAATTTGTGGGGAGTGCCAATGGTGGACTGGGATTCTTTCACATAAGCATTGATGATAAAGAATCCAATAAATGGCTGAACATGAAGAACTGTGGTATCATTGCTGTTATGCATGGAGACATCTCAGAAAAAGATCTAGTGGCAAGAATGACTGAAACTTGGGATAACAATTGGCCATGGCAACTCAGATAGCTTGAAGAGAAAAGCTTCCTGGTCAGGTTCCCACCAAGCAAGAAAGTGGAAGACCTGATTGACTTACCTTCAATCAACTTAACTGAAGGGGCTGATAAGGATAGAGTAACTATCAAAATCTTACCATGGGATGGAGATCTCACTGATATGGGTGAACTTACTGAGGTTTGGGTGCAGATTGAGGGGATTCCTCCTAAAAGATGCACATGGAAAGTTATTACACAGATTTCAAAGTCCTTTGGACTGCTGCTTGATGTAGATTGGAATGAAATCTTCAAGTCTATGTACAAAACTGTGAGAGTCAAACTGGCTGTGAGGAATCCAGCAAAAATTCCATCTGAGAGGATGGTGGTCATTAGGAAAAAGTTCTATCTCCTGAAATTAACAATGGAATGGGATGGAGTAGATATGGACAAGGTTATGGCTTTAGATGACAGAGACTATGATGAGGATGAGGATTATGAAGAAGATAATCTTATGGAAGATGAGCTACAAGATCTGACAAAGAACAAAGACTCAAAGCAACAGAATCAGGAGAAACAAACCTCTCATAAACCTCCTCTAGGAGCCTCACACTCTACACCTCCAAAAGCTGGTTCAATGAATAGTTTTCATGTGTTAGCTTCTGCAAGTCTTCTTGATTCTGATGATGAACATATCCCTGTGGAAATAGAGGACAATCCCTGTATGCAACCTCTTGAGGAGAACCTGACAGATACTCACAAGTTGACAGTTGCATCTGATGCTACCTTGCAAAGTACTGAGGCACCAACTGAAACTGAGACTATTCAGACCATTCTGGGGGAGGAACTGAATACTGAAATGGAGATGGATAACACCATTGAAACAGTTGACAAGGTTGAATTTCCTACACCAGCTGAGGCAAACAAGAAGAAAAACAAAAAGAAAAGGTGGGGGCTAGTAGTGCCAACTAGACAAAGTGCAAGATAGCTCAGGATGGGAAATCTATTCTCAGCAGAGCTCAAGATATCATTTCTCAGAAGAACTTGGAGAAGCCTTCCTATAAAGGTAAATTCAAACACTCTTTTGCTAATATTTGCAATTCTGAATTAGCTTCTACTGCTAAAAAACTTAATATCTGTTTGGGATCAACACCTAATGCTATTCATAAACAGATTGATCAACTGAAACAAAACAAGCATGCTAGGTTACAACAACTTGCTAGTGATGAACCTTCTATTTTTCTACCTACTGATATTGATGTCACTCTAGATGATATACTTGAACAACATGATTATGAATCTGATTCTCTTTTAGATAATTATGCTTCCCGTATTAGTGATAATGAGCATGACCATGAGCAGGATGATGTGGTTCATGTCTCATTTAAGCTAAAAAAGGATAGAAGTTGCAAAGCAAAAAATTCCTTTCAAATTTTCAAGATGCAGTTCCTTATATGGAATGTTAGGGGTCCGAATGACCCCATTAAGGTTAAAAAAGTTTCTGAACTCATCAGAGTTCATCATCCTGCTATACTTGCTTTATCAGAAACCAAGAAAATGGACTTTAGTCCATCTTTCTTGGACAGTTTAGTCAACTATGGCAATTTCTGCTGGCACCATCTCCCTGCTGTTGGGACTGCTGGTGGAATTCTGATGGGTGTTGACCTGGATATATTTGCCATTTCTGGTAAAAACTCTGGTTGTTTTTACATCTCTTGTGATATTAGGAATAAAATTGATAATTTTTGTTGGAGGTTTGTGGCTGTTTATGGCCCTGCCTATGAGGAACTTAAACAAGACTTCTTAGATGAACTTAACTCCATCTGTGCCTCTTGTTCCATACCCATTTTAGTGGGTGGTGACTTTAACCTCATTAGACTAGCAGCTGAGAAGAGTTCTAGAAACATTAACCAGTCTTGGGCTGATAAGTTCAACAACTGGGTTAATGCAGCTGCTCTAATGGAATTAAAACCTACAAATAGAAGATTCACTTGGTCTAACAATCAAGACACACCTATTATGGCGGCCATTGATAAAAAAAATTGTCTCTGCCTGTTGGGAAGCTCATTTTCCCTCCTCCCTCCTCTCCACCCTTGCCAGACTTGGCAGTGATCACACTCTTTGGTTGGATTGTGGTGGGGCCACCCCCCCATCCAAGAAAATCTTTAGATTTGAGAAGTGGTGGTTAGAAATTGAAAGTTGTGTAGAGCTAATTACTAATAGTTGGAACCTTCCCTGCCCCTATCAAAATGCTATGGATATTTGGCAGTTCAAAATCAGAAGGTTAAGAAAACTACTTAAAGACTGGAGTATGAACATTGAAGCTGCACAAAAAAAGCATAAGAAATCCCTGATTGCAGAATATGATTGTCTAGATATATTATCTGAATCCCAACCTTTGCTCTTAGAAGAGCAGGAAAGATTGAAGGCCATTAGGTCTGAACTTAATAAGATTTGGGCAATGGAGGAAATTAAAGCTAGACAAAGAGCTAGAGAAAAAGATATACTAGAAGGGGACAAAAACACAGCTTATTTTCATGCTGTTGCAAATCAAAGGAGAAGAAAAAAAGATTGTTTCACTAGAGGGACCTACTGGTCTAGTTCATGATACCCCTTCCATGCTGCAGATTGAGTGGACTTTTACAAAAACCTTTTTGGTAGCAAGACTAGAATGAACATCAATCTTGATAATGAATTTTGGAGACCAGAAGACTTGATGACAGAAGAGGAAAATAATTACCTGGACCAGATTTTCACTAAGGAAGAGATTAAAGCAGCTGTTTTCTCATCTTATGCTGAAGTTGCCCCAGGACCTGATGGATTTCCTTTCTTATTCTATCAGAAGTTCTGGGACACTATCAAGTGTGATCTTTTGAATCTGTTTAAAGATTTTGATAATAATAATACTGACCTTTATAGGTTAAATTTTGCTATGCTTACATTAACTCCCAAGGAACCTGATGCAACTTCCCTCAAAAAGTTCAGGCCCATAGCCCTCACAAATTGCAGCTTTAAAATCTTTGCTAAGGCTTGCACCACCAAGATGGGGTGCTGCGCAGATAGGTTAATTTCCATTAATCAAACTGCATTTATAAAAGGAAGATATATTCTAGATAGCGTGGTCACAGCACATGAAATTATTCATGAAATTATTCATGAAAATGAAAAGGTTATCCTACTCAAACTGGACTATGAGAAGGCTTATGATCGAGTCAACTGGGATTTTTTAGACCAGATGCTTTTGCAAAGAGGCTTTAGCCTGAATTGGAGAACTAAATTAAAAACCCTAACTCATGGAGGCTCCATTGGAATTAGATTGAATGATGCTGAAAGTAGTTACTTTGTAACTGGTAAAGGTTTGAGACAGGGAGACCCCCTATCCCCTCTCCTGTTCAACCTTGTTGCTGATGTGTTCACTAGGATGCTCAGAAAAGCAGCTGACCATTCCCTGGTTACTGGCCTTCTATCTACTTTCTGCCCTGGTGGCATTATTAGCCTGCAATATGCACATGACACCTTAATTTTTCTCAAAAATGATATGCTGATTGCACAGAATTTGAAATGGATACTCACCCTATATGAACAGATCTCTGGGATGAAAATTAACTATCATAAATCTGACTTAATTCCTATGAGTCTAGAGGAGATGGAAATCAACTCACTCTCTCAAGTATTTGGTTGTAAGACAAGTGAACTTCCCATTACTTATCTTGGGGTTCCTTTACATCATAGTAAATTGAGGAAAGAGGACCTTCAACCTGTGGTTGATAAGGTCATTAAAACAGTAGCTGGTTGGAGGGGTAGGTTGCTCTCCTATGGAGGGAGACTTGTGTTGATTAGGGCTTGTTTAGCAAGTATTCCTATTTACCTATTGTCTTTTATTAAATTCCCAAGTTGGGCCATCCAGCCCATAAACTCTCAAATGGCACACTGTCTATGGGACAACTATGAAGGACACTTCAAGTATCATCTGGCAAATTGGGAAATGATGGCCACAAAAAAAGAATATGGGGGCCTTGGAATCCCTAACTTAAGAGACCTTAATGTTTCTTTGCTTGCTTCCTGGATTCATAGATATAACCTTGACTCCAATAGACTATGGAAACAAATTGTTGATTTTAAATATGATGTTTCAAACCCCAATATCTTTGCCTGTGACAGAGGTGGGATCTACTTTTTGGGAAGGTATAATGTGGGCCAGCTATGCTGCCCAACTAGGATACCAATGGATTGTAGGTGATGGTAAATCCATTCGTTTTTGGGAAGATCAGTGGTTTGGAGGCTCTAGCCTGGCTATACAATTATGGGACTTATATGTCATTTGTAATGAAAAACTAGCAACTCTAGATGCTGTTTGGGATGGGATAGAGATTAAATTGTCTTTTAGAAGGAATTTTGGACCTAGGTTGCTGGAACAATGGGAACTTCTTTCTCAGATCTTGACTAGCGTTGAATTCACCACAGAGAAAGACCAAATGTTCTGGAAGCTTAATACCTCTGGTATTTATTCTTCACAATCTCTGTATGTTGTAGTTAACTTCAGAGGTGTGTCCCCTGTTTATGTGCCAGCTTTGTGGAACATCACCATTCCCCCGAAAATCCATATGTTCTTATGGCTGTTAAGCAACAATAGATTACTCACTAGAGACAATCTGGGTAAAAGACAGGAATTAAATGACAAAACATGTCTTTTCTGTAATGAGCTAGAATCGATTCACCACCTCTTTTTTGAGTGTGTGGTAGCGAAAACAATTCTACAGGATTTAGTGGACATCATTCAGAAACCTGCTATTACATCCTATCAACATTTGGCCACTTATTGGCTGTGCAATAAACGAAATGGTGTTGTGAATATGATTACTTCTGCTTTTACTTGGACAATCTGGAAATTTCATAACGATCTTCTGTTTGGCCGACATATCTGGTTGAATATACAGGTCCTATGGATGAAATTACTTCGCTTATTAAAGCGCTGGCAACCACTTTGCCCAAAGAGAGACAACCTGATCTGGGACCAATGTCTGCTAGTAATGGAATGCAAAGCAACGGAGGCTCAGAAACGCCAAACAGATGTGATGGAGCCTGGAACACTCAACCTTCTGGAGGTCCAAGGGTACTCTGAAGATGTACTGATGCAAGAGATAATCGAGCTGGGGGCAAACTAGCGACAAGTAGTTCCTATTTTTTCCTCTTATGTGTGGGTGGTAGACTTTACTCTTTCGAGTTTCTGCAGTTCAGCACTTGGTGCTTGCAACCGGAGCTTAAACTGGACAAAATATTGTTTCGTTTCTATGGAAATGGAACAGGGCGAAAAGCCTTTTATCTAAAAAAAAAAGTTGTTGTATCATATCCCCAATGCAATTTACTCATAAGCATGGTAAACCGACGCTCGGTGCTAGCTATTGCAATTTTTTTCTCAAACTGTGAAGTGAAAATTGCCCCCAACATGATATGCATTATGCCCAACCTTATAGAAAATTGTCATTCTGAGCAATTATCAGGAAGTGAGAAGTATGAGGAACATACTGCAAGATTTTTCCGGAGATACCGCATCATTTCTTCATAGTATTCCCCTTCTCTATAAACTCTACGGGCAAAGCAGGTATTCCATTGTAAACGTTTTCGGATGCAATAATCCACAATCCTGCCACCAAAATTATCAATCAGAGATTACTCCTGAAAGTTTAACTCGATATCAACAATAGGAATTAGGATATGCACAACTTTAAGTACTAGAAAGGGAGTTATCCGAGAAGGCCTAATATGAAGGAACCTACATCAAAATGGCTATCCAATATAGCATTAAGGCACTAACTAGCACTAAAATCTCTTGGTAGGTAGCTTGGAGCACCTTAGAAGGGATTTTTGTTTACATATGGAGAGAGCACAGTATCATGAATTCCTATTGGACTTGTGACAGGAGTGTAAGCATTTCCAGTATCCCATGGCATATGGCATACACATCTACTTGGATTTGAGCTTCTTTCGACACCTATTTGCATTGAACTACCATTACCCATGGCATGTGGCATGCACATCTACTTGGATTTTTCTTTCCTTTTTTTGCTATCACAAGGGAATACGTAATAAATGCCAACTCCTCTGGATCGTAGGTAAGTTGAAACATTCAGATGTGGACAGGCCAATGTCATAGATCTGGTGCTGCCATTATTTAAATCAGTAAAAACATAACTAACAGGCAGTATGCAAGCAAAAACTTCTAACCAAACAGTAGACTAGTAGAGCACAAAGGATGAAAGATGAATAAAATGTCATCTGCTTTTCCGTTTTGAGAAATTATATCACGTACTTTAAACAAAACTGAATACCATGTGCATCCAGGGTTTAGAATTCTTGCTGCAAAAAAAGAAAAGAAAAAAGGAAAGGTTCCAGGCTTATTGGGAACACGACCCGCTTACTTCAATTTTATTTACACAATCTGCCTTTGACAAGCAAAAAGCTTCCATAAACTTGTTCGAGAAGTAACCATAGAGGCCATGAGCCCATGATTCAGCTATGAGGTACTCTAAAGCCTAGCCCTGCAATGTCCCCCGGCAAGACTGAAACCATCACATGCAACTCCGAGCCTACTACCTAAATGCAGTTAGTAAGGATGAGATCTAAGAAAGTGCAAGGTATTTGGGTGAACGCATGTCTTCAATTGTCCACAGTCGTTGCACAAGCGTCACCTAAACAGCAACTCCAAATGGCACTGTCACTTCTGATGTACTACTAGCGTTTCGAGCTCAAAAGGAACGACCACAGGTTGCAGCTTGCAGCAGAGCTAATCAAATGGAGGGTCAGGAGCGGTGGGGAGTAAGTACCGGCGGTGCCACTCGTCCTTGGTGTGGAGCGTGGACTGGAGACGCTTGGGGAGCGACTCCCACGGGCACTCCTCCCGGATCGCCTTCACCACCATCTGCTCCTCGACCGCCGCCGACATCGGTCCTCCGCCGCGTGATAGGTAGGGGGGCGGGCGTGGTGGATCTGGCCGCGCGGCAGCGGGATCCGATCGCGATCTCGAGGTGACAGATGGCAGGCCGGAGTAGGGAGCGTGCGCTGCCGCTGCCGGGAGCTCGAAGCCAGCGCGGGCTTCCGGCGGTGGTGCACCGCTGGTGCTGGGGGTGAAGTGGGAGGGACGTGGGGTGGGAGGGGATGGACCTCTTCCCCTGTGCAGCAGTAAAACCGCAGACGAAGCTTGGGAAGTTGGAACTTGCCGACCACCGCGCGCAGTCAATCCGAGTTCCGTCGTGTGCTACGACCTACTGTATTTTTTTCTCCCACCTGTGCAATGACCTCTTTTGCTGAATTGCTGTTGGGTTCAATTTTCCCCCGTCGTTGCCAAGTCAAAAAAAAAATGCTCACCTGTGCCCACGTACTCACATTTTCTCTCCAGTAAAACCGCAAATGGTGTAATCTTAACACAGACATACCATGTCTATGAAATTCGTTCACAAGTCTGATGTAATCTTAGCTGCATTCTCACTCCATACTCGATCCTCAAATCGGTTATAATCTCAATGTGATTTATTCCACATCTCACCACTGGCAAAATACATGTAATTCTTAGGGATGAAATGCTTCATCAGCAGCAGGCCACCAACAAGTTTCGATCGCAATAAAACAATTTTGTCCTTGTCCTAACAGTCCAACAACAACAACAACAACAATTTTAATCGGTCCATAAAATAGGCCCATCACAGGACCATCGGGCCAGGATTTCAAACATGGCTATGCACATTTTTATGAGAGAACAGTAATGGCATGGGGAAGGCGGCAACTTATATGACTATATGTGATGGTCTAACATATTTGAACAAGCATGCAACACATGTGCATGGAAATTTATCTTTTATTTCATAATGGATACGATGAAGTATAAAACACACATCTCAACATAGGCAGGGCCAAATGAACACCAACACATGTAAAACAATGGTCATGCATTTGACGACCAAACAAGACACAAACTCTATAAGATAATAAGACAAGCTAACTAATTAAAATCTATCAACATGGATCCAGCGGCATGTAAAATCTCTTGCATACAAATATACAGTATTTTTGCCAAAATACCAGTGTATGCACTGCATGCCCACACATTAGGCTGGCTCCACCCTTGGCACGGGCTCGGCGAGGTTGGACGAGCGACAACCACCATTCTCACGAGCGACAAGGTCAAGCACACACTGATAGGGGTTGGGGGGTGATATATTCAGGTTTGTTGAGGACGAGGACGGTAACTTTTTACAAAAGAGATAGAAATCACTAAAGCCTTGTTTAGTAGGAGAGTGTTTTAGCTTCAAGTGGGTTTGGTATTTGAGAGGATTGAGTGTTTTTTTATTAAATGAGGTGTTTTGTAGGGGATATCTTGGGATTATCTCTTGTGACCATGTCTACCAAACGTCTCATTAGGGGTTTTCAGACTTTCTGGATTTGGAATGGATAATATGTGTTTTGTGGGGGATATCTTGCGATTATCCCTTCTAGTACTTAGGCCTACCAAATGGCTCATTCAGGTTTTTTAGTGTTTCTGAATTTGGAAGGGATACTGCTCTACAAACCCTTTGAATCCTCATCTACCAAACAACGCCTAGCGGGCAAGCAAAAGGAGTCGCCGCTAGTTCATGAATCACCATTGCCGTTGCTGTCCGTGGGTAGAAGTACCTATTAGTGGTACCTGTAAAACTATTAACGGGTGCAAGATTCTGCCCGCCGGTGGTGAACCTGCGACCTATTTTTTGTTCAATTCGGACTGAATGGTGACCATGTAGGGAATGAAGTTTTGAGGTAGTGGAAGGCAAGGTGGCAATGCTGAGAGCCTGAGACGGTGTAGCGGGAGCAGAGCGAGGAGAAGGGTCATAATATTGAAGTCCACGTCAGCAAGTACGTGGTCCAAGGTTGCCAGAGACGTCAGGCTGGTCATAGTGGTGAGTAACTTAGAGTAGTAACATGCATATGTTACTAGTCTAAGTTACTACCTCCATAGTGGTTAGTAACTTATGTGTGGTGTCATGCATTGTGTCATTAATTGTCTTCTAAGCTCATCTTGTCTTGATTTGTGTGATGTTATGGTAACATATCTAGATACCACCTCCATCTCTTTTTTCATTTATTGTCATGCCATGTCACTAAAATATCTAGTTGGCATCTATGTTACTACCCAAGTTACTTGCACTATGACCAGCCTCACAAGAAAGGACAAACGAAAGCGTTCCGCCATCGCAAGAGTGCGCCGCATGTTTGATTGGCGGTTGTGGTTAGCACATAGGCACGGTAAATTCCTCGTACCGAGTACTTCCTGCCACGTGTACACTTACATGTATCCCCATGGTGTCGGAATAATGGTCAAATGTATGAAACTACAAGATTTCGATTGTGTGAAAAAATCCATCCTAAAGTTGTCGTTATATAGAAAAAATCTTTGACCAAAATATGTGGTGTTGTTGTTCTCGACAACAATTAGAGTAAGGGGTGCCAAACCTCGATGACACAAATGCATAAAAGTAGGATGTGTACGCCGGCCTTATAGCGAAGATCGTCGTACACTTGGACAAGTTGACACATCGATATTTTTTGAATAGGTTCGGCCGATTCTTCAGGTACGACCTAGTCCTATGTTAGGAGAGGTTTTGAGGAAATCGTTAGCCAAAGTGTTTAGGGTTGAACGCGGCTCCCCGAATCACTTAGCGAGAGATCAAAAGGGGCCCTCGTACTTGGGCCGAACGAGGCTTCTCAAGTAGTGAGGTCGAGATACCCTTAGGACTCTAACCCGATTCCCTTTCGTTCGGGCTCGGGCCGAACGAGCCTTCCCGAAATCACGAAACTAGAGCTCCTCAAAGACGCTCTCTAGCCCTCTCCCCTTGAGTTTATTCAAATTGAGAGTAAATGGTATATGCCCCCATGAGGGGTATTTATAACCTAGGGGTTCATGACAAAAGACCATGGATACCCTTGAGGGAGAGAGAAAAGTGGGGGCAAATTGTTAAAGTAGCTTCTTTGTTCATAACTTTTGTGTGCACCAAGTGGGAAAAGTATGGATTGATCCATGGTCCACCATGGACCAAAAGCTTTATCTTTACACTTTTCTTGGCTCCTACTCAAGCTCATCCCACCATTTGACCATGGCATGAGAGGCTTACTTGTTGACTTGTCTTGATTGTTGCTATGTATAATTGACCGCACCACATAAGCATCTTGACCCATGTAGGAAAATGTTGATTTAGTCGTCGCCACGTAAGATTTATGACTCGGCCCATATAAGGATTTTATTTTACTACAACATGTGGTTTTTAAAATTTGCTGTGGGTTCAAAGTTTAGGGTCCCAAGTCAAAGTACTACATCTGTTACTAAATATAATATGTTCTCACTTTATTTTAATACAAACTTCTTAAAATTTGGCTAAAGTTTATAGAAAAAATAAGGGTTAAACTCTGAAATGTTCTCTTTAAAGAATTCCGGAAATCGGTCTGTATGCATTTTCTCTGATATTCCAAAAAAAACATATTAGTCTTCGGTTGTGGATATATCTAAAGTTGTCTGATTTAAGCAAAAGTCTGAAATGTAAGTTAACGAATCAGAGCCATTGAATTTGTATCTACGTCACATTTTACCTTTTTTTATCATTTGTTTCAAATCTTAAAGCACAAAGCATATCCAACGGCTGATAAATCAACTTATCTCTACTAAAAATCATGCAATTTAGATATAGCAAAACCTTAGTCTTTTGATTGTTCTCTCAGGCTCCGAAATCCCACATTAAAACCTAGAGCATCTTCCCTGTCAGACAGGCAGGTGTTCACCCGCGTAGCCTGGCTCGTCGTATTTTCAGATTTCTTTTGACCCTGAAAATGATTTTTCTGACCACATCGAATTCACGTGTGGACAAACCATTATTCTCTGGCGCAACATGAAACTCGGATCAATTTCGTATCCAAGACGAACTTTTACACGAACAAACACCGAGAACGTGTGCACACGGCTGGTTTTTACGACCAAAATAAAACAAAACAAGTTTACTTCCTCATCTTCTCATCCATCCAGAACAGAAAGAAAAAAGATCTTCCTCCCAGGCTCCGGTTGCTTGCAAAATATCTGCATCGCAGGCGACGTGGCCGTCAACCACTGGCCCAGAAGTGATAGGAAACGGGTGCACGTAAAAGCTTCCCTTCTCAAACACCCAAACCGAGCTATAAATACAAACCTTACCGCTTCAAACGCAAGGCCGGCCTTGTTACAGCCTAAACCACAGAAAAGAAAGAAAAACTCGTCTGGATCAACGAAGCTGCTGCCTGCTGTTGCAATGGCGTCTGCACTGACCGGCGTGAGCCTGTCTACCCCCGCGACGTTCGCGGCGGCCACGGCCAGGGGCGACAGGCCGCAGGTGGCGCCGGCCCGCGTCACGCTCAGGTCGATGGTGATGGGCCGCGGCACGGTCGCGTGCAGGGCCGGTGGGCCGTCCACGCCGCCGGGCATCTCGGACAAGATGTCGGAGAGCATCAAGGAGGCCCAGGAGGCGTGCTCGGAGGACAGCGCCAGCGGGGAGTGCGCGGCGGCGTGGGACGAGGTGGAGGAGCTGAGCGCGGCGGCCAGCCACGCCCGCGACAAGCTCAAGGAGTCCGACCCGCTGGAGAACTACTGCAAGGAGAACCCCGAGACCGACGAGTGCCGCACCTACGACAGCTGATCCATCGGTCCAAGCGCCCGTCGGCCCGTGTACGTGCATGTTAATTTGTTATAGACGTACGGCAGATAATTAAAGATACTTCAAGGGGTCCTCTTGCTTGACCGCAGATAAAATTATGCTTGAAGGGGAAGTGAAAAAAGAAAGGTCTTTTACCTGGGTGAATTTGCACCAAGCTTTTTATTCAACCTGTATCTATTCATTACATATATAATTATATATATATTTACTCTAAGAACCATGCGAAACTGCTCTTCCGCGCTCAGGGAACCTACCTCCCCTTGTTGAGGCTTTTTCAAGCCTGATGGTTGGATTTTGCTATTGTGATATCCTGAAGTATGGTGCCTTTGGATTACATGCTATATATTAGTTTGATTTTATCGTCCTATCAAGTGATACAATCACAAAACTTCAAACACGGACGGTTCTACAGTGTCATACGATCCTATTTACGATCCATGATTTGGATAAGACTTGAAATCTCAACCTTGTGCTTTAAACTTTTGAGCAATTGTCGGGGCTAAAATTTACATTTCATAAGAGTGAACTCTTTTGCTTTCGCGAGGCTTTCAACTCTGCCACACAATATTAGGAGTTGTTTGACTCGTGTGTTCGGAAGGGAAAACACCACTCCCTATGGGGTAATTTGGTGTTCATCAACTCTTTTTTTGACTGATGGTGTTCATCAACTTTATTCTCACTTATATAGTCATATGTATGATGTCTTTCTTTGATATTGCACGTAACAAATACATTGGTTCGCAAACTCCGGCTCAGGATCTTTTCTTTATCAAGGATGGCTCTCAAGTGAGATTTCAGGAGATATTTTTTGCTCGGGACCGGCCCCTCAAAGACTAATATCCAGCCTTATTTCTTATATGGAGCGTGATACTTTGGCACACGTCCTTGCTTCCTTTGTACTTTTGGTGTACTATCTTCAAGCCGTTGGATCACCAACTGACTTTGCTGACATGATCTAACTAGAGCAAGTGGTCACGGACATTTACATCCATCATAAGTGGTAGTCTAGTCGTCGGATTCTGTTTGTTCATACT
This sequence comes from Brachypodium distachyon, assembly GCF_000005505.3. Lineage (NCBI taxonomy): Eukaryota > Viridiplantae > Streptophyta > Magnoliopsida > Poales > Poaceae > Brachypodium > Brachypodium distachyon. The sequence continues at coordinate 9,843,524 of NC_016132.3, read as the reverse complement.
AGTTTATTTCATTAAATGTACTAAACTTATTGTGTAGTATTATTGGTTGTGTGCGTCTCGGTGCAGTGCGTGTGTGATACCTTATGGTTTTACGACAATATAACTCTATGATCAATAAAGACTTCTATTTTTAGAAATAAAAATGAAAATTTATGTTTTAGAGATCATATAGATAGTTAAATACTTTGGAAAAGCTGCGTGGAGAAAGTTGCTTCCACTCTTCGACGCGTTCGGGCAGGACTTGAATTGCTTGTGTGAGCATAAAGGCACAAAGAAGTGTCCTGACGACTTGACTTGGTGTATCACTACGGCACGAATCTTATTTGCCGGCGGCACTAAGCCTGCGGCAAACACAAAAAGCCCCCCGGCAAACACTTTGCCGGCGGTTATTCGTCGGGGCCGCCGGCAGAGGCGTCCTGTACGGAGCCTAACCGGTAAATACAACTTTGCCGGTGGCTTTTCGTCGGGACTCGCCCGCGGATATCCGACCCAAATGGGTAGGATATGGGTCGACGTTTACGCCCATGGGTATATCCGATGGCTCGCCCGATTAGTTATGTGTATGGTGTGGGTATAGGTTTATACCCATGGATACCCGATGGGTCGTCCAGTTAATATTTTAAGTAAATAAATATTATTTTATTATATAATATGTGGACTCTGTTTTTTTTAGCGAAATGTGAACTCTTTGATGCAATAAGGATTAACGGATGAACCCTGCTATAAAAAAATAAATAAAACCAAGTCTGTCTTATCAGCTTCTTCTAACAATTCACCATCTCCTCGTGTAATTTAGCCCTAGGAGGAGACGGTCGTGGCTAGGAAACGGAAGAGGGGACCAGCCGAGGCCACGCCTGGGAGACAGGGGGGACAGCCGTGGCTTCGATTCCTTGCCCGATGGGTGCCCGATCGGGTCTCATCTTCCGCTCCCGTAGTGTTTCGGCAGAGCGATCTTTTTCTCGTCAGATTCGGAGTTGTTGCCCGACTCTCATAACGATCCCGCTGGCGATGGATTTCCTCGCGGAGTTTCAGTCCAATTCGACAAAAAAAAGTGCCCGCCCGGCCTGACCGAGGCTCAACCAGGGGTACCCGGGAAACGATACGGCCAGGTCGGGCCCACGGAGCAGTTGGCTGAGCCCTCAAGATAACAGGACCCACAAGCAAGCGACCCGAGGCGGACCCAAAGGACAGAGTAAGCAGAGAGCGAGGCGGCTCCCATATAAGAACGGAATCAACACTGGGGGGGGGGGGGGGGGGAGTATATATGCAGGTCAGCTTCCCCTTAAACTAGCGAGGTGGGACTAAATGTCCCACCCCGCCTATTTGTACTGTGCGGCAGAGCGCATGGGCTGCGCCCGTTTTGGTCCCTTTGCCGCCGATCCGTGGCATTTGACCTAGCCATCCTGCCTCCTTCCACCGCGAGCCCTCCGCCGCCACTTCTCTCGATGTTCCCGCCCCTCACTGGACTCCCGCCGCTGCCGTGAAACCGCGCCTCGATGCCATGGCCGGAAGAGAGGTAACCTGCTAGCCCATAATTATTTCGCCCTTTTAGACTAAATTTTGTTGGCGCGCGGTAGATGCCTTGGTCTTAATCTATGCGCATGTGCGATCAATGGGTAGATTTTGTGGTCCATCGTTCCATCCCTAGTGATGTCCCCATCACTTTCTGTCGGTCGCATGTGCGTTAGTTTGAGTTCATCGAAGCTGGACCACGTGAATCCCACCTCCTGCCCATCCTCTTTTAGTTGGAATCTCCTTTTAGAAAGGAATCTTCTCCCTAATCTTTCCCCCTTTAATCCTTTCCTTTTTTGCAGTCGATTTGTAGTACCGATTTAGAATAGGCTAACTAATTTTGCAGTCGATTTATAGTACTGATTTAGGGTAAAGTACACATAGCGCATGCCTCTTGCCAAAATTGAGCCATTTTTTTATTACACATGGGGGTCCAACTTATGGACAAGTCTAACCACATACACTGAGATTTTCTCCATGCCATAAGCCTGGGACATGGGTCCCATCTTATTGCAATTGTGACCTTATACACATTGCCATTCCACTACAACAATTATTTTTTCTACCTACTCTCGATAGGTGCTGCATCTTCATCGATAGAAGTAGATGTTTCTTTGCTGTCGATTTGTGTAACATCCCAATTTTCAAAACTCTTCATATGCATTGCATATCATAAGCATCATGTCACCCTTGCATTTGATCACTTTTAAAACCCTAAAATTTGCCCAGAAAACCCTTTTGCGCAGATGCCTTTATTTGATTTTGGGCTTTGATCTTGCTCTTGAGTATTTGCATTTTAACCCATGAGGGTGTTGTGGTAAAAAGGGATTTAATGCATATATAGAGCTATCCCATAAATTGGCTTTTGAAAGTATTTTGAAAAATAATTTGTTTCGATAGCCTAAGGGCCCTAAAAGCCATTTTATAGGCAAATGTTAAATATTTTATTTTGAGAAAATTCTTGTTCCAAAAGTTAGATCATATGAAAATATGATTTTAAAATTTTTGTTGCATTTTATTTGGAGTGATTTGGAGCTTCGAGTCAATTTTGAGGTTCAAAAACAGAAAATAGATAAAAGAAAAAGAAAAACCGAGGAAAACCGATCAAACCGAACCGACCCGGTCAAACCGGACCGGACCGGACCAAACCAGACCGGCTCAGCCCAGCCTGAGCCGCCCGCTCTCACTGACCGGTGGGACCCGCGCATCATCTTCTTCCTCCAACTGTCTCCCGAGAAACCCGGCCACGCACCGTCCGAGTCACCCACGATTCCGTTCCGATTTCTTCACGCACGAACCACCAAATCCGAAACCCCGCGCGTCATATCGAAGACCCCGGACTCCTCTTCCACTTCCCCCAAACCCCACGTCCAATTTCGCATCGGTTAGGATTTAATTTCTCGCCGAAGTTCTTCACGGACGTCGCCATTCTTCGCGTTTTGCCGTCGTTCCGATGAGCTTCCGCCCGCGCCGACCCTCTCCCCTTCTTCCTCTCTCCAGCGCGAATGCCGTGACGCGCTCGCTTTTGAGTTTGGCCGCCGCCGCCGCCGCGCTCCGCCCCACGCCGGCCATCTCCTCCGACACCGGCCGCCGCCCGAGCCCGCGCCCCGCCCGTCCGGCCGCCTGTGCCCCCTGAGCCGCTCCGCCGCGAGCCTGCGCCGTGCGCCGCCGCCGCCCGCCGCGTTGCCCCGCGCCGCCTCCGGCCGCCCGCGCGCTCCCGCGCCCCGCGCCCGCCTGCCGCTCCGCCGGCGCCGCCCGCCGCCGCCACCGTCCGGCGAGCTAGCCCGGCCGGCCGGAAACCCTAGGCTCCGGCCACTCTTGTTCCGCCACGTGGCAGTGCCCTTTTATTTTATTTTATTTTCGACCGTAGTAGATAATGTTTTTTTGCCGAAAAGCCCCTGTAACTTCAAAGCCTCATATCTTTCAAACCGTTTGTCCAAAAATTGTGTTCCGCACCTTTCTGGAATCGTCACAACGTGTAGAATATTTTTGCACTGTTTAAATTCAGTTTTGAACAAATTAGATAGTAGCTATTTACAGAATGGTGGTTTATGGTTTAAATTTCAAATGAATTGTTTCAAAATAGTTTTGAGCATGTTATCTTGCTGTAAAATTATTTAAACTTGTTCTCTGTCCATTAGGACCAGAAAAGAAATTGTTTTGTGAATAAAAATGGCTTACAAGTTTAAATCTTACTCTATGTTGCAAAAGCCGCACAATATTTTGTTTTAAACCCTATCCAGGTATCATGCATATTAATTACCACTTTGATGTTGTATAATCTATCCAAATCTATTTGAAAAAGTTTTCAAAACAGAAACAAAACTTTTTACCTTGGAGGTAACCTTTGTGTGCATCATCATAGCATATGCATCATGGCATGATTTTGTATTGAATGTTGTGTTTATTGTGTGTGTTCCTTTTATTTTAGATTGTGTGGAGTGTTTCCCTTGTTGTTGCGAAGAGTGCGAGAACTACCACAACCTTGGACAAAGCAAGTTCGCTTTGATCATTCTCCTAAATATTTTTACCATGCACTTGATGTTTTATTAGATGCATCAGGAATATTACTCGTACTTCTATGCTAGCTATAAATCCCAGGTAGTATAGTTTACCATCGCCATTACCTTGCTACCAAAATTGCCATCGATTGTAGTTGAATGCTAGGCTATGGTAGTATCGTGAGGGAAATAACTACATTATGATATTGTTATGCCTTTGGCGATATGAAATGTTTTGTTAGATGTAAGGCAAAACAATTAATTAAATGAAGCATCCTAGGTGGGCTGCTTTGAAGATTTTGAGGATTAGCGGCGTCAGGTCCATTTCTATGGGTCCCTCTGAGTCGAGTTCCTGTGGATTCAGGGATGGATTGTCCATGGACGTCTCTCCCGTGGATTCGGGGAGCGCCTACGTTGCAAATGTGGAATACCACCTGGGGTAACCGAGACTGGACTAGTTTCCTATTTAGAAGCTTCTAGTACAACCACAATGCTATATGGGCTCTGGCGAGACAAGAGTAAGTTGTATGAACCTAGGTCCGAGGAATTGTACTGAGGTAGCCGTGTAGGGGGAGCGTGATTCTCTCGTGGTTTAGGGAATTACCTCTGAAAATCTCGTAATCGATGCCGTTGCTACTCTACCCTGAGGACAGTAAGGGATTAACACGTCGATTTCTTGTGGAGAATGTGTACAAACTCTCGAGAGCGTCAAAACTAAGTACTTAGCCGTGTCCCCGGCAACGGACAATTTGAGCGACTAGATGTGGAGCTGTAAGGAAAGTCTCACTCATTCTAACTTCTTAAATAAAATGAATGGTTGAACATGGTAGGAGCACTTGATGAATCCACATCAATGTGCTCTAGGATAATAGGAGCATGGGTGTGTCTACCCCGTGTCCAATAGTGATAAAATTCTATTTGATTAAAAGATAGGATTCAATAACAAAGCTTTTATGCAAATAGCTTGAACCCCAGTTTGCCACATTATGCATATATTTGGTAGGATCTGGTATAACTCCTAGTGAATCTTGCCAAGTAAGAAGAACGTTCTGCTTGTTTGGGTTACGGGCTTACATTCCAACACGCTGTCACCGTAGTGTTGATGTGCCCTTGTATCTTCCATTTTCCGCTGTAAATAGTTGTTTTATTTCCAGCTAACCCGTGAGGTTATGCGAGTTGTAAGTACCTTTAAATTCTGGATGATTCGTTGTAATATTGAGACCTTTGTTTTATGATATTACATCTTGAAACTGTGCGTGGTAGTGAGTCGATCCAGGGACTAGCACTAAAGCACAGAGATCGAACCCTTGTATGGGGGCGGTCGCTTCAATTTGGAGTATAGAAATGGAACTGAAGAGAATAAAATTAATAAGCTCATATTGTTAAACAACTAACAATTAAGTAGTCTTCCTTGTATTTTTTTTATAGGCTTTCTTGTATATATGGAGTAGCAGTTCAGTAGTAGTTTAGAGTCGGCCAAAATGCTAAGATGCTTTACTTTTGTGTCAGATTATGGTAATGGAAAATCAGAGGGGTTTCAAATGGTAGTTACACAAAATATAGAATAGGGGATGTCTTTTAGGAGAGATGTGGAGTTGGGCAATTTTTAGGGGAGAATATTTTTAGGAGAGTCCTCCATTTTGAGATATAAGGAAAATATTTTAGGAGAACTGCTGGACTTGACCGTAGGGCCTCCGCAGTGTGCCAAGCCAAATACAGCTGAGACTGTGCAGTTTGGCACCGATGCCATATGAGCATTTTTTTCCCACAACGTGTGCGATGCTAAATTTTGCTTGTGTGAATCCCATCCAGAGAATAAACAGTAGTACTGCTACTTGCTTTAAATCCGGCCACGCTCGTTTCACACCATCGAGAGCGAGAGTTGGTAGTTAATGACAGTCCTTCAACCCATATTTTAATGTCTTGGCTCAATTTGGCACATGATCATGTAGCTGCTCCGGTTCCAAAATTTTAGAATTTGGCACCGGCCTCACAGTGTTGAAAAAGGGTGCCAAATGCCAAATAGCAATTTGGCATCTCTATTTGGCATTCATTGTGGAGGTCTCCACAGTGTGCGCCAAATTGAGGTGTCAAATTGGAAAATTTAACTTTTGGCACCCCTTCATGTTACTGTGGAGGGGTTGCCAAATTAAGAAAAGATGGAACCGGATCACCTACTTGCTCGCGGTGCCAAATTACTCCAAACAATATAAAACAATATCCATGCATGCATCTCCTTCCTCGTTGTTTGAAAATAGACGAGGGGGGAGAACGAGTACATTTTATATATGAGTTTTAACAATGGTGGCTCTCATACATGAAGAAATTTGGCTTTGGCTACACTGTGTTGAAATGTTACTTTTAGTACCGCTGCCAAATAATATGAGGTGGCAAATTTAACATTTGGCACATTGTGGAGGCCCAGCAAGGATTTTTATTCGCGCTCCTTTTTAGTGGACCTAATTTTGCACTTAATTTACTTCGGGCTCCCGTTCAATTTTAGGACGAGAATGGCTGGCAGCCCATCTGGAGGGTTATGAGCCCACAGGAGTACACTCGGGTTACTAAACGTCGCAAATCAATGGTGTGGTTGGAGGCCATCAGACGAGATCAGGTAAAACATGCTTCATTCATGATATTTTAGTTTCCTTTTTCGTCACCCATCCTTTTACTTTCCCTTTTTGATTAATCAGATACACATGCTTGTCTCATCTTATTTTGCAGAGCAAACCTGGCAAGCACTTGCTATGGCGTTTCATAAGCCCATACGTGTTTGTCTAGCTTGTACAGATGGCGATGGCCCGGGTGAAGATTTTCACAGAACGCCTTGACAGACGCCAAGTCATTTTCGACGATGGGCCTTTCGACAAGATCAACGAAGCTGAACTCAACCAAGTCAGGAAACTTCAGAGAGCCCCATGGGTAACAACAAGTCTGTAACATCCCAATTTTTCCCAAATTTTGCATCAAGCATTTGCACTCATCAGCAGCATACCATTTATGCATTTTGAGTACCTTTAAAACCAAAGATTTAAATTTTAAAACATTTTATTAAGCCTTTTACCCTTTTAAACTTTAACCTTGCATCTCTTTGGAATTTATCAACCCATGGGGTTGAAAACAATAGAAAGGGGTTTAATGCAATAAGATGAGCTACCCCATAATTTTTGGAATTTGTTTTGGAGTTGAAAAACTAATTTGTTTCTAAACATAATTGCACTAGAGGCAATTATATGATCAAAACTAATTTTAATAATTTTATTTTGGAGGAAATCAAGTCCCAGATGCTTTGGCATTAAAGGATAGAATTTTACAAATTTTCTGGAATTTATTTGAGGTCATTTGGAGTTCAAAATCAAAAGATATAAAGGAAAAACAGAAAAGGAAAAGGAGAAAAGAAAACGAACAAAAAAAAAGGGAAACCGGCCCGGCCCGGCCAAATGGGTCGAACAGGCCCAGTTCGTCGCCGCGCGCGCGCGCGAGCCGGCCCTGCTAGCTAGCCGGCTCCGCCCGCCGCCGCCCGCGCGCCCGCAGTCGCTGACAGGTGGGGCCCACCTATCAGTCGTCTTCAAACCTCGGTCCGGGAATCTAGCGAGGACCTCCATCAAACCCCGTCTTCAATTCGCGATTTAGAGCGCGAAATAACGCCCCTCCCCCGCGTCACTATCAAGAGCCCCTCCCTCTCTCTCATTTCCCCCACACCACCTCGGCCAACTCGCGCCCACGCCGCCACAATCGCTCGCCGGAGCTAGGAGTCCCCGTTGGCCATTTTTGCTTCCCGGAGACACCACCGTGAGCCATGGACCCGGAGCTTCCCTTTTTCTTAATCCTAGTTGCCTTGCGCTCGTTTTGACGCGAGCGGTTTTGTGTTTGGTGCCTGGTAGCCCCGGACGCCATCCGTCCGAGCTCGCCGGAGTTCCACCGGCGTCGCCGCCGCTCGTCGTCGTCCTAGGCGTCACCGACTTCGCCGCACCGCGCTGCACCCTCGGCGCTTCCCCGAGCCCGAAGGCCACCGGAACGCCCGCCCGCCGCCCCGCCCAAACCGCGCCGCCGCCGGAGCTTCCGACGGAACCCTAGGTCCCGCCGGAGGTGAGCGCGAAGCCTCCTGGCCGTTGGATCTCGGCCGACGGCCGAGATTAGATTTGTTTAAACCGAAAGGGTGTCGCTCGATCACGGCCGTCCATTTCGATTTAAGTAAAATCTGACGGCCGTGACTTATTTGCACCCGGAACCGGTACCGACGTATCACAAGACGCCACATGGCATGTAATAAAAATGTTAAATTTGTTTCCGGATGAATTAAATGGTAAAATTGCAGAAAAACCCCTGAAACTTCAAACACTCATAACTTTTGAACCGTTTGGCCAAATTTGATGATCTACACCTTTGTGGAATCCTCATGGCATGTAGAATCTTTTGGCACAGTTTGTTTTCGGTATTGGACAACTGAAACAGGACCAAGTGACAGAATGTTTAACTACGAACGTTATCACTTAAAAATTGACATATAATTATTTTGGACGATTTATCCACTCTTAAAATTTCTTAGGGGCACCCTCTACCCAGTGGAGCCAGAAGAAAAATTGTTTTTTAATAAAAATGAATGTATCACCAAAGTTAGAATAATCTAGCTTAAAAGGGTTTAAACTGACTTTGTTTTCATGATTTCCTTTTTCCACCCCATGAACATGATTCAAACAACTCATCACGTAGATTTAAATCACTAAACAAATTATTTGTGACAGAAACGAATTATAGGTTTGCATCATGTGCATGGCATCATGGCATATTTTATTTGATTGCTTGTATGTATTGTATGGTTGTTAATTTTGCTATACGTTTGGATTGTTAGATTTTTCAGAGTGCGAAGCCTGTCTTTGCGAAGTGTGTGAGAACAGCAACAACCTTGGACAAGGCAACTTCATCTTGATCATGAATCACCTATCATCGCACTTAATTTTAATCCTATATGCATTAGCGTTATTTGTAGAATTGCATTAGGATTAAATTATTATATTTATGCTAGCTATGTTGTCCTAGTAGAGTAGATTTTCCTCGCCATCATATCCCCACCAATAGCTATCGAATTAGTTACGCTTAGCCGTGCTATGTAAATATGCGTGGGAGGGAACCACTTTCATTCTAGAAATTTTGTTGGTGTAAATGTTATTTTCGAAGCATGGCTAAAATCAAGCCCTAATGAACCATCTTGGGTGGGCGGCTTTGAGTACTATGGATGTACGCGACGTCATGTCCATTTCTATGGGGCCCGCTGAGTCGTCTCTCCGTGGATTCGGGAGCGTCCATGGTCGTCTCTTCCGTAGATTCGAGGAGCGCCTGCGTCGCAAATGTGGAATGCCACCCAGGGTAACCAGAGGCTGAATTGGGTTCCTATTTAAATTGCTTCCAGTACAACCACATGCTATATGGGCTCTGGCGAGAATAGTGTATGTTGTATAAACCTAAACCCGAAGAATTGTAATGATGTAGCAGTGTAGGTGGAGCGTGATTCTCTCATGGTCTAGGGAATTATTTCTGAAAATCTCGTAATCGACGCCGTTGCTATTCTACCCTGAGGACAGCAAGGGATTAACCCGTCGGTTTCATGTGGGGAATGTGTACAACCTCTCGAGAGTGTCAAAACTAAGTACTTAGCCGTGTCCCCGGTTATGGACGAATTATGAGCAGTTGGATATGGAAACTAAGTAAGGTCCCACTCATTTAAACTTCTAAATAAAATGAATGGTTTAAACTTGGGTTAGGAGCATTTATGTGTCTACTCAATGTCCTTAGATTTAAATAGGAGCATCGGTGTGTCTACCCGATGTCCAATAGATTTATCACACTGTAAAATTCAATTGTAGTAGGATAAAATGTTATGTTAATTGCTTCCATGCCAAAAAGCCTGAACTCCACATAACCAATAATTGCATATATTTGATAGGATTTGTTATAAACTCCGGTAAACTTGCCAATACATTCAATGTATTGACCCTAGTGGCTGCAACCTTTAAATTGTTGTAGGGAATTCCGACGATGAGTAAGGTTACGTTTGTTGGGTCACGAGCCTGCATTCCAACATGCGCTCTCTGTGGTGTTCAAATGGCTCACTTTTTTCTTCGCTTTCCGCTGTTGAACAATTTATGTTCTTTTAAGAGCTAACCCGAGTGGTTATGCAAAGTTGTAAGTACTATAAAGTTCTGTACGATGACGATGTAATAAAATTACTTGACCATTGTTTCTCGATATTACATCTTGAACTGTGTTTGCTAGTGAGTCGATCCAGGGACTAGCACTATAAGCACAGAGATCGAACCCTGCACGGGGGCAGTCGCTTCAAAGTCCATTCAGCATCTTTTTGCTACGATTTTCCTGCATATTGTACCTAACTCTGGGAGGTTATGTCAGGACGAAGAGCCTGCTCATGAGCACTATGTTCTGCGCGATGAGGAAGATGGCATCGAGGAGATAGCTGAAGAAATATTTGACCTGCCCACTCTAGGTATTTGGCAGCCGCAGCAGAATGGATATGTTAACTGTCCCTTCTGCAATAGACGCGTCTACCCCGGTTTCATGGCTGTCTTCCAGCACAGTAGGTACTACGAGTCGGCCGATCCAGATGCAGGGAATAAGAAGGCCAGGCACGTGGGGCTCTGCTAGTACCTGAAAGCCAATGCACCAGCAGAACATGCCGACCATGTTGGGACAATGTGATGTTGGGACAATGTGAAGAGATCTAGTAATCTAAGTATTTTTAAGCCCGCTACAATATGTAGGGATCTCTACTATGTATGGTGGGATCTCATCTATGAATGATGTTGAATTTAATGTTGAGATGCTATATATTATTGTATGAAGGGATGCCCGAATCCTTTAATTTGCATATCGCTTCAAGGTTTTATGTTAGCCTATGTTAAATTATGTTAATTTATTGGGATCCTTAATTTTATGTTAATTTACCGCTTCTTCTTCTTGACCTCTGCTCAGTGCTGCCAATGCTGTGACCCCTATCTCTAAAGCTGCGGATTACAGCTCCTAATTCAAGCAGTTCAAAGTACGAAGTATGAGTCTTGTTTGTTACATTCAATTCCAGAATGAACATTCAAAGGAAAAGTAGTATGGGACAGCCTGATGCTTGCTATTACTGACTGCGGCTGCCGACCGAAGAGCTGAAGATCTTCAAGCATTATGGTGACTGAGACTGAGTTGGGCAGGAGCAGGGTATAGCGCCTAGCGAAAAGGCGCTATAGGACAGGTACCGCGCCTAGATACAAGGCGCTACATGACAGGTACCGCGCCGATCATGACTCGCTACAAGGCGTGAGGCGCTACACTGGACGTATAGCGCCTGGTAGTGAGCGCTACACGAGGGGTATATAATCGATCACCAACAATTCTCTGGTATCACGCCCGAGCTTGAGGCGCTACACGAGGGGTATAGCACCCAAGCTCAATTTGTTATGCTCCGTTGGAGCCCAGAATAACAAAAAAAAAAAGTGCCCGCCCGGCATGACCGAGGCTCAACCAGGCGTACCCAGGAAATGACACGGCTAGGTCGGGCCCACGGGGCAGTTGGACGATCTCTAAAGATAACAGGACCCACACGCAAGCGACCCGAAGCGGGCCCAAAGGACAGAGTAAGCAGAGAGCGAGGCGGCTCCCATATAACAACGGAATCAACATGTGTATATGGTGGTGGGGGGAGGGGGGGCGAAAGTATATATGCAGGTCAGCACCCCCTTAAACGAGCATTAAGCGGCCGGTGCGCTGGACTGCGCCAGTTATGGTGTGTTTGTCGAAGGCAGGACTCCGGCAAAGACATTTCCTTTTTTTTTCCAATTCCGCGCGATGGAATTTACTTTGAAATCTCGAGCGCGAGAGAAAAAAAGAAAATATTTCTTTGCCGTAGGCCAGGACTCCGGCAAAGCTTTTTGCCTTAACCACGCCGTCTCGCACGCCGTTAACCGCGCACGCGGGCCCACGCGCAGGGTCCCTTTGCCGTGGGCCTGTCTTTACCGTGGGCTTTTTCTTATTTTTGCCTTGGGCTGCCCGTTGCCGGCATCCTTTTTGGGTATTTGCCGGCGGCCGGTCCTTTGCCGTGGGCTTTTGGCTCGGCCCACGGTATAGCGTATACTTTGCCGGAGGCCCGATGAAAAGCCGCCGGCAAAGAAGCATGCCGCCGGCAACGAGCTGTTTTCCCGTAGCGTATACACATCAAAGTGTTCTTAAAAATTCACAGCGCATCTTTAAAGTTGGGACGAACTTGTGATAGATGTGTATTGATTCTTGTACGAAGTGTGAACTTACAGTTTTTGTGGGCTCCAAGAGTCCGTTTGATTTGTGCGCAAACTAGTCATCCAAAAATTGACTGTCTATTTATTAGCTCTCGTTTGATTCCTTTCTAAAATAGTTTTTTCCCTCTATTAAATTCATTGTTCAAAGATTGACAACACCATTTTGATGTACATTTGGTAGACTACGTGTAGAACAAACCAAACGGACCTGAATAAAACCGGGAGGAGAGTCTTAAATAACGCTCACAAGATCTTTTTTTTCCTTATTCGGCAAAAAAAATGTTTTTTCTTTCTTGGAGTTTTGGGCATTTTGCGATGGCCCGTTGGAGTGGTCCTCCGTCAAGAACATCTCGGCCCTTCACAGAAGAAAAAAAAACATCTCGGGAAAAAATACCCCCCCCCCAAGAATCAAGTTTTTTTTTTCGAAAATCAAGCTTTACAGGAGAAACCACGCAATCAATTTCGCCAAAATGAAAATCAAAATAGAAGGTGGTGCGACAATTTGAGAACCAAACGAACGGGCAAGATAGTAGGAAAATGGCACCTACATGCGCAATCATAATCAACATAATAGACAGCTCTTTCAGTACAAGTAAAGTTAACTTTATAAGTCATCGGCCCTATCTAACAGTTAAATTGGGTAGCCAGTATAAACACAGATTATTACATATAATCCATGAGCGATCAACACAAATTGAACAACTAATAACAGCTTTTCAAGGTCTCCATCCTGAGATCGCTTATACAATTTGTTTTGGTACGATGCCATATACACGTTCTCGCACTAGCAAAATAATGAGCTAGGCAGTTGATTGACCTGAACGATTTTGGCCCGGTAGGTTTGATCATCATCATGCACCAGGTCTAGTACTGATTGGTCTGGCCAAATTTCTTGAAGAATTCTATGCACCAATTCACGGTCCAATTGTGCCTGTATCGAAGTAGAGCGTCGTCCCAGATGATCCACCCGTGACACCCTCCATGAGTGCGAACCGCATGTCCTCGGACGGCTTCCAGTGTCGCTTCCGCTGGTTGATGAACCAGTTGTTGATCTGCTTCGGGTCGAGACCGGTCATCGCTGCGAGCCTCACCTTATCTTCTTCCTGTCCCATGCGTATGAAATCAGAAATGAGCAACAATATCACAAAGTTTTCAGCTATAGAAAGGCGGTGTTTCATCGTGCTTACTGTAGGATATGGCCAGCGGTAATGCGTGTTCCACCAGTCCATGAGCGCTGTCCGTGCATCCTTTGGCAGCTTCCCTTTCTTCCTCTTTTTCAAAAACTCAGACCGGAGTCGACTGAGGCAGCCGCTGTACTTCTTGAGAAGCATTTCCTTCAGTTCATGGTCAGCTATGCGGGAGCTGTGCTCTTGGCCTATGTCGAGCCCATCGGTTTCCCCAGAGCACTGCTCGTCATCAGAAGAACCCACCATTTCATCTGGCATGGAATTGTAAAGAAGGATCGAGTCAGAAATACATAATTTGCATGACATTTATGTATTCACAATTCTACATACATCCAGGGAAACATAGTTACATGAGTAAATAAAATAACTGAAACAGCATGGATGGTCATGATTTCAGAATGTAGAAATCCTTGGCCTAAACAGCAAACGGAGATTGTCTTGAAGTTCAGAAATATTTAATTAACTTTTTTGGAGTTCACGAATTATAACAAAATAAATGTCACATCCACCAAATGCCTTGAGCTGCTTCAATTAGCATGTGAATCAGCCTAGTTTCATCATGTCCAGAAGATTCTTAATGGCCATGGAAGATTAAACATGCACCAATAGTGCCTTTAGTTCTTCCCTCCATCCCTTGTTCTAGCTTCGGCTTTCTATAGTTTGCAAGTTTGGATGTGGGTTTTTTCATCTTTTTAATAAATAGAAAAACAGGCACTGCTGTCTTTGGTAAAAAAATTAACATGGCCTTTGGTGAGTGGTGACACAATAGTTTGGCAGGGCTTGAGCAGCTCCAATGATTTTGTTCCAAGGACCTAACAGTCTGACTTCTCTGCATGCTATTAATTCTCTTGTCTTTAGATTAGCACCTCCAATGATTTTGTTTCAAGGACCTAACAGTCTGACTTCTCTTCAGGGTATTAATTCTCTTGTCTTTAGATTATCACAATATCATAGTGATACTTGGGCTAAACTTCTAAAGAAACAGAAATGTGACAAGAACACATATTTTCCTGTTAGGGTTTCAGACAGTGGCAACAATGCAAAAGATCATCTCAATATTTTGCATGTCAGCTTATCACACTGACAATATATCTTCCATCAAATTCACTGTTATGTTGGATATCAAAAACAGTCTTTGATAAACACGGAAGTGCCAAGACTAGTGCAAAATATTGTTTCAATGTTTTATTTGACAGCCTTTTAGACTGGCAATATATCTTCCATCAAATCTTCTTCTCTGTTGGATATCAAAAACAGTCTTTAATAAAGACTCCTAAAGTGTGTTCTGAGAAAATTACTGAAGTAAAGGAGACCGTTTTACTCATTTCAATAAGACTTGATGCAAATTGCAAAAAGGTACTACAGGAATCAGGCTACTAGAGGCCGCATATGCTGCACGTGTCAAATCATGGAAGAAATATCATTAAAAAAATTGTGGAAGAAACAACTACAATTATCTCTACTATGTGAGCCCACTGATTACATCAAGCGACTAACTGTTATACAGTACTTGTCATGTTGGCCCACAACAATCCACCAATGTTCTAATTTACTCAAAAATGCTTATATGGGAGTTTCAAATAAAGAACATCAATGACTTTTAAGTTTCCTATCTTCCAAAATAATAAGTTTCCTATCATACAAGTTAAAAAAAATCCAGTTTATTTGCATAACTGTGCAGAAACCCTACAAATTTGAGGATTTGCCACTTGATCCATTCAAGTGTTTTAGACTTAAAGCCACATGTCAATGGGACCATTCAGTGGAAAAATCTTAAAGCCACTGAGTCTTAAAGCTACATGTCATGCAATGGGACCATTCGGTGGAAAAAAACTTCAAATGAATTTGACCAGTAACAAATTCTCTTTTTTCTCCAAAGTAGAAAGAGAGAGAAAAAAAAGTTATGCCACTAAGAGGTTCGTTTCAAAGTATGTATCTCTCACCCACTAAAAATCAAAAAAATATTCTTAGAGAAGGCCACCATTGACTTTATTTTGAGAAAAATAGCGCAAGTGTCCATACCCCTGTTGAATTTTTAGAAGACATCATTTATCCCAGCTTCATAAGACAGAAGGAACTAGTAAACCAGACATGCATGACACAAATGAGACAAAGATAATATGGCACAAACCTCTGCTTGTACATTTCTCAAAATTTATTATGCATGCCGCCATGTTAGTTCATATGGCACAAACCTCTGCCCATATCTCAAAATTTGTTTATAGGCAAGATAAGTTCCCATCAGCAACACACCTTCTTGTACATTTCCAATGTATAGTCATATTATTGCAAGCCAATCTTCCCATATAATAGTGGTCTAGTGGGAAGTTGGCTGCCATAGCCTGCATTATCAATCAGTTCTGGTGGGGCCTACATTGAAAACATATCGTAGGTAGGAAGAAAACAGATACGTCTTTATAGGGGTATTATGCAGCAATTTTATATGGCAAACTTGGTTGTATTCTGTCTATCTTATCAATGTGCTCAGGCAGTACATTCTCCTTGAAATGTATAAGCCAAGAGCTTGTTTTCATAGAAATATCAATAGCCTTACATTTTTTTTACAAATCAACCTTACTACTGTCAGTCCAGTTCATATTATGCAGTAGTTTTTTTTTCTGAATACATATTATGTATCCGCACAAAACAAAATACATATTATGGATCGGAGGGAGTAGTAGTTCATTGCATTTTTCAATGTGGGCAACATAAAAAACTTGAAAGAATGCATTGAAGGACTTACAAGTTAGAGGTTATGAACATCAACCTAAAAATATGCAATCAACCAGAACAAAGGTGCTGCTAACATTTTGGGAGATAAAAATGAATCGTGTTTTTCGGGAAGTGGGTAAAATACTTTCAGCATCAGTACTCTAAGGGACAAAAAATGAGATATCAGGATTTAGGAGCTTGCGAGCTATTATCCTTGCAGATGCAACACTGAAAAATCATTATTTCATTCTCATAGGCCACTAAGCTAAGTTTAAACTAATGACGTCCATATTTATTATATGTAAGCTTACAACTATGGACAAATAAACCCCCGTTTTCAGTTTCAAAGAAAAATTAAGCACCCTTTTTTACATTATTTGTCATATAAGCTTCGTGCGTTTTTCCATATTATCTAGGACTGAATTTTTTAGTGCACATGGTAAATGTTTGGGGCGTCAAATCAAGGATCAATACATGATCATTGATCAGTGTTTCCAAGCCATATAATTCATCATTTTTAACAGGGTGTAACATACCGTTTAAAAATCGACATCCATGTAATTAGTCGATCAAAACGTAGCAACCCGCACACATGCATGCACAAACACACTTATTTCTTTTTAAGAACATGATTTACTAGTTTAGCTGCCCTGAGCCATACTAGGGTAGTATTTCATTTTAAGAATCCTTGCAGGCAGCAGAAGTTGGATCCAAACGTCAATGCTGTATCAGAAAAATGGGGCACCCGCAAGGACTTGTCAAATCAAAATGTAGCATTGTTGTCTGCTTGTAAAATATGGTTACCTACATACCGAGAACCTGAACCAAACAATAGACTTGCATGTAAAAAAATAATGCCTGTGACTCTTCTGATGTTTTCTGGCAAGGATTTGACTGGAGCTTCTGTCACGTTGCAATCCAACCAGTATTCAGTACTGACAGAAAGCAAAGTTATATTTTTACTCTTCCACTGTTTTAGTTGTTGCAATAATACATGCAAGATGAACTTCACTTCAAAAATTAGCATCTCATTTAGTAGCATATATCCCTTAATAGCATTGTACCAAAATACCGAGGACAAGAATATAGCCCAAACTAAAGACGGTCTGAATTAAAATATAACGCTTGGTGGTGTCATCAAAGGTTTTGTATGCGTAATCTACCAACACCCCAAACATCATTAGTGTATGTAGCAATAAATTAACAAGGTTAACTCCATAAAATAGTAGATCTTGGCAGCTGGAGCTAGCAGCATACACACCCTAGTCAACGATTGGTCAACATTGTTATCCTTTCACTCTTTACCATAATGTGCAAGTTAACAATAGGTATCCCTTAATTAACAATAATTAACCATCGGAGTACTCTTGGAGAATGGAGACCAAAGGCAAGGCTGTTGTACTCAATCTCAAAAAGAGAGCCAGAGAAGAATGTACTCTTAGAAAAGAAACCGCACCACCAGAAATTTACCACTAGCGTGGTGATATTGATACGTCTTGTCAAAGCACAGCGACCGAATCCGGCAAGAGATCTGCTAAGCACGAGCTCTAATAAAAAGGCTGTTTTTTAAAAAAACAAAACTTATCGGCATTTGCTCAGTAGTACGACTCTGAGTAGCAGGAAGCTAGAGCAAGATTCTCTCTTTTGGCAAAGCTAGCATCCAACCCCCAGCAAGCTGAGCTCACTCACTCTCCCACCACAGCCAGCAGCTCAGCTCAGCTCAGCACAGCACAGCACAGTCTCTCAAGTTCCATCAAGCAGTCTACCTAGCAGCAGCTACTAAAGGCTATATAGCTAGCTCCTAGCAAGCTAGCTAGAGAAGAGAGAGAGAAAGAGGTAGTAGAAGCCTATGCAACCTTGGACAAAACCCTACGTGCACAGGCAACCCCTGACCCTCATACAATGCTTTACTCCACCCATCTGACACCCCTGCGCCCCGTTTGCATGGACACGATTTGACCTCTCGGCACGCACCCTACGCTACACGCTCCTTCCCATGGATTCACACACTCACAGGTTTCCTTCTTTTGATACACGTACGCCGCACCACCACAGCAAAGCACAGAACGGAACCAACATGCAGATGCAATGCACCGGACGGACCGTCTCTATAACTATATAATGCGCAATGGCGATTAACTTGTATGCATGGGAAATTAACTGAGATATATAGATCGATGGGGACGGGGCGATCGAGCTGTTGGTTACCGGAGTGCGTGGCGGTGGCGGCCGGCGAGCTGCCGCCGCTGCAGAGGTTGCTGAGCTGCGTCTGGATGCTGCTGAGGAACGACGCGGCCTCGTCGAACGGCCGCGAAAGCTCCTCCTTGTACCGCACCAGCACACGGCAGTATGACTCCTGGAAATCAACGATCGCACATGTAATAACAAACAGATATCAGAAGCCTATCAGATTAGTCTTGTCGTCGCCTTCTCGCCACAGTAATCTAATTAAAGATTAATTAGCATCTCTATCTAGCTAGCTCTTCTCACGTATAATTAAAAAGCATACGGAACTAGGTATGAACAGCATCAACGAGTCGAACCATGAACTCGTCGAGCTCGGGGTCGACGCCGATCGCCCCGGCGCCGGCGCGCCTCTCCCGGCCGATCTCCTCCAGCAGCGACGCCACCTCCGGAGGCGCCCCAACCTGAAATCAACAAAACCACACACACATATAAACTTACTTTTTAATTCCGGACCGTATCTATGGTTTCCCATCCAACGTCTTCGATCGCCTCAATTAATTCTAGCGACAAGTCGCAAGATCTTAACGTGGACACACAGACACAAGCATATTATGTATACCTTGCGGCATTCGATGTAGGCGGAGAGGAGGGTAGGGTAGCGCGGGTGGCTGGCGATCTGCGCCTTCATGAGCTCCGTCAGATCCGACGGCGAGGGCCCGCCTAGCACCACGCCGGACGCCTCGCTCGCCGCGCCGCCGACCCGCGAGATCCCCGGGTGGATGCTGTACAGATCCTCCATATGTAGCAAGCCAGAGATGCAGCTAGCCGCGGCGAGCGAGCGAGCGGCGGCGGCTCACCTGCGCATCGATCGATCACAGGCTACTGGTACTATATGTGACCAGTATATGTGCACAAGTGGTAATCTAGTACCACTGTAGTCGGTTGTTCTTGTGTGTTGGTGCTGGGGTTCCAAGAAAGTCGATCTAGAGAGAGGGAGCAGGAAAGCAGAGGCTCATGGGGGAATTTAGCAGCTGTTTCCACTGCAGCTGGAGAAGCTGCAGGTGCAGGCGCAGGTGCGGCAGCAGCAGGAGCTTGTGATATCTGCAGGGGAATACATGGGAGCCGGGGATGGATGAGGAGAGAGAGAGAGAGAGGAGATTAGGAAAGGGAGGGGGATCGAGCAATGTATTGTAACACTGTATGTGGAAAAAATGGAAGGTTTGTGGGGGATGAGGCCAGGTATTTGACTAATTTTTTGGGTGAGGGAGACCAGATTGGGATGTTTGTTAGTCTTATTGATTTTTTAATTTTCGTAGTCGGACCCCCCCGCGTGAGCTGGGATTTGGACGGTTGCGCTCTAGAAGCATGGAGTTAATTGTCACCTCAATTGAATATGGTTTCTCCCATGGGTTATCTCCCAAACAGACAGGTTTTTTTAGGTTTGTCATTATTTTTATCCTAGATATGTTTTATGCCATATCTATCTAGATTATTTATTTTAGGGAATAATTGATGTTGGAACACACCATGTTAGGCAAGGAAGAAAGTCGCATAAAGAGAAGATAATCAATCATACTAATAAAATAGGTTTGGTATTTTCTTTATTATCACATTTACCAATTCTTTATCCTCACACAGCTTCAAGATACTAGTTTTCTTCTAAAAAAAAGGCAGCAGAAGAGGCTACTACACAGGCCAGGGAACATTTCACAAAATACAACAATAAAACTTTTTTTTCTTCTAAAAAAAAGGCAGCAGAAGAGGCTACTACACAGGCCAGGGCTCACTCCGTTAGGTCCGAGTGTGATAATGATGGTTTATTATTAAAATCTATATAAAGGATCATCAAAAGATGTACCACGATTATGACTCGTGACTTATGAAAAAAATAGATGTCTAGCATATTCTTTGCAGTGCAATTGATTTGTAAGGATTCACATTCATTTTTTAAATAACTGAAGGCTCATTCAGTTTGTACGATATGTGGAGGATTTTTACAGAATTTCAACCCTTAAGAATTTTTCGTATTTATAGCATTCCTTTCACAGGAATTGAGATCAGAGATTCCTAAGGATTGAGCCCAAATTGACTTAATTCCAAATGATTCTACATATTAAGTGAGACCTCATGGAAAATTCTTATGAATTCGAGTGCCCATGACATCTAAATCCTCTATTTTTCATATTCCCGGCCCATGATGTCAAAATCCTGAAAACCGAATGAGTCCGGAATGTGTGAATATTCTAACATAAATTGTCATCAACTGTCAAGGACAATCAAGAAGACATATGTGAATATTTAAACATAAAGTACAATTGTAATTTAACAGATGTGAACCGACTTGGCCTATTTAGTCACTCACCCAATAGATTCACTCATACTTATCGTAAACTCTCTTGATTCTCGTTTTGCTCGTCAATCCACACACCTAACTTCTGCATTTGGCTACCACTCTCCCTCACTATACTACTCCTATACAACACTTTTCTCTTCCTGTTCTAGCTTAGGTCGTTTGTTGGGGTGACTCAACTCGCACGTTCTACTAGCTCCATCACTCGCAATTCCTTGAAATCAAGGTGACAAGTCTTACTCCCACTCCATGTTAAACCTCTTTTGGCAAAATTAAGAGGTCTAGTCGTTGTTGTTCGCTCCGTCACTAATGACGTAAGTCTTGTCTGCGCCTTCAAGATCGCCACCATGAAGGTGGTCTCTAAGGAGCTCATGCCATCATCAAAGAAAATTCCAAGTTCAGGGTATGCACGAACATACACACTTTTTGGGTGGATTTGTGGATGTGTGTAGTCCTCCTCACCCAGCCTATTGATAATCAAAATTCCCTCAAGCCCTAGAATATCATATTTCATAAGTCTGAGGTTCTCACAAAATTTTGAAATATTTCAAAAGTGGAATATTTAAATGGTGAAGTATATTTTGATTTGTGTATGGGTAAACTTTTTTACGTACTATAAAACGCTTGTGACTACAAAGTTGTTTCCATCATTTGCATGTAATGCAGAATTGGAATTTGCATCAAGCATATATTAGTTTCAAGTAGAATCATCTCGATTCATTCTTTTCACATGATGTTCCATCCAAAAACCTAGATTAATGACTACTTACGACTATTCATGTGAAACTTTTTTCATATACGATTCAGAAAACGTATGTGAAGTATCAGAATCTTCTAAACTACACAAAATTGTCTTATTAAATATGGTTTCTATATTTTTGGTTCATAAGTGACATTTAACTAAAAACCATCAATTTGTAAAAACTATAAACATATTTGATTAGTTTAAGGTCGTGCAAAAGGAAAAAAATGCATTTCTGCTTCATTTATTTTATTTATAGACATTCATTTTTTATTTTATTTTCCGTACATTCACCACCACGAGTTCACACACTGACCCTCGTCGTGTATTACGCTGTCACGGTTAAACACGAGGTCAAAGGCTGCTCCCGCGAGGTCAAAAGTTGCTCCTCATCGCGTGTTGCGCGGCTTAATCACACAGTTTTCTTGCGAGGCCGCCGCCAATCTCCCCACTGCATGTTCAGCATAGCGGACGACATCAACCTCACCGGACAGTGTGCGTATTGCCTTTTCTTTTCTTTGTCTCATTTTCGTTATAATTTCTTTTAATCCAAATCATCAGTTAAGGAGTCGATATTTTCCCCGCGTGAACAGGAGTAACCTGAATTTTACAGATATTCTTTTTTTAAATAACTTATTTAATTCCTGTAATATTTATTGTATGTATCTCTGATATAGATTGTATTGACGTACACGCAATGAATAATTATGTGCTAATCTGTGCAGGGACGGACGCTGATAGAGCCACAAAATTGAACTGAGATGGGCCGAACTATTAACCTACCGCGGGTTAACGTAAACAAATAAATTAATATTTTTCTATATTTGCAAAAATATATTTAAATGATAAAATTATGCATTGCACGAGTTATTTAAGTTCCTGTACATGAGTTTATTAAATAATTGTGTCTCTTCTTTCTTACTGGTAAATATTAATTATCTAAGAATATAGGTTAAATCAAGTGTAATCTAAAGCTTGTGATATAAATATCTAGGATATAGAATCTATTATAATTACTTTGATTTGCAAGCAGACACCAACAACTTTTATATTTATAAGAGTAAATATATAGTTTAATTTTTGTTTTCAAAGAAATCAGCATATATACCGGACAAATTAAAAATATAGTAGATATTTGGCATGATAAACAAGAATATATATTCTCCATACTTCTAGAGATATACTATCTCATCGGCAAAAACAACATGAAACATGATCGATCAAGATTGGAAGTCCCTACAACTTAACAAAAGAAAAAAATACACACCTGAAAAAAATACACCACCTAAACTTAAAACTTTTATCCCAGACTACTAGTTCTTATTGTTTGAGCTTTTTTAATATATGCTTGGTGGCCCTTCATTTCAAGTTTAAAACTGCTCATACTATACCTAGTTTGTACCCTCGATTTAGAGTAAAATGCATCAAACGTCCTAATTCTTTCGTAAAGATCTCAAGTTAGTATTAATTCTTTGAAACTGCACGTTTTAGTCACAATTGTTTCACAAGTGTTTCAGCATAGGTCCTAATGTGGCTCGGGCGCATGTCTGTTGCCGACGTGGGTACTTGGGCCCACATGTCTGCTGACAAGGTGGACTCTTTTGCAAAATAAAACGCGTCCTTCTCTTCCCTCCCCCCGTGACCCCTCACCTCTTTCTCTGCTACTCCACTAGTCCTCCTCCTCCCCCGAAGTTCTCTATCCCGAGTTCCTCCTTTCTCCCCTGCCCATCTTGGCTATCCTCCGGGCCCTCAACCCCTTCCTCTGACACCGCATCGACGCTGCAGAGCCCCCGCGCCTGCTGGATGCCGAACTCGGGTGAGGCCATGGGCGAGCACGCCGAGGCCGTAGAGGTTGGCGGCGCGCCGCCTGATGATGGCTGCCGTGTCGAGCATCATTTTGGACCAGAGCATCTTGACGGCGCCGGAGGCGGTGGTGGACGAACAGGTTGATCTCCTGACCACAACGAGCTCATGGCGTAGGAGGAGGTAGTAGTTCCTAGTGCGGTGTCTTACATGGTGGACTCCACGGGGGGTATTGCAAGGTCGATGAGGTTGTGATCCATGGCGGATAGTGCATCGGCGAAGGCCCTGCACAACATGCTGTCATAGCCGGGCAGTGTCGTATTGGCCGTAACTCAATGTCGGCCCCTGGTGCGCCCTGGAACGCCACGCGCAACCCCGTCCTGTCCTGGCCGCCGCTGTCCTCGCTCACCGATAGGTGGATCCGGTCGCGGCCGTGGACGTGCATCTTGCCGTGGATGGCGGCGCCGTTAATGCTTGTGCTTGTCGTCGTCGCCGTTGATGTGCCGTGGCTTGCTCTTGGACGTCGTGTGGCTACTCGAGGCGGGGCCAAAGGACGGTGGAGATCCTGAGGAGGAAAGCATGGCACGGTGGGTGTTCCTGGGGAGGTAGAGGGAGGAGGTGTAGGCCATAGATTTTTTGGAAGGTCGACGACGGTAGGGGGAAAAATGGGGAACTTGGGAGAGAGAGCTTCGGGGGAGAAGCCGAGAAAGAGGAGTGGGATCATGGGGGAGGGAAGAAAATGAGGCAGTTTTTCTTTTTGCAAATGAGAGTCCACCTTGTCACGTGACATGTGAGTCCAAGTAGCCACGTTGGCAGCAAAAATGCGCCCGAACCATATTAGGACCTGTGCTGAACCACTTGTGTAACAATTGTGACTAAAACATGCAGTTTGAAAGAATTAGTACTAACTTGGAACCTTCACGAAAGAATTAAGACCTATGATGCATTTTACTCCTCGATTTATAGTGTGGACCATTCATTACCGTAGATACAACGATCAGTATTAACTACTGCCTCGGTCTCAAAATAAGTGACTTTTGATTGGATTTTTAATTGATAACCACATTTGCCACGTGGTCAAAATAAGTGACTTGGATTTATATAGATTTTTGTACAAATCCACGTCACTTATTTTCTGACGAAGGAAGTACTAATATTGAATAATGAAGTAGTTAACAGTGAAGATACAAACAAATCTATCGTCGTACTTTCTGAACAAGGAAAAAACAAGGAGACAGATGACCTGATAGAGGCTAATGGCAACGTGAGCCATACATGTTTGTTTGTTCGAATTGAACGAGCAACTTATAAAGTGACACCAGAGTGGTTGGCGGAAGGACGACCTTCTAGACTGGGATTAATCACGTTCAAATATTTATTTTGTCGTTGTGGACAAGATAATCTTCAAACATGAATGTTACGTTGTCACGGGTAGTAAAAAATTGGAGGCATCATCCAAGTCAAGATTTAGGGAGTGAGTGTATCTCAACTGGTTGGGAGAGTGGATGTACAAATCTAATACCTGAGTTCAAATCCTCACGGAGACGAATTTAGATTCCTATTTATTCTTGAGGGCCAGGCTGTGTTGATACTCATGCAATTTATCCTGGGGACCAAGCTTGGTGTTTAACCAAGATTAAAAATCCTGATACTCATGCTTAATGGCTGTGTGCATCCCTGGTTGGTGCTTGGTGTTTAACCAAGATTAAAAATCCTGATACTCATGCTTAATGGCTGTGTGCATCCCTGGTTGGTGCAGAGGCCGGGGAAGTGAAATTCTCCACTAAATTTAAATATGAATGGGGCGGCTGCTTTATGTTGTGCAATTTGGTTATGCATAAATGATATTTTTTAATAGAAAAAAATTAATCTCTTCATTGCAGGTCTTGTTTTCTTGCACTCATTGGCTTCTTACTTGGTCTATCCTCCTCGAGTTGGTGGATCGTCGACTAGTTTTGATGGCGTGCATCAAGTTGGAGCAATTGGTCAGGGACTTTTTTACCAACAGTGGGTGACGGTTTAGTCTGCGGATTGAGTATGCTTAGAGTTGTTCATTCTCTTTCTATATAATAATTAATTTTTATCTTGTAGTTTTTTGGATGTGTGCGTTTCGATGCAGGTGGTGTGATACTCTCTGTGTATCGACCACTTTTCGAAAAAGTCAAGATTTATGGCCAGATTACTGGCTTCGAACTTTCGAAGTATATATTCACGGCCCACAAAATTGTAGGGACCCAAAAACACCTATGCAGTGTTGCATGCCAGGATCCAGCAATGCGCGCGTTCACGTGCAACGGTACGTACGCCCGGTACAAGACTCGGACAGGTAGGCACAACGGAGCTACTACTAGCCAGTATAACCACACATCCACGCGTATGATTCTTCGCAAAACGCAGACACACGTGCATGCAAACTCCGGGTAAGCGCAACAATCGGTAAAAGCATGGAGGCCGGGAGCTGGTGGGTGCAGCGTGAGCGTGTCGCACAGGAGATGGTATATGAACTGAACAGTAAGCGGACTCCGGGTACTGTTGCCGCTTTCCCAAATGGGCGCAACAGTGCGCACGTTGTCGCTTCCCCCACCCACCGCGCACGCACACGAGGCCACGAGTGTACGAGCGTTAGAACGGGCGGACCCCTCTATGACCTGCAGGTCCACAAGTGCGTATGGACGGTCTAGTCGTGCACGAGACTTGCTGGTACGTGCACATTCGGAGCGGACGGAGGAAAGCAGCACACGGGGACGCCCGTCAATCCGTCGTGTCTTGTGTAAAAGGTCGATGTCATGGCTTCCTTGTTTTAGCCCGAGGGAACTGGGCACTGCCCTTTTCCGCGAGCTGACATGTTTTCTCTTGCGAAATACTCATGCAGTTTCTCATTTGGATTTAGAATTCTGAAATTCATTTTGAATATAGAAACCAACTTGTTTGGTTGGCAAGAAATTGATCAACATGAATTCAATCTTAAATTTCATGAAATAACATTACAACTAACACCAATTTCTCTCTAAAAAGCATTATTTCTCTGGATTTGTCTTTCACTCTACAAATCCATGTGACAAACAAACATAATTTTTGAACCCGAAATACAAATTTAATCAAATGAAATCCAATCAAAAATTGGATTTCGTTTCATTTCATTTCTACCAAATAAAATTAAAGGGTGGATGCCAAATTTTTCTCTCTCGTGATATGTCTACCAGACCGATCAAAACGAGCATCATGAAGCTGGAAGCTTCGCAAGTTCGCATGCAAGGAATTTGTTTTGTCATGACTAAAATGCTGGCAAAACGTAGTACGGCTACTACGGTCCTCACTTTCTGCCCTTTACACTGGCTGTTCGTTGCTCGAACTAATTCCAGAAAAATGCAAATGTTTTTCTTGATCTAACCAAACTCCATGTAACCACTAGGAAAATCGGAGAACTCCTGGTTTGGTCTCCATCATGATACTACTTTGGTGTTTTATATGATGGTATTTTTTCCTACAATATCGATCAAAATTGATTTATTGTTTTTGACTTGAGAAATTCCCAAAATGTACAAACATTTAGAAGCAAAATGAGCATGAATACCAAACCAGTTGCGGCGATCCATCATCTGCTCACTTTCTTTTAATTTAAACAGAAACTTATCGCTTTCTTAAATGTGTTTCACGTTACCTATGTGAGAAGGGAGTGTCTATTTTTCAGTCGCCTAAGAAATAGTTATTTCTCAACCAATAATCGTAGCCATCCAATCAAGATTTTCTTATCCATCGGTCCTACATTAATCTTACACGAATCTCAATGATTGTATTAAAAGGTTGTTATCATAGACTAAGAAATAGTTATTTCTCAGTCGCCTAAGAAATAGCAAAACCGATGTGAGAAAGATTAAACATATTAAATTCCGTTGATTCTGCTCACTTGATTAAATTTCGCCTTTGGCTGTTTTCACTTCGGGTTTTTTTTTTGCTTCCATGGCGCCACATCTTCTCACATGTTGCTGACCTAGTTAGCATTCAAAAGTTGGATAATTTAGAAAAACTTGAGATGTAAGAAATTAGAAAAAGGTTGAAAATTGATTAAAAAGGTTAAAAATATAGCAAACCAGGAAAATAGAATCTGCGACCAGCCCTTTATACTAAAAGGGAGGAATCTTAGATCTTCTATTTTCTTACTTGTATATGCTCCATATCTAAGAAACAGAGTAAGATGGCACTCCCTCTTTTTTTTGTATGAATGTTAATATTATTCAAAACCCTGACATTTTAATGTAATAGGTTATTCTTTTATTTCAGCAACTCTAATGTTAAGCTGGCCAATGCATGTTCTACTAAGTTTTGACCGGCTAACACATGAAAATTAAAATTAATGCTTCCTTTGTCTTTTATTATATTTTTATTTTTATTCGTTACAATTAACAAAAAGAAAGGATGCCAACACGGGTTTTTCACAAAGATGAACAATAAATAGTCCATGAGAAATATAATCAAATATTATTTCGCTGAAACCGTGACACAAATCTACAGTGACGACTGTAGCCTGGATCTCTCGAAAGACCCAGCGATAGCTGGCTTCCCATGTATTAGCAGGTAGAAGTAATTACAAAAGCTGCCCTAGGCAGAAAGAGAAAAAAGAGAGAAATCAAAAAGAGGAGCTAGAGAAGGAGGGAAGAACTCAAGGGGGTTCCCAGAGGAGCTTGCGCAGGGCCGTGGCACCGGCAAAGGCCCATTCCTGCGCCTCGTCTTTGATGAAGCTAGCAAGCTGGGGCCGGGCAAGCGCTTTGTCGTGGAAGACCCGGGAGTTTCGTTCGCGCCAAATGGAATGGCAAACAAGGAGGAACAGGGAGCTCATGCCTTTGACTGTAGCCTGGATTATCCATGCACCTAGTTTCCATAATTTTAAAGAAAGTTGGAGATAGTACTCCCTCCGTCAGTGACTCAAATTTGTCTAAATATGAACGTATTTATATAATTTAAAGCGTCTAGATACATGTATGTAATAGCAAGTCATTTAATATGGGACGGAGCGAAAGTAGTTTAGAAAGAGAAATGGACGCTACCCCTGCGAAGAATGAAAAGGCACAGGACGTCGTAAGTTCTGTACCATACGGGAAAGACCAACACAAAGAAAAAGAAAAAAAAAGCTTTTTCGTGTTGTTGCTTTGTTTCCTTTTCCAAGTTACCACTCGTGCTATGTAAAGCGTGGAGGCTGCTGGCTGCATGCGTGGGCATATTTCAGTCGTGGGTCGTGCGCACGTACGCATGCATGTGTTCAGCTGCCACGCCGGCCGACAGACACGGTCCCGGACGCACGGACACCTGTCGAAAAGGCGAGACAGGAAACGTACCACCACGCACTGCCATTGCTGGAAAATCGTACCGTGCCGCGCGCACCCGTGCACCTGTCCTGAGTTGTATTGTAGGCATTCCATTCCAGTTCTCTCGCTTTTGCGGAAAAGTCCACAAGCAGCAGCAGCGAGCAGTCCACCAGGGGTCGGCGGCGGGGCCATTGCATGCATAATGGAGTCCATCGACTTCCCATGCCCATGCTTTAAGGGTGTTTGCAAAGGCTCCTGCTGGCTAAAAAGTCTTGTTAGAGACGAGCAGGGGAGTAATGATCCTGGAATTCTGAACTCTGATGGGTGGTCTGGATTTGGTGCGACCGACTGAGGTTGGACCACACACACGCACAGGCGCACAGCATGCAGCAGGGCTTCCGATCCGGTGCAGCAAGCTTGGACCACAAACGTTCTTCCTCGGACGGCATGCAGTCGTGCGTACAGACATTTGTAGGACGACAGCATGGAGAGAGCAGACCATTCAGGACCACACTGGCTGGCCTTTCTAGCGTAGATCATTTGGAACTGGAGCAAAGACGAGTGGTAAATTAAGCAGTCTACTAATCATTCAGACAGTGTCGTGGAATAGTACAGTAGTAGCTCATGCAACAAATAGTAGCTCATGCAACAAAGACACAGAACAAAACAACGCAAGTACGGTACAGCAAAGCGGCAAAATAAAAACTAAAAATAGAAACGCATTGTATAACAACTACCAATCATCCACGTCTCGTTCCAGGACTCGAGGGATTCCGGAACTTGTGTGGTCGTCCTTTCTTTCTTGGTTACTCGCTAAAGCAGGGCAATAGCATACTGCTAAACAGACGCATCTTGAAGTCCCGAGAAGCCTCGAGAAGTGGTTGCTTACAATAATGGCGATTGGATTGCTATGCCATGCATTCGGGGTGCTTTAGAATGTTTACCTAGTGGAAGGAAACCGTTAGCCCTGATCTCAGGCACACGACAAATTAATGTACTTGCCTTTGCCTCAAGAGGTGCTTGATCCTCAACTTTTTACAAGCTGCTAGTACAGTTTCGTTAAAAATGTCATACTCCCTCCGTCCACGAAGATGTCTCAACTTTGACTAAATTTAAATGTATTTATACACTAAGTCATATCTAGATACATCTAAATTTTGACAAACCTGAAACATTTTTTGTTGGACGAAGTGAGTATTAGTTTTCATTAAAATAAGATTTTGACCACAAATTACTATGTCAATGTGTATTTATATGACATGAAATTAGTACCGCTAGATTCGTTATGAAAAATACTTCATGATATTTGTGTTTTCATGTCATATAAATTACATTTTAACATAGTAATTTGTGGTTAAAGATTTGTCTCGACGAAAGATAATATGACATTTTTTAAAGATCTACGTACTTTTACGTTGAATGAAAGGACAATAAAAACGGTGGCCTTCCAAGCTCGAGTACCAACCAACAAGGCAACAATCCACCGGCGATACTTATATCATCACCAAAATGTACACCTCATCGGATATGCAATACTATAATCGTTTGGTCAAATGATTAGTGGGCTAAGATTCGGGAGATGAAAACGACGGCCAAGTGGAATCATGACATCGAGATTATATATAATATGGAATTATATATTGTTTGGGTGCACATGCTCTGTCTTCGGCAGATCGAGTACTTCATTTGTTTATAGTTCCATAAAGCATGATGAGTGGTGTGGTTTTGTCCCACAGGTACAATCATTAGTGTCCTAGTGAGCTTTAAGACAAAAGAGAAAACCTTGCCTAAAGTAGAAAGGGAGATAATTAAGTACACACAGGGGATGGACTGGCTTGGGCCCTGGGGATGACCGATGACATCCGCAAAAGAGAGTCAAAAGCAGACGTTTTAAAAACAGTTTCCTTGCTGTTCCGTCTCTTTATTACATCACTCCTACGCACGGCTCAACCAGCCACCAAAGTCACAAATTCATAGTACCCGAAGCACAAGTAATCAGAGATTACATACAAAATACCAAAGTGCCAAACCCGGCCGGCTCCAAGTACGGAGTACAGTCTCTAATCTCATGTCGTCCCTTTATGGTGTCCGGATTGTCGGTTTTTTCGGCCATACGGGACGCCGACTAAATTTTGTTTTCAAGGCCTAGCCGTTTTCGGGCTGCCGCTCCAAACGGCTCTCTATACCAAATTTACAAATATTGCAAATTGAAACAAACACATTATTTAATAAATTTTAAATCACAGTTCAAACAAATTCAAACAAATTAGAAGAAAACTAGACGTTTTCTCGGAGCCTTCACAAATGGTCGACCAGATCATCTTGAAGTTGTTAATGAATACCAGCGTTTCAAATTTTCTGGCGCCTGACGAGAAAAGCAGCAAAGGCGGCCAGCACATGGTGATCAACATTGGCTAGAGGACCCATCCGTTCATACGGTTCAGTGTCATACACCAGACATTTCCACTCGCTGTCAATGATCATGTTGTGCATGATCATACAAGCAGTTCTGATCTCCCACATCTGATCTTTAGACCAAGTGAGAATAGGGTACCGGACGATGGCAAACCCAGCCTGCAATACACCAAATGCCTGCTCGACATCCTTCCTACATGCTCCCTATTGCGTCGCAAACCAAGATCTTGCTCCTCCTGCGGATGCGTTTGAAATTGTCTTCACAAATGTCAACCATTTTGGATAGATGCTATCTACCAGGTATTATTCCTCATTGTACACATGGCCATTGATTTCATAGTTCATCGGAGGATCTCATAGTTATTAGTGCCTTCAACAAGCTTGATAAATACATTCGAGGTTTGCAACACATTGATGTCATTGTGCGATCCTGACATACCGAAGAAGGCATGCCAAATTCACATATCCTGATCGGCCGCTGCCTCAAGCACCACACTACATGATCCTTTGTGTCCTGGTGCAAATGGACAGTTTTTTCATGACCAATGTATATAGTCGATGCTACCAAGCATACCTGAGAATCCTTTTGTTCAAAATAGAGTGACTCCCCCTTCTCTACATTGAAGCTCCAACATTGTACAAATCTCAAGATTTACAGCACAAAAATATAAAAACAAATTAGAGCAGATCATCCACCCTCCAGCCTGTTACCACTGCGCTACCTAGACTCATACAATTGTTTGGGCCTTAAATCGCGGAGAGTCCCTCTCTCATTTTCTGTTTTGTTCAAATCAACAAATTATCCAAATAAGAGTCATACCATCAACACATTTGTATATGCGAAGTCGACGACCAGGAGTTAATTTACTCTGAACGATCTGAATCTGGTGCGAGAGCGACTGCGAGAAAGTTGATGAGGCTGGACCACAAACGTCTATAATTCCTCGGACGCAAACGCGCGCAGCAAAAGCACATTGAGATCTCCAGATATTTATGGGAAGCAGAATGCAGAAATCAGGACCACTGGCTGTCTGGCTTGTAGATTAGCAGACTGTGTGAACGAACACAATTAACACTTGACCGTCTGATGACCCTTGTTTTCACAAGAATTGTTTTAAGCTTGAACCAGTGTTGAGTCTGCTATAAAATCAAGGGAGAACTGATGTACTGATGACTAACTAGTACCATTCTGATCAGATGACGCCTGTCACGTTGCCTCACACTTCTTGTTTGTAACACTTCCCTGAATCTTCATGCTTAACTTAACTGCGTGATGTTCACAGAACATGAAGCGATGGACCACATAAATAGTCAAGCGGAGCAGAATCGACTGTTGACACAAAGCATTCCAAATGTACAATTTCAGTGGTCAAAATAACGTACCTAGTCCAGAGGGGAATAATATCTGTCAGCGACTTAACAAACGAATGCCTCCTCTGTCAAACTTCACAAAATTGGGGGCACTTGGATGGTCACAGACCTAGCATTTTCCATCTACCTAAGACATACTACTTGAGCATCCATGAAACACACAAGAGGCCCACACAAGTTGCGATGCTACTATACAAAAGATGCCCAGATGTCGAGCCATGGTTGCCGGGATCACGGATCGACCCTCCGTCCCCTGATCCCGGGGATCGAGTAAACGCAGGATCACTCTGACGAGGTGCTTCCAGCCTGATGGGTAATCTCCAAAAGAAGCCCAAAGTGGTCACTGGGTAGGACAGGTAGTTCCAGCTCGCGAACCACCCCGCGGACTTTCTTCACCTTCAAGTATGAGATACCAGGTATAGCCTCCTTCCCAATCATCGCGATGCTGTCGACCTTGAAATCTGCCAACTTGCACACGAACCGATCCAGCCTCTTCTGCAGTTTGCTGTTGCCTGATAGCATAGCGTTAGCTTTTGTATCGTACGTCCAGCCATCTTCACCTGGCTTCAGCTCAGCCCAAGCATCAACCCAGCCTTCTGGCAGAGGAAAGGGTCCATCTCCTTTGTCATCCCAGTTCATATCCCCGCAAAATATTACATTGCGGTGGACCCCCAAGATTTTGAGAGATTCTTTTGCCTGAGCTACTCGTTCATTGCTGTACATCTGATCCCACCGAGGAGGCCCCGGGCATGGGCTCTCTAGGTGGCTTGTAGCCAACACCATGGTCACACCACCATCGTTGACATCTGCTATGCACAGCTCCCTTCCCATTATTGAGTTAGAAAATGGGATGCAGTCAAAAGAAGCCACAGGCAATTTGCTCATCTGCATTTGTTTGCAACCAAATCACATTAGCCAAAAATGAGGAACTACATAAAACAGAATACACTTCCTTAAACTCAAACGGGACAAAAATCAGTAGCACTACAGGACTCAAATCAAACACCTTGGTTCATCAAGATTTATTTATTTTTGGCTTATGATGGAACATGTTACTGTTAGAAATCCCACAGGAGTGCAAACTCAATCCATGTTTGTGTGTTCGTGTGCACCCACTGATGCACGCCTGAAAAGTACAAACCATGTAGTAGCACCTGGTGATCCATGAAGGTGAGACAAGATGGGGGTGGCAGGATAGCTAACATTTCGTAAAATAATAAGCTATGAGATAGCTCACATTAATGAAACCTTTTCAGGTAGAAAGTAGCTATTGAAATATTGAGATACTAATAAAATCCGTATCAAAACATGAGTTATGCAAAACACAGGGTGCACTTACAACTCTGAGCTCAAATATATGCAAGAGCATTTGGATTGACCATCTGAGATATGCATCAAAATATTTCTGTAAAATTACTTTAGAAACCTTATCATTTTGTTATTTTTCTGATAGCAATATATAAACCGATGGTCAGAGGTACACCATTAGAGATCCTAAAAAAGTAAGAAAACTCTCTAACTTTTAATGGAGCGTTAGAGCTTACAATTTAGTTTTTGCATGTATAGGCCCTGAGAAGCAGATCCGTAAAGACACTTCCCATTTACTTGAACTCGTGGCATATATGAGTTTTGAGAAAAGGATTATACCTGCAGGCAGTAATATGCTCTCTCCATAGCCATCTCACGTGACAATGAGCATTTGTATTCTCGCCACCAGTCAGAATTTTGCAGAAGCAGATATATGTCTGGTGTAACCTCCTGCAGTTTCACATAAGATGACTATTCAGAAGGGAAAAATAATAATGCATAGTTCAAATTGACTAATTCTGCACCTGGAGGCATATAAGATCTGGGCTGTGGTGCTGAATAAGATTTCCAAGAGCATACATCCTTCTCTGCAGTTCCAAATCTTCCCTGAACCACACATTGTATGTCATGATCTTTATGGTCTTCCTATCGGCATGAGTCCCAGAATCTCCTGTGGGAATTGCGACCATGGGCCATGGCAGACCAGACGCACATGAAAAATTAGTCAGTCTGAAAGACCAACTCGATTTCAACTGGCATAATGCAGCAAGCCGCGTTTGTTTTGTCAAACTGTCAACTGTCAAGTGGGTTAGTCAATCATGCGCTATCCTAGCTGGTTCCAATTAAGGGCCAGCTGCTTGAATTGAGTGTATTTTTAGTTGGGGGTTGGTAACTAAGTACCAGCCCCCCACTAAAAATACACTCAATCCGAGCAGGCCTAGGGGGTACAATCCCTGATATCTTTCTGATAATAATAGTATCATTAATGATTTAAATTAGGAAGAAATCAAATTAGAGATAATGCATCACTTAGCTTGGGCCTTTAAGCCAATTCGAGATATTTCCTTACGATGAAATTTGTTTAGATTCAGTTGTTAGGGCCAGCTAAATATATGAGTCTTGGTACATCCATTTTCATCAAGCAAGAAGAATTTCAATCAATCTTCTGACTACTTTCCTTCCAATCTCTATCCTAACTGTCTACACAATCAGCCATGCCGCCCGGCCGCCCTCCTGGCAGAAAAGCATACAAGGATATCGACTATCTGATTACCAAAATGTTTGAGGCATAAAATTAAATATGTACTATTTATAATTAATACGGAGTAGTACGATTCAAATGTTCATTCGCGTATATTTTTAATATTATTACAATTGTATTTTTAATATTAATGCAAAGTTGCCGGGACCGTATACAAATATACAATAGGGAAGCAGAGCCCAAATGGAGAAGCGATTCTTGGCACATTTATCAACGCCAAAACGAAATTTCCAACATTATAAAGGGAAATGGACCTTTCTGGGCGGGCGCCTTATGCCCTTCCTTCGAGCCCACGCCCTCGTCGGCGCACACCTGAATGACGTCTGGGGACGCCGAGCGTCCCCTTTTTCTCGAACACCTGTGGAGCGGGAGGAACGAGGCGCCTGCAACAGCGGCGAGGCCAGCGTCGCAGGAATCGGAGCTCCCAAGGTTTGACAGTGTGCAGAGGGCGCTGTGGCACTGGGACGAGGCACTCGATCCCGACGCTCCCAGTTCCAGCGGAGGGATCCTCACGGGAAAATGCGGAGGGGAAGGAGAGGTCATGGCTGGAGAGATGACCGTGAAGGTTCTTGGGAGGAAAAGGGTTTTGGATGGGAGGAGGCGGCGGAGGAAGAGGCGAGGCGACAGGGAGAGGAGAGTGGCCATCTGGATCTGCAAGACTGTAACAACAGCTTTGCTTGTATTATGGGCCGCCCAGACTCACAGCCTATGAAGCCCATTCACCTGCTCCCCTAGGCTAGATCCTAACGACAGCTTGTCTAAAGAAAAGATATTCTCAAAAAAAAATCTAAAGAAAAGATTCTAAACAGAAAATCTAAAGATAAAAAAATTCTAAAGACAATCACAATGGTGTTCTCTTAACTAACTCTTATTTGAGATTTGAAATTGCTACGCGCACACAATTGATCGTCCGATCTTTGTAAGAGAGTTAATCTGACCGTGCAATCCTTTAACACTGATTTGAACGGTGCGATATGCAGTGTCGGACAAAGGTCGGATGAAAATAATCTTTGTAACAGTTTTGTTTGAGATTTCTGTTATGAATGAAAGAGAAATAAAATAGAAAAGAGAATTAACTCTTCGTGCAGAGTCGGAGTCTTTGCCAAAAGTCGACTAAGAGTCCCTTAAGAATTACTCCCTCCGACCCATATTACTTTGTACTAAATCTGTGACAAGTAATATGGGTCGGGGGAGTAGCAATTTTAGCATTCTACGCAGTCGTATTCATTACTTAGAAGTCATCTAGAATCGATATAAAGACACAAACCCATTGTATGTGTTATTTCTAACTCAGTAGCCACGTAGGGCTCCGTCCCTATGGGCAATTTCGGCCATATCCGGTGGGATAGAAGTTGCCACCGTTTTCTACTAAGCGTGTGCTTTCTCTTTCTCCATCTCTCTCTCAAGTCAGCTCTCGCCTAAGCGTCATGCACCAACACTACATATGCACGGCATGTCCATGTCTCTATTGTGAGCAGCCACTTGAGCTAGAGACCGATAGAGTCATGGATAAACTTTGGGAAATGTGTCAGAACCGAGGGAAATGGATTTGGGTTGTTCGATCTAGCTCTCGCAAAACTCCGACAAGCTAGACTCGTCGTCGACGAGTGCCTCGAGTGTTGGTGATGTAGGTCGATTCATTTAAACTTTTTTTTTTGCGAGTGGTTCATTTAAACATTTTGATGTTGCATTCATTTTTTTGATATGTTTCAAATATGCATGTTAATTCTTGTGTATACGTAGTACTATCTCATGGTGATCCTGCCCTGCCAAAAAAAAGTTATAATGAATCTTATGGTGATTCTGCCCTGCATATTAATTGTTGCAGTTTCTTTAAGGTCATCTTATCTAGTACAACTGTAAAATCTGAATTCACCTAACAACTCACACACACACACTCTGCGCAAGTTAGGCCTACAAATTATACCTAACAGGCACGCTCTAATAGATTCCCAGTGAAGAGAACACGTCACACTACCACTAAGACGCAGTGAGCGTCGATGCCATCTACTAGAATATTTTGGGGACCTGCCCTGGTGAGAAATGGAGTCGATCCCAGGGATCGAACTCGGCCCAAATAGAAATATTTTTTTTAACTTAAATACACCACATGTAACAAGAGAAGATTAAAATCTTTCTGGTCTCAGCGCTCGAACCCACAACATCTTTTTCATCGAGCGGCTCGTGGGGGCTGGGCGCACCTGGTGCACGAGTTGGTTCGTTGAACTGGATACGTCCGTATCCTGCGCAACCAGCCAATCTGTGCACCAAGTGTGCCCAGCGCTTCCGAGCCGTTGGATGGACGAGAGAGGGACATGATTCGTTTAGAAGAAGTGCTACTAGACATTTGCAACACAAACCATGGATTGTTGATGAATCTAGGTTGAGATCCAGCCATCTTCTTCCTCAGCCTCTCCCGTGTCTCGTGTGATGGACCAGACGAGTGAAATCAAGGATCCCCCGGCTCTCTCCCTCAACCACTCTCTCTCCTGCCTGGCTCCGCCGCCCGCCATCAACCTCTCTCTCTTCACCGCCCGGATCTGCTCTCTCTCCCTCGATCTCTCTGTCCATCGTCAATGGACAGAGCTGGCGGCAGTGACGGAAGTAGAAAAAAAATAACCAGATGCACAACTTTAACAAGGACACAAATCAAAATCCTTGAGCCTGGTGTCCTGATGCTGCTGCGTCATAAAAAAATAGGTGTAATTAGCTCTAATTTCCTTTTTAGACCCTGGTGCATGTGCACCAGGCAGCCACCACCTGGCTCCGTCCCTGGCTGGCGGTGAATTCGGTGTGCGCTCCGGTGACAGGGATCCGGTAGCGCGGGGCGGGAACGGGTTCTCTACCCGTTCTGGACGAGAACGCGGATCCGAATCCCCACCCGGAGTTCCACGGCGTTGACGATCCCGTTGTCGAAGATCCCGGCGAGGTGGTTGCGCGTCGCGTTGAGTTGTGAGCTGGCACAACGCCCCTGGCTCCATCCCATCTTCCCCGAGCCCGGCAGACCACTGTCGTCCCTCTTTCGAATTCAGTATCGGCGAGGATGTGAAGCCCGGGTCCCGAGTCCGGCAGGCCACCGTCGGCCTCATCTTCCCGGAGTCCAGCTGGAGGCTCCCGGACGGGGCGATTCCTCAACCACGTGTCGTGGAGGTGGTTGGAGGAGGGTGGGGCGGAGTTGAGGGCCGCCTCCGGAGTTCGGAATTCAACCACCGCGGCCTCTTGACAAGAATTCTGCGGACTTGGCAACGCCCGCCGCCCGGTCACCAGAGAATCCATCACGTTCGACGAGAGGCTGGAGAGGAGGAGTCGCCGCGTTGTTGTAACAGATGGACAGAGAGGTTGAGGGGCAGAGGCGAGAGGGAGAGGGAGAGGTTGAGGGAAGGAGATGACTGGATCTCGCCCGAGATTCAGCAATAATGCAAGGGTCGTTTCGTTAATGTTCCAACGTCAACGTATGCCTCCGCATCTTTTTCATCGAGCGGCTCGTGGGGGCTGGGCGCACCTGGTGCACGAGTGGATACGTTCTCCTCTCTATTATCTCTTGCCCTTGCTGACCACCAGAGCACTAGCTCGGTCTCTATGTAGAGCGGTTTGTTTTGCGGCAATTGCTCGCTCTCTATGTAGATGGCCAACGGGCCGGGCTTCTCCGCGAAACCCGAAAATCCGACGGGCTTGGCCCGGCTGTGCCCGGCCCGACACCGATTTAATCGGCCGGCCCGGCCCGAGGCCCCGGCTCGAGGCCCCGGCTGTGTTTTTTCATGGGCTTCCTTTTCAGTCCCACCAGGCTTTACCGTGCCGGACCGGCCCGATCGATGGCCATCTATAGCTGTATGACGCTCAGTCGCTCACCACCTACACAAACTGGCAAACTGGCATTCTCAAAAAAACAAAAA
Source organism: Brachypodium distachyon (assembly GCF_000005505.3). Taxonomy (NCBI): domain Eukaryota; kingdom Viridiplantae; phylum Streptophyta; class Magnoliopsida; order Poales; family Poaceae; genus Brachypodium; species Brachypodium distachyon. The sequence goes on along the minus strand of NC_016132.3, from coordinate 9,804,685 downwards.
AACTACACAAACTGGCGCCCGGTTCGTCATCGTCGCCGACTTCTGTTTCCTCGTTCCTCCCAGGCCCAGCGTCTGAAACCCCAAAACCCTAAACCCATGGCGCCGCTGGCCCCCTCCGCCGGCGCTCGCCTCCTCCGCCGCCTCCTCACCACAGCCGCTGAGGTAGCGCCGGAGGCGGCACCCCCGGTCACGAAGAACGCGAGGAAGGCGGCGCACCCCATCGGGAAGAAGGTCCCGTCAGATACAGCGCAACCCGTCCCGAAGGTAGCGTCGGAGGCGGCGCACCCCGTCGCGGTTGATGCGAATAAGGCGGTGACGAAGGACTCGCGTCCTCTGTACCGGCGGCTGTCGGCGCTGGGGAACGCGGGGGAGGGGAGCGTGTCGCGGGTGCTGAACAAGTGGGTGCGGGAGGGAAGGGAGGCGCGCTCCGTGGACCTCGAGAGGTATGTCAAGGAGCTCCGCAAGTACAAGCGCCATGCCCAGGCCCTCGAGGTATGATACAACCCCCCCTCGTCCGAACACGCTCGTTCGCGTTCTCTGCTTGTTAATGTTGTTTAGGCCGGTATTGATGGAGGAAAGATGATTTTGCAACAATATTAGTTTAGAATGGAGATGGTGTGATTTGTAGCACTGGACTGATGTTGCCTTCTCCAGCTTATCTATGTCGTCCAAGTAGTTATGCTAGCTGGGGAAATGAGTGATTATAAGCTGCCTTATCGTATGCCTTGATGGTTTTATTTTGTTTCTGTCTTCCAAATTTCAAGTATCATATCAATTCCCTTGCTTTCAGTAAATCATGACAGTCTTAAACTGCCTAGATTGGCTTGATTTAGCCTGCTTTTTTTTTAGTTTCTTTAGCTTTCAATTTGATTGTGTTTCTTGCTTGGTTGCTTTGTTTGTGTCGGGGGTCCACTATTAAAAATACACGAAATTATAATTATTGTCATGCTCTTCGATTTATAATTTAACCTTGGAGGTGGAGCTGACGAGGGTGGTGCTGGTGCAGCCACGGAATGCACAGCATGAATGATACATGCATGAGTGTTCTCCCTTAATCATCCTTACCTAAACTTGGTGCGCTGAAGGTGCTGCCAACTGTTGCCAGATGCCATAGAGTTGCTGGATTAAGGCTCGATTTGGTATCCTGGAAATGAAAGGATTTTTTTTCCAGATTCCTCATAGACTGTTTCCGCTGAAATTCATTCCAAATAGACTAACTGTTTTTCTTTTCGATTGTTTCTGGTTGTGTGGACTGTGTGCACACTTAGTATATTTCTTTTGTCTCTGTCTCAACTTTGAACTTCAGGGCTTTCCACCTATGAAGTAATTTGGCTTGTACACTGTCAGAGAAAATACTTTGTTGACACTGATAACCTCTTTTCTTAGTGGCAAAAGAAATATTTTACTGGAATTTGTAAAGATTCCATGCTGCAGAACATCAGACCACAGTAGCACAAAACCAGTCTGCTGGACCTTAGACTGTTGGTTTTGTTTCTGTTTTCTGCTTCATAATCTTGTGTCATGTGTAGAATAATATACTATCAAACACAGCAGGGAGGAGATTTAATATGTTTGATGTTCCATAGTATTTCAATATCTGCAATAGTATGTTATCACAACTGTGTGCTCAGCTGTCCTCAAGGTCAGGCAAAATTAGTTTTTAGTATGGCTGGAGTTGTCAACTCATCTTGTTTCTTACCTTCTGTTTGTAGTTCTGCCATTGGCTTTTAGTTATGGTTATAATACTTATGGCAGAATGTTTCTTGGTTTATGGCAGTTAATGGATTGGATGGTTCATACAAAGGGTATGAACATGTCGTACACCAACCATGCAATACGTTTGGATCTCGTTTACAAAGTGCGTGGCATCGAAGCAGCTGAAAAATATTTTAATGGTCTTCCTGATCCAGCCAAGAACCATCGAACCTATGGGGCACTTCTGAATTGTTATTGCTCATCGAAAAAGGAAGAGAAGGCAACAGATCTCTTCCACAAGATGGATGATCTTGGCATCGCATCCAGTACTCTGCCCTTCAACAATCTGATGTCCCTTTACATGAAGTTAGGCCAGCATAAGAAGGTTGCTGGCCTGTTTGAGGAGATGAAGGCGAAGAATGTTAAACCGGATAACCTTACATGCTGTGTTCTCATGACCAGCTATGCAGCATTGAACAAGATAGATGCTGTTGAAGAAGTTTTAAAAGAAATGGAAGAAAAAAATGCAGCTCTTGGGTGGTCTGCATATAGCACACTCGCTTCCATCTATGTGAGTGCTGGTTTGGTTGAGAAAGCAGAATCTGCTCTGAAGAAACTCGAGGGCCTTGTTCAACCTCGTGATGGCAGACAGCCCTTTGATTTTCTTATGAGCCTATATGCTTCAGTAGGCAATTTGAGTGAGGTCAACAGAGTATGGGATGTCGTTAAGGCCACTTTCCCAAAGGTGACTAACACAAGCTACTTCAGCATGCTTCAAGCTCTGTATAAGCTCAATGACGCTGATCGCATAAAGCAGATTTTTGAGGAATGGGAATCTAATCATGAATGCTATGATGTGAAGCTGACAAATATTATGACCCGAGCTCACCTGAAGAATGGCCTGACCAAAGAAGCCGAGCTATTGTGGGAGAAGGCCAAGGCAAAGGGTGCTGATTTTGACTCTAAAACATGTGAATTGTTTCTCGATCATTACATGGGGACGGAGGATATGAAATCAGCACTGCACTGGGTCGAGAATGTAACAAAACTCCCCAAGAAAGCAGGAAAGCTAGATCAGGAGAAGATCCAGAAGTTCTCCAAGTACTTTGAAGAACAGAAGGATGTGCAAGGTGCCGAGAAGCTATGCAGCTGCTTGAGAACGCTAGGGTGCATTGACGGCAAAGTGTACGAGTCCCTCCTGCGGACATATCTGGCAGCTGGTGAGACGAACCATTCGCTCCGTCAACAGATCAAAGACGATAAGATTGAGATATGCTACGACATCGGGAAGTTACTCAAGAGGATGGTTGACAAGGGACGATGAAGGACATGTTTTTCCCCTAGTTTACATCAGTGATTTCTTCTGATTCCTTCCATGAACAGCAGAACTTAGATGTGATAAGATCGAACTGTTGTCGGCCCGTATTCTTGGTCATGGTTGAGCTGATGTTTCCATCCATCCAGCTTTGCTGTTTTGCTTTCTGAAGAAGCAGAACCTGGCCGCGAGGAGATTTTTACTAGCGCAACGTGTAGTCTTGTCTTGAGGAGGCTTTCCCCTACACTTATATAATTTTTGCTTTTTTTCTGTATGTAATGGCTGTTTCGGACTTCCAGTACTGGTCGTTAGCAAGAATCCTACTACAGTATCGTTTCTCTTTCTATCTCTGCGTGCCATCAGTTTGATGCCCTGACAGCGATGTGTCCATGCTCGTCCGAACTATAGTGTGGATAAGTCTTTGTGAACAGGGAAAACATCGGTGGTAGAGTAGACTAAAGTTGTCATGTAAACATTCATAGGTTCCCGCTTGTCATACGGTGTGGAAATGCTAATTTTCTTGTCATGTTCACTCTACAAAATTATTTATATTAGGCAAAAAAAACAAGTTGTGTGATCTGATTATTTTGTGGTATATGCTGTCAAGTCGTGTGAAATATAGATAAGAAAAAGTTATGCACCTAACCTATTGCAAGTTGACTAGTTAAACTAGTTTATTACAGAATAGGCTTCCAAACTTGATTGGACAAGCTTCAGCCAAACCTTCTCTCCTTGCAAGAAAATTTGACAACAAGATAATACCTCACGAGAAATAGACCACAATTTGTGTGTTTTATAGGGAAGCTAGGTATTTAACATGCCGGTAAAGTTTACTAATCGTAAAATTATATTATTGAAAGGAGGTTAAAGTACAGGCTGTGACTTACGCGGGCGTATATTCAGTCTATTGCGAAATTCATGGAGTGAAAGTATCCTCAAAAGAAGAAAAATACTGAAGTAACTACAACATAAATGAGAATGTTTATCCATGGCCTTCTGGTGGACATTCAGAATCCTAATCTCTTGCAAAAGACAGCAATGTTTCTGCTACTACAGCCTACTACTAGTAGTAGCAAACAAGAGGCCATCTTTATTAGATGCGGTAGCTGATTTTCTTTTGGTTTGTCCACTCGTTGTCGCTGCTACTAGTTCATAGAGTCCACTTTATGCCGGTTCAAAAAGAACGGCTAAGTTTCAACACGAAAGACGTTTCAAAATGTTCAGTCCCATCAGACAAGCAATCAACATGTAGAGAACTCACTGCTGGTCGCAAAGCTTTTCCTCAAAGACATGACTCAATAGAGAAAACTAATCTCATCAAAGCTAACACTAAATATAGAACCGCAGATAAAATGCTAAAACCACAAAGGTCATCTGCGCATGATCAGTGACGATTACACTAAGCCACTAGGCTTATTTTCCTCAACTAGAATAGTCTATTTTACAGAGCAAGTTTAAAATATAAACATCAAGGCCTGGGTTTCAGAATTGTTCCGAAAATAGGGTCACTTGCCCCCTCCGGGGCCTCCGAGTGTGAGCACAACATCATGAAGGTCACTGCTGCTCCTCTCTGGCTCAGACTTGATGACCTTCGCCGGGAACGCGCGCCGCGCATGGTGGCTGCAGTCTGGCAGTACGAAGCCTGTCGCCTGCGGCACCGGCCGGGCATGAACTGGGAAGGCATGAGCCAGCACAGGGCGCTGCTGAGGCGGAACGGCGGCGCCAGTCAGAATCTGATGGTGCATTGTTGGTCTTGGAGCTGTTACTCCAGGCCCCTGAGATGAAAAATGGGATGGCAGGGAACATCAAGAACAATTCAAAGCTGAATAACATGTGCATCATTTGTGGTTAGTTCGACAGATGGATATTCTTACAGGAGCAAACAGAACACCTCTGAAGAGCTGCCCATTCACGACAGCTGTCATGAGGTACCCCGAGTCGAAAGCTCCATCGATTGTCCCATGGACCTCAGCTCCAATCTGCGGATCAAACAACCAAAGACAGTAGGTGTGAGTTAACACAATGATATGGCAGCATAAGCAAGCGTTGTGGAAGAGAGAAGAGGCGTACAAGAGGTGGACCAGATGGCCGGACGTGCTGCTTAGGTTCAGTTGCTAGGAACTGCACTTCATGTCGTTGTTGAGGTGCAATGGTGCGGAGAAACTGATCGGTCTTCAGAGGCCTTATTGACATACCTCCAGTAGTCCTTAGAGTACCGTTGGTATTGAGACGGACAAACGGTTGCAGCGCTGAGATTGAACCGTTGGGGGATGCTGAAAGTTTCTGAGCTCCATTCTGCTCCTGATCGGATTGGGAAGGCGACGAATGTTGGGAAAGAGACAGCGAGTGCTCCTCCTGCTCCAATTCAATCTCATTTGGACGAACATCCCCGGTTTTTCTTCTTTTCACATGGCCATTCTCTAAAGATGTCAACGTTGTACCAGTAAATCCAAGAGTTGGAAATATAAGACCCATCGATAGAAATAGATTTGGAAGGATATCCGCTTACCTCCTATACCACGCAGAAAAGGATTTCTTTGTTCAATTTCTGCTTCTCGAGGTCTATGAACGGGTTCGCCATTGCTCGCGCTTGCATCCTTCTGCTGTAACATATTGCGCATGACATTTGGTTTGATTTTATTTTTCGTGTAAGAATTCAATAATCATGCTGCTTATATGTAATTTAAGCTACTCACGTTTTCTGCCCTCAAGAACTTGCGCCTCTCCTGGCTCCAGTGGTTGCTCAAAATTTTGCTCATTGAGATGTTGTAGCGACCATTTGGATGCCCTGAGCCCAATTGCAGAATGAGGAGCTCATTGAGGGGGCGTTCATCCTCACCACATCTGTGAATTTTCAAGGTCAAACTGTTACTGCATAATGAAGTGAAAATGTGTTGTTTCCCACGAAACTACACTTGGTTGTTGATTTGTTTGTGCAAAGATTACCCTCCATAGATTGCGATATCAGTGTTCATGATGACCGCGGAATGAGAAAACCGTCCCTGAGGCTGCTGCCCGCATATCTCGAGCTGGGTCCAAGACCGACTTGGGACATCAAGAATCCAGGCGTCGCTGTAGTACTGCTTATCACCAACTCCTCCAATCACATAGATCTACACAGACACGCTTTACTTAGCAAGTGGGGTAGCACAAAATTTCCTCACCAAAATAACTAATCTCATTGATTCTGTACAACAACATGATGCTGACCTTGGACCCAATGCCAAGAGCTGCATGACCTGCACGGACACCAGGGGAGGCTCCTTTCACCGGAAACTGCAAATCAATGAAGCGAGCATCAGAAATTCATGAACTCCTGAGAAAAAACTACACAGTAATATATCTGTCTTAACACAGTACTAGTACCCGGCCAGAGCCATGGGGAAACATGGGCATGTTATCAGCATTTCAGCAAACACCGTACGTGCATGTAAAATGACAAGGACATGATGACGACGATGATGTACAGTACTAGGCTTACCCTTGACCACGCCATGGTGTCCATGTCGAGCACGTCCACCTCGCCGTGGTACCGGTCGCCGCAGTCCCCGCCGTACACAAACAGCCTGTTCCCAACAGCAACAGCGCCGTGGCTGTCGCGGGGAGCGGGGCCGTCCCCGCCCTTCACCTCCGGGGAGGTCCACGTCATGGTGGGCACGTCCAGCACGTGCACGTCGCTGAGGTAGTTGCCTTCCCCTTCGCCGCTGCCGCCGAACACCACCAGCCTGTCGCCGCCGCCGGCCACGGTGACGGTGTGGCTCTCCCTGGGGGACGGCGGGGTCCCCTTGCAGGCCGGGCGGCTCCACTCCTTGGTGCGCAGGTCCAGCACGTGCAGGTCGTTCACCTTCTTGGTGCCGTTGGTGCCCCCGAAGACCATCATCCGGTGGCCGATGAGCGCCGCGCCGTGGCTGTCCCGCGTCCCCGGCTTCTGCCCCGTCGTCGCCAGGGAGCTCCACGCCATGGTCTCCAGGTTCAGGGTGACCACGTCGCTGAAATGCAGGCCCCCGCAGCATCCCTGAAAGAATTCTTCGTTAACGCACTGCGGTAAAAACATACGAGTAGTACAAGAATTTCTTGGTAAAGGCATTTTGTGATTGTGGTCTGGGCTGCGAAAATTCAAGGACGGTTCTTTGCGGTCGGTGAGCCAGGTACGGTGTGTGTAGCTAGCGATCTTGCTCGGGTTTATGATTCGGTTTGTGTGACCACAGGCATCTCAAGGAACAAGCAACTGGAGTGGTCCAAAAGGGTGGGGGGAAAGGGAAACAACAGCGAAAAGGCACAGGCCTGTTCTTTCCTTTTCCACTGTTTTTGTTTCTCTCCGAGGGACCACCGACTCGTAAATCTTGTGAAAGAACTCTTGTTCCAACAAATGCATGGCTTCGTTTTCCTTCTTCCATGGGAGATTTTTTTTAGTGCGAAAAAAAATACGAATATTGGTTTTGCAGGTTGCGACTTGCGACGAACTTAGCTGACAGTAATTAATTCCAAAGGAAAAGTCAGTAGATTTCTTTACTTTTCCTCGTGGAGGAATAAAAATATTAACTTGCAGCAAAGGACGGAGGTCTCACGGGCGCACTTTAGGTGAAAGCTGCTAGTGAAACGTTTTGTTACATTACTGCGGTACAGGACAAAACACAACTCCATGAGATTATTAACACCAAAAAGGACACTTCTCCTTACCCAGAAAAAGGTCCCCGAAAATTTGTCAGAACCCCAGAGTCCCTCTTCGTGCTAAACTAATTCTAATCTGACGAAAAGAAGAACGTCGTTCGGATAGCTGAGCAGCTTTTCCATATCCCATGAGGCCATGACCACAACACTTGCAGGCTAGCAGCAACAACAAAAATGAAGAAACTAGCTAAGCAGAAGAGATACCATGATCAAGAACACGAAACGAACGGATAAAGAACTAGCAATGGATGCGAAGGAGGAAGGAACAGAATCGACAACGCTGGATGGAAGACATACCCCGAAGACGTAGATGACTCCTTCGAAGAAGCAAGCGGAGTGCCCCCATCTCTCCGGAGGGTTGAATCCCACCACCTTTGGGTACAACCACATTGCCTTCCTCCTCCTCTCCATCTTCCCCTCGTTCTCTCTGTTTTTCTGCTTCTCTTTGTGAGTGAGACGAAGAAGCAAGGAGGAGACACAAGGAGGATATGGAGGAGAGGAGAAAGAGCAGGAGAGAAAAATCGCAACAAGTATAGAGTCACACCAGACCAGAGGTCCCTGTTGCTGATGAGATTTGCCACAAAGGGGGGGGGGGAGGGGAGAGAGAAGGGCTAGTGAGGCATCACACATCAATCAATCCAGCCATCGCTCGGACAGACAGACGTGGACAGGAAAAGATAGGTGCCTCTCAATTCATGTCCAAGGTTTGCAGCTCACTGTCACCACCACCAGTCCACCGCCACCCACTGTGACAGCCAACGATGGCACAGCACGCTGTCTACTACGAGTACTCTCAAAGGCTGGAGGAGAGAAGCTGAGATGAGCTGAGGTGAGCTCGAGTGACCGTCAAAGTGTTTTATGAGGCCGTGTAGTTGTAGGAGGAGCGAGCCGCATCTACGGAGAGCGTGTGTGTATGTGTGCTTGGGGAAATGTGCGCATGGGAATGTGTGAGGGTGGTGGCAGAGGGAAGAAAGGAGTATCTAATTGAGCGAGCGAGTACTCCTATACAGCATACAGCTAGCTATACTCTCCCCCTCTCTCTCTCACTCACCCCCTGTGCTTGGTTTGGTTGGAGGATGGATTTGTCTAACTGAAAATGATGGGGAGTGGGGGAGTACATTGGGGTGTGTGGATGTGATGGGGAGGCGTGTCACTCATGGGGTTTGGTGGCGCTGCGGATTCTCAAGGTGGATGATAGTGTTGCAAAGGCGCGAGAGGGGGTGGATTCGGTGTTGGTTCACATGTGCCTTGCTTCGAGTGTTTCTCACCCTGTGTCGAGGTTAGCGACAAAAAAAACTAGACCTGATATGAGTAAACAAGAAACGCAATTTTCAACAACAACAAATTGTCTGTAGTTCGATTGTTTCCTCTTGAGCTACAAACAGACGCCAAATTTATTAAGGCAAAATGTCCTTAAACTCATTTACCACAGAACAACGAAACAATACATTGGCTGTCATTAGAGTTGTCCACTGATGTCACTAAGAGCAAGATTAATAGTTTAGCCTGCTGCTGATCGTAAGCTTTTGCTACGTTATCATCAGGGATTTTTTTGAAGAGGAATGTCATCTTTAGGTAACATGTATAATAAGTTGGCTACAAGAATGTGTTACTTTATTATGAGCAGGCACACATTATAGTCTCATGGAGTGCCTAGGAACACGTGCTGCAGCTGGTTATTAGATAGTAGCCCACGTTTCTTCTCTCTCATTTTCTCTTTCTCAACCTAAGCAAAGATATATTTAAATCGTTATAGCCTGCTTACATCACCTTATTATTCTTGCTCTAAAGTCCAATGGTTTTGTTTGTGGATTCATGTAATTCAAGTGTTTCTCGTGTCAAGTTAGCCACAATAAGAAAACAGGCCTGCTACGAGTAAATTAGGTATGAACCTTGAAATTTTCAACGATGAAAAATTACTCCTTCCTTTCATGTCTTCCATGTATTAAGGGCCTTTCCAAGTTTGAGTTTTCTAGAATTACATAATCATGTTTTCAAAGAAATTTAAATCATACCTTAACTTAATTGCAAGTCTTTTGGTTATAAATCTGTATAAAGTATGATCATTGCATGTCTAACATTCGAAAGCTGCGCTAATTGCAAGTTATTTGAGGTCCAAATCTATTGGTCAAAACAAAAATAAAAAAATTCTTCAAAATACGTATTATTTGTGTTGGTATCAGATGTTTTTAAAACCGAACTTCACATATATTGGAAGGAGGGTTATATAGTTTAGTTGTTTTCTCTAAGTTACAAAAGGTACTAACATTATTTAGGAGTAAAATGCATCAATGATCCTTAAACTCGTTTACCGTGATCAATTAGGTCTCTAAACCGCCCAACACTGAAATCGGACGTTGGTGTCAACATTGTCCACTTTTGTTACCAAAGTACGCCCATTTCGTTTTCAGATTCATAAACTTATGGTTCTGACCTAGGTAATAGAATTGTACTCCATCCATTCCACAAAACACCTCATATGTATTTGTGCACTTGGACCAAGTCAGCTCTCGTTTCTAATGCATGACCACTCATATTGGATTAATAGAAAATGGATGCGAGTAGTTATTGACCGGGTACGGTACCAAGAAAGAAACAAGGTTATATGACCACTCATATTGAACAAATGAGAAAAAACGAGGCAAAATGTGTAAGATAACGTTATCTTAGACATTTTAGTGATGTGGCATGCTAATTAAGGAAGAAAGAGGGTGGTGGTCTCTTAACCAAGAGATTCTATTGAGATGAACTTTTAGAAAAGAATATGTATCTTTTGTTATCAACCATATTAAGTCTGGGGAAAAGATATTGTGTGTGTGGGGGGGGGGGGATTGTTATGTTGTCTGCAAGAAAATCATTGATCATCACCACGACCTATGTAACCACCTAAATGACACTAGGCAAACAAATAACAACTTTTCTACGTGAACGAAACCAAACCTGACTGGTGCAGCTCTATTTTTGTTCGAAAAGAGGAAAATCCCAGCATGTGCATTCGACCGTAGCCCATTGAGAAGAAAATGGTGTCTAGATAATTTCTAAAGGAACATGTTAGCACTGGAAAGACGCTACGGTAATACATTTAGAAGCAATGACGGAACTACATGTAAGCATTGGTGTCAAATGACACCAATGGATTTTCACTAATCTATTTTAGAATAGATAAACTAGAATACCCCTGGCTTTTCCACATCAAAATCCTACCAATCACTGGTCAACCATATTGACATCGCTCCATCATTTCAAATGGTTATGGGACTCATGCAGCTAACTCAAACACAACGTTTTTTCTGGCTTCTCCTCATTGACAGACTGAATACCAGAGACATGCTTCATAAGAAGAATTCCTTCCTTCCATCATACTTATGCATCATGTGCAACAGAATGGCAAATGAGACAAGAGATCATCTATTTTTTGAGTGCCCTTTTGCCTTGGCATGTTGGCATTATATAGAGTTAATTGGATCTATGCCATTATAATTTCCACCGGTTGAAGATATGCCATTACAAAAACTTGACTTGGAGAAATGCCACTATAACATTTTTATACCTCTATTCATGCCATTTTGTCTAATACCTCAGCACGTATACTGTCGAAATACGTATAGACATAACTCTATATGAACAGTTTTTTTCCATCCCAAGTCAAACAGTTCTATTCTTCTTATTCCCCACGCACTCCTCATATCCTTTCCCCAACGGTGGACTCATATTACTATTTTTTATTTTCTGTAATTTTTATAGATTTTTCTGAGAAGATTGAATGTTGGGCCAAATTTGAATTTTTTAACTTTTATGGGTGTGGAAGACTCGAACGTACTGCTGAACGTTGTAAATAGGGGTATAATGGTACATACTGTTGTACACGCTGAAATACATGTAATTTATGAACACTTATTGGTCTTGAGTGGACAGAATGGCATTGATAGAGGTATAAGAAAGTTAGAGTGACATTTTTCCAAGTCAAGTTTTTGTAATGGCATATCTCCAACCGGTGAAATAGAGAGTGGCATAGCTCCAATTGACCCCATTATATATGTCCTCAATTTGCTCCACAACAGTCTGTCCATGCAAACATCTCATCACCGAAGAACGAACTGAAGGTCCCTTTGCACATGGAGATCACTACCCTTGTTGCTTGGAGCATTTGGAGAAGTAGAAATGATTTCATCTTTCAAGGGATCACTCACTCACTTTACAGATGCAAGACAATCTTCAAGGAAGAACTTAACTTGGTCTTCCATCGAGCCAAGAGAAAGAGTTATCATTTTCTAAACCAATGAATTGATGCTTTTAGATAGCTTTTCTCTAAACCAATGAATTGATGCTTTTAGATAGCTTCTCTTTTAGTTTCTTTCTTTTTCATTTTATGTGAATATATACTTTTATTAATATAATTTCGCAGTAGGTCTTATGGCCTATCGTTTTCCCTAAAAAAATAAACTAACTTCACTTAAAGTGACACTAACGATGATTTGTTTTTGGGAGAGTATATATTTAGCAAAAGTGTTTTTTTTTCCCCCTTAGTACAAGAGCAGAAGGATTCCTCGAAGGAGTGTCGCTAGTTGTTGGTCTTGTCACCAACGTGCCATACCCGCACCGTTCCTATCTGATCTCCCATGCAGCACGCTTCACGCAACAGCCGCGCAGGGTCTCGTTCATCTCTCGTGCAGCGCACAAGGCACAGCCCAGCCCCATAGCATGTCGTACACCGACTCCTCCGATCCCAAGTTCCCAACCGCCAAGACCAAAGGCATCGTTTCCGTGCGTAGTGGATGTTCAAAGACCGGCATCACCACATCAATGGCGATGACAGAAAGGGGACGAACATTGCGGTCGTGATGACGAGAGTGACACCAATTGGCCGGGTTGATTTCTTCCCCTATTCCAAACTACAGGCAAAAAACTTTACCAAGGACGGACAGTCGATGTTGAGTTGCAGTAAGATATTATCACGTCACTAAGATAGCTAGGAAACTAGTAAGTCACAGTGATAGCAGATAGCACAAGTGCACAAATTGCGTGCAGTACTGTACTGATCCTGATCCTCTACAGAACAAGTGCTAAGCTAGCAATTCCGTCCCAGCCTCTACTTGATCCTGTTCATTCAGACCGAGCAGTTAGCACCCTGCCTTTCGCCGAAAGAATTACGAGTAATAATTTAAGTACCCTGTCCTGACCCAACGATTCCATCGGCAGACTTGCTTCCCACTGAAGCTACCACGCGCGACGACCAGCGGTGCTACTACGAACCAAGCGATTGAATCCCTCGCCTGTACAGGTAGATCGGGCGTTAGGGCACTGATGTTGACAAGAGGAAATAAAAGACCCGTAAGTAAACGTGGCCAGTGGCTGGCTGGCCAGACAAGGGGAGGAGGAAGATAACATCAGCCTCTGGCACCCCCCTGCTTTGCTTGTTTCTTAGCCCAGGTCAATGGCTCCTGATACGTTGGCATCAGGCACAACAGGAGAGAGGCCGGCCCGCGTGCACTGGCGATTCGTGCGTGCATAGTGGCCATGCAGCCCTGCAGCAGCAGCAGTTGGATACTAGCTCGCACATCACATCTCATCCTAACGAAAGGTCCCATCTCGCGATGTGAAAACCCCTGGAAAGCAACGACACCCTTGCAAGGGTCATGGTACCGGTACTAGTAGTAGTGTAGCAGTAGCACGGGTACCAGTGTATAGCTTAGCAATCGACGTGTCACGCGCCCAATCTTTATCAGCTTGTCGTAGTACGACTTCAGACTGTTACCCGCGCCGGTGTTTACTGATGCTTGCAGCATTAAAATGCACCTGTAATTGTCGGTTAATTAGTCAGATAATTTCTCTGGTGGGGATCCTTCCTCCTTGGGAACAATGGTACACTACGTACTGGAAGTAGAACTAGCTGCATACGGTGTGTTTTTATTATAGAAGCTGACAACGCTTGCCGTTGAAGACATGCACTCGGGTTGCTGCGGTGCTGTCCTTTCCGCCACTCACTTGGAAAGAGAGATGACGAGGGGGGTACCTGTCATGAAAGCGCCAATTCACTTGCTTGCTTACTGGTGCCGCCCTTATTAAGTTGATCGTTTGTGCTAACTATGCATAGCTTTTGTCAGGTCTTTTTCAGGTGGCCACGCCCCTGTTGACACAAGAAAAAATAAATAGTCAACCGAGGGCGAGGGGTGTCACGTATGCAGTTATGCTTGGGCAAAAATGCAACGATTACATCATTTATCCTCATGTTTACCTCATTTAGAGAAACTAGTTAAACGAAGCTGCTACACGTCCGACAGAATTCGTCCCATACGATATGACTCACATGCCTAATGCTCACTCTATTTCAAAATACACCTCATATAGATTTGTGTATTTGGACCAAGGCAACTCTCGTTTCTAGTACTTGGCCACTCATATCGGGTGAATAATAAATGGATGTGATTAGTTATTGGCCGGGTGCGGGTACCAAGAAAAAATGAGGTGTATTATGAAACAAATGAGATAAATCTATACACGTTTTATTGTGGAACGGAGAGAGTAGCATCAAGAGGTAAAGCGCTAATAGTATCGAGGGAAATTAGTTGTACATATAGACGAACTTACAAGTTTTCTAAAAATAGTTATACTCACTCCGTCCACAAATAAGTCTACGTTTGCCTTTAAAATTTGTCCACAAAAGAGTACTTCTTTCTCAAAGCACGTAAGAGTAAAAAAAAATTACTTCTCTCTCATCACAAGGAAATCAAACCCAACATATTTCTTCATGCACTTAGCTTATTGAAGGTAAAATAATTGAAGATGAGAGATGGTGGTTCGCATATTCCTGATGCATTTAATACCTTACTTCATAATTTGTTATGAAATTTCCATATGTACAGTTATTTGTGGACGGAGATAGTACATTTAACGTTTTTTCATCACTGTGTTTTTACCCGCCTCGACAAAGGCGTCATTGTTTCTTCTCCGAGAAAAGAAGTTGACGACCCGTAGGCCTTCCACCACTGTCGAATCAGCAGTAACGAAGTAAGTGAATTATTCATCGAGAACTTCCAAATCTACTGACCATTGTACTTTCACTTTTTCTGGACAAATAATTTTAGTGCTGTGATCTTAGTGGATAAGGAAGGTGAGCCTAAGCAGAGATTGAAAGAAGATTGAATTCATGGTAAATAAATTGCGTGGAACATGTAGTACTCCCTTTACCCATATTACTTGTCCAGAGGGGTAGTAGTTTGTCGTCGTGGTTTCTTTTCCCTAAAAATACTGCATGCACAACTAATTTAAAGCAGATGAAGCACTTCGTATTTAAGCATGAGTGGCTAATGCTTGTCTTAAAGCACAAACTAGTCTAGTGTATATCTGGTGTGTTGTCATTACACGCTATCCTGACGTCATAAAATGAAGAAAAAAACAAAAGACAATTTTGCAATCTTGTCTCGATTCTCCAGGCGTTCCTTGTACTCCTCGATTTTTGAGTATTTATTTTTTTCCTCACTCGTCTTCGGGATTTGTGGTGGAGAGCAAGAAGGTCTTGACTCTCAAGTCTCAACCTCCTCACATCCACTGAGCAGTGCTTGGGTTTCCCAAATTTGTTACTGAGGCAGTTTATGTTCTCAAGGAGACTTTGAAATTCGCAAAGCACCCGAAACCAAGAACACGCACAAGTCCTTGCATCGAGTAGTATTCAATTTGAGCCACCAGCTTGGTCCAGGCTTTGTGTTTTGGGCTCCCTTGCGTTGCATGGTTCGATGCGAAGACGCGACACACAAAAAAAACTCGCTTGCTTCTGCTCCTGGTAATGGTGGTTTGCTTTTGCTCGTGAAGCCGTGGATGTGCGGGCATAGAGGTTGGTGCCCCCAAATTCTCCAACACTTTTTTCTTCTTCTTCTGCGGTGAGTAGAAACACAATTTGTTTTCGATCAGATTGGTTGACTTGGAGCATGTTTTTAAGAAAACTTTCATTGCTCTGTTGCAAAAGACTGATCATAAAATTGTAAATTGTAGCACTCCGTGTCCGTGATAGATACGGCGAAACACTCTGCCATTAGCATTTTTTTAGGGGACACTCTGCCATTAGCAATGCACGAGAAACGGAGAGCCCGACCATTCCTAGACTAGTACAGGATAACGTCAACAAACTGCAAACGTCTAGCGGCCGGGCCGCCCGTCGCGGAGACGAGAAGATCGGCCCATGCTCCGAGCGACCGAGCGGATGCTGGGACCGCGGCGCTTGCGCAAATTACCGCCACATCATGGCGCGCGGCCCCATCGAACGTGTCCCGGGAGGAAAAGGTGTTGTTGCGGCCGGGCCGAGTATCTTTTACGGACAAGACCCAGCAATATTCCTCTTGCTATCAAAACGGGGACAGTACTCAAATGTGGAGTACCACTGTAACCTCAATAAGGCCACTGTCATCAAATGTGGGGTTTCGACCAGATTCCATAGAAAATATGGATACGATTTGATACTCGACCTTAGAACTTGCAAACTACTCCAAGCTACTCCTACTCCACGTTTCATATCAATTTGATGGACAGATCGACTTTAACCGCTAAAGTTGATATATGTCACGCGTCTCACCTAGTACTACTAGTAAGCTTTGTACTTGTACGGACTACTCCCGTCGAGCGAGGGAATTGCACGTTTCACCGCTTGTCGGGGACAATTTTGCTCCATACACCAGTTGAAGAGAATTATTGTAGATTTCACCAATCAGTGGTCTAATCTGTTGCTGATTAGATCCTAATGGGCTGTTAGGCGAGTTACTGCGTTTTCTCACAGGGCCCCCCACCGGTCAGTGCCAACGTGGACCAAGGCACTTGCCATGCCCCAGGTCGGGAGGCAACCGAATAAAAAGAAAATAATGTACTCGGGCGAGCCACATTATGTTGTGTGCCATAAATTAGCTTATTTTGGAACCTGCAGATCTAGCTCGAATTTGTGTTTGGATTCCGTATTTGCACAAATCTAGTTCTTGTATGCACACTATGTCAAATTTTCTCAGATTATAATTTTTTCAGAGGAAGAAGACGATTGGGTCTCCTTCCACTGAATCAGGGTTTATTTTTCTTTTATTCGATTGCCTACAGACCCGACCGTGTCCATCGTGGCAAGTGTGTTGGTCCACGTTGGCAGTGACCGGTGGGGGACCATCCATCAGGAACAACGATAACTCGCCCAACAATCCATTAAGACCTTTCTATAATGAATTAGACCAATCTATTACTATCTATTAAATTGGAGTTGGTACTGATGGTTGGACTCCGTAAGTCAACTTCATTAAAATTACAACCAATATGTCACTACCCGTTATTTTTTTTCGTCCCGTCTTATTCACGATTCCTTCGTCAAACGAGCAAGCCCAAGCCCCCCAAACCCGATGCATGGGGCGTACCTGCCTCCGAGCAAAGCCGCCAGGCCGCCGCCCGCTTCCTCTGCTCTCCCACCGTCGCCGTCGCTGGACCCCTTCTCGACCTCTGCCAACCACCTGCGCACCCCCTTGCAGCCAATTCCAGCCACCGAAGGAAGCCGCTCCCTTTGCCACGGGTGTAGAAGAAGGTTGCGCTGGTGCCAAGGCCGAGCAACGGATTTGATAGCCTCCCGTCGGCCTCCTCCTTCGTTTGGCCGCCGCCCGTCGACCTTCTCAAAATAAAATACGACATAATACTTGTATCGCTAGATTTGTTATCAAAATTACTTCATAATACTTGTGGTTTCATGTCATACAAACCACACATTAACATACTCCCTCTTATCCTAAATTGTTGTCGAAATATTACATGTACCTAGACGCTTTTAAAAAATAGATACATCCATATTTGAGCAAATTTGAGTCAAGAATTTAGAACCAGAGGGAGTAGTAATTTGTGGTCAAAGCCTTTGTCTTAACGAAAACTAATATGACATATTTTAAGGAACAGAGTGAGTATATCCATAACCTACACATGAATAACGGGACGACCCATTGGGTATATCCATAAGCATAAACGTTGACACATAACCTAACCATACAGGTTGGATATCCATGCGCAGGCTTACTACACAAAAAATAAAATAGCTTGTACTTTTGTTGACCCGTAGTAATGTATGGGTTTCGTAGCAACGCACGGGCACACATGCTAGTATGTATACCAATATATTTAAATTGGAGCTGGTGCTGATGGGACGGTCGCCGCCGTAGGTTAACTTCGTTAAAATTATAACAAATATGCCACTGCCCGTTATTTTTTTCTCTACAATTTTTTTCACGACTTCTCCAACTCCGTTTTACAACTGACGCCACCACACCCGCATGCCGACCTCGACGGCGCATGAATTGCCTATGCAGAAACTAAAAATAAATAGTTTGTGATTTGTTGATCCGTAGCAACGCACAGGTACTCCGTGTTAAAAATTTCCTTCCTTCAACTTGTAGTGCGCAAAACTGTCCCCAACAAATACTGGAATATGCAATTTCCTCGCCGCCGAGGCTAGGCGAGCCCCCGCCTCACGGGCCGGCGCGTCCCCGCTGTTTCCGACCGTCAGGCGCTGCCGGGTAAACGGACAGTTCACCCGTCTCATGCGGACCTCGATCGGCTCCATGGAAGATCTCATCACCCGTCGCGTCGCATCGGACACTGCGTTTGCGCGTCATTCTCGCCGTCCGGACGCACGCACGCATCGAGTCAATCCCGCCACTAGTAGGACCGTAGGAGTACTGAAATCACCGAGGTGCCCAACATACTAGCCTAGTACTCCAGATAGAACGTGTTCCACTACATAGATTTCTCAAAGGTCTAATTCAACCAAACGAGCGTTTGTGATTTCCCGATTATTTGAAAGTTGCGTCATCATTTTCTTTTCCTGAAATCAGTATACTTTCTCTGATCCTAAATTTTAAACTAAAACAACGATAACAATTTAGAATCAAAACGATTTGCAGATGTGCTGGTTTGGTTAGAGGCTGAACTTAGAAATGTGACAGATATTTCTTTTAAGAAAACCTGGGGATTAGTTTACAGGTGTTTGGTTTGGCTCGACTGTGTATTTCTCTGTGAAGCAAGTTCGGTCAGTCATTGGTGGAGACGGGGCTGGCGTGACATGACGAGATGTGCATGACACATTACCTGGAAGGGACATGCACATGTCCGAGAAACGGTGACCGATTGATTCACGGGCGAGAAAAAGAAGGTTTCACGGGTGATGGTCGATGCGTGTCAGTGGAGTGGTGTCACATCGCGCGTCCTCTTGTCACCGGTCTTACAAAATTAAGGCACCTCCCAGTGCATATAATTGGTCGTAATTTATAAAAGATAAACTCTACGATGAATGGTATCTTAGTTATTCCCCTGTAAATATTTTATTTTGATTAATAATATGCAATAGGTCTTATGGTCCGAAGCTTTCCGTAAAAAAAGTTATTGTCTCTAAGGAGGGGTTACATTAATTAATTTCGGAGATATGCTTGCATGTGATTGAAAGAATTAATATTTTTGTGTCTGTCTATGTGCAAGAGTGGTATATCCAGCAAGAAACAACCTCATTTTTTTTTCATGGCATGTCAGGAAAATGCCTAAGCTATCGTGTCAAGATACCCCATCGGGAGAGGCCCAATATGGATGTTTTTTTGTTAGAACCAACAAGTTTCCCATTAAACTCAGGAGAAATGGAGCTTTGGTGCTATAAACAGTCATAAGAAAAAGAGGTAATTGCATTATTTGAGAGGTGAGAACATTTTAGTCCAACCTCTTATAAAATGAAAAACCCTAGTCCTAAACTTTGTGATGTTGTGCACAATGGTCTGAATTGGACACGTAGCAGCAAGTTAGACTTTCGTCAGGCATGGGGAAATTTTTGCAAAAAACCCTCGAGCTGTAACAATTCACATGTACGTCCCCGGACAACACGTGCATAATAGCTCCATGTAAACTTGACAATAAGCCATTTCAATTCAGTTATCTCTGCATCTCCATCCAAACACACATGCGTGCGCATCGTACCAAGCTGAAATCGGGTGATTTGCGTAAACATGCAAAATAGCACGTTTGGTTCATGACTAAGCTTGTCACCCTTTTTTAGTATTGCCATAATATTTCAAGTGTTTGATTCATTGCCCTTTTATTAAGCATCTGAATAGATAATCACAATTTGCCTAGGTCTAATGTGTCAAGGTTAGTTCTCAACCAAACATGCCCTAAATTACAACCATGGCCACATATATAGACGAGGTTGAACTCTACATCTAGTTTGCTAAACTTTCTTCTTTGTAGGGACCACTTGTTTGTAGAGTTTCCATGGACTACGGAAACATTGTTCTACTCATACGCGCTCTCACTTACCATGTGGGAGGGGGAGCCGCACTTAACCGTGGTTTTCCAAGATGAAAGGCTAGTCATTTTTAAACAAGATATAAACACAACAAACTTTAAGTCTGAACAGCGCATCCAATTTTTTTGAACTTGTCCACTTTATACATTTTGTAGCGGGGTATTCAAAATCGGACATAGTTTTGACATGTTTTAGAGAATTTTTGTGACACTGTTGTTTAGTAGATATGCTTCTGTGCGTTGTAGGTGAAGCGAGTAGGTGCAACCGTTGGTGAGTAGGTGCCACATTCATATTTGTGTTCGATGAATGCCGGTTTCAACCTATAGCTCGTTTATTATCTATGAAAGCAGACAAGACAAGAACATCATAGCTCGGTATGGTTGGTAATGCGCTGAATGCCAAAAAAGTTGCCTTTGATATATTGTTTGTTCGAGACAAAAAAAAGTAGATTTGGGGACAATTTGTTTACAAATCCCATTCAGTAAAAGCCCTAAAAGATTATGAACACATATCAATGAAACAAAAAAAATTCCAATAAAAATAAACAAATAATGAAAAATATCTGATCCAAAGCAGGTTGCTGCACATGCACTTGCTCCACTTAGGACGTCAACGGTTTGTTAAAGGTAAATATATCTCTAAGATAGGATCCACTTCATGCTTTGAAGTTACCACTGGATGTTGCATCATTCGGCGGCAATCTTACCTCTAAACGTTGTTCCGTCGGTGTACCATCTTGTCTTTGCAGATGATTTGTTGCCCGTGCTGGGACTTAGAGAAAAGTCTAGCGCATGCTATAAATTACATATCGCGAGTGTGTAATGTTAGGGACAAACCATTGGGACAAGCCTTCTATCATGTCCCGTGTAAATTGTCCACAACGAGTCAGGAATAATATCCACGCGGGCTTCAAGTTGAGACGGACGCAGTCTCTCAAATAAAAGAAAAACTATGGATAACCGCAGGCCGACAGACGCAGTCTCTCTCTAAAAAAAACTATGGATAGCCGCACGCGGGTTGTTAACATTTTTTTTAGTTGGTGTTTTTTCTTGAGATTTTTTTTTAAAATTGCATCGAAGTCTTAACGAGTATTTGGCAGCCCAGCCCATTCTGATCCCCAGTCCAGCTATTCAGGCCTCCATTACAGTCCGTAGAGCCCACAAAATTCTAAGACCAAAAGCCCTCTCTTTTGGATTAGCAGGATCAAGTTGCAACACTCCACCACTGCTATTACTACACCCCTTGCCCTCGCACATCTCCTCGAACTCGTCGTCTCCCTGGGCATGTCCGGCGCCCTCTAGATCCGATCTAATGGATCCCCGCGTCCCTGTCCTCCTCGTCCTCGTCCTATCACTCGCCGCCTTCTCCGCTGCCTCCGATGAGATCCACGGATGCGGTGGCTTCGTCGAAGTATTTCTCGCGTTTTACTCGCTTAGCTTCAGTTTGGCTTGGCTTGTTTCTGATGCAAATTTGGGTTGGGCTCTGGTTGCAGGCGAGCTCGGGTTTGGCCAAGTCGAGGAAGGCATCGGACTCCAAGCTCGACTACTCCGACATCACGGTATGCTATACATGCCATCGATCGGGCCACTCGAATTGTTTCGTTTCCTGAATTATCGTTGTCCTGTGCTTCTTCTTCTTGCTGCTGCTGTTGATCGAGCCTTGGGGAGTAGTTAATGAGTGGTTTAGAGCCATTTCACTTCAAGTAGCTGACGATTTTCTGGCTGCTGCTAATTTGAGTGAAGTGTTTATAATTCCAAATTCCTCGTTGCTTTGTGCTATTTGGCGACTTACTGGTTACTATAAAAGGGATTAAAATAGCTTTACTCCTCATGAGGAAAGATAGCACTGGATTGTGGAGAATCGCGGTCAGAAATAATGCTAATGCTTTCGTGTTTCGCTGATGATGGTCACAAATTTTATAGCCTGGCTTTTAGATAGTTCACTTAATCCTGCAAGAAGGTTGTGTGTGTGTAGGGTGGGGGTTCAGTTTAGGGGGTTCTTGTCTGGAGATCTTATTATGTTTCAACAGATGCAGCAACTCTGCAGTCAGACCTGCACGAATGGGGAGCCTGATTGGTGCAACTGGTTGTTGGATAGAGACGGACAGTTTTACTGTCAAATACTGAAATCTATGTACCAAGCTTTAATAACTCAGACTGCAGTCTTTCCCTAAAGTATTTAACTATTTATAAGTTCAAGTTAGCTTTGAACATTAAATTTATTTCGCTAGTGGTTAGAAATAGCATTTAACTAGGGAATTGAGGTTGGCATGGCCCTAAATATTGTGATTTTTGGATTTGGAAGAGAGACTTTAGATAGAGTTGAGTGGTCTGATGAGTGATGACTCGATTATGCAGTTCCTTGATGAAAAATGAATAGAGATTTTGAGGAGATTTCATGTATTTTCATAGTTGGAGGTGTTAAAAGATCTGTAAACAATGGTGGGTGATCCAAAGTTTGTCAATTTTCACGTTCTGATGGCGTGAGTAAAAAAATGGTGGAGGTGTTGGAAAATATAATTGTTGTGCTCATGAGTTACAGGTTCAGTTTTAAGCATAATGGTGGGCTAGAGTACTTCAGTCTCCAACATTCATTATCTTTGAGCTAATTTTAACCTGTTTTACCAAGGACTTTTCCGACACATAGTCAATGTTATGTTACCTTGGTTATGCTTATGATATATCATACTGCATCAATGAGAGATATCATTTTTTCCCTATAGTAACCATAGGGAGTAGTGATACATCTGAAGTGATGTTAAGGACAGGCTAGTTTTGTTGGCTACATATTCTGTTCTCATGCTTTTGCTGTGGTATCTAATATACACAAATTCCTCAACTCCTCTAACTTTTTGAATCAGGTTGAGCTGTGTACTGTGGAT
Source organism: Brachypodium distachyon (assembly GCF_000005505.3). Taxonomy (NCBI): domain Eukaryota; kingdom Viridiplantae; phylum Streptophyta; class Magnoliopsida; order Poales; family Poaceae; genus Brachypodium; species Brachypodium distachyon. The sequence goes on along the minus strand of NC_016132.3, from coordinate 9,781,831 downwards.
GGATTGGTGAAGGAAAGCACTCAATGTGCTCCTAATGGCTACTATTTTATTCCAGTCTATGACAAGGTATCCTTGTGGTTGATGTTTGCTTTTAGTTGTGGTTTTTGCCATTATGAACTCTTTCCCTTTTTTTTCTCCATATATAATTTGTTTAGAAGTAGGAACAAGGGTCGAACAAGCTAAGCTTATGATGTATACTATTGTAACATTTAAACGTGCCCAGCATTGCCTCGCCACTGAAACATTTTGTAGACACTTATCTTTTTGATCTTTGTTTTTCTGTGTCTCCACAGGGTTCATTTGTTGTCAGAGTTAAGGGGCCCAAGGGTTGGTCATGGAAGCCTGAAACTGTAAGTTGATGTCTGGACCGAACCTGTTCATTCCTTGTTTCTGTCTTACTTATGTGGTTGTCTTCCACCTTCTTCTGTTGTGTGAAATATGTCATTTAACATTTCAGGTTCCTGTAGTCATTGATCAAAATGGATGCAATGGAAATGCAGATATAAATTTTCAGTTTACTGGGTCAGTTGCTTTGATCATGTATTTAGTATTCTTTTTTGTGTGTGTCTCAGAGTGTTTGTCAGATTTAAGGTTAAACTGTTGACTTCACCATGCAGGTTTACAATATCTGGTAAAATAGTGGGAGCTGTTGGTGGTAAGAGCTGTTCGAAAGATGGAGGGCCTTCCGGTGTGAAAGTTGAGCTGTTATCAGATTCAGACGAGTTAGTTGCATCTGCGCTAACGTCATCAACAGGAGGATATTCGTTTGTGAACATAATTCCTGGTCAGCCTTGCTTTCTAGTTTTTATTATCTATATAAAAAACCATATCATTATGCATGTACTCCCTCCATTCCGGTATACGGGACTGTTCTTCTGATTACCCCGATTCCACATCGTGGGGCCGTTTTCTGCATCCCATGGTACGAAGCGAAACAACCGAACGGGCTGCAATTAAGGCGGAAGAGAAAAGGCCCAGGCTGCCCACTTCCCGATTAAATCGCTGATATAGTAAAGCTTAAACAATTGCCTGAGAAATTAATGCAAAAGGAAGCCAACCAATCGGCCCTACAAAATCTCCAAGACGATTGAATAGTTAAAGCTAATCGTGGCCACCCTCGCGCGTGCGGTTCTTGGCAGTTTTTTTTCTTCATTCTAATCGATCTGCCCACTCATCGCCCGCCTTGGTTAGAGGGAATTAGAGAACGGCCCCGTATACCGGAATGGAGGGAGTACTAGTTTGATGTGAGGAATGTTGTTCATTTCCTATGCGTCCATCTTTTAATCATTTCTGTTACGTGACTTTCACTCATAGCTATTTTTTGTGTCTTTCTTTTTGTTTCATTGTAAATATTAAATGATTAATTTACTACTGTTAGTGACATGGCCCAATATATTCATGGGTCTCCATTGTTCTATTTCCACCAATCAAATCCTCTGGAACAGATGTGCAATTGGGTCAACATTATGTGGGCATGTGTGTTCTGATATCAATAAGTTCTTGACCTTGCTGTTTAAGCGGTGAAAAGTTGTGTAGACTCTGCGTCTTGAATAGAAGCGCAGTTATGTTGAACCCCAGAGGCCCGAAATCATTTCCCTGCTTTGGTTGTCCAGTGGAGCGATCTGTACCAACACAATTCAATTCTCTACCAAGAGAAACTCATCAGTATAGATGTCCTGCTGTTCCTTTCAAATATCATCCAAGAATTTTGAGGCAAAACTTTTTGCGTGAAACCGTTTCCTCCATCCAAACCCCACATTTTCTAACTCAGTTTCTGTACTGGTCTTGGTTGCAACACGTGCAGCCAGTTCAGTGATGTCACTTTCCCATTAGTGAAAGATGTCAGGCTAGGTTCTTATTGCACTCACTGACAGCCCTGTGTATCTGGTTTTCAATCCTTTATTTATTTATTCTCACTACCAGACATGATTTACTTGTTAGATTTTACATAGCACCTTTCATATGTTTATTTATGCCTTTCTTTGCTCTTTTCCAGGGCGCTACAAATTGCGTGCTTCTCATCCTGATTATGACATTGAGATGAGAGGTTCATCAGAGGTTAGGATTTCATCTACGCTCATCTGCCAATATATGTTTCAATACTTGTACTGTCTTACAGTGGAGTGTGTTCTTATATGTAGGTGGACTTGCGATTTGGGAATGTTGTAGCAGATGATGTTTTCTTTGTATCTGGATACAATATCCATGGCTCTGTAGTTGCACAGGTACTGAAGGAATCTGTATATTCACAATTAGTTAATGACTAATGGTACAGCCATATGGTTCAATGGCCAACTTTAGGGTTTGAATTTTTTTTTGCTTGCTAAATTTGTAGATTAACATATATTAAGCATTTTCTGTCCCAGGGAAATCCAATCTTGGGAGTTCACCTGTATTTATATTCAAATGACGTAAAGGAGGTTCGTTGCTCACAAGGTTTGAGTGATGCACCCAGGGAAGGTGCTCTTTGCCATGCAGTATCTGGTGCAGATGGGAAGTTCACGTTTAGATCAATACCCTGTGGTAAGTCAGTAACTCATTAACCTGTCCAAACTTTACCTCACTTACAGTGCAATGCAACTGGTACGTAAAATTCTGTGGTTAACATGCTATGGAGGTTTCCTTTTGACATGTCCTCTTATGATGTCTTCAAGGCAACGGCAATAGTTGCACATGTATCTGTTTATCTTAACTATAAAAATCAACTCCAACGTATGAAGACAAAACTAGAGTCTGGAACTGCTTGTCATTGTGCACTTTTGATTGTAAACTACTAGTATATGTTTCTCTGTTTACGGGTGTTATCCATGGAACGTCCTGGTCATCTTCTGTCAGGTGTCCAGGCTTGTACTAAAGGAACCTATATGAGAACCGCGCTGTATTCCGCTCATAAATATTTATGCTACCTTATTGGTTTAATTATAATTATAATTGTTTAAGCCGCAAGTTGAAAATCAAGTTGTGACCCCCCCTTTGGTAGTCCCTTTCCAAATCTTGAAAATCATACGAGTAATTCTTTTATTTATGTCGCTAAATTTATATGTTGTGTATTTAGTATCGCCAATTGCAATTCCACTCTAATCGGTATTTTTTTTATATGTGATGCATGCTTGTGAGGGTCAGGTGATCGTTGTAACATGTATTTTCATGTCTTATGTAAGCATAAATATAAATGTTTATTGTTTTCTATAACTTTGCAGGTAGCTATGAGCTGTTGCCATACTACAAAGGTGAAAGTACTGTTTTTGATGTCTCCCCTTCTTCATTGCCTGTTTCTGTTGAGCATAGTCACATGACAATCCCGCAAAAGTTCCAGGTAATTCTTGTAGTTACTATGCATCTCATAGTTTGGACTGCAACGGTATGAACAAAGCTATGTTTGCTTGAGGAACACTACTTGAAACTAGCTAATGATTGCGTAAGTATGCATGCTTTCTTAATAATTTATTAGATGAGAGATGGATGCACAAGACTCAATCAGTGAAAACTGTTGCAAGGTTCGGTAGGTGCAAATTTTGGGTGATGTGAATCTTAATTAGACTTGAGAACTTTAAGCTGCTTAATTAGACTTGAGAACCTTAAGCTGCTTAAGCACATTGAGTTTCAGTATGTTCTTTCTTAGCTATGATTAGGAACATGTCCTCACATATTCAATTTCAGTAGTTATCTCTGTGATTGTGAACATGTTCTCACATATTCAACTTCAGCAGTTATCTTCCCCATTCCTGATCTGTAAACCTGATCTCCACTAACCAACTAGCAAATTTTCACATGTATCTTGCTAGGTTACTGGGTTTTCTGTTGGTGGGCGTGTTATTGATGGCTATGGTGCTGGTGTGGAAGGTGCCAATCTTATAATTGATGGTCAGTTGAGAGCTGTAACAGATAATCTTGGGTATTACAGACTTGACCAGGTACTGTTATTTGATAGAATTATTAGTTAGCAGACGTGCTAATCTTGGAAGTTTCTTTTCATCTTAATTGTATCTTTATCATATATCAAAATGCAGCATGATTTTACTGGTCCGCTTTGTTAAGACATACCCGATCACTGGTCTACTTTGTTAAGACATAGCCAATTGTCATATATCAGAGTGCTGTATTTGTTAAGTCATACCCAATTTAACTGGTCCACTTTGTTGTTGATTGTTGACCGATTTAGTGCAAGTTTGTACTGAGTTAGTACAAAATCTGAGACACTTATTATGGATCGGAGGGAATATTAAACACTGAAGAAGTAAATGAAACATAACAAATCACTAAATGGATCAGAGAAGTTTGAACTCCCAATTTAGAGGTCAGAATGTGTGCCATACAATGCAAATAGTATACATGTCAGTAGAGAATAAACAGCTCCAAATGAAACTGCATCTAGGTTTTGCTCTTAAGAGCACAACTAGAATCTAGTTTATTTTGTATTGCAGATTTGCGTTAATTAGCCTGACCCATTCCAGCACAAATTCTCACTCCCCAAAAGTTATGTGAATCACAGAATTCTTGATAGAATTCACCACCTTTGAAGCAACCAAATTTGTATTGTAGTAACTCAGCATGGGTGGAAAGTTTGGAGTGTTCAATTTGAGAACAATGTATCCTTCACCGATTTATCATGGCATTTTTTACTTTTTTCTAACTCTATTCAAAATGGAACTCAAACCTAGCAGAAATGAGTAGGGCCTTTTCTCTAAATGGCAATGAAGCCAACATTGAGTGATAAATTTGCTTGCTTGGCTGTTGGTAATTTTTCAAATTTGACAACTTTAGAGCAGAGTTTGATCAACAGATGCTATCTGTACCAATTTAACGTGAAGTTCGTGTTAATGAGATTATTGTAATGAAAAGGGTACACAGTTTGATTTTTGCAAGCACTTAGTTCAAAAATTTCGTGGGGAAAGAAAGAAATACAGATGCTTATGCTGTCCCATAGTTTCACTGCCTAAACTTGTCATTTGAATAGAACTAGCTCTTTCCCTCTTTGATAAGTTTTGTTCTATGCTGCCCCTTGTGTAGGTTACATCCAAGAAGTATACTATAGTTGCCGAGAAGAATCATTATAAGTTCAACGTTCTGGAGAACTTCATGGTAAGAACAGAGTTTGGTTGAGGGAACATCTTAAATTGTTAAATGTGCAGCTCAGTTGTCTGGCTTTTCTTTTATGGCTAAACACTATTCTTTCCATTAGATTTTACCAAATGTGGCAAGCATTGATGATATCAAATCAGTTCAGTACGATGTATGTGGTGTTGTTCAAACCGTAACTCCAAATTCTAAAGCAATGGTAATATCTTGACGTGGTCTTTGTTTCATTGAGATCACCACAAAAACTTACTCCTTACAATTTTGATGGGAATACTAGGTTACATTAACACATGGGCCTGAAAATGTAAAGCCGCAGAAGAAAATGGTGAGCAAGGATGGAAGATTTTGCTTTGAGGTACGTGGTTATTTTTTGTTTTTTTCATGAAAACTGCATTGAACTCTCAGCTAATGGTGTTTAATTACTTTTGCAATTTAAACATTCATAGCATGTTTCAGGATTTTTGGATGTGATAGTATCGTCTATTTATACGGATTGAACAAACATAAGGCAAGGTGGAAGTTCATACTAATCTGCTTCTAGTAAAAATGATAGTTTCGTGTCATGTGAATATGAACTTTTACATAGAATCTCCTAGATGGAATGGTTGTTGATAACTTGATATCCTTCTGAATATTTGTCTGACCTTAGCACGAACCAGCTCGCGATGCTAGCTCCAGCGCCGTTTCATTCATTTTAAAAATCAATTTAAAGTTGTATGGCATCATTATTTATTATTCTTTATTCCTTGCAATTTGCAGGTTCCCACAGGCGAATACCGTTTATCTGCGTTACCTGTAGATTCTGAAGGTTCTTCCAGTCTTATGTTTTCACCAGGATATATTGATGTCAACGTCAAGAGCCCATTGCTTGACGTAGAGTTCTCTCAGGTACTTAAGAGTATTTCTACTCACATGTCTCAAGATATTTTTAATTTCCATCAAGTTGGATGGATGTTTTGTAGATCACGATAAAATCTGAGTACTATCTCTTTGTAAACAGTCACAAGTCAATGTTCATGGTAAGGTCCTCTGCAAAGAGCAATGCAACCAAAATATTTTGCTCTCGCTTGTTAGATTAGCAGCGGGTGTCGAGCAGGAAAAGAAGACAACCAGTTTGGAGCAAGATAATGTTAATTTTGTGTTCACGAAAGTATTTCCCGGAAAATATCGTCTAGAGGTAAAATTTGCATGACTACACTGACATTGAATTATTATTATTCTGTTTAAAGTATTAATTGTTGTGTGAATAAACACCTTCCTTCTAGGTGAAGCATTCTTCGTCTGAGGCCTCTGAAAACGATGATTGGTGCTGGGACCAAAATACCTTTGATATAGATGTTGGTAATGATGATCTGGTAGACATTGTATTTGTGCAAAAGGGCTACTGGATAGAGCTAGTCTCAACTCATGACACTGCAGCATACATTCATCAACCAGACTCTTCTAGACTTGACTTTCAACCAGACACTTCAAAATTTGACTTGTTGATAAAGGTCCAGCTTTGCGCTCAATAAAACTACGACGCATTTGAATTAATAGAACATTTGGTTGACACTTCCTTTTTCATCCTGGACAGAAAGGGCCGCAAAGAATTTGCATAGAAACTCCTGGGCATCATGAGCTTCATTTAGTTAATTCTTGCATTTCCTTTGGGAGCTTGTCTACTATGTTTGATACACAAAATCCGATGGTGAGCTGCTTGCGTACTTGTTTTTATGTTTATCCATGTAAAGTTTAGGGCTCCCCAATGACAAAAGTTTCCCCCTCTAGCCGGTTCATATCAGTGCAAAGAAGTATCTTGTAAGAGGCGAGATCCATGTGGACATAAGCTCCCCTCAGGAAGAAATTGATTTATTAGAAGATATTGTTGTTGATGCCTTTAAGAACGATGGGAGTTCCATTAAAAAATTATCTGCCATACCTGTTCTTGGGAAGAGTCATCAAAATGGCATTACTGCTTTTGAGTACTCTACTTGGACTGAGCTTGGGGATGACTTCATTTTTGTCCCTCGTGATTCTAGGTATTATCTTTACCCATAATCCTTTTAGTTTTTCATCTAAAGTCTCATCTCTCTCAGAACTTCTGGACACTTAGAATTTTGTTCTACCTCTAACTGTTCTTTACCTTCTTACGGATTATTTCCACCTTTTCTAGCCAACTATTATGATTATTTATCTATTGTAATTTTCTTCGATACACGATTCACTTTTTCAGCACTGGAAGAAAAAAGATCCTATTTTATCCATCAGAGCAGCAGGTAAGTGATACCTGATTAAGTATTGCTTCTGTATGCGAACGGTGAAGCCATGATCTGATACAGTCCTAATATTTGAACTGCAGTTTTCAGTGTCTTCGGACGGATGCCAAGATGCGGTTCCTTCAATCACTGCTAAAACGGGTCTATACCTTGAAGGATCAGTGGCACCTGCAACTTCTGATGTTGATATCAAGATTGTAGCCGCAGGAAATAGCAAGTATGCACCGCTGAAGAAAGGTGATGTAGCAGCAGAGACGAAGACAAATTCCGATGGATCATTTTTTGCAGGTCCCTTGTACGATGATATAGGATATGAAGTTGAAGCTTCAAAGGTTTATATTATTTTCTACATGCACATTTATGTTTTTTCTTGAAGATCCTATCTGGCTATCTACACAACATGCTACAGTCTTTGCATATGGTACCACCATGTGTTGGCTGGCTGGTACATGAGCACCACTTGCTGAAGAACAAAAACTCCTTTTATGTCTCCAAGTGATGCTGGGTGGCGGTGGGTATATTGGTGTAGAAAAGGCTCCACATAGCGGAGATTGCTTTTAGATTTTGGGCTCCATGTTGCCCGAAAATTTTAAAAACCATATTCGGAAGTAAAGTTTGAAAAAAAATCTACATCTACATATAAATGTCTAATACATACCTGTAAAATTTTATTCAGAGATCATTTCATTTGTAGGCTACACACAAAGACAAATGTGTGATTCTACACCAGATGTACCATTCATCAACTGCAGATCCATGTATGTCTTATTTGTGTAGCTCACATGACACATTAATTTGTGATGAAATCTTACACATATGTAGTAGACATGCGGGCGTACATCCAGAAAATTTTCTTCTAGATTTTTTGTAAATAAAGAGCTCCATGGAGTTTGGGAGCCAAACCACTTAGCTGTAGTTTGAGCTCATATTTCCTCATCTACCTTACCGCATAATGTGATTTCTAGTTTTTGCTGGTGATACAAACTTTGTTTTCCCATTGCTCGTTTTCAAAGATGTGGCAAATGAAGTTTATGTCGAGCACCTTTTCATTTAATTTTATCTTCCTAGTAGAATATCACTGGCTCATTGCATATTCTGGTAGACTGCTTAGTCAGAAATGGTTATCTGCTCTTATTCACTCAACTCTCAACAATGCACTGTTGTATTCATTTTGCAATGATGTTTCTTTGCGTCTGGCAATAGTATGCATGAGTTGCATGTTAACTATATCTGGGAGGGGAAGTTTGTTAACTATATCTGGGAGGGGAAGTGGGGCACCTTTAAAATCAGCAACCATCAAACATGTGTTTTCTTGAATATCCTATCTGATACATTTCCGACCTTCCTGCAGGCTGGTTATCATCTCAAGCAAACTGGTCCATACAGCTTTGCTTGTCAGAGACTTGGACAGATATTAGCTCGTGTTTATGGTGAAAAAGATACAGAGATGTTACCGTCGGTATTATTATCCTTGAGTGGTGAAGGAGGCTACAGAAATAACTCAGTTAGTGGTTCTAGTGGGACTTTCAGCTTCGGCAACTTATTTCCTGGAAGTTTCTATCTCCGTCCTCTTCTTAAGGTGCTTTATTGTTTATGCTCTCTCTCTCTCATTAGTTTAATAGTGAGTCTAATTATGAGTGAGTTGTTGAAATTTTAATATGATTTCAGATTTATCCTCGTAATTGTAGTTTGCATTCACAAAACATGGCCTGACGTCTAAATTTGGCTTGACCAAACTACATCATGTTTACTAACTTGTTCTTAGATTAGAGTTTCGGTAACCTTCATCTAACAGAATAGCTCATAAGGGGTAGTATCCAATCCTTTCAAGGCCTCAGCTGTACCAACATTTTAAATTCTCTAAAATAAGAAGATCAAGGAATAGGGAGGGAGGTGCTTTACACTTCAAGCTTAACGTGGTGAGGATACAAATAGATACTTCGCAAAGAAGAAAGATAATAAATTTCCAAATGGACTGTTGTGGATTTATCTTTTCTTTGGGTCTTCCTGATTTTATATCGACTTCGTCACCATGTAGACCTGATTTTTTAGATAGTTTGAAACCCATAGTGGGAGAATGTGCCATCTAGGCTACAGAATATAACTCGAGTAGAGGTGCAACTTGGTGACCCTCAGGGTACCCTTTGACCCTCCTTAGTTCAAACAAATGAACTAGTTTTTCAAAAAGTTGTGTCATTTTAAAATTTTAGTACATTTGGTTGAACTAAGGAGGGTCAAAGGGTACCCTGAGGGTCACAATGTTGCAGCTCTAAACTCGAGGTGTGGCATAATGTTCAAGTTTCTTGTTTGGAGAGCCCTCAATAGTTTGTTTGTTCTGCTGCAGGAATATAAATTTACTCCGTCAACAGTTGCTATTGATCTCAATTCTGGGGAGTCTAGAGAGGTTGAATTCCATGCAACGCGTGTTGCCTACAGGTTTGTTTGATTTTTACAAATGAAATTTGATTTCTACATTTTTGTTTGCTCCCATGTCTTGCTATACAGGGAAAGTAACCACCTTACAACTAGCGGGAATTCATGCACGTATCTTATGTTCGCAAGCGGTAGCCTCACCATTTGGTGTTATACAGAACATATGTGAAATGTCTGTGATACACTCTCCCGCTTCAAAATATGGGTTGTACTATTTGACTAAAGCAATCCAACAGTATGAGTTTTATGGAGCAAATATGACACTGTTAGATTGTGCTAGAAAGTATATTTATGTTTTTTTTAGCTGAACGGAAGGGGAGGGAGACCCCTACCTTAATTTTATAAAACAGTGCCAGAAACAGGCATTTATCTTACAAGATGGTTGTGCAAGAAGAACAAGCTGGGAAAATAGAAGACAAAAGATTACTAGCTGGGAAAATAGAAGACAAAAGATTACAACATGCAAATCTTCTAGTCAGGCCATGAATCTATCAAACGCTGGGCAGCCTTCTTCTTGACTTTTTTCATTCTGAAAAAACACAACTTGAAAGTATCTTGACATTGTCGAACCACCATGGGAACAGTAAAACGGACATTGTCGAATGCTTTACGATTTCTGGCCAGCCATATATTCCAAAGAATTGACACAACCATTGTGTCCCAGGCTCTTAACCATGCTGAAGGAATTAGCTCCTTGATTGAAGAAAGTATATTTATGTTACAATAGTACTGGGACAAACATGGCCATATATTTTGTTGGTGGTGGGTGGGGGGACTACATTTAGCTCTATGCGACAAGAAAAAAAGATATAACTGCTCATATTTAGCTTTATGCAGTTATGCACACAAAATGGCATGAATACTATTATTAGTGTTATTCTGGGAAATGTAACTGCTATCCTCTTTAAATGGGCACCCAACATATCAGTGCTGAAGTGGAGAGGTCTACCCCTAATGCTTAAGAGACTGTTTTGATGTATGCTTCCCACATGACGCACATGAAGTTCTAAATTATTCTATTATAGGAGTGTTCTTTAATTCTGTAATGGTGAAGTTTCAATTTGAGGAAAGGTGTTTTTGTTATAGAGGTTCTATAGCAGTTCTGTAAGCATGCTTGACTAATTTTTCACCAATCTTATGCTACTAATTCAACCAGCATTTCAATGTAGCGCCATGGGTTCTATAACACTGCTGACTGGTCAACCAAAGGAAGGTGTTTTCGTTGAAGCTAGATCTGAATCCAGAGGTCATTATGAGGAAGCCACTACAGATTCTTTTGGTAGGTTTCGTCTTAGAGGACTTGTCCCTGGCTCAACTTACTCAATAAGAGTGGTTGCAAAAGATAATATCAGATCCGCAGCAGTTGAGCGTGCTTCACCAGAATATGTGTCTATTGACGTAAGTAACTGTTGACGTCCTTTGCATACTGCACTCCCTACACTGTTCAAGACTGATAACGACAGAGGTACTGCTCTTATTCTTTTTTTTAAAATCAGGTCGGTCAGGAGGACATCTCTGGTATTGATTTTGTGGTTTTTGAAAGGCCGGAAGCAACAATTTTGAGTGGTCACGTAGAAGGAGATGACATTGATATGTTGCAGCCACATCTTTCTATTGAAATCAGATCGGTTCTTGACCCTTCTAGAATTGTATCTGTAGTTCCTGTTCCTCTTTCATACTACTTTGAATTACGAAATTTGCCCAAAGGCAAGCATCTTGTTCAGCTTCGGTCTGGCCTTCCATCACATACCCATATATTTGAATCAGAGCTGGTTGAAGTTGACCTGGAAAAGCAACCTCAGATTCATGTTGGTCCTCTCAAATATAAAACTGAAGAGCGCCATCTGAAACAGGTAACATTTTTGACACATTTGCGGATTTGCGTGATCATCGCAACATAATTCTGTTTGCCTTTGATTTGTTTCTGTTCTGAAACTGGAAAAATTGAGGCAAGAACTGAAGATATGAGCTGTTTGATGCATTGTCTTATGGCTGCACTGCAATGCAAATGAAGAAAAAATATCAGATTCATTTAATTAGAACCAATATATCTTTGTACTACGATCGTCGTATATATGACAAATGGATTAGGTTCGAGTTCAACGGCTTGTAGCAGAAACTAAACATGTTTCTAAGCTGTCAGTTTAGGATGCCATCTAATTGCTACTCCATGCAGGAACTGACTCCGGCCCCAGTTTTTCCTCTCATTGCTGGAGTTTCTATCATTGCACTGGTGATCAGTATGCCGAGGTTTGTTGCTAGTGTAAACTGAAGTGACTATGATTATAGGAGGAATTGCTTTTGATACGATTCATGGTTCATATAGGTTGAAGGACCTGTACCAAAGCGCTGTTGGAAGGACTTCCCTAAGCTCAGGAATCACGCCGAGCAGAAAGGAGCCACGGAAGACAATATTGAGAAAGAGAGCGTGAATCATATTAGCTTCAGATTATAGGAGTTGAAAAATGAGAACAGACAGATTGAGCACTTCAGGAGTAGAAAGTAGCTGTTTCTTTTCTTCTCGGGGGGTAATTTTGCAAAAGGAAAACAAATCCCACAGTTAATATTGTGTACCATTACACTAGAGATTTTGGTCCCATTGTGGGGCATGTAATCATTTGGAATGGTGTATGATGATAGTGACATGTACAGAGCCGGATTATGCTTTTGAGAGGCTGCCGTTTAGTTTTCAATTGCAAAATGGCGGAACTGCAGTATCATCATTGGCATTTTTCGAAAATACATTGATGACAGCGGTCATTTGTTTGGAATCAGGACGTCGACGACAAAAATCTGTATTATTAACATGTTAGCAAGCATTGTAAATTTCTCAGCTCACTCCACACTGCACTTCGATCATTACTTTTTATTCTTGCATGTTAACAAGCATTATAAAATAAATGTAAAATCTAGGAAATTCAAGGAAAATAATCTTAAGAGACCTGGTCTTTGGAGAGACCCTCTGCAACAGGGCCCTTGTTTTGGGGGTTAGAGCATCTCCAGCCTCCTCTCCTAAAGGCCTGCTAAACGGACTTGGGGTGTCGGCGCAAAAAATCCGATCCAGCCGATCTTTCCATGTTTTTTCATCCGGTGTGGCCCAAAAAGTTAGCCGGTGTCCTCAGCCCGAACCCAACCCATGGGGTGGCGCTGGCTCGGGCGCAAAACCTCGCGTGCCAGCACTGTCAGCGACACAACCCTCAAAACAAACCCTATTTGCCCCTCTTTGTGTGAGCTTCGCTGACTTCTATCCCGAATCGCTGCCGGAACCACCCCCCTCACTGACGACTTCCATCCCTGAACCTGCTGTCGTGTAGATCTTCCTTTGCCGCCGCAGTTTCAGTTCCGCCGTCCGCTGCCGGCCAGTTCCAGCACCCCGTAGGTACCCACCCAACGGCCACCTTGCTCGCAAGTGTTCGGTGATTTGCCAAGGCCATGGATTCGGACGACGAAGAGATGCTCGCCGCGCTTTTTGACGAGGAAGTCGCCGCTGCCGATGATGCTGCCTCCGGCGGCGAACATGAGCATCAACTCATCGTCTCGTCGCTTCTTGGCCTCATCGCTGAAGATGCAGAGCGGCCGGGAAGGGGAGGATCAAGGAAGGGCCGCCGCAAGAGCAAGGCGAGGCCAAGGATGGAAGGCTACTGCATGCTGTACGCCGACTACTTTGCCGATGATCCATTGCACAACGATGTGATCTTTCGGCGCCGTTTCAGAATGTCTTGGAAGCTCTTTTTGGAGAGCGTCGAGTACCTCCGAGAGTACGACGATTACTTCAAATTGAAGAGGGACGCCGTCGGCACACTCGGTTTCACATCAATTCAGAAATGCATGGTATCCCTCCGTTTGCTTGCTTACGGAAGTCTTGCCGATACACAGGACGACTACCTCCGCATGGCTGAGTCCACGGCCATCGATTGCATGTACAAGTTCTGTAGGGCAATTGTGGCAGTGTTTGGAGATCAGCACTTGAGTACACCCACTGCAGAAGACACAGCTCGGAGCATGGCACAGAATGCAGCAAGAGGATTCCCAGGTATGCTTGGCAGCATCGACTGTATGCATTGGTCATGGAAGAACTGTTCATTTGCACACCAGGGCATGTATAAAAGCCACAAAGGATCATGCAGTGTGCTGCTTGAGGCAGTGGCCGAGCAGGATCTGTGGATTTGGCATGCCTTCTTCGGTATGGCAGGATGTCACAATGACATCAATATGCTCGAATGTGTTTGCCAAGCTCCTACTGCTCCGGTGAACTATGAGATCAATGGTCATGTGTACAACAAGGGATACTACCTGGCAGATGGCATCTATCCAAGATGGTTGACCTTTGTGAAGACAATCTCAAAGGCACCCGCAGGAGGAGCAAGATCTTGGTTTGCGATGCAACAGGAAGCATGCAGGAAGGATGTCGAGCGGGCATTTGGTGTGTTGCAGGCTCGATTTGCCATTGTTCGGTACCCTGCTCTCACTTGGTCGAAATATCAGATGTGGGAGGTCATGACTGCCTGTGTGATCATGCACAACATGATCATTGAGAGAGAGCGGGAATGTCCGGTGTTTCACACTGAACCGTATGAACGGATGGGTCCTCTAGCCAATGTTAATCACCAGGTGCCGGCCGCCTTTGCTGCTTTCCTCACCCGATGGCAAGAAATTCGAGACGCTGGTACTCATCAGTAACTTCAAGATGATCTGGTCGAGCATTTGTGGAGGCTCTGAGGAAACGTCTAGTTTTTCTTATTTGTTTGCTTAAGTTTTATTAAATTTGTTTGAAATGTGATTCAAAACTTATCAAATAATGTGCTCAATATTTGTAAAATTTGGTCTGGGGAGGCGTTTGGGGCGCCGGCTGGATCTTAAAAACAAAATCTAGTCGGCGCCCCCTCATAAGGCCGAAAAAAGTGGCAAGCCGGATGCGAAATGGGGGGGACGGTTGGAGTTGCTCTTACGAGGATCTCGAAACAACCTTCAAAATCAGGGGGCTTCTAAATTTTGGCCGCCAAGTCTCCATTCGCACGGGTAAAATATTAAACTCCTATTCGTTCTGATTCTTCCCACTTTACCGGGCAACCTCCTCCACCGGGTCCCAGCATGCCGACCACTCTGCTGTTGTACCCTCCCCCTCTCATCTGATTCAACCGAGCTCTTCGAAGCATCGGCCACCTCCTCCACCACCGTTGGATCCGCAGCCAGCCTCCTCCTCCTCCTCCTCCTTCTCCACCACCACCACCACCACCACCTTGGCATCCTCCTCGCGGTTGAGCTCGCTCCACAACCTCCTCCTCCTCCTCAACCTCCCCTGATCCGGCCTCTTCCTCTTGAACCTTCCCCCCACCGTAGGCCATCTTCTCAAGCTCACTTTTTCATGATTTTTTTCGCTCGATATACTCTCACAAAGGCTTGGTTGTGAATCTTACATTGTGATTGCGATGATGATTATCCTATTACTGGGGCCATGCTGTGAACTTTATTTGTGATTGCATTGGCAAGAAAAGGCTTGCGGTAAATACACCAACAATGATCAAGTCAAGCCAACTAGGATTGGTTAAGTAGTCGGCAACTCAAAATAAATAAAAGAGGACAGGGTGAAAAACATGAGCTGGTCCACAATGGACGATGCACCAAGTCTACAATAAAGCATGGATGGAGCTTTACTACCTTGCTCTTATTTTCTCTCTGCCTCAAGGATAGCCTTAGTAATTTGTTTAAAACCCCCTAGACTATGAGCCCTAGGAATAACCACTTGGGCGAGTGTACTCATTCCATAATCGGTCTAGTCACTTCAAGATACCATGTAAGACTTGGAGATATATGTCTAATGTGAGGGACACCAGATGGCTCCGTTCATTTCAAAAGACCTTGTAAGACTTGGAGATGTATGTCTATAATATGAGGGACACAAGACGGTTCAGTTCAACGGAGCCGGATCCTAGGGATCTAGTACGACTCGGATCCATGAAAGAGTGTCAAAGTGCATTGAGGCCATCTTGGGTGTCTTTAGTCGAGCACTCCACTCATTACCTCTCCCAACATAGAAGTAGGTCTTGCTTTCATGAGGTGATCGAACCTATTTGGAAAACATCAACATGCCAACTTTGTCGAGTGTGCGATGGCCTTTTCGATTTGTGTTACACTAAGTTTCTATATTTTCTATATGCCACTCCACTGTCACTCAGTTAATGAGGATGGTGGGTTTTTTTCATTCCGAAAAGTAGCCCTCCCCCCCTCCTCCCGGCCTTTGCATCGATCGATGTATCATCCATCACATTATTAAAAGTATTCAAAGTACAATTCTCAACGCATACAACTAAAATGACATAAAAAAACAGAACAACAGCCTTCTAGCCTAAGACCGACGTGCCACTCAGACCGGCTAAATAACTCTCGTGCTACCGTCTCTAGTCAGTTGCACCCAAAATTTCATAAACCCCTGTAACTCTGTCCGAAGTAGTAGAGACCAGTATGGAGCCATTGAGACGCCCAAAAGACGATGGTCTTAACTAGCCAATACCAAAACCTGGTAACAAACTAATCGCCATCATTTCTTCGTGCCCTGTTTTGAGCCAATCTATCTTTTCCACTTGCTTTGGCTTGAAGGCTCTGCAAACAATTTAAAGGACAGAATGGATCTGTACCCACTTGCAACCAACCTAACTTGTTTCGTGTTTCCTTTTGTATTTTTGGTACGAGCAAATGTTTCAATAGGCCATGGACAAAATAATAACAGGAGACTCGAATGATTAGGTGAGAGCTGACTGCTACTGCTATACACCAACTGGTTTTGTTGGGAGTTAGCACCGGAGAGTGCCATCTAGCGTTCTCTGCCTATCTACCAAATTAACAACCAGATTGCGACACTCCGGCTGCTACATGCCGAGCTTGATTGCTCGGTTACCTAGATCCGCGTTGTTCTTAACGAAAGACCGGCTTAAAGGCTTTTTGGCTCGTAATAATTCAAAATACTCTCTCCGTTCCAAATTAAGAGACGTTTATTTGTATAAGAGTCTATACAATTTCATGTCATTTATTTTGGGACGGAGGGAATAGAAAACTTGAGATTCTTGGTCTTGGTCAAGTTTAGTAGGAGGACCAACAGAATTGGCAGTTAGCAATTAGCTGACAGCTGTTAGAAATTTTGATAGGCTATAATACAGCTGCGTCACCATTATATCTTTGATAATTTAATTGCGACAACGATTGGAAATGCCCAAATACTACTTCCTCCTATCCATATTAGTTGTCGAAATATTACATATATTTAGACACTTTTAAGGCATAAATACATCCGTAATTGAACAAATTTGAGACAATTAATATGGATCGGAGGGAGTGATACATACAATAACAAAAACCAAATTTACGGTGAAAACTCGGTGAAAATCATTATGGAACTGTCAAAAGTTCTTTAAATTTTTTATAAAGTATGCTACATAAGTGATGTTTTATAGTATATATGTAAAATTACAAGTCCAGACTCAAACCTGTTTAGTAGCAGCGAAAAAAAAACAAATTTTGCAAGAATAGTGGTTTTTCGCTATTTGACACTATTCATTTGTATATTTTCTATTAATTTTTTGAAAATGCATTTGAGTTTCGATTCGAAATTTTGCACTTTGTATAGCATGACACCTCTTACATATGGTATTTTGTAGGAATTTGTTGGAACTTGCAAACATGGTTTTTGTGGTGCTCGCACAATTTGCACCGTGAGAGTTGTTTTCCTAACAAATAAGTAAGCTGTCAAGGTATGTATCATGAACTGATTTAGATTTGTGGAAGTTGATAATTTTTTTAATAATCTCAGTCAACCTTTTACAAGTTTGATTTCAGTTAAAGCTAGAAATCTGAAGTAAAAAAAATAGAGGCAGTATTTGAGAAAGTATGCTAAGCCGACATCTTTAAAAGTTGAAAGGAGTATCTATTGGTCAGCTGTGTTGCCTCCTCACTTAGCAGCCCCAAATCTCGGGCCCAATACTGGAGTGCTTGTATAGTCAGTCAATTTGATGTGTAGGTTGACGCATCAGCACTTCAGGTTTGCCGCCATGATATTCCAACTGGAGACTGAACTTAGCAGTCTCAGTTTTTCAAATGGAAAAAAAAAAAGAATTGACTGTTCTTGGCAGTTTGGCCCCACGCAGCGACTGCAGCCCTCCGTCGGCCCAGCACCAGCCGCGCGGAAGTGCCCCGACCTCGGTATCTCCACCAACCTGCTCCTCTGATGAATGGTGCCAATGACGTGTGGGCCTAAATATATCGGCCCCACGCCACGGTGACCACCACGCGCACCTAGATCGCTTTTTTTTCCTAAAAAAAGAGAAAGAAATATTCTGAACACCCCGCCTGCAGCCCTGCACGTGCCGCTCACTAGCCTCGCGGAAATACAACACGCACCCGAACTGACCTGCAGCTCACTGACAGTGGGTCCCATTGAGCTGTTAAGACCCAGCGGGCGAGTGGTGCGCCGGGTGGACGCATCAGTTCTACTACTTCGACAGCTCCCGATCTGCGGTGCAAGTGCAACCTACGTACACATTCTGCATAGACCACCTCCCTCCTTTACGATAATTTTTTTTCCGATCATATGTACTCTCATATACCCGCAAAAAAATATACTCGCATATGGTAATTTTCTGCCGTTCGCCACATTGTTTTCTTCTTCAGTTACAAATAATCTTCTTCAGTTACAAATAAGACGTCATTTCAATAAAAACTTAGCTGTATACAACGCCATATTGCAAGATGAAGAAATCGAAAGAGTGATCCAACCGCTGTAAAAAATGCTTTGCAAAATACTTCAAATGCAAATGAACGGTTCCTTAAAAAAATGCAAATGAACGAAAAACTCCCACATTTAAAAGCACGTTGATGTAATTTTTAATTGTGTAACGTGAGCAAATGTTGGAAAGTTGACGTGTAAGACCTATTCGTGCTTATCAAACGGTTATATATCAGTGGTGAAGCTACCTTTAGTCTGTGTAGTCGTGTGACTCAACAGGTATCCCCAACTATGCATATTTAGTGCTTAACAAATTAGCCGTGGAAATGGACTAAATAGACGTTAGGTCACATAGCTTGACATCATAGAGTTTGAATCCTGGCACCGCCATTGGTATGTATTCAACGTCTTGCTAAATTTGGAACATTTATGAGTTGTATAATTAATGTCCTCACTATGTATAACACATTATGACGATCAGAACTAGCACACAAGACGTTGTGCGTTCACAAAAATGGTGCTCCAAAATTTAGGAATTCAAGATTAGAAAGCATTTCTCCTATGCCTCTCTCTTAACTGCGTTCATTATTTTCTTCATTTATCTTGGTTTCCTCTTCGACATAAGTTCCCTTTCATACATTGAGTCATTTTTGCCTCAGTACTTGTGTTTTTATCTTGGTATCAACGGTTTACCTTGGTGTTGTGTTTTTCAAGGTTAATCCTCTATCTTTTCACTATGTCTTGGTTACAACATTGTTCATTTAGAGTTGATGAACCAATTGCAATAGAGTGATCTTATATAATTTTTTTTTGTGGCTTCAATTTGTGTTGGTCTCAGATGATGTTGTTACCACCCCATGATAAGAAAAATCTAGTCCTTTGGCTCAAAGCCACTTCCCTTCCTATTCCCAATGGCTTGTGTTAGCCCGCAACAAAGTGCAAGTAACTAGTCTTGTGTGGTTTTAACATTCCACCATTTTCAACCTCAAAACTTTGAAACAACGCTCACAAGCAGGATACCCTATTTTTTATGAATATAATATTTCTTCAGAGATGATCGATTTAACATCCACAAATTCAATCTCTCGCATTCTAGACTACGTGTCTAGACCGATATGTAGAGATTGGAAAAAAAATCATCTCTTCTTAAAAGAAAAGTGCAGATACCACATACTCGTTAATCTACAATTTGGCAAATCCACAAACAACTATAGTACAAGTAACATTCCAGGTCAAGGTTGTTAAAAACAGCTCAAAAATGAAACCCGTTTGGTTTGCTTCGTAATATTATACTAGTAATGTTGCAAATCAACTCACCAAAGCATTTAACTTTAATAGCTACCTTGCAAGGTTTGAGCTCGACTGTTTTTCTTTTTCCCGAAAAGGAGGGTAACCCAGGCCTCCCATTTGTTTTTCTAACACCAGTATGTGTCGTGGTTAGGGACACGAGCGGAATCTCGCTTAATTGACTTGGTAGTTCAATTTTCTTGCAAACAAACTAATTTGAAGATTGGCCTATAGACAATAACGCTATTCTAAAAGTTAAGCTAAAACAATCCTAGTGTAAATAGTAATAAAGTGTGATGTCTTTTCTCAACGCCAACCTCCGTGGCACTAAACATGACTAAGTTAACGTCATATAACATGGCGACGAAAAAACTTAGCACTTCTACGAGCAATCGACATTTTTGATGGTCAACGCCATGGTATGTAGTGTTGGGTGTTGCCCCCTTCCCTCCCCCGCTCCTGTCGCGTTCCCAAATGGCAATGTCACGTCTTGAAAAAACGATCCCAATTTTGGCACTCAACACTTTGGTCTATGAAATCGACTCTCAAAACGAAGATATATAATGCTAACCTAATGAGTTTCAATACCATGGAAGCTGGCATTGAGTAAAGAGGCCAGATTTAGTTAGAATTTTGCACTATCATTTTCTGCTGAACCTTTAGAAGATTTTTTTTTTGTCGATTAACAGTTTAATTGTTTAAAGAAAAACTATAGTCGTCTCTACGGCTCATAGACCCGGTCCAAGCAGTCCTTGCGGCGTCAGGAGGAGCTCGTGGGTAGATGGGGCGTGCGTCGCCTACTTCACACCGGCCCATCCCCTACCCGCCACTATAAATTCTTCCACTCGTCTTGCCCGTCTCAGCTCCGTCCTCCTGATTCGAGACCCAAACCAAATTACGTCCCGGAGCAATTCCGCCTCCGCTTCCGCCTCGCCTCTCCTCGGAAGGTTCGCAGCTGCCAACCATATGCTTACACTCCCACCCACTGCCTCTTTACTCTTCTCCTGTTGTTACTGCTCTCTGCGGCGTTTGGTCGAACAGTTGGTGGGTCAGGTCCTGGTGGCTACGCTCCGGCGCGGTGGATCTGCGGATCTCTTCGCCCTGGCCGCGCGGTGGGTGCCGCAGCTGGCGGGATCGCGCTGTGGATCGCGGGGATCTCGCGCCTCGTGTTGGATTCAGCGAGGTTTTGGGTTTTTGGGTGGGAATGGGTTGCCCTGTTTGCGGCGTCTGATCTGAACTTGACCCTTGGCGCGGTTTTTTTTTCTTCATTTTTTGAGGGAACGATGCGTGGTCGTACGGGGTGCTCTGAGAGCGTTGGCCCGGGTTTTGCCGGATTTGGGTTCTAGCGCCCGTTTTTTTCTGCGGATCTGATGAGATCTCGTGGTTTTGTCATGTCGAATTTCGATAGCTTTTGCTGGAAATGGATAAGGATTCAAAGTTATTGGGTTTGTGTACTTGGAGGCATTTGGTTAGTCCAATTGTTGATGGTCCTTTTTAAGTCGGTTGTTTGAAATGATGGTTGGAAGACAACTCTGATCTTGGTGGATAGTTACTATACATATATTTACTGTGTACTTAACTATTGGAGGCAAAAATGATTTACGCATTGGGACTTGGAAATAGTTGGGTATCGGTGGAACAAAATTTGCTGATGAATTATGTTTGAGATCCGGCATTCTGGACAGATTTGTATTCCTTTATATCTTAGTATTACTTTTGAGGATCAGGCATCTTGATTCTATGGGTTTTTGATTAACCTATTTTAGTACTACCTCCATTCCGGTTTAAGGGGGCCCACGCATCCCTAGGTTGAAGATTTAGAAATCTAATGGTATAATTTTTATGATAAAACTCATAAACCGGAAATTTTATGATATAATTTAGAAATCTAATGGTATAATGTTACATTAGCTAAATCTTCAACCTAAGGATGCGTGGGGGCCCCATAAACTGGAAAAGAGGGAGTAGAATTTTTGAGTCACGGTGCTTATACAAAAGTTTTTGGAAATAAATGAATCACTTGGACCAATTACTTTGGCACTTATTTCCAAGTTTGTTTGCGCAGTTGCTAATAGTCCTTTTTAATTGCTATTATTCGTCTGTGGACTGCGGGTGGTGACGGAAAGAAATCTCTGAACTTGGTAGAAAGTTAGTAGCTATATTTTATTGTGGATTTGACTTGGAGGTAAACCTATGATATTTAGTTGGGGCATTGTTCAGATTTAATCATCATAAATAGTTGTCAATGGTGCGAATGAAATATGGCACTACGTTGTTTTTGAGATCTGGTGTTCTGCACAGATAATTCTCTTTATCGTATACTTCTGGGCATCAGGCTATTTAATTCTATAGGTTCTCAGTTCTATTTTATTAGGATTGACAACACATCTTTTATGATATCTTTTGAGAATCAGTCTCACTTGGGCCAAGTATTTAACTTACGTGATATTTAGGTGAAATTTGACATGAAAATGAACTTTGCGAAAAGGTGCTTATGCCCTTATGGTTTAGTCAGTTCTGTAATGCTGTTTGTTTTCATCTCAAATCAACAAACACAGCAGAATAACAAGGTGAAGGTATTATTATGGCCTTGCCATGCTGTTGTGCTCATGGCCTTAAAATTCAATACATGCATGGCTTGTTTTGCAATTTTTTGTTCCTGCCAAGGTATCTCCTGGCTATCTTCATCCAATAATCATTGCTGATCTAAGTCGAGTGTTTAAGAAACTAAATCTGTATGAGTGATAGCAAAATAACGTAAGAACTTCAAATTCATAATAGAACATACATATTTTATAACATGTTTGAGTTGGTGTTTGTCATGGACTGAAATCATGACTTCTCTCAGAGTCGATATGAGGCTATGATATATCCCTGGGCCCCAGATACACTGCAGATGCATTTTTCATCTGTTTTGAGTTGATGTCTGTAGGTCATTGTTTGAGACCATCGAAAGAAATCACTTCATGCAGTTCAAAAGTAAACACTTCCCAGATGTCATGTTGGATGTTATGCTTGACATAGGAGACTGTCCAAGCATGTGAAATGTAAAACCGGAACATTTTCCTTTTAGTAAAGCCATGCCATCATTTCAACCCTTACGTCGTTGTGCTAATTTGTTTTCATTCAACTCTTGTATTTTAAGGACTGTTAGGACACTTATGATTTATCATTTTTTAAATAGTAACTGTTCCTGTGGTATCATAAGCTTACACAAGTTTATTTGCAGGGGAAGTAAATCATGGCGACAGGTCAAATTTTCTCAAAAACCACCCAAGCATTATTCTACAATTATAAGCAACTACCTATTCAACGGATGCTTGATTTTGACTTTCTTTGTGGTACACATCTCCCTCCAATATTTGGTTAAAAAAGACTGCACGGTGTCTCTGTTTTGCTTCTTCCTTACCAACTTTGCACTGCTTGATAGGGAGAGAAACACCTTCTGTTGCTGGAATAATCAATCCTGGTTCTGATGGATTTCAGAAACTTTTCTTTGGACAAGAAGAAATTGCTATTCCAGTTCATCCTACGTGGGTTCTCTGCTCCTCATTTTACTTGTTTGATTGAACATAATGCAGTTCTTACTTCAGCTAGATATGTACCTTTTGTAGAATTGAAGCTGCTTGCAATGCACACCCAACTGCTGATGTATTTATCAACTTTGCGTCCTTCCGGAGGTCAGTTAATGCTTTGATTATCTGCCGGTAAACACTGCGTGATGTCGAAGTAACCGCAGTTTCACCATGTTTGCTAAATCTGCAGTGCGGCTGCTTCTTCAATGTCAGCTTTGAAGCAGCCAACAATCAGAGTGGTAGCCATTATTGCAGAGGGAGTTCCTGAATCAGATGCGAAGCAGCTAATTAGCTATGCACGTGCTAACAACAAGGTAAGGACTATATTTTGCATGAGTTACTGCTTCTAAACTTGACTGCTCATCACCTTGTTTTCATCATAAAGCGCTTCGAATAGACAATTTCATTTAATGAAGGAACTCATATTAATAAAGGTGCATACCCTTGTAATCAAATTTCTAAACTGTGGTGATTTGTGAGCTTGAGCAATATGACAACTACTTGTGCTCATTCCTGATATTGGCATCAGCATGTAATTTCATAGCCTGTCTGACACCAGAAATATCAGCGCATCCGTTTTCTGATCAATAAAGGCGGATAGTGACCTGAATATTTATAGGCAAATTTGAGCAGTTTTTATTCTTGCCAAGTAACTTAGTGTTATTTATAGGTCATCATTGGACCTGCAACAGTTGGAGGAGTTCAAGCTGGTGCTTTCAAGATTGGTGATACTGCTGGAACTATTGACAACATAATTCAATGCAAGCTTTACAGGCCTGGATCTGTTGGTTTTGTGTCTAAATCGGTATGCTTCATCGTTAATAAACTCACTATTCAAAAAGATTACTTCACCACATGCAGTTTGTTTTGAATCACATCCATAGAGTATCGGAACAAAGCCGAAACCTTCTGTTGTACACCCTTTTTGTCTGTATGCATGTCTTTCTTTTTTATATTTGGATCATGTAATATCGATGTAAATGTAATTGTATGTATTCCCTCTGTTACTAAATGTAAGAAGTCCTAGCTTTGTCCTAAGTCAAACTTTTTAAACTTTGACCAAGTTTATATAAAAGTCTACCAACATTTACGACTATAAATTAGTTTTATTATGTTAATACATTTTTCTATAAACTTAGTTGAACTTTATGAAGTTCGACTTGGGACAAAGCTAGGGCTTCTTATACTCCCTCCGTCCCATATTCTTGTCGAAATATTACTTGTATCTACATGCTTTTTAGGAATAGATACATCCATTTTTGGGCAAATTTGAGACAAGAATTATGGGACGGAGGGAGTATATAGATACGTCCATATTTAGACAAATTTGAGTCACTTAATATGGGACGGAGGGAGTATTTAGGAACGGAGGTTGTACTATTTTTTGATGCGGCATGTAGTTTTTAGAACTTTATAACAGGCAATATGATGCTTGGACTTTATCTTTTATTTGGAAAATACTTGAAATGTAAATACATGTGTAGAGCAGCTGAGTTTCCATTTATCTACCTGTTGGAACTCCACTTTCATTTTGATGGCTCATGG
Source organism: Brachypodium distachyon (assembly GCF_000005505.3). Lineage (NCBI taxonomy): Eukaryota > Viridiplantae > Streptophyta > Magnoliopsida > Poales > Poaceae > Brachypodium > Brachypodium distachyon. Next base: position 9,756,938 of record NC_016132.3, on the reverse strand, counting down.
ATGAGATATATTCAACTGCATAGTATGACTGCTAATTGTAAACTGAACTTTCATTACTTCAATAGGGTGGCATGTCAAATGAGCTGTACAGCACAATTGCCAGAGTGACAGATGGTATTTATGAAGGTAACGATTGTGGATATATTTGAAAATCATATACCCGTTGTCACGTTCATTGATTCAAATGAATATTGCACCCATCTTATTTTGTTTTCAACATATTCAGGAATTGCAATTGGAGGAGATGTTTTCCCTGGCTCAACTCTTTCAGATCACATTCTGCGTTTTAATAACATACCTCAGGTTTGACACTTAAACATCTATATGATAGTGTTACCCTTCTTCCTTTAGTAGATAAATATTCACATCTTTGTCGCACAAGTGTCCTGCAAATATTAAGTTATTTCTTCTCTGGCATGATTGGACATCCATAAGATGTCGCTGTAACGTTCCTTGGTCACATTTTGATTTCTTAATATTTCTGGGGCAACTCCTTTGCCATAATTTTGTCCTATCAATATTTTCTTTGCACCCACTCGACCATGTAAAATTTTAGGACATAAAGATCGTTTGGCACACAAGTACACTTTCACAATAATGCCCTTCCTGCAGTACTTGTGAGCCAAATATGGAGCATTGGTGTACCAATATCTCATTGTATTATTTGTTGGCTTTAGGTTAAAATGATGGTTGTTCTTGGGGAGCTTGGAGGAAGCGACGAGTATTCACTGGTCGAAGCCTTGAAACAAGGAAAGGTTCAGAAACCTGTTGTTGCATGGGTTAGTGGGACATGCGCACGTCTATTCAAATCTGAAGTACAGTTTGGCCACGCTGTAAGTTTTTAAATCTACCAATGTTCTTTCTTGCTCAAGTTTCTGTGAGCTGGATATTATAATTAGTATGCAAAAACCTGATTTTTAATTAATTGGCATAACAGGGGGCGAAGAGTGGTGGTGAGTTGGAATCAGCGCAAGCTAAGAATCAGGCACTAAGGGATGCTGGAGCAGTTGTCCCTACTTCATTTGAAGCTCTCGAAAGTGTGATTAAGGAGACATTTGACAAGCTGGTATGGTGATAATTTATTTTTCACATCTTGAGTTCATGACCGACATATTTCCCAAGTACAGTGTTTTGAGTGTGTGTATTGCGGAAATCAAGGTCAGGTTAAATATATTTTTGGCAGGTTGAGGCAGGAAATATTCCTCCTGTGGCTGAGATTACACCTCCACCCATTCCTGAGGATCTTAAAACTGCAATTAAGAGTGGGAAGGTCCGAGCTCCCACACACATTATTTCCACTATCTCTGATGACAGAGGTTAGATTGTTGGCGACATGTTATCCTATATATGCTTGATAATTTACCTCTGTTCTGCTATCCCACCGCAAAAGTAATATAGCTGTATGTGTGATGCAGGTGAGGAACCTTGCTATGCTGGTGTCCCCATGTCTACAATTATTGAACGGGGTTATGGAGTTGGTGATGTTATTTCTCTTCTGTGGTTCAAGCGTAGCCTTCCTCGTTATTGCACTCAGTTTATTGAGGTAATTTATGGTCAAATGCATTATGGATAATCTATCTTCTCTACAAACATTCTGCTCTAACAGGCTGTACTTTTTTCGCTCTCTATTATTAGAGTTCATTTTATACTAAAATGCTTTCATGTCTACTGTAGATATGCATCATGCTTTGTGCCGATCATGGTCCTTGTGTATCCGGTGCTCACAATTCGATAGTTACGGCCAGGGCTGGAAAGGACCTTGTTTCCAGCTTGGTATCTGGTGAGCTTGTTTAATACATGCATGTACATTTTTACATTGTGTAGACAACAGCATAGGTTACCAATACTTAATTTGAAAGTTCACAGGATTATTGACAATTGGCCCGCGATTTGGTGGCGCAATTGATGACGCTGCTAGGTACTTCAAAGATGCATATGATAGAGTGAGCCAACTTATTTTCTATCCCTTTTTTTCCAGCTCCTTGTTTCATGTGTTTGTTAATTGCTCTAATAAATCTGCACCCATTGCTTCTAGGGTCTTACACCTTATGAATTTGTTGAGGGCATGAAAAAGAAGGGAATCCGTGTCCCTGGAATCGGTCACAGGTATAATACATCCTTGGCATCATAATAACCTTGCACCTGATTTTTCTTTAAGATGTAAAAGATCATTGCTTTAGCGTTAAGATTTTGAAATACTTATGGTTCCTGACTTCTCAAATATCACTTTGCCTATCTTTATCAGGATCAAGAGCAGAGACAACAGGGACAAGAGAGTGCAGCTTCTACAGAAATATGCTCACACAAACTTCCCTTCGGTCAAGTATATGGAATATGCTGTCCAGGTTGAGACCTACACTCTTTCAAAGGCCAACAATTTGGTTATGAACGTCGATGGTGCGATTGGGTCTCTTTTCTTGGATCTTCTTTCTGGGAGTGGTATGTTCAGCAAGCAAGAGATTGATGAGATTATAGAGATTGGGTATCTTAATGGACTCTTTGTGCTTGCACGTTCAATTGGCCTAATTGGGTGAGTATTTCTTCTGCAATGACATTTCATTAGTAGTATTAGCACAACATTTAGTATTCTAATCTGCTTCTTGGATTCACAGGCACACCTTTGATCAGAAGAGACTCAAGCAACCACTGTACCGTCACCCATGGGAGGATGTCCTCTACACCAAGTGAGACTTGATTGTTCTTTGAGCACAGCATTACATTTACCTAGGTCTTCCACCTGTGTGTACACTCCAAGTCGTGCATAATTGCATAGAATTGAAAGTTCTGAATGTTGATGGAACTAGAGGAGAGAAGAACATTGCAAACGAGGGCTTGGTTGTGTTTCTTTATGTAAGCTCCAAAGGCAACTCTGTTTCAGATTTTTGCTGTTGTCCAGCCACGAAAGCGTTAGGAACTCGGTTGGTTCCATGTTACCATCAATTAAGTGACTGTCGAAATTTAGTTCAGTGTTTGAGGTGTCCGCAAGCCTGGGGGTTGTTGTAATATTTGTGATGCTAGTTCCCCAAATATCTCTCATTCATAGTGCCATTTTTGGTAATAAAATCTGCGCTTCTTTCTGTTTCAAGCTCTAGCTGATTGATCCCGAGGTAGTGTACACGGGCTTCCCCATTCCCCGTCATGATATCACTAGAATTCAGAAAAGAGATGCACGACAGCAGAATTTTGCAACTCAAGTTGTGTCCTGTCTCTAGCAAGGACATCTAAGAGTGAAATGTAAAAGTTGCAAACTGCGAGGTAGACAAATTTCCTTTGGTTTAGCTGTAGTCTCGGAGCAGCTCGACGGACTGGAAACCTTCAAATCCGCCTTGGCCCTAACGGCGAAAATCAATCACGCAAGTCGGTGTGTTACGCTGTCTCAACTAAATCATACACATCTGATCCCTCAAAAGACTGACGTTGAAGAAAACTACATCTCTTGAATCATCGTGTTTACCCATGGACACCAATCACATTACCGAGTGGGCACTGTATGGTGGCTTGGGACTTGGTTTGTTCGTCAAAATTGGTGGCCTCGGGATTCCAAATCTCCGCATGCTCATGAGGCTTTGAGGGTTCGATGGAGATGGTTGGAACTGGTGGATGATTTCAAGCTTGGGTCGGCTTCACTGTGGAAAACCCCAGGAGGTTGATGCTATCTTCGAGGCGGCCACTTCCTCCCAGGTGGGCGATGACCAGAGGACTCTTTTTTGGACTGATCGTTGGCTGCAGAGCATCCGTATTTGGGATGCGTTTCCTGCACTTTGTGGGCCGTGTCTGCCCAATGATTGTTCGTACGTGCATTGTGAGAGATGCTCTTCTTGGCGCGTGGACTGGCGATGTGGGTCCCAATCTCGATGATGATGCTCTCGAGGAGATCCTCACCCTTTGGGACTGGCTTCGTGGGGTCCAGCTTGAGGATGGGATGACCGATTCCCTTGCGTGGAATTGGTCTCGCGACGGTGGCTCTTCGGCCAAGTCTGCTTATGTGAACCTTTTTGCTGGCCGCATGATTGATCTGTTGGCTGCCGAGGTGTGGAGCTCGCAGGAACCAGAGAAATGCCGATTATTCGCCTGGCTTGCGCTACGGAATTGATGCTGGACGGCGGACCGGCTTGCGAGAGGTGGTCTTCCTCACCCGGGCCGGACAGATGCCCCCTATGCGATCAAGAGATGGAGACCATTTCCCATTTGCTCTTGGTCTGTTTCATGGCGAGGCAAGTTTGGGAGCACTTGTGGGCGGCTTGGGGACATGTGGATTGGGCACCTAATGCGGACTTTACATTGTGAGATTGGTGGTCTTCCCTATCCTTTCCGCGTGAGGCTCCGAAGGACATCTGGTGCCATCGGAATAATGTGGTCTTCAACGGGGCGACACCTTCAATGGCGGGAATCCTTCTCAACATCCAGGTGGAGTTTGGTCGCTAGGAGCATGCGGGACTCTTTAGGGGTAGAGTTTTTTTTCCGGCCTTGGTTGGATAGTTAGCACATAGTCCTTTATTTTTTTTTTTCATTTTGCCATTAGTTGCCATTGTATTGTCATTTCGGTGTTGTACTAGCCTTCTGACTCTTCTTGTTTAATCGATGATGCATCCGTTGGGTTGCATTATTGAAAAAAATAATCACATTAACATTCCCGTGAAGTCAACGACATGCCCATTGACACCATCACGTAACAGCGACCTGACATTCCCGTGAAGTCAACAAACATTGTCTTCTTTTTGTAAAAACGTTGTTGTTAGTTCCGATTCTTTACTGTCAGTAATAATCACCAAATACGAAATTAGTCAATTAGAGGTCTAGATTCATTCACGTGTCCGCTCAACCTCCTGCTTCTTTCACCCTGCAACATATGATCAACAAATGCAAGAAAGATAACCAATTCCGTGAGATAAAACGTCTTTTATTTATCACAAATTGGGTATACATCCATCTGCTGGTACATGACCATTGGTACGTGCATTGGTGCATACCCCTGTAACCTGCGTGTAACAAGAATTTTCTTCTTTTTTTTATTAACATTAAGAAAAAAGAATATAACTAAAATGGAATTGGCAATATAGTTTTTATAGACTTTTGAAAGAAAAAAGAAGGTTTTTTGCAATCGTTATTTCTTGCTTCTTATTTTTCCAAATAATTTTGCGAATACGCTTTTTTGACATTGAATCACGTTTTTTTGGAACTGCCATTCAAAAAGGAAATTACTTTTTTCTAGTTGCATGTGAAAGACATCTATTGCCACAAATCAATCCTTCTTTCTTTCTTCTTTTTCTTAGTATTTATACTTATATACTGAAAGATATTTAAATTCTGAATTATTTTTTACTTCATTTTGTCTAATGCAGATAAGACAAGAATTTGTTAGCACTTTTTCCGTATATATTTTATACTTTGTTTTAATAATATAGAATATATAGAAATGTTTTTCATTTAAATCTATTTATCTATATATTTATATATCAAGGATACTCCATATATAGATATATGGTACGGAAGTCTATCCCCCATATAAGACGAGGGGGTAAAAAGAACGGAAAATACAAGTATTTAATTTATTTAATTAAGTTAAGAATGGTATTCCATAATGGAATTCGAATTAAAAAACAAAAAATACTGAGTCTCTTAAACAAGACATTATAAAACTTAGGTAATTATAGTAATTATGATTTAAGTTCTCTAAACAAGGGAGCTGCTTCATCTTTGTTTTAAAGAAATAGAAAAATGAATAGAAAGTTAAATGATTCCACTTTTTTTTTCATAAATATCCTTATTTAGGTAATAACTAGGTAACGAAGTTAGTTGATTAACTTTTGGAACGGGTATACTTGATGATGACGATATGAATCACTTGAAAAATAAACGTATTCGTTCGGTTGCAGATCTGTTACAAGATCAATTCGGACTGGCTCTTGGTCGTTTACAACATGCGGTTCAAAAAACTATCCGTCACAATTTGGATTTCGAGTCCAATGCGCTAACGCTTTCTTTAGTTTTCTTGCTCTTTCTCCGGGCTTTGACCATGTCTCCCGAACAATTTCAGTACATATGGCACAAGACGATTCCACATATATATCGAGGTCGGAATGGGATCGGGTGTTTTCACGTCTCACCATAGTGCCCGGTTTGTCTTGATTGGTGATTGATAAACAAGAAGGAAAATGGAAAAGTAGAAAATCTACCAACTCTAAACGTTAGGGAAAATAAGGGAAGACCACCTGAGCGAACCGACCGAAGGGACTTTACTTGACCAAACCGAACGTTAGCGACTTAAGCTAAGCCTATCACGGGCTGTGTTGCTGCTTGATCGGCGGGGAGGAAGATCTCAAGGTTCTCCTTAGAGAAATAGGAATCCTCAAATTATTAACAAATAAAAAAATCTAAAAAAATGTCTATAATGATCTGCCCGTCCTAATATTCCCGGCCATTCACATTTTATTTATTTTTGGTCTCCGTCTGTTAAAAAGAAGATACGTTCTATATATTCTTGATAATAAGTAAATACCATCCTTGAGCCTATCAGCATCTCTCTATCTGACAGTCAATATTGCTTGAAATCGATCAGGCACTAGGTTATTAAAGTATGGATATGCCATCAGAAAAGGGAAAAGGCCTAAATTTTGAGCCTAGCGCAAAAGAAAAGCCGATTCAAAATTTTAGATTTCCTGGCAAGTCTATGCAAGTTTCAACGATTGCCTTGCTTTTTATTTTTCTAGACAAAAGAACCCCCCTCCTAATTCACTAATTTGTAGGAAGAGCATTTTAAGGCCGGTTGACAACATCCAATGTCTCCCACGAGGGTGCCTGAAACTCCTGTTTTTCTAGGCAGAGGTAGGTATAGCCTTTATTTAACACATTTTAGTTTGTAGGAAGATTCCCTGCTCTGAAATAAAGTCTATTTGGAGCTTCTTCCAAAGAGGTTGGGATTCTAGTTTCAATTGGATGTGTCTGCTTTCGCTATTGCTGTTCCGCTTTGCCGTTATCCGTCCCGGGCCTTAGCATAATAGGAGGGTGCCTTTTTAGCGCAAGACGATGAAAGGGACACTGCGAGGTGGGTAGTTTATCTGGGGCGGATGCCTCCTAAAGAGTAACGGAGGTGTGCGAAGGTAGGCTCAAGCGTTGATTCTGCTCGTCTTTTAGATTCCAGTGAACGAGAAAGTTTTTGTGACCCTAGGTCTAATTCCGAAGCTTCAGCGGTGGATTCACGAGCCCAATGAGTTGGTCAATGGGATTCGCTTTCAGATTGATCCCCAGTTGAAGGAGGGTCAGAACCCAGAGATAAGAGTTGTTGTAGATAGAGGGATGAGCCTGTCGAATAACAAGAATCAGTCCTCGCATTTCTACTATGAAAGGGAATAAGACTGCTCCTTTGCATGCTACTACTTTCGTTGGCATTACAGCACACGTAGCAATGGTTCTATGCAAAATTGGTTCACGTCAGAAGAGGACCATCACATCTGCGCATTCCTTCCATTCTTTGGTTGGTTTTCCAGGCGCCTTTGTCGGCATGCATATTGGCTTCTCGGAAATTCATTCTTTTAAACAGGAGGTCTAGAGCCTCCTCTAGGGGGCATCATCACGATCCTGCTCTTTATCCTTTCTTCTTATCCTCATCTTCCGAATCGTCAAGTGAGCAAGACTACATAATAAGAGAATGCGGGAATGGATCTGAGACTGATGGCTGACCGGCCTACACCCACCGAACCCTTAGCCCTTGCTTCAATTAGAGCAACATACGAATCTGCATAAGCATCTAATAGCGATTCTGAGAATCAGTTCGGAATGAATGCTATACTTTTTATTCCCCTTTCATGATAAGCTGGCAGTTGGGAGGCGCATCTACATCCATTTTTTATTTGTTAATAATTTGAGGATTTCTATTTCTCTAAGGAGAACATAAAGTCATAGCAAATAAAATTGCAAATTTTGAGTAGAAAAAAAAATGGATAAAAGTAAGTACACAGGAATTAATTCTAACTCCCACGTGATAAAAAAAAGTAAAAGGTCTCGCGAAAGCAAATGGAAAAGGAACACCGAGTGGAATCAAAGAAACTAGCGGACTGATCACTAAATAGATACAAATAGGTGCAAATTCCGACATCACCAAAGCCCACTTCGTTCTCTCGCTCTCCTCGCGGCGCTCCTTGCTCGCGGAGCGGCATACCGAAAAAAAAAGACGCTCAGATGTGGATTCGAACCACTGAAGGATTTCAAGGGCAATGCCCCTTGCTCTTCCCACTGAAACAAGAAAAAAAGGATTTGCAGTCCAGCAAGAGCAGATGCGCTAACGCGCAACGGCTTTCGCGCTAGTTGCTCAATCCGTTGCTTGTTTTGCTCTAACCAGCTGAGCTACCAGAACCACTTGCCTAAAGTCTCTTTTCTTCATCTATGAGCATCCTACCTGCAGTGGAGGAGCTTGCTCAAGAACCGAGAGCCGGCCAGGGACAGGACGGCCCTCGTTCGGGAAGGTCTTCTTCACTATAGACGCCACCAAGAACAAGAAAGGGGCGCTCCGCTCCTAGTCACTAAGCAGTGCTATTCTGTCCAACGGCGGACTCCATCAATCTGAGGTTCTTTCTCTCATGTTTATTTTTGTTTCGAATTGGTCGGGTGCTCTTTTACCTTGGAAAATTATAGAGTTACCCCACGGGGAATTAGCAGCGCCCACGAATGATATAAATACTACTGTTGCTTTAGCTTTACTCACGTCAGCGGCATATTTTTATGCGGGTCTTAGCAAAAAAGGATTGAGCTATTTCGAGAAATATATTAAACCAACCCCAATCCTTTTACCAATCAACATCCTGGAAGATTTCACAAAACCATTATCAGAATTCCGTCTGTCTTCTGGATTTGGAGAAGTGCCGATTTTCAAGAACGCGAATCTTATGATATGGTGGGAATCTCTTATGATAATCATCCGCGCCTTAAACGTATCCTAATGCCTGAAAGTTGGGTAGGCTGGCCCTTACGCAAGGACTATATAACCCCCAATTTCTATGAAATACAAGATGCTCATTGAATGATAAGAAATCCGCATCCTCTACTCTAATCAAAAGACTAAAGGCCCCTACGGAAGGTGAAAAAGGCGAGGACTGAAATGAGAAAGGAAGGAGTTCGGCAAGACGACTTCGGTTCACACGTGAAAGTGCTTCGAAAGGTGTCAGCAGGTGCGCGGAGCCGGCGCCCGCTGGGCCAAGTGTTCGCCCACTTCAGAGTCTTCGCCTTTAGAGATAAATCCGTGTCCGCCCCAGCAAGAAAACGTATGCGCGTGTACGGAAGCGCAACGGCTTTCGCGCTCTTCCCTTGCATCAAAACTACAGGTTTTAGCCCTCCGTTTGCTGGTCGCCAAAGACGAGAGCTTCGCCTTTGGAAGCGCCAGTAGCGTAGGGCGACTGGGCCAGCCGAGCCCCTCCGAATTAGTTGACGGCTTTGATGACTCGACGGTGAATATTAAGGAAAGGACATCGAGGGGAAGAGGGGTTTTAAAAACCCTCGGCCCGATCATCCAATTCGTTCCGACGATCCAGGCATGGTTCAGTAGTCAAAGCAACTTCGTCTTCCTCGGTAAGCGGACCGTGGAAGCTAGGGGGTATCCGCTTGGGACTGATAAAAAACAGCATATCTTTATTGTCCCTCCTGACCCCTAAAAAAATATAGTTGATGCCCGGTCGCGTCGGAGACATCTTTATCTTATTTTGAGGCTTCGTCGTCCGGCTCCTAAAAAATTATGTTAGGATCTGCTGGCTCATCCTCATCATCCGAAAAGAAAACAGAGACAAAACAGATTTGTTTCAATGACATATCTAATCAGACTGAAATTGATGTCGAAGACACGATCATTCACATCAATTGAAGCAGGCAGGAAGGGCGCGGAAGCCTCATCATCTTCACTTCTTAGAACTAGCGTGGCTGCGCGTCGAGCCATCCATCGGCGGAGATGTAGGACAGGCTGAGGAACCTGAGGATTTGCTTGGGGTGCACCGCTTTGCCCCACGGCATCCGCCCGGTCCTGTTTGACCCCAGGCCGGTGCATTCAGACTCCACCATCGTCAACAACATGCCCATTGACACCGATCACGTAACCGAGACATGACATTCCCGTGAAGTCAACAACATTGTCTTCTTTTTAAAGTTAACAATGTTTGTTGTTAGAACATCTCCAATGACATCTCTCAAAACTATTCTAAATATCCACTTTAGGAGATATAGACATATTGGGCTCAAAATCAGCTCCTGATGGCATCTCCAAACGGACAAAATGTTCTCTTTGTCCGCCCAGATCTCCTGACTTGCTCCAAATTTGGGAAGGTTTGGGGTGTCCGCATGTCCACTACTGACAAAGCAGGGCCCACTGCTTTGTCTGCTGCAAATCCCGTCACCCCCATTCCGGTCCCATCTGACAGTCAAACATTATCTCTTCCTTCTCTCCTCTCTGGCTCTCTCTCTGCGCGGACGCAGTCTGCCCAGCGGCCATGGACGGCAAGTGCCACCACGTGCTTGGCGGGCGGCGCAGCGGCGCGCAGCGGTCCGGCAGCCGGCGAGAACACTAGATCCCCACACCGACAATCTGGCCTCCTGCTCGATTTGATACCACCAAGCCACGGGTGCAGGCAGAGCAAGGCTGTAGCCATGACACGGGAGCAAGGTCACCGGCTCCATCGGTAATTGCCACGGGTGCAGGGCCGCCGCTCCTGCTCTCCAATGGCTTGGTCTCCTGCTCGATTTGACAACACCATGCCACTGGATTTGGCTTGAGTTCAATTGGGATTTTGCTTTTGGCTTGAGTTCAACCGGGATGGAGCTATTGGATTTGGCTTGAGTTCAATTGAAATTTTGCTTTTGGCTTCTAATCTGAGAGAAAGAGAGAGGTCGTGATGAGGGAGACCCGGAGAGCAGAAGAGGAAAGAAAATATTTGGGGAGAGATGGAGCTATTGGATTTGGCTTGAGTTCAATGGAGGCTGACACCCGGTGAACACGTCTCCACTTGCTCTTCCAAACGGACAAAACAGAACATTTGAGGGCAAAATTTGACAATCCCATTGAAAATGCTCTCAGTCCCGATTCATTCACGTGTCCGCTCAACCTCCTACTTCTTTCACCCTGCAACATGTGATCAACAAATGCAAGAAAGATAACCAATTCCGTGAGATAAAACGCTTTTTATTTATGGGTTTGCATACACCTCAGTCGACTGAGTCGACCGGCGTGCATGCAGGTGTCGTGTGTGCTTGTGTGCGCGGGCTTGGTGTGTGTGTGTGGACTGGCGTACATGCATGTGTGGGCTTGTGTGTGTCCGTGTGCGTGAGAGAGAGTGAGAGAGACATCCCGATTAGTACATGCTTGCGTGTTTCTTTGTGTGTGTCTGTCTTGAGATCACAATAAAACTCATTCATTTTTTTAGTAACATAAATCCAGTCCCACTTATGTCGTTCTCACGTGTATTACTACAAAATTTATAACGGTGGTAAAAACTTGAAATATGAAATATGACCGATTCCGACGAAAACATACTTGCAAAGCACAGACAACATCACAGAGGAAGAAAAAAAGGCAACAAAAATAATAACAAATAAATTCTAAAAATTGCAAGTGAAAATTATGCACGATTCTAAAAATTGCAGGTGAAACTTCATGCGCGATTCTAAAAATTGCAATGAAACTTGATGCACGATTCTAAAAATTGCAGTGAAACTTGATGCGCGATTCTAAAAATTGTAGGTGAAACTTTATGCGCGATTCTAAATATTGTAGTGAATCTTTATATGCGATTTAAAAAAATTCTGTTTATTAAACACGCTATTTGAGCCTTAGCAGAACAAATAAATAAAAAAGGCCAAAAATAAAATAAAAATGAGCCATAACACAAAGCCCACACCTTCAAAATAGTACGGCCTACAAACAGGCAGCCCAGATTTCACATCGATCAGAAACAATCTCGAACAAAGAAAAGATCCGAACCAGTGCTCGACAAAAAATTTAGATCGATCGACCGCTAATCTCGTCGACCGAGAAATTGTATTTCTCAGCCGACTGAGATCTAGCAAAACCGTTTATTTATTTATCACAAATTGGGTATACATCCATCTGCTGGTACATGACCATGGGTACGTGCATTAGTGTATGCCCCTTGTAACCTGCGTGTAGTCTCATCATCTTCACTTCTTAGAACTAGCGTGGCTGCGCGTCGAGCCATCCGTCGGCGGAGACGTAGGACAGGCTGAGGAACCTGGCAATTTGCTTGGGGTGCACCGCTTTGCCCCACGGCATCCGCCCGGTCCTGTTCGACCCTTGACCGGTGCATTCAGACTCCACCATCGTCAGCGTGCTCCTGCATTCATTCAGGGACAAACAAACCAAATCACCAAGACAATCAAACACATTGGCAACAGTTATCACACGAATCTCTTGAAATTTTAGACCTACTTACTCTTTGCCATCGTAGTTCCAAGCGTCCCAACCCTGGCTGACCACAACGCTGGACATATCCGTCTTGTAGAAGATGACCCTTGCATAGGCCCGCCAGGCTCGCCCTAGGTACGTCGGCGTGACGCCCCCCAACTTGCATCGCTTGAACACGAATCCCGTGTCTTCTTTCTCGCTGTCCCGCCCCTGCGCCGTGATGTATCCTGGCGACACCGGCGTCTTCCCCGTCGTCACCTCGCACTCCTAATGTATGTACGAACTCAAATCTTTCATCCACAGAGAGGTATATATAATTTGGATGCATAACTTTGGTAAGAAATTTTGGACCTCGAAGATGGACCGCGCGTTGCCGAAGATGAAGTCCATGGCGCCCTCGATGTAGCACTTGTGGTAGTAGTGCCTCCCTGCTAGATCGCTCAGAGTATCCTGGACGCTGATGAAGCCGCAACGGTGGAACGATGACCGGTCGCCGGCCACCAGAGCAGCCACCGCGGGCGCCATGTCCCTGACCCCGTAGTACGTGTTCTATACACATCATGGCAACAAGGACTGGTGTAAAGGTTAATATAAATAAAGAATTTCGATCTCCTGGTGATGAATTCAACGTTGAATCAAGCAAGAAGCTGAGACCTTGAAGGTGATGTCACGGGCCATGAAGTCGGTGGCGTAAGAGGCGAACGTTGGGGAGGAGGCGGTGTTGGTTTTCCCGTCTGCATGGTCGCCCCATTCGATGAACGTCTGGTCCTTCCCTTCGCCTTCAAGCAGGATGAAGCTTTTGTTCAGAGGCACGTTCACCTTCTCAAAGTAAACACCGGCGGCGACGTGAATCCGGATCCACTGCTTGTTTCCCCACGGGATGGAGTCGATGGCTTTTTGAACAGACCTGAAATCAGCAGGCTTCCTTTGGTTCACGTAGATGCTTCTCGCGACTATCCCTGCAGCATCGCAACCTTGAGGCGTGATGATGGCCGTCAAAGCTACCACAATGGCTAGCGACAGTACAGCAGCCAGGGGACTGATCCCAAGCTTCCGCATTTCTCTTCCACTATTTTTTCTCAAGAGATGGAGGAAACAAGGGATGGTGATGATGCATGAAACTGAAAAGTGGGCAAGGTCGATCAAGAATCTATTTAATGGGGGAAAGATGATCGACATGTTTGGAATGTAGCAATCCTGAATCTCTGATGAGCGGATGATTACTCTGATTTTCATAATTAATTTCCAAATCTCACATTTCTATAAGTGTGCTAGTACGGATTGCTCATGAGTCATGATATATTTCCCTTTCTGCCTTCTATAAATGTATGGAGGTTTAATTTCCTTTTTTATGGAGAATTTATCGCTTGAAGTAAATACCCACCATCCGAGCATTTACAATGCAGGTACGCACAACAGAAGTTGAAATGCTTCTTCTCGTCGATTGCTTCTGGGCATCGTGGCAGCAGTTTCTTTCTCCTTCTTAATGAATGAAATCAGTGCTTGCTGAATTTCCATAAAAAATATATTGACCGAGAGTGAAAACGCAAGTGACACCAAACAAAACAGAAAAAAAATGTTTGCCTGCGCCTTCCACGTACATAAGGTCGTAATAATGCTGTACTAATTCATGATGGCCCGTGATGCCACGTCCGTCAGTTTTGACAGTAGAATGATAGGACCAACACACTTATATTTGGGAAGGAAAAAGACAATTAAATTTACATGAAATAAACTTGGTAGTCTGCAGAAAGATTTTTTTTGGGACAAATTCCTTTTTCTGTCAAGCGGAGCTTCTTTCGGCTGCTTAGCGACCGGAGTGGCAGCAGGTGCGATTCTGTCGATCCATATTTCTGGTTCCAACTTTTCCTCTCGATACACGCATGCGAGCCGTCTCGATCGACCGAGCGAGACGCCGCGATGGATCTACCTGCCGGCCAGCCCACTCCGCCCAACTCAGAACACGCGCATGCTCCCGGTGCCGTAGTTGGGCTCCAGGCGCTGCAGCAACAGGCCATGGCCCAGTCGGCCAAATGACACCGGGTAGAATCATGACGACACATATTGGCCGGCTAAGCGAAACCAAAGCTGAAGTAAGCAAGTAAGTCGGTATTGTTAAGCCGACTTTCTAACAGGCCGGCATATCAACAGTATGCCGGCATCTCTATCTTGTCTCATGTGATTGCACGACAAGCACAAGTTATCTAATCTCGGCTGGAACCGGGATATGCCAACAGTCTTATCCTGGTCGCATGGCCTAAAGTAAGGCTACGCCCTTTTTATGACGGAAAATCAGTCGTTGCTCACGTCGCTGTGTCGGACGACTGTATAGTGACGCGCCGTAGAAGGATGGTGACGAAAGCCGGGGCTTGGCTACAGTGCGCGCCGTCTCATGGTACGAAAAGCACAAAGCTGCGTTGTCCCCTCCCGGACAATCCGGAGGGGACCATGGGCGTACCCGGTGGGCCTGGGAGTAGATAGGGTTTCCTTTGCCCCACTTGTTAGTGTAACATCCTTAGCCTATAAATAGAGGCTCCACCGCTCCTCTGAGAGGGGTTCCTTCTTCTTCTTCCTCTGAATACAGCTCAAGGAGCACCATTGTAGCCCTCTAGTATCTCGGCTAATACGAACAAGAGAAGAGTAGGAGCTTTACCTCTACAAGAGAGTTCCGAACCTGGGTAAACATCGTGTTCACAGTGACTTGTGCGTGGTTACTCTATGCCATCCCTCCTCCGGATCCACCGTCATCCATCGGCCCCAACTCAAGCCATCCTATGGCATCTAGCGTGACACCATCACGACATGAACGGTCGGATTTCACCCAATTGATCGACCCGACGGCCAAAACTACTGGTGGCGTGAGGCGGCTGCTGGAGTGTCCAGTTTTACTGTCCTAATCGAGCGTGGTATATCTCATAAACGA
This sequence comes from Brachypodium distachyon, assembly GCF_000005505.3. Taxonomy (NCBI): domain Eukaryota; kingdom Viridiplantae; phylum Streptophyta; class Magnoliopsida; order Poales; family Poaceae; genus Brachypodium; species Brachypodium distachyon. The sequence goes on along the minus strand of NC_016132.3, from coordinate 9,741,618 downwards.
GTGGAAAAAAGAGGAAAAGAACATCTGTGCATATTTTTTTTATCAAGAATGCAAACCCAAAGGGTGCATCATCGATTAAAGAACAAGAGCCAGAAGGCTAGTACAATGCCGAGACGGCAATAACAACGCCCACGAGTGGCAAAAGGAAAACCACACCACCGACCCTAGCTAGTTTGGACCTAGAATCTTAGTCGCAACCACCGTAGAAACCCTGCACAACACCTAGCCAAAAGGACGAAGATGTCGCACACCGGACCTCAACAACTGCTTCACGCCCGCCGCCAAACCTCTCAAAGAATGACCACAACATCAGGACCGCCCCGGACTTACCCACCATGATGCCAAGAGAGAAGATCGGCAAGTGGGGCAACAACAAGCCAGAACTGAGGAAGGCGATTGTCCAAGGTGCATCGATGAAGGGGTGCATCGCGCTCAGAAGCCCATCGCCCCAGGCATGGGACCAACACCATCACCCACGGCAACCATGCTTGCTGAAAGCTCCAAAGGGCACCAACACGACGCTCCCAAGAGAGAAAATGCCGGCGCGGCGCCGCCGCTGTCAGGTCTGTCAACCAGACCAAGGGATTTCCCCGGTGCCAGAGGAGGTAGGAGCCGCAATCAGGCCACAACGACGCCTCCAAGAAGGTCACGACGCCCGCAAATGTCATCGTCATCGGCGACAGCAACAACCACGCAAGGATTTCTCTCGGCCCAGACCACGAACTCCGCTTCCAACTAGGAATTGCTAAGGGGACCGAGCCGGCAAGTCCACTGCCAAAGGGGCGAGACTCCACACAGGCGGCGACCCCAATTCCGCCCGCACCAGCCGTAGCCGAACCACCCAAACCACCGGGGAAGGAAGGACCTCACCGGCCAATGCCCAGCGCCGGCCACCACACGGATCTGGGCAAGGGGCCCCAAATCCCGCTGCCACGTCCCGGAGCCGCCCGCGCCGCCGGAGAAGGCGGCCACGCGCCCGACCCGCCCGCGACGCTGAAGAGAAGAAGGCCACGCCCGCGAGCCTCTCCGCCCCAACGCACCACCGAGAGGGCGAGCCGCGAGGGGAGGAAAGCCCGCCCCGCCGGCACCCCCTCCGGCAGCGGCGATGCGGGGGAGACGGGCGAGGGGAGGCTAGAACTGGTGGCGGCTTATTTTGTAAATTTGAGCGGCGATGCGGGGGATACGCCAATGCAATTTTCGTGCATATATAATTAGGGTGTGGCTATTTCTAAGTCGTCCGTTTTTTTAAATAACCATTAAATATCAATCGACGTTTCAAAATTGGGTTAAGATCCGAAGTTCATCATCATTCTCTCATCTCTCAACAACTATCGTTGATTAAGATCCAATGATTAACATGTTGATCGATCCCTGACTAAAAAAGAACGGCTTATCATTAGCAAAACCATATATATACCAGTTTACTGTGCTGCCGACATATGCGTGAAATAGCGACATGCTAGCGACCTGTACTGTAGGACGTACGGAAACCGAGGAGCCTCCTCCACAGTCGACAGGTCTGCTTAAAAGGCCACAGTGCCACAGACACCGCGCGCATATGACCAAGAAGATACCGCGGCGGTGCCGGACGCCCTCGTGAGTTACGAGGAGATCGCCTCCTCCCTCCCGACGTTATCGTGCCAGGGCTTCGGGGGCGCCCCGTACATGAGGCACAACGGCTTCTGGTACGCTAGCGCACCAGATGGCCCTCTCACTCGCCCTACAGGACACCTTCGTCGCCCGCCCCACCGATGTCCTCATCACCACCCTGCCCAAGTCCGGCACCACATGGTTCAAGGCGCTCGTCTTCGCCATCGTGGCACGCTGCCGCGACGACCAACAACACGCGCCCGACGATGGCCAACACCCGCGCGCTCCTGCGCTCCAGCCCCCACGACCCCGTCCCTTTCCTGGCACTACATCTACGAGAAGCACCGGCCGCTCTCGGCGGCGGTGCTCCCGCTCCTGGAGGCGTTGCCGTCGCCGCAAGTCCTGGCCGTGCACGCGCCGCTGTCAGTCTGCGCTCCCGGCTATTAGGAAACGGTCTACTAGATACTTTTGATATGTATAGAATCACCAATCACGTATATATGTTTCCTAGTGATTGGACGTAATATGTTGTTTTCTAATTCTGTACCTACCGTGATATATAATAGAAGGTAAGAGCTCAAGGGCTGATTACGGCAAATTATTGTTTCTAACTTGTATCATCGTATCAGAACCAAGAGGTCTCGAGTTCGAGATCCGGTTGCCGCAATTAAATTGCAGCGCACTTTCGATCCACGTTTAGGCCTGCAAGAGCCACACGTGAGGGGAGTGTTGAAGTATAAGTGGATTACCTAGTTCCTTTCATCAGATCGGTCTTTTGGTTGCGTTGGCTAGCGCATGAAGCTCTTCATGGTATCGGAGCGAGAGCCATCCTGGATCTGCTCCGATGACCATTGGCACCACCGGCGCAACCATCACCAGCTCCTCTGGCACGCTTGCCGCCGGCTCCTCAACCTCCACCATGCTTCCCGTCATCCCCATTCCCACCACACGCCTCGACCGCACCAACTTTCTGCTGTGCAAGACGCTGCTCCTTCCTGGTATCTCGGGCGCTAACCTCCATGGCTACCTCACCGGCACCACCGAGGCGCCGCCTAAGAAGATCACCCAAGGCACTGGCGAGGACGCCGTGAAGGTGGATAACCCGGCCTACCTGACTTGGTGGCTGCAGGACGAGCGCGTGCTCAACGCTCTTCTCTCCTCGATGATCGAGGACATCGCGGCGCAGATGATCGGCCGCGAAACCGCCGCCGACGTCTAGGCGGCTGTGCATGCCATGTTTTCCGCGCAGAATCGCGCGAGTGTCTGGCATCTTCGTCACCAGCTCCAGACGTTGAAGAAAGGCGACATGCCTGTGGCAGAATATTTCGCCAAGATGAAGGGGCTCGCCGACACCATGGCCACTGTCGGCCATCCCTGGATGACGACGAGATCGTTGACTACATACTCGGTGGGCTCGGACCGCAGTACATCCCCCTCGCCGCGTCGCTCACCGTCAACAACACATCGGTGTCTCTTGCTGACTTCTATGCCTTCGTCTGTTCCTTCGAGTCGTCGTTGCAGGCACAAAACGAATAAGCCGGCGAGTTCTCTTCATCGGCTAACTCTGCTACTCGCCCCAACGACACCACCTGCAAGCCTCGTCATCATGATGGCAATGGCCGAGGAGACGGTCGTCATGGAGGAGACCGACGCCGCGACGGTGGTGGCGGCCGCACCAACACCCGCAACCGGAACCGCAACAGCGGTGGCGGCGGTCGCAATAATGGAGGTGGTGGCGGCCGCTATCGACCCCAGTGCCAAATTTGCAAGGTTTGGGGGCATGAGGCGCTCACCTGCCGCAATCGCTTCAACCAGGTGTACCAGCCGGAGGACTATCGCTTTGGCTACTCCGCCTCCACTGGACATGGTGACAACCAATGGTACATGGACTCAGGGGCCACCGATCATCTGACGAGCGATCTTGAGTGCCTCTCGTTCCACAAACGCTATGGCGGCAAGGATCAAGTTCAGGTTGCAAATGGAACAGGTTTGACTATTTCGCATATTGGTCATTCTAAATTAGCCGGCTCTAATTCCTTGCTCCTGAAAAATATTCTTCATGTCCCACAGATTAGCAAACATCTCCTTTCAGTGCATAAGTTAGTTTCTGATAATCCTGTTTTTGTCGAACTTCACCCTGATGCTTTCTTTGTTAAGGACAAGGTCACGAAGAAAATCATTCTTCACGGTAGGAGTCGCAATGGTCTCTACCCCATACCCTTCGGTCGAGCTGCTTCATATCGGCGTGCTTACAGCATCACCAAGATTTCTCCCCACCAGTGGCACCAACGTTTAGGTCATCCGTCAAATAATATTGTTCGTTCGATTGTCAAACAGAATAATCTTTTGTGTTCCTCCAATTTTGATTCTTTTGTGTGTGATGCATGTCGACGTGCAAAAAGTCATCAATTACCTTATAATCAATCTCAGCGTGTTTCTTCTATGCCTCTTGAGTTGGTGCACACTGATGTTTGGGGTCCCGCTCTTCCTTCGTCGGGGTTTTTTAAGTATTATGTGAGTTTTATCGATGACTATAGTAGATTTTGTTGGATCTATCTCATAAAGCATAAATCTGATGTTGAGGCCATTTTTTATACTTTCCAGACTCATGTAGAGCGTCTCCTTAACACTAAAATTCGGGGTGTTCAATCTAATTGGGGCGGCGAGTACCATCGTCTTCACAACTATTTTCAGCGTGTAGGTATCTCCCACTGTGTTTCTTGTCCACACACCTCCCAGCAAAACGGGATAGCTGAGCGCAAGCATCGCCATCTTGTTGAGACGGGACTCGCACTTCTCGCGCAAGCTTCCCTTCCTCTCCGTTTTTGGGACGAAGCTTTTCTCACAGCGTGTTGTCTTATCAATCGCATGCCGAGTCCGGTCATCCAGAACACCACACCCATCACACGTCTTCTTCGCGTCCAGCCCGATTACTCGTTTCTTCGCACCTTTGGTTGCGCATGCTGGCCTAGTCTGAGGAAGTACAACTGGCACAAGTTGGATTTCCATTCTAAGATGTGTGTGTTTCTTGGTTATAGTCCCATGCATAAAGGGTATAAGTGTCTTGATCGTACCACCGGGCGCATATATATTTCTCGTGATGTTGCGTTTGCTGAACAAGTTTTTCCCTTTTCTACACCCGGCGTCACTGTGGACCTCTCGCCACTTGCATCACACACAACCTTTCCTGTAGATGAGCCGGCTACGCAGAATGCTCAGTTGTGAAATTATGACCTAACCATGCTACCTAACTCTTCTGCTGTTTCTGATTCAGCAGTGCAGGTTCCGATCGGTGCTTCTAGGATTCCAGCCCCGACCGACGTGCTTGAGCATGTTCCGATCGACGAGGTGCATGCGCACGTCCCATCTGGCGCAGCCCAAGATGGGCCTCATGTTGGGCCTTCCACCGCCCAGCCCCCGACGTCGCAAGGCCCATCATCGGGGTACCCCTCCCTGACTCGTGCAGATGCCTCGGCCTCTCCTTCGCCATCGCCCTCGGCTCGGGCGGCCGACACCCCATCACTGGCTCCTGCAGCGCCGCCTCGCCATCCCATGGTGACTCGTCTCTGAAAAAACGTGCGCCAGCCCAAGCAACGTCACGACGGCACGATCCTCTACGACTCCAACCGCCGTGCTTTCCTTGCTGCGCCTACGTCCCATCGTGCGGCTCTCTCGGAGCCGGCCTGGCGCAAGGCTATGGAGGCCGATCGAGTTCTCAGCGCTGCAGCACAACCAGACATGGGTTCTCGTGCCCCGTCCCCTGGGCATCAACATTGTCGGCAGCAAATGGGTGTTCAAGACCAAACATCGCCTTGATGGCTCCGTGGATAAACACAAGGCGTGTCTTGTCGCTCGTGGCTTTACTCAGCAGTATGTCATCGATTATGTCGACATGTTCAGTCCAGTGGTGAAGCCTGCCACGGTTCGGCTTGTTTTGTCCCTGGCTGTCTCGCGGCAATGGTGTCTTCGGCAGATCGACATGAGCAATGCCTTTCTCCATGGCTATCTCCAAGAGGATGTGTACATGCAGCAGCCTCCAGGTTTTGAGGATCCTCACCAACCTACTCATGTTTGCAAGCTTCAGCGTGCCCTGTACGGTCTCAAGCAGTCGCCTCATGCCCGGCATGCTCGCCTTAGTGAGAAGCTCCATCAGCTTGGATTTTCTTCCTCCAAGGCAGATACATCACTCTTTATTTTTGATCATGGAGGAGTCACCATTTTCATGCTTGTCTACCAGGCGGTTGATCGTCTGGTTCACTCCTTGGGTGCGTCGTTTCCTATTAAGGATCTTGGGCGTCTTGATTATTTTCTTGGTCTTGAAGCAGCCTACAATTCTGGAGGCATGTCACTCACTCAGCGCAAGTATGCACTTGATCTCTTGCATCGAGCGAGTATGGAAAATTGCAAGGCTACTTCGACACCCATGTCAGCCACTGACAAGCTCGCCCGCGACACCGGTCGACCATTGAGTTTAGAGGATGCTTTCAAGTATCGCAGTATGGTGGGCGGTCTTCAGTATCTCACGCTCACTCGTCCAGATATCTCATTTGCTGTCAACAAAGTGTGCCAGTACCTGTCCCAGCCGACTGATGTTCATTGGGAAGATGTAAAACGCATTTTGCGGTATGTGAAAGGCACTCTCGATACTGGACTTCAATTTCGCAGATCCTCTTCGACTCTTCTTAGCATTTTCACAGATGCTGATTGGGCTGGCTGTGTTGATGATCGTCGATCGACCGGTGGATTTGCTATTTTCCTTGGACCCAACCTAATTTCATGGAGTTCCAAGAAGCAGCCAACCGTTTCAAGGTCTAGCACCGAGGCGGAATATAAAGCACTGGCGAACGGTACTGCTGAAGACGTGTGGATACAGTCGGTTCTAAAGGAACTTGGTATTATTCAGAATCAGCCGCCAGTGCTTTGGTGCGATAATCTAGGTGCAACATACTTAACTGCTAACCCAGTTTTTCATGCCCGTACGAAGCATATAGAGATTGATTTTCACTTCGTACGAGAGAAGGTGGCCCTCGGTGCACTTGATGTTCGCTTCATCTTGTCACAGGACCAGCTTGCCGACGCCTTCACGAAGCCTGTCACTAGACAGATGTTAAACCGATTTCGCAGCAATCTGAACCTTGTATGTACCGGTCCAGATTGAGGGGGTGTATTAGGAAACGGTCTACGGATACTTTTGGTAGGTATAGAATCACCAATCATGTATATATGTTTCCTAGTGATTGGGATGTAATATGTTGTTTCCTAATTCTGTACCTACCGATATATAATAGAAGGCAAGAGCCCAACTCCGGCGTCCGTGGCGGCGTCCGGGTGCCGCGTCCTGTACATGTGCCGGGAACCCAAGGACGCGCTCGTCTCCTTCTGGCACTACCTCCACAAAGCCAACCCTCCACGGGCAGCTCCAGCTCCAGCGCCCTGCCGACAACGCCATTCGCCGAGCTATTCACATGGCCGAGTACTGGAAGGAGAGCGTGGCGCTGATGTTCCTGCGGTACGAGCGCCTCAACGAGGACACCCTGGGGACCGTGAAGCGGCTGGCGGAGTTCCTCGGCCGCCCGTTCACCGACTAGGAGGTTGCCGGAGGCGTCCCCGAGGCCGTGGTGGCCCTCTGCGGCATCGAGCGGATGAGGAGCGTGGGAGCGAACCGCGACGGCGTGTACGGGGTTGGCTGGAAGTTCAACAACTCGGCCTTCTTCAGGAAAGGGGAGGTTGGGGACTGGCAGGATCACATGACGGCTGAGATGGCGCGGAGGCTCGACCACATCGTGGAAGAGAACCTGCGGTGCTCCGGTCTCTCGCTTACCGGCGGCTGATCATTTCATTTCCTAACGCTCGTATCGGTTCATTCTCAACGATGTAATTTTAGTATTTTACCGACGCTCGTACGGAGTACCTATGTGTGTGAATAACTTTGGTAACGAACTGATCAGCCGCGGCCTGCGGATGACTTTGGTACCGAAAAGCTGAATGTCCACAAACCACAAAAGTTGTAATTTGGTACCAACGTGGGAATCCGAATAGAAGATAAGTGCGGATACTCCTCGCTCTGATCCATAATATGTGTATGATATATAGAACAAATCTACTATCCCCTCCGTCCAACAAAACATGTCTCAAGTTTGTCAAAATTTGGATGTATCTAAACATAACTTAGTGTATAAATACATTCAAATTTAGTCAAAGTTGAGACATCCTTGTTGAACGAAGGAAGTACGAAGTTGTACCAAATCTGATACACTTACTCCCTCAAATGCATGACAAGTGTCGGCGATTTAGTACTCCCTCCGTCACCTAAATAAGCAACGTGAATTTATATACACATCATTTATTTTGGGATGGAGAAAGTACTGTTACTAATTTTATACTAAATCTCACACATCTTACTTCACGCTCAGTCACTATGCTACGGTATGCAAGTGCTTTTGGCTGTACATTAAGCAGGAAGCAGCCTTCGCGAGGAGAAATGCTTAGTGGCTGCTGCATAAACCGGCTTAGCTTTGCCGCAACTTGTCCCACTTAAACCCTTTACTAAGCTAAACTGCCATGTCCACTGTAACATTTTTATAATCAACTACTTCCAACGTGCCGAAATAAGTAAGTAACGTGAATTTGTATAAATTCTTATGCAATCCACGACGGAGGGGTACTTGTTCTAAACTCTCACTCTCCTAAGTCTGACAAAACGCTGTTAATTAAGTAACTAAAATCATGGGCAAATCAACATTTTTATAACATTGACAGGAGATACATCTATCATTGCCAACATACATACACCATAGGCTAACCCGTTCAAAGATGCGAAATAGAGATGGATTGCTCGTACACGCAACAAACGATTGAGAAAATAGTTGAAAAGCGAAGCATGTAAACCGAATGATTTTAGAACGATTAAGTGATAATACTTTCTCTAACAAGGCAACCTTCTAGACAATTTCGGAGATAAATTTGCCATCAAAAGGGCCCGTTATTGGTTGGATTTGTAGTATACATGAGACGAAAAGGCTAATATCGTGCAATTGACGGGTTGCAAACAGCATGGTCAGATAACATTCAGATTGTGGCATTTGGAATTGCATCACCACTATTAATGCCTCACATGTTCAAAGTGGGCACTTGATAAACAAACATACTTCATTGCACTTTTGCTGGGGGCTTCCAAAGACCAAGGCGGTACTTGTGAGCAAAACTCAAAATCAACTTCCTCTGCACCACAGAGCAAGAAACCAAAATAAGTAAGATAAATGATTTATCTCAAACATAATAGTACGATATCTTAACCACATGAAAATACACCATGGGGCTTCCAAAGACCAAGACTCCCCCAGCTCAAGTCGTGGCATGTTACTGATAGCGATTAACAGTTGGTAAGCAGTCAAATATCTTTAAGAATTTATCTGGATTAACGAACTTGATATGTGGACCACCTTAAATGCTTTTAGTGAGCACATATGCACTTTCAAGCTGCTGTTATTTAGAACGCCACTAACAATATTACTGCAGAATCCATATATCTAACAGATCTTTGTGACATAAGAAGTTGCTAAATGCTATCGATAACGTAAAAGGCTACCTACTTCCCAAGAAACATAACAGTCGACTAAATGGCACCCCAAGCATCACAGTATGCTACCAGTGAATTTCACAAGGGATTACCCTGAAGGCACTCAGAAGTCAGAAGTTCCATGAACTGTACTTCTAGGCAATAAAAATGGCTTCATCTGGTTCATAATACATGTTTGCAACCCCAATGGTGTTATTTAAATGCATAAGCATTCCCTTCAAAAAATTCTGTAAGCCCAATAGGACTGCTTATGCCAAAGCTTCGCCTCTATAAAATGCAATACAAAAACACATTCTTGACTTCCACATAGAAAATTTGGACTACACTAGTACAATACCCATGTGTTGCTACGGACCAAAAAACACCGCATATTTAAAGAAAATGTATTCAATATTTATTCTCATCTCACTGATTTGTGCCAAATCAACAAGTTATACAGTCTGAAGGTGTGACGGAGTTTTTATACGATTAAAGTGGAAAAGGTAAGATTTTAGTCTATTTGCACTTGAAACGTCTCAAGATGTTAAACTTAGTATTGCTGAGTTTACTTCAGCTAATTCAGTGCACCAGAAATCGTAAAATATCTAACTGTATTGCTGAATTAGCCAAAGGTCTCTGATCTGAAGAAGCGAGCTACAGCTAAAAAGAAATTCTCCATGGAATAATTCACAACAGGTTCTCTGACACTGACCCACGCAACTATAATTCCACAGAAAGCATAACAAAATTCCCTGGTTTATGTACAAATATAACCCAAAAATTAGAGATTAACTAACCCATGTCCAAATGATCTAAATATCTAATACAGAGTACTAAATTAAGCTAACACGCAGACTCTTATCCAAGCATCAAATCTTTTTTTTTCTCTGAAGAACAATCCAAATCAGTGTCATATTTGACCTAGATGAACCTTGAACAAGACACAAAAAATAGACAAACCACCAACAGTGGCAACGACCGAAAACAAAACAATCAGAACACAAAAAAGAAAGAAAAAAACTAAGATAAGAACAAAGCTGAATTAGTACACTCTGAGGCTCTGAGCATCGGGTTTGGGAATGAAATCGCAGATTCATGAGTACTTTGGTTCCCGCCAATCTCCAGAGAGCTGCCTCGTCAAGAATCAATTCAACCAGGCCCTGGCAGTTGGGCAAATCACCATTGAAGATACATGAATTTCGAAGTTGCCAAATCCTTCACATAGTTAAGACTTACGATGATCAAGGAGCACACACCCTGAGAATCAAGCTTGGGTTGGGTGGTTAGTGAGGTGGTTGTACAGGGATCAAACCCCAGGTTCGTCACGTTGTGCGTATCATCAAGGTGGATTATTCTTTCAGCGCTAAGCGACATACCATCAATAGTTAGGCAGCAGTGCTGTCTACTTGACTTTGTTAATCTTGAGGCTACACCAATCTTGACTTTGTTAGGCGCTGAGTGAGTGTGTGTGTGTGTTATACTCAGTGTTTCTAAAAAAATGGGAGTGCATTATGTAACATCCTTAGCATGGAGACCAGTTCGCTCCGAGGCTTGGATCCCAAACTCCTTGAGCAGCCGGTACCAGAGATCCTGGGAGAACACGCAGTCTATCAGCAGGTGAGACATCGTCTCCTCAGTTTGATTGCACAGCAGTCATGTGGCAGGCTGTGGCGGACAACGACACACAAGAAGTGATTAGCAACAGCTAACTACAGGAAAATATTGCCTTTCGGAGGTGCCCAACATTCCTAATTCTGCTACCTCAGGGGAAAAGTGACCTGCCCAGCAAAGAGTGGCTTGTAGTCTACTTGGCCAGGTAGGCGTCAGATTCAGACCATCGCCAGGAAAGACCATCTTCTCGGCCAGGTTCAGTATCACAAGTCCCAAAATTTGATATATGAACCTAATCAAACCAAATACCCGAAGACGTGGAAACTAGCATTGCCAACAATCACACCAAGCCCGCTCTTAGACTACAAATGACACATGAACAAAATCAAAGGGATGCCTGGGGCAGGGAGAATACGCACATGCTTGCAGGGGACGCCGAGCTTCTTGAGCCGTAGCGTGCGGGTCTCGAGAAGCCTCTGGAGATCGCCGCCTACGGCCTCCTCCAGCTTCGCGGCGTGCGTCTCCACCCCCTTGCCAACCCCGCTCAAGAACTCCACTACGCCGACCTTGGCTGCGCGCATGAATTCAATTCCATTCACCAAAACAGAAACACCGAGTTCACGGATCAGGAGGAATATAAGTCTACCTTGGTAGGGTTGAGAGTAGAAGGATCTCGCCGGAGCTCCGGCGCCGGATTGGAGGAGGAGGCGGCGCACATGCGATGCACACGCGAGGGCCATGGGGAGAGGAAATGTGGGGAAGGCGGAGGCGAGGGCTTAAGGGGTTATACGGGCTTATGACCTTGATGCTTCATTTGGGCCGATGCAAGAAGCCCAATTTAGCGCAGTTGCGACTGTTTTATGCCGCTGAGTCACGCGACTTCCTTTTCTCAAAAAAAAAAAAACCTTTCAAGTCTTCTTTTTCCTTCTGAAAGAAACCTTGCTTTTTAATAACAATATATTTTTATTTTATATATAGCAGCTATTTTCACCATTTGTAGCACGCACCACGAAGAGGAAGAAAAAATGTTCTGAAAGTCACTAGACCTGTCTCGACTCAGCGATTACACATTTCAGCTTGTCAATGGCATATTCATAATTTCATAAAAGCAATTCAGTTCTACGGAGATAAGAAAATAGTTCCGCAAATCAAAATGACCTTAAGCTATCTTTTTTTCAAAGACATCAAATGGGGACAGAAAGTTCATGCATTTCATTATAAAAGAAATAGAATTGTACAGTTAATTAGAAAAAACCGAACAAAGCCCCCAAAGGTTGACATAAGAATCGAAACGATGAGACAAATGCACCACCTACACGCCGATGCAGCTGAAAACGACCCTAGCCACATCGAAAATCACATCACACCCTCCACTAAGCAAAGCCAGACCCGGCGTGATCGTGACCCACTAGAGAGGGTTTGAAAGACCTCGCCAGGATCCGAAGGAGCACGGATGAAATTTCGCCAAAGCATGCACCACCACCCTCTGAAGGGGAGAGAAGCCAAAACCGCTATAAGACGAGTAGGTTTGAGTCGCCCGACACATGTGGAAGTGTGACGTGGCTCAAGAACCCAACATTTCTGATCACTTCTGACCGTCTGAGGATCAACATTGTCTGCCGCCCCGGCATCCATAACCCAATTACGTCTGGCACAGCAAACGCCTTCACCCATTCCGCGGTGGCCACCTCAACTTCCTTCCTCTGCCACCACTTGCCTGAGCAAAATCTGCATCCTAGACGCCAGATCCACAGCCCTTAATCTATGTTAGGCCAAGGCAGATTTGTGGATACAAATATATTTGTCTTCTAACAAGCTACGGATATGATTAATAGAGCTTAAATTCTGAAACTAGGTTCATGTGCATCCTTCTGCAGTTACTAACTCTTGAGCAACTAAAAGCATTCGTAAAAAAAAGCATCATGCTACAAAATACAAATGTTAATTCAGGTGCATGTACAAAAACAATTGTGTGAAAATATATGATCATCTGTGTATGGTACAAAATAGTATAGAAAAAAAATACAAGAACATCTTCCTGTTTCATAACGACTTACTATCTTTTTCCTTTGTACAGTGCACATATCATTATAATTTTTAATGATTTTTGTATATGTATCTAAAATTCTTTTCTTTTTAGCTAGGGGACATGTATCTAAAATTCTAATTTCACATATTGCAATACCAAGCTGTATTTGAGAATTTTTTTTAAGTTGGCAAGCATACAAACTCACAAAGGAGTGCATATGGATCAACTCTTCTCACAGTTGAAGGTTGATTGTTCTCCACATGACCCAAGGCCATGATTTTACTACTTGATTATCTTGAGCTTTTTTAAGATATATAACAACTTGACAAATTGTATACCGTATCTAATGAGCCAACTCGTGGTGACAGGTGAGGTCTTTCATGAACAGATGCCTCGTTCATAAAAAGGAAAGGAAGAAAAAGAACAAAGGGGCGGATGGCAAACAATAGCAGGACAATAATGTGAGAACGAATCTTCTTCTAGGATTATATGCACCCTATATTCAAATAGTGCACTTGTGCTTTCGAAAGAATTCTAGAAGCATTATAGAGGTAGAACATATTTACTGAAATGCATAGGTATAGAAACTCAAATACGGAAATATGATAACACTGCCGTTTTCATACATGTACTCGACAGCACTCAGCTCCGTTGAATATTTTCACTTACCTTTCTTTACTGGAGTACTAGCATATTTTTCTTCTCTGATTAAAATGACTACACATAGGCACCATTCTCTAATAACAATAATAATGATAGTAACTGGAGTTAATTGTTGTGCTGAATAACAGCAGGCCTGATAGGCGGTCACCCTATAGGAATAACATGTCAACTGCTTCTTACAAAGTCGCCTGAAAATTCCGGTGTTGTCTGATTTGTAGGATCGTTTTTCTTGAGATTTTTCATAGAAAAATTTCCATTAACTCAAACCACTTAGAAACAATCCATTTGTTTCATGTGGGAACAACACTGTTTACAAAATTTCTACACAATTCAGTGAATTCATGATTTTTGAACCATTTGTACTGAAAATGAAGATCCACAAGTATATATATGCTTTCCGCTCCCAACGAAATCATTTAACAGAAACCACCCTTACCTATTCTATTCATCTATGTAGTTATGAACAATGACAAAAAAAACATTACGAGGGTGTTGAAGTGTATTAGTGGCTCGGTTTTTTGAGGTGTTGGCTATTGCATGAAGCTAGACATGGTGTCAGAGCCAAGGTTTTGAGTTCAAGTCCTGGATTTCGCAATTTATCCTAAAATTGTTGTTGTCCCTCCGTCCATGTATTGGCATCTTGAGCCATACTTCTGAGTTTGCATGTGTTGATTTGTCTTCCCCATCACACGTGAAGGGGGTGTTGAAGTGTATAAGTGGTTTGCATAATCTTTTCTATCAGATCGGTCTTTTGGCTGTATTGGCTAGTGCATGAAACTTGACAAAGGGCAATTTTTGAGTGAGGGGCACAAAGCAATGGGAAATTCCGTACTCCATACAACATTGGTAGGGGGGGGGGGGTGTTGGAGGTTGGTTGAAGTGTATCAAATCAATTTTTGTGTTGCATTGGCTAGTGCATGAAGCTCGACAAAGTACAACCTTTAAGAGGAGCCTTTAAGAGGAGCACAAAGCGACGAGAATTCCGCAGTCCATACGCCATTGAGTAACAGATGATCAAGAGCCTGCAGCCAATTAAGATTTTAACTCTATTTTTTAAGTCAGTGAAAGTAGAAGCAAATGGACAGATAAATCCAATCACCAACAACAGGCTGATACGAACCTGTGTATTGCTCTAGCTTTTAGGTGAGAGGTCGTTTTCAGCTAGGTTTCTTCCAGGTTTGAAACAAAGAGATCAAGCCTGCACCAAACATATTACTTTTTCATTTCTGATAATTTCACCTAAAATATCACCAGAATGGAGACATGCATTGACCACTGTTACATCATGTGACTTTTGAGCATGGTAAATTACTCGTTTTGGTTTTCACGGTCTTGCTCCATTTCCACAAATGTTCTCAGACTAGGGATTGAGTTGGCTAGAACATACTATGTGCTCCCTACATTCCTAAATATAATAAGTCACAGCTTTGTCCTAGTCAAACCTCTTAATGTTTGATCAAGTTTATACAAAAACCTACTAAGATCTACAATATCAAACGAGTATATTATGAAAATATAATGACAATTTAATAAACTAATTTGAAGATCTAGATGTTACTAGATTTTTCTGTAAACTTTGTCAAGCAAGTTTGACTTAAGAGAAAGCTAGAACTTCTTATATTTACGAACGGGAGAGTAGATTATGTATGGTCGCGAATAGCAAACACTCATGCATGCTGTACCGAGCGACACAGGCGAAAGAACTGTGCATAATATCGAAAAGAGCTAGTCAAAGTTCAAATTCTCTAGGAACCCAAAAGTAAGAAAATACATCATATCGTACACCAGGAGAGGTGAACAAGTGAAAATTAGGGTCAGCTGCTTGTCATTTTCTCTTATGTACTAGACATTATCTATTTATGTTTACAATCCTTAGCAAATCAATGTCCCTAACTGATGAGTAAGGCTTAAGTAAATCTGGTTCCTTTTTACAGCACAGTCAAGCAACATAATTAAGAGTGTTGAGCCAAGTAAGAAGTCGTGTTGTAATTTGAGATCACAACTGGGTTTTCTTGCAACAATTGTGTATGACCATTTCACCATGTAACTACAGGCCTTATCTGCATATATATGAGGAACTCTTATGGTTGCACCTTACAGCCTGCATCAAATAAACAAGGTTGAACCAACATAGAACACATAACTCTTTGTTATCCAAGCTACAAAAATATGGATTTAAAGCCCTTCTCCAAATCCTTCCTCGCCTTCTACTGCTTTGTTCGACGGAGGTTAGGGAGTCCGCCAGGGCAGTATAATCACTGGCAAAGCTCGTACAACATATCTACCACTGCTAAGATCATCGAAAGAGCACCACAAGACGATGAGCACCTCCGGAACAAAACTCTAATCCTAGATGTTGAAGGAGGGCTTCTGAGGTCTTCATCTACCTTCCCTTATTTCATGCTTGTTGCTATAGAGGCAGGTAGTTTCCTAAGAGGCCTCATCCTACTATGCCTCTACCCTTTGCTATGTTGCCTGACACAAGAAGTAGAATCAAAGATCATGGTCATGGTGTGCTTCTTGGGGTTAAGGGAGGAGGACCTGACTAGGGTTGCAAGGGCAACGTTGCCGAAGTATTTCCTAGAGGATGTCGGGAAGGAGGGACTTGAGGTGGTGAGAAGGGGGAAGAGAGTGGCAGGGGTCTGTAGGTTGATCCCTAGGGTTATGGTGGAAGCATTTCTTAAGGAGTATACAGGGTTGGAGGTGGTGGTGGGAAGGGAAGTGAAGATGATGAAAGGGCGTTATGTTGGTTTATTGGAAAAGGAGAGTGAAGGAAAGCATGGGCAGGCAAAGCTTGACGGAGAAGACATGATATGGTTTGGAAGCAGCTCAAGCTATGATCATCATGAGCTTTTCTCTCGGTGCAAGGTTAGATGCGATATGATCTATCTTTGTTTGAAAAATACTGGCTCATGTCTTTTACCCTCTCCTTTTATTTCATTTGATCATAGGTTTTTATTGCAACTTGTGAATTTTTTTATCTATTCAAGTGTTACTTGATTCATTGAACGCTGGCTGATCTTTCAAATGGTCATAAGGTGAATTGATATAACATCTAAGCTGATAGGTTTTCATTGTTGATACTTCACCATGGTTGTGTACATAGGTTTAACATCATGAACAAGATTGTTGATACTTCATCATGCATGCAGACGCATGCCGATCAATTAAATAACCATGAACAAGATATGAATATGTTACTTGGGGTCGCCAAATAAGATACCATTTCACAAAGTTACATAGGTTTAACATCATACTGAACATATGTGTGTTAAACTTACAGTTTTCACATTCCCATGAAATTAGTATAAATACATACTCCCACCATATGTACATATCATCCTAGATTTGCACTGGTTATGGAGCTGAATGTCTGGAACTAGCGAGCATAGCTTACCACATGGGCAATCTATTGCTAGGACTAATACACACGTATCATATATATAAGTAAACATGGATATTTAGAATCTACGAAAAACAAAACTATGTTAGGAAGCACCAAAGCATTCCTTTAATGATTTGTGATAGTTTTAGACAATACTGAAATCTATGGAGACTCAAGTTCGAGCAGTTCAGAGAGTTAATCTAACAATTTACCTTCCTGAGATTGTTGATTGTAGTTTGCTGTACTTTAGTTTGCAAGCTGTTTACAAGCAGATTCAGCACATATAATCTAGTTTTGCTTCTCAAATACAGGAGGTTTACTTGGTGACACCAGAAGAGAAGAGAAAATGGTCACCCTTGCCAAGGGACCAGTACCCAAGGCCCTTGATCTTCCATGATGGCAGGCTGGCGTTTTCTCCTACCCCTCAAGCCACCCTAGCCATGTTCATGTGGCTCCCGCTTTCCCTCCCCCTCACTGTGCTCCGAACACTTATCTTTCTAAACCTACCATATCCTATTTCAGTCGCAATCGGGTCTGTTATCGGAGTCACAACCCGGGTTATCAACTCCCCTCTCACCACTGGTCAAGTGGGCTGTGAACCTCATGACCAGCCAAGCTCACAGGGCCATCTTTATGTGTGCAACCACCGCACGCTCCTCGACCCAATCTATATCTCAGCAATGCTGAATAAGCAGGTATCAGCCGTCACATATAGTGTCAGCCGTGTAAGCGAGCTCCTATCACCAATCAGGACTGTCAAGCTAACCCGAAACCGAGATGAGGACAGGAGGAGGATGGAGCAGGCACTGCAGCAGGGGGACCTGGTCGTCTGCCCTGAGGGGACCACATGCCGGGAGCCATACCTGCTCCGGTTCAGCCCTCTGTTCGTCGAGCTCGTCGATGAGGTCTACCCAGTGGCGCTGGTGAACTGGTCCAGCATGTTCCATGGAACCTCCACCGGCAAGTCTAAGTATCTGGACCATTTTTACTACTTCATGAACCCACGTCCGGCTTATGACGTTCAGTTCATGGACAAGATGCCAACCAGGATGATGATCGAAGGGAAGAGATGTGAGAGCTACGAGGTGGCCAACCTGATGCAGGGTGAGATTGGTAATGTTCTTGGGTTTCAATCAACCAAGCTCACCCGTAGGGACAAGTACTTGACGCTGGCAGGAAATGAAGGGCTTGCTGATGAAAAGCAGTGAAGTTCCTAAATTGTGAACATATCACGTTGCTAGCTTGTGACAGTGAAATCATATGTGTTTGTCATGTATAACATCTGAGAATTTTATAGATTGCTTTTAAGTTTTATACATGTGCACAACTTCAGGAGATCTCATTGTGTGTTCTTAGAGAGATAAGAGTTACATTTTGTTGGATTATTAAGAGAACTTATGAACTTATGTACTGAATAGTTCTTGCACAAGGTTTTAAGATTACAGAACTTTTATAAATGCACAGAATTAAAATATGAAAAAGTGTATTTTAACAACCAAAAAGAGTAGTACCTAACATAGCATCACATATATGCAGAACATAGGACTTCAAATTCAGACCGTAGTTAGAGCAGCCATACTTACTGCATAACTCACTGTGGCAGTTTTCTTTCCATCACTAGCTATTTGATAAGTGCAGCAAAGGAGCTAGTGCCGCTTCCACCCAGATTTCACTGCCCGATTATCAAAACATTTACTGGAAGAACACTGCATCTGTATAAAGAAACACTGTAAACCATAACTAAAAATAGACAAAGAAAGACCCGCCATCTCATAATCACCAGAAGCAGATTGGAAGGCTGGGTGGATTGACATAATCCAACAATAAACCAATACTGAATCAGGCATCTCTGTTAATTTCAATAGCATTTCATGGAAACCCCTGACTAAGTTCAGTACAAAATGTAATCAGTTTTTGCCTTGACTCTTTTGTTCTTATCACTCATATTTATATATGCTGGTACAAGAATTTCATACAGCATTCAAAACTGAATTTAGGTTTTACCTCCTTGTGCATCTTAAAATTCTTTAAAAAAATATTTATATATTTGCATCATGTTATAACATGAGCACATGCAAAGTTCGTTCATGCAAAAAAAAGAAAGATCAAACATGAGGTAAAACTTTTTGAAGTGTGTAATTGCAGCCAGTTGTCTTTTTTGTGCAACACAAATTGTTCATATTTTCCATGATTCTTTTGCAGGAACACATGTATGAATATTTGTTTTTAAGAATTTTACAGGTACAGTTATATTTTTGCAGGTAAAAATGTACAATTACCTAAACTTGTACTCGAGCACCCACTCTTGCATGTACATTTGCTTTTCCCAGAAGATTTTTTTCTGTCCGGTAAATACTTAATGTGTTGTTTTCTCAAAAAAAAAAAGGGTTGCATCTGCTGAAATGTACCTGCGCTGAATTTTCTCTAAATTGAGTTTACAATAATTTGCCTGAACTTCTGATATCTATTTCTGCAAGTGTTTTGTTCCGACTGATAAACCCTCCAAGCACAAATTAATCATGCAACTCTGAAAACTTTGTGAGAAGAATCTGCTAAAGCTTCATGCATGTGTCGAGCCAAGATCTGCAATACCTCATCTGCCAAACTAACTTGAGGGCTGCTACTATCAGCTGTGGTGAAGCTATAGATCTTATCAGTTACATCTATCCAACTTGTTCCAGCCTCCTTCCTGCTCCCTATGCCTCTCAACAGCCTCCTTGTGTCAGCATACTCACCCCATTTGTTACCTGCAGCATATATATTCGCAAGTAGGACGTAAGTCTTCGCCCTATCAGGATTGATCTCGATGATCTTCCTTGCAGCCAATCTCCCGAGCTCCACATTCTTGTGCATCTTGCAGGCACCAAGCAATGCTCCCCAGACAGTTTCATCAGGAGCAAATGGCATTCTATGGATAAGGTCAAATGCTTCTCTCAGCCTCCCTGCACGAGCAAGGAGATTGGTGACACAGCCGTAAATCTCCTTGTTGGGCTGCAAATTATACTCAGAAGTCATTGACCTGAAGAAGTTCCATCCTTCATCTACTAAACCACCATGGTTGCAAGCACATATCAGGCCCAGGAACACAACATGGTCAGGGTGCACTCCAGCATGTATCATGGAAGTGAAAAGTTGTATGGACTCATTTGCGTACCCATTCATTCCATACCCAGTGATCATTGATGTCCATGATAATTTGTCCTTGTAATCCATCATGTTGAACATTTTCTTTGCATTGGCTATGCTCCCACACTTAGAGTACATGTCCACAAGAGCATTGCACATTTGTAGGTCCTTGCCATAGTTTCTCCGTAGCGCAGCCCCGTGGACCTGCTGCCCGAATCTCAGAGATGCAAGACCAGCACAGGCTGATGTAATGCTAGTCAGGGTAAAACAATTTGGCTGAAGGTTCATTTCACGAAGAAGCTGCAAGGCCATTAGATGATTGCATTGGCTATACCAAGCAATCATGGTATTCCAGGTGACCAAATTCCTCTCGGGAATTTCATCAAAAAGCCTCCTTGCATCCAAAAGGTTTGCACAACTGCAGTACATGTCGATCAGAGAATTGGCAACAGTGAGGTTTGCATTGAAAGCTTTCCTTAGGCACAGTACATGAAGTTGCTGTCCGACACATAAGTTGGCTATTGAAGCGCATGCATGGAGTGCAATAGAGCATGTAAACGGGCTCAGTTCAATGCCATCCTGCACTAATAGAAACAGCAGGTAATGAGCCATGAAAATAAATGCTTGATTGGCAGGAAATTCATCACATGAGCTATATCAATAATACCACAACATAAATGGATAAAACTAGTAATATGTCTCGCTACTTGTATTGTCAACTGTTAATCTGTTAGTTACCACTGTACAAGAAGTCAACTTATACTAACGTCCAAACTATCCAAAGTCTAGAACTTTTAGAAGCCTCCGATTTCAAATATAAGTCGCTCTGGGCAAGAGAGCATTCATACAGTTCTCAGGATAACACTTCAAAAGCTACTGTTTTGAAGTTGGAAAACATTAGACATTAAAATAGCATACTACATAATGAATATAGACACCATTTTTATGTGGCCAATCTAGATACCCTCTTTATACGATGACCAAACCTAGTACTGTTTAACTGGTTCCATAGGTATGTATATTTGCTGTCATCACATCACACACGAAAAGCCTCATCAGCAACAAAAGATGTTCACTGTTCGGATTAGAAACACTGATAATTGATACGAATTGGTGCAGAGCAGAGCAGAGCAGCATAGCTAATGGATGGCCGTTATACAGCAGAACAGTCGGATATATCCCCACCTGAATCATCGTTTGGAATAACTGTAGCCCCGTCTGCTCCTGCCCCCACCGGGAGTATCCTGCGACCATCGACGTCCACGACGCGGCCGTGCGTCCGCTCCCCAACGCATCAAACAGCTTCCTCGATTCCTCCACGCCCACGCCCTCCTCGCAGGATGCGTAGGCCTCGATGAGCGCGTTCACTACGTACGGCATGTGATCCACGCCCCGACGCACCGCGACGGCGTGCAACGATGACGGCTCGCAACCGCCGTCCGCCGCGCCGCCACGGCACGCGGTCAGGACGCTGGACAGCGTGAACTCATTGGGACCGACGCCCGCCGCGAGCATGCGCCGAAAGAGGTCCAGCGCGTAGCTGTGGCAGCCGTTGGAGGCGTAACCGGAGAGCATGGCCGTCCACGCCACGACGTCCCGGTCGGGCATTTCGTCGAACACCGCCCGTGCGTGGCGGAGCGCGCCGCCGGCGCACAGTGATTTGATGAGGGTGGTCGCGTGCTTCTGAGCCATTGGATTTTCTTACCGGGTTACTGGGTTGAATTCAACTCGTCTTAATCTGCACAAGAAAAGTCTGGTGGGCCGGCGCACAGTGATGGCCTATGAAAAATGTACAATTTGCAAAATGCAACCAAATCAAAAAGCCCTTGGGAGCCACGTTGTTCCCTTCTTTTGTTTTTTGCCCGACGCCTCCATTACAACGGAGTTTATCAATTTTTGTTGGTTTGATCAAACACGACTAAAGTCAAATTTCAAGGTTACTAATACTCTGTTATGTCCAAACAAAATACCATTGGAAGTGGTAACTCTGGCGTCGCTCCCCAGCCGGGACGACACGGGAGGCGACTCACCAACTAGGCCGCCGTCTCCCCCACCCACCTCCCTTCCCCTTGTCGCTGCCGGAGATGGCTAACGGGAAAGCCCGCAAGGTCATCGAGGATGGCGGCAGCGGGGCCTCTTGCTGCGGGTTCGCGGCGGCTGGAGCGCAGCCACGCACGGACGGGGGCGGGGGCTGGATCTCGGTGCCCTGCTGGGGGCTGCGAGGAGGCTTGGCTGCTGTTGCTTGGCAGCGCAGCGAGGTGGAGGAGGAGGCTTGGGGGGACTCTAGGCCATGGCTCCTAGTCCAGATCTGGCCACTGCAGTTCCTGTTGCGGCTGGGGAGGGCCAGGTGCTATGCTTGCGGCGACGGGCGATGCTTCGGGCGCGGTGGAGCAGCAACGGCCGTTGCTGGTGGCCGGATCTGGGCTAGGCACCCTGCGTGAGGGTCGGTCAGGCCGGATCGGGCCTGGGCTGGGTCGGCTGCCGGTGGTGGTTGGTGATGTGTCGGTGGGTGGCGGTGCTTTCAGTGTGGTGGCAGACGAAGGGTCCTCTGGTGGATGCTGGATGTGCCCTCTGTCTTCCCGGCGGCCCGCGTTGAAGTTCCTTTCGCGTGAGGATTGGCATCTGCGGGTTGGGCGACTTCTGTGCCTATGCTTGTGGCGCCACTCCTTTGTGGGTGTGTGTGTGGCCGTGTTGCAGGTTTGATTGGCCGCTGCCGCTGGTGTGGGGAGTGGGTGGAGCAGGCCTCGGTGAAAGCCATGCTCCAGCCTTGGTCGGGGGCAACGATGGCGACGTCCGTGGGCGTCGTTCACCTCCTTGGAGGCATCGTTGCTATGGCATTTTTTGCTCTTCCCCGCGCTTGCTGTGCTCGAGGGGAAACCTTAGATTCGGTGGCTCGGATCGGCAATGGCGGCACTCTTTGCGTTGCTCTCCTCCTTGGTGGCGTGTCGCTTTTGGAGTTTTGCACCGGCCGTGGGACCAGTGGTTGTGGGGCTGCGTGGGGTTCGTTGGCGTCTTTTGCGGCTGTGACGGTGATGTTGAGACGATTTTGGGCTGCGGAGATGGTCTTGGTAGTCGGTCCTTCCGGCGTGTTCGACAGCTCTCCAGTGTCGGTTTTCCTTCGTCGTTGGAAAGTCGGAGTCGCCAGCTCAGAGGAGTGATGTGTGATGACAATGACTTGGTGATGGGTGGTCCGGTCTGTGTGGGTCTTGTTCGGCGCAAGCTTTGCGTATGCTCCTTTGAAGCTCGCCATCAGAATCACGCCTCTTGGTCGCTAGCATGGGTGGTCGACTGTTTGGCATGGGCCGATGCAAGCTTGGGCGTCTACAGAAGTTGGGACCCGTTCTTGGGCGTTGGTGGGTGGAGTCGGAGTCGCCAGCTCAGGAGGAGTGTTTGTGTGATGACGATGACTTCTGCATACAACTTCGACAGCAACTTTCTTTTTGTAGCGCGTGGAGTGAGTGTGGGTGGCCAGGTCGGCCAGCGTGTCTGTGTGCGGTCTTGTTGATTGCGCCATGGATGGTTGTAACGGTTTTCGTCCGGTTTTCCATTTAATTAACTCGGCAATTCTCTTCTTCTTAATCAATGGATTGAGTCTTCGGACTCCGGTTGAAAAAAAACAAAATACCATGGAAGTACAATTTAGACTTTTCACACATGAAAATGTCATATTAAGCTCACATATTAAGTTCTTGAACATGGGAAGACGATTGGCGGAGCTCGGACGCGGAATTTATGACCAGACCAAAATGGACGGTCGGAAACAAGTTTTTTTTTTCTCAACCTCTTCACTTTTTGTTTACCAAACTTTTGATTTCGTCACCATTGAGTTTTCTAACTTTTAGTTTTCTCAACATTTAGTTCTTGAAACTTTTGGGTTTTAGAGCTTTTGCTTTTCACTTTTTTGAATTTGATGAACTTGAAAATGAAAAACACAAAAACAAGAAAACACACACATTCGAGCAGAACCCCCCGTCAGGTCGATGAGAGGAGCCGCGGTGGCGCGTGTGATGGGGAAGAGACGTGGAGGTGTGCTACAGGAGCACTTGCAGGGCGCGACGATGACGTGCAGCGGTGCAGGACGAGCATGGGCCAGGTGGTGCAGGCGATCGCTCGTGCTAAGCAGTTTGCCGCCAGAAATTTATTCCGCAAAGTACGCATAGTGAAAATTTTAAAAAATGACATGCAGTGTATATGTAAATGAGCTCTTCTACAGTATCACATAATTAATTTGAGCCATCCATTTATTTGATCTAATGGTTGAGATTAGTTTTACTCCATACTACTCCCGTTTAGATACATGGAGTATTTGGGCGGAGTATCAGAAGCAAGGTTACATATGTAAATCTAACCGGGCAGAGCTCGTTGGGCGGGACAGCAGGCGCTGCGTGGGGGCGGTGGCGGCACGCTGGAGGAGGGCGGCAGAGGGCGGAACGTGTTGCCGTTAAGAGGACGGCGTCGGCGTGCTGCGTGGAGGGCGACGACCGTGCGCTCCCCAGCCGAAGTCCCAGCCTCCTTTGCCCGCGATCGCCCCTCCCCCGTCCCGGCGGACCGCAACGGCGCGCGCGAAGGGCGGCGAGCGACGCGGAGGGTGACGGCGCCGGCGAGCGGCGCGGTGGGCACGCCAGAGGAGGGCGGCAACGGCGCTAGAGGAGGATGGGGGTGGCACGCGGCCGAAAGACGGCGGCAGTCATGGCGAGCGACGGTGAGGACCATCAGGTGGGCACGCGGAGTGATCGGATAGGGGACGGGGAGGCGGCGCCTTTGATTCACGACGACGCAAAAGAACGCACAGAGGATGCTGGGACTTCGGCTGTGGAGGCGGGACGTTGGGCTCGGGACGGGGGAGGGCGCACGATTCCTACGGTCACGGGCAGTGCGCCGGTGCGGCCGGCGGCGGCCGGCGCCGTAGGAGGATGGCATCACGGGATCGGGAGAACACAAGAAAGTAAAAGAAAGCTTTTTTACGTGAAAAAACTATAATGCCCTTGACTGATACTCCGTTTAGTCCCCTGGAGCAATGGGTACCGTAGAAATCACCATGTAAATAGTCATATCAATTGGACCTTCACGAAATGTAACAAAGTTCGATGGCGTGCCATCATCAAAATGCTTTTTGCGTTCAACTTTCAAAGCAGGTGATCAAATGTACGTAGACTGCAACAGCAACAGGTTTAATGCTGCGTACGTAACTTAGGGCATTAGCTTGGTCGGATTATAATGCACTACTACTGTAATACTTATATCAGCACGTGTAGTTGTACGTCCAAAGAATAAGTCAGAAGCGCTGCCGTTCAAATCATCCGTGACGCACGGTGCTCTAGTGGTATCCAGTAAAGCTCAGTCGGGACCGTTAGATCCGATCCGAATATTGGACCTACGGCGACGATTTTTACCTTTTTTCGTGCCGTCGTCGGATCAGCTTTCGGTGGCCCAGATGAAGAGAATATAAATAACCCGAAAGTGGAGGGTTAGAATAAAGGGCCGCGCGCGATGGGGTATCCTTATCCCGCACGAGGAACCAGCGTGCGCCGCTTACGTCAGATGGTCTTCGCGTCGACTGCCGCAGCCCGCTGACGATTCGAGACCACGTTTGACCAGACGACCGAAGACTGGAGACCACAGGTTTGACGGGCCTCCCGCTGGCAGCTGTCCAAGATGGCTCTGCCATGTCAATATGTCATCACTCTCACTGGCGCTAGAAAATTTATTCAACTTAATATTTTCTATCGTCAATGGAGTTTCTTATCCAAAAAAATTGTCAATGGAGTATTAAAAAAAAAGGGATTGCCATGCCTTTGCATCCAACCAATGCACACAATCATTTTTGTTGTAAAGTTGATGCAACAAATAGTCTAGTTCGCGGGTCACAAAATGTATTCAGAACAAACGATGGAAAGGGAACATGAGATGGCTTTCAACTAATAATCCAACAGTTCTGATACAATTTAGGTATTTTACTTAAAAGTTGCCCCCTAGCTAACACCATAGGAAGTGATTCCGACTTGCCAGAAGCACTTTTAAACTTATTAAAACTATATATTAGTCCGGGTTTAAGGCATTGACATGTATTAACAATTCGACATCATATATCTTGGGTCCTTGCACCGCTGCTGGTAACCAGTACTTAAACAACGGCAGCACTGAACGTTAAACATTTAAAGAAATCTATTTGCTCACATAGTCACATGTGACAAATAAGATATAAATCCTAAGGTCGGTGAATAATTCGTTTCGTCGGTGCTCCACGTCTGGCGATTTGCTAGGGATTTTTGTTGGGCGATTTTTGCTAGTCCAGTGTGGGGTGCATGCATGCCGGCACGTGCTGTTGGTTTTCTATGCAGTGGCTGCTTGGATCTTTCTGGTGTTTGTGCGCTGGCAAGTGAGAGGCGGTAACTGCAATTCTCGCATCTTCTTTTCCCGCCTATATAGGGTTGCCAGGTGTCTATTTCTGATGTGTGGTTTCGACCAGGTGCTCATTTGTCTTGTTTTTGGTTGGTTGCTGAGGTTTCTACTCCGTTTTGAAGATGGTTTTTGCCGTCCGTCTGCTTGTTGTTGCAGCGAAGTCTCTCTCGTACAATGCATGGCCCATTGGATTTTTTTTTCTAAAACAACCCATTCCTCGGTGCAATTGACAAAGCAAACCGAATTTTTGAACTACTCCCTCCATTCCATAAAGATTGGCACGGTTTTGAACTAGAGCTAGTTTAAATCCGTGCCAACCTTTATGGCACGGAGGGAGTAATTAAGCAAATAGCCTGATGGTAAGCTCCACAATCGTCATGTGCACCCTTCTGTCGCTTCAGGCCAACTAGATGGCGGAAGGAGCCAGTTTTGTGCCAATTGAGATGGCGGAACACTTTGGCCAAGTAGAACTCATGTGTTGTCACCGCGGCAAGCGTTCTTTGCCACCTAGCCCTAGGATTCTTTTCCTAGAGTTCTGTCCCACACTTTACCCACCATACTATACCTAGGTTTTTTTTCCCTAGAGCAGTCTCTAGGTAAAGTCTTTACCTAAGGTTTGTCAGCTTTCACCTAGAGTATTTGGCACTAGGAAAAACTGTGTATTCCGGCCAATGAGAAGCCACTTTCCGCAATTCCAGTGATCCAAAACACCTTCCGCCATCCGAATTGGCGCGAGGAGGCCATCGCTCGTTGAGATGGTGGAAGGGTGGACGTGGCTTTTGCGGAGTTTTTATCACGAGGCTATTTTTGTCACTTAATTTTGAAGGAGGTTATGTTGATAGTCGAAAACTGAAAATTTTGAGCTATCAATGTTCAAAACGATAGATTTATAAATATGAAAGCGGGAGAATAGCGCATTAGCGGTGTAGCTAGAGAGGAAATCGTGCATGTTAGAATTCAAAACACAACATATGTAGTAGTTTGTTAAGCGTCGTCTTGGCTAATAACCAATCAGATAACACTACAAATAAATTTAGTCGCTAATTAATAAGAATTGTCAATTTGTCATACGACGCACTACACAGTACTAAATCAGTACTGGTGCTGCGACCAGATGTCGTCCAAGCTCCATGAGTTGTCTCTGGATTCTCCTAATCCAAAGTCCGGGAACACGAGAGAATCCGCTCCGTCGTCGCATGCACGAGCGAGGAGCTCCGACCAGCTCCCGTCGAACATGTCATCACTCCTCGCGCTCGCGCTGCCAGCTGACCAATCCGCCGAGCAGCCAGGGGCGGCGGCGGCCATGCTCACCTGGTTGGACGGGAACAGCGCCCCAGAAGATGGCCTTGCCGTTGCCGTGCTCCAAGTTGTCGTCGTGTCAGGCGACGGCATGTCGCTCATCGGGCCGAGCAGCGAGTTATTTGGCCGGTACATGGGATGCAGAGTCGCGGCCGCGTGTTCAGAGCTCGTCGTGGACGACGCCGATGATGTTGTCGCGGACGCGCGGGCGGCGGCGTGGATCCTCTCGGCGAGGCGGGGCATCCAGAGGTGCCTCATGACGTCCTGGAACTGCCGGCTGTCGACGTCGCACCGGAGCTGCTTGGCGTGCTTCTGCACCCTGGTCCGCCAGTAGTTCTTGACCTCGTTGTCCGTCCGCCCCGGAAGCTCCTGCGCGATCCTGGACCAGCGGTTGCCCCAGCGGAAGTGGAGCTCCAGGATGAGCAGCTGCTCCTGCGGGCTGAAGTCGCCGCGCCGGACGCCCGGGCGGAGGTAGTTGAGCCACCGGAGCCGGCAGCTCTTGCCCGTGCGCCGAAGCCCCGCCAAGCGGGCCAGCTCGTTCCACCGCCCTTCGCCGTGCGCCTTGATGTAGCCCGCCAGGAGCACGTCCTCCTCCACCGTCCACGGCCCTCGGCGGAGCTCCGCCGCCGCTGAGTCCTCGCTGCCCGCCGCCGTCCACATCGCGTCCATTCCGGTCGACATGCACCAAGGGATTAATTCGAATGATCCAGAGAATTCTAGACTCTGGAGTTTGGACTGGAGTGAGCTAGCTTGAGTCGACTATGTTGTTTGTTGGTCAGTTGTTGATGTGGGACTGTGAATGTGACAATCGGAGGGGAGGTGAAGTTTATATAGTGGAGGAAGACGTGTGGGCTGGTCAAAGGAAGAATATGAGACCTGTGTTGTACATTGCCGCAGTAGCGCTAGTCCAGCCGCAAAAGGGAATGGAACGCTAATGCTAATTTAAAAGACAAAGGGGATGTGCGCGCGCGTGTTGTTGGATTGGATCAGTCTCTTAGCCAACTTAATTAAATCCCAGTTGGGCAGGACTGCGTGACTACTGAGGTTTGAACGTTGACCTGATGCAGTCACCTTTCTTCTCTTCTCTTTTTTGGCTTCGAAACTCGATTACATTTTTAAAGGCCCTGTCTGGAACAGAGGAACTTCTGATGTGTGCTGAGCCTAATTCATATGTCTTGTTGTTGTACGGGAACCTAATTCATGTGTTCGGTTGGAATCATCAGAGCAGCTACGGACTACACCCAATCCCCTGGGATGGATAGACAGACGTGTTAGTTCAATTTCATTCCAATCCAAAGGGGCCGAACGTAATTCCCTTTGCTCTTTCTCCCAGACAAGCTCTAATTTTGTGCTGATAAACGCAGTTTGCGATCTGTGGGTTCAGTCGTCTCTTCATCCGGGGTGAGAAGGTCAAGGAGGATGCTGCTAACAAATTGCATACTTTATAATGGCATGGAATCGATTCCTTTGTTGTGCATCAAGCGGGCATATTATTTTGCACCACGGTAAGGAATTAAATTGTGCGCACTTATGTGTCACCGAGCAGGACATGGATAACTCTGGATCGACGCATGTGTGGCAACGAGAGTCCAAAAACGTTTATTTTACCGAGGAAAGAATTCTATTTTTGGTCACCGCCAGAAGTGTAAGGTTTAGTTTGCGGCTGCCGAACTATGCTTATGCACATAAAAACCAAAGAAAATGTTTGCCCATGGGTTCCTTTCGTCTGCGAAAATCACAAAATTGCAACTGCTTCTTTATGGTGGAACGATATTCAAAACTCATTGATATTTTCAATCCGCTCACTGTCTGCGCTACTGAGAACGGTGCACTTATCATTTTTTGGAAGGATAACTAGAATGAGATCCCTATGGCCCATCAGTGGCCCCACCTGTACTTATTTGCCATTGACCAGAACATCACTGTTAAGAAGCTCTTTCAAACTGAAGAAACTGAAACATTGTTTCAATTGCCACTCTGAGAATGCACATGTGCAATACATCCAGCTATTAGACATGAACAACAGCTTTCAGCTCACAAATGAGACAGACACATGGTCTTATATTTGGAAAAAAGATGGCTTCATTTCCTCAAAGGCTTACAAGGCATAAGTTCTACACCTTGAGATACCACCTGACTTTGCACGGATCTGGTCATCATGTTGTCAGCTCAAGCACAAGATTTTCATGTGGCTTCTCCTCATTGATCGCCTCAATACACGAGCTATGCTACAGAAAAAAAAAGCTTCCATCTTCCTTCATATGAATACATCCTCTGTGATAGGCACATATTAGAGACCAGAGATCATCTCTTTTTCCACTGCCCTTTTGCACGCACTTGTTGAAATAATATTTGCCCTCACTTTGTGCCGCACCGGAATGTTCATAGTAATGTTGCCTCATTGAAGCGAGAACTCAATGTGCCGTTCTTCATGGAAATTACCACCCTGGTTGCATGGAGCATTTGGAAATCTAGAAATGACTACATCTTCAATCATAAGACTCCTAGGATGCACACAAATCTTCAAAGAGGAGCTGAATCTTGTTTTTCATAGAGCCAAAAGAAAAAAACTACTCCGTCTTCGCGGCTTGGCTTAATGCCTTTGGATAGACCTTTTTCTTTTCCTGGCATTTTGCCAACTTTCCTTTTTCATGTACAATTTATTTTGGTTTAATATATGTCCGTAGGCATGCCTACAGTCTTTTGCCCTAAAAAAAGCCAAAAACAGATGGAGCAAACGAGATTATGAGTATCCACAATAATCTCAGAGTTCTTTTACAGTACCCCTAAATAACTCTGGACTGTTTATTTCATCTAATCTAACGGGTGAAATTAGCAGGTATTCCAGGGCACGTGTTAAGGAGTACCGCCGTGAAAATTAGGAAGTACTCTGATTGGAAGGGTAGGGTAATATTGTAATCTACAAGACCAATCTCTTAGAACTATCCGTAGGCTCGCTGATTTCTTCTGATCTCTGCCATGGAAAAAACTTGATTTCAAGATATTCGATTTGGCGGTAGGCTGTGACTCGTGTGGACATGCCATGCCGGAGAGGGCAACTAGGCTAAGCTGTCTCAAACGGCGGTGACGGGCGCCGGAGTTGCGTACAGGAGACAACCTACGACTTGCGACGATGAACTGCTCTGCCTCATGAATAAAGCGCTCCACCTTCAGATCGGACTAATTCATACGTTAATCTTGTATCTGCTGATCTGATCAGTTCATTCCTCGACTACGTACATCCAAGCGCTCCATAACCTACAGATTGAACATACTTCAATTTCAATTTATTATCTGTTCATGTGTGATTAAAAAATCTCCACATACTCTCATCTCCCTTTGTGAACTCGCACAGAGAGTTCATAAATGATGCTGCAGCACTATTTGTCGTTGTCTCTGAAAGGAGGAGATGCCGGCGCATTTGGGTGATCCGGAGAAGCTGGCGGCGATTTGATGGGCGAGGATTCATCGGCAACACGAGAGGAAAACCGGGATGCGGCTGAATTGATGGGGTGGGCGTGGAAGTTAAAATTAGATTAAGGATAAGTACCTTTTTGTTAATAAAAAGTTATAAATGTCTAAATTACCCTCCTAAATAAAGGGTTAGATTTGATCGGTACTCCAACCTTTTCCAATGGAGTACCGGGGTACCGTAAAAACTCTCTAATCCCAAAGGCAACAGATCCTTATACACCCTTACCTCCTCCCATTTGAGGTCCCTTCTTAGGTTGCTCCACCTTGCAATGACTATAACCATTCCATTCCGTTTCACCTTGCTCTGGAATCAAACACTACCTTGGTGGGTTTTTGGAAACTTAATGATTGAAACTTTAATAAGGAAAAAAATATTTCTTAAATTTTGTGTTTTTAAAGCCGGAGCGAAACATTAAAGAATCCTTTGAAATTTGCTTTATGAAATCTTAAAATAAACC
This sequence comes from Brachypodium distachyon, assembly GCF_000005505.3. Taxonomy (NCBI): domain Eukaryota; kingdom Viridiplantae; phylum Streptophyta; class Magnoliopsida; order Poales; family Poaceae; genus Brachypodium; species Brachypodium distachyon. Next base: position 9,710,023 of record NC_016132.3, on the reverse strand, counting down.
AAAATTAAAGACCAATAAAAAAAACTGAGTTATTATTTGTTGCTTTGAGTTTAGTGCTAGAAAGCGTTCTTTTTTCCCAAACGGTCATGGCCGCCCCAATAGGTCTTTACTTCAGCAATACTCTTTTCGTCCGAATTTATAAGGCCTTCATTGAATTTTGTGCCAAACTTTGACCAACAATTATACAAATAATATTTAATATATGTATATAAAAGTTATATCATTAGATAGAATTTTCAATACGAATCAAACCATATATTTTCTGTGTCAGCATAACCTCGTATTATCAATGTAATGTTTAGTCAAAGTCCAGCATAGAATTCCGTGCAGGCCTTACAAATCCGGATGGAGGGAGTAGCCGCCTTCTTGGCAAAAAAAATCGTTTTATCTTGGCTACGTACGTAGTAAATTGATAAGATTTGAATGAAAGACTTGTACTGTCTTTCTCTTTTCCTTTTGAGGTATAAGTTTGCAAGACTTAAGTGGTTGCGTCAAGAGGGTAAGCTAGATTGTGGAGTACTCCTATTTGTTTGTGGTTCTTTATTTAGAAGTGAAGTCTCACAGCCCTGCCTTTTTTAACGCGTGATAATCAGTATCCGGCCAGTGTTAGACGAATCCAAAAGCACACGGTTAATGAACGAACTAATAACTATAGTAAATTACATTGTGCGGTCGACGACGATGACCTAGAACTCTACAAGTCTGTAACTAAAGGTAGGCCCAAGAAGATTCTTTGTGAATTGAGACAGACGAACGTAATCTACTGACGAGATCTTAATCGTTGCTCGTAGGTGAAAACACGCAAGAAAAAAGAGATCACATCACAAATCAGAGTAGTATTTACATTTCATTCCACGCGCGTACTAAATATTTAGTCCATTTCATTTCAAACGAGAGCGAGAGAGAGAGAACAAAAGTGACATAGGATCAGCCTTGGACAGTTCACTGTCGCACCCTCCATTAATTTTGTCTACCAAACTAGGAAAATCACCCTACCAATTCTACCATTTCTTGTTTCCCATCCGGCCATCGCTCATTTAATTCCCTCAAAGCGCCTTTGTTCGGAACACCTTTTTTCTGTTGCGTTGGGCGCCTTCTTGTTGTACGAAAGGTGTATCTCTCAACCGCACCTGCAAGTGTGCAACTGACCATGACACGTATGTACGGGTACGTCATCCATGCGTCTCTGTGTCGATCGATCAGTTAATTGGTGCCGTTCCGGGGGGTGGTGTCGCTTTCGTGCTTGTTGGGAGGTGTCGTGCAGAACACCGGCAAGATGGCGGCGTCGCCGTTCCTCCCATCGACCTTCTCGTTCAGTTCCATGACGATCATGGTCGTCTCCGCTACGCCGCCGCTGCTGCTTGCGCCGTCATCGTCGGCGTGGCGGTCCGCTCTCTCTCTGTCCATCTCCCTCCCCTTTCCCCACAGCACCAAGTACAGCCCGGCTACGATGAGCACAGACCCGATAGCCCTGCAGTGACACAGTGTGTTAAACGACCAAAATCCAGCAACTGAAGAATTAATAAAGTACAACGACGTACGTTCCGAGGTGTATCTTCTCCTCGAGGATGGCCCAGCCGACGATGGCGACGACGACGAGCATCAGCGGGCTGAACATGGACACGAACAGCGGGCCGCGCGACTGGATGCACCACGACATCACCGCGAACGCGATCCCCGACCCCACGATCCCCTGCAATGTCCAGCACCGCGCGCGTTAATTCAGATCGATCAAACCACGCTTCTGTCGTCGTTGTTAATTCAGCCGCTAGGCCCGCTACTTGGATGGACGGATGAGCTTACGATGTAGAGCACGGAGTATAGCCTGATGTCGAGCCCGAGCTTCCACACCGCGAGGTTCCGGTCCAAGGCCGCGCTGATGCCCGCGCACTGCACCCCGGCCATCAGCGACATGATCGTCGTGCTCGTGTATGGCGCCGAGTATCCCTCCGTCGACATCTTTCTCTACAGAAAAACAAATTCGAACATTGTCATCATTGATCTTATATACTCCCTTCCTCCGGCCGAAATTACTTGTCGCTGATTTAGTACAACCAGAAAGCTTACCTGGATGATGAACCAGATGGCCCAGGCGGCGCAGCTAAGGATGATGAGCACGTCGCCGACCACGGCGGCGCTGCCGGTGGTGGGCGCCGCGGTGTTCGTGGCGTGCTCGGCGTAGCGCCAGTGCAAGGGGGATGCCCACACCTTGAGCAGGGGCCCGTGGTAGAAGGGCATGACCATGGATCCCCCGACGCACACGGCCGTGCCGAACACCTTGGCGAACCCGGAGTAGGTCCTGAGCCGCACCGTCTCCATCTTGAGCACGGCGGCCATGACGAATGTCAGCGCCGGGAGTGTGTTGCTCAGCGCGCACGCCACGGTCGCCGTGGTGGTCTTGAGCCCCACGAAGTAGAGGACCTGGTTCAGCGTCGCCCTGCAGATCTCGAATTACCACACACGCACAATTAACGTCAGTCAGCACGTCACACATGCAAAGTTCACCGATCTGGAACTGCATCACGTTAAATTCTGGCCGGCGTTACATATGCCGGGCTTGCAGCTTAAGATTGCGAAATGTTGCACGCTAAAATTCCCGTTCTGCGGACTACTATTTCTTTTGGCTGCCTTTAGTAGATTCTGAAATATCGGTAAGATTTCGTCCAAGGATCGCGTCTTGGTGGCTGGCTGCTAGTCAATTTGCGGGTGAGCCCGACAAAGCTCTGCCTGGCCGAGAAGAAGTGAGCCAGAGTTTGGTGACATCCCAAACCACTCTATAAACATGCCAATGTTATACTAGTGATGAGTCGTTTAACTGATGCTAGCTACAGAGGCACGCCAAACACAAAGCGTTTATTAGACAGATAAATAAAGGGAGGGAATATGATTGCTGAAGTTCTTCTTCATCCCAAAAGCGATTTGTTAACCTGCTAATTGGAACTAGCTGCACACTTTGCACCATTCAGTGTGCGTTGCCACTGAAACTAGCTAGTACACTTTTTTTAGAGTTGGCAACGGCAAACAGAGAACTAAGGCATGTCCCTTGTCCCTAGAAGAATAAGGAACCTGTGTAGTGCACAAATACAGGAGCTAGACTGGAGGGGAAAAGAGAAAGGGGTTCCTTGTAATTGGGCTCCCGTCATAACAACCCAGAAAAGGACTAGAGCAAAACAAGTACGTTTCCGTGCGTAACATTTTCATTGGACCGATGTGGATTTGCCTATGAGTTTGTCTTTTGTTCGTTTGAGCAGATGACCATGCATTATATTGCTGCAAGTTATTGCCGCCATGTCCAGATCGATTAATGAATGAAGAAATAGTTGTTGAAATGATGATTATCTTGTGCGTACTTACCCGAAAATGGAGGAAAAGAATATCTGCAATAGTACTTTCTTGGTGATCACCATCTCACTCCTCCTGCAGCATCCAATCCATGCAAGTTCAATTGATTAAAACCGCTAGAATTGTACATTTTGATTCAAATCCTAATTCATATTCCAAAATAGTACTATATATGCAAAGCACGATCGGTGCACACATGAAAGCAATATGCATGGTAGTAAAACTATCCCTCTTGTGCTCTCTTGGGGCGCGGCGTAAATTCCACGGTGTCGCGTTAAGGTGTCCAACATTCATGGACAACTGATTGTGGACCTTTTTTTTTTGTAAGATATGAAAATTGCTGTGTATAAAAAAGGAGAAAGTCATTCCACAATACCACATCGAACGATCCATGAAAAACAGAACTAATATATTGGTCACATGTAGAAAAAAATCATTGATGGGATGACGTGGCCGGCATTATTTTTCAACCCGGGTTCCCTTTCCGTTGTGAAATAACAACGGAAATACAAAAGTCTGTGCGTACCGAACATGAAAAGGGGGAAAGAACGAGGGTGTGAGAAGTAAGGTTATATTACGTGTAAGGAAACCCGCTGCCGAGCACCCTCCGGTGCATTGGCAGAGACTGGGCAAAATATATGTTATTTCTTGTAAACTGAAATTTGCCCATAAAAATTTCAGAAGTTAATCATCTTGTTTACTTCGACTAATTAAAGGGAGTTTAATTAGAGGAGCTGGAGTTATTAATCACCTCGATCGTAATAAAAAAAGTAATCTAGCTTAATTGTGGATTTTCAAAATAGGGAGTGATTTGATAGATATGCGCACAACGATTCGTTGCTGTAGATGGATCATCTCCTGAAACTGAATGAATTATATTAGATAGTACTTGAGAAGCTTGGCGCCAAGGCAAGCATGCACACACCTTTCGAAGTAGTAGGCGAGGGGAGCGAGGAAGACGCCGGCGATGAGATTCCGGTAGGAAATGAGCACGTAGGGGCTCATGCCGGTGTCCAACGCCAGCTTGGACAGCACGTTCATCCCTGCGAAGCCTAGCTGCACCAACACCATGGCAATCGTAGGAAGGCACTCCCTCCCCATAGCTGCAAACCCTTTCTCTCTATCTTTCTGTAAATTGAAAGAATTTTCTTGAGAGAAGAGAGGAAAATCGAGATAGGTACGTACGCCAGAGAGGGGTTTGGGGGCGGTGAGACGACGAGAGGGACTAGCGAAGTGTGTGGGTGCAGGATGGAATGGAATGGAATGTTTGTGTGTATATATAGGTGGCGGGGGAGAGAGATAGATGGAGGGAGAAAGGCTGAGCCAGCGATGCTGGGTGATGACTTGCTGCAGTGAAACATGGAAATAACAGAAAGCTAGCTGGCTAGCTAGCTGCAGGGTATTCCACAAGCAAAAAAGCTTGAGCGGTACTACAAGGCACGGATCAGGGCAAATGAAGGCAAACGCGCTCCCAAGTCCCAAGCTTGCGGACAGCTTGGAAGCGTCAAAAGCACACGAATGCGCAGTTCATGTTGCTGTAAAAAATGTTGCACACGTACTCATCATGAGAACGGGCGCGGTGTAACTATTTTCATGACGTCGACCATGTTCGGCCGGAAGATGAAGAGAGACGATATCCGGATATATGCACATTAATTATCGTTTGCTGTACTGTTTTCTCTGTATGTAGGATGTATCATAGACTTGCAAGAAAAATAGAAGACGATGATGATGATTTCCTAGGCGGTTCCTTGTTCGGCTCTCCGACCCCTGTCCGCGTCCATACATATGTGCGCGTATGCTGCGTCAGAGCTAGCCTCCGTGCGTGGCTCTCTTTAATTTGTCATCCCCTGGCCGGCCAATCGGCTACCGTTTGCATGGCCAGACGAACCGAAACCGTTTCAAAAAGGGTTCTCACACAAGTGCATGCTGTTAAGTTGGTGCATGATCATCAGCCGTACGTGTTTTCCGCCTGCCTGCTTGCAAATCAGAATCGGGTACACAGACGCGGTAAGATTCATTGTAACCGAAACCACTCGATCGCATAGAAGTAACGCACTTACCCGGCCTAGCTAGCTAGGTAACGCTAGCTCTAGCATGTATTTCTAGCTGTTTCCCGAGATGGCTTTGGGCAAAACTGCATGCCAATCTAGGCAGCTAGCTAGCTAGCTGCCAAGTCAGAACAAGAGGACAGCTAGCCAGCCAGATTCCATCTCGGTCGGCTCTAAGCTTTAAACTTGAACCCAAAGGAGAAACCGAAGCATCATGAACCTCTTTTGCCGCCGCCAAAATGGGAGAAGAGAACAGCTAGCTAGCTCAACCTTAACGTACACCGCTCCAACAATTTCTGAATTTATAGATGCGTACTGCTTTAGAAATGTGCGCGTGTGTCTATACACAAAAAGAATGCTTAGATTGTGTATGGACTATGGAGACGGTATTAGTTACTCCATATATTAGATGGTGCCCTGCACGTTGTTGCGGAAATTTTTAATTAGCACATGTGAATGTGAGTGAAATTGAGTAGCAACGAAAGAGTATTTAAAATTGAAAATATATATGAAATTGTATGATAGATTTTTCGTTTAGTGAGGATAACTTGATACAAATATAGCATGCATGTGCAAAAAAAAATGAGTTCCCCGCTAAATTGGTGTGAACATATTAATGACATGATGATGTGGCATGCTTGCATGTTGAGAGAAATCAAGTAGTGAGGTTCTCCTAGTTAGATATAGAAGATTACTTGTTTAGCATTTCGTACCATTATTTCTCATACTAACGTGAAAAATTCTTTGATCCAAACAAATAAGTTTCTTGATCCATCTGAAATTTATTTTCTTCACCAATATATAACCGATCCAAACCAGAATTAATGACGTAAAGTTGAACATATATATTACCACGCCAACTTGTTAAATAAGCTTTTCTGGTAGTATATAGAGAAGTAATCAATTAAATATCTACTCCTATTTTGCATGTAAATGGGTTACCTTGTAGTTGATCTCACATTAAATGGTTCTGATCATAGTCCAACTGGAAACACGCAACAAGTTGATCACTTTGGTGTGGCTTTCCGATTGAAGCTAGCTTTTGTTATTATCGTTTCCTTCTTATTAGTACAAATCAATAATCAAACACTTACTTCTTGCTTATATAAACTTAGTTTTATACTACTCCTACCTCCTTTCGTAAGTACTCACACCTTTCCATTTTATAAGACGCAAATGGATTTCTTTATGGATACCAAGAGGCAGAGGTTTGAAGATAATTAGTAAATGGGAGCAGGGCGCTGGAGGTGCATTCTGTTGAAGTATAAATGAATTTCCCTCCTTTCTCCACCAGATTAAGCTTTTGGGTGAACTGATTCGGTGCATTAAACATCTCATGGTATTAGATCCAAGAAGTATTGAGTTCAAGACCCGGTCGGTGCAAATAAATTACGACACACTCCCGGTCCATGTTTAATCTTGAGGGAGCCAGACATGAGGGGAGTATTGATGTATAAGTGAATTGCCCTCCTTTTCCATCAGCCTGAATTTTTGGGTAAACTGATCCGGTGTATGAAATTTTTCAACAACTAGGATCAAATGTGCACTCTACTAGCTCTGCATGCGTACAGTACATCACGCCCGCGTTTCCTCTTCTCCTCGTGTCAATAACCCAATTATGGATTAATGCCCATCGGCATATAAGGGCATGTACAATGGGATGACGTCAGCCTTCTCTTAGCGATGCCACATAGGATAAAATCTGATGTGGAAGAGAGAGAAATGAAGAAAATGCACAAGCCTTCTCTTAATTAAGAGATGATCTCTTCACAAGAATGATAAGGCAAAGATAAGCCAAATTTACCATTGTACTAGATTTCATCTTTTCTTAGCATTTATTTAGTTAATTTTATTCATCTAAACATTAATCTAAGATAGAACACTAAGAGATAACCCATTGTACAACATGTTTTGTTGTCTTTTCTAATTGACGTGGAATGCCTAAGATAGGACAGTCTTATCAACCATTGTACATGCCCTAAAACGCCATGCATGCGAGATTAGTGGGACGAGGGGATGAGAAAGTAGCCATCCGCCTTATAAACCAGAGAAAAAGGGTAAAAAAAAGGAAAACCATCCGCCTTATAAAACGGATAGTAGTGAGTACACGACTTCTTCAAAAGTTATGCAGTCAAACTTGTTTAACTGTAAGATGAGAATATATCATTGCATCTATCATGAATTTTTATAATATAAAATTACATATTTTACTACCAACAGATGCGCACAAAAATAATAGTAAAAGATACATACCGAAGACCATGCAATGTGTAAAACACAATATGTTTACGAAAGCAGGGAGTATTTTAAGAAATTGATTAAGAACATAAACTTCAGTTTTTTCACTAGTATTTGGCCAAATAGTTCCTTTCCTAAAATAAGCAGTACCGCCTACAGTTTATAATCCTATATGTTCCTTTTTGGGGGGTTCATTTATATTTTAAGAGAACTATTTATGGCTATCTCCTAGTGTTTGCAATTTGCAGTGGATTGATTGTGATATTTTTGTTTGCATGATGAGCCCATTTTTACATGGTCTATTTTTTGTTTGGCTATGTTCTTTTGGTATAGTCTCTCAAAGAAGAGTGTTCAGGAATCATGTCTTGGCTATCAGAACACATGAACAAATATACCAACCAAGTGCTAAGTATTCCCAATCTATTTCTAAATATCTATACATTTGAGGTTGTTCTAAGTCAAACTTCGTCAACTTTGACCGATCTCTTAGACAAAAATACCAAAATGTGTAACACCAAACAAATGCAGTATGAAAATGATGAGTAATTAGGTAATTTCGATGAATATTTAATCCAGAAAAACGGTGTGTAAAACATGTACCATATTATATCATGCAAACTAGACAAATTAAATAGCAACGCACAGCAATAAAACTCATCTAATTTCACGGCATGAATAATAGAACTGCTAATCAAAATCAACAAGAAAGAGCAGATTACGTACGGTGCTGTACTCTTTTCTTGTGTTTGTTTGTTGAGGTCGGTGACGAGTCCGATGGCGTCGATGTTCACACCGGCAGCAGCAGCAGCCTTGACTATCTCCTGAGCAGCGGCCAGTGCCTGCGCTTGCGCCTGTGCAGCAGCAGTTGCCTGGGTTTGGAGTTGGGCAACCTGCTGCTGTGCTTGGAGTTGTGCAGCCTACTGCTGCTGACATAGAGCGGCAGCCTGAGCCGCGGGATCTCCGAGGTCGTCGGCCATTGGTGAGGAAGATGCTGACGAAACAGGAATGTGAAGAAGCGAGCAGTCGCGTGAGAACGCTCCCCAAAAACCTTATCGACCGTTTCCCGGACAGGATCTCGAAGGTCGGGGTTCTGGAGGCCTGCTCTCCCGCCGATCTGTGCACGCAGTCGACGGGATGGAGTAGCAGTTGGCGGCGAACAGCGAGATTGGATCGTAGGCGTGACGGCTAGGGTTGTGTTGTGTTTTTTTTCCGGAGACCGCGGTCGTCGTATTATATAGGCACGCATGCGGACTTCGGTTCGGTTTAGGAAACCAAAACCGATTCCGCAATTATTGGGATTTGTTACGCGTCCGCAACGGATTCCGACTGCCAAAAAGATAAGCACGACCTGGCACGGCTCGAATTCGAACTCGATCCACGAAACCCGGCGCGCGCATGCACGTCGTGACGAGGCGAGCGGCGGAGGAGGAGCGCGCGTGGGCATTTCCCTTGCTCACTTGCTCAAGAGGTGAGAACCAACATACCTTATATATTGGTCCAACTACCCCTAAACTAGCAAGGTGGAACTATTCCCACTTCCTCATCCCACTGCATGAATGGGCTTTTGAGATTTTCCAGGAATTAATTTCAGATTGGGCCTTGGGCCTAACCCAAAATTCCAACAATCCCCCACAATATCTTATAAGCACATAAAATTGCCGTTGATCCAAAACTCTGTTTTTGATATACCAGCGTTTCAGTGGAGACCGGTTAAGGTTGAACATCCATCTAAACAAATAGCTTCACTCACGCACAACTGAACAATGGACAAACCTTGAATTGTCATTTTTCTGTGTTAGAGCTTCACTAAATTGTTGTCTGGTACTGGGCTGCCGAATGCTACCCCGCGGTGTGGAGCATATAAGTCATTCTCCAGGCCTTTTCATGAGCTTACTAGAGACCACCCAAATCTCATAGACTGCAACCAACAGTCAGGCTCATATAGGTGTGTTGTTTAGAGACTACTCTGTAGGACAGTATTTCCCTTGCAAATTAATGCAACGCGTTAGAACACATTAAGTTAAACAATCTACCATACATTACACGAGAGTAATGCATCGTCAACGGAGTGGGATAAAGAATGTACACTCTCTTCAGTTATCCAATGACTTGTTTCCCAGGTCCTAATTCACGGGATCTCCGATCACATAGGTTGGTTTACCGCCATGGTAACTCACGTGGGTCGTAACCCCATCTCCCTTGATACAGATTCTATCACATTCCTTGATAGACCCTTTGTAAAGGGATCTGCCAGATTTTTAGCCGTTGGGATATATCCCCATGCTATTATTCCGGAATTTCTCATTGCTCTGACAGATTTCAGACGTCTCCTGATGTGTCTTGATGACTTCATGTTATCTTTAGAACTGTTCACTTTGACTATCACAGTTTGATTGTCACAGTTCATAAGAATCGTTGGTATTGGTTTTTCAACAATCGGCAAGTCCATCAAGAGCTCAAGAAGCCAGTCGGCTTCAACCGTGGATGTATCTAATGCTGAAAGTTCTGCTTCCATTGTTGATCTGGTTAAGATCGTTTGCTTGCAAGACTTCCATGAAACAACACCCCCTCCGAGTGTGAACACATATCCACTCGTGGTCTTTAGCTCATCAACATCAGATATCCAGTTTGAATCACTATAACCCTCAAGTACCTTGGGGTACCCAGTATAGTGTATACCATAGCTCATTGTGCCCTTTAGATAGCGCATGACCCTCTCGAGTGCACTCCAATGATCATCTCCCGAATTCTTATTGAACCGACTCAGTTTGCTCACAGCAAAAGAGATGTCAGGTCTAATTGCGCTAGCCAAATACATGAGTGAACCAATAATCTGAGAATATCTCACTTGGTCTCTTCCAATTCTGTGATTCTTTCGAAGCGGAACGCTTGTATCACAAGGAGTTGGAGAAGGTTTACAATCAGCATAGTCGAAACGACTCAAAATCTTCTCCACATAGTGAGATTGCAACAAAGTGATCTCATCATTGTCGCCTCCCACGAGCTTGATGTTCAGAATAACATCAGCTACACCAAGGTCTTTCATGTCAAAGCACTTCGACAAGAAAGTCTTAACCTCTTCAATAACTTTGAGGTTAGTCCCAAATATTAGTATGTCATCGACATACAAATAAAGTATAACTCCCTCACCCCCACCATGACGGTAGTATACACATTTGTCAGCTTCGTTTACAACAAAGCTGGCAGATGTTAAAGTTTTGTCAAACTTCTCATGCCATTGCTTAGGAGCTTGTTTCAAGCCATATAGAGACTTTAATAACTTCCACACTTTGCCTTCATGACCCTTTATTACAAATCCATCTGGCTGGTTCATGTAAATTTCCTCGTCCAACTCTCCGTTAAGGAAAGCTGTCTTAATGTCCATTTGATGGACGATCAGACCATATGAGGCAGCTAGTGATAGTAATACTCTGATTGTGGTCAATCGAGCTACAGGTGAGTAAGTATCAAAGAAATCTTCACCTTCTTTCGGGGTAAAACCCTTGGCCACAAGCTGCGCCTTGTACTTCTCAATAGTACCATCAGGCCTAAGCTTTTTCTTGAATATCCACTTGCATCCTACAGGTTTGCACCTATACGGACGGTCAATGACCTCCCAAGTATCAATAGCCATGATAGAATCCATCTCACTACGAATGGCTTCCCTTCCAATAGTCTGCATTCGGAGATGCAAATGCCTCATTAATGGTTTTAGGGGTGTCATTCACAAGGTACACAATGAAATCATCACCAAAGGATTTAGCAATCCTTTGTCGCTTGCCCCTAATAGGGGCTTCATTGTCATACTCCTCAGGAATCTCATCACGTGTTTGTTCAAGATTTTCCACTGGGATGGCGGTTTCAGGAGCTACACCATGATCCTGATGTTCCTCTGAACTGACGGGTTCAGCAAGTACATCATGATCCTCTCTAGATGTGCTATGTATATCTCTCATGGGAAATATGTCCTCAAAGAATGTAGCATCACTGGACTCCATAATTGTATCGACGCTCATGTCAGGTACTCCAGAATTTATAACCAAGAATCTATAGCCAACACTCCGAAGTGCGTAGCCAAGAAAGACACAATCAACGGTTTTTGGTCCAAGCTTACGTTTCTTGGTGATTGGTACATTGACTTTCGCCAAACAACACCAAGTCCGTAAGTAAGAAAGTGTGAGTCTCTTCTTTTCCCATAGCTCGTATGGGGTGACTTCTTTATCTTTTGGGGGAACACGATTTAGTACATGACACGAAGTCAATAGCGCCTCCCCCCACCATGCCTTGGATAAACCAGCAGTGTCTAACATGGCATCGACCAAGTCAGTCAGTGTGCGGTTTTTCCTCTCAGCAACCCCGTTTGACTAGGGCGAATAAGGAGGCGTCCTCTCATGGACTATGCCATGTTCCTCACAAAATGAATTAAACTCACTGGAGAAATATTCTCCACCGTGGTCAGACCGCAAACGTTTAATTTTCTTCTCAAGTTGATTCTCGACTTCAGCTTTATAGATCTTAAAATAATGCAATGCTTCATCCTTTGATTTTAATAAATACACATAACAGAATCTAGTCGCATCATCAATGAAAGTCATAAAGTAACGTTTTCCACCTTTGGTTAATACACCGTTCATCTCACAAAGATCAGAATGTATGAGCTCTAACGGTGCTAGGTTTCTCTCCTGAGCAGCCTTGTGAGGCTTGCGAGGCTGCTTCGCTTGCACACAAGCTTGACACTTCGAACCTTTAGCCACAATGATATTATGTATTAAACTCAGATTTGCTAATCGCGTCATGCAACCAAAATTAATGTGACAAAGTCGTGAATGCCAAACATTAGACTCATTATTAATAGAATTGACGCTGTTCATGACCTTATTACAAAAATCCGAAAGGGATAAGCGGAACAAGCCTCCGCACTCATAACCTTTACCAATAAATTGTTCATACTTAGACACAATAACTTTATTGGACTCAAACACTAACTTAAATCCGTCCTTGCAGAGGAGGGATCCACTAACAAGATTCTTCTGAATGGAGGGCACATGATGCACGTTTCTCAGCTGTACGATCTTTCCCGAAGTAAACTTCAGATCCACCGTGCCAACACCATGAACAGAAGCATGGGTGCCGTTCCCCATCATCACTGAGGAGCTGATGGCCTGATATGAAGAAAACAAGGAAATATCAACACACACATGAATAGTTGCACCTGTATCGACCCACCAATCGGTGGACTGACATACAGAAAATACAGTAATTAAATTACCATACCTGCCTGCATCTTCATTGTTGCCAATGGTCAAATTAATTAGCAAACTTTTGTCGGATCTGTCCTCCTTTGCGCTCCTTGCAGTTACTCGCCCAATGGCCAAGTCCTCCGCACACAAAGTAAGGATCCTTGTCCTTGTTGCCTCCTTTCTTCTTCTTCTTGAAAGTGGTAGTGTTCTTTGGACCAGCATTGTTGAATGCTTTTCCCTTTCCCTTGTTGTTACTGTTGTTGTGGTTGTTCCTTTGAACTATGTTGACAATGGATATACCCTCTTGTGTGTTGCCTTTGGGGCCAGCATCTTTTGCTCTCGCCTTCTCCTCAACATCAAGAGTACCAATCAGGTTCTCCACAGAGATTTCTTCTCTCTTGTGTTTTAGTGAAGTAGCAAAGTTCCTTCACGAGGGAGCAAGCTTGGCGATGATGCCCCCGACGACAAACTTGTCGGGTAGTGGACACTTGAATTGCTCAAGTTCCTTAGCCATAGTCAGTAACTCATGAGCTTATTCCACTACAGATCGGTTTGCAACCATCTTATAGTCAAAAAACTGCTCCATAACGTACAACTCACTGCCAGCGTCAGATGCGCCAAACTTAGCATCGAGCGCATCCCACAACTCTTTGGCATCCTGATAGTGCAGATAAGCATCAACGAGCTTATCTTCCAGCACACTACAGATCGCACCGACGACTACAACACAAGCCTCAACATACAACTGCTGAGAAGCAATTGTTTGAGTCTTCCCATGTTGTACCGCCCACCATGCGCCCATAGCCACGAGCTACATATGAAATTTATACTACCACCTCTTAAAGTGCAGTCCAGTAAACACAGGTGGTTTCAATGCGACAGCAAATTGAGACATCGAAAATTGCCTACACGTATAAGGTTTTTGGAATGCTGAGTAATTAGGTAATTTCGATGAATATTTAATCCAGAAAAACAGTGTGTAAAACATGTAGCATATTATATCATGCAAACTAGACAAATTAAATAGCAACGCACAGCAATAAAACTCATCTAATTTCACGGCATGAATAATAGAACTACTAATCAAAATCAACAAAAAAGAGCAGATTACGTACGGTTCTGTACTCTTTTCTTGTGTTTGTTTGTTGAGGTCGGTGACGAGTCCGGTGGCGTCGATGTTCACACCGGCAGCAGCACCAGCCTTGACTACCTCCTGAGCAGCGGCTAGTGCCTGCGCTTGCACCTGTGCAGCAGCAGTTGCCTGGGCTTGGAGTTGGGCAGCCTGCTGCTGCTGACATAGAGCGGCAGCCTGAGCCGCGGGATCTCCGAGGTCGTTGGCCATTGGTGAGGAAGATGCCGACGAAACAGGAACGTGAAGAAGCGAGCAGTCGCGTGAGAATGCTCCCCAAAAACCTTATCGACCGTCTCCCAGGCAGGATCTCGAAGGTCGGGGTTCTGGAGGCCTGCTCTCCCGGCGATCTGTGCACGCAGTCAATGAGATGGAGTAGCAGTTGGCGGTGAACAGCGAGATTGGATCGTAGGCGTGATGGCTAGGGTTGTGTTGTGTTTTTTTTCCGGAGGCTGCGGTCGTCTTATTATATAGGCACGCAGGCGGACTTCGGTTCGGTTTAGAAAACCAAAACCGATTCCGCAATTATCGGGATTTGTTACGCATCCGCAACAAATTCCGACGGCCAAAAAGATAAGCACGACCCGGCATGGCTCGAACTCAAACTCGATCCACGAAACCCGTCCGCAACGGATCTAATTTCAGATTGGGCCTTGGGACTAACCCAAAATTCCAACAGAAAATGTACTTAATAATAGTCCTAATGATAGTTTGATGTTGCATATGTTAATGTTTTTTTCATGCGAATGTCGTTGCTCGGTGCTCCGACACCGGGGGCGTGCGGCCACATCCCCCTTTTAGGTTCGGTAGGGGCGTTTGGGGCGGAGACCCGGTGATCGCCGGCACGGCCGATGAGGCCCTACGGGGCCGGTGAGACAACGTGCTAAGGGTGTGCGCTAGTCCGGGAACAGGTGCACGCACGTTTTTTACCCAGGTTCGGGCCACCCGGAGGTATAAAACCCTACGTCCTGCCTGTCTGAGCTGATATTGATTATGGATCAAATGCTTACAGGTTGCCGGGCAAGCTCCCGGGCTTTCTCTCAGTGGCTTAGCACTCCTCACTGCTCTCTGATGGCCGTCTACTAGAACCAACTGATCCTAGATCTAACGAGCCAGCGAAGGGGACTTGAGGAACTGAGCAACTGTCTTGCTGACTAACTGACCTACTGACCAACCCCTTGACCGTTGGCATGGATCCTCCTTTTATATACAAGGGGATGCCACGGTGCATGAGCTACAAGGGTCCAACGGGGAGGCATGCAACTCCCCCGGGTGAGCTGGTGGCGTGCATGGGTGCCACCTCCGCTGCTAGGAGCCTAAGACCCTAGGGTAGGATTAGACAACCATTGTTCCTTGCATCGGACGGGTAACTACCCGTCGGTCGGCTCGTTTACTGAGCCGCGCGCCTTACTCCTTGCCTTGGTGGGACCGCGCGTCCCGCGCCCGCGTGGCACTATCCACTGGGCCCCACGACCCGAGGCGGGGGCACGCGCCCGGGAACCCCCAGTCCCAGCAAGTTGACCCCGGGAACCACCTGGGCCCAACGCGCCCGAGAACCCCCGAAGCCCCGCTAGCCCCTTTCGGACTGGTAGCTTGCCGGGGAGCTCATAGACGATCCCCGGGATGAGACCTTCCCAGGAACCCGAAAGAGGGCCCACGCGTCGCGCAGCGGTGGTACCCCGAGTGCCACTGGTGCGACAGCGAAGCCGGTCAAAGTTGACAGAGTTTGACTTAAGACAACCTCAAGTGTACACATATTTAGAAACGGACAAAAAGTACTGCCTCGATCCATAATTAGTATCGGAAATTTAGTACAAAGTTAGTACGTAGACACTCGTTATGGATGGGAGGGAGTAAATAATAACTATTTAGGCCCACCTTGAGAGTTAGATTCAAATGTGGTCTCATAGATAGGAAGATGTTATATTCTTCTCAAATCTTATATTTGGGGGCTAGTGCTTTCTATTGGTCAGTTTAGCTATGCGGAAGTGATAATTGAATTTGACAAAATAAGCTCCAATCATTTGCAAGTTACGTTCGTGTGTATCAGCTGGTTGCGTTTGTGGCGGAGAAAAACTCTTGATAGTCAATACTGGTTGTTCGGCGAACCAAGTTGGTTGCCAGAAAATGTATATAGTGACATGAATGACAGCCGCTTACACATGATAGGCCAATTGAGATCTTTTTTAGCATATTCTAACCTATTTTTCTGCTTTTGTAACGCTGGTTGGCGATGTAGTATTTTTAACTGCTTGGCTGGTACGTGCAATTGTGCACAATTGTTGTAGAGACCCGGAGACACTAAAGCTCCTCTTACAAAAAAAAAAAAGTGTACCAAACCAGGTACTCCTTCGGTTACAAAATAAGTGACGTGCATTAGCATAGATTTTTATACGAATTAATGTCACTTATTTCCGGACGGAGGGAGTACATGATATTTGTGATGATATACACGGATGGCGTAGACACGATTCTATACCTCGTGACTAATTACCATGTCGTTTTCTTTGCTTTGATACTGCTATTCCTCTGTCTCTGATTCAAATTCTGTACCATGTAAGCGAATAAACCGGTTTATAGCCAACAAGCCAGGCCAAATCGTTTTCTTTCTCGTGCAACTAAACGTGCTGACGGCTATACGTTACTTCGCAGTTTGCAGAGGATTTCCAGATTTGGTCAGATCCATAGCCATAGCATAGGCTCTGTTTTGGTGCTCACAGAAACATCGCTGAAGGAAAGAAGAATTAAGAAAATGCGTTCCCCATAAATAAAACCGCTGGACCGTGTACATCAAATATCTCAGGCTCCGGCGACGAGTTTGCCAGTTCCAGCACTCAACCACCCTCTCCCCCGCACGTCCGCGCGTCCAACAAAAATGCGTGTGCCGCACGCCGCACACCGGCGATTCGGTTCGATCCAAATCATCCCACCCTGTACATTGTTGTCGCTCGCGGCAGAGATACAAGCGCAATCTATCTGGACAGCACAAGGGAGCAACAGACAACCAGCGTTTATTCACACATATACTCCTTTGGCATGGGTGTTTTGCCGCAAAGCATCGTTGACCCGACAATTAATGAGTCGAAACCCGCGCCACACGTATCTCTACTCCCGTCCCTTTCCTCTATAATTTCAGACACGTTTTCGGTTCTCCGCATACGCTGCGCAACGCTAAGATTGAAGCACCATTCCATTCGAATTGAGTTGTATATATATGCGGATGTTTTAAGGCACCGCATGGTTTGGTACGAAAAGATGGCCACGAGTTAATGCCCGAATTGCCGTCCACATTTGATCAGCAGGCTGCAGGGAGGAGATTAGGCTGACGCGGCGGCGTGTTTGCGCACCAACCGGACACTCTGTCGGACGGGCTCTGGGACTGGGAGGCGATCGACCAGTTAACTTGCGGGGGCATATTTTCCTGCATCATCGAGACAGTGACATCAACGTCAACCAAAAGATTGGGCGTGCAATCAGATGAACTTGGTTTGCAACGAACTCTCTCGGCGTCTGCAGGTTGCAGTGGCAAGATGGCACAAGGCCTGAAAGAGAGCAGATGCGCAATATGAATGCGAAGTGACAAAAAGTTCGGTCCTTTGCCGTTGTAGGCTTGTATAGTAGCTAGCTCGTTAGGTTAGGTGACTTGTGTTGATCAACAACAAGGCGAACTGACTTTCCACACATGGACACATGCTGATGATATCATAGGTAGTTTAACTAAGGGCATTCTCAACAAAGGATACTATACGGGTACCAACAAATCAGTGGCCAATATGAAGGAAAGAGTAATGCCATAACTAAGTAATGATCATTTGAAAAAGTAACAGGTACTATATGGATACCAAAACAGCAAAGAAGATGACATGTGAGTCCATAAAAAAAATGAAATGAATAGGAAGAAATGAATCACATTGAAAAAGGGTGAGAGAAAAGTTAGTACCGTAACTAGCTGGTATCTTGTTAGAAATGCCTTAAGAGTACCGGAAGAAAAAATATGATACTCCCTTCGATCCATATTGATTGTCAAAATATTGCATGTATCTAGACGATTTTTAGAAATAGATTTTAGGCAAATTTGAGACAATCAATACGATCATAAGGCAAATGCATGCATACGCCGAGGACACCATCAAGGAGACTCACCCACACGAGTGTGCCTTTTCGTCACAGTTGAATTTTCTAAGGGAGGAACTTACGAGGAATAAGATGCCTGTAGAGCGATTTTGGAAGAAGAAAGGACACATCTGGACAGTGGCGGACCTAGGAAAATTTTTTAAGGAGGCCAAGGGTTGCCCACCTTTTCAAAAAAAAAGAAAAAAATTTAAGGGGCGGCGATGCAATACAACTATCGTGATTTTGGTTGTCAGTTGCAATTTTGGTTGTCGAATATACCTCTCGTGACGACAGCGTATCGTGATTTTTTTTCTTAGGTGGCATCTTGGCAATCGAGCTCTAACTGCCCTGCTGCACGGCGGCGCGGCAGCGTCTCCTCCGTTGATGGCGTGGTCAAGGTAGAAGAAGATCAAATTTCGAAGGGACGATTTCGAAGGAGAAGCCGTGGTGTGCCTGCCAGCCGCTGGGAGGAATAACTGAAGAAGGAATTGAGAACTTCGGGACGGGAACAGAGAAGCGGCAGATAGATCGATCTGAGATCGATCAGTAAGTTTTCACGATCGAGAGACATATAGGCCCGATTCAGGCCTGCCCAGCCCAGTCCCCCGTGCAGCCCACCTCAATTCTCAGGCCCAATAGCCATGTAGACAGCGTATACTATGCGTATATTAGACTTCTGTACCGTATCTTAGGTGCGGCGGCGGCCGTACCTCGCCATATTGGTAGGTCCGCCCCTGCATCTGGATTGAAGGAGACAAGGATAATCCACAAATTTCATGTATTTCTTTATTAAATCGCATGAACATGTGAGCACCATAATAAATTTGACCTTTTTCCGGGATGTAGAAGTTGAACTTTAGTACATAGGATGTAGAAGTTGAACTTTATTAGATGAGATCATGTACCAACAATTTAACGACCACCAAATTACTTCCTTCATCTCATGTGAAGTGACTTTTCATTACATGTAACTAAACACTTTTTAGACATACGTAACAAGAATTTTGAGCTATGATTAAGAGTAAAAACAAAATGAAAACTCCCCGGAAGTATGGAGCAAAACAAAAATAGAGAGATTCCAAAATAGAAAACTTCAAAAAGTTCTGAAATAGAAACATTAATGGTTGCCTGCAGTGTTGTCGGCGCCGTGCTCATTGTCGTGGGGCTATACACGGTGATCTGGGGCAAAGGGAGGGACATGGATGCCGTTGAAGAAACAGCGGCAAATGGTGATGAGGAGACGAACAACGCAGATGGATGATGCCCACGAGGGCGTCATGGCCTCATGGGCACCGCGCCTCGCTAGCTGCTGATCGACATCAAGTGATGCGCCCGGATATAGCATGATGCGAAATTAGTATTGCCTTCTTGGTCGGTGTGATGCACGTATATGCCAACTTTGAAGCTTCTTTACCTCAACAAGACGTGTGGTTAATTTGTTACAAACTGGTGTCCCGCGTTGCGCAGCAAACATTTTTAATTTGGATAACCTCTTGTTCAACTCCCCTTTGCCTTGGCATGCGCCCTATTTTTACTTCTGAGCAATCCATTCATGATACTTTGTTGTTATCAAGCCATGGAGAATGGTAAACGGTATCCGATTGAGTATCTCGAAAGGAACATGCTCCTACATGTTCCTTTCCATGTGGAGAATGGTACTCTCATTTTTTAGAGTATCTCGAAGATTAGAAATGACCGCATCTTTAACTTTATTCGACCCAATATGTATAGACGCAGAAGGATTTTCAAGAAGAAATTTGTTTTTTTTCGCGGAGAAAAAGAAAGAGATATGCAACTGTTTGGCAAAAAAAAAGTCCTGTAATTTAGAACAGAGATAGTACGAATAGTAGTTAAATAAGGGCGACGAATAATGTCACTAAACTACTAAAGTGATGTTGGGCTGATCCCTCCACATGGAGGTGGTGAGCTGCAGCCCAATGAAGACCAAAAACCCAGCTCACGTGAACCGTTGGTCTTAGCCCCTCCAATGGTTGAGATTGCTCTCCTTATTGTATATAAGGAGAAGAAGAAAACCCTAACCACTAGAACCTCAGTTCAGAGAGTGTGGCTGCCATTGTGAGAGCAAAAAAGAGCAACACAAAAACACAACCTATGAGAAGAGAGGAAGAAGAAGCCCAGAGCTGATTTCTGTCCAGATCGGTGACCCAGACCGGCTGTCTTCAAGCCGATGGTAGCTTGTTCCTTATTTTGAGTACTTCGATCTGATGGCTGGTTTGAGTGTTGGGTCAGAGGAGCATCAGATTTGAGAGTGGTTTTGTCATCTTAGTGACTGCAGTTTCAGAACAGAGTAGTTTTGGTAGACGAACAGTTTGGGTAGGCAAACAGTATCCGATTGAGCTGAAATTTGGAGGGCTTATTGAGGACTCGTGGGTCTAATGGTCTGCCAAATTTGGTGCTGTTTGGATCGGCGGTTTAAGAACAGTTGACAGAATACTGAAGGGAACAAGTTGTGTCAACTCTGCTTTGTTATGGTTCTACCTCTCATGGTTGTTGTTGTGATTACCGGTTGGCAAGAGTGTGTTGTACATCTCTAAATGTTTTAGAGAGACTCTTGTACCCATTTGCTCATAGTGAAAGTTGCGTGGACCTATCGGTCCACAGGCATTGTTTTTACTCCTCACGTTGAGGAGGGTTTTTCACGTTAAATCCTTGTGTCAGTAGTGCATGTTGTTTGTGTTATTTTTACTGCATATTTATGGTTGAAGCTATCCTCAAAGTTCATTACAGGTCGAGGGGTTTATGTTTGCTTAATTGTTGTCCCTATTTCCAACAAGTGAATCCATTGGACCGCCGAGCGGAGATAAGGGCCGGTTCTATGGGACAAAGAAGTGGACATGAACTCCTCAACTTTGGAAGCATTCTAGGCCAAGACTATCCTATCAACATTACATGAACCAGGCAGCCTGCAGAAGCAGAGTGAAGCTTTTGGGAGCAAATCACAACTTTGTGATCACAAGCCGTCTGTGACGGTCTGTAGAATCCTTACCTCGCATGGTTTTAGGCTTTTAGCTTCTCCTGCTGCTAGTTTATATCCCGGTATTCCTGTACAGAACAGAACGTAGCAGACCAGCAGTGGCACATGATAAAACAGTTGTAAAATTCTCCAAAATTCTTTGTCTGGTTAACTTCCACAGATGCGATCTTTTTTTGTATAGCATGGTGTAAACTGTAGAGTAATTACACTTGCTTCTCCCTTCCTCCCACTCTACCTACCTATTATTCCTTTCGATCTGTCGTAAGAATATAAAAATCCAATGGAGATATGGAAATTAAGAAAGAATCGAATCTATGCTACGCAACGAGGTCGATCTTCACCGGGAAAGAGAATGACAGCGATTCGTCTCCGACCAGGACCCTGCTGACCCCGGCCGGCACGACGGTGTACGCCGTGCCCTCGACGATCGCGAACGCCTTGCACACGCTGAGCGTGAACGGCACTTCCACGGCATCCCCCGCCGGCACGAACATTCTCCGGAACGCCACCAGCTGCTTCAGCGGCGCGTCGTCCACCTCGGCCGGGGGCGCCGTGTAGACCGGCACGACGTGGGAGCCGCCGATGCCGCCCGTGTTGGACACCTTCAGCGTGAAGCTGACTTCCTCTTGGCACCCGTGGCCGGCCACGTTGATGGCCGGGCAGGGCGCCGTGGATGCCGTCGTCCCTGGCTTGTAGGTGAGGTTCTTGCAGGAGTCCTCCCAGGCGGTGCCGATTTTGACCGTGACCGATGCGCCGGTGGTGTAGGAGTCGTAGGTGAAGTTTGTGTAGCTGAGGCCGTGCCCGAACGGGTAGAGCACGTCCGGGCCGCTGTAGAACTTGTAGGTTCGCCCCGGGTACCCCTTGTCTGCGACGGGGCGCAGCGCCATGGATGTCATCGGAAGCTTGCCGATGTACTCGTTCTTATACCACGTCAGCGGAAGCCTCCCTCCTGACAATTTTGGTGACAATCACCCGAGAAATCTTTCAGAAATCATGTAAAGAATCTGCGCGCAATTGATTGATCACGCAATGATAGTAGTAGGTACCTGGATTGTATTTTCCGAAGAGCACATCCGCGATGCCCGTGCCGCCTTCCTCGCCAGGGTACCCGGCCCACAGGATGGCGCCGATCTTGGGGTTGTTCTGCGCGAAGGAGATGTCGACGCCCCCGGCCGAAATGATCACCAGGGTGATTGGGTCCCGTGACGCCTCGGCTACCGCGTTGATCCATTGGGTCTGGTCCCATGGCAGCAGGAGGTCCTCCCTGTCATTGCCTTCCCTCTCCACGCTCATGTTCAGACCGGTAATGACGATGGTGGCATCGACGGTCTTGGCAGCAATGGCCGCTCCCAACGCCGTAGTACCGCAGGCACCCTTGTCGCACGCTTGCATCGACGTGCCACTGACAACCTTTCTTATCGCTTCGTATGGCGTCACGACCCTGCAAGGTTTGCCTGGAGGCAGAGACGAAGAATTTTACACGACGGTATACAGTAAAAAATTAGTAGCCTGTTGCTGGGGTAGTGAAAACAACAATTTACTGTACCTCTGTAGTCTCCAAGCATGACATCCGTGGCATTGATGTGTTGCAGCAGGCCAACCAACGCCAGCGAATTAACCTTGTTGGCATCCAATGGGAGCCGATCGTGGTCGTTCTTGAGGAGCACCATGCCTTGCCTGGCGGCCTCGGCTGCCATCTCCTTGTGCTCCTCCGTGCAGACGTCGCTGGCTCCGAGGGACTGGAACTCGGGCGAGCCGTCGAAGAAGCCGAGCCTCATGAGTGTCAAGTAGAGGTGGCCGAGCGCTTCGTCGACCTCGGCCTCCTTGAGCTTCCCTTGCCGCACGGCCTGGAGGCCGTAGGCGGTGAAGAAGTCCTTGGCGCCCTCCCAGAACATGCCGCAGTCGAGGTCCAGCCCGGCCTTCATGGCCGCGGCCGTGGCCTGGACGCCGTCGTAGCCGAGCCACTTGGCGTCCCTGACCATGACGCGCACCGAGTCGCAGTCGGAGACGATGTAGCCGTGGAGCTGCCAGTCGCGGCGCACGGTGCCCGTGAGGAGCCGCCCGTTGGCGCAGGCCGGGACGCCGTTGATGCGGTTGTAGGAGCACATGACGCAGCTGGCGTCCCCGTCCCTGACGCACATCTCGAACGGCCGCTCGAAGGTCTCCACCATGTCACGCTCCTGGACATTGGCGTCGAAGCTGAGCCGGTCGGCGCCGAACCACTTGTCCACGTCGTAGGCCGCGTAGTGCTTGCAGCAGCTGGACACCTTGAGACGCCGGGCGAAGGGGTCGGCCGCGCCGGCACCGGCATTGGCACCATCATCGATGTCCTGCATCGCGCGGACGAAGCTGACGGCGAAGCGGCCGACGAGGAAAGGGTCCTCACCGGGCGTCTCGCTGGCGCGGCCCCAGCGCGGGTCGCGGACCACGTTGATGTTGGGGCTCCAGTAGGTGAGCTCGGCGTGGCCCAGGTTGTACATGGCCCGGATCTCCGTGGACGTGGCGCCGCCGATGGCGCGCCACAGGGTCTCGTTGAAGGCGGCCGCGCTGTTGAGGACGAGCGGGAAGCTGGTGGCGCCGGGAACCACGTCGCCGAACCGCGTGCCGCCGGGGTTGGTGTCCGACACGCCGTGCAGCGCCTCGCCCCACCACATGTACCGCGGCAGCCCCACGCGCTGCTCCGCGCCCTTGGCTTGGTCGCCCAGGTTGGCCACTTTCTCCTCCAGCGTCAGCCGCCCGACGAGGTCGCGCACACGCTCCGCGTAGGGAAGCGACGCGTCGCAGTACCGGAAACCGGCCATGTCGAGGCCCAGGGACGCGAACCGGGCCGGGTCGCACACCTTGGTGTAGTTCCGGCCATTGGTGGTGATGGGGCCCAGAACGGAGTCGGAGGCGAATGCCACGGAGACGACGCAGAGGAGGAGAGACGCCGCCAAGAGCACGACACAATGGCGAAGCGAGGACGACGCCATTGTGCCGAGCGACAGGCGCTCGCTCGCTAGTTGCTCTTGGACTGGAGCAAGAGTGTACGTACAGTGAAGCAGTGTTTGTATGTGTAACTATATAGTAGGATGGATTACAGGGGTCATTTGGACCAGACAACCGGCAGCGGGAACAGCTGGTTTTCAGATCTCGAGAGCTGGCAGGAATTGAAAGCTGGGGATCAGAAATCAGACCCCCGCACATGAAACGCGGATGATGAAGAATTCTTTCTCTTCTCTTTCGCATTGACTGCTTTGTCATGGACCCATGAACGTGCCCGGCCGCGAGGACAACGAGGCTCGTATTCTACAGCACAAACTTCACATGATTCCGTTCGGGGACAACCTCACTACATCACGCGCAAGCTATGTACTAATTCAGTAAGGTTCCTCACGCCTCTTTTTCTTGCTTCAAGGAAGAATCTTTTTCCAAGCAGGGATAAAACCCGGATTCCAATTAGCTGCTTGCTTCGAGCAAATGCAGGGCATCTTGCTTCTCACACAAGACGTACCGATGTTCTAAATAAATCACATAAATACTTCAAGTATCGAGCAAGAAAGGAACGGTATTCAAGCAGGAAAGCACGATCGACTAAAATTGTCTACGTTTTGCCCTCCGGCCATCTAGTTAATTCAGAGTACTAGTTTCTATATATGCCTCTCAACTATTAACTGATTTTATAATTTTTTCTGTCCCCGAACTATAAACGAATCAAAGTTTGACATCTAACTTTCAGCCCCAAGATTAGCCCCTACGGTCAATGGGTGCATGAGTATAGAGAAGTACTCCCTCCGATCCTAAATTTTTGTCTCAAATTTGCCCAAATACATGTAATATTTCGACAACAATTTAGGATTGGAGGGAGTACTTTGTTCCTTGGGATATAGTCGCGGTTTTTTCTGTCATGTGGTTCTGATTTGTGGGCCTGAGCGATCAAATTTTAGATCAAATGTCTAGTATCAACATTTGGGTTCTGTAATGCTCCATCCGTCACATATTAAGTGTACACAAAGTTGCGACACTTAATATGAGGCGGAAGAAGTACTAACTAGTGCAATAACTATGGTCATAAGAAAAAAAAAGGTACAAAAGTCATGGTTTCATAATGCTAAACCCGCAATTTTTTGTAGGTGTTTTGTGAAATTTACTGTAAATATTAAAAAACATGAAAAATCTAACTATTGGAGTGATACCGAACCAGTATATGTTGTGCACTATTTGGCCCATGCCATTATATTGCCAGCCTCCCTTTTGACGGCGCCGATGATCAGAGAGGACGGGAAAGGAAGTTATGTGCGTGTATATAGAGGAGAACTTATTTGCTTGTTTCTCTTCTCCATGGAGGCTTTTCTTTTCAGAGCGGTGTTGTACTCAGATTATTTGTCTCCTTTGTTGCCTCCGGTGGGAAGTGTCCAACTCGTTCCGTCGCTCTCTCCTTCGACCGGCTCTCCTTCTGCCTCCCTCTTTACATTTGAATAAATCATGCTGTGGCGTTTTAGAATAACTACAGTCCATGGCCTTTGTTGTAGTTTGCACACCTTGATCCTTCCTCTTGTAGATCTGTCATGAGAACCTTTCAACCACCAAATAGCAAGGCCCCCTCTATGGGTATCAGGCCATGCCGGCTTTGAAGATGAAAAGCGATGGCGACTCCTCGGGTTCCAAGGGTTGACAACTTGTTGTTGGGACACTTATTCCCTCTTTGGGTCATGCGCTTTTTCAACATCATTGGGGCCGTTGTGAGGGCTATCCTCATTATCCGGAGCCTTCTATCCAATGGCGAAGCCACGTTGGAGGCTACGATCAGCTAACCACACGGACTTTTAACAAAATAGTGTAAATTCATGTGAAAAATCATGAAAAACGGTTTTCTTCGTTCATTAGGGACTAAGTTGTATTTTCTTCGTTCCTTGGGGTCCTGGGACTATGTCTTGTTTGTAACTTTGCTTGGAGGTGCTTTTACATCTTATCTTAATATATGGAGTAGCAGTATTTAGCAGGACTGTTTCCAAAAAAAAAGTGACGTTGTAAGCCGTTTCCAACCCGAGGCGTCGAAAACAGTTCGGGGCCGGCGACGTGGCATCTGAGATCTGACCGGTGGAAACATCACACCTTAATTTTTCAGATTAGTGTTTTTGAGACCAGGTGTCTCAAAAGTTGTATTTTTTAAGAGAATTACAAACAACCAGGTTTTATGAGACAATTACAAACAACAAGGTTTCGTGAGACCACACTACCACAAAAGTTGTGGTTTTACTCACGTTGAAAAGGAAACCCAGCCTCACAACTCACAAGTCACAAGGACGTTAGAAATGGAAAAAATGAGTTGGATATAGAAACGCGCTACCAAGTACAGGACGAACATGTTGAAGATTTAACAAAAGTTCTACTTAATTAACTCGTAACCGCCCTGACATAATTGCCGAACTGTAGTACTACTCCATGAAGCAAGTGCTGTTGAACAAAGGCTAATCTACGGTAAGTGTGTCCTTGGCACCATCCTAGCAGCATGCTCTCTGGTGTTTGATACTGCGAGCTATGCAGCTAGCTGAAGCTCTTGCGGAGGTGATCCACGGCTTCCACGAAGCCACGCGCCAGAGAAGCATCAGCGCCATCGCACTGTTTGTGATTTGAGTACTCCTATGTCCTTGTCACTGTGAAAAATCACAAGCAGATCGATTCGATTACCGAGCCAGGTGATTTACTAATTGTGTATTCATTACTGAAGTGAATCTTTTGTTAGTTACAGCTATTAATACTAATTGTGCTCTTAACAGCATTTGACTCTTCAGTGGTTAACTTAAATGCAACTTGCCACTCGACACAAAAATCGTATTACAGGGAATCCAAAAGATAGCAATTCAGTACTTCACTCCTAAACGCCCCAAGCACCTGAACTGCCAAAAGTCTACGGAGTACGAAGATTTGAGGCTTTGATATTGTTCGAAACTCGAGAACCGGCAGGAATTGAAAGCTGGACAGCTAATTGGAGATACTACACCAAGATCAGATCGGGCGCACGTAATGCACCGTGATGAAGAATTCTTATCTTCTGCCGCATTGACTGCTAGGCGATAATTAGAACGTACCCGCGTGGGCAACGAGGTTCATTTTCTGTAAAGCTGTGCTTCTATTCGGAGACAACCCATTGATCGTCCATTACGCAATATATGATCCAAAGATCAAATTCAGTAAAACGCTCCTCGCCTATTTTCTTGCTTCGAGGAAGACTTTCTTTTTCTCCTGAACGGGTATGACCCGGATTCCATTAACTGCTTGCTTCAAGCAAGTGTGGGCTATCTCGATTGACACACGATGTTCCTATTTTCTAGAAGGCGTGTCACGAGAATTAAAATGACAAACGCTAATTTATAGATATCTGGTGTATGGGGTGATATTCTGCGGATGCTATCCACTGATCACGTACCGTCACTTCAATTGCCGATCAGCAAAAAAGGAATGGTATTGTAAAGTGTGACGCAGCTCCCCTGATGTACTACGACGAATATGTTCATACCTGTAACTAATCAGTCACAGGTAGCGGAGCAAGGCGTGCTTCTGCCTGTCCTCGGCTCCGATGTTCGCGTGTCTCCCTCCACGCAGATGATGCCGGAATTTTCTTCAGCCCGCACCCGGCGGATTTGGCCGCGATCAACCGCCTCCTTCATGTGTTCGGCGATGCCTTCGGGACTCCGCACGAACGTGGACAAATCGAGCTCTTCCCCATCGCCTGTGACGACGAGACCACCCTTGCGGCTCTGCAGGAGGCCTTCCCGGCGAAGCATGGCGCTTTCCCGACCACCTACTTAGGCCTCCCCCTCAACCCTTCATGACCCAAGGGCGCAGCTTTCCAACCTCGTGGCGACAAGGTTGGCACGCGGCTGGCCGGATGGAAGGGGGCCCTTTCACTCGCGCCGGTCGTGTGGTCCTCGCCAAATCCGTCCTCTCCACAATGGTCACGAATCATCTCACGTCTTTCAACATTCCTGGGTGCTCCGACGAATTAATAAGTTAACGAGAACCTTCATTCGAGCGAAACACTGGGAGCATAATTCATCGGCCTCGTCCGTCTCTCTGGTGAACTGGAGCACCGTCTGTCATCCTCGCTCCCTTGGCAGACGGGAATCCCGGACCTGACCCGGTTTGGGCGCGCCCTCTGCCTGCGTTGGCTTTGGTTTGCCTGGAAGAACCGGACCAGACCTTGGGTGGGCTTACCTTCCTTCCCCTGCGATGGGGCCGACCGGGCCCTTTTCCGGGCCTCTACCTGGGTCCAGCTGGGTGATGGGACCTCGGCGCTGTTTTGGCACGATGTTCGGCTCCCGGACGGCTCCTCGCCGGGCCAACACTGGGCGGGGCTCCTTGTCATCGCCACCAGGAAAATGACGCACGGTCCAGAAGGAGCTATCTTCTCATATTTGGATACGCTACCTCTTAAAAATTGCCACGCCACAACGACTCATGGACTTCGTCGAGCTTTGGGCATGTCTCGATGGGATCACCCTCTCCGACTAGCAAGACGACATCTCTTGGTGATGGACGGCTTCAGGAATTTACTCTTCACATTCGTCCTGCAAGACGCAATTTCTTGGCTCGGTGCCTCTGTTCTCCACCAACAAGATCTGGAAGGCCAATGCGGAGCCCAAGTGCAAGTTTTTTGGTTGGACGATGATCCATGAGAAGATTCTCACGGCTGACAACCTAGCGGTACTAAGCTGGCTGCATAACCCCACTTGCCAGCTCTATAGGATTCACCCGGAAACGATCATGCACATTTCCATGATTGCTCCTTTACTCGCGAGGTCTGGAGACATCTGCAGATATGGTGTCCGGATCAACCCCCAGTCCCACGGCCACTGGCTCCATCAATGAGCTCTGGGATGGCCTCTCGTCAGGGCTCCACAAGCACGCCAAGCGAGACCTCGATCAACGGACGTCTCATCTATACGTGGTGGGGAATTTGAAAAGAGCGCAACCGAAAAACTTTTAGGGGATCGACGATGAATGCCCTTCAAGTGATCCATTTGATATGGGAAGAGATACAGAGGGTAGGATTTGGACATGCAACCAACGATTCGGGAGTCTAGATCTTTGTTCTTTCTTTTCTTTTTCTTCTCTTATGCTTTGTTTCCTCCTCCCCTTATCTGAGGATCAACGTTTGATCCTTATCCTGTACATGTACAGTGCTCTTTTTAATCGACGGAATCAACCGTCCTGTTCCTAAAAAAAAGACTCTCACAGAGTCATGAGTTGTGACAGGCCATGATGCATAATATATGCAACATTGCCAGTACTTGTCGGTTACCGCGCGTTTTCCATTTTTGGACAGGCACTAATATACAACTCCGTACTCCATGGGCAGAGAGCTCATGTTCAACTCTTGTCCGCGCGCGCGGCCTGATTTGTCCCGTGTGTGAACTTTTTGTCCATAATAATTGGTTGGATATCAGCTGGTACGTACGACATGGGTGAGCTGAGACTTGCTGGAACATTTTGGCTGGATTAACTTGCCTCACATGGGCGCGGACGCGCCTAAGCTTTCGGCCGGATTAATTTACCTCCCATGCGTGCAAGTTGGGCAAACGTACTACGTACGTATTAGCTGGAATCACTCCATATACCTCGCCTATAAACAGAAAAAAAAAATCAAATAAAGGTTCTACGATTGGACGTACATCGGGACTTCGGGACCGCGCGCCCGTGCGCAGAGCAAGCACCGACGGAAGCAGAGTTGCCAGGTTCAAGGTTCATCGGTCGGTAGCCGGTCGTACGAGACTTGCTACTAGCATCATTTATTGGTAGGGACGGGCTAGGAATTCAGGTTCCGAAGTGAATCAATGAGCTGCAAGCCTGAAGCGCGTGATGTTGGTCTCTCCCACGTTACGCTTCTGACTGACCGTCTCGAACTCTTGATGTTGACAGAACGCCACGTCTCAATGTTCACTCGCTAAGGTCATCCACGCTTCCATTTGTTTCTCTCCATTTTTTCATTTGGCTGGTTAGACAAACGAGGTGGAGAAAATACCATCGTAGTGTCCATATGAATTCACATTTCTTGTCTTTGACATGTGTGACACACGTCCAAATTTTGGACAAGTTTTGCATAAGTGAAAACTCTCTATTCTCTCATCCAAATTATAAACGAAGCATGAGAGGTGGACACTTTTGAACCAATGATGATCTTCATTGCACTACATTGGATTGCGGTTTTATTTATAAACCCTCAAATAGACAAATCAGAAGGCCTTTGAACATGCCCTAACGCTGTGGGAGTGTGGGTGTGGCTGACGAGAGGCTAGCTGGTGGGTTTATTTTTCGATAAAGGATTCTTTTATTGAACTTAAAAGTCCCATAAAGAAGATACAACAAACAAGTTACATAACAAGATGCACACAACCCAGCAAAACCGAACGAAAAGGAAAAGTAAAAATCTTAATACAACCAACAAGAAAAACACTAAGGAGCCTGCAACCGAAGATTATGCTGCCACCAATTTTGGGTAAAAACCTACTTGAGAGCTCGCTTCACTTGAGTATATGCAGCCATAACCATAGGTCTGTCCATGTGCCGCTGTAGTAATATAGCATCCATGAACAGAGCCAATAAGTACACTGGAAGATAACCTGCATAAGAGATGTAGATTGTCTCGGTTATAATTAAAAATAATGTCGTTCTGCATAGCCAAATTGACCAACAAGGCCAGTGGGTTTATGACTGGTATGGTGTTCTGTGGGAACCGAAGAATCTGAGTAGTACTTCCTTTGATTCCAAATTTTTGACTCAAATTTGTCCAAATATATATGTAACTATTCTTAAAAAATGTTTAGATACACGTAATATTTCGACAACAATTTAGAATCGGAGGGAGTACTTTGCAGGGTCTCACACGGTCAGCTTCAATTTGATTTTTTTTAATGGGAAGGCTTTAATTTGTTAGACGAGAATACATGACTACAGGACCACATCTTAGCATCTGTTTATTATTTTTTCAGTGGGCGAACTTAATAGTAATACTAATGATAAGTCGATGCATACTCTACGTCTATGTGAAGGAAATCGACCTGATCGCCTAGTGGGCCGGCCGGGATTCAAACTTTGACGGGTTACAAGCAAAAGTTCCTTATAAAAGCCCACGAGAATCGAATAGGAGCCTGCGAACCGGCGAAAAAGACGTGCGCGTCTGGCAAAAATGACAGCCTGTAAAACAGATTAAATCTCTTAAACTACGTACCGAATAGGATAGAGTAGTTTAAAAAACATCTACTACTTGAGTAGTACGAGATAAGGAGCAATGGGTGGGTCCCCCTTAATTCGTCGTGTCATGTTTTTCCTCCATTTTCCGTTGAATTTGCCCACTCCTGACAATCGCCCTCCACATCTGGTGTTTATCTGTTTCCTTTTACCAGCTGTCAAACAGAAACAACTACCGCGAATCTATGTGCGTCGTCCCTCAGCTCTCCTAGCTTAATTTAGGGGCCGCGTCACGCACTCGGCAATTGATGGATCACGTGCTGCCCCTGGCCCTGGCGCCGGCGGAGAGTACAGCCCTCTTCCTCCGCCGATGTCGTCGATGCTCCAGCCCGGCTCTCCCTGTCCCAGAGCGCTCGTCGTCGCGGAATACGCGAGCAGGCGGCACGCCATAGAGACGAGGCTTCGCCTGCTGCATGGCTTCGAAGGTACTACGTGCTGCTACATGCATGCATGTTTGTAACTGTATAAGCTGTGATGTACTGTGATGAATCTTTCGGTGCTGTGTTTAATTTGCTTGCAGTGGAGGCTTACAGCGATCCAACGATGGCCATGGCGATGCGCAGGGGAAGCTACCAGCGCGTGATGGTCGACATGTTCCCGCTACGCGGCGGCGCGGTTGAGCTCTTGGAGTGCGCCTTCAGCGAGATGCACGCTGACGCATATGGTAATTGAGTTAGGATTCACGGTTTAGTCCTGTCTCTTATTCCATTGAATCCAATACTAGAGATATGGGAGTTTTCTCATTGCTATGATCTATGGACAAAGATCTAAAATTTGGTTAATATATATGAATCAGTGCGCGCCGAAGAATTTAGAGCTGTGTTGCTAAATTCTTCTTTGTGGAGAAAAAGAGCTCGGAAAACATTGATCTAACTGCTTGGGACAAGAGAAAGATATCATGGTTGTGTAGAGTTAGTATGGATGCATGCTAGTGTGTTTTCTTCTATTTACTTTTCCAGATAACTACATGCTATTTAATTCTTTTTATTGCTTAAATTGTATATTAAAAAAGGGAAGCAAGTTCATGCTTGATTGAGCTTAGGAATTACTTCGATTTAGAGTATCTTTGCTATACATGATCTTCAAAATTGCATCCTATGAGTTTGCGCAAAAATAATCCCTCCGAAACCAACGGCAAGAACACTGCCTGCATTGCCTTTTGCATTCTGAAAGAGAGCATTATAGTTTTGACTTCACAGGATAACACAAAAATAATAGAAACCTAACTAAACCTCAGCTCAGAGGAAATTCAAGTTTGAAATGTTTTTTATGAACTTGATTAGAAATAACATAAAGAGATGAAGTCTATCTATTATATTGTCAACGTCATTTTCTTTTCTTCTTCGTTTTCTTGATTTTCCTTGTTGGGAATGTAATAGGATGGAATAGGCAGCGAACGTTCACTACCTGTTCTTTCGATGCGATGGATAAAGTTGCCATCCGCATAGATCTCAAGTTGCCACCCTCACAGACTAAAGTTGCCAACCCCACAAAACTAAAGTTGCCACCACACGGGAATTAAACGTTCGCTCCCTAGTTTTCTGACACGACGGAGTAAAGTTGCTACCTGCACAAAACTAAAGTTGCCATACTCACGGAGCAAAGTTGACACGCCACGGAACTAAAGTTGTTATCCCACAAGACACGTGGCGCGATTTCAGGCACAGTCTTCTCAATCGGATGGCCAACATGCAAATCGTTTTCTCCGAGAGACTAAAGAGCGAACGTTCGCTCAATATAAATTCCGTCGGAATAAGGCATCATCAATTATATACACTTGCTTATCAAATCACACAACTTGACCAAATATTATTTTAGTTTTTAAGGCTGGATTTTTCTTTGAATTACTAATATACTGGCTTAGAGTTATTACGTATGATTTCTTGAGTACTTTTTTTTGACATGTTGATTGCTTGACTACTTACTATAGACTATATCTTCAAACCGATGCAATTTCATTACTTATTTCTGAAGCAAAAATATGTCTTTTATCTCTCTTTTAATACCAACATTTATCATTTTTTAATTCATGTCAAGCACTATCAAAAGTTGGTGATAGTTATGGACCCCTGTCCATGAATAATATTGAGACCTTCAAGCGAGCCATTAAGTTCCACATATCTACATCAATAGAAGCCACGCCGAACCATCGGAGCAACAACTCAGCAACACATACCG
Organism: Brachypodium distachyon; assembly: GCF_000005505.3. Lineage (NCBI taxonomy): Eukaryota > Viridiplantae > Streptophyta > Magnoliopsida > Poales > Poaceae > Brachypodium > Brachypodium distachyon. The sequence goes on along the minus strand of NC_016132.3, from coordinate 9,676,507 downwards.
TATCCACAACATTGTCATCCTCAAGAAGGAGGGCGACAAGCAGGGAGATGAGACGACAAAGCGAGACAAAGATTCAAGAGGCGGAGCAGGATGGAGAGCACAGTGAGGAGGAGCAACAACCGGTGAAAAAGGAGTCGAAAAAAGTGCGGCTTGTTTGGACTGAGGAATTAAAAAAAAAGTTTGTGAATGTGTATAACAAACTCCCTCCCAAAGGTATCGTTGTTAATTATCTATCTGCATATCTTAACTTTTACAATTGAAAAATGCATGCATCATATTTGCAATTAATTACTATGAATACTTGAATTTTTACAATTGAAAAATGCATGCATCATATTTGCAATTGATTACTATGAATACTTGAATGTGAGAATTTGAACATGGTTAATATTTACATGATTTTTTTAGTTTACAAGGTGTTATCGAATTATTTTTGTTATAATTATTTTCTCAGATGCCGTGCCAACGAAAATACTTAAACTGATGAACGATCCAACACTCACTAGGGAGAACATTGCCAGCCACCTTCAGGTAATCGAACTAAGGTTATTTAATCTGATCTTCTTTATGATTTAATTATGGGCGTATTTCTTGTTTCTTCTTCTTTTGTCTTCGTGGTTTTATTGTCTAAGGACGAGCAATTACAGAAATATAGGAATTTGAAACATGGAGAAGCGCACACTATTCATAAAAACAATTCAAGAACAAATCATCATACGTCTGCTGAAGGATCCTTTCTCCCTCACAACATATCTCAGCAGGTACTATATTATGCATCTAAACTAAAATCATTTATTAAATACTGATACCGAATTTTTTTCCAAAGCTATACCTTCAACATGTGTGTACAGGTACCTCATATGATGATCCAAGTTCAGTCGAGGGAAAATTTCCAGAATATTTTCATGATATAAAAAGCTCATGTTAATAAAAACATTATCTCACATATCTGATTATCATACAGTGATCAAGCTTCAGAAAATACTGAAATAAAAAGGTACATGTGATGAATCTTTTTTATTGTTGTTTTCTAATTATATGTTGCACTTTAATATGTGTTGTGTTGTTACTCTTTGTTATAGATTGCATACCAGAAAAGACGTACACCGGACCTCAGGTTGAGGTGGAATATAAAGTTGATGTTCAACACAAATAAGAAATGAGAAATTTATGACAATGCCACTAGTCTCCCTGAACTAACAAAGATAAGATCGAACACATATTGATTATCTAGTCTAAGATTATAAATGATAGACAACATTCTCTTTAAAGATATGTAGTGTATTTTATTTTAGTCCATAGCAACGCACATGTATTATACTACTCCCTTCTTTTTACAAAGGTTTGCATATTTGGTTTAGTTAAGACAAAGCTTTGATCAATATTACTAAATTAATGTGTTTTTTCATACACGAAATTTATATCAATAGATTCATCTTCAAAAATCTTTTCTGGTGATTGTGGTTTCGTATCATATAAATACATATGAATAAAGTTAAGATTGGTCAATACTTTGGGCTGTTTGGTTTGAGCCCAAAGTTGTCCTACCAAAATTTGGCTAGACAAATAATTGATGATGATTTTACTAGCCCATTAGTTGGCCAACTTTGGTTAAAAAGTTGAACTAAAGTTGGTTATGAAATATTGGCTAGCCAAATATTTGATCAGCATACAAACAAGCACCAAATTCTGGTCAATGACTAAAAAATTAGATTTGTATGTTTTGTTAGCAAACCAAACACACCTTTTGTCTTAACGAAAACAAACACGCCACCTTTGTGAAAAGGAAGGAGTAATATTTTAGCATTTCTTTCTTTAAGAGAATATTTTTTAACACCAGTACGCGGCCGGCCCAAAGATAAGAGTTCCTACGGCAGCCCATGTTTCGCCCTCAGCCGTTGGGCCGGACCATATATGTGTGGTTCTAGCTACCGAATTGTTCAGAGGGGACCTGCACCTATGAGAGATCAGATACGGAGTACATATCAGAAGTCCCCATAAGTGATTCGATAGGGAAAAAACAGCAACAAATTTACTCACCTAGTCACCTGATGGAAACAAAGCCCCCAACAAGAGCCAACCAGAAGTCATCAACGAACTTCTTCAGTCACAGTTGCCATCAAACTGCCCCGTCCGTCATCCTCCTTGGTCGATTGCAAGACTGCAGCTGAGCGTGCAGCGGCCAGCTCTGTTGGAGTGTTGGCCCCTGCCTCCTGCGACGATCGATGCTGCCTGGCCTGATGAAAGTTCAACTGTTCAACACAGAGAGTAGTGCTATTTTCGTTCTCATTCCTAGCCTAATGGCAGTGCGCTCCCATGCAACTATTCGCCGTATCCTTCCATTTGCAGGGACTCAAAACTTTCCGTATAGGAGCTAGCTAATTCTGAATATAGTGAATCACAAGTCACGACGTAAGGATAACAAGGACGAGCTAGGATCCAGAATTCCAGATCGATTTGCGCGGTAGTTGAAGTGCTCCAAAATTGAGCAAGGAATGCATGCCCACTCCTGTGAAACTTCGGTGGATCACAGAGAATCTCTAATGTGTATTGGTCCCGGCCCTTTTCGGAGTTAGTATGAGATGGAGCATCTTTCGCAGCTTTTTTTTCCCGCAACAAACAAACATTCCCTGCCTGTATGCTTGCTCTTCATCTTTAGAAAAACCGGCAAGAAGATCTAGGGGGCAGAGAGCCTGTAAAGCCAAAAGCTCCCTTGCCTTTCTGCACACTGATCAGCGTTTCGGTCCGTGCTTGATGTCACTCTACTTGCTTATCTGAAATGAATTATTCGCGCTTTTGTCGCAAGCATTTCTTTGGTAGCGTAGATTAGTCCTATGTCCAATCTGTACATGCATGTCTTTCTTTACTCATATACTGATTATCATCTGCCTGCAAGGTTGCAATTGATGCAACAATGGTGTTTCTTGAGTTTGCACATTTTCTAATGCAGATTTTCCGCAACTATTGTGCCGCCCGCACCCCATATGGTCGGAAGTTTCGGAGTTTTCAGAAAACTGAAGCTTGTGTTGTATCTTAATCTGTAAAATTTCATCCCCAAAATACAACCGTATGTGATATGTGCAGAAAAGGAGATAAAAATTAAGCCGCTTGTCTTTTTTGTGCAAATCATAATTGGTTATATTGTTGAATGAAATTATATGGATTTAGGAAATGTAGCCAAATCTATATTTGTTTTTCTAGGGACAAAAATCCATATTTGTGACTTTTTTGGCTGTGTGCATCGATTGATGCAGAGGCCGGGGGTTTTCCTCCTTTTCAAAAAAAATATTTGTGACTTTTTTCAAAAAAATTTAAGTCAACCATAAAATACGGGGTTGCCGCCGCAACTAGCTGCGGATTATAGTTTCTCTGTTACTACCTATATTTATAAAATAAAAGCTTGAGAACTTTTATTTAGTAATACAGCTTGACAACTTACATCTCCTTAATTTCATTTTCCTGCAAGGTTCAACAGATCGAACTAGCAAGCATGCAGGAACCACTTTCTGACAGCAAGAACACCCATCCGCAGGTCTTCTTGTCGATCAGACCCTTCCGCTCGATCAGTCGATCCTTTTCTTCTTAAGAAACAGAGATCGTTCCTGACGAACATGCTTGAAACTCACTCGCGCCAAATCGATCTCCTTTATCTACTCTGCCCGCCCAGATTTGGACCATTGCAAGTGCCTAGTGACATAGACGACTTGAAGCATATAGTCTTTATGTTAGATTTTTTTTCGCTGGTTTATTTCTATATCCACGATTTCCGATAACTGAGTTGTATAACTTTTGAATACTTGACAATAAAATTGGTTGTGTGCATCAATCAATTGAGCATAGGTTTTCAAAGAAAAAGTGCCCAGTGACATGTACATAGTCCGTCCATTCAGTGAGGTGATTCACCGTTGACGATGCATAGATATATTTGCTTGCTTACACTGGCAAAAGAGTTAAACATGCAGCTGGGATATGGTCCTGCATACAGCCTATAATTACATGCTGCTCCTGATCTGAGTGGCGTTCCAATAATGCAGCTCTGGTTCTTGGATTATTGGTCCATATATCCTTTTGTGGGAGCCTCCCTGGACGCATGCCTGCCTTGTTAACATCTTGCCTGCAGGGTCAATCTGCATGCCTCGGTAGAGTGCAGATAGAATGTTCTTGTTTTGTCAGAATTCAGGTGGAATGTTGCCAGCTTATCTTGTCAGAGTGCATGTATGTCCTTATGTCAATGTCTGGAGACGTGTTGAATGATGCCTTTTGCTTTCTTTCTTTTTTACTCTACATATAAACCACAGTTTGCATTCACTCGGTTGATAAGTGGCAGCACTGTTGGGGATACCTGGTTTTACAGTTCGATAGTACTACACTCCTAAGTGCTGGCCCGAAATCAGTACCCTGTATATTCCTAATAAAGGATGGCTAGAGATTATATGCAACCAGACATCATCAGTAGATATGCCAGAAATCAGTTATGAGACTCTGAGTACAACGTGCGTGATCTGAGAAACCTTTGAAGCATCAAGCATGCCCGTGGGCCACGGTACTACACAGTATGGGCCCAAGGGTCTCATCGCGATTGTCCAGAAAAATTATCGGTGAATAATTGTGAACGACGTACTACTGGAACATGTTTTTCCACCGAAAGCCCCAATATGTACCTGCAGTTTGATCGGTGCTATACTATATATTAAGCAGATAAATTACATTAAGATCAATTTAATTGATGATGTGCCAAACAGGCCGGCAGCTAACTAAATTTGCGGCTATAAAGTGAGAAACGTTGATGGTGTACGTGTGTAATACGTACTACTAACCAATGAGTTTATAGTAACAACACCTAGTACCGTGCTTTGTTACGGATCAACTTTATGTTGCTTAACATGTTTGAACCACTATTATAGAGTTGGAAGTATTCAACACATAATTGAGTTATTATTTGTGGGGAGTAACATCTTGGGCAAACTTGGACTGAATGCTGGCTGTCAAAAAAAAAAAACTTGGACTGAATGCTGTGGATGCACTTACGAGGATGGACATATTGGCTTTTGCTACAATCTAAAAATAGTGTCACGTGTGTGAGAAGAGTGTGGAAATGTGAGGGACCTTGCCATGTATTACAGGTAGCGAGGTTGTATCAACGCAACGGTTCCTGGTGGAGTCTATTGCTACGTCGACATATATGGTCTTGTATCCAGTTTTAGCTAGGTTTTCGCTAATTAACTGGAAAACTTGAATTTTTATGTGATGATGATTTGGGCAACCCTTTTCACTGGTGAATTCAATATTATTTGCTCTGCCCATTTTCTACATGAGTCTTCCAGCTGAGGTTATTTTACAAATTGATAAATATAGAAGGCGTTGCTTATGACATGGCAAATCACCAAGAAGAATCCTCCACCGGTAGCATTGCAAATGGTCGATCGACTTAAGAAGGAAGCGGACCTTGGAGTCCAGAATCTTGCTCTCCACAATACCTCACAAGTTTTTCAATCATGTTGACCTTCCTTCGGTCTGGTATGGAAATCTCACTATTCTCATGGCATCCCTCCCAAATGTTCTGCATCTGCCTCTTCCTGGTGGAGAGATTCACTTAAGCTTATTTACATTTTCAATAATTCTGCTACATGTAATATGCACAATGGGAAATCCATTCTTTTTTGGAAAGATAATTGGAGGGATAATCAACTTCACCATGAATGACCTCATCTCTTTTCATTTGCTATCAATAAGGATGCTACAGTTGCTGAGATCCTGCAGTGTAATGATAAAACTACTCTCGTCCAGATGCCCCCCTCTATTGAGGCATTTGACCAGTTCCAAGCATTTATGCTCATGGTTGATCAGGTTACCCTGGATCATAATCATGATACATGGTCTCTCAAATGCTCCCTGAATGGCTTCCGCACAACAAAGATATATTTATCACTTATTGATCACCTTGAGATTGCTGATTCCTTCAAATGGCTCTGGAAGTCATGCCGTCAGCTCAAGCATAACTTTTTCAGTTGGTTTTGATTGTTTCATCGCCTCAACACCTGATGCATGCTTCAGAATCAGAACTTCAATCTGCCCTCACATGAATGCATCCTTTCTCGAGAATCATCTACTTGAAAAGTGATCATGTTTTCTTCCATTGCCCATTTGTTCAGAGTTGTTCGAGATATTTATGTCCCCAATTTTCACCAAGGCAAAATGTGCATCAGAACTTCAGGTTGAATGTTTCTTTCTTCATGGAGATTGCAAGTCTTGCTTGTTGGAGTATTTGGAAGATCAGGATAATGACTTCATCTTCAGTGTGATCCAGCCAGGATAATGACTTCATCTTCAGTATTTCGAGCATTTTAAGATGTAGAAAGACTTTTAGGGTTGAGGTGAACCTTGTCTTCCACAGGGCCTGAAGAAAATCATACACTAGTTTTAAGGATTGGATTTGTAATTTTCATTGATTTAGCTTTTATTTTGGTGATAACAATCTTATGTTATTACCTTGTATAGTTAACCTTTTTTCTTAATATAAGTGCAGTAGATATTGACCTACTGTTTTTCCTATAAAAACTTTTTCCTGAGGTTTCTTGGGAAAGAAAAAACATGTAGATATTGCCACTCTGTAGAGAGAGAGAGAGAGAGAAAGCAAAATATTAGAAAGAAACAGGGGTATTTTGTTAATCGAACAACAACAGCTATAAACCATGTCCGGGCTTGAATTTTGTTGCGCAAATCATGTCTATCTCTTGTTGCGGGAATCAATGGATGTCTCTGTTTTCCAGGGCAACTAGCCCGGCCAACTAGTTAATTCCAAAAGAAATGTTGGGTCTTTTTCTACCGGGGAGAAAGGGGGATGGGCAGAGTTAGGATTTAGGAACCATCATGCCCTTACCCCTACTAGAGGGGACCAAGGAAGAACTACCGAGCGCAAAGCAAAAGGGAAGATGCATGCATGGCACATGAGGGAGGCAAAAGAAAGATAAAGAAACTATATATACGACCACGGACCACATGTGTATATTATACTAGTACATCGTTTATAATGCAAATGGAAATTAACCTTCAATGAGCTCGTTAATTAGATGCAAAGTAGTGAGCTAGCTAGTAGATTACCTTTTGAGAGACAGGGAGAGAAAGAGCATTGACTGATGGAATTCTTTAGCCAGCACAGCATAGCACGATCAGTTCGCTCGTAGCGCCATGCAAACTGCAAGCAAAGCCAGGCAACACAAAACACTAGGACTATCCGACTATATCAGACTATGTGTAGAAAAACGGGCGACTGCTTGTTATAGGTAGATCACGGAAAGCAATGCCACATGGACTCAACACTAGTGCAACTGGCCTGGTTTTGATCGCGTGCATGCCATCAGGGCAACTCCAGCGGGAGACCCATTTTTAATTCGTTTTGTGGTCATTTTTGTCCGTTTGGGTCGTGGTTGGAACAGACCAAAGGACTTTGCTGGACCACGTCGGGGTTGACGCCCAGGAACGGGCCCGTGTCCTCCAGCTGACTGGGAGAGAGCTGGAGTTTGTCCACCAACTTGACGGACAAGAGGTTGAGGCTGGCCCCATTGTCGACCGGCACCTTGGTCACGGTCACGTTGTTGATGACCGGTGACACCACGAGGGGAAGCACACCAGAGCCCAGCCGGAGGACAGGATGGTCGCCGGAGTCGAAAGTAATCGGCACATGCGACCACTTCACCGGTTGCTGCGCCTCCGTGCTCGGAAGCACCGTGCAAACCTCATAAGCGAGCCACTTCACCTCGATGTGGGAGGTGAGAGCATAAGCTCCCCCATGGATGCAGGCGACGTCGCGGGGTTCCTGGAAGCTGGGCTCCCCGTCTTCTTCGTGTTGCTCCCCAGCGCAGGGATTATCGCGTCCCGGGGAGGCCAATCTCGACCGCCACGGCCTCGACCTCGCCCTCCCCGAGCTCCATTGCCGGGATTTTTTGCGAACTCCCGGGAGAGATGCCCTATGTCGCTGTAGTTAAAGCAGGCATCGGCAGCGCGGCGCTCCTCATGACGCTGCTCGCGTTTCTCCACGATGTTCGGCAGGACGCGGAAGTCCTACGCGTCGTAGGTCCTGCTGGTGTGGATGGGGCACCTCGAGGCCGTTGCCGGCTTGCTCGTGGATGCGCCTGCTGCTGAGGCCTTCTTCGTAGGCCTCGTGGGTGCCCTCGGCTCCACGGCGAGCACCTATTTCCCACCGCGCTTCTGAGAACACTTCTTTTGGGCGCCTCCGAGGGAGTGGCCGCCGCCTTGGCTGCTACTTCGAGTGCCATGCGTCCTTCTTTAGCCATTGCGCACTTGTGTCCAAGCGCGTAGAGCTCATGTGTCATCCGGATCCTATGCTTGTCCAGCTTCTCACGCATCTTGACATCGTGGATGTTGATGGCGAAGGTGTTGATGATGGCCGCAGCCTCCACCTCCGGGATGGTGTAGGAGTTGTTGGAGAAGCAATGAATGAAGCTCCTCAACGTCTTCCCGGGCTTCTACACGATAGCGTGCAGCTCAGCCATTGTTCCCGGGCGCTTATAGCCTCCCTGGAACGCGTTCGTGAACTGGTCCCGCAGGTCCGCCCAAGAGGCAATAGTCCCGGGAGGCAGGTTCAGCAGCTAGGTCCTCGCCGATTGCCTAAGCACCATCGGGAACCAAATGGCCATGACTTTCTCATCAGCGCCAACCGCGCACATGCCCAACGAGCAAGTCAAGAAAAAGTCCTTGGGGTTGGTAGCCCCGTCGTACATCCCGAGCGGAGGCACTCGAAACTTGCGGGGCCACGCTACCCGCTGCAGCTCTCGGATGAACGCGGCGCAGCCATCGTCGAGCCGGGAGGAGCTTCTCCCTGCTCCCCGGGGTGGTTGCGGGCAAACTCCCACTGGCGACGGCGCTCGAGGCGCTTGTGCATATCCTCGCCACGGCGCGTGTTGACGATGGCTCGCATCGACTGTCGGGGTCGTTGAAGAGGACCCGATAGAGTACTCACCGTGTCCGGCGCCGGTGCACCGATCCGTCAGTGGAGTTTGATGTGCCGAGGTCATGGTAGAGCCTCGGATCCTGGTTCTTCGTCCAGCCCCGTCCCTTGCTCGTGACTAGGCACGGTGCGGGAGAAGGACGGGTTGCACGCTGCTCCGAGTGTCGGCAACCAAATAGGAGGAACGAATTAAGCTCCCCGCGCCAGTCTTCTTGGGCCGGCGTTCCTTGCGGTGGCTCGTAGCGAACCATCGTAGCGGAACTGGCCCGTCGCCCACCACTTCCTCATGAGTTCCGATGCCATGCCTCATGGCAACAGAGTCGGTGGTCGGAGTGCGCGACGTGCTTGGGCGGTGCGAGCCTTGCTGTTGCTTGGCATTCCTCCGGGTGCGGTCGCCAACGGCCACGCATCGGTGGCTACAACGTTGGCGACGATGACGTCACGGCCAGTGTTCGCCGCGTCGCTGGCGGCAGCACCACGCCTTGCGTCCGCTCCTGCGAGGCGTGTGGTGGCGGCAGTGGCAGCTCATGCTGTTGATGGAGGTCATGGTGTGATTAAGCACCACCCTCTCGTATCTGTGACGCCCGGGCCGTGTCGTGCGACCGGGTGTTCGCCACTAGCACGTCAGGCATGCCTAGCCTGGGCTCGTCAGCCTTCTTCGGTGGCATGGCGGGTCACGTAGCGAATGGAGTGTTGCTGGTGATGCCGACGATCACGAAGCTCTCCGCATGCCACCCTACCTGGTGCGCCAAATGTCGGAGCCCGAAGCTCAAACACCGGGGATGCCGGGCACCGCATTTTAGGTTTCGGTGGTGGGCGAAAGGGACCACTCTAGCGAACGTCGACATGGTCAAGGAACACGAAGTGTGAGACAACGAATTTTTACTCAGGTTCGGGCTGCTCAGAAGCGTATATCCTAAGTCCTGCTTGTCTGTATTGCTCTCTTAGTATTTGAGTGGATTACAGGTTGCAATTAGAGATTTGCGAGTTCTAGGGCTGGTAGATCATCTACTATGTTTGCTAATTGCCCCCAAAGAGTCCACCCCCTTCTAAGGGTGCGTTTGGTTCTGCTTTACTTTTGGAGAAAGCTGCTTTGCTTTTTCTGCTGTGGAAAAGCTGCTTTGCTTTTCCTGCTGTGGAAAAGCAGGAAGCGTGTTTGGTTTGGACAACTGCTTTTGCTTTTGTAATTATCTGAAGACTGTTTATATGCGAATTGATCGTAAATTTATGATCTTTGCATTGATTGTGACGACGAAGAAAAAATTAATTTTGATTCTAATTATTGTTTACGTAAGAAGGGATGAGTGCAAGAAGTTGAATATCTCATCCCTCCTTGAAGTGCACGACCACGACGAAGACGGAACTCCGGTAGATGGTATGTACTCCCCTTGATCGGTGCAAGGTATCCAGTTCGGTTAGGATAACCAGCATCCACGAGGTAGTACTACTCTACAGGTAAATAACAAGTTAGCTTTAAAAAATGAAGAAAAAGAATATCATCAAGAATAAGTTTGTACCTTTGGGAGGGACGGGAAAAGAAGGAAAATTTGCCAATGCATGATTGAGCACCCTTGTATCATGTACAGATCCGGGCCAACCAGCAACCACAAAGATAAACCTCATGTCGAAGTCACACATCGCTAGCACATTCTGAGATGTATATCCATGTCGACATGTGTAGTTCACCGTTTCATCGGTTGGGACAATAACAGGAATATGTGTTCCATCAATAGCGCCAATAGCTCCCCTGAAATGAGGCCAAAAACGTTCTTCTCTGACCTTATCATGGTCGACACTGAAAGTAGGATCTCTCGGCTTGATGTTGTGTTTCGATAACTTGCACAGACATCTCAATACTTCCTTGAACTTTGTGTGAACTGTCCACAGCGACCGTGTAAAACGGTTTTCAACTTGTGCAAATGATTGCGGGCCTCCAACAATCCATAAGAACATAGCTAATGACTCAATTGATGACACACGGCTAGTGGACCTCAAACCATAGGATGACACCAACAGATCACTAAGTGCCATAAAAACCTCAGGGCTCACCCGAAACATCTTATAAAAATATCTAGGACGCTGAAAGCACCTCATGACCCACTGCAAACCAGTTTCAGGAGTTGATCTATACGAATCTTTCTTCAAGTACTTTTCAGTGTAGTTGTTACCCATCTTTCCAAGGATAGCAGCATGATGAGCAAGTTCATCTAGGCGTGCTAGTCTCATGCCCCTTTTTGGCCACATCCAACATGCTTTCATCCATCTACATTGGACAAATATAACTGCACATCAATACGATGTCAAAAAATGAAAGAAATGACAAGGACAAAAATATGACAGGGACAATAACTCCTAGCAAATATGTTCATAACACAATATAAGAAAACACGGTTCAGGAAAAAAATTAATGGTTCACAACACACAAGTAGCAAATAGATAGTTCATAACACAATAGAAGATAACACGGTTCATGAAAAAAATTAATGGTTCACAATACACAACTAGCAAATAGGTAGTTCATAACACAAGAGAAGATAACATGGTGCCAGCTACATGTGCCTCGACTGCTTCTCATGCTCCCTCTCCAGCAAATCCAATCTTCCTTCTTTTGTTTCTAGCAAGGTAAAGATCTCCCTAAATTCTGGCTTCACTATCAGAAAGGTAGCCGTATGCATCAAAGCAGTCTTCTCTTTCACTCCACATTCTTTTACCAACTTCATAACCTCGGCAATGGTAGGAATTTGGTTGACTGAAGAAGGACTTGATGATGATGAAACACTATCAGATATTTTATTTGATGCATCTCCTATTTCTGCACAAGTGGTCTTGTACAAACGAAGGAAAGGGCTCTTCTCTTCCTTATCTTGCTCAATTTTGCGCTTCTTGGTTTCTTTTCCTTTCTTCACTAAAGGCAACTTCGGTGAATCGATGTCATCATCTTTCTCTACCCCCGTAATATAATCATCTCCGGAATCATCAGAAGATAAATCCCCAGGACATGCTGTAGTAACCCCAGTGACATGTGCATTAGAAAACAAAATATCAAAATCATGCAGCTGATTGGGACCACGTTTCCTGAACCTCACATGGTTACACTTGATTCCTTTTTCTGGATTGTTGCATTTCTATAATTCAAGAATATGAGCAAGTTAACTAGTGCACACGGATTAGCATGGTTTGTGCAGAAAACATAAAAATGCAACTATTCTTACCCGAAGATGCTCATCCCACCATTCCTTTGATGCATCAAGAGTATTCGTTGCATCAATCCATCCCAGACCAATAGCGGCATTTTTCAGCTCCATAAACCATGTATAGAACTGTTTCATGTTGTCCCATTTGTTCTTAAATTGTGTCTTGGTTAGTTTCTTTCCCGTTTTTGCAGCAAATATCCTCAAGATTCTTCCAACCTTTGTTGTTCAAATAGGTAGTAGGCATATTTCCATCAAATACCTCCTCCTTGCAAATATCAACAAAATGTTTGACATTTGCCGCATCCCAAACTTCCTTCTCACCCATACTTCAATAAAAAAGTTTGGGACAAACATTACTTTAGTGACAATGCAACAATCTATACCAGCACAATCCCATAATTGTACACCTTCAATTGCTAGAAATTAGAAAGGAAGAAGGGACACAGAGAGGGATGAGACGGGATGAGACGTACATGAGGATCGGAGGGGCGGTGGCGGCGTCTGCAAGTCAGGAACGGGCGGGCCGGGGCGGCCGGGGACGGACGGGCCGGGATCGGGCGGTGCGTGACGCTGCCGGAGGAGACCGCCGTCGGTGGAGAGACCGCCGGAGCTAGGGTTCCTCCCGGCCGGTCAGAGGAAGAGCTCGATGGGAGACCCTAACATGTTAGAAAATGAATCGTTTTTCACTTATGGGTGGCAAAGGTGGGTAAATAACTCCAAGTTGGCAAGAAAAAGCAACCAAAAGTACCTCTGGACCTACTTTGAGGATTGTACTACGAAAAGCAGATTGCTTTTTTGCTTTTTGCTGTGGAAAATAACCCTTTGGTTAGCTTTTTCTGCTTTTCGGAAGCAAAAGCAGAAAAGCAGCCTAACCAAACGCACCCTAAAGATAGCCATGGTCCTCCTTTTATAACCGAAGGGGATATCACAGTGGCTATCTGACCAGTTGACACGCGGGGTAGGCACGTGTCGGGGTAAAAAATGAGGTGGCCTAGCTTCACCTTGTTGTTGCTCATGCAACGCCTCTTCTTACTGTTTGATGGGCTAGACGGGCCCTAGCTCCACCGCTATAGCACTGCCAGTGTAATTAATGCCACCGCTTTGAATTGGTCTTCCAGGAGGATGCCGCTGCTTCTGGAAAGGAGTTGCCGGACGCAAGCGTTCCCCCAGCTGCCTCGCCCGCCTAGGCAGGGCGCTACCACGGGGAAGGGTCGTCGGGATGAGCGGTTGCCGGGTAGGTGCACCCGAGGAGTTGACGGGAGGAGTCTCGCTCTTCCCCCACAACACCCATTGACCTTGTCCACGCGGGAACTGGCTGCGGCGACCCACACGTCCAGCATCAGTGGGGACCCCTGGGACCACTGGTGCGACAAAATCCATCACACGCAATGAACAACACATATATAGGATCTGGGCACAACGGGTTGTGTAAAATCCATGTTTGTAAAGATTAAAGATAAAACTCAAAGCCTCACGCCAAACAAAACCATGATATTATTGAAGGAGAATCAAACTTAATTTTTGGACTCAGCTGGCATACAGCCTGTCGGCGATAGCGGCTGCCAAGTAAGACAGGGAAATGGCATCATTGTTCTCCTTCGTCATCGGGTTCTTCTTGGCGCTCCCCATGAACAATCGCATGTCGCACAACTCAGGATCACCAACAGCAATGCTGAGCAAGCCAGATGCCGTCTGGGCGTGACCCGCGTGGATGTTGCATGCCGCGGTCACGAGCATGTTGGCCATCCACTTGTAGGCACTCAGGCACGCAGTGAGGCTCTCGTGGAGGTCGTCGAGCACGAGCAGCGTTGCCGAGACGTTGGCTACGGCCAGGTTTGCCGCGACAACGGCCAGCGCGCGGGCATCCTTCGCGACGCCGGCCGCCAAGTCTGCCGCGAGCGCAAGCACACAGAAATCATAATCCACATGTGTGGTGAAGTTAGACAGCCCGGCGCACGCCTTTGTTATGGTCGCTGATGACGCGTCCGCAGTGGCGAGGAATTTGCCTTGTAGCGCCTCCATGGTGATGCCGTACGCCATGTAGGACAGGGATCCGGCGTCCTGGTTCTCCTTACTCATAGGGTTCTTCTTGGCGCTCCTCTTGGAGAAGGACGAGTCACACTTGCCCGGCTTACCGGCAGCACCAGACAACTTACCGGCAGCCGCCTCCGTGCGCCCGGCGTGGATTTCGTCTACCGCCGTCTTCACTGTGTGGTTGATCTCGCCGTAGTTTCCCAGGCACCCTGCGATGTTGTACATGAGGTCCTCCAGCACCAACACCGTCGATGTGATGTTATCCACCACAAGCTTCGTGGCAATGATGGCCAGCACGCGGGTGCTATTGGCAGCCGCCGCTGCCGGGTCTGCTATCAGCACGCCGACACAGAAGTCGTAGTGCACGAACGTGGTGGAGTTGGATGCTTCGGCGCAGGTCTTGGAGATGATGGCCGATGGAGTGCCTTCGCCTCCCGCGAAGAGGAGGACGGAAGAAGAGGAATACTAAGGCAAATTGGTTCGTCACCATCTTACTCATGGTCATTGTGTCGTCAATTATGCATGTGGAGAAGAAACTGCCGGATCAGTAAAATTGGAGAGGAATCAATACTCCTCTAATTTAAAGGGGGGTGCAAGTAATTGGACAGAAATCAATACTTCACTAATTTAAAGGGGAGGGTCAGCAATTGGAAAGAAATCAATACTACACTAATTTACAGGGAAGGGTGAGTAAATGGAAAGAAATTAATGCTCCTATGTTGTTTGAAAGATCTCTATTGAAGACAATCGATGACCAGAACATATCTCGTACTATCTACTCCCTCCGTGCCATGTACCTGCGTAATAAAACACGTCTAGATACATGCGTATCTAGGAAAAGTTGCGGCACTTAAAAGGGAGTATTAATTTTTAGTTGGTGTCTGCTCATGTGTCGTTGTAACACCCCTACCTAGAATATTACCCCTCTAACCCAATTAACACTAACTCTAGGAAGTACCGCTCCTGGCTTTTCATCAGCGACGGTGGGTGCATCTTTGGCGGTGCACGGTCCATATGCCTACCCTGTAAGTACCGCGCCTTCGCGAAGCTAGTGCAAATGTGCAATGAGGTTAGATTTGGAGGATCTATTGTGGTTTTTACCCAAGCCTAAGAGATTTCTACATGCATGCATGCACATCAATCTCTGGTCGATCGACCAGTGGAATTCACTCTAATCCTGTGGATCGTAGTGTTATTCTTGATGCAGATGATGCATTAATTTAATTGTGCTAGATGTACACGTGTTTCGGTTAAACATGGTCGATGAATCAATAATATGATGCGTTTAGGTAATTTGGACGGTGAAGCCTCGGGTGTCGGAGAGAGAAGAGGCAGTGAAGGCGATGGGCAGCTCTGCCGGTCCAATGAGAGGGCGCAGGTGGGTCGGCCTTTTCATAGCTGTGCATCCTAAGCGCTGTGTTTTCCACTTGGAACATGCTAACTTGCACATGCTTGTCATCTCGGACGAGTTCGTCAAGGCTAAGCTGGCCACGTGCCTAGGATAGTCATGATCCGGACTTGCAAACACTGCGAATGGAGGGTGCAGGTCGCTCGTTTCAAAGAGGTCATGGTATTCGGCAAGGGGTGGCATTATTTGGATGAATTCTATGGCTTGAAGTCATTTGACTACTTGAAATGAGCGACATCCCATTCTGTCGCACCCATGGCCCCGGGGGTGCTACTCGTCACGGGCGTGTGGGAAATGGTGCAAGTTACAATGCAAAGGGTAAATGCCAGCTACCCGGTCAAGGAGCGAACCTCGAGGCAGGAAAGGGACCAAAACCCGATGCCTAGCCTTTGCTATAAAAGACCCAACGCAGCTTGCTCGGAGCACAAGTGAAGAAGAAGGAGGGGCACCACAGAGACCTAGCTGCGGAAATGTCACCGGAGGTGTAGTCACCGGTGCGTTGTCGCAGCCGGGCCCCGGGAGTACCCCTCCCTGGAAGGTTGAGCCTTGTAAGCCAGGCACCCGCCGATGCTGGCTCTCACGGAAGGGACGCACGAGCACACGATACGACGAACGCGTGGCACGCCGCTCCTGCGCGCATTCAATGGCTTTGCAAAGAAAAGTAAGGGCCATGCCAGGTGCGTACAGGTGGGGAATCTCACATGTTCATCGACGAGACAAGACCTGACCAGGCCAGGGCTGACTGGGCAGTGCGTCCAGTCCTATTGGCACAGGACATGGGGAGGTGTGTGGAGGAAGGGCTCCGACACTACATCGTCCACCGCCGCACACGACACGTGTTGAGGTAGCGTGCCCAAGTTGTGGGATCCCCTTGCCATATGAAAGGAGGACCAAGGGCAGAGTAGAAAGGTTAGATCCAGGCTACACTTGGGAGAAAAGGAGAGTAGAACTCTGTAGTAGGAGCCACCGAGAGATAGCAGAGGGCCCTGGGGACCGTGTAGCCACTTCATTACAGCGAAGAACACAAACAAGCAGGAAATAGGGTATTAAGCTCCGGCGGCCTGAACCTGGGTAAATCCGGCATGCCTTTTGTGTTTGTTTATTACTCGCCCCCAACGCAGCTCCCGCGCCCTCCACGAACCAAAGGGGGTGTGCAGCATCCCCGATGTCGGAGTTCAGGCACCGGCATCTGGCGTAGCACGTAGGGAGCGCGCGGGTTGCATGGGCAGCGGTTCGGTTCGAGTCGGCATCCAGCCAAGCGTCGCGCCACTGATGGCTCCGAGGAAGGATCTGAAGGCGGTCGCCGATGACCCGCCAACAAAGCACACCCGGTCGCGGGATGTGGCGTTGGGCTCGTGGCCCCATGCAAGGGAAGTGTCGCTGCCGCGGCCGTATGGGGAGTTATCGTTGCCTTCCCCGTTCCCGGCGGTTGGGACCACCACCCAGCGTGCGTTCGTACGGGCGGCGCTTCCCAGTCTGCCCCGGTGTGCAGGGGGGGGAGCGGGGAAATCCCCCAAACAATCCCCTGCCTGCGATCAAGGACCCACATCACCGCCATGGGAGTGAGCATCGGCATGGGTCGCAGCGAACGGGCTTGGCCTACTCAAATAGCCACATCCCGATTGACAAGCCACGCCCGGCCACAGGCGGGCCCAGCGTGAGCCAGGAGCGGCTGGTGGGGGTTTGCACTCGGTCCAAGGCACTCGCTGCGCTCCAGGTGATCCCGTGGTATGAGATACCTCATGGGACCCCCGAGCATGACAACTGGGCGTGGGGTCAGGAGGAGCTCTTGGAGTTCGCTCGAGGGGAGCCTGCCCCCAGGTCGGCGGTGGGAAGTCGCGAGCCTCCTAGGCTGCACGACCCACTAGAAGATGAAGGGGTTGCGTATCGCGGGATGGTGCCACTGCCCCATCCCCGAGGGCGTGGTGCTGGCGAGGAGGACCGCATCTCCATGTCATCTTCTTCCTCCTCATCCCGCACGGACAATCCTTCGGTAGAACACGTCCGGGAGATCATCATCGAGCGGCGGAACGTCGAAGCCTGGGTGCGCATTGAGCAGCAACAACATCAGCGTCGCGCTATTGCGGACCGACAACCGGAGCTGCCAGCTATACCTGGGCATGGGTGGCCCGGCCCGAAGCCCGGTGTACCGTGCTGGGCCCGGGCTTCACTTTTTTGCCCAAAGCCCGGCCCGAAAGCCCGAAAAAACCCCGAAATGACTTAAATTGAGTTTTTTTTAGCAAAAATAGGTCTAAAATACATTTATTTTTTAGATCAACAGGAGGCCCAAGGCCTCCCAGCTCCTTAGATTTAAGAAACCAGGTCTGTAGCAAACATGTTCAACAACAAGATAGTAAACAATTCGGAAAAAGAGAACAGCGGGACGGGGGGAGGGGGGGCGGTTACAAGCTGAGCACACAGCAGCGAATTACAGAATTTTGCAGAGCGCTAAATATGATCTGGTGCAGCGTCGGCCGGAGTAGAGAATTGGCGGACGACCTCGCTCAGCTTGGACCTGATCACCTCCTGCTGCAGAAGTCCAGCCTGGGGAGTCAAGCCCTGTTCAAGGACTTAAACCGGGCTGCCCGACGTCACCACGAGCTTCATCTCAGGTGTGCCCGTTGGCGGAGGAAAGGTACCTGGTAACACAGAAACAGTAGGGGAGGAGCCAGAGAGAGGCACACTTAAATCCAAGGCAGTAGCAGAGGCATTCCCAGTATATGAGACACCTCTTGGCAGAAGGAGTCCACTCTGTCCAGCACAAAATCTCTGAATAGCAGCGACCATTTCCGGAGTGACTGCAGGATTAACCACCAAATCTGTTTAGAGGAAATCCAAAGTTGGTTATCAAAAATCATGTTATTGCGAAAAGTCCAAATGCTCCACAGAACTGCAGGACGGACACTGTTGATAACAGATAGCTTTTTATTGGCAATCCATAAACTGGCAATAGACTCAAAATTAGACCCCAAATGTCTGCCAAGAATGGTAGAAACAGTGGCCCAAAGGTGTTTAGCAACAATGCACTAAAAAAATAAGTGATGGACAAATTCATTTTCGGTACAAAAAACACAATCAAGAGGTTTATGAATATGTCTTTTTAGCAAGTTATCTCTAGTCATTATCTTGTCTTTACTGACCAACCAGAGAAAGATGTGAATCTTTGGGGGAACATTAAGCGACCACACGGCAGGGATAAACAGAAGAGTCACCCCTCGGAAGTTAATAATTTTGTACAGGGAGCTTGTGGAGTAAAATACATTTATTTATTCCGAAAATAATTATTTTAATGCTTGAATGGCCTATTTTATGTGCTTCGGGTTGGGCCGGGCTCGGGCTTCAGGTTTGACCATCGCGCTTTTATGAAGCCCGGCCCGAACCCGGCCCGGCTCGAGGTTTCCCCAGGTATACTGCCAACATTCCTGCCCGCCGGATATGGTCACGGGTGTGTGGCCTTTACTCCGGAGCTAGACCAGGTGTTTTGGCCAAGCAAGTTCCGGCCTGCTCTGCCTCCCGCGTATGATGGCACCAACGACCCCCAGCAGTTACTGCAGCTGTACTCGTTGGCCATGCAGGCCGCCCGGGCCGGTGAGAAGTTGATGAACCTCAAGTCGGCCCCAAGAACGTGGCTGATGAACCTCCCGCCAGTGTCCAACTGCTCGTGGGAGGAGCTGTGCGAGAACTACTGCGTCGTGTTGTCTAGCGCCCGGGAGAGATATTACGCAGCTTCATGCAGTGTTTCTCCGAGGAGTGCTACAAGATCCCTGGCGCCAGCAACGACGACATCGTCGACACTTCCATATCAACGTTTAGGACCAGAGGATGCTTGAGAAGCTGGGCACCCGACAAATCCGGACGTCGCATGAGCTATGATTGAAGAAGCGCAGTTGGCACCTACTGCGGCGGCGCAGGCATCCGTGCAACCCGAAGACGCCGCCAAGATGAAAGAGAACCGCAAGCGCAGAGGAGAGGAGGTCCTCGCCGCCGCCCAGGGGCCGGCCCTTGGACTAGTGAAGAAAGCCAACGCGGGGGGAGGAGCTGTCGCTCGAGCTCCTTGCCCGCTCCACCCGGCTGGAGATGATGTCCTAAGAGCATGTCCGCTCCACGACAGGAGGATGCTGGACCCAAACTACGCGGATTGCCAGGCCCACGGCGCCTGTTTCAATTGCGGCGAACCAGGCCACATGTCCAAGAATTGTGTTACTCCCCGCAGGCAGCGCCCGAAAGGCAAGGCCGCCCAGGCAAGAAGAAGGTGGGGTCGTGAACCCGCAGGCCGGCCAGCCCGGGCGCGCGAGGAACCTACCGCCAACGAAGGGCACGGGAGGGGAGGAGAGGGTGAGCCTGGTCGCCAAGAGGCCCGGGCCCGGCCTGAGAATGTGAATAGCCGGCCTACCCCCATCGCTGAACAAGTTGGATGGGGGCGCTGAGGCAAAGAGCCAACCCCTTAGGGGTTGGGTACGCCCCGAGACGGGGTATCCTCCCCGTTAACGAGGGACGGACCCTTTTGGATCTACTAGTGCCCCCAACGAGACCATCCATTTGGTTCGTTCTGTTGGTCATGAACATGCGGGTCACGGCCTCACGAGAGGAAAAAAGAGCAAAAAACAAAAAGAGGACAAACGCAGTGAGAAGGTATTGCCCGCTCTGTGACACCCGCCATGCGCGGAAGTGCGAAGATTTCGCAGCGGAGCAGTATATTGAGAGAGGAGACAGGCAGCCGTAGGTGGGCTACGTGGTGGCCGCGGTAGTGGTCGTCGTGCTAGCGACGGCAGTCATGTGTGCGTTCCCACTCCCCCCACCCCCACCCCCACCCCATCTCTGGTGTATTTTTAGTTCTTCTGTAGCGCGCGGTTTTGGACTCGATTGGACTTTTTGACTCCGCCTCGATCTCCTCGTGCGCGCCTGCGCTGCGTCCGCCGCTGGCGGGCTGCAACTCATGCTGGCTATGTGCGCGTGAGCGTGTGAGGATCGGACGGGCACTGAGCCACTGAGTCGTGTCAGTCATCGAGCGCATCGAGCGCGATGGCCACAAACGATCGGTTCCGACTTCCGAGCCACACGTACATACGCGCCGGTGCGGTGCATATGCATTGTGGGTGGCGCTCCGAGATTGCCTCTGCCTCGGGGCCTCGGGGGTTCTTTTTAATCGCGCGCGTTATATATGGACCCCCCACGTGTACATCCAACGTGCACGCGTGGTCGATCGTGCTGACTGCTGCGGTCTGCCATCTCTCGATGCCACGTCATGTCTTGTCCTGGAACTCGATCGTATAGTCAGGGTCGTCTGCCATGCCGGCCGTTAAAGTTTAACATGATGATTACTAGTATATCTCTTATCAGGAGTGGACACAATATACAAATAAGCACAATAAAATATATAAAGAGGGAATTCAGTATTTATCCTTCTGAATTTGCTTGAAAGATCAAATGCCACTCAAGATTTCCAGCTCCCAAGTTTACCACTCAGTATTTACGTTGCTTACAAATTTACCACTACTCTCACTTGACCGTCAAGTTGCTGATGGAAGCCTCTACCTATTTGTGTCGATCTTTTTTTTTGTGAGTACTCATTTTGGAGGAATCAAATTCCACTCCAAAATTTTGGCATGAAAGCAACACATGTTCACAATTAGTATCAACAAGAGAATAGCAAAAAAAAAATGGATTTTAGTTCAAAATAAACACAATTTTTCAGCATCACATTTCCATATTCCATGGAGGAGACGATGGGCGAGAGAAGGACGAGTACGACCAAGGGAGGGTGGGGAGAGAGTGGCATCGAACATGTTGTGTTTAGGTTTTCCTGTCTTAATTCTTCTGACCTAGACGGAATTCCTCTGCCAGGTTTCAGTCTTGTATAATTTAGTGATGATCAATCATCTTACTGTAATGGTTAATTCGAGTGGTATTCGAGCGTTCGAACAAATTCCGGTCGGTAAATATGGAATTCCCACATATAGCTAGAAATTCGGGTTGGCAAATTCTGGTTGGTAATATAAATACGCACCGTTTGTTGCAACTTTACACCTCATTTCCCTGCACCCACTGAGGATGACGATCATTCCCTTTACACCAAACAAGGGCAAATCTGGCTCAAAAAGAGTAAGGTGAGTGAATTTCAATTTTCACTCCCACTAACACATTTTACCCCATTTTGCAAAATATCCTTCATTTTACCCATTGGCCATTTAAAAAACTTTAGACATAGTTTTTCCTTTTTTATGATTTTCCATCATCATGACAAGAGTAACCCCGCATGTCAGACTTCCGTGGGACCTCCACATCGGAGGCATCTGTCATGAATCTCCTGAAAGCACTATCAAACAGGTCATAAAATTTTGGTAACCAGGAAATTTCAAAGGACTTCAGAACTTATGATATGTTCAAAATCATTTTGGGATTATCTTGATCGAGATTCATTGAAATTAAATGGATTTTAACAAACTTTTATGTCAGAATTTATTTATTTTCTAAATCTAATTCGAAATTTTGAGGTAAATTTTTTTTTGTACCGACCGAAATTTTCATTGAAATTTTGAACACTCACGCTCAAGTTGGCTAAGCCACACGATATCACGGTCAACCGCATTGAGTTGCTAAATAGACCTGACATGTGGGGCCACTCTGTTACGATTCAAACAAAATTTAAATCCTAGGATTTAAGTTTTGTCAAATTCACCTAATAAATTCAATGAATTTTGATCAAGATAATTCCAAAATGATTTCTGGAATTTTAGTGACCTTCGAAATTTAGGGTTGCCAAAATTTTAAATAGTGCTCGGAAGCGTACTCAAGAGATATGCCTCCCACGTATAGGTGTGATGTAGGTCTGGCATGTCGGGCCACTCTGTTAGGATAAAATGTGTCACAAATGGATAAAACCGTGTTCAAAATTTTCTTAAATGGGGTAACTTCAAGAAATTTTTGCCAAATGGGGTAAAATGTGTCACAAAATTTCATATATGGAATACAAAATTAATTTACTAAAAAATAAGGGTAATTTGTTAAACCTAAGATATGGAGCCACTCAGAAATGTGTTTTATTTGGTCATGATGACCTGCTTGCGAGCCAATGGCACAGCTCGTTAATAATTTCACAGCCCCGCATACTCTTGTTAACTACTTCCTCCGTTACATAATTTTTGTCAAAATATTACATATATCTAGATATTTTTTATGAATAGATACATTTATTTTTGGGCAAATTTGAGACAATAATTATGTGACGGAGGGAGTGGTATATAGCCAGTACACCTGTAGTAGTGTACTGTTCTGTGTGACGCTGACTGTGCAGTCTGTGGACACTGGGCAGCTGTGAGTCAGCTCCTCCAGCATTCACTCAAACCTCGCTTCACTCCCACCTTTTTGGCAATCTTGAGCGACGGAGGCCGCTCGTGCACAACCGTAATGCAGCGCTCCTTTCTAGCTAGCTAGCTCTTCCTTGCTTTTCCAACCTAACAATCCCAATTATGACGCCAATCATGGGTCACAGGCTGCATCTTCTTCATCTAGTTTGCCCCTAGCCATGGCTATAGCTACCTCCTCCGGCCGGCTCGATCTCCTTTGCACATAGGTCATGCATGCGCCCACAAGAACACTAACTAATCCCTTTGTCACTTTTTTGCTGCAAAGGACATGTTAATTGGCAGGTATTTCTTGGTTGGTTAGGTGCTGGTTTTATGGCCCATCTCCACGACAAAGGAAATTAAGTGAAAGTAAATTTAAGTCGTATCTAGAGTCGTCACACAAACAGTTTTCTCACGCCGTTTTGTGGATGTTATTATTGGGACAGAAAGTTATCAGGCATGCATTGCAGGGCCCTGAAAGTGTTTCCCCTTACCTTTTGTTTTTGTTTCCTGCCGCACATTTAGTGGTGCCTTTTTTGAACGCCCTTTTTGCTTCAACTCTGCGGTCATTTTTCTATTATTGTACCTTGGCCATATTTGAGATCCACGCTGCTGCTTATGTCAATTAAGGGATCTATGTTATGATGATATGAAGATCAAAATATCATTTGTGGGAGCGCAGGATCTACAGACAGACGGGTGGTCCGGAGCAGACGAAACAAAGTTCAGAACACAGTTTACTGAAGAACCATGCGCAAACATTCTACATTCTACATGCATATTCCAGTAATTCTCACGCAAATCACCTCATATTACCACGACATTCTCACCTTTCTATATACATAATTACTACTGTAATATTTATCCTCTATGACCACGCTTTTAATTAAGGTCTTTTTTCTGCACTAATATACTTTGTCTGGTTTTGATTCTTATCTCTAAGGGACGTGTAGTGTAGTGTAGCTACAGTATGATCTTGATCATCTAGTAACACTTGAGGCTGCTGCTGTCGTCCACATTCCTGGGCACGCCGTCCATGAGGCAGGCCACGGGCGGCACGGTGGGCGTGGTGGCGTTGCCATAGACGTTCCAGCAGAAGGGGCTGTCGACGGTGTCGCCGGTGGCGGGCAGCAGCTCGACGCCGGAGAGCGTGATGTTGGTGCAGGGCACGGCGTCGCTGCATCCAAAGTGGATGGGCGGGCCGCGCACGTCGTAGGTGCCCCGGATGCCGGAGTAGGTGACGCCATTGACGAACACCGCCGTGGTGGCGTTCTCGCAGCTCTTGCTGAGGCAGTAGTACTGGTCGATGATGATCGGGTTGCGCACGGCGTCCATGCGCACGTTCTCGAACGTTACACCGGACACGGACCCGGACCCGCCCTGCCACGTCTTGATCCGCACGCCGTTGTCCGAGTGCCGGATCACCGCGTTCCGCACCGTGATGTTGGACACGCACGCCCGCGTCCCCTGCTTCCCAAGGCTCCCGATGCTGCATGCCACAACATATATGCACTCAATGTCAATGGCCTTCATCTTACTACAACATCTCAAGGAACAAAAAAAACTTGATTCTGACGAAATTAACCTGATGCCGTGGCCGGGGCCGCAGGTGACGTTCTCGATGTGGACGTTGAGGGTGCCGGCGCCGATGGAGACGCAGTCGTCGCCATTGGAGACGACGGTGTTGGCGATGAGGACGTCCTGGGTGTTCTCCACGTGGATGCCGTCCGTGTTGGGGCTCAGCGCGGGGGAGCTGATGGACAGGCCGTGGACGTGCACGCCGCGGCAGCTGTCGAACCGGAAGTGGAACTCCGGGCTGTTCTGCACCTTCAGACCTTGCACCGTCACGTTGTTGCTCATGAAGAACCTGAGCGCCTGGAGGAGAATCAACGTCCGTTAGCGCTGATACTAGTGGCGGTTAATACGGTTAAGGTACGTTGTTGGGTTAGGCCACTCACCACTGGGCTGTCGCATGGTCCGTGCGTGTTTCCTCCCTGAAGGAAAAAAAGAAGAGAGAAACAAAATTTGACTTTTAGATGCTGCGCAACTCTGCTCCTTACGTAGTGAACTCGATTTTCGCAGGCTAGCTGATGCTGTAATATCAGTTATTGTACGTGTTAGTACCTTGTGAGGCTTGCAGGGGAGATCCCACCATTTCTGCCCCTTGCCGTCGATGAGCCCGGCGCCGCGCAGCGAGACGCCGTCGGCCTTGTAAAACACGAGCCAGTTGCGCTTGCTGTTGGCCGGCCACTCCGTGGGTTCGCTCGGCGCCACGATCGTGCCATCAATCTGCAAATTATACACCCACCCACGCCATATTTAGAAACCGTAAAGCCAGAAACGCAATAACGCATGGTCATTCAATGGCGTGCGTTTTATGAACGAATTAACTTCTTTACCTGCAGCGTAACGCTCCCTTGGCACGGCCCGGTGAAGACGGTGCTGCGCACCAGGAAGGAGTGTCCGGCTGCGGCCACGACGACGCCCTCCCCGGCGTCCTGGCACGCCGTGTCCCACGCCGTCTTGATCGCGTCCGTGTCGTCCGTCACGCCGTCCCCGGCGGCCCCGAAGTCCTTGATCACGTCGTACACGTTGTCCGCTGCCTCGCCGTCCCCCGGCGCCGGCGCGGGCGCGCCCGGCATTGGGCTTGGGCCGGACGGCGCTCTGGCCGGCGGGGCAGGGGGGGATGATCCGTGGTGGGCCGGGGAAGGGGCGCGCCTCGGGCTCGCCGGCCCAGGCGCGTGGGAGGAGGACGGCGGCCGCGCGGAGTTGTGCCTGGTGTGCCTCGCGTGGTGGTGGTGGCGGTAACCCCGGACGCCCTGGACGCCGGCGTCGCTGAGGAAGCTTAAGGCGACGACGGCCGCCAGAAGCAGAGTAATGGCGGTCCTAGCCGTGACCTCCATTGGCGCAAATCTAGTTTGGATCGGAAGCTTGATCGAGCTGAGCTGAATGGTTGATGAATCTTGTATCACTAGCTAGGCCTGCTTATATAAGAAGGCAGAGAAGGCCGAGGAGCTAGGCGCAAGTGCAACGTGTGCGAGATCGCTGTCCCGGGGATCTAGAGACAGGCTACGTACGTACTGGATCGAGTACTAGAGCTAGACGGTTCTCGTCGTAGTAGTTGGCTTCATTGGGTTAATTGGAGAAGAGCGAGTGCACGGTTTTATAAGCTGGCATGGCAGCCAATTGAAGGGTCGATCAATTACGCTAAAGGGCCGGTAAGCGTGCGCGCGCGCGGCGGCGGAGGAGCGGTGGTGGAGTACTGGAAGAGCTAGCGGTAGTGGAGGCCTCATCAGAGGCGCCTGTTATGTGGCTGCCTGGATTTGGCCACCCGCGCGCGCCGATTTTTCTAATGGCGGCGACCGACCGGCCTCCGATGGATCGCTGGCCACGGCACGGCCCCCCCTCGTCGCTTTTCGGCAATGGGGGAGCGCGCGTGCACCGGCGGTGCACGAGCACGCACAGGAAAAGGAATTACCCAAGCCAGTGGTAGCTAGTTAGTGTGCGATGAGGTCACGCGCGAGACCACGAGTTCTATTTTGAGAAGTCGCCGCGACATATGCATGTACAGCACATGCATAGACTGTAACGCTATAATTAATTGGTATATACCACATTCTCCTTGATCACTTTGTTAGCTGTAGATTACGAGGGGCCATGCATATGCATGCGCGCATGCAAGTCATATATGCATACATGCTGTCACTGTGTCGTTGCTGTTGCTGTTCTTCCACGCTCCAATTGTTGCATGCATGCATGTGTATTTCTACGCATGTAACTGTAGTATACGATGTATCGCTTTCAAGGCATGCATTGGATCGACCCGGCCAGCCAGATCTCTTCCGTCTTCTCTTCTGGTTACTTAAAAATGCCAGGTCGAGGGGAAATGGTCCAGACCGGGAGATGAATCCTGCGACGGGATTGGTCGAGCCTGCGCTCGATCGATTGATGCGTTCGTGCCTCTCCTTTCCTTTTGTGGTCATAGATTGCTGCGCGCTGCATGCGAGATGGAGTGAGTGCATGTATGATTCTTCCATAGATCGTGATAAGGTCACCACTTAGATAGAAGACTAGCTAGATATAGCTAGCTAGGCATAGGTGTGGCACTTTACAAAGTGGATTAACCGGCCGGGCCGGACGGGCGGTGTCGATCTCGATCGAGTCCATGCAAATTGTATTATTGAGCACGGCTCCAATTAAAGGCTCACACCACGGCATGCATGTATGAACTTCGATCCGTGCGGTAGGGAGAAAAAATGTATGTCGAGTGTGTGGTAATTCGATGGCAGCCACAAGATCTGGTGGTGCTGGGGTGGTCCATTAATTTCGGTAATACTACTATGTAGCCATTATTATGTAGTGTAGCACAACAGCAGTGCGACACTTTAGGGCTGAGCCAGGTGATCCGTGCCGTATAGCTAGACTGCTGGAGCTTAGAAGTGGACCTCCCACGTACATTTTGAACCCCGAACTTGCAGGACTTGCCTGAATCAAACCCTAATCTTCTAATGCCGGATTTTCACCACCTGACCTATCTAATCCCGGTCAATTTAAACCTTAGCTCGAAATTTTCTGTTTGACTGGTCGGGATAATGATGTGTCTTAGGATCTGGTGAGTGAGCACTGTCTTTAGTTTCCGGCTACTTATACTTTTACGGTTATACCTAGAAAAATTACCCACATTTTAAAAAGAAACTACCGGGCATCTGGTGAGGACATCGGCATTCTTCCCTCGAAGCAAGCCCTCGCAACCTGACGAGCGACGACCTAGGCAGCAGTAGCGGAGCATACGTGCAGGTAGCGCCGGTTCTGACGAGCGGCAAGCCAAGCCGTCGCCCCGCCTAAGAAAATATATCAGAATATCTTAGCCAACATAGTTAAAAATATATCAGAAGACGCTCTAAGAAAATTAGTAACGGTTATTCTCGTTAGTTATTTCCTAAATATAGTTAAAAATATCAAAATTAAAAAAATAAGAGATACGAGAGCATCATTTGGGTCCTTCCTCTAGTCTTAGCCAGCAATCTCAGTGTTACGTCAACAAAATTAGTCCGCCAAACACCATTTTCGGGATTAAGAGGCTTAATTGACTGGGATCAGTGAGGTCAGGGTCTGAAATTTAAGAATTCAAAGATTAAGGTCTGATTCAGACTTTGTATACAAGTTCAGGGTTGAAAATAGACTTTTTCTCTCCCATGTATTGTTAGCCTTGTCTCGACGACTACAATCAAGAGACGTTGTTGGTCATGATACACAACTCAGATCAGCACATCAATTGGACAATTGGACAAGAAGAATGAAAGCCCTTCAAGTGTCGATCCGGCTTGTCCTCCTCGCGCCAACCCGTCTCGTCCCCAATGGCCGCCCATGTCGTCGTCGTCATCCTCGCCTCGCCGCCCTCATGTTGCCTTCGGCGGACGCCCGTGATGTCCTCATCATTTGACTCAGAATCTGTTAAGGGTATTTGTCTTGTAAATGTGGATCTCGAGCCACCGAAAACAACCATGTGCTCGACACCAAAGTTCCATTTGACGGAGCCGCGCACATGCTTTCACCACCGCACGTACCAACATGGTTTCACCACTTCACAAACCTCAAGTGAAGCCAAGACACTTTGGATGCCAACACTAGCGCGGCCAGGGCACCGCTATCCCTCTATCTCTCTCTCCTAGATTAGTCTTGTTAAAAATGTTTAGTCGAGCAAAAGTTTACGAACGAGAAATTGTGTCTAGAGAATTTTTCGTGTTTGATGGATGGTGTAACAACATTTCGTGTTTAGCTTCAACATGGACACCATAGCAAACCTGTGGAGCCAAGGGTGAGCCCAAAGAAGAGAGGTAGAAAGACCTTGTCTTGTGTTCTTCCAAGATGAAAACGGAGAAAGTGATGCTCGAAGGGGACGAGTACAGGTTTGTGAGGAGAGGGCAGAAATGAGAGAAAGACACTAGTTTTTGATTCGGCTTGTTCGGATAATGGCACACGTGTCTTGTTCCATAGGAAAACACGAACATCTTGCTAGTTTTCTTATTAGTTCGCACGTCTTAAAAGGACATCTTTATTTATTTAAGGCTCTCTCGCCCGTGCACAATCGCTTAACGCAAAATGAAATATTGACATCTTCAACCGGGGAGGGGTATATATCACACAAAATATCTATAGATATATACAACCGGAGAGCACGGGTATATTCCTTAATTATAAATGAAATATGGAGGAAGTAGGATATGATTGAATATTCAAACGGAATGGATGTAAAGCTATCCATATGAAATATGGATGGATGATGCTATGATGGAATTTCAAATGGAGTGGATGTAAAGGACAATTATTTGGTGAAAGTTAATACTCCCTCCGTCCAACAAATGATGTCTCAACTTTGACTAAAATGCATCTATACACTAAGTCATGTCTAGATATATCCAAAGTTTGACAAACTTGAGACATCCTTTGTTGGACGGAAGGAGTACACAAATTATGCAATTCAGATGTAATTATATTAGTGCATGATTAATTATAGGACACAAGGTTGTATCTAATTTTCTCATTCCTTGGATCACTTTTTTTAGTTTTCTCATTCCTTGGATCACTTCCTTTTGGATGGTCTAGTTGATTGGATCTAATGGCTATCGACTGTTCCACACTCCCCTCCTTCAGCTTTGCACGGACGCGCCACAGTAGAAACATCATTAAAAATATATGATTTACTACCTCCCTCCAGGTTTAAAATATGTGTGTCTTCTTACATCACCAATTTAACTATTCCTCTGTCCAATAAAGGATATCTCAACTTTGATTAAATTTAAATGCATCATACACTGAGTCATGTCTAAATATATTCAAAATTTAACAAACTTGAGACATCTTTTGTTGGACGAAGGAAATAAAAAAATATAAGTTATAAGACAAAAAGAAAATGGGCATGACAATTTCTTAGTCGACTGATTTAAAAAAAATCTCAGTTGACGTATCCGATCTGTTGGATCAAAATCAAAAAAATCATTCCCACTCTTTCCTTTTCCGCTTGCTATCATTGGATTAAGATCTGACGGTTAAACGATCGATTTCTAACTAAAAAATCCACTTCTTAATAGCAAAACCGAAAGAAAATATCATTGCAAAGTATTTCGACTACGAATCTAAATGTATAGTTTTTGTGCAATATAATACATATTTATAAATTAATGATCTAGAAATACAGACAAGCCAGAGGTAGTATCTTCAGTTGTTTGACGCACGTTCGGCTGAATTGCAAAATCGTGGGTCAGACTTATCGATCGGGTTATGGCGCTATGCTAGGACGTGCGCGCGTCTAACTGCTCTCACCCTGTCAACAACACGAAAAGAAAAAAAAATCCAGAATAGTTGACAGAAAAGCAATAAAACATAGGATCAAATAGTACAAATGCAAACGTTACATTTCCATCAAGGAGTTTGGTGGTTCATGGTCAAAACTGTTGATAGCTGGATGATCTAGATTGTGCACCCTATGGCCCAATATATCGATCCAGGTCATTCAGGCAGGCAGTCGTCATCAATTCATTGTTACACTCGACAGGGCATCTCACTAACATGGATCCAGACTCCAGGCCATCCCCATTCAAATAATTCAGGGGCGTCAATTTATGTGACACGTTGAAGATTGAGATTTTGCAAATGAGTACTCGAATCATACCAATAGAAATTGAATGGGTTCTCATTATCTTATAGGATCAGAGAATGATGATGAAAAAACAATACAAATACAATTAAATGAAAAGCTTCCATTGTTCCATCCAAATAGAAACGAAATATGGATGGTACATATGCATTTTCTTTCTTGGTGGTGATACAGATCAGAAGACGATTGAGTTCTCAAGGTCATGGCAGAAAAATATACAAGTCTTATCTGCTTCACGGAACGTGGTAGAAAGAGGCACTCACCGCTGTCTAGAACAAAAAATAGGTCCCCGGGGTTCTTAGAAGAAGAAAACCACACGCATCACCTATTCAATAATACTGCAGGTCATGCTGTTCGACGATTTTTAGTGGTTTGAACTGCCTGCTCATAGTCCTAAGAAGGCACATTGCTTCTTAGCATGCTGCGGTACCAACTTCACAAGAAACTCCATTTGTGCTCCTTTCAACTCTGTTGAAGTTCAGCATGAGACAAATCAGACCGTGACACCATGACATTATGATTGCGTGCAACATCATTCTCAACTTACCACGAGGCTTAAAATTGAAGAGAGGAGGAAGAGGGCGGCCATTCGGTAAGCGGGTGTTTGGATCCCGTAGTTCATCAAAGAATGGATGGACTAATACCTCCAACTGGAGCGATTAAGAACCCAAGAAATATTAGGCAATGGAATATAAGCATGTGAAGTGACCAAGATATTCACTAACACTTACTGCAGTTGACCGGAGGTTTGGTGAGTACTGCAGAAGACGAGAAACAAGATCTACAGCTTCAGCTGGCATTCTTTTATTGAAGATCTGGTGAAACATGCATATTTAGATTTAATGGGGTTTGAATAAAATAGAAGGCGGTAAGTTTTGAAATAAAAGGAATAACTGAAAGATGTGAAGGCCCCTACCTTGTGCCATGGGTGAGCTTTGATTTGGGGGAACTTGAACTCAGTGTAGTTTGGGTTCATACGTTTAATTTCTTCACGTGTCGGAGTACCCAGAACCTGAAAGAAAGGCAAGTTTCCTGCATGAGTTAACCAGAAAAGGGGGAAATACTACGTGCCAGGATGCCCCATTTAAGGTTGTTGTACCTTGATAATTTCAACAAGCTGGTCAACACCACTGTCCCCAGGAAAAACAGGCTACCAAAAAAAAATTATGATTAATTTCATCAGGAAGCTTGCTGGTATATCACAAGAACTTGGTCGGTCCCTTACCTGCCCCAGAAGGAGTTCAGCAAGAACACAACCAGCTGACCACACGTCAATAGCTGTTGTGTACTCTGTAGCACCAAATATGAGCTCAGGAGCTCTGTAGTATCTAGAGCAGATATATGAAATATTTGGCTCGCCTTTTACCTATGAGCAAAAGAAGGTACAATTTAGAATTGTATACTGCATCAACAAATATATGTGAAATTCAGTAATATAAAGAAATTATGAATAATACCAAAACTTTTGCACTGCCAAAGTCACACAGTTTCAGCTGATGAGTATGGGGGTTCACCTGTCACAAGAATGGTCTGACATTAAATCATTTAATCGTGTTGGAAATTCTATGATAGAAAAATGTGGAAAGTTCTATCAAGCATTCAGACAAATGATGACCAAAACACACCAGAATATTTTGTGGTTTTATGTCTCTGTGGCATACTCCTACGCAGTTATGAATGTATGATAAAGCTCTACAGATCTGCAAAGATAGTTGAATGAAATGAAATTGACAGTGAGTTATACAAAGACAATACTGGAAGGTACCCACAACCCTTACCTGATAGATATAAAGTTTGACATATATCAATGGCATGCGTTGGTTCATCTTATTGTAATGTTTAATAACACGATGAACAGTTTCTGGCACGTATTCAAGTACCAAATTGAGGTATTGCTCATCCTTCTCAGTTGTTGAGTAAAAGTAATGCTTCAAGCATACAACATTTGGGTGATCAAGAACTTGCATAGTTTGCAGCTCACGGTTCTTATACCTCGCATCTTGAAGAACTTTCTTTATAGCTATTCTCTCACCAGTTTCCAGACACTTTGCCTGTAACAGATATTGTGAACAAACCAAATGTCATTATTCTTCAAAACAAAAGATATTAACAGGCCAACACTCAAGCAGATAATATGAGAATTTAGGTGCGGAACAAGAGAAATATCATTATCTTGTTTTTATCAACCCACCTGAAAGACAACTCCAAATGAACCATGCCCCACAACACGCTCAGCCATGTAACTAAATGTCTGCAATCCAATATAAAAGATTCAGTAAAGTCAGCTTGTTGAATTTCTTCATATGGATTAATAATGCTAAAATTAGTGGCAAACAGCCGCAGTTTTTTGCCATGTTGACGGCACATGTGACTTTACCCATTGCGACAAGAAACCGTGGCACATATATAACTGAGGATCACCAACGCTGTGTATGGTGGTTATAATACCTGCTTTGGCTGCCCATTTCTTCCGCCGACAGCCGTCACGATAATATGACCTATGTCCATCACACTGCCATTGACAACCACAGCTTCAACTTCCTGCAATGCTTGCATATAAGAGCCAAATAGGATACTAAGATAAGGATGATATCATCTTCAGAAAACATGAATAGCATGTTACAAAGTTACCTTGCAATCTCTTATGTTCATCTCGTTTATCTCCTCTGGTAGTCGATCATTCGCTCCACTAGTACTTGTTTCCTGAAAACCTGATGAAGGATGTACTAGACCTATTGATGTCATATTATCACAGAAGTGTTCTACTTTGCGGCTCAATTTTACTGACCAAGTTCCTTCCCTAAGCCAGAAATATACCGGATTCACCTGCAAAGTGGATAATTTATTAAGTCAAGAAGCACAACCTAGGGTGTAATCATTCCTTGCATACTACCAGCCATACATTATTATTCTGGTATCCGCACCTCTACATAAACAAATGTAGCCACGGGCGGAGGACCCGTTAGGGCAAGGCAGGGCGGCCGCCCTGCCTTGATTTTTGCCTCGGTTACGGATTGGGGAAGATTATGAAACGGGGAGCTAAAGGGCAGAATCCGTTCGTGGGGTGATGGGAGGAGAAACGGTCGGGAGCGAGAAAATCGAAGGGGAGATCAACCTGCGGTGGAGGCGCTCGCGCGAGGAGGAAGACGATGGGCGCTCGGCAGCGGGATGGGTGGCGGCGCTCGGCCGAGGAAGAAGATCCAGGGAGCGAGGGGGCTGGGTCGCTCGGGCGGCTCGGCAGAGTGAGAGAGGGGGTATAGTTAGCCAACTACCGAGGCCGAGGGGGTGGGTCGCTCGGGAGAGGAAGGAATCAGTAAACGAGCTCGCCTAGACCATCTCCGGTCGCACCCCCGTTTAGTGTCCGGTGCAGCTGTTTTTAAGACCGTTTCTCCGGCCCAAATTTTTTTTAGGAGTCCGTCGTGATCCAGCCACGTCTTCAATACCAACTCCTCAAAAATTGAAAATAGGCAAAATTTAACTAAATTTGGTGAAATTTAAATGAAGTAGGTGAAATTTAACTGAACTCGACGAAATTTAATTAAACATAAAGTTTTTTATTACATAATTCGAAAATTAAAAAACAAATCCCGCGCGCTAGTCGCTGAAGTCGGCGAGGTAGGTGTCGTCGTCGGAGTCGAGGTTGATCGGTTCCACCTTCACCTCCATCTTCGGCTTCTTCCCCGCCGCCTTTGCCGCCTTCTTCTCAGCCGCCTCCCTCGCGCATCCGTCATGCCGAAGCCAAGGCGTTCTGCCACCTCGGCCACGCGCTGGCTGGCGCGCTCTGCCTCCAGAAGCCCCCGGAACTCCTCGGGGTCGCCGTCCGATCGGCTTTCGAGTGCCAGGCGCTCGTAGGCCGGCTCCGGCGTCCCCTCCGGCTCCGGCTTTGGCCAGACCAAGCGGAGGTGGCCGCGAGGTGGCGAGGGCGCCCGGGGGCGGGAGGACAAACCTGGCTCATCCTTGATGCGCAGCGCCGGCAAGGAGGCGCTGCGGGAGGACGACTTGGAGCCGGAGGGACCGGCCTGATACCGGTGTCGGCCCATTGGAGGCACCGCGGGCGGCGGAGTCTCCCGCCGGGGGTTGTCATCGGCGGTGATGTGGGCTAGAACCGCTGCCACGGTGCGCCCGCGCCAGAACCGGTGCCAGCCGTCGATGTTGAGTCGACCCGGCGGTGGGCGCTGGCCTTGGCCCTCAGAGCAGGCGATGTCGGCGGCGTGGTGGTCCGCGAACAGCGGCGCCCAGTTCGCGCCGGTGGCACGGTTCCACGCCGGGTCCTGGCGCTCCTCCACCGTCAGCCCGTGCCACCAATGGGCGTTGATGGCGGCCGTGCGAGCACGGCCAAAGGGCATCGGCGACGTCAGGATTCCGTCGATGCTCAGCGTCCAGTGCGCCGGCAACTGGCAGCCGGCAGTCGGGCAGCGTCGGGTAGTCATGCTCGTGGAGGGCCTCGGCCTCCTCGAGCATTAGCGTCGCGCCGCACCAGTCCTCGTCGCCGGCAGCCTTGGCATTGGAGGGCGAGGGAGAGGAGAGGGCGAGATAGGAGAGGAGAGGGCGAGAAGAATGCCGAGCACCGTCAGGGTCGACCGCTTTATATAGCAGCGGAATGCGAAACGGCGGGCGTGTGAACGCGGCGATAATGGCCGGGGGAAGCGTCGGGAATGCGCGGGGGCACGGCCGCGTGGCAACCGACGGGCGACCACCAGTAAAGTCGACTCGGCAGTCGGGGAAAGCCGATGAGAAACCAGCGAGGCGATTAATTGGTCGGTGACAACGCGGGCCCGCCACAATAACGTGTTGCGCCGGTACCCCCTCCCCCCCCCCCCCCCCCGCCCCCGTTGGGCTGGGTTCGGCTTGGGGGCGCCGGCTGAAAAAAAATTTGGGAGGCCGGTTGGGTCAGATTTTTCGCGCCGGCGCCCCAAGCCCGTTTAGGAGGGCCATTGGGGGGGGGGGGGCTGGAGCTGCTCTTACACGCAATAAATTAAAAGTTCAGTACACAACATGAACATGGTTCAAAAAAACATCGCTTAAGCGCGCAAAAACTCTCATCAGTGAGAAAACGCTTCGCTTAGGCCCTGTTTGGTTGGGCTTAAAACCGATTTTTGACTTTTAAGCTAGAAAAACACCCATTTAGATGCTTTCGGCTTCGGATTTTGACATTTTACTTGACATTTTTACATGACGATATAAGCAAAAATCCAAAGTCAAAATCACCAAAATAGGGTGTTTTTCTAGCTTACAAGTCAAAAGGAAAAGAAAAAAACAGTTTTAAGCCCAACCAAACAGGGCCTAAGGCCCTAAGCTGCTACTTAAGGATTGATAAGGCTCATTAGCACAATTCTCTGCCGCAGGGGCGCCTTCTCTCTCTCTCGCCTGATTCCCTCCAAGGATCCCTCCAATTTTTCCAATTCGCCTTTTTTCTCCAAGGATCCTGCCAATTTTTCCCTAGGCGAGCAACAGAATCTCGCCAATTTCTCCAATTCCCCTGGACTCTCCCCAAGGATCCCGCCAATTTCTCCTGGACGAGCAACAATGTCTCTCAAATTCTCCAATTCCCCTTGATTTTCTCCAAGAATCCCGCCAACTTCTCAGAAATAGAGTCCGTACGGAATGCTTAAACTTCAATTCCTCTCAACGGTGCCTCACCTCTCGCTTAGCGCTTATTTGAACCATGGTTCACAAACTTATAAAACGCAAGAGCAACGTATTAAACTGGGATTAGTGATACTGTTTAAGAATACATGATAAAGATGAAAGAATGACAAACTCGTGTTAGATATCGTAACCTTTGCATCAAATTGTTGGCTATTCGGATTAATGCTAAGATAAATTATTAAATCTTTGTTAGATGTACATTTGTTTGTGCCTTTAGAATTTGTATCTGCGTCTATGTATAAAATAAATCTTTTTAGATGTACATTTCCAACCCTAGCAAGGGATTCGAAGGAAGGCGCAAAAAAAAATCATGAAAGGTCTAGAGAAATTACGATATCAGGAGATTTTCGGGAGGCGGAGCAACCCTAATCGATGGGTCACAACGTGCTTGATCCCAATTCGTTCCGCTCCCCCACTCCTCCCACTCGCAGACTTGCCGTGGGATTTGAAGGGGAGGGAACACAATAGAAGGGAGGGAGGACGCGGCCTAGTTAGTAAGAGGCGAGAAAGAGGGAGTAAAGGTAAAAGCAGAAGAAACGGTTTCCCTAGATCAAGTATTTTTAGCCGTTCGCCCATAAAACATAATCAGGTATGTTTTGGCTGTTGTCCTGTTGATCTGCTTCCGGTCGTCATTATCTGAGCCTTCGAATAAAAAATAAACAGCTCAGATTGCGCTTTATTTAAAACAAAGGAATTTTCCTAGTGCAGTTCAAACAGTGATTTTGCCCTGTGCACATATACGCAAAGAAGTGTCCTCACATCCATTGAGCTCACCTTTTAACCCCATCTTAGTTTCGACCGATTTATGGAAATACACATATACGCAAAGAAGTGTCCTCACATCCATACCACCAATCTATACTATTGCGTACGATACAAAAGTACGTACAAAACAAGCAATACTTTAGTCAAAAGAAAAAAAAAGCAAGCAATGCCATCAATACCATTATAACATCTCCAATCATTATTCTCCAGAGAAACCAGAGTGCAGCGTTTTGAAGTTTGGACTCCTTGGAGCCCGAAATTCTGAAACAGAACAAAATAAAATAAAGAACATCTAAAAGAAATTCTGAAAAAATATGTATGTATATAGTATAGATGTATTTTGCATATGTGTGAAGTTTTTTGAAGAAATTCTTTAACATGTGATCCACACAAAAAAAAGATAAATCTGGATTTATAATAGCAAATAGTACTTTTCACTTAGAAGACATATTTGTTTCTTCGAGTAGTCTGCAAAAGAAACTGTTTGGCAATAAATTTTTACAAACTTTATCTAGATACGCATGTATCTAAACACATTTGAATATGTAGATACATGTGTATCTAGACAAAGTTGCGACACTTTACTCCGGACGAAGGGAGTAGTATACAATCACATGTCTATGTATAATTATTTTCATAATTTTGAAACTTCGATATATGATTTTTATTTCTTAAAATTCAGGCTCCAAGGAGCCCGAGCTCCTCGTTACTCATATAAAAAATACAACTAGTGGCCATGGTCCGTTACCTCCTCATCTCCTATTGTAAAATTCTTCATCTCCTTCTAAAGCAAACATTTAATTTATTAAATATTTAAGACACTGATGATGATTTCCATCAAATTTCATATAAAATTACTAGCAAGTGCCACTGGTATATAATAGTGTCTTAATCTAGTTTATCTTGGGCATACAGCCTATTTTGTTTTATCCATATCAACACATGTGCATTTAGGTAGTAGTCTAACAACTAGAAATCTTAAGACTCGGACCGAGTCTTAAGATGCAGCCCACCGATCAGATCTTTTTTGCCATCCCAACATCCTACAATGTTTTGAGTTTTCAATAGTCATTTCCGTAACCGTTGGAGGGGGTCGGTTTAAACTGGCCATGCCAAAAAAAACTCCCCAACAACTAGTTTTTTAGTTTAGCCCCCTTGGTTAGGTTCAGCGAGATGGAATGGCCCTTGAGACTGCTTTGTGAGTCATGATTAGTGCTTTCCCTCACTTAATAGCCTTGTTGCTCTTGGCGATGTGTGGGAGGAGTCGATGCTTTCTTTGCACCTGGCATTGCATTGGTTTGAACTGTCTTTATCGATTGTGTTCGAGTGGAAGTTCGAGAGAGATCGTTACTCTTGAAGGTCACCAACTCATAGGTGTGTTGGGTCATTGTGTGTTCTTTGATTTCTTTTAGAAGATGTGAAAGGCCCGAGAGTTGTGAGTGTTGTGGAGCTCACCATCTTTGGAGGTGGACTGGCGGAGGAAGGAGCTATTCGTAGTGTCAAGCATTGTCTAATGAACCTAGCTCAAGGAGATTAAGATGGACATGTCAACCATGGTCTAAGAGCAAGTCCAGCAGTTCCTCTAAAGCCTCCCCAATACCAAATTTAGGGGGGGAAAGCCCAAAAACAACGTCCAGCAGTTCCCCTAAAGCCTCCTCGATATTTTGGCGTCCCCGATCCAGAGCTTTTTCTCCCCTACAGATCAGGGAGCCCGATCCCTACCCCTATCCACGCGAGGAGCAACCGATGCCTCCCTCCCGCCACCACGCGCCCGGCCTCCTTCTCCTTTCTCTGTTTCTTGCTTTGATTTGGGGTGGCAGATGCAGGTGGCGGTGGCGGCGGCTAGAAGCGGGCAGCGGCGGCCAGATTGGAGCGGCTCTGCCTCGCGGGCGGCGGCCAGATGGGGGGGCGGCGGGCTGGCTTGCCGGGATTTGGGGAGAAGGAGCAGGGGCGGCTAACGGATCGGTGGGGAAGAAAGGAGGAAAAAGAGACAGCTCGGTGGGGAAGAAATAGAAGGAGAGGGGGGGAATCCAGCGCGAAAAAAAGAAAAAGAAAATGGTTGTTACACAAAATTCTTAAAATATAGATTAGGGGAGATCTTTTAGGGCAACTGCTGGAGTTGGGCAATTTTTAGGGGAGAATATTTTTAGAGGAGTCCCCCATTTTGAGATATAGGGGTGATATTTTAGAGGAACTGCTGGACTTGCCCTAAGTTTCCAAACCTCTCCAATGAAGACATAGTCTATTCATTCGATATTTGAATTTCGGTTACAAACGAAGTAGTGTATCTTCTAATGTTCGCTCCTTCCGAGTAGACCAATCAATCATTTCATCCTACCAAAAAGAGGCTAATTTTTTTAAAATAATACATTTTTTAATCATTTTTGAAAATAATACGCGTTTCTCAAAAATTTCAAAAATAATACGGCCTCGGCCTAACCCAGGACGATTGGGTCCAATCGGCCTAGCCCATGCCGGCTGCTTAGATCATGGGGCCCACACGAGGCAGTCAGCCTGGCCCAGGCCGAGAGAAGCCCAGTCGGCCTAGCTGTGGACGAAAGGAGTTGGGTGGCTCGCGGGCCCTCTCTTCCTTTTCTTTTTTCCTTTCCCTTCCTCCTTTCCCATCTTCCTCCCATGCCCGAGCCAACCAGACCCAGCCGCCCGTCCGCCCGTGCCCCCCTGCCTTCTTCCTTCTAGTTCTTCTTCTGTTCTTCATTTTCTCCTCAAATGCCCCAATTTTCTAGCCCAAATTAGTGCAGTTTGATCCCATTTAACCCACAAAATCGCATCCCCTACCTAGTTGGCACCCAAAG
Organism: Brachypodium distachyon; assembly: GCF_000005505.3. NCBI lineage: Eukaryota > Viridiplantae > Streptophyta > Magnoliopsida > Poales > Poaceae > Brachypodium > Brachypodium distachyon. The sequence goes on along the minus strand of NC_016132.3, from coordinate 9,636,673 downwards.
ACACCTCGATCTACTGTTTTCGTAGGCCATGTAGAGCTAATTTTGTGGTGCAAAGTTGGAGCAATGGTGGTGGTTTGAGGAGGTTGGAGGTAGTGGTGGTGCTAATCCGGTGACTGTGAGGCTGCTCGAGGTTGGGGTTCACAAGCTTCAAGGGTAAATCCTAATCTCTCACATATTTATCCTACAATGTATATGTTTATGAGGGTACGTGTCTATTTATATATCACAGTATGTTTTAGGGTTTTCGTACTGCTAATTATTTTGTATAAAGGTTAATGTCGTACTGCTTAGTATTTGATGCGTCTATATATTATGGCCGGTATTAATATGTTTTGATAGGCTAGATTTTGTTTACGTCATACTGTTTAGTATTTGACGCGTATTAATATATTTAATATGCCGTACTGCTTAGTATTTGACGCGTATTAATATTTTTTTAGGCATCAGAGATGTCCGGTGTAGTGAAGTTTGTTTTTTACTACTGTTCCGGTACTGTCTTAACAACTGAGCACGGAGCTGATCTGAGTCAGTTTAAGTATGTGGAGTTGGATCTAACGGCGCCTCAAACATGGACGTTTAGTCAGTTGCAGGAATGGTTGGTAGGATGTTTAGCGCTCAATCCTGAAACATACACCGTCCGTGTGCAAGGACTGTGGACCAAGTCAAGTTTAAATATTTTCTGGGTTTTGAGGCCGATAGACCGGACATCAAAGTGGGTGTGCTGGTTAGAAAGTTGCGAGAAAAGGGAAACTACACCTGTCGCCTTAATCCAGGTTGTCGCTCATGAGACCAATCAAGCTGAAGGTGAGGGTGAATCAAGTTATGACTTGTCCAATGCAAACTCTATGTCGAATGTTGGAGGTGGTGGTTATGAATCAGGCCAGAGCTCCGGGGCAGTAGGAGAGGATGAGAACACTGGCGAGGCAGATGCGGACGAAGAAGATGGTCACTTGTAGAACCAGATGGAGGATGAAGATACATATGGTCGTAGTTCTTATGACGATGAGTCTCATGAGTCAGACGAAGAGGAGGTGCCGATTCCTGCATCATGGAATCAGGACTTCTCTTTAGCTATGACCGTGAACGATGGGCACGACTCTGCATGGCAATATCATCAGAACAACATTGCGAAGGGTGCCAGATTTCCTGACAAGAAACATCTGTAGGATGCAATAATTGCTTGGGCAATGTCCACGCAAAGGGTTTTCAAAATAACAGTCTCTTCACAAAAATATCTGACAATGGAGTGCGAACAAATAGATTGTCCCGAGAGGGTGCATGGCTATGTTCCTAAGTATGACACATATTGGATTGTGAGTGACTTGGTGTTGCACACATGTGTCATTCCCAGTATCCCTCAAGACCATCATAACCTCTCGTCGACGCTTCTTGCTCGGTTGCTTTACACGGAGATAGTGGAGAGCAAAGCAATGGAAGTGAAGGCCATCATGCATAAGGTCAGGGTAAGGGTTAAGTACAACATTTCGTATGGCAAGGCTTGGAGGGCTAAGCAGAGGGCTCTTGAGGAAAGATTTGGTTCGTTTTTTGACTCGTACAACTCTGTTGTCCGCCGCCTCCATATATTGCAAGCCCGTAATCCAGGCACCCATGTCGACATCCAACACTTCCTGCACCCAGAGTATCCAACTATGAGGGTGCTGCATCGACTGTTCTTCACTTTCGGTGTATGCGTCCAAGCTTTCAGTCATTGTCGACCGGTGATATGCGTAGATGGCACTTTTCTCACTGGCAAATACAAGGGGGCAGATCTTGACCACCATTGGTCAAGACGGCAAAAATCAAATCGTTCCGCTCGCATTTGCTTTCGTGGAGGGTGAGAACACTGAAAGTTGGTTATGGTTTTTCAGGCAGCTCAAGAGAGCAGTTGTCCATGATAAGCCGAATGTGTGCATCCTTCATGACAGACATGAAGGCATACTCAGTGTGATAAGGACACTGACAAACCCTAAGCCTGATGAACAAACTCCATGGCAGGACATGCAGAGTCGTTGGTGCATGCGACATTTGGGGGCCAACTTCTTCTCGCACTTCAGGAACAAGTCACTTATGAATCTATTCAAGAAACCCTGCAAACAGAACCAACAATGGAAGTACACTAAGATACGTGGTTATCTTGATGAGTTCACGAAGAAACATGTTAGGGAGAGGAGAGCAGCACGAAACGCAGCGGTAGCAGCACATGTAGCAGCAATGGCTGCACAGACAACAGTTGGAACAGGACCAGCTGAGGAAGAACCTGTTGGGCTTTGTGACTTGCCAGGGTTTGACCCACCCGACACTAGGAGAAGGGTTGGGAGGCAGATTAAAAACTTTCAGCAGTGGATAGAGCACGAGCCTCTGGAGTGGTGGTCTTTGCTGCACGACACACATGGCGCTAGGTACGGCGTCATGACTACTAACCTGGCAGAAACATATAACTTTGTCCTAAGGGGAAATAGGGCTTTACCACTTACAGCCATCGTCGAGGGTATTTTCCATGGCACGGTGAAGTATTTCAGAGATAAATGCCAGAGAGCTGAAATGCATATCATGAACAACCCAAATACACGGTACTGTGAAAAGATTATGAAGTACATGGATGAGAAGATGGAAAAGGCTAGGTCTCATACTGTCGTCGCCATCGGTAATGAAGAAAACAGGTTTGAGGTGCGCTTGCCAACTGACAAGTTCGGTTGGGGAAATGAATTGAGGACACAAGAGGTGAAGATTGGAAATGAAGCGTGGCCAACGTGTAAGTGCACCTGCAACAAACCAAAGTTGATTCGCCTTCCTTGCTCACATGTACTTGCTGCTTGCGGGCAGCTAGGGATGGACGCAATCTCATTTGTGTCTCCCTGTTACCTGAAAGAGTCTGTGCTTAGCACATGGACGGGTGAGATGCTAGGGTTTCGTGCAATGGGCAATTTCAACAAGGTAACCCCTGGTGAAAGGCGGTACATCCCTAACCCCGGACTACTACGGACAGGCACAGGCAGACGCCCGTCCAGACGCATCTGAAATGATATGGATGAATCTGAAGCCAGAGGACCTTCACGACAATGTTTTCTATGCAACCATTTTGGCCATAGGGACACTTATTGTCCAACTTTGGGTACTGGCGGAGCTACTGCCCGTGGAAGAAGGAGCCGTGGACGACGAGGGAGAGGAAGAAACTATACTGTGGCCTTAATATGTACTCTATGTGAAACTATGTTTTAATTTGTACTCATGTTTTTATTTGTACTCTATGTGAAACTATGTTTTAATTTGTACTCTTCGTGGAACTATGTTTTAATTTGTAGTCTATGTGCTATGTGAAACTATGTGTTAATTTGTACTTTATGTGAAACTATGTGTTAATTTGTACTCTATGTGAAACTATGTTTTAATTTGTACTCTTTGTTCAACTATGTTTTAATATGTACTCTCAGTTTACCTATACTTAACTTTGTATTGTATGTCTAACTATGTTTATAAATATTGCAGGTGCAAAATGGAGAGAGTATCATTGCTATCTCCGGAGATTGAGAATAAGCATCGGGCTGCTCGATTGGTGGTGCATCCTGAGAGTGTCGAGCCCCTTGTCACGCGCATCCTGGCAGCAACAGCCCTCTTTTCAAGCTGGAGGTTCGGCGTGGGAGCAGCAGCCCCCTTTTTAGGCTAGAGGTTCGGCATGGCATCACTAGCAGAGTCCCACGATGAACTTTGAGTTTCGTTCACAGACCCAGCCACACGATATGTATATTTCTATCTATTGTGTTCATTACCATGACTGCTACACAATTCTAATGCTAAGTACTTTCCCACATGCAGGAGCCTACGGGCATCAGTCGTCGTTGTCCGAACCCTCGTGAGGTAGTGAGCAGGATCATGTTCAAGAAGAGGACTATTCTGTACACCACAGCTGGATGTTCAATACTTCGCCACCAGACCCCACACAGGAGGATACACATTATAGTGAGGATGGGTCCGTGATTCCTCCGCGCAACGTTGTGCCACCTCATAGGTATGGCTGGACCACGCCACATCCACCCCCTGAACGCCGTCCCAGACGCCGTGCCTGATATTTGCATGTAGGACCTATGTATGAGACTTATTTCTACCTATGTATGAGACATATTTCTATCTATGTATGAGACATATTTCTACCTATGTATGAGACATTTATACCTATGTATGAGACATATTTCTACCTATGTATGAGAGAGACATGTTACTATTTTTCACATTCTTATTCAAGTTACATTTGCAAATAAAAAACGGTAGGACTGAAATACATATGCAATAGAAAGACTGACATTAAAACTGACAACTTAAAATAAGATAACCTAATTCTAGCCCTACGAAGATGAAGTGCTCTTGCCCTTAGACGATGATGTGCTCTTTCCTTTCGACGGTGCAGTACTCTTCCCCTTGGACGATGAAGAACTCTTACCCGTGATGCTTGGCATGAAGATATCTTCATCGGACGATGATGTGCTCTTCCCCTTTGGACGATGATGTGCTCTTTCCCTTCGACGGTGCAGTACTCTTCCCCTTGGACGATGAAGAACTCTTACCCATGATGCTTGGCATGAAGATATCTTCATCGGATTCCTCTTCTTCAACCCATAACAATGGATGTTTTCTAGCCCATTCTAGGTATGACTCACTCTTACCTTGACCGTGCTTCTTCCACCTTTCGTGCAACCTTAGCAGTTCTTGCCGTATCTCTGCAGAAGTCCTCAATGGGAATCTGCACCTTCTTAATTGGTGGCCCAGCTCAGTTAGTAAGGTGTCACTACTAATGAGTTCGTCCCATGGAACTATCCTATTGTCTACCTTGAAATCACCGGCTAACCATAATAGCCTCCGGGACATACCTGACCAAAATCTACGATCATCTGGGAAGCTGGACGACATCTTCCCAGACGAAATGGTGAGACTACACTTCAATACTATGGACGGTCTTTTATAGTTATAGAAGATACAAATAGGCGGGAAACAGCGGCGGGAGAATGAGTTTTAGAGCCTATAAATACCTCATATCCAGTAGTCATCCAAGCACCCTTCCCACTACTGTTTTTTCCAATATTCCAGTGTCCCCCAATGATTTTGCCTTGCTCCGACCAGGGCGAGAGGCCGAGGAAGATGAAAGAAGTGATGTTGCCTCCAGGGGTGGAACATCTCAGGTGTTGGTGCGGCAATCTATGCAAGGCGAAGGAGGTGACAGATTTTTCAGAGAAGCTGGGCATGAAGTTTTTCATGTGTGCGAACTATGAGCATGCTCCACCTGTCCCAGTTTCGCCGTACGATAAGCCTCCGGTAAGCACATATAGGTGTGCTTAAACATGTTGTGTGTGTCATATTTGTTTTATTTGTAACATTAGGCTATTTTGTAGTCTCTTCCGCCCCTATGCATGTGATATCGTTGGATTGACACAGAGATGCTAGATTGGGCGGTGGAAGAGATTAACACAAGGTCACGAAGTGCATGGCATCGTTTCCACGCGGAGGAGCGTGCGACAAAAGCTGCAGCCCAGGAGAAAGAGGAGCAAGAGAGAGAGCTCAAAGAGCATAGGGAGGAACAACGTCGTTACTTTGATGAAACACCGAGGAAAAATAGGGAGAAAGCGCTTCGCATGCAAGAAGAGCAACGAAGGCGTAAGGATGCTCGTGAGCCAGAAAGGGAGAGGCAAAGAGAAAGGGCCGCCGTGGCAAAGGTTGCAGAAGAACGTGGCGATACAACTGGAAAATGGCCTAAGTGGACTCAGTGGTGCTTGTACTGTGTTTCAATTGTATTTGATATCTTTAATTCTGTCCAATTGAGGTATTATCGATGTATGTTAATTTAGTCGTGTCTTGGTTCCGTAACCAGCACATTATCGATGTATGTTAATTTATCTAAGTTGTCAAGTCTTTTAGTTCAAAAAACCGCAAGGATTCAACACAAAAATTGTCAATTAGTTTCAATCGGCTTCAGCGAAACCAACTGAATCCAGTCGGCCTGGCCGAAACCGACTGTTCCAGTCGGCCTGGGCGAACCAACTGGGCTTCAGTCGGCTTGGGCTAGGCCGACTGCCTCTTGCAGGACCCAGGCTCTAAGCAGCCTGGCCCAGGCCGACTGAGCCTAATCGGCCTGGGCGAGGACGAGGCCGTATCATTTTTGAAAACCGTGTATTATTTTTAAAATGATTAAAATAAATCGTATTATTTAAAAAACATTAGCCAAAAAGAGGAGGGGATACCGACAGGGGATATTTTGGTGCCGAAAAATCTGACTTGTGGGTCCATGATAAAATATGGATTCAATAGTTTAGAATTCTACTCCCTTCTCAGATACATAATGACTGTCTCAGACTTAGTACAATTTTATACTAACTTTGTACTAAATTCGAGACACTTATTATGAATCGGAAAAAAGTAGTTGTGATAACAAAAGACGTGGTATTTTGTTTCAGAGAATGAAAGGTGTGTGTTTGTGACGAAGATTTGACATTTTGTTCTCGCAATTTTTTTTTTGACATTTTGTCAAATTCCTCTTTCAAACTCCTGCAGAGCAGTCGCTATCGGCCGTTCACCAAGCCTGGGGAAAATGGCGGCCACTCTTCTCCCGACCTTATCGCCGCCGGTTTCACGTGCCGCCGCCTTCCTCCTCCTCCGAGCACCGCCAAAACCCTTACGCACTCACCATCATCTTTTCCGCAGCCTCCTCTCCTCCGCGTCCTCTCCATCAACCCCTGCCACCCTCCGCTCCCTCGCCCCCATGGCCTCCGCGGCTACCCCCGACCGCCGCGACCTCCTCATGCTCGGCATCGAGACCAGCTGCGACGATACCGCGGCCGCCGTGGTACGAGCGGTTCATTCCCTGCCCCGCTTTATGAACAATCACTTCTACTTGTGGTGGAGCCCTCTAGGTTTTGTGCTTAGAGCTTGGCTCTCTGTTGCTTGATTGGTTGCAGGTTAGAGGCGACGGGGAGATCCTTAGCCAAGTGGTCTCTTCTCAAGTAAATGATTTGTTCTGAGACTTGTCATACATAATTCTGATTCCATCAGCTAATTTTACTGCATACATATGATCCTTTACACGACGCTGATTGTCAATTTACTTCCAACGTTTGGAAGGCAGATTTGCTAGTGAAGTACGGGGGTGTGGCTCCTAAGATGGCTGAGGAAGCTCATTCTCTTGCAATTGACCAGGTTCGGCTTTTCTTCTAGAAGACAGATAGCAGTTCTGCAGATTCTGTAGTCTTTAACATTTATGCGATATGTATTTTTTTGCGGTTTATGTGATATGTATTTGTATTGCAGGTTGTTCAGAAAGCACTTGATGATGCGCATGTGTCAGAGAGTGATCTTTCTGCTGTGGCTGTGACTGTTGGGCCAGGACTTAGTCTGTGTCTTCGAGGTTTCTATTTTTCGCTCTTCTGATTTCGATCAAGATAAAGATGAATATCTTCTCTTTACCACTACATGCTACTGAAATAGGGAAATGTAGGATTCTATTGTATTCAACTTTCATGCTTGCACATGAGATGATTTGACCAATTGGGTTTTAGTCTGTATTGATGTGGCACAAATGAGTTAAATTCAACTTGAATATTTGTTATTCGCTTTGAGAATTATTTGTCTAAAATTACTGCTGATTTGTTTGAATGTCCATGTTTAATCAGAAGTTATCATATAACTTCTGATATGCCAGACTTATAGGATAGATAAATGGCATGTGTATCTAGAATTGGAAAGTCAAATTCGTTTTGCCACTTCCATGCTTCATAATGCATTACACTGTACAAGGATTAACTAAAGCTCTAGTGTTCATTCATGATTCTTTTTTTTCTTTGTAGTACTTAAGCAAAACTTTCAGGTGCAGTTCATTTTTTATCATTTATCTTCCTGGCCTTCAGCATTTTTAGCAATCTTTTCTTACATCTAGTCCGTCATTTGCAATTTCAATCTGTATAATAACTATTAGAAGTCTAGTGTGCTGAAGTGACATGTTAGATAAATACATATACTATTCACTGACCCTCTATAAGAGTCCTACTTTAAACCTTGCTGAGTAAACCGTGTATACATATACATATGTCTTTTCTTGTATGTGTGACAGTTTTGAGAGATACCTTTTTATTAGTATGACTTAATGTGAGTGTTATGCCGTAATGACCTCTCTAAATTGCAGTTGGTGTTCACAAAGCTCGAACAATAGCCAAAGCATTTGGCTTGCCTATAGTTGGAGTTCATCATATGGAGGCGCATGCATTGGTTTCGAGGTAGTGAGTCTTGTCTGCAAAATTTAACTTTGTTTTTCAAATTCATTGCTCCGCTGACATCTCAGTAAATGATGGGCAAGTTATTTGATCAGTTTATCATCACACAAAGAAGCTTATGAATTTTTTTAGGACACTAGAAGTTTTGGCATGTCAGTTTGTGAAACCAGATCCAGTAAAACATGTTTATTTTTTCTGGATCTGTTTTTACAACAGCAGTTGCAACATTGTTTTAGAATTTAGCAGTACCTATTTATATTTTTCTGTTTCTAATGGCTACAGGCTTACCCATACATTGAACTAGATGGGTAAAGTAGCATAAGCAGCAAAAAGCTAAGTGTTTTCACTTCTGCTACTTCCAAGAATTGAACGAAATGCCACTCTGTAAAACCTACAGCTTGTTGTTTGAGCAGGAACATAGTTACAACTATAAACTATTCTGTGATGATCTGTTACCAAATGGATTCTTGTAATGAACTGATGTAAAATTCATAGTTTCAGTACTTAAGATTATTTTCAACATGTTTATGCTGAAGTCCTCATTATATAAACATGAAAAGAAGAGACTAAGAAATACGCTTCACCATAGTTCTAGTGACGGTGCATGGATTGAGTTACAGATTAATGTAGTTTGATTTTTGCCAGGTTAGTGAACAAGGGCCTTGATTTTCCATTTTTGGCTCTTCTAATTTCAGGTATATGCTAGTTACAGTATTACTTCTCAGCATTATACACCATAATCTAGTTTAATTAACAGTATTTGGAGTCCCAAGTTTACAGTTGAAAGCTATAATTGCAGTAATAAGCCCCTAGAAGGTCTATGTATCTGCAGTAACATAATCCGTTTGCTGTATTTCTATGCCAAGTTACTCATGAGAGAAGCAGAACTAAATTATAATGGGAACGCTGCCGTTCCTTTACTTCATTCAAAACATCAACTTTTATCATCTTGATATATGTGATTGGTACGGGGATAAAGATTTGTCCTGAATTTGCATTAGATATGTCCATGAGAAGCAGTAGTGGCACACTGACAGTCAATTATTAATGAATGATGGGATTGGGGACACAGGACATGTGGGTTTTATGATGCCATTGCTGCATCTTTAATGAGAGAAAGACGATATGTTACATACTCAATCCATGATGTTATGCACTGGCAGTACATATTAGCTATAAAGATGACTCATGCTTGGTGGTTACTTTGACTTTTTTTTGTTAGACCCTGTATATTAAAGAAAATTTATATTGGATCTATCCGAAATTGTTTTAGGAAAAAAAACTGCATATCATAAACCATATTACAAGGGCTTAGGAAGTATTTACAATGCGCTCCATCGCAACTTTATTAAGTGCTTAATTAGTAGTCCATAATTCTATACGATCAATTTACAAACCTATATTGGGAGCGCGTTTGGATCCTTAGCTCACCTAGTTTAGGTAGGCAAGATTTCACTAGCCTATTTGAGCTATAACCTACCGTGGCAAAGCTACTCCTTTGGTTCTGTGGCTAGCTAGTCCAACTTGAGCACGTTCAAGCGGCAGTTGGCAGGGCAGCAGCCAGCAGTTCAATTTTTGTTCGCTTCTTGCCTTCGAAGGAGAGCTGATTTGGCTCTCCCAATGGAGCAATGAGTTTCTAGCCCATGCAGGCTAGTTTGCTTGGCAAAGCCTGTTAATTTTGTCTACCAAACACCTGCCCTTGTCTAGCATGGCAGTATTGACCTTTGCTTAGGAACCAAATGCATCTATCACAACATTAATAATTACGACGCATCTCCATATCGTCAATACTAATGTTCATACTGAGACCAGAAGATAAAATTATTGTTTGCTATTATTTTTACGACATTGAGCTATCTGACCAGTTAATTTTTTTAGGAGGACACAATCTTCTTATTCTTGCTCATAACCTTGGTGACTATGTTCAACTGGGGACTACCGTTGATGATGCAATTGGTGAGGCATATGACAAGTCAGCAAGATGGTTGGGACTTGATATACGAAAAGGTGGTGGTCCTGCTCTTGAAGAGCTTGCCCTAGAAGGTGATCCAAATGCTATTAAGTTCAGAGTAAGTTTTCAGGTGTACTTCTTCCACGATTTCTGTAGAGCTAAATTTTGTTCAGATATCAGTATATGACTACTCTTAGGCTGACATATGTAGTTGACTTTTCTTTTTTATACCTTCAGGTTCCCATGCGACAACACAAAGATTGCAATTTCTCTTACGCTGGTCTCAAGACCCAAGTTCGGTTGGCTATTGAATCTAGAAATCTGTATGGGTACACATCCCTTTTTATTGCAATCTTAAGATAAATACTGCCTATGTGCTCAAATGGAACTCCCTGTTTCTTTCACATTGTGCAATTGGTTTTTTATTGGTATACCTCAGGTTCAGTGTTCTAGTTCGACAAACACGACTTCATTTTTAAACTCTCTATAGTCAATAGTGTACATGCCTTTTTTTTGTTCTATTTTTAATCTCTTTCGAGTAGTAGAATTTGTAAGTTGTAACATGAAACCTGTGCATGTGGGTGTGTCCAAACTCCAAAATTTAGTAACCCAGTGTCAAACCTGCAAAGTTCATTTTAGGAGAACCTGCATAGGCTTTTCACAATATACAATGATCTATCGTGTGAATGTTTTCTATGCAAGGGTTGGTATTGCTGAATTTGGAAATCATTTAAGTGTACAATGCTTTACCTAGATGTCGAGCATTCTTCTGGATCAGATAACAAAAACGACATTAGTGGGAAGAGTGATGCAATCGATGCTTACAACAAGATACATTTTTTTGCCATGGAAAATTGGAATCATCTTATATTCTTCTCACGCAGTTGATACCGTTGCATAAATTAAACCTTGATAAACTGAACATTTCCAACCCAACCATGAAACAATTAGGTTAAGTAAACAACTATAGGACTTTTTTTCAAACAAATGAGGGTATAAAATGCATGATCTTTTATATTGCTGAAAGAAGAATTTTCACTATTCTGAAGAGGCGTTGATGCGTGGCCTACGGCCTAATTGGTATTGATTGTTAACTGTGTTGTCATTTTAATATAGTAGATGCACAGATGGTATCCCCATTTCATCTGCGACAGCAGAAGACAGACAGTTAAGGGCGGACATTGCTGCTTCTTTCCAGGTTATACATTATGGATTGTATTCATTGTCCATGAGGATTCTGATAAATTTCTGACAATTTTAACTTCTGCAGCGAGTTGCTGTTTTACATTTGGAGGAAAGATGCCAACGAGCAGTTGAATGGGCATTGAAGATGAAACCTTCTATCAACAACTTTGTAATCCATATATTTTAATTCTGGTTAAATTTGAGTTCCTTGCATTTATTTATCCAGTGTGTTGATTGATTCAATTATTAAAGGTTGTTTCAGGAGGTGTTGCATCAAATCAATATGTTAGGACTCGCTTGAATTATATTGCCGAGAAGAATGGCCTACAGCTCGTATCCCCTCCCCCAAGTCTTTGTACTGACAATGGTAATAAGTGTTTTGATATGAGCTGTACATTAGTTGTACAATTCAACTATACTGCATATTAAAGCATCTAATGTTGAAAATCAACTTCCATGCAACTCAGCACAGTTCTTGGTTTTTCAATCTAGCCTCTAGGCTGTACTATTATTACCTTTTCTTTGAAGTAGGTGAACTCATTATTCTAACTGTTTCTGCCAATTTTACTCTTAGTTATTCCATAGTTCTAATAATAATAAAGATATAACAAGTCAGATTTTCTATCATGTTGTATTTGCATAGGTGTCATGATTGCTTGGACTGGAATTGAGCACTTTGTTGCCGGTAGATTTGACGATCCACCTGCTGCTGATGAGCCTGACGATATGCAGGTAACCTAACCAAGAAGATTGCAGAGTTGAACACAACCAAGTGCATACTGGATGTGTTAAAAAAGATTAAAAACATATAATTTATAAATTAAATGTAAATGGGCGAGTAATTGAGTAAGTTACACTGTAGAAGCTTCATTTTTTATTTTTGGTTGCATAATCTTTTGTAATTAGTAATCTATTTAACTTTGTACATCAGTTTCATCATATTTTTATTTAGTTACAAAAAGGTCTACTATTCAACTATTGCCTCAGTCTAATAATCTAATTTTCTAACCATATTTTTATTTAGTTACAAAGGCTGGTTTTGCTTCAGTAAAAGAAATAAAGGTTCAAGCAGCATTCGGAGATTAGAAGAACGTAAATAAGCAACCCAATGACAATAAATTCAAATATCCAAGTGGAAACTCTGAAACACCGGTACTTCAATCAAGCTGTGTATCCATGTCCGATAGTATCCGATACAGGATATGTACCTGATACACTTGATACATATCCTCAGAGTATCGGTCAAATAAATGAAACAATAATATAAAGATGGACAATTGGTGAATACATTTGGGACACGTTTGGGATATGTCCTAGCCCAGCAAGAAATAATAAGTGCCACCGCTCCCTACATCAGTGCCCACTGAGGGAGTGGTCAGTGCCCCGACCACGAGGGCTAGGAGATAGGCATAATGGAGAGATGCTTAGGTTAAGAGCAGAACACATACTCATGAAGTTAATTGTTGTTCAAACCGTGATACATGAACTATTATTTAATGTTTTAAAATACTCAAATGTATCTGTGTACCAGCCTATATCCGTCCGAAATCGATGCACATATCTGGATTGGTGCTGCATAGAGTGGGAATATTGAATAAACTATATGAACTTGGTTTGATAAATAAGTGTTCTTTTTCTAATCCCAAATAACTGCATTTAGCTCCATTGTTGAAGCTTGATAATTTAATCTTTGAATTTGGGGACTAGCAGCACCAGGCTGCCTAATTTTCTTAATGGAAGGCACTTTTGAATCAGGGCTATTCATGTCATGAAAGTGTTTTGTACTGAGAATTGAAATTCTGATGTAGAATTTACATGCCTTATTCTGGCTTGAATTTGGGGACTAGCAGCCCCAAGCTGTCTATTTTCCTTAATTGGAATGGAAGGCACTTTTGAATCAGGCCTATTCATGTCATGGAAAGTGTCTTCTACTGAGGCTCAGTTTGGCATTGCTGAACTGTGCTGCGCTAAACTTATTTTATAAACTGTTGTGGAAATATACACAAGGAAGTAGGAAAAAGTTGGTTAGCCAAACATGAAAATAGCGAAAAGTGGGTGAAAAAAAGGGATTATGATAATCCACCGCAATGCCAAACAGAGCCTGAGAACTGAAATTCTGATGTGAAATTTACATGCCTTATTCTGATGGTTCGCTATTATCCTGCCTGATTACCGTCTTCTCTGGTACAGTATGACTTGCGTCCGAGATGGCCTCTTGGTGAGGAATATTCAGAAGGAAGAAGTGTTTCACGATCAATGAAAACAGCTCGGATCCATCCATCACTTACATCCATGATACAGGGGTCTCTCCACAAGTAGCTTAGTGAGATCATTGGTCTTTGCTGCTTGCTGCCATTGAGTTCCACATCTTTCAGTTTTGGGATCATGAATAGCCCAGCTCACCTTTTTGTTGTTGTAGAAATGCAGTCATTAGCTACAAATGCTCGAGCTGGCGAGTTGCTAGTTTGTTCATTATACATTTGAGGAGCAATATATTGATCCTGTTCATATCAATTACAAGAAAATTATTGCATTGTTTTCTATATTTTGTATATTTCTTGCGCCTCTACTTAGTGTAACTTGTAAGCCCTTAACCTGGGATCCACAGAGGTTATCTGGCATTCTGTAGCGTGTTTTTTGTATTGCTATTTACAGGCCTTGATACCAGTGAAGGTTATTGACCAGAAGAAGGATCAGGAAAAGTAGTGCTGACTCTTCTTTATCTCAGTTCTCAACCTACATGCGAAATATCCCGGTGTGATCGACAGTATCTGCGCCCACGGTGGTAGCTGTACTACTACAAAAAAGTCTTTGAAAAACTTATGGTATTAATACATGTAAATATAAGTGTACATGTAAAAATCTGTGTAAAAATAACTTGTAGGTGTCTATTTTTTCTGTTCTTGTGTACAGTAAAAATGTACATGATAAAATTACACAAATTTTTACATGCACTTTTGTACTTACATATACTAATACCACATATAATGTTTTGAGAAATTTTCAAAGGTATCCTATTGTAGATATCACTGGTGGTACCCTTCTGTATTGTCTCCTATTCTTTCCGTCCTCAAATAAGCGTACGTACATCTAGTTTTTGTTCTAAGTCAAATATTTTAAAGTTTGACCAACTTCATAAGAAAAAAGTACAACATTTATGACACCAATTTAGCATCGCTATATCCGTTCTGAAATATAATTTATATTAAACGCAGCTCCTCTGATGTACAGCTGCTGCCGTGGGGGTGGCTAACGGGTGGGCCCGGCCCCATGTGTCAGCCACAGCGTCGTACGTCAAGGGATCCTCCTCCGTTTATATTGTACCGATTGATGTTGTATAGTATATTGCTAGTCTTTTCAATAAAACTGGTCAAAGTTTAAATATTTTGAGTTAAGACAAGAGGTAGAAGTACATTTACTTGAGGGAGTACCGAGTACTTGCCTAATTCTTCTTCTTTTGTTTCAGTGCTCCTTCGAAGTTTGAAGTTCTGTTTATGTTTAACTCTGTTACATGTAGGCAAGGATAAGGCCAAAAATAAAAGATCATAATGGGAAAATGAGAATATAGTTGCTTTGGTCATGGATTATCGTGTGCATCCAAAGTGACGAGATGATGATGGACCCTCATGCGTGCCACAATTTGATTCTCCACCCAGGGTCGGCACCTACAAAAGATGAGTCCCAAGAAACGTACAGTGGAAATGTTTGCTTTCTGTCGCCACAATTACAGAGGTTGATTTGTCCACCTCTCATTGGTGGCAACTGGCAAGGAAAGAAAAATCGTTGATAAGAATCTGGAAAAAGTTTGACGTTGCTTCGAATATGCTACTACAGTACTAAAATTTTGACTTGGATCCAGAATTACAATTTCCACCTATTTAATCAGATGACCGCTGACTCACTATTATAAAGATAATTTTGCCCCTACTAGCTGAAAGGACCACTTTGCTCCAAGCCTCGTGGAGCTCTTAACCTGTATTACAAGAGGTACTTATGTTTCAGAACCCCAAAGTCCAGGCCTCCGAGGCTACCTGTTTTGGCCGCTAGGAGCAAAATAATCTTCTTTCGTTGTGAATTCGTTGACCATGAAAATGTAATTTGACCACGTCAGGAACTGGTGGCTGGGTTTGTGCTTGGAGGACAAACTCAATCGAAGGTGGATCAGTTCACTCTCTAGGCCCTGCATCTGCATGATTGATTTGATTTGTCTATTGCTACCTTTTGTTCGGGTTGCAAAGTCATTCCTCCTCGCGCCTACCATAAGCGCTGGATGCCTGATTTAGCTTATTTGGTGGGATGTATAATTGCCTGACGTGGTGGCTAGCGAGCGAGCACACGTGTGTACCACGGTTACATATACGAGTACGTGTCACCTACAGGTCGTTGTAGTGCGAATTTGTTTGCGATATCATCAAGCAAGGACAGTTGGCACGGCGCAGCTGCCTGATTGTATGAAGGAGGAGACGGCACGCAGGCGCACCACGATTATTCGTCGCCCGCGAGAGTCAAGTCTCGGCAAAAATTGAAATCGGTGGAAGAATAAAAGGAGCATATGGTTGGAGGGCCGCCGCCCACGCTCGCAGGGCCGCTGCTTTCCATGGACCGCAAGCAGCGGCAGCGGATCCATGGAAGAAAGAAGAAGAAGCAAAAGGCAACACGGATGGCAACAGCGATCCAGGCGACCTGGCGACGGCAAAAAAATACGACCCCTACAAAATAACGCGAGCGGCTGCTGCCCACCTGCTCCCGTTGACCGACCCCAAAAGCTAAAAGGCGGCTTCTTTTATGTTGGAGGTGCGCTGCTGCAGATTAATGCGATGGCGTGGAGGGCACGCGCCGGTCGCCGTCCGCTCCGGCTTTTTCTTCTTTTCTTTCTCCGTAGCCATCGATCGATCCCAATTCCCAAGCACCGCCGGTGCGACGGCCGCGTAGTTTCGATGGGATTCACTGACACGAGTTTCTGGAGGAGCCAGGCCATAGGATTTAAACGCTTACACTGAGATTTCCCTGTCACGGGACATTGCTCACCTCGCTCCGCAAGAAAATGGACTCTTTTATAAGGAAAACAGTAGGTGAATTACCTACGTCCTGCAAACATATTAAAAAAACCAAATGCAACTCTACAGCGAAAGCCAAAAGAAAAGCAAAGAAACAGAAAAACTATCTAAATGAATCAGTCCATGCTTTGAGGCCAACTTGGCTTTCTCTTAGCTACATGGAAAACCGAGAAGAACTTTTCTTCGAAGGATCTCCTGCATACGTATAAGCTTGGCTTTTTCACCTTGAAGATTACTCCCTCCATCTGCAAATAAGTATACATTTGCCTTTGTCTTTAAGTCATAGTTTTTAAAGTTTGATCACTTTTTAAGAAAAAGTAGCAGCATTTATCACATCAAATTAGTATCACTAGATCTGTCTTCAAATATAATCTCATAATATACAACTTTGATATCACATATGTTACTACTATTTTGGTACAAAGTTGATTCAACTTTAGAAATTTTGACTTATGACAAAGGCAAATGTACACTTACTCGAGGACGGAGGGAGTAGATTGTTTCTAGCCCCCCAAATACACCAGGATGTGAGCATGATGGTCTAGATACCAAAAGGAACTCCCAGCTCTCTCTTAAACTCCACAATTTCATTGAAAGGATCACTTTGCAGCTGAATGTTGGGGCAAAGGTAATTCTAGCAGGTCTTAGCAAACTTACAATTAAAAAACTGATGATCTATGGTCTCAGATAATTAATAAAAAGGCATAGAGCACACAGCCACACAGGTGTATTCTGGCAGACATAAGTTCTTCTGTTAAGCCGCCAAACTATACGGTGCCACCCCAACTATCTACCCCCATGATGGGTACCAACCACGTGTCCCGTGCTACTCTCTCTCCTCGCTTCTTAATCTTGATTAGCAGATGATCGTGGGTCCCAGCAGTACCCGCTCGTCAGAAGCCCACGCTCCTTCTCTCTCGTACTCTCTCTCTCCGCGAGGCCGTCCTTCCACCTCCCGCAGGGATCCGGTGCCCCGGTCCTGGCCGCTGCCACAGCCCCCGCAAGCCTTCGAGTCGACCTCCCCCGCCGCCCCAGCCGGCGCCGGTCGCTGTCCCAGGCTCCGCCAACGCGCTGGCCGCTGTCCCTGGCTCAGCCGCCGCCCCGGACCGCGCGTGCGTGCCTTGTCGCCGCCCCTGCAGGACGCCACCCCCTCACCGTCTCCCCAGCCCCGCCCTTGTCTGCCGCCTCTCCAGCCCCGCCCGTGTCCGCCGCCGCGGCCTTGGACGTGGAAGCCCCCCGCGCCATGGAGGTGACGGAGATTTGTTTTCGATTTATTTTTTCTCCTCGTTTGAGGTTTGAGGATTGACCAAGTACAACTTGATTTTCGAAGATCGACGTGGACGTTGAATTTGTACTTGATTTGAGGTTTTTGAGGATCGAATTTGTACTTGTTGGTACCGTGATTTTGTCCTGGTACATGATGTACCCCGCTTCAATTCCTTTTTTTCTATGTTATATCCACGAGGTATTGTGTTTTGATGACTGTTTCGTACTGTGATTTTGTCTTGGTACATGATGTACTCCGCTTTGATTCTTTTTTTCCATGTTAGATGATTGGTACCATGTTTCGATGATTGTTTGTACTGTGATTTAGTACACGATGTACTGTTATGAATTGATGTATAAAGTCTTCATATGAGCAAGTACTTAGATCAGTTCTTCTTTTTTCTATCTTCATTGAAAATTGAGGAGGTACTTATCATGTAATGTGATGTAATTTATCGTTCATGAGGTACTTTTTAATTGTATGAGTTCGGAACTATCATGTACCTTGATGTATCTGTCATGTATCTTCATGTACTTGTCATATACCTTAATGTATCTGTCATGTGCATGAGGTACCTAAAAAACTGTTAAAATGCATGTGATGTACCATACGATGTACTTGTATCATAAGTTCATGTACACGAGATATTTAAAAACTGGTACGGTACAGTTCATATAACCTAATGTACTAAATATGTACTTAAAAACAGTTCACGTACCACAATGTACTTAAAAGTGGGGAGAAAGAAAGAAAGAAAGAAAGAGAAAATAAAAAATTGTCAGGTGGTAATAGTGTTAATCCTGCACTCTATTTTAAAGTGTCAGAAACTAACTAAGAGAGAAAAATGGGAGAAGGCCAAACATGTGACTACGAAAGAGGGTGCAAATACTTGGTGTGGCACGGCCACCGCGTTACTGTTAAGCCCATCCTTAAGAAGGAGCCAAAAGAAGAAACTGGACTCTTGGAACAGGCATTCAGGGAAAAACAGGGAGAGGAGAAAAGGTGACTTAAGATGGAGTATTAAAAAAGGTCGATAGTAATATTGTGAAATTCTTCTAGGCATTATCAAGCTGAACAGCTGATTGTACTTTTCAGAGTATATTCATTTATGTTCCATATGATGTGACGTAATTTGCATGTTTTAGCACGCTGTCGATACTTTCTTCTTCCAATTTTCTCCTTTGCTTCCAAGACCATGGCTTCCCTAAGAAGGTACTCCTCCAGCTTTCAGGAGAAGCCGTCCTAAATGTTTTGCTAGGGAGCTAGGGAGAAAGCAGCTTCACGGTTCGTAAAAGCCGAAAGAAGGAAGTCGAAGACCATTTGTATTTTTTACGGGGAACCGCTGCGGCTGTGGAGGCGCGGGAGGTCTGATGCTCCCATGTCATTGCCTCTCTGTTGGATCCGTGTTCATCTGTTTGCTCAGAGACATATTTCCATTACTTGTCGAACTTTTGTCTGGTTCTTAACAGACAATAAGCTAGATCTTTTTTTGGTTGTCGCGGTTATTTCGTTACAATTAAATTATGGTGGTACTTCCTCCGTCCCATATTAAATGTCACGACTCTATTTACATATGCATTATCTAAACACGTTGATAGTTGATAGTACGAAACAAGATTAGTGTAGGCCCATCAGCACCGGCAGACACATTCCACTTAGGAAGGCTAAGATTCGTCAAGAACGTTGTTTTTTTTGCACACATTTTTCTAGCAAAAAATTAAAAGACACGTGCAGAGCGGAGACGATATGAAACATAAACTACTTCTGTAACCACGTCTAACAATCGCAGCTAGTAACAAAAAATAGCATGGTGTGTCCTTTAAAAAAAATCAGCATCGTGTGTTTGGTATTTAATCACCAAGACACGGTTTTTTCCTGTGTGCACGCGCATTGAAAAAACGAAAATTACCTCACGAAACGGACACGCGGAAGGTGTGAGAGAGGAGCGCAAACGCAACACGGGTGCGATGGGTCTAGACTCTGGTGCGCGTGCCGGTACGCAACGCGCGCATAAATAGCTACTCCCTCCTAATTTCCGCCGTTTCTTCTCGTCTCCTCTTTCCTTTCGGATCAGGAAACTGTGCGTGTGCGTCCAGGAAAAGTTCAAATCGCGTCTCTCGGAGAAATTTCTGGGGCTGATCCTGTCCAGATCGAGCGGCTTCTTGTTGCGAGCAGACGGATCGGGGTTCGGGAGCCCTGTGGGTGAGGAAAGGCGAGAGATTCGGGAGATTGTTTGGCGAGGGCGGGCGGAGATGGTTGCTGGACCGGAGGTTATGCATCAGGTCGTTCCGATGTTGGAGGCGTCGTTCCATCGGTGCCCCTTGAAGGGGGGCGAGGAGGTGGTGGTCGCCAGGGTTGCGGTGTCGCCGCCGCCGCCGGTGGCGTCGCCTGAGGCGGATGCAGAGGTCGAACTCGAGGTACCCGATCTGGTGAGTTCTTGATTTCTAGATGTCAAAGATCTCTATTTTTATTTATTTATTTTTGGGTTCGTTTCGGTAGGAGTTCTTGTAACCTGGAGTCGTTGGTCTTGCGACTTCGATATGGTAAAGGTGGATCCTTCTGTGTCAAGATTGCTCGTGTATTGCTGTATATGGTGTTGTAGGATTCTGTAGATTATCGGCATACCTTTCTCATATCTGATTGCGCTAGCAACTTGTGATGCCTACATGTAACAAGTAACCTTTCTTGTGGAATTGGTACTAGTCTAAAGTGCTCATGTGGGGATTGAAGGAACTACTTGCTTAGGATGCCAAAGGTTGAGCCTTTCTCTTGCTGCTTTGTAATACCAGCGGGGAATTGGAATCACAGATGGACAGTGGAATCTTTGGATAGGTGGTATGATTCGTCGGTGCATATTGATTGTTTTTCTACACAAGATGGTATGATTCGCTAAGGCTTTTCGTTTTTAGGATGTCAGGTTTATGCTATTTTGACCACTGATGGCTTTTTCTTTGGAATTACAAGTTTGTAGGTTGTTTTATCAACTCAGTATTGAAATGTTTGTTCATTTACCTCCATGACCAATTGAACTGGATTGAAATTTAGACACTGAACCCTTTGAGTGATTGAGCATGTGATGGTTGGCAACCCAAATGGTCATAACTTAACTGAAGATGTGATTCTTTCCCCAATACATTGTTTTCTGGAGGGTGTCCTTGTTGGTACATGTGACACAGCATAATTAACTGTCATCTTCTAAATGCAGGAGCGTAAGGCACCTTTGGAGACACTACAGTTTGTCCCCAACATTAGATCTGGTAGCTTCGCCGACATGGGACCTAGGCGGTACATGGAAGATGAACATATCAGAATTGATGATCTTTCTGGTCATCTTGGCTCTCTGTTGTTGTGCCCAGCGCCTAATGCCTTCTATGGGGTATGCTTGACCTTCTATCGATGTCTATCATACTAAGATCTTCTGCACCATCTGGACTAAATATGTTGTTTGCTTTTAGGTTTTTGATGGCCATGGGGGTTCAGATGCAGCAGCCTACATGAAAAGACATGCTATGAGGTTGTTCTTTGAGGATTCTGAATTCCCAGAAGCAGTGGAAGAAGATGAATTATTTTTTGGATCCGTTGAGAACTCGATCCGAAAAGCATTCTTGAATGCAGACCTTGCTCTTGCAGATGATTCGGTCATCAGCCGATCTTCTGGAACCACAGCTCTTACAGCTTTGATCTTTGGAAGGTAAGGTGAACATGCAATCTTCGTGACACACCATGCTGTTGCATAAATGCACATGCGTGCCAACATCTGTTTTCATCCTATCTTGCAGGCAGTTGTTGGTTGCCAATGCTGGGGATTGCCGTGCAGTTCTATGTAGGAAAGGCACAGCTGTGGAGATGTCTCGTGATCACAGGCCAACTTATGATGCAGAGCGCCAAAGGGTCACTGAGTGTGGAGGATACATTGAAGATGGCTACCTTAACGGTGTACTCTCTGTGACCCGGGCTCTTGGGGATTGGGACATGAAAATGCCGCAAGGCTCGTCGTCACCTCTGATTTCTGAGCCAGAGTTCCAGCAGACCATCCTCACTGAAGATGATGAGTTCCTCATTATAGGCTGCGACGGTATATGGGACGTCATGACCAGCCAGCATGCTGTGAGCCTAGTCCGCAAGGGGCTCCGGCGGCATGATGACCCTGAGAGGTGCGCAAGGGAGCTTGCCATGGAGGCGAAGAGGCTCCAAACCTTTGACAACCTCACGGTGATCGTCATCTGCTTTGCGTCTGAGCTCAGTGGGTGCTTGCCGCCTTCAGACCAGGCGTCGTCCAGAAGGATGAGATCTTGCAAGAGCTTGTCAGCCGAAGCCCTTAGCAACCTGAGGAGATTGCTGGAATCTGATGAGTAGACGCTGTAGGCTGGCGATGTAGAGTGTACGGCTGTTTTTGCGCAGCCAGCAATTTTGTAGGGCATTTCTCGGTAGCTGCTGCTCTTATTTTTGTTTGTTCACTGCTATTTCGGTGTACATACTAAACCGGTTTCACGTACCGTTGATTAGTTCCTTGAGATAGCGAGGACTTATTTCAGTGAGTGACTCCTTCCAGATTCCCTGGATTACCAATTTTCTATTTACGGTTTACGATTCTACTCTGGCATACGTTTTCGAGATCATGGCCCGACGTCATTGTACGGATCATTGTACTCCGTATTCCTTCCGTCTCATATTAGTTCATATTAATTGATGCGAGTATTCCTTCCGTCTCATATTAATTCATATTAATTGATGCGAATTTAATACAACTTGTACAGGATAATACTTCAGCAGATTACAGCTTCTACGAAACAGAGGATAGAAACGGCCTGAAAGCGTTAAGTTTTGACTTTACACAAGAAATGAATAAGACTGCCTTGAGTCATTGACCTTGTTTCAATGTGCTTTTATATTTCGGATTTGAATGAGTACACGCTAAAATATTTTTGGGTCACGTCGCGTTGCGTGTAGGGATTGTTGTTGTTGTTTCTATATACTCTGACAGGAGAACTGCCCTTTGTGGTATAACATATGAATGGTCCCTTGGGGGCAATGGTATTGACACAGCATCGTTAAGCGCCGGACAATTGGAGAGATGGAGTCGTCGCGGAAGCCTCGACTGTGCGTTACCGGAGGTGGCGGGTACATCGCCTCATGGCTCGTCAAACTGCTCCTCTCCCGCGGCTACGCCGTGCACGCCACCGTCCGCGACCCACGTACGTCTGGTGAAAGTCACACACCTGCTCTCTCGCTGCTTTCCACTTCCTCTTTATTCTTTTGTTCTTTTTCCCAAAACATAAAAGTCATGGTATCTAGCTAGGATGCACAAAGGTTTTCAAGAGCTAAGTTGTGTCCAACCCTAAGGAGAAGGGTGACCTAGTGACTTAGTGAGGGTGGAGCTATGCGCTTGTGATTATGTAAGTGAGGGGTAAGTCTTATTTCACCTGATTTTTAAGTAAAAGGATAAATCTAAATTGACAAATCAGAACCATTGGATTAGTACCCAGATGTCATTTATTGTTACTTGTTTGTCATTTGTTTTGAATCTTAAAGCACAAACTATAACGTCCGTTGAGGGATCAACTTATCTACTAAAAGTTAGTCGACTTAGATATCATCGTGTTATAATTTCCCTTTCAGGTGATCCAAAGAATGCATGTCTGAAGCAGCTGGACAAGGCCCAGGAGAATCTGCATCTGTTCATGGCAGACGTGCTTGACTACGACGCGTTGACAGCCGCGTTTGCCCGGTGCGAGGGCGTCTTCCATGTCGCCTCTCCCGTGCCCATAGACAAGATGGTTGATAAAGAGGCAAGTACACCTTACGATGATTGTCTCCAAAGAGCAACACAGAAAATAATCAGGACGATGTTTGGCATGAGCTCATTGTCAGTTAGATTATGGCTTTACCAGTGCTAATCCTCGACTCTTATTATGCATCGAAGGAAGTACCTTTTATGTTCTGAGAAAAAGGAACTCGAAATGATCTTGCAAATGATTGTCCTAAACTCAAATCGTACGTGCGTGCAGAAAGAGATGATGGCCCCTACTGTCAAGGGCACCATGAATGTACTCAAAGCTTGCTCGGCTATGAATGTTCAGAAACTCATCGTGGTGTCTTCCGGCGCCGCTGTTACTTTGAACACAAACTGGCCGCAAGATAAACTGAAAGATGAGAGCTGCTGGTCGGACAAAGACTTCTGCAAGGAAAATGAGGTCAGCAACGCTAGTTCTAAAGAGAGAGATTGAAATCGGTCATGCAACACTTGCCGACATACCGATGTGCGTCTCAATTAGTTTCTTGATTTACGTAGAAATCTATTGTGTTGGCAGATCTGGTATGCTCTTGCCAAGACTGAAGCTGAAGAGATGGCCCTGGAATACGGACAGGAAAACGGATTGCACGTGGTCACATTTTGCCCTGGTGCTGTCTTTGGCCCTCTGCTGCAGCACGTCGTACTCAATATCACCACCAAATACCTTCGCTATATCATTAAAGGTTCACTTCTGATCAACGATATTCTGTTTTCTACAGTATTTATCTTCATTTATCACAAGTATATACTCCAACTTTTTGATGGAAGACAATGCACAATACATCAGTACTACATACAGTCTCCAGCAGTCCAACGAAGTTCAGTAAAAATGGAGGTGTTTTTCTCTTTTTGTTTCTACCCTGCTGTAATTCCATTAGTTGTATCCATTGCAGGAGGTCCTGACATAATAAACAACAAATTCTGGCCTATAGTAGATGTTCGCGATGTCACTGATGCGCTACTCTTACTCTACGACAAGGCAGGATCATCTGAGAGATACATATGCTCGTCGCACCAAATGGACATCAAGGACTTGGTGAATTTGATGAAGAGCATGTACCCGAACTACAGTTATGCAGACAAGTAAGCTCTGTCATCATCGTCGTGCTTATTTTTCACAGAGGATTTTCATTAACCATGTTTGTTTGATATTTGCAGATTGGTCGATGTGGATTATAAGCTTGCGATGACTTGTGATAAACTGAAGAATCTAGGCTGGGAGCCGAGGAAGCTGGAGGAGACCCTCGCGGATAGCATAGTGTCGTACGAAAATGCAGGAATCCTTGGGGATGTGGATGGGGAACCTTGCCGGGTTCCGTATTTTTACCGTATGCCGCCTGTCCTGGAATGAGCACGTACGCTACTGTTGACCTGTGGTGGTGCCGTGGTGTTTCTGCATTTTGCTTGAAAACGTAAGTCACCGAATATGTTTTGCACAATAAGGACGTCAGTGTGGGTGACGCTTTATGTGTTGTGCGTTTTGCCTGTCTGTGTAGTGTGTTCTAGCTGAATCTGTGGAGCCATGGCATGTACAAGTACCAGTATGTCTATGTGCAGTCTGTACGATTACATGTATATCGATGAGGTAGGCGGATTGAGCTCTTCTCTTCTTCTGTCCGTCACGGCATCATAGGTTGGGTTGGGTTGGGTGGGAGCAACCAGCCCAGCCCGGGGAGAACGTGTTCGAAACTTTGCCAGGGCCGGTAACACCAGCCGGTCAAAACCACCACCGAATGGCTCTCTCTGTTGCCTGCCTACACTACACTGCAAACTGCATGTCACCTGAAGACTGAATGATTCATATTCTCTTCTCACCGTTGAACCAAGAAACCACGAAGCAGCCCCAAAGATCCAAACCTCAACTCGAGAGAAATTGAACCCACTCCAAGGACGACTCATCATCCATGGCCATCGACGCTCAATTACACTGGCAGCTCCTCCTCTGCGTCGCCATCGTCGTCGGCTCAGTCACGGCCTCCTTATGGACGATCCTCCGGAAGAAGAAGAAGAAGGACACGCACGCAGACGCAGTGCAGCCTTGGACCGATGGCGCCGCGTCCGGTTTCAGTTCTTCCACCGGAGCAATGTGGAGGAGCGGGGTGCACCCGGCGTGGCTGCTGGCGCTCAGAGCCACCGCCACGGCCGCGCTGGCCGCCGTGCTGCTGTGGGACCTGCGGACCTATGACCCCACCATCATGATGTACTACACAGAGTAAGCGTCGCCTCGAGACAGTCCATCCATCCTAACAAGTACTCTGACAGTAGATTTTAATCCCATGAGCTAATCTGTCTGCAGATGGGTCTTGTCACTAGAGATCGTCTACTTTGGGGTACGTTTCCTGCTCGCTCTATTCCTGCATCAGAACAAAATCAGTGTTGTTGCTCAGGTTCCAGGGGGAAAACATATGCGCGCAGGTTGCTACTCTGTTTTCTGCGTACGGATGCTTCGTCCACACAGAAATCTTTCCGAGCGAACAGGCGAACAACGAAAGTTTGTTGCTCTGCAGTAGCCCTACCGAGATCAAAGATTGTGCTGACAAGGGAGCTGGACGGTGTTTCGCACGCTTCATGCAGATTGTCTACCAGGTTGTTACTTGTTAACTTGTTATTACGACTGATGTAGAGTTGATAGTTCCAAGAGCTCCGGATTCATCTTTCAGGTCTGGCGTTTCGCTGGTCGATTTTGCAGGTCTGCGGTGGCGCGGTTGTGCTGACGGATGTGGTCTTCTGGGCTATCATAGTACCCTTCATCTCATCAGCTCATTTCAGTTTCAATGCAGTGAGTCATGAACTCATGATCCAATTATATGAGTAGTTTTTATTTAAAACAACTAGTATCAACTAGTACATCAGCTATTTTAGCCTCTTCAGACAATAGTTGAGTTTACTTCATTTGATCACAATCCAGCTAATTATAAAAGTAATCTTCAGAACCTAATATACGGATTTGCAGGTCATGGGCTGCATGCACTCTTTCAACCTTGTGTTTTTGCTGGCAGAGACTGCTCTTAACTGCCTGGTAGTAAAACCGAAACAAACGAAAACACGCCTATTATTATCTTCAGGCAGAAACTAAGGCAGAATGTAATGTTATCATATTGTGATTTTTTGCAGGCTTTCCCTTGGTCCGGAATAGCCTATTTCCTTCTCTGGACATGCTCATATGTAATCATACAATGGATTGTGCATGTCTGCGGCTTGACATGGTGAGAATAGTGTTTTGGATCGATCTCTTAAATCCTGAACGGTTTTTTTTTTCAAAAAGGAGGAAATAGCCCCGGCCTCTGCATCAATCGATGCACACAACAATAATATTATTAAGTCAAGTATTGTAACAGCATCTACAAGTACATCTCAAGAGTGCTAAAAAAAATAAAGGCTGAAAAAATCATCCATAATTTCAATTTATCAGTCCATATTTTTGGATAATAATTAAGCTGGGTCAAAACATCCATCCAAGGGAGACTGGTGCATGCTCAACCTGTCAACACTTGCCTAATCGACGTAACTCCAAAATTTATCGTCATCTATCTCTTTTTATGGAGTTTCAATCTGAAATACAGCATAAATAAAATTATATCACCAGTTCTTAAAGTGACTTCAACATTTACATCTTTGTATTTAATTTGGTGTAGGTGGCCTTATCCATTTCTTAATCCAACAGCGCCCTGGTCACCATTGTGGTATGGCAACCGTTATTGGAATTACACTTGTGTTCATTTCATAATAGTTTTTTTTCAGAATGAATTCATAAATACTCCCTCTGATTCTAAATTCTTGACTCAAATTTGCCCAAATATGAATGTATCTATTCTTAAAAAGCGTCTAGATACATGTAATATTTAGACAACAATTTAGAATCGGAGGGAGTAGTTTTTACTGATAGGGATTAGCCCCAATCACTTAGGATGGGCAGAGATTTTAGTTCAATTTCCCTACCTATCTGCAGAGATTGGACCTAATCCTTATATCCAGCACCAAGGTGATCATTGAACTTTGTTCTGACAACGGTTTGAAATCTGTAGGTATTTCTCCATGGCATTGCTTCATCTTCCTTGCTATATTGTGTATTGGTGGATTGCAAGTGTAAAGAACAGGTGTCGTCCCTTGATGTTTCCACAATTTACTGCGTGATCACTAGTGGTTTCCAGAAAGACCCACTTTTAAAAAGCGGGCTGCTAACTTGCTTCATTTGTTAATATAACATGTGATCATATAGTAATTCTAGAATATCCAAATTGATGCTTGAGCCTTGCTAGCACTTTCACCCTCGTCCTGAACACCATTGCCAACGTCTTGCCGCTGGTGCTTGACTCCAGGGTATTCAAGGCCTTTTTCAGTAGGTGAAAAGGTTTTGAGGCATTCATGTATCAAGACTAGAGTTTGGAAAATTTCAGTTATAAGTTGGACATTGACTAGAAATTTTGAAATATCGGATTGCAATATTTGTTCCTTGAGTCAAAAAAAATATCTTAGTTATTAGAACTCTGATTTTTACTGCCATGACAGACACGCCACAATATTTGATTTTGGGTCACTAGTTTGTGAGATGAAAAAGATGGTGGTGGAAAGCTGGATCAGGAGTGCCAGATGGGGGCATCGAGGATTCTCTGACTAAGTCACCTGACTTTGAGGTGACTAACATGTGACTCCTACAACAAGTTGGTCTTGATGTTAGCCACACAAAATTAGGTGACTTAAGCTAGAAAATTTGCGCCTAGTTAGACATTGAAGCGCATGAAGATATTGATACAAGCTACTACCACAAACCCATAGTCCAGGTGCGGGCACCCTTTATCGATGTATCAGCTGCCAGTGGGAACGAAAAGCTCTTCACTAAATTCACGCTGTCCGATGAGCACCCGCAGAGCATCAAGGGCACAGTAGCACGTGAGGCGGCTTGCCAATGCCTTGTCGAACCACTGCTCACTGCACGTCGATCCTCACCACAAACAACTTCATGCATCTGGCAGTATCTACTACTGAGTTACTGAGTTAAGCACGATAGCATGTCAACGACATCGAAAACGACCATGCCTACATCGTGTTTCCCACAGACTATCGGGCGCGTATGGACCTGCCCGTGCCAGACAATAACCTTGGCAACTGCGTAGGCTTCGATGTTCCTGGCCTCTTCACCATGTGCTCTATGGTTGGCATCGCTGTCAGAACAACGTCGTGCGCCAACCAGCTTCCGGGTGAAGGTGAGGCGTGGCGGTAGTGACAGAAGGAGCATCAGAGCTGAGCAGGAGCCGCACCCAGATCGACTTGTCTCTGCTAGGTCACTCGCTTCGGCATGCACCACCATGTGTTCTGCTGCCGTGTTGGTGGTTGTCGGACGAGAACGGCGCATTTCCGTGCTCCTAATCGATTCCAATAGAGGAGGGAAACTCCATGGGGATTTGGGCAAAAATCCACTAAACCAAATTTGCTAAAAGCCCTTGTGATTTGTATTAGTGGCCATGTCAGCCACCACGTGTCCATTTGACAACCCACACCATGATTTGGACTTGCTAAGTTCGGAAAATCGAGATGCCAATTTACAAGTTTGTTGACTAAACTGTTCTCACGTGTCAACTTTATGGACAACCAGTGCAATTTCCTCTGCGTAAAGAGTTTTTTTTAACATCAAGACACCTCTTTATTGATCCTGAGTAAGAATGGCATCTTCTATTAACATATAAACAATCGAAGCAGGGAGATCATCAAACGAGCTACTAGGGCCTCCCAGGCGTGCAGTCCTATCAAGCTCGTGTGCTACATTATTCGCCTTCCTCGGGCAGTGCTCGAACTTGATTTTAACCAACACGTAATCTTGTGGTATAAAAGCAATCATCAAAGATGGCTGCAGGAAGTCCCGGTCGAGAAGTTACCAGCCTCAAGCATTATGTTCATTACCTCCATCTTGTTGGAATTGAGAACGAATTGATTGCATCGAATCGTTAGAGCTAGATCGAGGCCTTGTCTATGTGCCTCGGCGTCAGCGGGAAAAACATCTCACACCACTGGAATGTTTGAGCTTGCCGCTGCTATAAACTTGCCCTTGTAGTCACGAATTATGACCCCAGTTGATCCACAGAGATGGTCGTTGTCAAATGCCGCATCGGTATTGAGTTTCACAAATCCTGGGAGGTTTAATCCAACCATGGCGTTTGATTTTAGACATCTTAATCCTACATCAACGTTCCCTGCAAGCTGAGTAGCATGGGGCGCATTTAGGTCCTTTTAGGCCAGTGACAGGCCCAGCTCATCCATCCCATCGGTAGAGGGGCAGTCCTGGTCCATTCGCACACCTTAAACCAGACCCAGGCCACTAGTACAAAGCACGAACCAAGACACAGCCCCTAGGAAAAGACGAATTGAAAAAACGTAGTGCAAACCAAGAAGAAAGCTATCCCATCGAGTGTTGAACCGTCGCAGTCATGGATCAAAAGAAAAGGGAAGCTAATCACGGAGACTGTCGGCCAGGCCATCTCCTAGACGACGGATCCCAAATCGTTATACTTTGACTCGAGAATCCCCTTTGCCTTCTTGACAAAGAGCACGCCCACAGCAACTTCCTTCTTCCCTTCGCCAATCCCGTAACATTATACATATACCACCTTATGGCTTATACCCCGTACACAATAGAATGCTTGCAGTTCAAGAACACGAAGAAGGGAATGAATAGACTAGAGAGTGACCGGATAGGTCGTGCGCCACCACACGCTCGCGTTCCGGGACAAGTCTTTGACCACGCCAAGAGACAAGAAGGAAACATTCCTGGAGCTGTGCCGTATTAGTTACTACAGACAGAGAACGGAATGTGTTCAAGGTTCAGCTGGCGCAGTCCTGCACGCAACTTGGATCAATTTACTGGCTGTTCCCGAATGTGGGTCGTGTGTGCACATGCCCCCGCGCCGCGCGTGTACAATTCTTTCTCACGTTTAATGTTGTTGGTCTGTTGAGATTGGGCTAGATTTGATCCTGTCAAATTCCTGACAATGAAGAAGAAGCAAAATAATAATCCGTAATGACAAATACAATGTCGCACAGATTAGTTGCAGGATGTGCAGCTAATCAGGCAGAATTATTAATTTTAGAGAGGCTTGTTAATGGATCGACAATGGCATGGCATGCATGTTCTCATGGACCAAAACGTCAAGATTTTTATTCCAAGTATCAAATTGTTTTGCAAGGAGGATTATTCAGACTAGTTAAACTACAACTTATCTCAAGTGTGATACAGTTCATCGTGCCAATCATCCACCTCGAAGGGCTATCTAGATAGCCAGTTCCGTAAGCAACCTGTTAACCAATATAAAAACGTGCAGTTGTTGGGGAGCAGTCCATGGAATCGCGTGGAGGCCATACGTTGGATCAACTACTACTTGCCTAAATAGTATGCACACGTATCTTCTTTCTTCCGCCTCGCGATATACACGTCAGGCCACATGTATCTCGCAAGATGTTAATAGCTCTTTTATGAGTTAATTAAACTTAAATGAATTATTGTACCCGGTATTTTCCACGGATAAAGTAGTATATACATGCATGAAGTAGATATGCCACTGGCCGGACAGCTGCGCTGATCACTGATAGACATGCATGCTTACGGTAGTTACACGATGACTATATTTACAGAGGTTCCTGAAGACTCGTGACCTGTCGGTGACATTGTAGATTTATGAGATCGTCAATAGGTTGAGTTTTTAGGAGATTTTAGAACGGAAGACGTACCCCGTGTTTGTCATGATCGATCGAACAACTAATGGAATAAATCAATGTGGAGTTAGCAGATTGTCAAGTTTTAAAGCGAATTTAAGAAAACCTAAGGTTTTGGGCTCATTTACTCATTTTTACACAACGTTTTTTCTTTTTTTGAGGGACACACCACATTACGCAACGCTTCTTTCTTAGCACTTCACAGTACGGGCATGTTCAATTTATAGCCAGGCTATACCTGACAAGGGCAGGAAATCAGAAAACGGCACCATAGCCCAATCAAACAAGACATAGGTAGTCTAGCTGTAACCGCTGGACAACGATTTCTATTTTCCTTTTCCAAAAGAAACAGGAATTGAACTAAGCTACAAGAGTAGGTTGTGGTGTTGTGGTCAGATCGTGCCATTCCATTTAAATGTTTTTTTTATAAGATCATCCCAATTCGTATAGTTTATACTACTTACTTCTTTTGCTGAACACTTCTTATCTATATAGTTTTTTTGGGAGAGCTATGTCCCGTTCGCCAACATTTAGCCAAAAGAACAGGTGTATCCAATATAACAGACGCGCATCACCGAATGATGGACCAACGACCCTAGCGAACAAGACATGGGGTCACTGGGTAATACTAGTTCCGGCGATTCAATTAAGTAATGTATTGCAAGTTCTCTAATCAACCCCAAAAAAATCTTCCTGGAACAAATATGAAAATTGAGACCTATAGGTAAGCTGGGCTATAGAAAAAAATTGTAATCGTGAAGTTCATCTAGTTATAAGAGTAAATTTTGCAAAACAACACATTTTTGTGGCTAGGATTTTACTGAACCACAATTAATGCTAATTTTCTCACACAACCACTACTCCTGACACATATCTTCTAAAAATATCCAAATAAATGCGTTTTGATAGCGATTTCGATAAATGGCACATGTAAGTGCCATGTCATCTCTTAAAGAGCTTTTTGCTCAACCTGTTCTTGACCTCCTCCGGGTACGAAATTGGATAGAGGTTAACGAGTCGGGTCACTGATCTGGCATCTTTTTCATGTAGACACTTAAAGGGCCACACATGTCGAAAACACTGTTAAACCCACTAAATTTGGAATTTTTGGGTTATTTGAGAAGCCCTGCCTCAAGATTTATGGTTCTGTAAGAGTATTAGTATCAACTCTGGTTCCATGAAATCCTCTCCACAAATGTGTGATTTCGTGAAATTTACTCTAGTTGTAATTATAAGAAGACATGGGGCCAAAGAACCGAGACACCAAACCTATTACTGAATTGTTCCAGGAACCGAGACACCTGCCGTCACCGTGGGGGGTGGGGTGGGGGGTGGGGGGGGGGGGGTTCCCTCATTTTCGAGAAAAAAAATTGCCGCTGTCAAGCCGATCGCAAAATTAAACCAAAGGGAAGTATTAAAGTATATATCTAGTCCCACCAATGACTAAACGTACAACCATGCATGATACCACCGGTAAAAGATTACTAAATTATTAGAAACATCTGGATTTTTTTATAGTATTGACATAGCAAAAGGGTAAATCTATTATATCGTACAATTTCAGATAAAAAATGTTTCTTTTGGAGAATAGCTGCTACAGTCAAACCCTTGTGGCTGGCTGAAGAGTTCTTGTCTAAATCTCGGCTCTGCTTGCAAATGACGGCTGACTCGGATCAACATACAACATATAGTACAGGTATAGTACAGGTTTATGTGTTTTTGGCGACGACGGGCTTACCGTGGAGGTGGCATCCTATGAAACATGTGTATTTGGTTTGCTATCTAAATATACCAAGCAAATTTTTTGATCATTGGTATTTGTTTGGATGATAACCAAATATTTGGCAAGCCAATGTTTCATAGCTAACTTTAGTTTTTTTTTTGCCAAAGTTGACCAACTCATGAGCTTGCAAAACCTTAACCAATTATTTGGCTAGCCAATTTTTTGGTAAGACTAATTTGGGTTAAAACCGTACCCTAAATGTCTCTCACTCTGTCTTCGTCCTAAGATTGGCATCGTGGCCTACTCCATGAAGGTATCTGTTCTCGTAGTTTATAATTTTGTGTTTTTGATCTTCTTTTTTGTCGGTTTGACTATAAAGCAACATTTTCACGGTCTATGAAGTGAGGGGCGTATCCTCGATGGCAACGCAGCCAGTGATCTCGCGTCCCACTTGATGGGGTAGGCATCTTAGGACATCTCCAATATGAGGTACTAAGTAGGTACTAGTCCTACGTGGCGGAGAGATGAAGAGAAAAAGTTAGTACTAGTTACTTGCAGAAGTAACAGTTTGTGCATGGGTACCAAGAATGAAAAGAGAATGACATGTGGGTCCATTAGAAAAAAAAAAGAATAAAGAAAAAAAGATGAGAGAGATGAAAATTAGTAACGGCTTGCCATTGAAGATGCCCTTATATATGGCTCTCCAAACTATGTAGTTAGTCCAACTTGATCAAATCAGTTTCTTCATCAAAGGACATGTATGGAGTAAAATCAGAAGTCCAACTTTTACTTTTATTGGGATTATTGTTGGTATTCGTTTCAGCATTTTCGTCCACAAGCCATGCCGACGTTATAGAAAAACATTTGTTTTCTCAGCATGTGCGTGTTTTTGTTGAAAGAAAATCTAAAATAAAAGAGAAAAATGAGTGGCACGTACTATTCACTGAAATCTTTCTATCCTTTTTTGCTCTTCTTGATACACTTTCCGGCCGCTTGTTTCAGTTTGGCAAGGTAGTTGATCAAATCATACCCTCGCGCGTGCAGGTTGTTTGGCTTACGGTCAGGCTGAGCTTACGTACGGCCCTCGCCGCGTCACCATCCGGTGAGATCGCCCGGCGGTGGCCTGAGAGGCTGAGAGGGTGCCTCCTCCACATTTTTTTTCCCGCCACCACTATCTCTATAATACTCCGTAACAGCTAAAATATGCATCCACCTTAACCGGATCAACAATAATAGACTGAAGTAGTACTATATCATCACGGGATCACCATGATCCCGTTGGGCTCTCCTTGTCAGACCGAGCGCCCATTCCTTGAAATAAAATAAAATTTCACGAACCGTTAAAAGACTAAAACCTGGCGCCCTATATAATCCCCTCCAACCTTGAGCTCAGCACATCACACCACAAAGCAGCTAACAAGCAGAGCTTAGCTAAGCTTCTCTCCGATCAACAAGCTAAGCTAGATAGGTCGCGGCGTAGTTTAGTCGCGCCGATCGAAAGTAGGATCAACGAGGACATGAGGCTCTCGGTGGCTCTCCTGTGCGCCCTGGTGGCCATCCAGGCGGCGCTCCTTGTCGCGCCGTCGGAGGCCGGCGAGTTGCAGGTCGGGTACTACGACAAGAAATGCAGGGGCGTGGAGAACGTCGTCAAGTGGCACATCATCAAGGCCCTCAAGGTGAACCGCCGCACCGGCGCCGCCCTCGTCCGCCTCCTCTTCCACGACTGCTTCGTCAGGGTATATGCACATTCTTTTGGCCTTTGGGTTCTACTGATACACCTGCACGCAAGTTAATTATACCGTGGGCGCATGGCTTGTGGCAATTATTATGCGTTTATTTATTAGTTAAGCCAAAACCTCAAAAGCGATGAGTACTGACTTTGTAACCTGCATTGCATGCAGGGGTGCGATGGCTCTGTCCTCCTTGACGCGTCCGCGGAGAACCCTCACCCAGAGAAGGAGGCCGCGGTGAACATCGGGCTAGCCGCCTTCGACCTCCTGGAGGAGATCAAGGCGGCCGTGGAGCACAGATGCCCCGGCGTGGTGTCCTGCTCGGACATCCTCATCTACGCGGCCCGCGACGCGGCCAGCATCCTCAGCAACGGGAACATCCACTTCGACGTCTCCGCGGGCCGCCTCGACGGGCTCGTCTCCTCGGCCCACGAGGCCCAGCAGGAGCTCCCGGACTCCACCATGACCGTGCAGCAGCTCATCGACAACTTCGCCCGCAAGGACTTCGACGTGGAGGAGCTCGTCATCCTGTCCGGCGCGCACTCCATCGGCGTGGGCCACTGCTCCTCCTTCACGGGCCGCCTCGCCGCGCCGGCCCAGCAGATCGACCCGGCCTACCGCGGCCTGCTCAACTACAAGTGCGCCGGCCATGGCAATGGCAACCCGGCCGTGGTCAACAACGTCCGCGACGAGGACTACGAGGCCGTGGCCAAGTTCATGCCGGGGTTCACCAGCCGGGTGAGGAAGATCAGCGACTTCCTGGACAACAGCTACTACCACAACAACCTTGCCAGGATCGTCACCTTCAACTCCGACTGGCAGCTGCTCACGCAGAAGGAGGCGCTGGGCCACGTCCGCGAGTACGCTGAGAACGCCACGCTCTGGGACGGGGACTTCTCCGAGTCGCTGCTCAAGCTCAGCAAGCTGCCCATGCCGGCCGGGAGCAAGGGCGGGATCAGGAAGAAGTGCAGCATTGTCAGCCACACGCTGCCGTACTGATAAATCGTAGAGTACGTGCAGGGTGGCGGGACGGCGGGCGAGAGATGGATTCATGGAAAAAAGGAGCCTGTTGCGTGTGTGGACTAGCTTGGAGTTCAATAATGTCGTGGATTGATTGCTTTGTCGACGCTCTATCCATTCTTTTGATTCCCATTGGTTGTACTTAACTTGTGTGTTTCTGATCAGCTCTTTTAATTTGTTCTACATAATTATAAATGTATATTTGCAATAAAGCTATACGTTCTTGCAACTTATTGGAAACAAATTAATCACGCACCAGAGCTAAATGTTAATCCCTCCGAATCATAACAAGTGTTGCTGATTTTGTACACTTATTATGAATCGGAGGGAGTAAAAATTAGGTCCATGTCCACATGGGAGAGGCTCATTCCCCATGACATCAAAGCTGCCATTGTGCAAATTTCCTATCATGTCCATTTCCTATCCTGATGTGAAGCTGACTGAATTTACATTGATCATCTGATCAGTATATCAATTGTTTATGCTATCAACCAATATAAACAAAGGCATATCACACGTAGAGCAGTTAGCTACATTGTCTCTGTACAAGCTTAGAGTTAAAGCTGAAAACAATAAATTTGGTAACTTATTGGATCGTGACAATGCAAAAGTTCCAGAACCTGGACTTGAGCTCACATGAGACAGCATGCACCTACCCAACAAACCCTACCAACCAGATCCAGATGACATCTATGTTTCATTTAGCTAATTCGAAGGAGATGTGCAGTCGCCAGATTTTGGGATCGGCGCGGATCCTCCTTTCCATTTTTCTTTCTTCATTCATGCATGTGGACTCACTGTTAAGACCCTGTGAATCGTGATGCAGACATTTCTGTATGTAGGCCACACCCCGCAACACACCACCGTCGTGACACGTGAGCTACAAACTTCTGTCGTCCCTGATTCAGGATAAATTCCTTTTCTGGTTCGTTGTTATATTAACCAAAACCGGGTGCTCGATCTAATAAAGATTATCCCCGATGCAAACCAAGAGCACTTACGTAGATACCAACAAAATGCAAAATGAAATGAGGATTGAAAATCTTCATTCAATTAAACAAGTTACAGTTTCATCTGTTTTTTTTTTTGAAAATCTGATACAACCAAATCAAACAAGTTTCATCTGATTTTTGTTGGAATTTATTTTTTTAGGGTTCTGCGTATTAATTTATTCACTCTAAAAATTCTCCTAGAGTATATTTGGAGTTTTTTTGAAGCTTTTTCTAAAAACAATGTAGGATTTTCAGAAAAAGAAAATCCTTTTCCTTTTACCACCTCTCATCCTGGCCCGAAGCCCAGGGTTGAGCTTCTCTTCTCCTCTCTGGGCCGTAGCCCACCTCTACCTCATCGTCTCTGGACTCTCTGGACCACCTTCTCTACCTTGGTCCACTCGGTCGACCGGCCTGCCCTGGCCCAGGCGAGCGCCCCTCAGACACTGCCGCCGCCTCATTAACGGAAATCAAGTCACTGAGTTTTCCGGCCACACGAACCGCAGACATAAAACAAACCAACCTGCCCGCTCGCTCTGCCTACGGCCGCCGTCGGCCGATTTCGATCCGGCGAACCGGGACGCTGGAGGCGGAACTCGATCTCGCCTAGCAGGCTCGACCGGACGACCGCACGTGAAGAATTTCAGCCATCATCCTCGTCCTTGGCATTGGCGCTGGATTTTTCTTCGCCCGTCGGTGAGTTTCTGTCCGTTTCCTTCCACCGGCAGACTAACTAGCCTATCTGCTGGACATGCTCGGCCGGCCGATATGATTGATAACGTTGGCCACGTCACCCGTGAAGCCAGTACGTTTTCTCAAAGCTGCTTCTTAGTTCCAGAAAGTAATATCAAATCAAAGTTCCAGAAAACTGGTTTTAGTATGTGACTATGTGAGGCGCATGATTGCGATCCTTGGGCTGACAAGAAACAGATGCAGGTCGCTAGCTAGCGCGGATGCACAGAGAAGTTGCCCCACCAATCGGCTTTTAGTTTGCGTCCCAACCGGACAGCAGGAAACATATTTGTCGTCACGTTTTCAGGTGCCGGGACATATTCACCAAAATATGCTCCAATGATGAGGCTAAATTGACACCACTGATTTCGCTTGGAGGAGGCACAGAATCAGGTTGCGGAGTCCGTTGCCAACTTTAAGTTAAGAAATAAGTTGCAGTTGCCAACCAAAGGTTGTTTAGTTGACGAGGCAAAATGAATTTAATATACAGTATATATACACGGTGCCGGCTCAGCTGACCGTCATTGCGGCGACTTTTCAAAAGCACATTTTTTTTTCACAACACCAATTATAGCCCAGTCGATCAGACGCATATACAAATACGCCCACATAGCATACATTATGATACTTACACACGTGTACAGAATGCAAAGCCTCAAAATTGACAAAGTCACCGCTAGCTAGAGCCCTCATCGGCAAGAACATCTTCTGCCAATCGAACGATAAACATTCTTTTATGAGAGATATAAGAGTGTCAAACCTGAAGTTTGATCTTCGCTAGGCTAGGAGGACAACCACTCACTGGCCATCCAACCAGGTGTTAGTTTATCTCTCGAAACACCATATTTGTAGTTAACTGAAAACTATCTTGCATTAAAGTCTTTTTAAAACTTTTTCTAGAATACAAGGTTCATCCGAATTCAGCAGAGCAACTACAAATTGAGCTTAATAACACGTTCTTGAATTAGCATATTATGAATTTGTAACAGCATCATCATGCCCCAAAACCAGTTAATGTTAATCTGACTAATTCAAACAGCACATTTGACAGGAAAGGCATTATATGCACCCAGCATTCCGGTGCATTCTCTTATGGTGAAAAATTAGCTAGCTAGTACACCATCCTTTCTAAATTATAGTAACACAAAACACATATTTCAAGATTTAATTTTGATCATCAATTAGACAATTAATTGTATAATTAATATATCAATTATCTACTATAAAAATTATATCACTGAAAACTTCTTTTATATGCGAATTTAGTGGTATAATTTTGAAACAAATAAACCATATTTAATTGGTCAATTTGATGTTCAAAGTTGAATCTAAAATACGAGAGCGCCATATAACAATGGAACTAAAGGAGGGAGTACCACCAATTTTTAATGATGTTTACTTAGTCTTGACAATGATGTAATTAAGATTCAAAATGCATGAGTTATAGGGAGCACAATAATTTAAAGAAGAGATTAAGTAACTAAATTCCATTCCAAATGATTAATTAGCATGAGGTCAATATGCAGGCACACATACATTTTAACGGGAAACAAAACGTCAATTAATAAGGACGGACGTGCATTTATGTTGTCAATGCCACAACCCACAACCGAAGTCGTTATAGGTCAAATAGTTTAATTAACACACACCGGCAAACTCTGTACACATCTCAGCCAACAAACATACAAATTCAACCGGCAGTCGGAACGGTGGGCATGAAACTATGTCAACGCCAAGATGCCACTTGTGATCAATTAGCCGGGATTGATGCTCCCATGATGTTAGACAACAAAAACTGGCCAATATTCTTGTGATCATTGCCCTCCAAATATTCCTCAAATCTCTGCATATACCTCTGCTTTCTGTAGTTGTGTCTATAAATACACATCCTGGCTAGCTTGTCCATCACATCATCAGCCGGCACACATCTTCCCTTCGATTCTTGCAATTCCATTCTCTTCCCAGTTGTAGAATTTTAATTTTAGGAAGATAAGCATAGCAGGATGACATACCGGCACCAGCTGCTCATGGTGTCCCTCCTGGCTACGCTCATGACAATGTCATCTGCAGATTTGCAGTACAATTTCTACGACTCGTCATGCCAGAACGTCGAGACGACCATCAGGGGTGTCGTCCATGGCATGATCGACGCGAACTCCAGTGTTGCTGCTGCCTTAATTCGCTTGTACTTCCATGATTGCTTTGTCATGGTACGTAATGACTCGTTTTTGTATAATATACTTATCCTTTATTTGAATGTCCAGATATGCATCGTTGGCCACTAACATATTGCAAATATATTTATATGATGAGCTGAAAGGTACTCCCACTGTTCAGATTAATTCTTTTGAGTTGAAAAAGGATCAAATGTGTCACGGAACCAAGAGACAAAATAAAGAGTGATATGCTACCGTACTTAACTATACTGGGAGTAATATATCATTTAATCTGAGAAAATATAAAAGAACATCAATAAATTTGAATATGTCTTATACTATTATGAAACAAGATGGAAGAGAGCTTATACACTTTATACAGAGAGAGAAATGGAGAGAATATTTCTTTTGTAAATATACATTTTATAGCTTACGCAATTAAGCACAGTCTAGCTAGATTCTAGATCAGTGCACACATATCTATCTTTTTTTTCAAAAATAAATTTTACTTTGAACCAATAGCGCTTTTGCTTTTAATACCAACATCAGGGCTGCGACGCCTCCATCCTCCTGGACCCGACCAGTGCAAACGGCTCGCCAGAGAAGAAAGCCATCCCCCTGGCCGAGGCTGGGTACAAGGCCGTGGACCAGATCAAGGCGGCCGTCGAGGCCTTGTGCCCCGGGAAGGTCTCGTGCGCCGACATCCTCGCCTTGGCCGCCCGCGACGCAGTCCTCAAATCAGCCGGCTTCTACTACAACGTTCCCTCCGGCCGGCGCGACGGCAATGTGTCCACTGCCTTCTCCGTCTTCACCAACATGCCGTCGCCGTTCTTCGGCATCGACAATCTCGTAGCCAGCTTCGCCCGCAAGAATCTCAATGTCGACGACCTCGTGGCTCTGTCCGGAGCGCACGCCATCGGCGTAGCGCGCTGCTCCGGCTTCACTAACCGGCTGTACCCGAACGTGGACCCTACGATGGACGCCAGCTACGCGGACAAGCTGAAGATCACGTGTCCGGGGCCGCCGGGACGCGACGTGCCGGACAACCTGGTGAACAACAGCGCGGTGCCGTCCAATACGTTTGACAACCAGTTCTTCAAGAACGCCATCGCCAAGCAAGTGCTCTTCACGTCGGACGCGGCGCTGATGACCCGCAGCGACACGGCGGCGAAGGTGGCGGAGAATGCTAATGGCCTGACGACGTGGAAGGTGCGGTTCGCGGCGTCGATGATCAAGATGGGAAACATCGAGGTGCTCACTGGCGCGCAGGGGCAGATCAGGAAGTCTTGCCGCGTGGTCAACAGCTAAATCTACGGCGCGTGAATATAAACGTCCAGAAGCGTACTGGACAGTTTGCTGATTCTATATTTTTTTTTTTACATTTCATTCTACCTCGTGTAAGGATTATTGGAGTTGCAATTACTGTGATACTGCAATGTGTCTCCCGATCCTTTCTTCTCGTACGTCTTCCCTGCAGTGGTCACGGTCGTGACAGATACATTCCCGTCAGATGATCAATGTGTGCATGTTTTGGATAAAGAACATAATACTTTATCAGTGTCTGCGTTCAAAGATCACAATTCAAAAGTACAAGAAGCTAAGTTTCACACCATCTACGCTAGAACAAACTCAAGCATTACATATCAATATTGTGATTATAAACCACAATTCACACCAGGATGTAAATCCCCTAGTACACAACTCCGACCCCCTGGGACAGCTACCGTCCGCTCCTGTACTTGGGTGCTTGCTGTCTTTGCAAGGACAACGGCTACAGCCTACAGCCAACTTTCAGCGGACTAAAACATATCACCCAGAATAACATCGAGGATCGATGATCGCATCGGGATCGGGGAAGGTCTTCTTTGTTCGCCGATAACTAACCGGGTGACCCACGAGTTTCCGCGGCTAGGCTCACTACAGAGTTTTGTCGCAGTTTCAGCGAATTATAGTTTGAATCTATCTCCATTAAACAGTTTATTGGTTTCTTTTCCTACAGTGT
This sequence comes from Brachypodium distachyon, assembly GCF_000005505.3. NCBI lineage: Eukaryota > Viridiplantae > Streptophyta > Magnoliopsida > Poales > Poaceae > Brachypodium > Brachypodium distachyon. The sequence continues at coordinate 9,595,114 of NC_016132.3, read as the reverse complement.
TAATCACGGACTCACGGTTATATATGTGTGGACTTCTATCCGGATATCTTGTTTTATTTTTATATTTTTTCTATCTTTAGATCTGAAATGTTATAACCCAGACACACCATGATTCAGGGTGGAAACGCGAGACATGGTAGTTTAATTTGCGCAAACTAACTCAAATCTAGGACAATGACTGAAAGGAGGTTTTGAGTATGCTTTCTTGGTGTTTGTATGTTGACTTTTGGACGTCAAGTGTGTAATTTCAGTGGAGACGGATTACCGATTTTTGAATATACTATATTTACATTGGCACATAGATAATCGATTTTTTTTTATATTTTTCCCCTAGCTAGCTAGGTGTTCTATCGATCGGATTCTAATGCACTAGCAACTGACTCCGGCTCGGGCCAGCTTGGTCCAGACGACCCGGATAGCTTGATTAACCAGAAGGCTTAATTCCGCGCGTGTCAGAAAAACAAAAAAAAAGGTTTAATTGTTTCTCTGAGAGCAGCTGCTCTACAGGACAAAGGCCCACAAACGGATGGCCAGATTTCGCCCGAGTACACAATTGAACAGTGCCAAGGAGGCGTGAGAAGGTTAGTCCGCCTTAAGAGGAAAGAAAAAGATAACAATATTTAAGAAGGCAATGTATCCTTTGAATCTGTCCAAGCACGTGTATGCGTGCATCCTTCCGTCCTCCTGCGTCCGATTGAGATTACACGCTTATCGCTTATTTCGCTGCACTTTTGTCCTAAGACGCCTGTCCCGGGCTTTAACTAACTATGTACGAATTAAAACATAAAGAAAACTAAACTTGGAACGGAAAGTAAAGTAAAATGGTTATAGGTGTAGTTTTGCATGGATTAGAAGAGAGATATAGTATTATTACGTATCTTTGCAATTAACAAGACACATTAAAGCTTACTGTTGATTAAATCTTACAATATAGTTTGGCTGTTAAGTAAAAAAATCCACCCCCAGGACATCAACTGGAACACTAAAATTCACAAGCTTACAAATATGATGATATTTTGGTTCTCAAATACAATGGATTATATATTGCCCAAATCCACACCTGTGCAATGATCCTAGCCCCAATTTCACAATGCGGTATAGGTTAAACAACCTAAGAGCAATTACAATAAGATGAACTATAAGACTTTAAATATTATAATTTTTCTTAGTTGGAGGAGAGAGAAGAGAAATAGGCTAAAAGCTAATAACCAGCTGAAGTACGAGGTCCTAGAAACTGTATGAGACTGCAATGTGGGCCAAATATTAATGAAGTGGTACATACATAAATCCAACTACTATAACTATTGCACTATCTATAAATGACATAGAAACAAATTATAGTCAGCAGTTGGATATACTATTGTCCTTGCTCTAAGCTCGGTTTTTGTTTTCTTATGGGAGGGGGGTCTGTGCAAAATTTCAGGTATTCCAAGGGACGCACTGCAGCCTGACTATCCTCTGCCAGGGAGGCATAATATGGCGGCCAATTGTAATTTGGACTGTATAAGCTCCAGCATGCCAAGTTGTGTGTGTACAACGAGCAATTTGCAAACTGGTGTAGTAAATTGCTCCTACCGGCCAAATTGATGTACCACTAGTGTTAGTATCTCGTTAATAAACAGCATATGCATCATGTTGTCAATGCCACAACCGACGTCGTTGTAGGTCAAATACTTCAATTAAGACACCAGCAAATTCTATATACACAGCTCAGCTACTATACAAATTCAACAGGCAGTCGACACTAGCTAGTAGCCAGGCATGAAATTGATGTCAACGCCTACACACTTGTGATCAATTAGCTGGATATGCTCCCATGTTGTCAGACAACAATAACTGGCTAATTTTCTTGTGATCATTGCCCTCAAAATATTCCTCAAATCTCTTATTAGTTTAATTTACTTCAAGTGCATTAATTCATTACGTGCATACATCTGCGATTTGTTGTGCCTATAAATACAGCGAATGGCTTCAACCATCATATCATCAATTGGCAAACATTCTTCCCTTCGCCTTCTTGTTCCCTTCTATTCCACAGTTAGAACTTTAGGAATATAAGCAGTGTGATGAAGCTGACATGCCTGCGGCTGCTCATGGTGTCCGTCCTGGCTACTCTCCTCACGATGTCATCTGCAGATCTGCAGTACGACTTCTACAACTCGTCGTGCCCAAACGCCGAGACAACGATCAGGAATGTCGTCTATAGCCAGATCGACGCCAACCCTAGTGTCGCTGCAGCCTTAATTCGCCTGCTGTTCCATGATTGCTTTGTCAGGGTATGAAATGACATTTTAGTAATTTTATTTATATACTTCTTTGTTTGTTTATTTATCATTTTGAACATTATAATATACTCTAACTCTTCGTTCTAAAATATAAGACGTACTTTCTCCTTTTCATAATATAAGATGTATTTCGTGTGCATTGACCAAACTTTTGAGTAAGTATTACTGCATCAACGTGAGATATGTGATACAAATCATAACCATAAACAAATACCCTGAATATGGATATAATGATATTAATTTTATAAGTGATAACCATAGAGAAATTTGAAAAGGAGATAGTGGTAACCGTAGATACAAGTCAAAAAAAATACATGTCATAAATAAATACTTATGTGATACAAGTCATAACCATAGAGAGATTTTTGGTCAAAGGATAAGTCAAAAAAATAGGCCTTATATTTTGAAATGGAGAGAGTCTACTTATGTTGACTAACAAACTTTCTTAAATTTGATCATATTTAGAACACAAAATATCAACAACTACCGTCTCATATAGGATCATTAGATTACTTGTAAGATATATTTTCATTGTATCTTGATTTAAAAAAGTATATATGTTGATATCTTTTGCAATAAGTTTGGTCGAATTTTATATATTTTTTAACGGATCTTTTTTTTTTGAGTAATTTCCTACAAAGCTTGAAAGAAATATATAATTGAGAGCACCGTTAGCTCACGCTTGCTTTGGGACTATTTATCTCCGTTTACTCACTCTACTGCAAAACGCGCGTACTCCATACAAGCAGAGTCTACATTTAATAGGAGTAGCATCTTTTTTCAACGAAAGAGAGGAAGAATTGTTTTGCTTCGACCTATAACAGCTTTGCATTAATAGGGCTGCGACGCCTCCATACTCCTGGACCCCTCCAGTGCCAACCCATCGCCGGAGAAGTCAGTCATCCCCCTAGCCCAAGCCGGGTATCAGGCCGTGGACCAGATCAAGGCGGCTGTCGAGGCCGTGTGCCCCGGGAAGGTCTCCTGCGCCGACATCATCGCCTTCGCCGCCCGCGACTCGGTCAACAAATCCGCCGGCTTCTCCTACGCCGTCCCCGCAGGCAGGCGCGACGGCAGCGTGTCCACGGATTTCTCCCTCCTCACCAACATGCCGTCTCCTTCCTTCGGCATCGCGGATCTCGTGGGAAGTTTCAAGCGCAAGAACCTCGACGTGGACGACCTCGTGACACTCTCCGGGGCGCACACCATTGGCGTGTCGCACTGCTCCAGCTTCACTAACCGGTTGTACCCGAGCGTGGACCCGGCCATGGACGCCGGCTACGCGGCGGACCTGAAGGTCCCGTGTCCGGCGCCGCCGGGGCGCGGCGTGCCGGACAACCTGGTGAACAACAGCGCGGTGATCACGACGCCCATGACGTTTGACAACCAGTTCTACAAGAACGCGCTCGCCAGGCGAGTGCTCTTCACGTCGGACGCGGCGCTGATGACCCGCAACGACACGGTGGCGAAGGTGACGGAGAACGCTGCCGACCTGGCGGCGTGGAAAGTGCGGTTCGCGGCGTCCATGGTTAAGATGGGGAACATCGAGGTGCTCACGGGGACGCAGGGACAGGTCCGGAAGTACTGCCGCGCCATAGGCAGCTAATTAAAACATTACTGTGCACGAATTAATATACGCGAGGCAAAGCCTGGTCTACCTTTTGCTGATAATATTTTTGTATGTCTTTTGCTGATAATGTTTTTTTATACATTTCATTCTACCACTGCCGGAAAACCTCCTGTTGCCGGAGGCTCCTGTCTTTGCTGGAGTTAAAGTTACTGTAATATCTTTTTTAGTTTTGTTTTCAGGAACTGTAATATCTCCGGTTAAATGACTTTTTTTTAGAGGAACGGCCAAAGCTTTATTACTCAAAAATTACAGGGATAGAAATGTTTGCTGGTGGTATAACGACCAACACTAAAAGAAGTAGCTAGTCGAGCCAATTTATGAGCCTCCCCGTTAGCTTCACGCCGTTCATGACCAAAAATGGTCTCTTGTAACTGTAAACGTCTCACCGATTTACCTCGAAGGATCATGCCATACGAGCTAGAATAGTTCCCACTATTGATCTCCTTCACCACTGTCAAACAGTCCGAAGCAACCTTAATTTGCTAGGCGTGCACATCCACTGCAAGAGCCAAAGCTTCATCACATGCAAAAGCTTCCAGAATTTGTGGATCAGATAACTACGGCCGAAGCGCCAACAAAAGTGCCCAGCGCATCACGACACATGGCCGCAAAAGCTCCCTTCGGACTGCCCCTGGCAACAGCTGCCAGACAAGATCCGGGGCTTTGTGGCCGTGCGCCGCCGTCCTGTGTCCATGGCGCCGTGCCTGCCCGTGCCGCTCTACGGCGGGCCTCATGGCCCAGATCCATGATGCTCTGGCGTGGGCCGGGCGAGACCCAGCGTGCCATGCTGTGGGTTCTCGTGCACTCGCCATCGTCTTCATCTCCCGCCATTGATCTCTGCCCCTGCCATCAACCGCTCCTCCACCATGCCATCGCCTGGGCCGGTCGCCGCGCTCACGCGGGACGGGCGGGATGGGGTACAGGGGCACCTGCGCCCTGCTGCTTCCGCCCGAGATCCTCTGCCGTTGTTGCTGCCGTCCCAAATGACCTTGCCCTCTCCTTCGTCTCCAGCGTTCTGCCTACACATCTGCCAGTCCGGGTGCTGGTATCACAATCCCCTTTCATTTCATCATCTCCACTTCACAAATTCACTTCGTCCTCATATTGCGATTTTCCTGATGTTCACGTTGATTAGAGTGATGCTGCATGCTCCTCTTTTCTCTTCTCGTCCCTCCATCCGTCGGCTATGGCTTTGCCATGCACGCCGTCGGTAACCATGGTTGGCAGTTGACAGCTGTGGTGGCGACACCGTTTAGTCTAACGGCTGGTGTCGTGGTTTGTATTTGGAGGTCTCTATACAACCTGATTGTTGTGCTCCAGGATCCATGCATGGTTCTGCAGATGGCTGACATGGAGGCGACATCCTCCTATCGGAGATGGCCGCGAGAGAGTATGTGTGTGCTACTAATGGTCGATCTGAGATACATCCACCTCTAGCTAGCTCCTACAAACTTTCAACAAACTTTTGCTTGGTTGGTTTTGTTGTCTTCTTTTAGTCGTCGTATGTGCCATTCTTTTACACTCCTCGAATGGGTAAACCACCCTCTTTTGGGGAGATATCTTTCGCTAGTGGCACTCTTCGAGAGCATGTTTTCATCATGTCGCTCTTCTCCTTCTCTCGAAAAAGTCACCCTCTGGTGGGGGATTTGCGCGACATTTATGAGTGCTCGATGAGTCTCCTATTGTTTTCCCCAATGATGGCATCGGTGCGGCTTACTGATGATGATGCTTTGGTTTCACCGGCTTAGTTGTCATGCTTTGGTTTGAGCTCTCTGGTTATGATCCCCACTCTCTGGTGCTGCCCGTGACAATCCTCCTCCTGTTGTTCGTGATTCCCTGTTTGTTGATTATAACATAACATATGCTGCATAGCTTAAAATGACAGTTTGGTTGGTGAAGTAATCACACAATAATCCACCAGGAGGACTTGACTGATAACATCCCTCATCTCTTCTCTTCGTTTATAGCTACTGATAGTGACCCTTTTATTGAGTGATAAAACTCCCACTTGTCCCCCCCAAAAAAACAGGAACTGAAATCTGGTCATTTAGCCGATCTGAAGGTTTAATTCATCCTGCCAGTTCCATCCAACGGCACAATTGTCAATATGTCGCAACGACTATATGTTTGAAACGTGCGCGTTGCATCACTGGCACATCTTTAAGCCCTCGTGGTCGTGGAGCTGGATTGCGCGAAACACTACTACACGAAGAGCTCGCGGCAACGGATCTAAAAAGAAATAAAGAATGAGATCGCAGCTTTAACTCACCGGTTATAGTAAGGATCAAGAACCCCATTCGAGGACACAGGAGGCGCGCATTCCAAGGTCAACTCCAACTCCTTGCTGTCTTGCTCTTGTCTGTCACTCGACGGCACGCACACAGTACTGTTAGTACATACCAGTTCAGTTCTCCCGTTCGCCACGTTGTAACTCAAAGATCGACTGATCCAGGCATATAAATAACCGCTGTTCAGGCATCCATTAATTACTGACGACTACACTGTAATCTACTCGAGCTCTACAGAATCCCAAGATCGAAATCGATCGAGAGAGATGAGCGGAGCACGTAGTGTTGTTGTTCTTCGTCAGTTCCCTGCTTCCGTCCTTGTGCTAGCAGCATGGATCGTGTTCTCCGTCGCTTCTTCTGAAGCGCAGCTAGAGGTCGGGTTCTACAACAGCACCTGCCCGAGGGCGGAGAAGCTCATCCGCACCGTCGTCCGGGCCGCCATCCGCCGAGACCCCGGCAATGGCCCGGGGCTCGTGCGCCTCTTCTTCCACGACTGCTTCGTCAGGGTAAATTCCCACGGCGTGCATCCATTCACGGCCAGCTTCATTTTATTTGTAAGCAAGACTGACTGACACACGCTTTGTGTTTTCTGTTTGTGCACGCACAGGGGTGCGACGCGTCGGTGCTCCTTGACGACGTCCCGGGCAGCACGGGCACCGTGGAGAAGATGTCGCAGGCGAACAACCCGAGCCTGCGCGGGTTCGGCGTCATCGGCCGCGCCAAGCGCGTCGTGGAGCGCCGGTGCCGGCGCACCGTGTCGTGCGCCGACATCCTGGCCTTCGCGGCGCGGGACGCCAGCTTCGTCATGGGGTCCGGCATCGGCTACTACGACGTGCCGGCGGGCCGCCGCGACGGCCGCGTCTCGAACGTGTCGGAGGTGCTCAACAACCTGCCCCCGTCCTTCTTCAACGCCTCCCAGCTCGTGGCCAGCTTCGCCGCCAAGAACCTCACGGCCGACGACATGGTCACGCTCTCCGGCGCGCACTCCTTCGGCCGCACCCACTGCGCCACCATCGCCTTCCGGCTGTTCCCGCGGCTCGCGGCGGACATGGACGTCTCCTACGGGAGGTTCCTCCGCAGGCGGTGCCCGGCGGCGACGGGGGGCCGGCGGGACCCCGTGGTGGAGCTGGACCCGGTCACCACGCTCCTGCTCGACAACCAGTACTACAACAACGTGGTGGCCGGCAAGGTGCCGTTCACGTCGGACGCCACGCTGCTGACCCGGAACGACACGGCGGCGCTCGTCGGCCTCTACGCAGGCAACCGGACGCTGTGGGCGACGCGGTTCGCGGACGCCATGGTGAAGCTGGGCAACCTCGACGTGCTCACCGGTGACCAAGGGGAGATCAGGAAATTTTGCAACAGAGTAAACTAGTGCATGCATCCCACTGCTGCTGCGTCAGTGCTAGTAGGTTTTTTTTTATTCGTTGTCTTTGCTGATCAGAACGATTCATTGACATTGTGCTAGTTGCTTCATACACTATGATTTCATTGTGGCTGCAATCGGTATCGATTTACTACACCCCTAACTGTGTGTCAAGTTACAAACAACACGTCATTTGTAAGCATGGGCAAGACTGCCGCGGAAACGAAGACAGCCTCTGGAGTGTGGATAGTCCACGCAGGTGACAGAGATGAAACTGACAACGAGACCCAACCAGTGCCTCTCTTTCTCTGACAATCTGAAGAAATTAAAGGAAAAACGCAGTTGGGCACGTGGTCTAACCTGAAATCAGCATGTCTAGCGAACCTCCGAGAGCAACACTTTACATTTAAACTCTTGTTGGACCTATTTGTAATTTATTTAATGTTGCATGACATTTACATTTGCATCCATGTCATGTCATCTCTATTTTTGCTTCAAAATTTGAAATTTACAATTCAACCTGTTGTTTGAATTATTGTTGTTAGAATTTGCTAGAAGATTCAAATAGGAATCTTCCCTCTTTTTATTTTGGAGTTTTAAATTTTTTTTTACAAATGACATTCAAATGGGTTTTGTTTTCAACCTTTAATCCCATTTGAATACTTCCAAATATTAGTGCCATATTTGGAATCTACTATTTCTCGGCTCTTCAAAATGGTATTTGAAATTTGAATCGAAAAACTATTTGCAAAAGAGAAAACAGAAAAAGGAAAAAGGAAAAAGAAAAAGAAAACTTACCTTTCTTACCTTAGGCCCGAGCCGGCCCAGCAGCCGCCTCGGCCCAGTCTCCCGCGCGCCCCGCCGCCTGCTCGGCCCCCGCTGCCGCGCGCGCCGTCCGCTCCAGAATGCGCCATCTCTCACGAGCCCATCTTCCACCTCTGCTTTTCTTCCTCCTGGCCGATGGAGCCCGCGTGCCATGTCGACGCCGATAGCGACCGCTGTTCCACGCCGCCTTTATAAGCTGCGCCGTGCCTCCTTCCTTCCCCAGCGCAAGGCAAACCCTAGCTAGGGTTTCCTCTCCCTCCTTCTGCGCCGCCGCCGTCGCCTTCTTCCCGGGCCGTGGACGTCATCGCGCCGCGCCGCCGCCTCCGACCGAACCGCGACGAACCGTGCACGTCACCGGCTGCGCCTCGTCGTCCTCTACACATGCGTGCAAGGAATTGGACCGGGATCGCCTATGTCGCCGCCTAGTTCGTCTTCCCCAACTCCGGCCGCCGCCACTTCTCCAGCCAAATTCCGGCGAGTCGTCCACCAGAACCTCGTCAGCTTCCTCCTTCATCCTGTACGTGAGCTCCTCTCTCTCCCACTTCTTTCCGCACGCGAATTGGTGCCACGTAGCCTTCTAGCCACGCGCACGCGCTCCGGCTTGCCGCCGGCGAGCTGCTGCTCGTCGTCGCGCCATCGTTCTCGCTAAGGACCGTGTGGTGGTCTTCGTGCCATCTAGTTTTACTCCGCGCGCCGCCGCTCTTTCCGCCGCTAGTTAGTTCCTCCGCCGCGCCGTGTGGTCACCGCCGGCGAGCAGTTGCCGTGGCCGCCGAGCGCGCCCGCAAGCATCTAGCTTCGGTTGGTTCAAAAGGACACACGCCCTTGATCTGTTGAGATCCGAGTTCTTACCGCGGTGACTTGCTTCCTCAGCGTTGGATCTGACCGGCGCGGGTTCGAGTTCCCCCTCGCGCAGGATAAAACCCCCCCTTTTTGGGTTTTCACCGGCCACTGACACGTGGGCCCCACGGACCCACCTGTCAGTTTCTTGGTGCACCGCTACACCCGGTGGACCAAGTCCATGCGCCGGGTCTGTTGTTTTTTCTTTTTGGTTTTTGTTTAAATTCCAGAAATGTGTTAATCTTGTTTAAATCCTAGTAAATGCATGCTAAATCCAAATTGGGCAAACCATATATGTTTTGGAATCACAAAAATGTAAGGAATTTAACTGTGCTGTCAGTTTTCCATTTTGACGTTTCAAATTTCAAATCTGTCCCAGATTTGAAATTCAAACATATGAACTTGTTCGGTCTCTATTTTAAAACTGGTAGCTCATCTGTAATTAATGTAAACACCAAAGTTGATCCCTGTAACTTGTAGAACACAACAGCATACTTGGTTAGGCCATTTGAGTCCTTTAAAGCTGCTGTTTACTTTAATTAACTTTGTTGCTAATGGAATCAATTCGCTTACATATTGTTGCATCATGATGTCACATGCCATTTTATGTTGTATTGTGCATTGCACCTATTGATTGTTACCTTATTGTGAATTCGGTGTTTTGGTTCTTTACGATAGCGAGTCCGACTCACTCCGTCGACGATCCGGGTTCCCACACTTCTTTGGACCCCTTCTCTCGGTGCCCAGCGACCGAGAATTCAGGCAAGCAGCCATTCCTTGAACATGTTGTTTATACCCAATGCCTCTCTCTCATTCTTGCACTAAGTTACGTTCTCGGTTATTGTCACGATGCCTCTAGGATTACAGCTTTAGTCAGCCCTACTCAAATGCCTGTTGTCTTGTTACTTGTCCTATTACCATGTCACATGTTTGTTTATTGCCCTAGTTGGTCATTAGAAGTCTTGCTTAGATTGCTAGTCTAATGGCCTTACTTGGGTTACACAATTGCTACATCCACATGCTACTTTCTGTATTTAAATTGCAATTATTAAATTGTGACATGTTATTACCTGTAACAAGGCAACGATGGGAGGCCCTGCTAACGCATTGGTGTTTTGTTCCATTTGCGCCGACCTAAGGACTGAGTTCTCGTTTTCGCCGATCTAAGAAACCTCGCGCTAACCGCTCGTGGGTGAAGATATGGCTTCCCCCCTGGGCCTAGTACTCGTTTCATAGCTCTTCCAGGGGCCACATAGTTCGGGCGTTCCATTTGGCATATCGCATATACACTGGTGTTGAGTTAGAGATTTGTTGGTACTTTGCATTCATATAGGGCTTGCGGCACTAGTCTGGAGTGGTTATCCTGCGGGCTCTGAACCGCTACCAGCTGTCCTCGCAACTCTTGAGTCCGTACGACACTTCGGCCGGGCTCTCGTTTCGGATAGACTCAGTTGGGTGGTCCCCTGGATTAGTTGTGGGGCTTGGAAACGTCGTGTCGCCCAATCCTGCTGACACACGTCTTTGTGTGTTCCTACTCGAGTAACAACAAGGATTGGACGAACGTGTACGGGTAACTTGGTGCAACCTGCAGGGATAAATCTTTCGGAAAGCCGTGTCCACGGTTATGGACGATTTGGTTGGTCATTACTTGATCATAGAGAACTTAATCAATTTAATCTCATAAACTTGAGTAGTAATTAGCCTTTAATCATGGATATGCTTAAAACTGCTTAAGTGTGAGTGCCTTTGGATCATTTCCTCACAAGGGGTTGAGGGGTTGATAGGAGGTTGTGTTTGGTTGGTGTTAGTTGTTAGAAGATCACCTCACTTAGTAGACACTTCTCATCCTCTGTTTAGATGATGTCATTAGTGAGTCTCTCCAGATATATTGCTGCTGCATAACCCCACCACATTTATCCATCCTTTGAGACTTGTTGCATATCTAGTTTAGATCTCCCGTAAGCCTTGCGAGTACTTTGTACTCAGTTGCTTTGCAACGTTGTTTTCTCCAGAGTTTCCGGAGGAGCAGGTGAGTGGTTACTTCGTGGAGTTCGACGACGACATCTTCGACATTTAGCTAGAAGATTCCAGAGCAGGGTTTTGTGAACTTGTGGCGGGCTCTCCTTTCAGTTTCAGCCTCTTAGGCAATAATTGTAAACTTGTCCATACTCGGGCCTAATTTGCTTCCGCTGGTGTAATGATGATTGTGGACATGTGTCCGTGAGTTGTAATAACTTGGTATTTCGCTCCTTGTATGAGCTTGACTTAATCTTGTGTCATAGAGTGATGTAATGATATCATTTTTGTTCCAACCTGCGTTGAACACATTGCGTGTATGTTGTGAAGTATTCATCGTAGGGAGTCACTGGGGCTTAATTTATGCGCGAGTTAGCATTTGGGGCTAAATTGCATAAATTCGGTCCCGGAGTCTCACAATTTGGTATCAGAGCCTCGCTGCCCTTAGGTTTCTCCCTGGTTAGAATTATCCTCATAGATAATCGTTAGTGATTCAATTGAACCAATACCACATGATTGTTGTATGTGGTTAATCATTCTTCGTAGCCATACACTTTCACGAGACGCTTCGTATAAGGTTGTTATTTCCGAATGATTTGTGGATGTAGCCACTAGAGTCTGTTTAGACGACTTCCACGATATGGCTGTCCCACCGTGCAGGAACACGAAACCGGTCTGGGATCTGGCATTGTGGGGATCAGATAAATAGCCAGCATCAGTGTATCCGATTAATTCAGAGTCTTGGTTTTCCTTTTGGAAATACAGATCTAGATCTTTAGTGCCTTGTAGGTAGCGAAAAACTTGCTTGACTCCTACCCAATGGCGTTTTGTTGGAGCTGCGCTGTGTCTAGCTAGTAAATTTACCGCAAATGCAATATCCGGCGGGGTGCAATTTGATAGGTACATTAATGCCCCAATAGCACTAAGATATGGGAAATCAGGTCCCAAAATTTCCTCTCCATCACCTTTTGGTTTGAATGGATCTTTCTCTACGTCTAGAGATCGAACTACCATAGGTGTTTGCATGGATAGGATTTGTCTATGTTAAATTTCTCCAAGATTTTCTGAATATATGTAGCTTGGTGAACCAATATTCCCGAGGGAAGGTGCTCAAGTTGTAAACCTAAGCAGAGCTTGGTTGTACCCAAATCTTTCATTTTCAATTCCGTCTTTAGGTGATTGTATGTATCACCAAACTTCTTGATGTATACACTTGGACAATCATCACTGTTTGAGTATTTCTTTAGTGGAAGAAAATCATTTAGTCAGCTGTACCAATTAGCCAGAGTATGTTGATAAGCCATATAGTGACTTATTAAGGTTTTACACTATTAATGTTGCATCTTTCGTGTGCATTTGGAAATTGGGATTGCTCGAGGAATCTATATGTCCAAAATAAGTGACTTATAAATATATTTTTTTGTCACTACGTCTATCAACTGCATAAATAGACGATTTAGAATTGCCATTGAAATATGTTATCGGAAAAATGATTTCATGCATGTATGGAGAATTGGTTTTGGGTATCTGCGTGAACCCTTGTGCTACAAGCCTCGCTTTTGAGTTTCACCACCTCATTATTTTCATTTATCTTTCAAAAGAAAATTGGTGTAGGTATTACTTTCGCTGATACCTTCCTTTTTATTGAGTGAAGCTGATTCTGCTTGCATTGCATCCTTCGATTGAATCCAGTCCGAGTGTTTGCACACTATGCCATGGCCATGGTCTTTGGACCTGGATCATTCGGGAGGTTCTTTGCAATTATAGTGCAGAATGTATGTCGACAATTTTGTAGTCTTTTGATGGTTCTCCGAAATCTAGATATTTGTGCATGTTTCTGTGTGTAGATCAGACACACGTGAGATCATCATATAGATGATTATGTACCCATGATAACTATTCGCAGTTTCCCAATTCGGTCAAGTCTAGGTATTCCGATGTCCCAGTCATTGTGTGCACTATTGAGCTGGGTTTGTGGAGATTTCCCTTCCACTGGGTGTATATTACCCATTTGGTATCTATCAACGTGAAGTTGAATTGCATTTACTGATTTTTGAGAGTATACTTAGAAGTTTTCTTTGTTGCTCGCGAGGAGCTGAATCATGTGGTGTGGCCATACTTCTCCCCCTCGTGTATTAAATGGGGAGTTGTTTGGTTTTTTATTGGTATCTCCACTCTTTCAGGCACATTAATTGCATGATTTAAAGGATTTGTATGATACCTTTATAGTCAATAAATGAGTATGGCAGATTATTTGCAATGTGTTGCAAATGAATGATTTTCTGAACTAGAGGTTCAGATCCTTAAGTACGTGGATTTGAGGAGAAAATGTGTTGGACATTAATATTGATTTCCTGGCATTCTTTCTGGTACTTGAAATCTCCCCCTAATGTCTGGAAATGGTCCTCGGTGAAATAGACAGTGTAATAGCCATAAATAACTCCCCCTGATTGGGGCTCAAGGTATTTGTAAATGACAGAAAATACAGTTATTCCTCACATAGATCTCAAATCTGTGAGGGGCCATTGATGTACGCTGGAGTGGTGATATCGGTATTTAACCGAATAATCGCAGATGGGAAATCTTTAGTAGATTTCCACGTATAAATAGGATAGGAGAATTATTACAATATGCAGTTGTTCACTTATGAATTAAGTCAGTAGTGTGTAGAACTGCGTGACCTAACATGAGGTTGATAAGTTGTAATTCATTAGTAAAAATCATGTGTAATGAGCTATATCCTTTGATCAGATATTCAAATCAAACCATTATGAGTTTGGACATATGGGACATAGTGTTGAGCTTCAACCCCCCCAAAACCATGCAATAATCATTGAAAGCATGTAAGGAGAATTTTGCAACAATGTAAATTCGAATTGATTTAATTTGATATTCAGCATTATGAGCTTGTAGTTTACTACATTGGCTCATTATTTAGCATATACATGGTTTGTGGATAGAAGACACACGTGAGACATCGTGTAGATGAACTTATTGAACCATGAAATACAGGGAAAGTCCAGACCATGGTTGTATGCAACCACAATTATCACTTTGAATGTGCTCAAGGAATTTGAGTGGTATTGCTAGTATTTTGAGATATGAAGGTCCCAAAATTAACTTTCATGTAGCACAAATAGTGCACTTGGAATCTGAACATTGAGGAAATTTAGCAATATTTAAGCCATGACTAACAGATTGGAATTGCTAGTAATTTTCCACATCATCCCTAATCCAGGGTGACAATGGCGACTATGCCATATTTGGAATGTAGTGACATTCTGAAAAATTACCTTATGCACAACATTTGCTACGGGTGTGGTGTATGTGTAGTATAATCTGGACGATAAAGAATTTACAATACATATGTCAAATATGTAAGTACCAATATGTTGATACAATAATGTAATATTACAATATAGATGACAACATTTACTATAAATATTTACAACAACATTTGGACATAAATATAGATAATATCTATTTTGGAGATAGGTAAACTAGCTTAGGTCTCCATACATGTCATTTGAAGTAAATTTAACGATCATGTTCTCCGTGCTCATTGGATCCTCGGACGATCGGATTTTTGGGTTCTTGCTTGATGATTCATTGACATCTTGCGAACAACCGGCTTCCTTGGAATTGTCGGATTGGAAATTGAAATGTGATTCAAATCATGGTCCTTGATGAGCAGGCCGCTTGCATCCTACGGATTGTAGGTACAGATCTACCAAATGACGAGGGGTACGTCATTTCTTTGTAATGTGCTTGTAGCACCCACATTTTTGACAAACTTTAGATTTGTCGTATTGTGGTTTGGAATTGCCTTTCCCCATTTCCTGTACACGTGGCTTGTTTTTGTTGTTATTGCCCTTTTGCTTGCCTTTGAAGTTGTTTGGTCGATTATTCGATCCATTGAACCTGTTATTTTTCTAAAAATTAGCATGTACTTCAGGTAAAGGTGCAGCGCCTACCGGACGCTGATAATGATTTCTCATTAGAAGTTCATCATGCTTTTCAGCCTGAAGTAAAACATGGATAAGATCAGAATATGTAATAAATTGGCGTGCACGATATTGTTGCTATTGTTGCTGGAGGATCCTATCGGCCGGAAGCATGGTGGATAAGGTCTTTTCGTTCTTTTTCACTTCAGTAGGTTCCTTCTCGCAAAATTGCAATCTTGAACAAATTTTATGAACGACATGATTGAACTCTCCTATAGATTTAAAATCTAGTAGGCGTAGTTGAGTCCATTCATGTGTGGCTTCAGGAAAAATTACGGCCTTCTGATGTTCATGTCTAGTTTGAAGGGCAAGCCATAGTGTGTATGGATCTTCTTCCATGAGATACTCTAATTTGAGATCAACATGGATGTGGTTCCTTATAATGTATAAGGCATTATATTTGTGTAGATCTATGATTGGCGGTTGTCCCTCTATAGGAGGTTGTATGGCCGTTGAAAGTCCGCGTGATGCAAGGCTCACTTTTACCCAAGTTGGATAGTTTCGACCGTCGAGGGCGAGTTCATCAAACTCTTTCCCGGTCATTTTGTCCTACATGGGATTGAAAAACCATTGATTTTGTCAATTACTAGTAGGTAAAGCCAAAATATTGTGGTCATTGTTGTAAGTAAATTGCAATAAAATGCATGAAATTTAATCAATGTTAAATTCATATAGTGTAGACCTCAAAATAACACTGAAGATAATCACCAATTTATTGGTGTAGATCTCTCAGTTCTACGCGAAATAATTCGCTGCTTTCAATAAGGTGTATGTTCCCATGGAACATTCAACGCAATTATATTGTTTTACCATTATTGAAATGCTGTAACACCTTGTGTTATTTAATATTGGAAGAGCACGGTGAAGGTAGTCATTGTGTGTTTTTACATAATGTAGACCTCTCAGTACTACGCGAAATTATTCGCTGCTTTCAACAAGGTGTATGTTCCCATAAAACATTCAACGCGATTATATCGTTTTACCGTTATTGAAAGTCTACAGTACTTTGTGATTCGCATATATTAAATTGAGGTAGTCACATGGTGATAATTTTGTTTATCACAAATGGAGATTTTTCTTGAATCAAGTCAATTTTGGGCATTTTTGGTGCCTTTTTGGGACTTAATTGTTGAAGCAAAACTCTCAAAAATGCAAAAGATAAAGATTTCAATTGCAAAGTGTAAATATCACATGTAATAGTGGATGTATATTATACAAACACATTGAACATGACAATATTACATTGACATTTACATAGGAATATGTCTTTAGTAGGAATATATCCTAAAACCACTGGAATCTAAATAAACATAAGTGCAGGGACCTATAGGTATGTAAAATACAACTATTTAAATAGATACATGGACCAAATCGCAAATAGCCGAAAACACACAGACTTTTCTGCAAAATGGCCGAACCAGTGGGGGAGGGGACGCGGGCCTAGGCCTGGGCCTCGGCGGTCTTTGGCCGGCCCAGGTCGGGCCGAGGCAAACCAGCGCAGGCGGTTAGGGGGCTCGTGCGCGGGCGGTTCCCGACACCGCCGCCGCTGCCACTCTCCCCGATTCCGCCGCCGCTCGTCGCCGTTCGGGGCCCTCGACAGCTGCTGCCTGGCCGCCTCCGTCGCTTGCTGCTGCCTGCCGCCACCCTCCATGCTGCGCCTGTCGCGCCCAGAGAGAGGAGGGGAGGCCAGGGGCCTCCGGGTTCCAGCCACCGGCCCCGGGTCCGGCGTGGGGCGCCGCCATGGCCGGAGGCGGAGAAGGTACTGCGCCCGAGGGGGCCTGGGCCGGAGGCGGAGGAGGCCGCGCCCGAGGGGGCGTTGGCCGGGGATGGAGGAAGTCGGCGGCGACGAGTACGGGCTTCACCCGTGCGGATCCAGACGGCGATGAGGCCACCATGGTCATGGGGTCAAGCGGCGATGAGGCCGTCGAGGTCCTGCGGTCCAGTGGCGACGAGGCCGCCGAGGACAAGCGGTCCAGCGGCGACGCACTCGACGACGACCACGGTAAGTTCTTCGGCGACGACATTTTCCTCGTCGCAGGAACTCGAAGAGAACGGCGAAAATCAAGGGCAGATAGTAGATCGCCATGTTTCTCACCTTTCTTGTTCTTCTTTGTTCTTTTCTTCTCGCTCTATTCTTGCTCTGTAATGGCAGAGTCTAGTGTGGCTGATAATGTGTTATGAATGAAAATGAGAATGAATCTCTCCGTTGATTCCATTGATTGATGATGATATTTATACAGGTTGATGAGGCATCAATACATGCATCGGTGTCCCAAACTTTGCCTTCGCGTCCCAAATTTTCCAAAACTTGGGACACGAGCGGTTACAAATAACTGTCTATTTAATTAACTAATTGATCATATATTATTCTCAACAAATACACCTGTTTTTTCCGGTTGCCATGCCACACAATCAACACTTCGTCTGGGAGAGGGCCGAATCTTCATGATAATGTCACAGTCTACTGGCAAAAAGTTCTGATTCAACATCTGAACATTCCAATTGCCGTGAGCATCCAGGAGTTCAGAAACCTTGCGCAACCTGCAACGTCCTTTCAGCGAGACAGGACGTCGCGAGGGCTCACGTGGCAGCCACGGATCACGCCAAACCCTAATCTGCTTCCCATTCCCAACTCGCCAAACAATGCCTAGTTTCAGCAACTCCAGCCCATACGCAATGGCAGACCAAGAAGAAGGGTTGCCTGTAAACACCGTATCCAAAAGCTGACCTGAAAGATAGTACTTTGCTTTCAGAATTCTCGCACAAAGGCTAGCAGGAAATTGAATTAGACGCCACGCCTGACGTGCTAAGGGAGCCTGATTAAAAAGCCGCATGTCCCGGAAACCAATTCCTCCTTCACTTTTTGGATTTGTCATCTTGTCCCATGCAGTCCAGTGTGTTCTTCTCTTCCCTTCTGAGTAGAGCAGATAAACCATCCATCGGCAACGAAGAGGAATAAAAAACGGAGACAACGGATCACCTTGTCGTAGGCCGCGTGACGAAAAAAAAGCTTTCAACAGGGTTCCGTTGAATTTTACGGAATATCTCGCCGTGGTAACACAAATCAAATTCTGAAGAGGGCCGACGAAATGGGGATCCTAGGGATTTCAATTCATCTCGTGTATTTCAATCAAAGGGGTAAGTCTAAACTGCGTAGCAGGTTGTACCAATTCTACAAAACAGGAGGGCGTAAATGAAAAATTGTCAGCCCGCCTGTGCTGTGCAACTTTGCCTACGTGGCACGCCACGTGGGCTTGATCTGGCCCCGGATTGACCATTTTGAACCAAAATTCACCCTCGCACCAAATTAAAGCACCTGACCGAACCAATTTTTCACTTGATGCACCAATTTGCACATACGTGCCAAGTTCATGCACAGCCAGCGTTATTACCTCAACTCTTTTTAGCAAAACCACTCGAGCCCCAGAAAGTATCAATTTAACTTTATTGATAAAAAGACAAATTTTGATCTATCTTGGCCAGTACTCCGTACTGTTACCAGCTACACGTCACAGTAGAGTGGACGATCACGGGAAGATCAAAGTTCACCCAGTTCAAAGCTTCCGTGAGCTGTACCTCTCCAGGAGCTTCTCCTTCATAGGAGTGGCAGGCAGCTGATATCCTGCTGGGGCAGCACAGAAGGGCTGCCCCAGCTAGCCTAACACTTGTTTAGTGCTCCCCCGCTAGCCTAACACTTGTTTAGTGCTTCCTGAACCAGCTTCTGAAGGCAATGACCTTGCTATCTGAAAATGTGGACACCGAGCAAGATTTCTGCCAATTATGAAGGCTAGCTGCAGAGAAATTGCGCTCCTGAAATGAAGAAAGAAGAATGGGTTTTACAAAAAAGCATCGGCCTAGCTAGAGCACATCACAGGCAGGTAGATATACAATCGGTGGCAGCGGCCGCGCGTGCTGTGTGGAGATGGGCCGCGGCGCCTGGGTAAGTGGGCCGGCCTGATTGGGTCGGTCCGATACCCCTTTCTTTTTCTTTTTTTTTTCTATTTCTATTTTCTGTTTCTGAATGCAACTTTTGATTTAAAGTTTCAATTCAAGTCAAATAAAATGCAACAAATTTGTAAAATCATATCTTCATATGATTCAACTCTTTGGACAAGAATTCCCTCAAGATAAAATATTTTAAATACTTTTGCCTATAAACTAGCCTTTAGGGTTTTTTAGCTATTAAAATATTTTAGTGTTTTCGAATTCAAATCAAACACCAAAATATGGGGTAGCACCTTTATTGCGTTAAACCCCTTTATGACATCACCCTCATGGGTTAAGATCCAATTGACAAAAGAAAGGTAAAAGAAAAGATTCAAATAAAAGGGCACATTGTTATTGAGTTCATCTGAGTTTGAAAATTATGGTTTTAAATGTGGTTGAATGCAAATGTTATATGATGCTTATGAAATGCAATGCATATGGAGGTTTTTTTTTAAAATTGGGATGTTACAAACCTAACCCCCTTAAGATGAATCTCGTCCTCGAGATATCTGCTAGTTAGCAAATAGGTGTGGGTGGTCTTCTCGAAGATCTTGTTCGCGCTCCCACGTAGCTTCTTCTTCGGTGTGGTGATTCCACTGTACCTTGCAGAATTTGATGGTCTTGGTACGAGTAGTCCTCTCTGCGGTATCCAAGATCTTGATCGGCTTTTCTTCATAAGTGAGGTTGCTTTGTAACTCGACTTCTTCAAGTGGAACTGTATCCCTCAACGGTGTATCAACTATTTCCGGGTGACACTTTTTCAGCTGTGATACGTGGAACACGTTGTGGACGCTCGTCAACACTTCCGGTAATTCTAACTTGTAAGCTACTTCTCCTTGGCGTGCCCAAATCTTATAAGGTCCAATGAAGCGCGGTGCTAATTTTCCTTTAATCCGAAATCTCTTAACTCCGCGTATCGGAGAAACTCTGAGATACGCTCTGTCACCAACCTCATAGGTGACCTCTCTATGCTTGGAATCCGCATAACTCTTTTGCCTGGATTGAGCTATCTTGAGTCTGTCTCGAATCAGTGTCACCTTCTCTTTGGCATCCTTTATCATGTCGGGGCCGAATAAACTACGGTCTCCTACTCCATCCCATAAAAGAGGTGTCCTGCATTTCTTGCCATATAAGGCTTCGAAAGGTGCCATTCCAATGCTTGATTGAAAACTGTTGTTGTATGAGAAAACCGCATATGGTAGGTTCTCATCCCAACTGGAACCGTAATCCAGAGTGCAAGCTCTTAACATGTCTTCGAGGATTTGGTTCACCCTTTCGGTTTGCCCATTCGTCTGTGGATGAAATGCTGTGCTGTCTCGTGCCTAGAGACTCATGCAATTGTCCCCAAAATCTTGAAGTAAACTGAGTACCTCTGTCTGAGACGATCTCTTTAGGAACTCGATGTAGGCACACAATCCTAGACATGTGACGTTTGGCCTACTGAGCACTTGTATAAGTGGTCTTCACAGGTATGAAATGGGCAACCTTGGTCAAACGATCAACTACTACCCATATCGAATCATAACCAGACCTTGTCCTCGGCAAGCCGGTGATAAAATCCATGCCTACTTTATCCCATTTCCAGTCTGGCACTGGCAACGGTCGTAGTAGTCCAGCTGGTTTCTGGTGTTCCGCTTTGACTCTGTTACATACATCACACAGAGCAATATACTCTGCGATGTCTCGCTTCAATCCTGTCCACCAAAATCTTTCTTTCATGTCCATGTACATCTTTGTGTTCCTGAGGTGAATCGAGTATGGTGAGTCGTGAGCCTCTTGAAGTATTAGCTTTCTAATCTCAGGGTTGTCGTCGCACGGTGCTCCGACACCGGGGGCGTGCGGTCATGGCCCCCTTTTAGGTTCGGCAGGGGCGTCGGGGTTCGGCAAAATGATGTACTAGGGGTGCGCGCTAATCAAAGAACACATGCACGCACGTTTTTACCCAGGTTCGGGCCACCCGGAGGTGTAAAACCCTATGTCCTGCTTGTCTGAGCTAGTATTGATTATGGATCAAGTGTTTACACCTTGCCGGAGGAAGGTCCCCGGGCTCTCTCTCTTTCCTTGCGAACGCTACTTGCTACCCTGAACTAACCAACCTTGCGAACGTGGAAACTCCGAACCTCCAACCTGGAACCGGAACTCCAACCAACCACCTTTTGACCGCTGGCGGGGGTCCTCCTTTTATACTCAAGGGGATGCCACAGGTGCCACGGTGCATGGGCTACAAATGTCGAGCGGGGAGGCATACAACTCCCCCCCGGTGAGCTGGTGGCGCGCATGGACGCCACCTCCGCCGCTAGGGGTCTAAAACCTAGAGTAGGATTAGACAGCCACTGTTTACTTGATTTGGACGGATAACGCCCCTCCTGTCGGCTCATTTAATGAGCCGTGCGCCTTACTCCTTGCCCCGGTGGGGCCGCGCACCCCACGCCCGCCAGGCGCCCGCGTGGCGCTGTTGATCTGCCCACTAGGCCCCACCCTTGAGGCGGGAGTCTATGCCCGGGAACCCCCTGTCCCGGCAAGCCGCTCCCCGGGAAGCGCCCGGGCCCAACGCACCCAGGAACCTCCCCCCGGGAAGCGGCTTCCCGGGAGGTGCCCAGGCGGGAATATTCGCCGAAGCCCTGCTAGCCCTTCCGGGCTGGTAGCTTGCCGGGCTGCTCGTAGCCGCTGCCCGGGATGGAACCTTCGCGGGAACTCGAGGACGGGGCCCACGCGTCGCGCAGCGGTGGTACCCCGGGTGCCACTGGTGCGACAAGTAGCCCCCGGGTGCCACTGATGCGACTAGAGGCAATCATGTGATGATGTTATTTCCTATGTATTCATGAGTTATTGTTATTGTCCTTGAACATCATCACTGATATGTATCAATAAATACGTGATTTGTTTGTGAGACTATGTATTCTATGATGTTGTTCTAATGGTCCCTGGTCATTGAGGTTATGCGGACACATAACCTAGACTAGCAATGTGAATCAGTATGATGACTATGTTTCACAAGTCATAGGGCAAGGTGTTGCCGACTGATAGCATGGACTCGACAATGAGATTGTTGAGTCGGACAGACCCGCACCGAGACACAACGAGATGATTGTCATTTGTTAGTCTCAAGTACGATGTATATGCCAGTCCTAGACCTGAGGTCATCGCATGAGCTTGGGATGTGAATCGGCCTACTTAGGGGTTGCCAAACGCTACTCCGTAACTCGGTGGTTATAAAGCTAGCTTTCGGGTTTGCTGAGAAGCATGCTGCGAGTCATGGTTGATCAAGATGGGATTTGCTCCTCCTGTTCGGAGAGATATCTCTGGGCCCTCTCGAGTGATCAGATTCGGAAAGCATGACCATGCGACTTGGGTTAAGTGTTAACCCGTTCGGGAATCTGTATCACAGGAACGAGAAGAGACTCGAGCTATCCACAAGGATGACAAGCACTCGCCTTGAGCTCGACACACATATCGTGAGGCAAAAGGAATGTTGCATATGACACATTGTTTGTTCGTCAATATACCTTGTGGTTACTCGGTAGTTGGCACGTGCTGCTAGGCGCCGCTACCAACTATCGGCTTGAGTCGGTGCCAGTGGATGAGTAAGGTGTTACTCGGGCCCGCAGTTCGAGGTCGTAGTCGTGTCCGACTGACCGCGAACCTGAAGGGTCACACGCTTAAGGGGTGGGAACCGAGTTGGATCGGATCCAACTCGTATCAGGCTTAGACTCCTAACGGGCCTCAAGTGTTGAGCCCACTAGGGACGTCTATATAAGTGGAGGAGACCAACCCGTCTAGGGTTACACCAGTCCAGACGCGAGTTAGACTCAGCCGTCACACCTCCACGCCCAAAGCCTTGAGATCGGATCTAGCAGTCCGCCGCACGGAGTTCCTCCCTGTACGTGTGGATACCTCGGAGACGCTGCACCTGCGGCGCTTGGACGAACTGCTCGTGGGATTGGCGAGGAGGAGCAGGCTGTTCGACTACTCGGCATCGACGTGCTACATCGACTCTACTTCCTCTACGGGTCTGCGCGTCTAGTGGTAATCTCGTGATCCATTATCTACAGCATTGATCCGGGCGGAAGCGGTAGAAATTTTATTTTGTGCTAGCGTAGCATACCGCGTTCCCCAACAGTGGTATCAGAGCCGATGCTGTCTGTTTTGGATTCGAATTACGTGCATAAGTGTTATGCGGTTAGTAGTAGATGTGATCTAGTGCTATCTTGGTGGTCGATCTAAGTGTTAGATCGGTTTTGTACTCAATCGATTGGATCGATTGCACTCGGGGATCATGGATATTCGATTCTGATAATCGTGATGTAGAAGGTCGTGACACAACATACGCTTACCGGTCGGATTTCCGCCATCGGAGTAGACAGTGAAACATAAATCCGGATACAATTCACGAGATCAATGCGATTGATCAAATCGGAATAGAAATCCATGAAGGAAATTTCGGATTGGATCTGAAATTTTTTGGATTGGGTCTGAAAAATTTCGGATTGGATCTCAAAAGCGGGACCGCCGTGCTATCTATTCGTAGCGCCTTAGTTGTCGTTGCGAGTTCACATCAATTCGGTAGAATAGGTTTCTACGCTTAACTTGTTTTTGCAGGATTGATGTGAATAGTATGGCTCATATGTATGTGATGCATGTGTGTAATATTTGCATGACCTGCGTGTCATGAGTTTGTCAGCCAGGCTGGAGCCAAGGTGCTGTCTTTATAATTGTATAACGACCTGCGTGTCGACATTTGATGTCATTCTCCATGTAAATTCTTTGCTAGATACTAGGTGTAGTCATTTAGTATGAATTGGAGGACGTGAGCACCATGGCGGCTTGATGAACAGGTTCATGGAGATGGAGATCACCATGAAGAACAGAGCCATGCTATTTCACATGTTAATTTGATTATCTGTGATGGTTATTGCTTTGTTTACTCCTATGCATGTTATTGTGTTAGAGTAGAATCATCCCTCAAAGAATGTCAAGTTTATTTACCTCCCCAATAGCTGCAACACCACAAGACAAGTACATTTGGTGATGGGCTCATGAAATTGGGGTATCACCATTTTTCCTTGTCGTTGGTGATGTTCGTGTCGGACACTTACATGCGAAGCTTTGGTTAACTTGACGGGGCTATCAAAACAGTTTTGGGCCTCGAGGTGAAAGGAGTCGGAGCCGGGGCAAGTGTTGCCTACCGACTAACAAGAGTCGTATAGAGATACGATTGGCAAGAGTTGCCTACCGAGTGATTCAATCGGCTAGCAGTGATGCTAAAGCTCACTAGACGATTGGTTGATCTTGGATCTTGAATCACTAATGATCAATGGAGGGATGTTGATTTTAGTGAGAGTATATTTCTATTAAAGTGTTTAATATGAATTACTCTTCATGAATACTTGTCTTAGTGTTTTTGCATTTTCTGTTGTAGATCAATGGCACCACCTCAATTATCCAGTTTTGCTTTGAGATCTGTTCTTGAGAAAGATAAACTAAATGGAACTAACTTCACCAACTGGTATCGGAACCTGAGAATCGTTCTCAGGCACGATAAGAAAGAACATGTCATAGAGAACCCACTTCCAGAGGAACCGGCTGATAATGCCACTGCTGCTGTTAGAAACGCCTATCAACGCTCATGCGATGAGTCGATTGAGATCAGTTGTCTGATGCTTGCCTATATGGAGCCCGAACTGCAGCAGCAGTTTGAGAATGTTGAGGCTTTCGATATGATCGAGACTCTCAAAGGCATGTTTCAGACTCAGGCTAGGACCGAAAGATTTAATGTCTGGAGGTCCTTCCTGGAGACTAAGCTGAAAGAAGGCGAACCCTTGAGCCCGCATGTAATCAAGTTGGTTGGTTACACGCAAAGCTTGGAGAAGCTGGGCTTTCCGCTGAGCCAAGAGTTGGCCACGGATACAATTCTGGCATCTCTTCCGCCGAGCTATGCGCAGTTTGTTCAGAACTACCATATGCATGGCATGGAAAAGAAAGTCACTGAATTGCATGGGATGCTTAAAACAGCAGAGGAGGATATCAAGAAAAATACCAAGCAAGTGTTGCTGGTACAGGGAAAGCCAAAGTTCAAGAAGAATTCTTGGGCTAAAAAGAAGGCAAAGAAGGGAAAGGCTAAGGATGTGATCCCGACCCCTGCCCCTGCTGCGCCTAAGGCTGGACCGGACTCAGAGACCGTGTGCTTTTTCTGCAAAGGCACCGGTCATTGGAAGAGAAACTGCAGCAAGTACCAGGCTCACGTGGCAAAGAAGGGTGGAAGTGTGACTTCTACTTCAGGTACGGTTGTTGTATGTGTTATAGACATTTATCTTGCTGATGCACCTAACAGCTCTTGGGTATGGATACCGGATCGGTTGTTCACATTTGCAACTCGATGCAGGGGCTGGCAAGGACTAGGAGCGTCACAAGTGGAGAGGTTGACATAAGGGTTGACAATAAAGCAAGAGTTGCAGCGTTGGCCGCCGGGACTATGCAACTTCATTTACCTTCTGGATTTGTTATGGAATTAAATAATTGTTATTATGTTCCTGCTTTAAGTCGAAACATTATATCTGTCTCAAAGTTGTTGAGTCATGGTTATGAATTCAATATTAAGGGCAATGGTTGTTCTTTTTATTTGAAGGATATGTTTTACGGCTTTGCACCTGTTACGAACGGGTTATTCATCCTTAATCTTGAAGGAGAATCTGTCTATAACATTAATGTCTAGAGGCGCAAGCCTAACGATCTGAATCAAACCTATTTTTGGCATTGTCGTTTGGGTCACATAAGTGACAAACGCATGAAGAAGCTCCATGGAGATGGACTTTTAACTTCGTTTGATTGTGAATCATTCGAGACATGCGAGTCTTGTTTACTAGGCAAGATGACCAAGTCGCCTTTTGCAAAGAGTTGCGACAGGACGACCGACTTGTTGGAACTCATACATACTGATGTGTGTGGACCAATGAGCACGACGGCTAGAGGAGGTTATCAATACTTCATAACATTCACTGATGATTTGAGTAGATATGGATATGTCTACTTAATGAAACATAAGTCGGAAACCTTTGAAAAGTTTAAGGAGTTCCAGAATGAAGCAGAGAACCAACGTGGCAAGAAAATAAAGCTTCTACGATCTGATCGTGGAGGCGAGTACTTGAGTCACGAGTTCGACGATCATCTGAAGAGTTGTGGAATTGTTCCACAGCTCACACCGCCGGGTACACCACAAAGAAACGGTGTATATGCCAGTCCTAGACCTGAGGTCATCGCATGAGCTTGGGATGTGAATCGGCCTACTTAAGGGTTGCCAAACGCTACTCCGTAACTGGGTGGTTATAAAGGTAGCTTTCGGGTTTGCTGAGAAGCATGCTGCGAGTCATGGTTCGGCCCCAATTCGCCGCGGGCTCGCGTCCCTTCGCTGCCCCGTGTACAGCGCCGTTACAGAGGGAGTAGTGGGCGCGTGATTTCCGTCCTAACTCCCCCCCTAAATAGGAAAGTTATGGCCACCCCGCGCATTACTCCTAATGATTAGGAGTTATCCCCGCGCACCCGTAGGGTACGAAACCGACCGTTATAAGGCTCTCACTGTTGCCAAAAGGGGAAAAACACTCGGCCCTCACAGCCTTCGTCTTCATTCCCTTTCGCATCTCGCATCCCAGTGCTCCTGCTAGCTTTCGCCTTAACCCCCATGGCGCCCCCCACCACCAGAAAGGGGAAGGAGGTGCAGGCCTCGAAGAAAGCAACGGCCAGCAAGACCGAGGCGGCAATTAAGGCAGCCGCCGCCAAGGACCAGAAGAAGCGGGAGATGCGGGCCACGCTCGCTTTCTTCCGCCCTGGCTTCAACGGCGAGGCGCTGGAGAAGGTCCGGCATGCCGTCGCCTCCAACTTCAACGAGCATGGGGAGACGCTGATCTTCCCGGCGAGCGTCGAGCACCAGGACAACGACTTCCGGGTGTTCGCGCGCTTCCTCCTCACCGACCTGGTGCCGCCCTTCTCACTATTCCTCCGCGCACTGATGGAGTCCTACCAGCTGCGGGTGGCGCAGCTTCACCCCACGTCGCTGTTCCTCCTTGCCACCTTCCAGTTCCTCTGCGAGGCGTTCGTGGGGGTGATGCCGTCGGTGGGACTCTTCCGCCACTACTTCTACCCCTGCATTGACAATGCGAAGGCGATGTCGTCGGGGGTGTTGTTCCGCGCCCGCGACCAGATGAAGTCCGAGTTCATCGTCCGGTCGGGGAAGAAGATCGAAAAGGAGTGGCGGAGCGATTGGTGGTGGGTCCGAGTGGAGGACCCCCAAGAGTTCATCCGGCCGCCCACGGAGCTGCCGCAACCCCAAAACGGCTGGCAGGACAGGTACCACCACGACGCCAACCTCCTCCCTATTGTGGAGAAGATCAAGGCACTGCGGCTAGCGGGGCTCACCGACGTGGACGTGGCGTGCACCTTTGTCCACCGGCGTATAGCGCCGCTTCAACTGCGCTCCCGGCCCGCGTGCATGTACACGGGCCCCGGGGACAAGACACGCCTCCAGCAGGACGGCGTGGACTTGGAGACCCTCAGGACGTGGGTGAGGGGGATCTCCGGCGAGACCTTCCAATCGACGGAGTTCCCGCCGGGGGTTTCCTTTCTTCATGCTGGCGTTGCGGCACTCAGCGACATAGTCAGCGCCTTCTCGCCTTGCAATGAGTGGGGGTTGATGCACGACACCCCCACTCGGGCTTCGCGCGCTCCCCTACAGGCGCCCGCGAGAAGCAGGTGCTCGAGGAGAGCGGGGGCGGATCCGAGCCCAGCTGGCCCTCCCTCCAGTCGCTGGACGACGAGGCGGGCTAGGCGCCTGCGTCCCCGGAGGTCGTCCCCGTGGACAACGACGACGAGGACAGTGACAGCGCGCCCCTGATCGTGCGGAGATCAAGGGCGTTCGCGGCGGCTGCAGCTCTCTCTTCGACGGCGACGTCTGCCCCAGCAGCGGCCCCCAACCTTGCGGTGGCGGCCGCTTCAGCGGCGCCCGTCGGAACCCCGGTGGCATCCATGGCCCCAGCGGCGGCCTCCACCTCAGCGGCAGCCGCCAGCACCGTGGCGGTAGCCGCTCCCGGGGCGCCCACCGGTGCTCCCGTAGCGCCTGCGTCCGCAGGGGTTGCCGGGGCCTCGGCAACGGTTTTCGCCCCAGCAGCGGCAACCTCCTCAGGATTGTCTCCCGGCACCGCGGCGGCATCACAGTTGACACCCACGGCACTTCGGGTCACGACGTCCCCGCAAGCGCCTACGGCGCCACCTGCTCGGGGGGTCTTCCGGGGCTTCGCGCTCCGGCGTAACCCCCCAAAGTCCAACTCGGCGGCAGGTGCCAGCAAGAGGGCGAGGAGCGATTCCCCACCCGACACGCCAAGCAAGAGGGCGCGCGCAGACGCCAGCGGCGCCGCCGATCCTACCGCCGTAGGGGTCAGCCGATGACGGCCCAGCCCCCACGGAGGCGGGGGCCGGCAACTGGTATGTCCTCTTCACTTCTCCTCAGCTGCATTTTTTCAGTTGTTAGTTAATCTCATGAACGTACCTCTTTCGCAGTGAGCGGTAGCTCGCTCGCGGCAAGCCTCTCGGAGGCTCCCGTTGGCGCGGGCGTGGTGGGAGAGGCCACCCCTGCAAGCCCGTCAGCTGCGCAAGGTAACCACCCTGGTCATCCTTGTCCGTTTCCAACAACTCTATTACTCGCCCATCCTCATATTTCTCATCGCTGCAGGCACAAGTGCGACCGCACCTAGAACGAGCGCAACCGTGGTTGATCTTGACCCGGTCGTCGAGATCACGGGGGCGGAGGAGGAGCCGGAACCGGCTCTCACATCGAGCCCCGCTGCGCCAGAGACAATGGTAGCGATGGACACCACCGCCACTGAGACGGCGCTCGGCGACGCGCCCGTAGCCGCGGACACGACTGGCGCAGGCTCACCTGCCGCCCAACAGGAGACAGCTCCCATCGGGAGCAGGGAGGCTTCCCCAGCCCCAGGGTCCCCGGGAGCAGGCGCAGGGGAAGTTGCCGGGGGAGGGCAGCAAGACCCCCGGGAGCAGGCTGGCGACCCCACGCACAGCCCCACGTCGGCAGCGGGGGCCTCGTCATCCTCGGCTGCTCTCCCCGGTACCGACCTCGGCACCCTTGCCGAGATCGCTTGGAACCCCATCACCTGGGATCCGAGCATCTTCAAGCGGGGGCACCGGTTCCTGGACGCCGTCAGGGACCAGCAACAAGCGTTCGTCACCTCCTTCAACGAGGTGAGGGAGTACCATGCCGCCGCCAAGAACCAACTTGGCAAGGTGCGGGAGGCCATGGAGAGGGAGTGGCAAGAGCTCTCCCGACTGCGCGAGCAGGCACACCTCGCCAGGGACGAGGCGCGTCTCGCACGACAGGCCTTGGAGGACGCGAGGGAGCCGGTGGTCCCGGAGGCCGAGCTCCACCGGCAGCTGGAGGCCCAGCGCACGGAGCTTTAGGGGAAGCTAGACTCGATGGCGGCACCCCTCGAGGCGGCCCGGAAGGAGCATGCCGAGGTGCTCGCGACGGCCCAGACCCGGCTGGACGAGAAGAGCGACCTGATCGCCAACTACCGCGGCGAGATTTAGGGCCTTCGCGTCATGCTGGAGGTGCAAGTCAAGGCCACCGAGGAAGCGGTGGGAGCGGCGGCCTGGCACGAGCTCCAACTTGGCTCCGCCAAGGACAGGGCGGACAGGCTCGAGACCGAACTGGCCGCCGTCCGGGAGGAGCTCGCTAAGGCCGGCAACGAGATCGCGGTGAAAACCGCGGAGCTCGCGGCGATGGAAGATACCATCCGCGAAGACAAAAAGGCTGCGCATGACGCTCGACTCCATCACGGCACGCTGATCGGGCAGCGGAAGATTGAAACAGAGAAGCTGCTGAACATCGCCCAAGCGTTGCGCGATCTGCTGCCCAAGTTTGAGCTGCAGGCTGCGGCGGTGGACGGTACGGACGTCTCCACCTTGATCCCCTTCTTCGCCGACTTGGTGGGGAAGCTTAGGGCGCTCGACGTCTGGATCGCCCAGTATGGCGCCAACGAGGTCGCCAACTGTGCCCGGGAGGTTGCCGGGACAATCCTCCCGCGGATTCATCTCCGGGACCCGGAATTCCCCTTCGAGTCCCTGCTGGACGCTTGGTCCGACAGCGAGGACGAGCCCACACACACCCAAGCAGTGCGTGAGTTCGTCGACGAGGTGGTCGAGCGGATGCAGATGAAGCCGGAGCCCGATCTCCCCGCCGACCCCCCGACCGAAGACGCCGGCAACTAGTTGCCGTAGCCCCCAGCCGTGCTTGCTGCTTCCCGATGTATCTTATTTTGTTTGCTTTCCCTGCAAGTGTGGCGCTTAGCGCCATTTGAACAATTATTCTCTGATTAGCCCATGTAATCGTTCGACTCTTAGTCAATCAAGTTCTTTAACATGTTCACTTTCTAGTTCTTTGTTCCCGGTGCTGCCTCGCGGGGCGGCCCTACTAGCCTTTGCGCATTTTGCCTTGTGTTGTAGGGGACTCGCGCGCCTCACCCTTGACCAGAACAGGGACCCGGAACGGACCCGCGGTGCCGACCTGGGGTCAAGCGGTAGCGGGCAGCCACTCCACTTACGGGGTAACTACTCCAAGCCGTGCCCTTCCGGGACGGACTCGTGAAACCACACGGGGAGCGCACTCCCCGCAAGCGTTTTTCTAACACTCCGGCTACACGCAGGATCTGGGGCCACACCCAGCGAGACAGTGCTCGATTTCGTTCAGTTCTTAGCGAATTCAACGTTCATGTTCAAGCACTTAGCTTTTTCGTTCAGTCCAATGCCTCGTGACGCTTGCCGGAAGAGAGTGCGCCTGAAGCACTGCCTTAGTACGGACCCACCCGCGGGTACCTGTTCAAGGAAATCTATTTCTGAGGGATGTGGCAGAAACGTAGAGGTAGGATCGCCGCCGACGATGCTACCGCCACGCTCATGCAGCAACCCGCTTGAGGAGGCGCGGCAGGAGCACGGCGGCAGTGCACCCGTCGGCGCAGAACGCTGATGGCATGCACTACCACCGTGCCTCTGCGACGCCCCTCGGGATGTGCTCGATGGGGTGATGCGACAAGGGCGCGATGGCAGTGCACCCGTCGGCGCTAAGCGTTGATGGCATGCACCACCATCGCGCCTCCGCGGCACCGCCCGCATTAACAACCCCTCACTTGGCCTCGCTCTGAGCCGTTCCATGGCTGGGGCGCGCCTTTTATAGGCACGGGGGAGGGACTTGCCACCGCGCACGACGGATCCACGCGGCACCCGTGGCATCCCTCCCTTGAAATGCGGTACAGTCTCCGCCACCTCGCATGCCAAGCCGCTGTGGTACACGTGGCGACGCCCTCCCGAGACAGAAGTCTCGAAGTGCGGTGAGTCCCTTGCGTTGCGATCGTCATGCACCACAGGGCACCGCTGCATGCCGCGACCCGTGGGCAGCCCAAGGGCATTACAGTGCATAAGATTCCATCTTTTCCTGCGGGATAGATTCTTACCAGGTCCGAGGTGCTGCAAATTTTTCGAAATCCACGAAAATACACAAAGCAACACGGACAAACCCCTCCTGCCTCTCATTTCCCAGGCGCAGCGACTGCGCGGTGCACGCTGCGGGGAGCCCGGCAACTGCACGTCCCGTGATGCAAGTTGCGGGAAGCCCGCCAACTGCATGTCCCGTGATGCACGTTGCGGGAAGCCCGCCAACTGCATGTCCCGTGCCGGAACGATCCGGCAACGGGTTTATGTTTTCGAGGCTCCAGCAGCCCCCTGCTCACAACCAAGTATGGGAAGACACTTTTGCGCACTTAAAGCAGGAGACAGAAGAAGGAAGAACATGCGAATAAACAGGGCGAATTCAAAGCTCAGGAACGAAACACTTATCTTTATTCACACTAACTAGTGGTTTACACACGGGGGCTGCCCGGCTACACTAGTTCGAGAGGTATGCATCGGCGGCATCACCTGAGAGTCGGGCTCCGCCGCTTCACGGGTAGAACTTGCACAAGTGCTCAATATTCCAACTGTTGGGCATCGGCAAGCCGTCTTCGGTCTCCAGCCGGATAGCCCCCGGCCTGGTCACCTGCACTACCCGAAAGGACCCCTCCCATTTCGGAGTCAACTTGTTCCCGGCCTTCGTTCCTTGTATCCGGCGCAGAACAAGGTCTCTGATCTCGAGCCCCCGGTGACGGACTCGCCTGTCGTGATAACGACGGAGTCCCTGCTGGTAGCGTGCGGCTCGCACAGTAGACCGGCATCGAAGCTCTTCGATGAAGTTTAGATCGTCGACCCTTTGCTCGTGTTGGCTGGTGTTGCCGTACGCGCGTACCCGGGGAGATCCGTGTTTGAGCTCGAGGGGCAGCACCGCTTCTGCCCCGTAGACAAGGGCGAAAGGAGTTTCGCCCATTGCCCGACTAGGTGTGGTCCTGATCGACCACAGCACGGGCTGGAGTTCTTCGACCCAGTGTTTCCTGTGGCCTTTGAGCTTGTCAAAGGTTCTCGTCTTGAGCCCCCGCAGCACTTCTGCGTTGGCTCGCTCCGCTTGCCCGTTACTCCTCGGATGAGCGACGGACGCGAAGTGCAACTTAGTGCCCATGCCTTCGCAATAGGCCTGGAACACTGCACTTGTGAACTGCGTGCCGTTGTCGGTGATAATGCCGTTAGGCATTGGCACACAATGCTTCCATCCCGGGCAGCGGCTACGAGCAGCCCGGCAAGCTACCAGCCCGGAAGGGCTAGCGGGGCTTCGGGGAATATTCCCGCCTGGGCACCTCCCGGGAAGCCCCTTCCTGGGGGGAGGGTCCCGGGTGCGTTGGGCCCGGGCGCTTCCCGGGGAGCGACTTGCCGGGACAGGGGGTTCCTGGGCACAGACTCCCGCCTCAAGGGTGGGGCCCAGTGGGCAGATCAACAGCGCGACGCGGGCGCGTGGCAGGCATGGGGTGCACGGCCCCACCGGGAAAAGGAGTAAGGCGCACGGCTCATTAAATGAGCCGACAGGAGGGGTGTTATCTGTCCAAATCAAGTAAACAGTGGCTGTCTAATCCTACTCTAGGGTTTTAGACCCCTAGCGGCGGAGGTGGAGTCCATGCGCGGCACAAGCTCACCGGGAAGCGCTCGGGCCCAACGCACCCGGGAACCTCCCCTCGGGAAGCGGCTTCCCGGGAGGTGCCCAGGCGGGAATATTCCCCGAATCCCCGCTAGCCCTTCCGGGTTGTTAGCTTGCCGGGCTGCTCGTAGCCGCTGCCCAGGATAGAACCTTCCCGGGAACTCGAGGACGGGGCCCACGCGTCGCGTAGCGGTGGTACCCCGGGTGCCACTGGGGCGACAAGGGTCCTGTGGTACACAAATACATTTCTCAAACCATATGGTACGTTGGTCATCCTCAATGAATCCTTTCGACTTTCCGGCAACCATATTATCCTTTATCTCCTTAATTTCGGAGTCGCCTTTCTGGGTTTCTCTAATTCTGTCTGGCAAGATGGGTTGTACTTTCAAGTTAACTAGATAACCTTCCGGAACTATCTCCAATCTGAGGTCTTTGAACTGTTCGCACAACTCGGAGGGTAACTCTCCAGCTGTAAGACCATTGACATAGCTCTTAACGGCTTAAAGCGTCGGCTGCTACGTTAGCAGATTCAAATTATAATCCTTGATTAACTCTAATCATCTTCTTTGTCTCAAGTTCAATTCCTTCTGCGTGAATATATATTTCAAACTCTTGTGATCGGTGAATAATTCACAATGCTTTCCCATGAGATAGTGCCTCCAAGTCTTGAGTGGGTAATTTCCTCTAGTGCCCGTTTTTGGAAAATGGAAGGAGATGACAGTATGCTAAGTCTTGAGTGGGTAATTTCCTCTAGTGCCTCCAAGTCTTGAGTGGGTAATTTCCTCTAGTGCGCGTGCTCCAAATCATGAGTGGGTAATTTCCTTCGTGACTCTTAAGTTGTCACGAGACGTATGCTACGACTCTTTCTTCTTGCATCAAAACACAGCCCAATCCCGTGACTCTTAAGTTGTCGCGAGACGTATGCTACAACTTTTTCCTCTTGCATCAAAACACAGCCCAATCCTAGACGCGAGGCGTCACAGTACACTTGAAAATCAAAGTTCACGCAGTTCAAAGCTTCCGTGAGCTTCTACCTCTCTAGGAGCTTCTCCTTCATAGGAGTGGCAGGCAGCTGATATCCTGCTGGGGCAGCACAGCGGAGCTGCCCCAGCTAGCCTAACACTTGTTTAGTGCTTCCTGAACCAGCTTCTGAAGGCAATGACCATGCTATCTGAAAATGTGGACACCGAGCAAGATTTCTGCCAATTATGAAGGCTAGCTGCAGAGAAATTGCGCTCCTGAAATGAAGAAAGAAGAATGGGTTTTACAAAAAAGCATCTCCCTAGCTAGAGCACAGCACAGGCAGGTAGATATACAATTGGTCTTCTCATGGGTACGACAGACTGTCTATATACATATATATAACTTAAATCACAACGAAAATGTGTGCTATTACACAAAGTGCTACTCGCTGAACAGAGTATACATCGTGCATCGACATTCTATATAGTATCGAGAGGACGTGATGACTCCTACAAATATAGAACTTTTCTTCCACCTGAGTACCCATATTGAATTCCCGACTCATCGTCATCCTCAGATTCATCTTCAACCAAATCGTCAGGACGAAGCCAACATGGCTCAGGCACAGGCCACCTGTAAGTTGTTAGATGCATGCATGTAGTCATCATTTATATCATCCCAAGGGTACATAGAGACAAGCTTAATACTGACTAGAACACTTGCCTGCTTGGACAATCACTGTCATCTCCTTCCATTTTCCAAAAACGGGCACTAGAGGGATCACAATCCTCACGCCCAACTTCGCCAGCCTGCTTACTGTCAGCCAATCAAACACGCCAATAAATGGATTTGGTAATAGAATCCATGCATGCATGTTTTCATTGAACCTGCTTAAATATAATCTAACAGGGTTCTTGAAATGTTCGGCCCAAGTGCATATCCTTAATAAAACCAACCTCAAAACCTTAAAACACATATGACAAGCACTTGAATACCCAGAAAGGAAATTAAGCTAGGAAGTAATACCTTTTTCCTGCAAAATGTGCCAGAATGTTGCCAATATCTTTCCAGAGAAGGAATGGGGTTCCTATTCTCTTATCATAGAAGTCCATGCCAATAACTTTTCCATCCCGCATATCAACAAGTGGTCCTCCGATCCCAGCCTAGCAATGCAAGGTGACATGGACAAGTAGTCATTTCTAATCCAAATACATATTTTGCTACTTAACTTCATTCTGATGCTACTATTTATTTACTTGTACAGTGTAAATTAAAGTAGATAGGCACAAAAAAACAGCAGCAATATATACCTTGGTGATTTTACACGACGATCGTACAGTGTACCTGCAGTCAAGCGTGCCTGACCAGGAAACAAGCCGCCCACTTGTGGCCATTAACGCGCCTGATATGAAACAACGCCCTACAGATGCCACTTTAGAACGCCCAAACCGGTAAGGCTGAATACTTGATGGTCGAACAACACGGCAATTCCTGACACCTACTAGGGCAACATTGTAATGCAGACTGTAATGCTCTAGGATGCCCTCTATGCGCCGTTTGTTGGGAAGCAACACTTCAATCTACAAATGAGCCAGTGCGACTTAGGTAAATAAAGGTAGCACCTTAAATAAAAGAGCAACAGTCAAAGAAAAATTAAGGAGCACACAGACCCTCAGATCTTCATCAGTCTTGTTTTCATCACTAGAACTTCTAACCAAGCTCGCTGATGTCAGAATAGTAGTAGATCCATTCCATTCAATAAAAAAACCCGTGCATGCGAAATGCCTTTTCCATCCTGCATGCCATTATTTTGATTATGTAACAAGTGACAAACAAAAATAAAAACATGATAGAACACTATTGTAAATCACCTTTAAATGAAGCTAGTGCGACAACATAGCGATCTATGTCAGAAGAAGCACTTTTACTGAATTCATGCCAGACACCTTCTGGATATGCATCACCAAAAGGATCTTCAAAAGTATTAACCAAAATCATGCCATCTGAAGGAATTACAAGTCGAATAGCTTTTAGTTGTACAGAAGAACTGTAAAAAGATTGCAAATTCAGAAACACCGACTCACCATCGACCATGTCTATTTGTGGCTGAGGGTAACCCAGGGACTCTAGATCCCTACAATATCCGCTGGTCATATCATCTCTGTGTATTGGTCGTTGTACTGGTGCAACAGGGTCAAGCGATTAGCACTAATATGATACAATGATCCATGACAAATATAAATTCATATAAATTCTGCGCATAATTGATTAATTAGATTATTAGATTATGATGGCAACCTGAGCAATAATTCACATTAGAAGTTGGGTCTACATGAACACACAAAGAACACTGTAATATCTGATAGCACTAACTCTATGGAAGTACAAGTTAGAAACAAAAATCAGTTGATAGTTATTAAGTACAAATGTAAAAGATAAACTTCTACTACTTGTGTACAATTTGTTACAACAATTTGCATGGTACCACAATATCTAGTGGTCTCAAAAGAGCTTCTGTGTGTGTGTGTTTTGAGGACAGAAAAAGAGTTTCTGTGTGCTCACCTTCTGAATGGCCATTCAATTTGTCACATGTGAGTCTGGATCCAAACCTGCAGAAGAACATCAACAATGACTAAGAATCGATCAGAGCAGTGCTTAAACAGCTAACGATCTAGATTATGGCATACATATGTTGTTTGGAATGCAAAACAGCTTGCCTAGCTCACGCAAGGGAAGGAGTGGGAAATGATAGAATAAGGGAATCAATGAAGAGCAAACATTGGTAATAATACAAGAGAAGACATACCTGGCTGCCTTTAAACTTTTTGAACGAGGAAGATATGTCTTCTTTTGCAGGGATTTACAATTCAGCCAATCGAGAATTGAGCTCCGTGATACGAAATAGGCTTTTACAATAACCAAAAAAAGGTTCATGCCAACAAAGTTCCCATCAAAAGTAAAAAGTGGTCCACCTTCCAGAACCTAACATGAATAAAGGTTAGCACACCAAATGAGGTGAAGAGAGCAAGGATTACATGGGGAAAGGATTTTTTTTCTTTGACATGCAGTTTAGTGCATGTCATAACAGAAACATAATGAAATGTTAGTATCATAACTTGAAGTTACCTCTGACATTTGGCAATGAGCATCATGATCTTCACTAGCGAGTATCACATTTGTGGGTATTAATGTGCCAGAGATGCCACGCGCTAAAGCTAGCACCATACCATGGGGCCGATTTTCCACCCTATGTTTGAAAAGTCCAACATGAACATCGAGGGAGGTGTTGATGATGACAATAGCAAAGTTGTGATATAAATCATATTCAGACAAAACACCCTCGTACACTTCATTGCCTTCATGGCGCACTTTAATCTATAATGTAAGGCAAGAAAAGAACACACAATGATCACACTTAAATATAACAAGTAGAAAAAATAGTACAGGACGATTACCAGCACCAACCTTTAAGTTATCATGGAATTTTCTTTTATCACCGCTGATGAAAGCTCTGGCCAAAGTTGCTGAAGTCAAAAACCTTGTATGATTCTCCTGGCAGTCTACAGCTATGCTTGAGCATGCAAATAACACTGTGTCTCCTACAGAAGATCATAATGTAATTATGTACATAATTGTTGACTGGTGTTTTTCCAAGATATAATATTTGTTAATAAAGAAAAACTAAAATAGTATAGCAGCATATATAATCACCATTGCACAGAGCAAGCGACACAACACTTCTAGACAAACTTGACTTGAGTTCATCACTGAGCCTAGTCCAGTCATATCGGTTAGAGTCCCCATGCAAGTCACCTAGTTAAAGAAAAATCAAACAACATAAACCATGATTGCTCAAATAAGGCTGTGAGAAAACACAAGAAAAGAGGAAGAACACACATACCTAAGGCCATTGACTCAGTTATCTTTCCACTACCATTGCAACCTCTTATACTCTTATGCAATCTTCTTGCGAAATCATCATCACTGAGCCTCGTCCAGTTCTCCTCATGCAAGTCACCTAGTTAAAGAAAAATCTAACGACATAAACCATGATTTCTCAAATAAGGCTGTGAGAAAACACAAGGAAAGAGGAAGAACACGCATACGTAATAAGGCCATTGACTCAGTTGTCTTTCCACTACCATTGCAACCTCTTATACTCTTATGCGATCTTCTTGTGAAATCATCACCCCTCCTCTTAGTTCTACGTATCTTTTCTATGACTGAAAGCGGTCAAAATGTGGTGTCACAAACAGTAAGGCAACGTTGTAAAACTATCACAGACAAACCAATCAAAGGGATGCTAATGAAAGGGGAAGGGGTACCATACATGAGGTCACTAAATCAGTCGCCCCTCCTTTACCATTGGGAGGTGTTGTGCTCTTATGCGATCTCCCTGCGAGACCACCACCCCTCTTCTTAGTTCTCCTCATCTTCACCAAGACTGAAGCAGAATTTTTGGGTAGGGTGGGGACAAAACAGCCAAATTTGGAGTTAGAAACAGTAAGCAACGTTGTAGAACTACCACAGACCAACCAATCAAAGAGAACCCAATACAGATCTTATATCAAGGTTGATGGTCCATAAAGAAGTTGGCTGAATCAGATAAGATAATTTCTTAGCTCAACTATGGCATATATAGTCTTCGCAAAAAAAAAAACTACGGCATATATACAGGGTGGCCTGAAAAGACAACTATCTGTTACTAAGGGCGGAGGACCCGGTAGTGCAAGGTAGGGCGGCCGCCCTACCTTGACTTTTGACACAGTTACGAATTGGGGAAGATTAAGGAGATAAAACAGGGAGCAAGGGCTGGATCTGTTCGTGGGTGATGGGAGGACAAACGGTCGGGAACGAGAGAATTGAAGGGGATATAGATACCTGCGGTGGAGGCGCTAGCGCGAGGAGGAAGACGAGCGACGGAGAGAGGGGGCTGGGGCGCTCGCCAGCGGGATGGGTGGGGAGGGGTGGCGGCGCTCGCTCGAGGAGGAAGACGAGCGACGGGGTTGGGCCGTCGGGGCACTCGGCAGCGAAATGGGCCAGGGGAGGAACGTGGCCACGAAAAGGGTGAGAGATAATTACGAGTAGATAATAAATATAGATGGTCGGCCCGGGCTATTTTCAAAAGCCGGAAAGCCCACCGGGTATGGCCCGTTAGCACGCGGTCCGGCCCGAGGCCGCCCCGCCTGTGCCGAGCTTGGGCTTCAACCTCAGGCCCTCGGGCCGGCCCGGCACGGCCCATTTATATATTATTTTTTTAGAATTACTACATCTGGCTTATTACCTTCTCAAATCTGGGGTAATCCGTCTTTTTTCACTTTTAGCCCACCATTTTTTCATGTTTTGGTCGAGCCCAACTCTTTTTTTCCTCTTTTGCATTGATTTGGCTCATGTGTGAGGTGGGCTTTCTCATGTTCCTCAGACCTTAACGGGTTCGGACTGGCCCGACCGGCCGCGGCGCTGCGCCTGGGCCTAGAGGAGGACTTTTCGGGCCGGACCGAGCCGGCCCCTCTAATGTCAGGCTTCAACTGGCCGCGCCCGGGCTAGGCCCCTCTTATCTCGGTCGTGCCGACCTGTTGACCACTTATAGAGGGACTGGGATCAGGTGCCCAACTCTTTTTTTCCTCTTTTGCATTGATCTGGCTCATGTGTGAGGTGGGCTTTCTCATGTTCCATCAGACCTTAACGGGTCCGGGCTGGCCCGACCGGGCGCGGCACTGCGCCTGGGCCTAGAGGAGGACTTTTCGGACCGGACCGAGCCGGCCCCTATAATGTCAGGCTTCAACGGGCCGCGCCCAGGCCAGGCCCCTCTTATCTTGATCGTGCCGACCCGTTGACCACTTATAGAGGGACTGGGATCATGAGCCCTACCAGAGGCAGGTCACCGCATGCCCTGAGCCCAAGCATCCACCGTTTATTTCCATCGAACGGCTAGGAGCCTTCGGTTAGAAGATTTCTTTTCTTTTGAGACGCAATCCTGTTTAAGATTCCACGAAACTGCCACGAGCAAAACCACGGACGCCGCGGGCTCTTCCCCGCCGCCGCCGCAGCACTCAGCAGCACCCTGGATGCCGGCGGTCGTAGCAAGGTCCGGTTGAAGGAGCCATCTCCGTCGCCCTCCTCCGGCGGCTCCTTCCCCGCGACCTCAAGATCCCTGTACGACGTCGTAGCTCCCTGGATGTTGGCGAGGTGGCCGGCCGTCACGGACAGAGGCAGTGGCCGGGCGGCTCCTCCACCGCGAACTCAAGATCCAGTCGCCGCTGCTGCTCCGAGGACGCCGGCGAGGTGGCCGGGCGGCATGGACAACGACGGCGGCGCTCGACGGTTGCAGGGCCCGACCTCAAGATCCCATCTCCGCCTAACCTAGCTTGGTCCTTTCATTTTGTGGAATCGGAAAATGGTTCATCCGAGAAGACAAATTGTAGCATCAATGGAAAGTGATAGTATGAAATTTGGTACAGATCTGAGTTCCTTCCAAATTTGGTTCATCCTTGTTTTTATCCCCGTGCTCATCTGCAGCCACCACCTTGAGATTCAGCTCCTGCCATGTTGTCGAGGATCCAATCTTTTTCCTGTTTAGGCTGGGCTAGTTCCTGTTCTTCCAACGT
This sequence comes from Brachypodium distachyon, assembly GCF_000005505.3. Lineage (NCBI taxonomy): Eukaryota > Viridiplantae > Streptophyta > Magnoliopsida > Poales > Poaceae > Brachypodium > Brachypodium distachyon. Next base: position 9,554,195 of record NC_016132.3, on the reverse strand, counting down.
TCAAAGCTCTTCTTGTTTTTGTTGTTCTATTTGATAGCTAGAAGTGGGCGGTTGAGCGACAGCAGCGGCGGGTGGCGGGAGAGCCGGCGCGGCTTCGCGAGAAGACACGTGAATAGATTTTTTTTCCTCGTGCGCTAGTTGAGAAATTTTTGCGGCAGCAGCACTTTGGGCGACGGTTTTGACAAAAGTAGCCTCCTCCGAAATGAATTGCCAAAAAGAGCTTGGCGGAAGGCTCAAAAGGCATCATGAGGGCCTTCCGTCAACTGAACCAGACGCCGGAGCTTCTTGACAATGGCAAAGGCGGAAAGAGCTTAAATCCAATGTCATTGGAGGAAGCCCTATGCATGTTGCTTTTTAGACTAGTCGGGCCCCCTTTCCTCTGCGCTTGTCGGCCAAAAGGGGCACAAGGCTTCTTGCCACCAATGCCATGGGCGGAAGGCCCCAACATTCCCATGCCCGGCAATTTCCGTGCGACAAGACTGCGCAGCGCTTTTCTTTCCGTGCGATGCGACACCACCAGAGAATCGAATCTTGCCAGGTGAAGGCCTTTCGGCTATTTGCATTGGCGGAATGGCTTTTTTCCCGCCTAGTGCACCTGCCAGCACTATAAAAGATTCGCCCGGGCTGGCTTAGCTCTTCGTCGAGCAAATCTTTCCCTCTTCTTGGTTGTGTTGCTGCGGGTAGAAGAAAGGAGGTAAGTAAGTATTTTTGTTGCTCTAATTTTTTGTGTTGCATTGGTTTGATTCGTGTAATTCCTTTAAAGTTAGGCATGGCTTCGTCCGACCTTGATCCGATGCCGATGAAGAAGATGCCCGCGACAGTGGAAGAAGGGGTTGAATTTTCTAGGTGCTGGTGCGGCGATCTTTGCAAGGCAAAAACCATGGACGATCCCTTCTCGTACACTATAGGTCGGCGATTATTCATGTGTGCAAATCATGCTCATGATCCGGCCCCAAAACGTAATGTGTACGACTAACCACCGATGCGTTCCAAGTTCCAACATCTACGAGACAAGTTTGATGTTTGTTGCATATGATTAACCATAATATTTTTGTGTTGTAGTCTCCTCCGCCCCTCTGTTCGTATTACGAGTGGATCGACCATGAGTAGCCAGCTTGGACGAAATATGACATTGAGTACGACCAAGATCCAGCCTCATCATCGTCGTCGAACTGCACATAAACCATGGGGCGTCCATATATTGCTGCATCGGGCGTGCTAGCAAGCCTCATGTACGTGCGCCAATTACTTTCACCTTTAACCTGTCGTAGCCCCCAACGCGGCAAGGACCCTTCTTGAACCCGCGGGACTAATAATGCTTCAACGATCAGCTTCTTCGATGCCATCTCAGAACCAAACTCAGCCTTGATGCAGTTTGTAATGTCCAAAAAACTCGTGTTGACAATGTCTTCTATGGTAAGAAGCTTGTGCTGACACTGCCACACATCAAGCCCCCACACATCAAGCCCGGAAGGGCCATCACGTACGATGCCATCACCATGAAACACTAGCACTTTGTTCATTGTAACTGCACGTTAACCATATTCCAATACAATTGATTAAATACATTTTATCTACTACTTATGATAATATTTGCACATAATTAAAAAACTATTTTACATTTTGCATGTCAAAATGAATTCACACATTAGACACATCTGACCCTCGTAACTCTGCAAACTTAAAGCCGCAGAGTTATTCTGCCTCTGGTCGACTCACGGGTCGCTTTCATCGATACCCTAGCAGAATATAATTACAGTCGGATGCCACCGCCGGTTACTGTAGCTCCCTCCTATCCGGATGGAGTGGTCTTGCGCGTGTGCGATGCAATGGAGATGCATGCACGTTGACACGTGCCCCTAGAGCGTTCTAGAGTACGTGAGGTGGAGGCTTTGGGTCGGTGAAATTAGTTTTCGAGCCTTCATCTGGGCTCTATAAATAGGTCGCGCTGGGTCGTGGGCTTTGTTTTGTGCCGGTCGCGTCAGTGCTACCTTGGTGGGATTGAAGATCTCTGTTTGTGTGCTCTTCCTAAGTGCCGTGGAGGTGCTGTTGCTGCGTGGCTTCTTCTGCCGTTTGGGTGCTCCTGCTTTCTCGGTGCCATGTTTTTTTTTGCTTTCTCCTGCATGTTGCTTTGTCGGTGGATTAGGCCATGAGCTTCTTTGTTTCCCGATGTGTATGGGTTGTCAGGCGGCCATTGTTTGTGTGGTGATTTTTGTACTGCGCTCGATTTTGCCATTTCGTGTGTGGTTGGACTCTCTCTCTGGTTCAAGGCGTGGGCGTCATGGTGCTAGCCGTTCTGATAGTGTGTGGTTCTTTTTTTTTTCCTATCATTTTAGTTGGGCTTTCTTTTGTACCGTCCTCGGTGTCTTTTGTTGATTGCATGGCGAAATAGTGCCAAATAACAAGTTTTAAGTTTCGACTAGCCTAGGCTTAATGCTGATATGCCTGCTGTTAATGTTTGGTTAATGAAAGAGTAGAAATTTTAGCACTTTTTCGCATGTTTATAGGAGGGGAATTGAATGAATCGGACGAAGCCTTGAAGAAATTCCCCATTTTCATGAACCTTAGAAATCCCCGAAGATCCCGATCCCTAGAATTTGCCCCAAATTCGGATCAAATCCGTATCCAACAAGCACGCGTAGGGCAAAGGAAAGTAATACAACTTACCAGAAAATGCTGTGGCCTATCCCTTCGCGGGCCACGCAGCACCCACTGTGGCACGAGGGCGAGGGTGCCGTGGCGCCTTCAGCTCCCGATGGAGAAGGCGTGTGCGAGATGGACGAAGAATTCGGCGGCCTAGGCGCCGTCCGTGTCACCTGACGCATTCTTCGGCTAACCGTCGGTAGAAAGCCTTCCTCACCGTGATGTGGTTCGGGGACGGTAGCCAAACTCGACGAAGGAGCGTGCGGGGCTAAGACCCAGCACGCTGCTCCGGCGAGCATCGCCACCGTGCCGCCATGAATGCCGGCGAGAGTGCATCGCCGCTGTGCGCCGCCTATCTCTCGAGTGCGAATAATGCGGGGGGGCAATGGAAATGGTCTAGGGTTTGCAAGCGCGCCGTGATTATGTTCCGCTACCATTCGATGCGAACCGTCAGATCAAATCTAACGGCTGACAGCGCAGAGTGGCTGCCGGGCCTTCGGGAATTAACGGGCCGTTTCTGCCGCTGGGCTCCGGCCCATGATTAGTTAGTCCAAGCAAAAGCTTTTAACATTTTACGAAAATTTACCTTGCCCTGCGCTGTAACGGGATGGGCTATGCATTTTTATGGGCCGAATTACAGGCTGGGTGCTTTCTTAATATTTCAGTGCGATTTTTATTTTAAAGTGTTGTTTAAATGATGTTTTCCACTGTAGATTAATGTAAATCATGGAGAATGTTGATAATGAAATGTTGTTTGATTCTTTAAATGAAATGGAGAAATCGACGTGAGGAATTAGCAGAACAATTATTGCGTATTCTTTTCGAATATAAAACAGGCCTAGGCAGTTGGATTAGTCAGATAGTTTGCCAAGCAAGTAGACATTAAAAACACACACTTTTGTCGTTCAAAGCAAGTAGACATTAAAACACACACTTTTGTCGTTCAATTTCGGGAGTAAAAAGTCAGTTCAGTTTTTGTTGATGCCGCGGCAAAACCGCGTACACAGCTAGTCTATTATATCTTTAACTATAAACACGAAGAGATTCCTAGTCTAAATCTTCAAAAACTAACCCACCTTTATTATCGCTCATAGAACTACAAGCGAGTTAATAAAACAACTTTAATCTGCATGTACATTTCATAGGCCTACCTTGATGTATAACTTCTTCAATCACTTCAGGTCAATATTCCCACTCAAAAGGCTCTAAAATTAAATCTGCATGTAAAACAAACCGTGCATTTCATAGGCCTACCTTGATATACAACTTCTTCAATCACTTCAGGTCAATATTCCCACTCAAAAGGCTCTAAAATTAAGCTCTCAGATGATTATGAACTCCTGAAACATCATAATATTCCCACTCAAAAGGCTCTAAAATTAAGCTCTCAGATGATTATGAACTCCTGAAACATCATAATATTCCCACTCAAAAGGCTCTAAAATTAAGCTCTCAGATGATTATGAACTCCTGAAACATCATAACATACCCATTTACGAAATAATAAAACACAAGAAAAACAACATGCATGTAACTTTACGAAATAATAAAACACAAAATAAAACACAAGAAAAACAGCATGCATGTAACGAAAAAAACACAATCTTACTTCATCCATCGCTTCGTCTCTACATAAATCAACTGTAAGCCCAAAAACAGCTAACTGTTGTTTTCGATGTCATACGAACACATCGGAAGAAGCTGAGAAGAAATACAAGCCGACGAAATGGGGTAGATGGGAGTGCGCCTGTGCGGGAGTGCTAAGAAGGAGGGAATGCTAAGAAGGAACCGAGTGCCCCTGCGAGGGACGATTAGCGGGACGCGCGGGAAAAAGCATCTTCCGGCAATGGTATGGGCGGAAGGTTGTCGCGTCGCTTCGCATGAAAAAAGACGAAGATACTGCTGAGGGTGCCGTCGCATCGCACGGAAAACCAGAAAAATTGCTTTGAATCTTGGGGCCTTCCGCCCATGGCATTGGAGGCAAGAAGCCTGGTGCCCCTTTTGGCCGACACGCGCAGAGGAAAGGGGGCCCGACAAGCCTAAAAGGCAGCATGCATAGGGTTTCCTTCAATGGCATTTGATTTAAACTCTTTCCGCCTTTACCATTGTCAAGAAGCTTCGGCGTCCGGTTCAGTTGGCGGAAGGCCCTACTCGGAGGGGGCTACTTTTGTCAAAACCGTCAGCCAGGGAGCTACTGTCGCAAAAAATTTGCTAGTTGACTCGGTCGCAGTGGAGCCATCGGATTAAAGTGAACTTCAGACAGGGGCGAAATATGACATTGAGTACGACCATAAGACAGGGTTGAATTGGAATTTGGATGGATGAAGCATGGCTGTTAACAGATACAAAGTTCTATGGATCATGGGATATTGTAGATGAACATTAAAAGGTGTTAAAAGAGGTCTAGGATGTAGAGTTGGATGTGATCCCGTCGTAACATGTAAGACCCCGGAACTGGAAGTATGCAATTTAGTCCCAAATTGCTAACCTTTGCATAATAATTTAAGCCTCAGGTTTTTTAACCTACGATAAACACTTCAATACATACGTGCATTAATGTGCTCATCGCAGAGTTTTCGCAACATGAATATCATTACCAAAACTCTACAGAAGAGAGTAATTACAAAGCTCATACAAGGAGCAGAATAAATTTATTACAAACATAGGACACATGTCCCAACATTACATCATTACATCAGCGGAAGTCGAATTATGCCCGGAAGGAAACCCGCCACGTGTCTCAGAACCCTGATCTGGATCTCCTAGTTAGACATCGAATCCAACGTCGTGCTCCACGGAGAAGCGGCCCACCTGCTATGTTGGAACCTCTGAAGAAAACAACGTTGCAAAGCAACTGAGTACAAAGTATTTGCAAGACTTACGGGAAGAACTAAACTAATGATGCAACATGTCTCAAAGGAGGGATATGGTGTGGTTATGCAGCAGCAACAATGTCTGAAGAGACACTCTAATAACAACGTCTAATGAGAGAGGATGAGAAGCGTCTACTAGGAGAAGGTGATTAACCTATTTACTAAACACCAAACAACACAATCCTCTTATCACCCCCTCAACACCGTGTGAGGAAGCAATTCAAAGGACACTCACACTTCAGCAGTTTTAAGCATATCCATGATTAATCTCTAATTACTAATCAAGTTGATGAGATAAAGTTGGTGAAAGTTCTCTATGATCAAGTAATGACCTCCAAGTCGTCCATAACCGCGGACACGGCTTTTCAAAAGATTTATCCCTGCAAGGTGCACCAATTTACCCGTACACGTTTGTCCAACCCTTGATGCCACTAGATGGAACACACGCAACAGCATGTGCCGGCAGGATTGAGCGACACGACATTTCCCAGCTCCAAAACTAATCCAGGGGACCACCCAACTTAGTCTAACCCGAAACGAGAGCCCGGCCGAAGCGTCGCACGGACTCAGGAGTTACGAGAGCCTGTCGAGAAGTGGTTCAGGGCCGCGCACGATGACCATTCCGACAGGGCGCCGCAATCCTATATGAATGCAAAAGTCACCAACAAGTATCCCACAAATCTCTTTGTGTATGCAATATGCCAAATGGAACGCCTGAACTATGTGGTCCCTGGAAAAGCTATGAATCAGGTACTAAGTCGAGGGGGAACCCATATATTCTCCCAGGAGCGGTTAGCGCGATGTTTCTTGGATCAGGGAAAACGAGAACTCAGTACTTAGTCGGCTCAAATGGAACAAATCACCAGTGCGTTAGCACGGCCTCCCATATCATATCACAGTTTTAAGAATTGCAATTAAATACACAAAGTAGCATGTGGATGTAGCAATTGTGGAACCTCAAAATAAGGACACTAGACTCGCAACTAAGCATGACTTCTAATGACCAAGTAGGGCAACAAACAAACATGTGATATGTAATAGGACAAGTAACAAGACATATGGCAATAAGTGGAACTGACTAATAAGCTATGCAATCGTAGAGGCATCGTGACAAGACTGAGATCGTAACTTAATGCAAGATTAAGGGAGAGGCGATGGTATAATCAACATGGTCAAGTAGGGCTGCTTGCCTGGAGTACTCGATTGCCCGGAATTGAACAAGAATCCTGGAAGAGAACACAAGCGTAGTCGTCGTCATAGGAACCGAAGACTAGCGAGGAAGAAGCAAATATATCACATAGAAGAAAAGTATAAGCATACAAGATACATGGGGAAATTGAAATGCGCAATCAAAAAATGATGAGTGACATAGAGATGATGCATGACATGTTAAGATTTCCGAAAGTAAATCCGATATATGATTACCAAGTTAAATGGAGTCAGAAAACAATGCACTTAGCATTCTAGACAACTCCATATGCAAGGAAAAGGGTTTAATTGATTAAATACACACAACAATGTTATAGTTGTATTAACATGCATGACAATGACATGAATAGGTGTAACGCATGCTTAAAACAATAACAACACAACAAACAACCGAGTCGATCGGGGTTGCACACGCCGGTGGCATCGACTTACCTGCAACTAATATTATCGATACAAACACGAGCATCTCATACAGCACGTGCATTTCACTATTCGCAACCTACGGGTCTAAGGCAAAGGACGGTCGGTTTCACGGGACGATCGCTCGTTATACCTTGGACACGTGCGGCGTTGCGATGTAGAGGAAGTAGCCGACGTAGACGAGATAGTCGTACACGTAGGCGAAGTAGGCGATGTAGGTGAAGTAGTCGTTCATGACTTCATCTCCAAAGCAATGTAGGTCTTCGCGGGCGTCGACGAGGTGCGGCAGTAGCAACACATGCAGCAGCGAGGCGGCTCGACCCGGAGCAGCGGCAACACAACAGCGGGCAGCGGCAACAGCCGCACAGCAGCGAGCACATGGGGGCGCTGACCAGCAGGGCCCACACGTCAGGCAACAATTTCAGGAAAAAGAAAGGAGAAAGGGCTATGGGCTTAGCTTGGATTGTAGGTGGCCGAAGGGGCTCGGCTGGGCTGCAGGTGACGGCATGCAGAGGACCTCGCGGGCGTGCGGGTCAGGCGCCACATGCGCGTGGAGCAGCAGGCACAGGGCGGCAGCAGCACGGAGCTCGGCGGCTGTCGATGTCGTGGGAGGCGACGACACGCACGTGGAAGAGGCGTTGGTCACCGAGGAGCGCAGCCGGAGGAGCTCGGCGTCGCTGTTGGACCCGTTCTTGGTGGAAGAGGTCGAGCCGGCGAGGTGGAGCGGCGCGGCAGGTGTTTGCGACCGGAGGCGCTACCGGCGGCGAGCAGTAGGCGAGGGAGCACCCTCAGCGGGGCGTGCTTGAGGCGAGCGGTCGGGGAGGAGCTGGGCCGGCGAGGTGGACGCGAGCTCGACGGCTCAGCTAGGTGGTGGAGACGCGCACCAGAGAGAGCAGTGGGGAACTGTCGCGTGGGGGGTAGAGAGAGAGGCCGCAGGGCCAGCACCCAGCCTCCTCATCCCCGCTGCGAACGCCCGCCCGGCCGCCCCCTCCGCCGACGGTGGAGACGCCGCGTTACGGCCCCGACGTCTCCTCCGCATCACCAACGCCCGCGCGCAGGGCGCAGCCTCCGACGACTCCGCCGCCGCCTCCTCGTCCGGTCCCGGCGCCGCTCCACCCGCGACGCCTCCCCTAACCTCCTTTCCGGCGCCCTCCCCGACTCAAAAAGGCCGCCCCGACGCCGAAGGCCACAGCATCCGCCCGACAGGCCGCCCCGGCGCTAAGGCCCCCTGTTTAGGCTTCTGTTTCAAATTTGGTGCTTTTAGCAGCTTCATATGAAATTGCTAAAAAACATCAAAAGCCAGCTTCATATGAAATTGCTAAAAACATCAAAAGCTGAAACAGAAGAGCAAACAAACAAGGCCATGGCATTCGTCTTTCAATAGCAACTAGACGAATTGCGCGCCTTGCCGCGCCGTTTTATTTTCTGGATGAGCACTTGAGCAGTGCTTATTCGGTTGTTTTGGATTGTGCGTGGAGTGGTTCGTTCTTTATACAAGCCACAAAAGATAAACAAGGTATCGCCTTCACGAAATCGAGCAGCTACCAAACAGAAACACCGACGCAAGGTTACAATTAGGTGGTAGGGAAAATTCTGTGAACTATGAAATGCTCCAACTATCATCTTTCTGCTGTTAAAAATCCTCAAGCCTGTAAGAGCTGTAACAAAATGGTGCCAGCACGAACATGGCAGACGGAAAGTGAAAACAGCACAATAGGGGTTTGGTACATGCCATTTTCAGTGGAAGAACAGGCTCTCCATGGAAGGGCTTTCCGCACCTCAGCATCCTTTAGTGGTTTCTCTAATTCTCTGCATGAAGATTTGCCACTAACCCATGCTTGGAGTAGTGGTCGACCGCCTGGGAGAATCAAACACTTTTCTTTAAGATAAATAACAATAATAAAACAGAAACTGCTTTGCTTGAAAATAGTGGTCCTTTCACAATAACAAAACTCAGTATATGGAACAAAATGGAGAAGTCAAAGACATCGGAAGATATGTCGGACAACAAAAGATATGTTAATGGAACATCAGGAGACAAAGCACAAAGGAAAAATGTCAGGCTCCACAAAATCCTCAAAGAACATCACTAAAAGTAGGAGATTGTCCATAGCAATTTACCACATGAATATATAAATGGAAAAATCATATCAATCTACACAAAAGAGACAGTACAAGCAGAAATTAATAGGAAAGAACTTAATGCAACTAAACAGATGGATATTAATTAGCACAAGAACATTTTTATACTGAAGATCTAACAAAAATACAATTGGTCAAAAAGCATACAGGTTCAGTTTGTATGTGGAAGGCTTCAAGCCTGGACTTCAAGACCTCAGCTGTGTCATCTTTCCTTTGAATCAAGGGCTCTCCCAAAACCTTGGCAAAAGAGAGAACAATCAGAGGCCAATGGTTCACAGAAACATGTCAATTGAAGATAACTATATGGTGCAAACGGATTTTAATTTGCAGGTGCACACATCTTTCATGGATGGAACATACAAAATCTTGTAAAGAAAAGTAGCATGTGCCTTGAAAACAACCAAGGATCAATGAGCGATAATGAAGATTCTCTGCTCACTGTGAAAACAAGTCACTGTTTTTATGCGGTCATTCACAAAGAGCATAGGATTTGGTGTATTATACATGTACAGGACATCCATAAATCAGAAGAACATGAGATGCAAACATAGTATGCATGCCATCTCACTTATAACAGGCTATAGGTATTAGGTACAATGAAGCAGGCAAAAACTGTAAGTTATATGCTTTAAAAGTACTGCAACTGAAATGCAAACCACCAATAAAAAACAATCCAATCATGAAATTGTCGAATACATATTGAAATTGTATCAACAAATTCTGACTATCTTAGTTCTGTCTCGGATCACTGTTTGGTCAATAGAATAATAATTTTGGCAATCAACAGTTGAGGCGTAACTTAAGCTCCTTAGATTTAACTCTAAAAACTATCGGCTCTTTCATTGAGTCAAACAATTCTCGTTGTTCTTTCAGTTTAAAGCATTGTTATATATTGGAAAAGGACAGATAGTGACATACCAGGAAAAATTGCTCCCCAAACAACAAGCAACAGTGAAAACCTAGAGGCAGCCCCGAAGGCATGACATGCGAGAGATCATACCTGCGGCAGCGATACGGGCAACCAACACCCTAGATCCCCAAAGCAACAAATACATCTGATGAAAACAGAAGAACCATAGAGGGTTTTTCGGTTTTTGCTCCCCTCCCCCATGGAGGATCAAAGATTGATCCCCTTTATTGTACAATGTTTCTCTTTAATCGAATAACGGAAATCGACCGTATTTTCCCTCAAATTTTATGGGCGCGGTATTGATTGTGAGCTGAGCTGCAGAACAGTAAGCTTTTGAAGTAATTTAGTTTAAACAACATGACCATTTGATCAATACACACAGAATCAGCGCCCAAGTCCAGCAACCTTATTGTTCATAACTAAATCGTGAAGCCTATATTCATATCATTAGATTTCTTCATGGATCCCAATCTTGCAACCTAATCGCAACAAAATTAAACCAATTGAGGACTGAATTTTGTCAATACACCCAATTAAGTTTGGTGAATCAAACATCCTAACAAATAAATCATCCAGCCCGAACTCTAATCTACCATCGAAGCTAAGCACATAACAACAGTTCGGGGAATTGAGACGAACTGCATATAAAATAAAGGGGAGAGGAGAAGGGTGTAGCAAGAAGCTCACTTCCAGGGGACTGGACGGGGCGGCCGATGCTCTGGCCGCGTCCGCGGCGACTCGTGCGGGCACAAACGCGATGGCGACTCATCGGGACGGCGGCGCCTCGACGTGGCTACGCACCTCGCGAGTCCCGCCTGCGGGGCTTGAGAGTCGGTGATGGGAGAGAGTTAGCGGCAGATGCGGGGCGCGGCGGGGCACGGAGGAGACGGCCGCGGCGCAGGATGGACGTGGAGTCGGCGGCCGCTGAGCCAAAGCAGCCCGCCTCGAACACCGCCCAGAGAAGAAAAAAATCTAGGGCAACAGCGGCTGGCGGTGGAACCTTGTGAAGGGGCCGAGGCCCGAGGGCAGCGGGGAAGGAGTTGGACGGAAAAGTGGGGGAGGCTGGCGACGGCGCGCGAGTGTTCGAGAACACACGAAAGCCCATGAGAAGCAACACCACAACGCCAAGCGGGCCTGCTTAAAAAAAAGACAACGCCCAGCAGACCACACACGCAGAAAAGAAACCGAACGGGATGGCATCCCAGGCTGACGTGGACACGCCCAGAGCGCGAGAATACTCCCCCCTTTCATAGGGGTAATGATTTGTCGTCGCACCCTACCTACGGACCTACCTATGCACTGCTAGCTATAGTTTTAGTTAGATTTGGGTTTTCATATCTGGGCAAGCACGTTTCAATGTGGATATTGGCAATTGGTACCATATAAAGCTGATTGAAATTTTACCTCAGCTAAATTTTTAGGTGTGATTTGCCACCAGGTGAAAAGGGAAAGGGAGATCTCTAGTGTTGTGCTAAGGAAGGTTGGACAGCTGTTCCCGGATCTTTGCAAAAGGAAGGTTTTGACGATCTATGTGGTGCTTCTGAGAAAAGCAGTACAGGTTAGAATTAAGTTTTGCCTTTTATTAGTTCCATCCTATTGTTCTTGTGTTATTGTCAGATTGCTAGAGCGCAGGTTCTATTTTCATTAATCAGCAGTAAGCTCTATAGCAGTTCTGGGCTTGGTATTCAGGGATTGCAGGTTTACTACGTAGTAGACTTTGGAGTAATGCTAGATGATCGTTTTCCAGCTATGATTGTACTCAATCCAGGTCCAGCCAAAGTGCACTGCAATATATTTGCAGTTTCTGCATGCCAAATAATTTATCATGTTCATAATGCTTAGCGCCTTTGCCTCTCATCAAGGTCCTCTCTCAACACAATTAATATCAGGCGTAGGATGAGCCATTAGAGGGCCAGTGGCAGGTAGGCTCTATGCCTTCCAAGTTCCATCTGTATCGAGAGACGAGGCTCGCCTGATAAGGGAAGTAGGCACGGGTCCGCTCTTGCGACAGGCTAGGGTTCCCCGCCACCGCCGCCACTCCGGCGCCGGCGTCCACCCTCTCCGGTAGCCTCTCTGCCCCGGCGGCCACCTCTCCTCCCCCCTCCATCTCATTCCTTTCCTCTCTAGCTCATTCCCTAGCCCGATGGCCTCCCCATCTGGTCCCTTCCACCCCTCCACCTAGGAACTCCGGTGAATGCAGCCCAGCCCCGGCTTTGGCGGCGGCGACTCAGGGCGTTCCTCTCCGACGTCCTCCGCAGCGGTGGGCCCCTGTATCCGGTTGCCGCCTTCAACCCCGTTCCACCAGCACCGCCACGCACGTCAACTGTTCGACGGTTTGGCCTTGGTCGGGTGCCGGTCGCGACGCGTGGGAGATGATGATGGCTGGCAGTGGGTCGGTGGTGGATGCACGAGGATGAGACAGCAGCGGCACCATGCCACCCCTTCCGGCGATGGCTGTTCGGCATGAGCTCCCGAGGGGGCTTCTGCTCTCAGTTTGTTTACATCTGTGCTAGTGTTGGAGCTTGTTTATCCTTAATTTCTACTAAGGCTGTGTCATTCTACAATAGGCAGGTGATACCATTTCCCTGTTGGATCTGAGTTTGACAGTGCTAGAATTCTCAATTGATGCTTTGTCTTTTGAACAATTCATGCATGTCAAAGAGGTTAGCGTTAGCTGCTGTGATTGTTTGAGGGGGAATGGGAAGATGACCAGATTTGGGAAAGATATCGGTTAAGGGGCAGGCCACAACTGATCAATACCTCGTCTGTATCTGCTAACTCTTTGTGTCGATTTAATTTTTCATAGAACTTTGTAGTGTTGTTGCTCTATCCCTCAGTTGTTTCGTTTGACCTTCAGTGCTGATATTGCACTGCATAAAGTTTTCTCGGAGGGCTAGGGTTCAATTAGATTTAGAAGAACTCTGGTAGGAGAGACTTCAGTGCAGTGGAACATTTTACAGCAGCTGTGTAGTACGGTAAAGTTAAATGACCAAAAAGATAGATTATGTTGGAAGTTGGAGACCAAAGGTAGATCCTCAGTACCCAGTAGGTTCTTTTCTTAGATTGCTCAAGAGGTCACAGATTCCTTTTGATAAAAAAAAAGGATGAGCCATTAGTGCACTTTCATGTTAACAAAGAGCCAACAGCCAAGCAGATCCTTCCCTCCTTCACTAACACGCTGATACACACCCCCACCAGCCCACCACAAAATTTACCTGTATGTAACCAAACGTACAGAAAGATCAGGTCGTACAGATCAAGGCCACACTCTGAGATTACCGAACCATATCATTTTGCTAGAAAGTTTGATTTGGTTCAATGTTCAGACATACACAGTACTGCACCTTTGGACAATTTGTTTTTGTTTGGTGATCGATGCTTAAAAAGGTAAGATGTTACACCCTCATAAGTGAATGAATGAGTACTGAGTGCCCCTGCTCTTGCTTAATCCAAATACATCTATTTCAGTAAACTCGATTTTTCACTGGGCTTGTATTGTTTATACGCAGGGTTCTAAATTCATTTTAGTGTCACCATACAAGTCATTTGTATCGGAGGTGCCCAGCATTCCTCAGTGGTAACAACCTATCACCCCTAGCCTCTTGAATGATTGTTGCCTGCATTGTTTTTTCTTTCTTTTTGGTTGTGCAATTGTTGTCTTATTCCTGAAGTAAAACACTTGTAGAGATATGTTTCAAATAGTTAACAAAAATAAAGGGTGTTATAGTTAAAAACCAGATGGATAAAGTACTTTAGTAGTGATCAATAAGTTAATTGAGTGTCCAACCAATGTGACAAGTGGCAGTTACGCTATAATATTAGATTGATGACTGGAGCAAACTGTTTAATTGGTCATCTGTTTCGTCAGGTAATGTTAGGACATTGATGAATCTTTAGCAAATGCAGGTCAAGAGAAACATCAGAATTTTTGTATGAAAAATCAAAGTAGCAAGGCAGCTTGTCTATCCAGACAGACAAATGTAACTCATCCACCATTTCACATGCAATCGCATTGCAAAACAGGACGGTTTTACACAGTTCAGGTCACAAACAAGTCCCTGCACTTCCTGTGGCAAATGGGCAGGCTTTTACAAAGCTGAAGATTAAGGGTGGCAGGCTGCACCCAAAAACTCACCACCTACTGCTACTGAACCACAAAAAACAACCTTGGAATGTCACATGTTAATAGCTATGAATATTAGCTCTTAATTTTAACTTCCTGTGTAACTTGTCCACCCTAGAAAACCCTCACGGTATGCTTTTTAACAAGAGAAAATATTTAAGAGTATCTACTCTTTCAGAATGCATAAAAAATCTGCTGTTTTCCGAACCTCTTGCATGTGAAATGCCTGACAATATGTGATGTTTTCTATTGGGCCTATTCTACTTTTTGTTGTGCTATCCAAATCTGCTATTTGTCATTATTGACCCCTGATGTTCCTTTATAAATAAAAAAATTCTGCTCGTGCATGCGCTGCACCCATATGTGAATATTTGCATCTATTAAACACTAAAATAGGAATGCATGCTTTTGAAATCAGGTTTATCTTTTAAATTAACTAGCTGAAATGCCCGTGCGTTGCAACGGAACAACAAAATCAAATGATACATTAAAAAACATGCATCAAAACCTCTCTTGCTCTTCTTTAACGATCAACAAATATCCCTTAAAAAAGCCCATGGGTATACCGATGGCTCGCCCGATTAGTCATGGGTAGGGTATGGGTATAAGTTTATACCCATGGATACCCGATGGGTCGCCCAGTTTATATTTTAATTAAATAATATTACTTTTATTATATAATATGTGGACTCTTTGATTATTTTTAGCAAAATGTGGACTCTTTGATGCAATAAGGACTAACGGATGAACTCTACTATAAAATAAAATAAAGAACAAGTTCAAAATTGGCCCAATATCCCATAACTCGATGACCCATCAACTTGGCTTGTTTGGGCATCTCTCTCGCTCAGTCAGGCTCACAGAAGAAAGGCATCGAGACGCCTTCTCCCATCCCCCATTCTACACTCAGCCATCATCTCTCGTTCTCTCTACTATGCCCTAGGCACCGCCACCATTATCCCCCGCAGCCTGTCTCATCAGCTTCTTCTAACTATCGCCATCTACTCATGTAATTTAGCCCTAGGAGGAGACGGCCGTGGCTGGGAAACGGAAGAGGGGACCATCCATGGCCGCACCTGAGGAACAGAGGGAACAGCCGTGGCTTCGATGGGTGCCCGATTGGGTCTCATCTTCTGGCTCCTGTAGTGTTTTGGCGAAGCGATCTTTTTCTCGTCAGATTCGGAGTTATTGCCCGACTCTCGTAACGATCCCGCTGGCTATGGATTCCCTCGCGAAGTTCCATCCAATTCGGTGCAGGTAACGGGCCAGCCGGCTTAGTAGCCTAATATACATGCAATCTTGTAGGGCGGAATTTCTTTTTGGGAAGTTTGACAGACGACGGTGAAGGGAACGGTCCGTATTTTTTAGATAGGTATAGCATAATGCCCGTGCGCTGCCACGGTCCAGGCAAGCCATTTTTGGGTCTTCTCTTCTTTTTCTCTTCTTTTCTTTTTTTCTTCTTGGGCCACACCCGTTCTTCCTTTTGGGCCAGCTTTCCCAAGAGCGCCAAGCCCATGCCCGCAGGAGCACTCGTGCCCGTCTTCCTCCTCGTGCCAAAAGCAGCACACACACGTGCCGTCTGCCGCAATCTCCGCCCTCGACGATGCCTCCTCGGCCCGTGACCCATCCAGGTGCTCTGAACCATATCCCACGGCCCTTCACTTTCTTTTCCCCTCCTCAATCATCCCCCATAATCATGGTTGAACCGCCTTAGCGCGCGTTTTCGTAGCAGTTCCTGTTGGCCCAGATCAACACGCCGAGGATGAGGGCTGATAGAATGAACCTGTTCCCCTGTTTTCTCTGAATTTAAATGGTGTATGACAAGATGGAGTCTGCATGCTAGAGCCGCCGGCTCTCGGATGGAAGGAGGCACCACATGCTAGACCATATGCTGCATCGCAGGATCAATTTGCCGTTGCAAGGTCGAATGTGTGAAGAGATATCTTTGGGTTTTTAATTATGTTTTCTCCGCTGCGTCAGGGGAAGTATTTTTGTTGGATTAGAAAGGGTCTCCTATTGGGCTGTGCTAGGAGAGGGGAGCTCAGCCGTCTGGAGCGGATGAAGGAGTGGTTTGCGTGCGGGCGGGCGAGGTGGGTCTCGGGGGCTTGACGAAAAAAAGGGAGGAAATAAGACGGAACGGTCCGTATTTTTTACTCCCTCCGATCCTAAATTGTTGTCGAAATATTACATGTATGTAGACACTTTTTATGAATAGATACATCCATATTTGGACAAATTTGAGTCAAGAATTTAGAATCAGAGGGAGTACATTGGTACATATATAGATATAGATAGATTCGGTATAGGTAATGGGTCAGCTGGCTTAGTAGGCCTAATATACATTCAATCTTGGGGGCCCATAAATTTTATGGGATATATATAAATAAATTCGGTGCAGGTAATGGGCCAGCCGGTTTAGTAGGCCTAATATACATGTAATCCTGAGGGCCCACTAATTTTATGTGAAGTTTGACAGACGACGGTGAAAAAAACAGTTCGTATTTTTTAGATAGCTATAGATTAAGCCACTGAAAAAATCTATTGGCGGTTAAATTGCTTCTATTAAGGTTGTCATTTGTCAATCGACAATCGACAATTGTTCAGATTGCATTTTGTATCAACACTGCAACTACAGTAGGCGCCTCTCCTTTTTCACGGTTTCACCATATCCATTGTTTAACTCTTTAGGTTTAAGGAACACTAGATCACTAGCAACTTCTTTTATCTGATCTGTAGCATGTGTGCTATATTATTTTCTCATAAATTTGATAAAAAAAATTACTAGACTCTCGGCAATGGCAAGAAGTTCCAGGATCGAGGATAGACTGATCAAGTCTATCGTGGTTGTTGGAGAAACGAGAAGCAATGATTACTGCATTGGATTTGTTGCATGGGAGAAAGATAGTGATGCCACCTTCGTGGTAACTCAGTCGTCCTTTATTGACGGCAAAAGGGATAGACTAAAGATATGTTTTTTTGACAAGGTTGACTTACCGGCCTGGGTTGAACGAATTGAGGGGCGATTCTGCATGCTGAGAACAGAGCACCATCGCTTCTGCAAGAGAGTTCAGTGGGCAGAAGATCGTATCAATTCCTTGTCTGAGGCTATTATCTTTCTGCCCTCCTCACCAAGCACTCTCTCTTCGATTCATATACCTGTCACTCTTGAGTCAGCAGAGTCGTATCACTCTTGTCCCACAGACTTTGTTGATGGTTCTGATAATTTGTTTCTGGTAGCATGTCCTTATACGGAGAAGACCTTTGAAGGATACAATAGGTTAATAGCTGCTCCCATCTTTGATTTGGATGAGAGATCATTAGGCATGGGCATTTTTGACTGCCGTCGTGGTAACGGTGCTGAGATGAAGGTTTGTTTATGGGCAAGGGGGGTCATGGCTCTAATAAACAGACTCATTCCACCACCACCACCACCGAAAGCAAAGAGGAAAGGAGCAGAAGATGGTTCGAAAGATAAGAAGAAGCGCAAAAAATGAGTTGCTTTTAGCATCTCTACATGATAAGAAGTATGAAACCTCGTCTCCTTCAAATGAGGTTTCTTAGATCTACCATTACGTACCGGATCTTCATCGAGTTAATCTTTCTCTGTACCAAGCTCTTGTTTTAATTATGTTCACTGAACAATGTAATATTCTGGCATGTGAGAACATTTGTGTAATATGTATTTGCAATGGTGGTGTTTATAATTGGGCATGTGCACTTTCTATGTGCAGCTACGCTAGCTATTTCATCATTAAGTTGCAACTAAGTAATGGCAAAATAATAACTACGAAAATCTACTAACCTTGAATCTTGAAATGTACTAGGCTTGAATCTTGAAATGTCCAGTTTCCTTCTCATGTACAGAACTAAGCAAGTCATGGTTGGTCAGATGCTTGGCCTTTTATCTGCAGTTTCTGCTCTGTGCTACTCCCTCGGTCTCATATTAAGTGATTTTCTATTACATGTATCCAGACGTTTTTTAGGCATAGATACATCAATATTTAGACAAATTTGAGTCACTTAATATGGGATGGAGGGAGTATTAAAATGGTTCTCAGTCTTCATAGGACAAAAGGCAGTGAAATATAAATGATTCACGATGGTCAAATAGGCGCTGAGGATATGCTACACATTTGGAATCCATCACTTAGGACGTTCATTCTTCTCGAACACGCAAAAGGCTTGTGCGTCTTTGTATTAAGGTAGGTAATGTCTTTTACAAACTTGAATATCACAATCTGCTTTGCCAAAATACACTTGCACAGTTTGATCTGAACAGTCATACGTAGATGCACACGCGTACATAGTTAGATTAACAATAACAATATATATATCTAATGAACTTGATTTTCCTAGACCTCATCCTCACCAACAAGAGTAAAATGCACCATAGGTCCTAATTCTTTCATAAGTCCCAAATTAGTCCTAAATCTTTGAAACTGCAGGTTTCAGTCCTAATTGTTTGATAAGTGGTTCATCTCAGGTCCTAAGGTGGCTCTGGAGAGTGCCGGCTGCCTACGTGGCCATTTGGGCCCACTTGTCATGTGCCAACGTGGACCTTTTTTTTTGCAAATAACCCCTGCATCCTCGCGTCTTCTCCCCCGACCGCCGCTGTAGCATCCTCGTCGCACTGCTCCACCAACCCAAGTCGTTCCCCTGCCTGTCGCAATGGCGGCGGATGAGGAGAAGAGACGGGCAGAGATTGGAGAGCAGGGTGAGGAGGTCAGAGGCGGTGGAGGAGAGTAGGGAGCGGAGGCGGAGCTGACAAGGCATGCGGCGATGCGGGAAGACGGAGAGGCGTGACCGGGTGAAGAAAGCAAATGGCAGGGGTTTTTTTAGCAAAAAAAAGCATCCACCTTGTCACCTGATATGTGGGCCCAAATAGCCACGTCGGCAGTAGACACACGCCCGAGCCACACTAGGACCTGTGTTGAGCCACTTATGAAACAATTGGGACTCAAATGTGCAATTTCAAAGAATCATGACTAACTTGCGACTTTTACGAAAGAATTGGGACATCTGATGCATTTTACTCTTACCAACAACTTATGACTTCATGATTGGCAAGCTTGTTCAAGTCTTTCCTAGGTGACTGGTCTTCAGCTTCAGTTATTTCTAGCTGCACATCTTCATACTTGTCATGATGCTTCACTCGATATATTTCTTTAGCATCATGGATTAAGGAAAGCTGATTCATATTAGAGACCGGCTGTAATAGTCTGTGCTATTCAGGAGCTTATAGAGTCCTAGAAGCAACAAAATGAGCCGTTAAATCCTAGTGTCTCAAGCAACTGAAGATCAGCCTCTTTCAAAATACAGTCCCTGCAGTATGAAAGCTATCAAACTTAATGAACTACATATATACATATGGACAACAGGAAAATGTGCCAGTAGATGTGCTGATCAATGTTATTGCACTATATTCTAACATCATTCATTTTACTGGCATGCCATTAGAAATTTAATGGCCAGGTTATAAAATTATACTTCGGGCATCATGATAATAGGGAAGAAAAACTTATACTAGTAAAACCAGGGAATATTTGTATGGTAAATTACCATCAAAAAGAGATGATCAAGTTTCTATTGCTGACCGAGCCAATATAGCAGGTTTAGATCATGAGAACTAGAGTGGCCACAGGTTAGAAGCGGGTCTTATAGGCCCAGAAAATGTCCAGCCAAGCTTTAGCCCCCAAAAATATCAAGGGTTTTAAATCATGAGAACTAGTATTATCAGAACTCACAAGCAGGATTTAATAGGCCCAGACAGCATCCAGCCAGATTATTTTCATATCATCTGAATACAGTTAGATGGCATATATAAAATCAAAAGTGAAGTAACTCAACATTTGTTTGGTTCGTTAAACAAACATGACTTCTGAGCCGGCGTCCAATAAATATTTTATTTACACAAGAATTGATAGCTGGAAGCCTGGAACAAAAGACAGTGCATTCTCTTTGAATGGGCTGCTGCTGCTGTGTTATCCGAGAAACACATACTAAATCTTCCTTTCAGCATAAGCATACTAAAAGATGTGTGGTGAATAACTTATTGGCAAGAGATCCTTAAAATCATGAGGCCGGGACTCAGGAAGATGAAGCTGGTTTCTATATAAGCTCTTTGTGTTCTGATCCATTTTCACCACTGTCAGTTACACACAGTGTTGTTTGAGCCCTTCCAAATTTCTTTTTGTGTAAGGCAATTTCTACAGAGGGTTAAATTTGTCCAAAAATTATGTGTGGTTACTTTTGTTCTAGATACCACCACCTGCCCCCTTCCAACAAAATAGGTCACATATTAGAAATAGGATTAAACTTTCATGAACAGATAACTTTAACTCTTAAGAGCACATGGTACTGCTAGAGTTCAGTGTTATGAAACACAACTGAGTGAGAATATGGGCAAGAGGCCAGATATAGGAGGGAGTGGTAGATATATATTATTGAAAAGTTGGCTCTTGTCACACCGAAAGATCACAACTTTAGAAAATCAGTCCCAAAGATTTTGGTATTGCTAGTATCAAAAGTTTGCAACCTTTAGATTTCCACATACCACTAAACTGAGCCATCACCAGTCCTTGCATTGTCCTCCTTCTAAACCCCATCTGAATCGTTCTAGCCTCAGTTATCTTCATGAGGCAGTATCTCAACAACACTATCTCTAGCAAAACCGAATCATCACTGCCACTTGCTGCTGTCCGCCAACTTTGTGCTCCTCTCGCAATCCCCCGCTAAATCTCAGTAACAACAGGGTGGTCTGGGGCTGCGGGGTACATGTAGCGCAAACAGGGAGATGCAGAACATGTTTGCAGCGGGCCCAGCTGAGTGTGCTTGCCAGTCTAGATAGACTGGGCCTTGATGCCAGCATCTATTTGGCATCTTCCTTCCTGGACTCGCTGATCTGCCACCTGAACTAGTTATTGTGCAGTTGTTGGTAAATTTCTGCAGCAGAGAATGAAAAAGGACAGTTCATTCTGTGATGTTATTATTGAATTGTGGTATCTAGTTAGTAGTTACTGTAACTTCCCAAATTTTGTATTTCTGAGGTGTGATGTAACCTGAGTTCAAATTGTTGATGTAACTAACTTGAGAGTTAAGGAGGCAATAACAGCAGCCTGCTGCAAGAGATCCCAATTCAACCGATGGAGAGGGAGAACTTACTTTGTGTGTTCTAGTGATTCAATTGCTTTCAATCACTCTTGCTTAACAAAGTTAGACAGTGGTATTTTCTGTGTTTTCTTCTGCTGGGTTTCTTGGGAGAAACAAGAAGAAAAATAGAAATACGGTAACAGAAGCAAACTGAACCTAGCAAAACAAAACTTTTGATACTATGAAGCCTGCCTATATATTCATGTGTGATTTTTCCTGAAGTCATGGTCTTTCGTGTGACAGAACCAATGTATCCAGCTATTATCTATCATATCGACCAAGAAGAAATGAAAGAGCACTGATTGTGAAGCTTATGTTTGCACTTAAACTATGCACACAGAACCAGAGCCAAACCGGTTTAACAAAACCTGAAATAAGCTTATATTAAACTTCGACATCAGCAAGTCTTTATTCAAGCCAAAGCATTTGCCAAGTTGACTTCAAGTATGATACTATTTGCATAACCCCAAATGGAGCTACAGAAGTATGAGATCTTGAGCCTTTCCGTGCAGAAAAATACAGCCATTAGATTCCCAAACCATTTATAAATGCAAATGTGTGATATCCCATCTATTTGTCATTTGTTCAAACCAATTCAAAAAATATTTAACATAACTTTGTTGTCTAGAATTCGAGTAAACCCAGCTATCAACACCTATTAAGTCATTTACTATCTTACAGAAACAATAGTTTATGATGCCCTCATGTCACATTTGGTCCACAACCAATCTGCACTTGGGACACAAAATCATGTCAAGTGTTTTGGTCACTTTAAAAATTAGCACCTGCCTATGGTTACACATCTAGTAATATTTCTACACAGAATGAAGTGTGGCAGCACTTTTTGATAGGCGAGGAGTCATCCCTAGGAAAGTTTTGCATTGTATGTGTCGTTATGTTACCAACAGAGCACAAATATATTATGGTCTTAAGGAAAGTTTCAGATCTAGTATTATAAACCTGTGGAATTGTCTAGAGCATGGCATGCAAACTTGCTCCGACAGTGGGAAAGTTTTCAGTTGTCACTTGTCAACTTCGAAAGAATATCCTTCAACATGAATGTTTGCAATGCTTCCAAAACATAAGCCATCGGTATCTTTTCCAATCGGCCAGATGAGTAAAGCTGTGGGGAAAAAAGAGGATATCATGAAAACTACTGACCAAAAGAAAATGAATTAAGTGATAAACCAATAAAGCCTCTATGGCCATAGAACTCTCATATAAACAAGCCAGATCATCATAAAACATACATTTCAGCCTCGCTTCAAAACGAAGTAGTTGAAGCATTGGAGATTAATCTGGTAACTTATTCATTAGCTGCCAAATGATCAGATAAATCAGGTGTCTTCTTTACTGGCTGCCAAATGATCAATATATAATCTGACAAATAAGCCGCTAGGCATGGCCACTGTTCTACAGGTCACGCTAGCCATAGAAGCATAATGACAATTACAACTACCACTCACAATGACGCTCGTCCTTCTGACGATACTTGTGGATAATCATATTCTTTATCGTCATCGCCCATTGATCCCTGTGTCTTCTTTTTCCTCGATATCTCTGGCTATTTTAGCACCCCTGCGAATTGCATCCTCTCTCTCTTTCTGCAGCATCTCATTCTTCCTTCTCAACTCCCCCAAATACTCCCTATGCCCCTGATCCATGATTGCCACGAACCTCTCCTTCAACTCAATCATAGGATCCCTATCCACGAGCTTCCCATTTTCATCATACGCCTCCCTCAATATCACTGTCTTGATGCCACCCTTCAATGATACATAGAATATCCCCGGGTGTCTCGTAAACGCATTAGAAAAAGCATTCGATAGCCTAAACTCTTCACAAAACTTCCCTATAATTGGCACTGCCATCCTCCGCTCTACCGTCAAGGACAACACCTCATGTAAAACACCAACCAGCCTCTTCTCTGCCTCTGGTGATGCCGGGTGAAGCCCAAAAGTGTCAGCATATGGTGATACATATGGCAACTCGAGCCAATCCCTCACCCACTCCCTCATCTCCTTCTTGAGGTAGAACCCCTTGGGCAATTTGACTGTAAAATTTGGCCTTGGCCGTATGCCAACAACATCGGCCTCCCTGTCAGCCCTCGATTCAATCACTGATTTCGCAAGCTGGTCGTCCCAGGAAGCAAGCTCAAGAAACGCATTGCCAGACGCGTCGGGCCCAGGGTCACCAACGAGACGGAAGAGATTGGGATACCTCGGGACCAACGAGACCAAGAAGTCATCGGGGAGACCGAAGTCACGCTTGGCTGCGGCAATCTTTGCGACGGGAAGGGCGCGCGTGGAGGAGATCATGAGGAGCTTGGCAAGCTTGGAAGCGAGGAGCGGGGAGTGGGTGGCCTGTTGACTGGACGCGAATTGGAGGAAGGAGAGTAGCTGGGGGGAAGGGGAGGCGACGGGGTTAGGAGGAGGGGAAACAGAGAGGAGGGTGGGGTATCGGCGGAGAAAGGTTGGGACTTGGACCGGGAGGCGGATGCGGTGGCGGCGCTTGGAAAGGTAACGAAGGAGAAGGCGGTGGCCTGGGGAGAGGAGCACCTCCCGGACGAGACGGGAGGCCAGGCGAAAGCGGCGGTCGTTGTCGATGGAGGCGTCGAGGGCGGCGTCGCGTCGCCATGGAACTTTCAGGGAAGATATGCGGCGAATGGAGCAGATGAGGAGTTGGCGGTGAGCGGCGGCCGCCGCCGCCCGGAGAAGCATTTGTGATACGGCAGAGTAGGACAGAATGAGGAACCCGTTTCTGAAAGGAGGTACCCGTAATACGCTTCCTTGAAGAGTTGGCGGGATTTGTAAATACGTATCATGTCTGCTTCAATGTAAACGCAGGACACGACGACGCTTCCTGCCTTTCTAGCCGAGTTATTTTCGAAAAATGATGTATTAGATAAACTAGGCTCAGATTCCAGTCCGACTTTATTTTCTGTATCTAGTGGATTATGTCACTAAATGGGTGGGAGCAATTCCTACCAGAAATGTTGATCACCGTACTTCCATTAAGATGCTTGAAGAAGTCATATTCTCTAGGTTTTGAGTTACAAGGTATGTAATGACTGATTGAGGCCATGTAATGACCGAGAGAAATAAATTTTACATCAATAATCTTCTAATGCTACACACTCGCACATAGCATCACTAACTTGACAAGACTCCAATTGCTTCAAACTTTGCCAATAGACGTGACTGTACGTTACACAGTGTCGGACCCGAAATTTGACACTTACAAAGATTAGGCAGTGATTGATCACAAGTCAGGACTTCAACCCAAAGTGATCGCAGTGCGGAAACTGTGCAGGGTGATATGGTCCTGAAGAGCCCGGAACATCAACCCAAAGTGATCACAGTTGTAAACTGTGCGGGGTGATATAGCTCCCTCTTCCACAAGTCAAGCAGAGCATCAATTCAAAGCGATCACAGTCGGAGGTCGACTGTGCGGAGTGATATAGCTCTCAACCCTTTGACAGGTGGACTCGCTTGCACATCATCATGTCACAACTTAACTAAGCATGAACCAGACTCCGAACCCTACATACACCGTACGTGTTATACACGCAGCACGCACGACGTATGTCGCAAACAACAGGTATCACAACAGTAACTCTATGACAGAAACTGTAATATACCAAACAACTCTTAATCGAGCAAAGTTAACAACTTATTACATATAGGGTCTTACGACTAAGTTGCAACTCACACAGCGGAAACGATATAGATACCTTTGACAGGTACAAACTTAACAAAGGCCTTAAGAAGGCTTGAGGTTAAGCGGATGGCGACCACACCCTTTCCCAGACCACTGCCGGGACTTCCAAGCTATAGGCGTCATTGATCTCCAGGGGGAAACATCCAAAGGATGCTCTTCGCTGAACCTAGATCAATATTATAAAGCAAGATGAGTACAAAAGTACTCCGCAAGACTTACATCAATATAGTAATAGATGAAGCAGGTATCAACAAAGGCTTTATGAGGACTATTTGAAGCACAAAGCTAGTTTTGACCCTTTCAATAGACTACTAAGTCAAAAGCGACTACTGAGTAGTTTTGAAAGAGGACAAGACAGCGAACTTTGAGTACTCTCTATCTTAACTGACACCACCCAAACAATGCCACGAACACCCCCTCGTTCAAACCCCGAGGAAGCCATTCGTAGCGACACCATGTTGTTATCCAGTTTTAGACTTTGTTCAAGTTATCTAATTCAAGTATAGATCTCCAAGTCATCCATAACCGAGGACGCGGCTATTCGAATAGATTGAACCCTGCAGAGGTGTACAACTTTACCCACACACGCCAACCGTCTGCCAAATCCATGCAAAGGGTGTGCCGGCAGAAGGAGGTTTTCCACGACTGTTGCAATGCTTCGACCTAATCCATGAGCCACCTTAATGGGCCGTTCCATGATCACGAGTCTGACAGTCCCTCAGACATGGTCCCAAAAGTTGTGTGCGGGGCAAGAAACCATTCTCCTGGAGAAGCCTTGCACGGCCACCCTTACTCACTCCCTTTCTCTTTTACTCTCATCAAGAAAGCTCGAACTAAATGCAGCTCATGGACCAAAAGTCTAGTCACGCTAGGTCGATGCGGGCCCCATAACCCAATGTGTGGTAGTATGCTCGTCTTGGATCAGTGTAACCAGAAACTGGTCCTTATACGGCAAAGATGAGACAACCCACCACGCTCTCCAACGTGGCCCCTCGTCTAAGCCTTTAAGATCATGTTTTAAGGGCCTCTGCCTTCTGACTGCCCTGTTACCCATCGTAGTAAAGGTTATCCACCACATAACTAGATTCATCAATCCAATTGATGTATCAGACTCGACAAGTCTAAGCATGGCTAAGCATGTATAGCACATGAAATAAAGGCTTGCTAAACTACAACAAGCAATTCTAGTCATGCTGGGATGTGGAAGGTAACATGGTGTTAGGTTACAGGTAACAAGCTTATGCAAAGAATAGGCTTAACTCTCTATCTGACGGAAAATAGCAGTTGAATCGGATGCATCTATAACAGTTAAAAACAAATGTAATTTGAAAGTAATGGGATTCAACATGGTCAAAGGAAGGGGGCTGCTTGCCTGATGTCCAGTGCTTCGGCACGGCCTTGGCACTGTTCAGCTCTTGCTCGACACTCACATCATCTCCGGATCCTATCGTGAAGAAGCGAAAACATCGGAAAAAGAAGCAGAGACATGCAATTATTACTACTGCAGAAATACCAACATGTTCATGACATGAAATGCATGGCATGGCATTGTACATTCAAAATGAAGACTAATGCAATTGGTTTCATGTTAATCGGAGTCCGAATGCCCGATATAGAGCATTTCTAATAAACCCCGTTTGGATTTATAAAGCAATTGTACTTGTTATTCAAACCTATAGTTTAAACTTCCTTTAACATGAATGCAAATGCTACCAATAGATAGGTTATCTTCTTGTGAGCATTTCTATAGCAAGCTCATATTTTTTGAGTTTGGATGAATTTCTTGCGAATTGTCTAAGTTAAACTTCCCTGTAACTTGTTTCGGTCTATGACAGGTGGGGTCCGGGGAAATTTAACTTGTTTCAGTCTATGACAGGTGGGGTCCAGGGAAAGTTAGACTTGTTCCACTGACTAATGGAACCCAAAGCAGGTTGTTTATTTAACTTAGTTCTCTTTTAACTTAAGTGGGACCCGCATGTCAGGGTTTTCTTATTTTCCAGAAAACACAGGGTGTCCTGACAAGGTGGGGCTATGGCTTACGGTAGGGGTCTACCCGTCGGAGTCCAACTCCGGTGGCCTTTTGGACACTGCCCCGCCGGGACTTCGCCGGCGGGTCGCCGGAGCTGCGCTGCGGCGCGGCTGGGACTAGGGATATCTAGCAGGCGCGCGGCTGCAGCGAACAGGGGTGCGCGCGGTGCTGCGCCTCGCCGGAAGCTAGCCGGCGGCGGCCTTTTGCAGCGGCGGACGGCGGTGCACGGGCAGGGAGCTACGGGGCACGAGAAGGGCCAGGACTAGGGGAAAAACAAAGAGGAGCTCACCACGAGGCTGATGGTGGCGTCAGACGGGGTGGAGGAGGTCCGGAGCGTGGCGCTCGTCGGCGACGGGAGGCGGCCTAGGAAGGGCGGCGACGCGGGGACGGCTCGGTCCACGGGAGCGTCTAGGGGGAGAACCAGAAGGTTCGGGATACCGCTTCGGATCTGGGGAAGGTTTCTCCGATGGCCGGGGCTCACCGGTCGAGGAGATCGACGCGGCGACGGCTCACGGCCGGAGTCGAAGAAGACAACGACGATGGCGGCGATTCCCGGTGATTATGGACGATTCCTTTGGCTGGGAAGCTCAGCGCGACGATGCGGAGCTTTTGGGCAAGGTTTCGTGGCTCAGGGAGGAAGATGGCCACGGCGGCGCGAAACGACGGCACGCGGGCGCGCACTGGACAGCGCGAACGCCGCTCGCGTTCCGGGATAAATAGGGCACGCTAGGACGTGTGGATTGCTGATCTAGGTTCTGCACGACTAGGTGGTTACGATGGCAAGGTTCACCGGCCGATTATGAGCTCGACGGCGTCGCCAACAACAAGGGAAGGAATGGCCAGGAAGACTTCGGGGCTGTGCGTGACGCGAGCAAAGCTCGAATTGCCGTGCAGCTGGCTCGGATAGGAACGCAGAGGCGAGGCGGTTTCCTCAGCAAGAGATCGGGCGAAGCGGTCGGCCTAGAGGACGTGGCGCGCGACGTGGCAGACGCACACAAGGTGCTCGACACGCAACTGCTTTGGGGTTGAAGAAGAACCTGACGAGTGGGGTCTGCTCGTCAGTGGGAGAGGAGAAGAGAAGGCTGTGGCTGCTGCTAGCCGAGCTGGGCCTGGGCTTGCTGGGTCGGCCCAACAAGGTAAGGCTCTTTCCTTTTATCTTTTTCTTTTCTGTTATTTGAGTTCCAAACACTTCTGCAAATGTTTGAGAGATCAAACTTGATCCAAAATATATGTAAATTTTTACGAGGCTTCAATGGATTATTCCAGGTCCAAATAAAATATTTACACAAAGTATTTAGTTTATATTTTCCCCTCTGAAAAATACAAACTCAATCCCATTTAAATTGAGGTTTGAACTACAAGTAGTTGATTCCCAATTCCCAAAATTATGGGAGTTTTTTTATATATTCCTTATACTATTGGAAGGATATAAACAAGTTTTCAAGAGATTTAACGAAGGTTAAGGCCCTCAAGTTAACAGATCTTTGATCTGTCGATTAATCCCGTTGAAGGGTTAAAGGGATTCCGGTTGGAGTTATGTCCACCCAAATTGGATGAAACTTTACAGAAACCCTTATCTCACCTATGAGAAGGTTTGGTAAAATTTTCACAAACAATGGAGAACATTTGCTTGTGCCTTGATTTTCTGGAGCATTTTAAGTAGTCTCTCTAAGGTTTTAAATTCCCCTCATTTTCAGGTTTCAACATGATGCGATGAAATGCTCATGGTGCACATTACAACTCCTATTAACTTGTAGCTAAACCGGGGATGTTACACACAGCCACCAACCGCGATTGGCTATGACGCTGAACATTGGGACAAATTGAGCCCCTCACTGTTGGACAAAAATCCGCAGCCACAAGAGATTTGAAGAAGCTTTTATGAATGGCGAAGGTACCCCTAGTATGGGCACTGACCAACAAGAGAGATCCAGAGCAAAGAATTAGGAATGTCGCCAACCAAATATTTAGCACAAACACAAGGACATCAACTATAATGGAGAAAAGTCACATGTGAATTTGAAGAGGTTACCATATTATCGATTTTATTACCTAACATAGACAATGGATAGGAAGGAGCAGGGAGCACGGAGAGTGACCAACATGGCACCACCATGGGGTTCAATTCAATTCCATTCCAAAGACGCCAGCCCGCTTGCCCTTGTTGAGTCCTCGCCCTCCTATCCCTAGGCCAAGACCAAAATGAGTAATGTCAATCTCCGACCACTCGGGATCAGAACGAGACAATTATTGGGATCTACATGAGTCCACCACTAGTCATCCTCCCCAACTATGGCAGCACCAGAATGAGGAGAGCTCCGATGCAATCTTAGAGACCTTAGAAAGCTTTGGTGGACGCTCCTAGAGTAGGCACAACATGTCGCCAATAGTCACTAAGAAAGACAAAAAC
This sequence comes from Brachypodium distachyon, assembly GCF_000005505.3. Taxonomy (NCBI): domain Eukaryota; kingdom Viridiplantae; phylum Streptophyta; class Magnoliopsida; order Poales; family Poaceae; genus Brachypodium; species Brachypodium distachyon. Next base: position 9,524,567 of record NC_016132.3, on the reverse strand, counting down.
CTATTGCTACTGATATTTACATGGTGGAGAAGGGGGCTGAAAGTTTCTTCCCCTCCTCTCTGACTAGGGAGCCATCCAAAAACCTATTGCCACTGATATTTACATGGTGAAAGGGGTTGAATGTCTCTTCCCCTCCTTTCTGACCGGCGAGCCAGCCAAAAACCTATTGCTACTGATATTTCATGGTGGAGAAGAGAGTTGAAAGTCTCTTCCCCTCCTCTCTGGCCGGGGAGCTGGCTCACAATTTGGAGCTTTGGGAGGTTGATCTCAAGACATTATTACATTGCTTTTGTGACAACGGAGCGTCAAAAGATGGAAGGCGTGTGAAAGCTTGCTTATAGTTGGCAATGATCTGAGGTGCACCCTATTTTAGTTGACATCAAACATGTCTCCCACATTGACGCTCGTCAGGTTGCGACATGTTAGTCTAGGGAGACATGCTACTTTTAGCTGTTTGTTTGCCCGGATGTTATCCAATGGTTTGTACCGGGTTTTCCGCCTTCCTGCTCTTTTATACAAGCATTAACGCATGAAAGTTTCAAAAAGAAAAAGGAACGGTGCTTCTCTCTCCATAGCTAGCTTATAAATTTTCCAATCAATTGTATGTTAAGATTGAACACAATGTCAAGGTACATTTTGATACGAAGGATTTCGATTTCCAGACAAATTAGAGATTAACTACTGTAAAGTGAATAACCGTTTTCGACAGAGATTGTACATGTACGTACTCCCTCAAGGAGGACATTTTAGTTTTGTCACAGTCAAACATTTTAAACTCTTACTATGTTTAACGATAAAAATATGAGCACCCACAATATCATGTAAATACATGATGAAAATATACTCCATGGTCAACATATTGATTTGATATTACAGATGTTAACAATGTTAGCTATAAATATTGTGAACTTAAAAAAATTAACTTAGAAACAAAACTAAAATGTCATACTACAAAGGAGAGGGTACATGACAAGCTGAAGAAAAAGTGCATGAGCCAACCTCCACGGCGCCTGCGTAACAGCCAGGGGCCCATCAGGTTAACTTTGCATGCATTTACAGTTTCAAGATTCCCCCTGTCTGTCTCTCCCCTCTCATCTCTCTTTCCCCTCCTCTCTCATGGCTGATGTACAAAATGAATGATTATTCGTATCAGAGTTTATAGGACAGAGAGATCCTTGGACGTATTTTCAGTTAGGGTAGTGCGTGCATGGGAATCGCCGCAACGACAAAAATGTTTCAAATCGGTTGCCACATGTGTCACATTTGTATTTTCAGTTAGTGCTCGTGGACCATCGGAACTAGCCCATGTATCACATTTGTAGTTGCCATGTTGGCTGGATGACTGGATCTGCATCCGATGCTTAGGCGGGATTTTAAGCAAATTAATTTTTAGACGTGTAGAATAGGTGCTTGCCGTGTTGGAATTTTGGGTTAGGCTAAGGCCCAATCTTAAATTAATTTCTGAAAAATCTCAAAAGCTCATTCATGTAGTGGGATGAGAAAGTGGGAATAGTCCCACATTGCTAATTTAATGGGAGTTGGACCAATATATAAGGTATATTGGTTCTCACCTCTTGAGCAAGTGAGCAAGGGAAATTCCTACGCGCGCTCCTCCTCCGCTCGCCTCGCCTCGCGAGGCGCGCGCGTTTCGTGGATCGAGTTCGAGTCGTGCCGGGTCGTGCTTATCGCGTAACAAATTCCGATAATTGCGGAGTCGGTTTTGGTTTCCTAAACCGAACCGAAGTCCGCCTGCGTGCCTATATAATAAGACTACCCCGGCCTCCGGACGGACGACGCAAAAACCCTAGCCGTCACGCCCACACGATCCAATCTCGTTGTTCGCCGTCGACTGCGTGCACAGATCGCCGGGAGAGCAGGCCTCCGGAACCCCGACCTTCGAGATCCTGCCCGGGAGACGGTCGATAAGGTTTTTGGGGAGCGTTCTCACGCGACTGCTCGCTTCTTCACGTCTCTGTTTCGTCGGCATCTTCATCACCAATGGCCGACGACCTCGGAGATCCCGCGGCTCAGGCTGCCGCTCTAGCTCAGCAGCAGCAGGCTGCACAACTCCAAGCACAGCAGCAGGCTGCCCAACTCCAAGCCCAGGCAACTGCTGCTGCACAGGCGCAAGCGCAGGCACTGGCTGCTGCTCAGGAGGTAGTCAAGGCTGCTGCTGCTGTCGGCATGAACATCGACGCCACCAGACTCGTCACCGACCTCAACAAACAAACACAAGAAAAGAGCACAGCACCGTACGTAATCTGCTCTTTCTTGTTGATTTTGATTAGTAGTTCTATTATTCATGCCGTGAAATTAGATGAGTTTTATTGCCGTGTGTTGCTATTTAATTTGTCTAGTTTGCATGATATAATGTGCTACATGTTTTACACACTGTCCTTCTGGATTAAATATTCATCGAAATTACCTAATTTTTCAACAGATATGTCCTAAGTCAAGCTGACTAAATTTATAGAAAAATGTATTAACAACTAAATATCAAATAAGTCGTAGATGTTGGTAGATTTTTCTATAAACTTGGTTAAAGTTTAAGAAGTTTGACTTCAGACAAAACTACGACTTCTTTCATTTACCAAGTGATGGATTAGCTAACAATCCAGTCACTTTGGTCCGTTATGCATGGACATCATTTTCACAAAGCTTGACGTATTTGGTTTCATTAAGATAAGACTTGACTAACAATAACTTTGTTGATATGTAGTTTATGTAATAGGAAACCTCAACTATTTGCAAGAACTTTTGAAAATGAATCCATTGATTTAAATTTTATATCTCAAAAACACATATAATAAAGTATTTTTTATTAAAACATTGTCTTAATGAAACCAAATACACCAACATTAATGAAAAAGATAGAGTATTCACAATGCAATTGTTTTTAAAGACGATTGTAACTAAGACCTTCCATAAATCAATTCGCAAAGAATAGAGAGAGATGTGTTGAGCGGTTGGTTGGTAGCCATTCTGAACCCCGATTGTCGCACCCAGAAGAAGAAAGACAGTAAGGTTTTTGCATCCAACCATCAATGAATTTGCAAAAAGATACAGCAACCTGGATCCATCATCTAACATTGTTCTTTTCTGCACAAGGCAGCGAGCCTGCTAGTCTCTTCTCGGTCTCTACTCCCTACTGCTAAATAAAAGCGAAATCTCATCCTACCAAAATAAAATAAAAATCATTCCCTCTCTTCTCTGTCTCTTCTCCAAGCTTTAGAATCCGTGTTAGGCAGCCAGTGAGTGTGCCTACTGTGGTAGAGGGAAGGTCAAGCCTTTCAGAATCCTGCATGGGCATGTACCACTAAAATGGTCGCTGTCCGGTGCATGGCAGGCTTTGGTTCCTCCGTAGGGGGAGGTTAGCGGGGCCCTCCGGGGAGGAATCTCAGTAACAAACCACTCTCTTATGAAAGAGGCAGCTCTTTGTACAAGTGTCCTTTTCGTCCTGCCAATCCACAGGGGAACCAACAGCTTTCTCCTACCCAATTTCACATTTGCTCCTTTTATATACCCTCCCTTCTCCCTTCTCCTTTTCAGTTCATCTCTCGCTCCAGCACCAGCTCAACCAACCTAGCTCTAGCAGCTTGTTCGTCGTTGCCGCCCCCGCGTCAGCTAATTACTCTGAAGAAAAAGGTTTGCCTTTGCTGATCGATTAACCTCGTTGCAACCAATTTGCATCTGCTACCTTCAGAGTTCGGGCCAAAATTTCAACTAGCTAGCTAGCTATAGTATGCATCTTGCATTTCCTGCACTTGCCTTCTCTTCTTGTAATTCATGTTCAGATTAAAGCTTGCTGTATTGATTTGAAAGTTTATGGCTTCGTGCATCGATGGATGCAAGGCCAAGCGTTAATTACACCCTCCTTTTTGTAAAACAAAAAAATAGTTTGCTGTTCGACTTTAATTACAAATTTCAATGAAGTTCTTTGTTCTTCTCTTGCAAAATGTTCAAGCTGCAGCCTGCAGTTCCCTTTCATGTGTTTCCTGTAGTTTTGCAACCATGCATCTGAATTTTCGTAGGTTACAAAGCTGTATTAGTTGCACTGCTGGTGCAAATTAACTTGTGCCGTTTGCATGCAAAAATTCACACACAAGTTGACGGAGTACTCAATCATCTTGTGTTTTCAGTCCGTTCGCAAGGATGTATCACCCGCAGTGCGAGCTCCTGATGCCCCACGAGAGCCTGGACATGGACGCGGTCGTCGGCCAGTCGCACCTCGCCGCTTCCGGCGTGTCCGCCATACCCGCGGAGCTCAACTTCCACCTCCTCCACCACTCCTTCGTCGACACGGCCGCCTCGCCGCAGCCGCCCACCGTGGACTACTTCTTCCCCGGCACCGACCCGCCGCCCGCCGCCGTGCAGTTCGAGCAGCTGGCGGCCACCAACCACCACGCCATGTCCATGCTGCGGGACTACTACGGCCAGCAGTACCCCGCCGAGACGTACCTCCGCGGCGGGCCGAGGACGACGACGGGGTCGTCGTCCCTGGTGTTCGGTGTGGCCCACGACGACGAGTCCGCGGCCTACAACATGGTCGGCCCATTCGTCGAGAGCTCCCCGACGACGCGGGCCGCCGGCGGAGGCAGGAAGAGGAACCGCGGGTCCCGGGCCGCGGGTGGGCCGGCCCACGGCGGCGTCGAGAAGAAGGAGAAGCAGCGCCGGCTGCGCCTCACCGAGAAGTACACCGCCCTCATGCTCCTCATCCCCAACCGCACCAAGGTATTAATTCCTTCCTGCGTTGCAAATTTGCAATGCATGCTATCTACATGCCCTACCCAACGATTAATGTTGTTTTGATGTTGAATTTTCTTGAGTGCAGGAAGATAGGGCGACGGTGATCTCGGACGCGATCGAGTACATCCAGGAGCTGGGGAGGACGGTGGAGGAGCTGACGCTGCTGGTGGGGAAGAAGAGGCGGCGGAACGGGGCCGGGGAGCATCACCTGCACCAGGGGGACGTGGTGGACGCGGCGCCGGCGGTGGGGGCGGCGGGGGAGCTGGTGCTGGCGGCGGAGAGCTCGGAGGGCGAGGTGCAGGCGCCGCTGGCGGCGCTGCAGCCGATCCGGAGCACGTATATCCAGCGGAAGAGCAAGGAGACGTTCGTGGACGTGAGGATCGTGGAGGACGAGGTCAACATCAAGCTCACCAAGCGCCGCCGCGACGGATGCCTCGCCGCCGCGTCACGGGCGCTCGACGACCTCCGCCTCGACCTCGTCCACCTCTCCGGCGGCAAGATCGGCGACTGCCACATCTACATGTTCAACACCAAGGTCTCATATAACAACCATCCTTCTCTGTTAATTAATCTGGAACTGATCTTCACTATGGTCTTTCATGGCTAACTTGTGTTGTGTATATTCTCAATTTGGGAATCACAGGATATGCAAATTTTTCTTGCTTAATTCCTTTTTGTTGATCTGGATGCAGATTCATCAGGGATCGCCGGTGTTTGCAAGCGCAGTGGCCAGCAAGCTGATAGAAGTGGTGGATGAGTACTAAGCTATCTTGCATGCCTACCCAGAAGAGATACAATTAAGTTTCTGCATCGCTAGCTAGCTAGCTAGGGTTCTTGATATATCTGCAATTCAGCATCGCAGTAGTTCTTTTGGCTTTAATTGTAGACTCTGTTTGATCCTATAATTGATAAAGACATATGTGTCTGGGTGTTTTGATATATCAGGGTACGTTGTTTTGAACTTCTTGAATAAATAATTGGAACTCTTGGGATTGATATGTAATTTTCTGGATTTATTCATGAGATAAGCACATAAGCATGCACGGGGTGAGTAGGTTGCAGTTGCACTGGGAGCAGCAGACTGGTGTAGATCTGGATGAATTTGGGGTAGGTGAGTCTTTGTTCAGCTGTGACTTATTCTTCTGTTCTGATACTATTATTTGAGTCTGGTTTGTTAGGAGCCAGTTATATCCCACTTAACTAAGGGCAACTATTTCTGCAAATTAATTTAGACTCAGCATATATGGTGATCAGTAGCTTGGCTATGATTAGGGAGATTGGTAGTTTGGTACTATCATAACCTCATGAGAGTACATGTTCCGGTAACTATTCTCTTCGAGTCTCTCTTTGTTTTATTGTAAGAATAACAAAATAGAACTGCACGCGTAATTTTGGGTGCAATATTCGGTACACGCTACACTAGTACACTGGCCTGGTGGTTCGCTCCCAAGCAGTCGCAAGCAAATTCAGATATGCTTTCTTTTCTTCCCTGCAGCCTGCAAAAAGTTCTTTTGACTTGGTTTTGGTCGGTGCAATCGTTGCTGTACGTGTAGCTTGCATGCCATCTCCGTGCCTCATATTACAATGTACCATACCATTTTAACATTGCTTCTGGTAAACACTTTTTTTAGAAAAAGACGGTCCATCCCCGTCATTCGATTAGGAAGAATAGAACTGTACAAAGAGATCCAAGGTTTGATCCCGGGAGGGGCAAAAGGAAAAAGAAAAAAAAAGAAAAAAAGCCAAGAGGGGACTAATCTCCCGGGTCGCTAGAGCATGCTCGAATGCGAGAACGGATATCCTCCCAGATGAGGAAAGCAAGCGCGGGGGCAGGCATTCCAACCCCTTAAAGACACGCCTATTGCGCTCCTTCCACACACCCCACCAAGTGTAGATGATTCTGCCACTAATGGCCCGCTTGTCGGGTTTGGAGTGGCCCCGGATATGTTCCTCCCAGTAGACGTCGGCGGATGAGGCTATGGTGGAGGTAAGCGAGGTAGTATTGCTCCAATCCTGGATGAGGTTCCAGGCCTCCTTTGTGTAAGGACAGTGCTGGCATAAGTGGACGATGGACTCCGGGCGAAGGTGGCAGAGCTGGCAGATGGGGTTGTGAGGCCATCCTCGGATGGCAAGGTTGTCCGCCGTCAGGATCTTGCCATGGAGCAGAGTCCAAGCAAAGATCTTAACCTTAGGTTCCGCATGGGCGCGCCAAACCTTGACGGGGGAAAAAGGGGGGAAAGATCCCAAGAACTGCGCCTCATAGGCAGAGGCCGCGGAGTACTCCCCGGAAGAGGACCACCTCCAGGTGATGGCGTCCGGCTCATCATTAAGGGTGACACCCCGGATGCATTCCCAGCACTCCACGAAGGCGGAGAGCTTCTGTGGCGTGGAGATGCACAGGAGGGAGCGAATCCAATTCTGCGAGAAGATCTTTTTCTGGACCGTGCGGTTCTTCCTCGTGGCGATGTCGAAGAGGGAGGGCCATCGTTGTTTGGCGATGGACCCGTCCGGTAGCCACGCGTCATGCCAGAAGAGGGTTTTCGTGCCATCACCGAGGCGGATCGTGGTGGAGGCCCGGAAGAGATCCACGTCGGCCCCGCAGCAAGGGGAGGCAAGCCCAATCCAAGGTCTGGTTGGCTCGGTCCAAGTGAACCAGAGCCACCGCTGTCGCAGCGCCTCCCGAAGCGCTCAAGATCCGGGATGCCAAGCCCGCCCAAGTGCTTGGGGCGACACACTGTGCTCCAGTTGACGAGGGAGAGAGACCGTGCCTGCCCTTGGGGGCCAGAGCGCTGCCAGATGAAGAGCCGAATGAGATTGTTCATCTGCTTGAGGATGTTGCAGGGGATAGAGAAGGCGGTGAGGTGGCATGTCGACATGGCGGCGAGGACCGATCTAGCCAGAACCACACGACCAGCACGCGTGAAAAGCCTTCCCTTCCATCCCGCGAGCCGGGAGCCGATCTTGTCGATGAGTGGCTGAAAAGCTGCCGCCTTGAGACGGGTAGGGCTGAGCGGCAGCCCAAGATAAGTGCAAGGGAAACAACCACGCCGGACCGGGAAAGCCCCCAAGGCCGTCGTCGCTTGCTCTTCGCTGCAGCAGATTGGGAAGAGCTCCGATTTGTTGAGATTGGTGCGGAGGCCGGAGGCGTCCCCGAAAAACTGGAGAAGCCTATTGATCGCCGTCAAGTCCTGAGGGTCCGGACCGGTGAAAATCCCTGCGTCGTCGGCATAGAGGGAGAGTCGCACCTTCACCTGGGCGCTCCTGAAAGGTCGCAGTGTCCCACTCTCCGCGGCCCTCCGCAAAATGTGGTGCAGGGGGTCGATTGCGATGATGAAGAGCATCGGGGAGAGAGGGTCACCCTGCCGGAGGCCACGGGCGTGGGGGATGCGGGGGCCTGGGACGCCATTGAGCAGAATCTTGGAGGAGGACGAAGAGAAGAGCATGGAGACCCATTGGCGCCAACGAGGGCCGAAACCCAGACATGTGAGCGTCTCCAACAAAAAAGGCCAAGAAACCATGTTAAAAGCCTTTGAGATGTCGAGTTTGAGGAAGCAACCCGCCTCCCGCCTGCCATGCATGTCTCTGACAATGCCCTGAACGAGGACGAAGTGGTCGTGGATGCAACGTTTCTTGATGAAAGTCGACTGGTTAACGGACACAATCTTAGGGAGACGAGGAGCAAGGCGTAGGGACATAAGTTTGGAGAAGATTTTGGCGAGGCTATGGATGAGACTAATCGGCCGGTAGTCGCGGATGGAGGAAGCGTCACCCTTCTTAGGCAGGAGGATCACATCCGCCGAGTTGATCAGCCGTGAAATGTGGCTGCCAGAGTTGGCCATGGCATCAATGGCGAGCTTGAGGCCATCTTTGATCATCTCCCAACAGACGGAGTAGAAGCGACCGATGAACCCATCCGGCCCCGGTGCCTTCTCGGCCGGCAAGTCAAAAATGGCAGCTTTGATTTCCTCAATGGAGAAAGGGGCGTCGAGGGCAAGTAGGTCGTGCGGGGAATAGCCAAGTGCATCCCAATTGAGCCCCACGGCCCTAGGAGCCGCCGTCCCAAGGAAGGTGGAGAAACGGTCGAGTATCTCTTTCTCTTTCTCCTCATGGGTGACGGCAACACCGGAGGCGGTGGATAAGGATTGAATGAAGTTCTTGCGCCATCTGCCATTCGCCCGGATGTGGAAAAATCTGGAGTTGGTGTCGCCCAACCTGATGTTGTTGGTCCGGGCCCTTTGCCGGATTCTGATCTTGGAGATGACCGCCAGGCCAGAAAATCTACGTTTCATGGAGGCATGGAGGGCCCGCTCAGCCAGGGTCAGGGCGCGTGTCTCCTGGGCAGAGTCGAGTCTGCCCACAATCTCTGTGGCGATCGCCATCTGGAGGTTGATCTTGCCGAAGTGCTTGCGGTGCCAGGACTTCAAGGCCGTGGCAGTGCGGGCCAGTTTGATGTGAAAGCATCGGGCCTTGTCGTGGGAGATCGCCGGCTCGGCCTAGGCCGATTGGACAATTTCATAGAAACCCTCCATGTGAGGCCAGAAAGCCTCGAAGCCGAAATTCTTAGCCCGAGGGAAAGAAGTGGCGGCGATCAGGAGGAGAGGGGCGTGGTCGGAGACAACGGCCGGAAGGGAGTGCAGAGACGCCGAGGGGAATAGGAGATCCCAACTGCCGGTGCAGAAGAAGTGGTCGATCTTTGAAAGGGTTGGGTTCTCCTGCTCGTTGGACCACGTGTAACGGCAACCGATGAGGCGAAGCTCCCGGAGGGAAAGGACGTCCAAGGCTCTCTTGAAATTTCCCATTAGGCACCTGTTGAGATTATGGTTGTTTTTATCCGAGGCTTTGTAGATCAAGTTGAAGTCCCCAAAAATCAACCAATTGGGCCCCTGGGAGGAAGCCAGCATGCGGAGTTCCTGGATGAAAGCCAGCTTCTGTGAGTCACCTTGGAGGCCGTACACGCCAGTGACTCGCCAGCAGGAGCCATCGGCCCGCCAAGAAATCGTGGCGGAGATCGTGTTCGCGGTGCAAGAGAAGTTGGACAGAGAGAAGAGGTTGCTAGAAGCCGCCAGGATTATGCCGCCGCGGGTGCCGTTGGTCGGCAGACAACCAAAGTCGGGGACAAATTCTCGGCCGAGGATGCGCCCAATGTCGGCGCTGGAGACAGCATGGAGCTTCGTTTCCTGCAAGCAAACAATGGAGGCGCGGGAGTCTTGCACCAGGGCCCTAACTGCGTCGCAACGGGCCGGGTTATTCAAGCCATGGACATTCCAGCACAGCAATCTTGTTGCATCGCACGTAGCAGGGGGAAGGAGAAGAGGCGTCGTCATCGTGGAGGAGGGGACAGCCACAGACAAACACAAATGCAGTTTAACGACGACGAGACACACAAGGTAGACCCCCCATGGGGCAGGCAGTTGCTCCTAGGACTACGACTAACACAGACGAAAGCGGAGGACAGCAGTGACAGACGATGCGACATAGTGAAAGATCGGTATGGTCGACTAGAGCGGGGGGGGGGGGGGGTGAATAGGAGACTAACAAATTTTTAACTTTTCCTTTTCTTGATAGATACAAACATTTAATCCTGGGGCTTTCTAAATTCTCTAAAGTGAATGCGACCCTAGTATGGCGTGCAATAGCCGAAGCACTAGCCAAAGCAAAGTATTGACAATGAAGTAAAGCAAGTAAGTAAAGAGCGCAAGTATGATACCACACGGGAAGACGAAGATTTCACCGGAGTTCACCTATTGGGATCGGTATACGTCTCCGTTTGGAGGAGTGCTTTTCCACAAAGGGAGAGATGCCATGAAGGCTCACTCTATTCTCCAACTCACCACATCACAAAAGTAGGATGAGCTCTCACAACACCACAAAGGCGAAGTGAGTTCCACTAATGGCTTCTTTGAAGGCGAATGTTAAACCTTTACAAACAAGGAGAAGGGCACGAATCCACAACTCAATTGAAGGCTCCTTCCCAAATCTTCAAACACCTCCTCACAAGATTGGAGTGCTTGAGGGGACACCTTTCGGCTAGGGATCCCAAAATCTCAAGAGTAACAAAATCCACCAAGGAAAACGAGGGGAATCAACTTTTGATTTGGTGAAACCCTAGATCGAGCTCTTCTCAACCTTTCCTCAAAGTATTTGCTTGGGGGATGCACTAGGGAGAGAGATCTCGATATTTGAAGCACTTGGTGTTCTTGATTGAGAGAAAGGGGACGAACAGGGTCAGCTTGGGCCAAGAAACCCGTTGGGGACGAAGCCCCTTTTATACCCTTTCGAAATCCTGCCGTTAGACAATTTTCAGTAACCCCGGTACCAGGCCGGTAGGGGACCGGAAGTTCTAGGGGGTAGAATTTCCGCCCTGCTACCGGCCTCCTACCGCTTTGCACGGTAGGATTCCAGTAGCATTTCAGTATCAGACCGGTACCAGGGCGGAACTTCCGCCCGCCGGAACCTCCGGCTAACAGGAGGTAGTATCGGCTATCACTGAAAAATCTGACAAGCAAAGCAGGAAACTGCAGCTCTCAACACAAGTAATTGGGTCTAGGCTTTATGTGGGTGCAAACTACTAAGTTTGTGTTCGTGAAGTTGATTCACTCAAAACTTTCCCAAATGAACTCCCTCTTTATAGTATGGATTTTCCTACGACTCAATAAAATTAAAAAGCGTAAATTCTTGTACGCTTCTTTCCTTTTTAAGAACGATGAATCGTGTTACAACACTAGTTATGAGATCTGAAAACACTTAGCGCACGATTAGTCCACAAGTTATGTTGTCATTAACAACAAAACTCATTAGAGATCAAAATGCCCTTTCACATCGCGCAAAGCTTTCTTGGAGCGGGGTGGGCGGCATTTAGATGACGGGGATGCCACGGCCGCGTCCGGCCCTGTGCCTGGCGCCGCGTCCCAGGCCACGTCCTACGCCGAGCACCACCGGAGGCTTCTTGGTCTTCCTCACTTCATTCACGAGCCCGTCGATAGCCGTCACCGCCTGGTCAGTGAGGGGGTCGGCGAACAAGGCCAGGTAGGCCGCCCTGGCCTGGTCGTCGAAAGGGGCTGCCAGAGGCAGCGAGCCAGTCGGCGCGCCAGGATGGCCTGGGCTGCAAGCTCGGAGGTGAGCCCACCTGGGCGGCCCGCAAGCCGAGCACTGCGACGAGGCCCAGTGGCCGGCGTGGCGAGGTCCTGGTCCTCCTCGGTGATCGCCTGGTGCTGAGGCAGAGGGAGGACGGCCTGGGGCAGGTCAGAGCAGATGGAGTCGATGAAGGGGTCGATGGCTGGCGGGTGCTCTGACGACGGGATCGGCGTGACGCAGAGGACAGGTCGGTGAAGGGCAGAAGCGGGTCCGGCGACCGGGGAGCCCTGGCATTGGCCGACGCAGGTGGCATCACCTGCACAGAGAAAACCGGAGAGGAGGCCTCCGCGTCAGCAACCGGGACGGAGACGGGGGAGGCAGGCGCCGTCGGCGAAGTCGATGGCGGCGGGGAGGGGCTGCGACGTGCCGACAGAGGCCTGCAGCACAAGGCAGGGGCCGCGGACGCCGCGCGGCGAGCGGGGGCGCGCGCCGTCATGGCGCACCTGCCCCTTGAGCGATGAGGGCCCACAGACGAGGCGTGGCGGCGTCCATCATTGCGGGAGTAGTTGTCGTCGATGACCATCCGCCGTTGCGGGTAGGGGCAGGGCGGTCCCGGCGGTAGGTAGCCGCCAAGTCCTTGCGCCCGTCCCGGCGCCCAGCGCGGTCGCGGCGGTCGTCCCTGTCGTCGTCGCGGTCGTCGCTCCTAGTGGTCTTGGTCCCGTCCCTGCAGTTCCTGGTAGGTGGTGGCGGGGGACGGCGTCCATTGTCCGTGAGGCCGGAATCGAGGTCGCCCTGGTCCCAGGCGTAGCCCTGGATGACCCGGCGGCCACGCACCGCCACCGAGCCCCCCTCCTTCTCCGGCGGTGAGGTCTTCCACCTGCTAAAAACATTGCCGACGAAGGATTTACCGTTGATCTTTACGATTGATCTGTGGGTCGTGGAGACAGTAGACACAAAGAGAGGTTCAGGCTCCGATAGGATCGTTGGAAGGTGTCTGATACAGTGATTTTACTCAGATTCAAACATTCAGTGACGGTAATATAGCCCCACATTCTGCTAGTTAATTCTATATTAATCTAGGATGCATGTGTTTACTAAATGTGCACTGTACAGGAGCTAGATTAAGCTGGCCATTCAGTCTCGGATGGCTTTGTCCGGTGAGAACCGACTTTTGCATTTTGGAACAACTTAATTAAATATGAGTGTGCTTAAGTCATCTGATGTTTAAGCAAAAGGTTTTAAATCTCGGTTGGCGTGCCATTGGATTAAGATTTGAGGGTCATCTCTCCCCTCTTCCGCATGATACTGTTGGATTAAGATCAAACGGCTAAGCACGTCAACTGATCTCTAACTAAAAAAACAAGAGACTTCTCAATAGCAAAATTGATTAAATGTGGGCGAATCTCGTTTTATTTATTGTTTTTTGCTATGTTGTATATCTGTCCTTTTATCCTTGAAGGAATTTCAAGGTCACTTGTCTAAATAACTATCCTATATCGCCTTAACTATCCCCTTCTACCATCTCTCCTATCTCCCTTCTAATTCTCCTAATGTCATATAAAACATAGTAGCTAAATAATCCCCACCGTGTTACATAACGCAAGTATCTTCGGTATAGGGGTCTCCACGTCCTATATGGCTCATCTGGTGTCCCTCTATCCGACTACGGAAGTATTTGGTTGATGCTTTAGCAGTGTCTATGATTTTTTTGTTTCCAGCCCATTTGCTGGCCAAGAATTGGCAAGGGTCTTCTTCATATTTTGTTGGCCACATTTTTCCAAGAATTAATGGTGTATGGAATATGATAAGTGTGGGAAAATTGTCACATGCAACCAAATACCAAGAGAGACAAACTACCACGGACCACCAAAATGTTGGTAAGCAAATTTATACGTCAATCTAAAGCAAGCAAAAAAATATATAGTTCTAAGGCCCTGTTTGTTTGGGGTTAAAACTGTTTTCTGACTTTTGATTTATAAGCCACAAAAGCACCAAATTAGGTGTTTTCGGCTTTGGCTTTTGACATTTGACTTGATATTGTTAGATGATGGTATAAGCAAAAGCCAAAATCAAAAGCAACTATTTAGGTGCTTTTATGGCTTATAAGCCAAAAGTCAAAAAACAGTTTTAAGCCCAACCAAACAGAGCCTAAGTTAATGAGAATATTTTCAATTTCAGTTACATTTTTGTGTGAGTGGATCAACAACTCACTATCCTCGTTGTGACATCACTTCAATTCATATACACCTTGTTTGGATGTAGACATTACGGCTTGAAATTAGACATTGGCATTGTGTGAGGCCCGAATGCCAAGATTTTAATAAAAAGTATAAATACCCCTTCAAAGGATGATGTACGAAAAGTATGGCTCCAAGGAATTTTAACAAAATAATCCCACAACTTCAAGATCATATTGTCATAGGCATCACTATTGTGATGACCCTCTACACGGTGAACACGCTCCTGGAAAAACTGACGTATGGTCAATGAGTTTCCTCTACGGTTCTGACCGAATTGATGGTTTCATCTATTCATATCGTCGTTGGCAATGTGTTGGTAGCCTAGTTTTTTCTTTGTCGCGTTTCTTTTGGCGAATGATGTCATTGTACTCGTCATATCCTGATTCTTTTATTTAATAATAGTGTAGGTTGTCTTCTGTCCGTCGTAATTCGCCTAAAAAACAAATTCTTTCATATGAAAGAAATTTTTTTCGTGCATATAGACCTAAACAAAAAAAAAGTTTACATTGGAAGCAAAATTTCAAGTTGATGGAAACATTTTTCATAAGACATAACTTTTTCTGTATCGAAGAAAATTCTCTAGTTGATGATAATGAATATCGCGATGTTAACTTAATTAGGGATACAATTTTGCTGCTCCTAGAGGGCAGTGCTAATTAATCTCCTATGTCACTCAGGTTGTAATATTAGCCCTCCGATCCAAATCAATTGTCGTCGCATCTTTGTCTAGATACGGATGCATCTAGACACGTTTCAGTGCATAGGTACATGTGTATCTAGAACTAGTAGCACAAGCTATCTCGACAAAATGTTTTTCAAGGCGCTCCTAAATTAACGTGAACCATCCCTTAGGATGATCCTAAGGTTAAGACTTACCTTAACTCACTTAACTCATGAGAGTTAATAGGTAATCAATTAGTATATATATAGTCAGTTACTACATAGGTAGTAAATTAGGAAATATATAAAGAAGATATCTTCTAGAAAAAGGCATGGTTCTTAATAAGGTAAATGATTAATTCTGATAATTATTCTTACCAAAATAATTACCAAAGTTAATCATTTTTAATTACCAAATTAATCATTTACCTTATTAAGAATCAAGCCTTTTTCTAAAAGACCCCAATAATTAATTCTAGTAATTATTTTGGTCAGAATTAATTATTTACCTTATAACTCGTGCAGGATCCTATATAAGACCCCAAGGACCAAGATCACCATCCCACGACTCTTACGCATCGGGGAAGCAGGTCGGATCTCTTGCTCCATCCTACGCTCTAGTGTTGCCGTTATCCCCTCGCCTCCCGCCACCGCCATCTCAAGCGAAGGTGAGCCCCCGCTTCTGCCGATCCTCTCCTTCTCGACGTTCGCTTATTGATTCACGTCGGTATTCCGGGGAGAAACTTTAGTGGAATCTCCGTCGCGGTATTAGAACTGATGATTTGTAAATTTGGATTCGGGAGCTTTTTGTCCGTGCAGATTAAATGTACTGCAACCTTCGGTTTTCTGCGATTAGCGTTTCATTGAGCGCTGCGATACGTATGTGATTATTTGTTATTAGGAGATTTATTATGCCCAATCCATTTTTCTGGGATTTAGTGTTGAACAATGGATTGGGAGGAATGGTTTGGTGATAGCGCAATTGATGGATAATAGCTTATGCCAATAATAGAGGATTCTGTTGTTCTTCCGTGGTTCTCCTCTAAAGAATAACCCGATGCATTGAAGGAAGACAATTGTTCTTACGTAGGGCAAAGTCCTATTCTGCTGCTTAAGTGAACACATCACATGTTCACATTGAATATTTTTTCTATGTTTGCAAAAATATATTTTAATAATTTTTTTTGTTGCAATGCATTTTTATCTAGTACATCTTATGATATATTGTCTACTATCTTAATTGTCGTGTGTTACTACAATTTTAAATTATATACTTCACAAGTTGTTTTCGTGTTTATGTATTACATGAGTTGTTTAACTGTTTGTGTCTCTTATATCTCAACTTTGTATCAAATATCAATTATCACAAAATATGCATAAAATCAGCTATGATCCAAATCGTGATATAAATATTTCTATCACATAGAATATATAGTAATCACTATGATTTGCACGCAGTTTCTAGATGGTGTGATCGAGCAATAACTCAAATCTTTATAAGAGTAGATATACAGTTAATTGTTTTCCAATTACGTAAATTTTCTTATGAGCGCCTCGTCTGTAGCCTGGATCATGGAAGCAACAAATAGCTAGCGTCTCAATGGCAAACGTGGTGTTTGTTTCAAGATGAAGCGATTCAAAGAAGCATTTGTCCTTAAATGTTTCATCATGTAATCAATCGAATTTTATTTTAAAGTGAAAATTCTCGTCTATTACAACGGAGGAAAAAACTGGTCGATTAATGCGATATGTCCATAGTAAAGATCCATGTCCTTCATACGATGATAGAATACGAAAATAAGTAATTGCGTATTAATTATACTTCATCTGTCCCATATTAACGGCCGAACTATTACGTGTATCTAAATTATAATATGTAGATACGTACATATTTAAACAAATTTAAGTCACTTGGGAGTACGTATTACGTTGCCAGTGGACCGATACTTTAAAATTAAGTAAGTACTGTCAGAGCATCTCCAGCCGTCTCCGTAAAGGCCCCCAAACGTCAAATGGGGGTGTCGGCGCTGAAAAACTCACCCAGTCCACTTTCCCATATCCAAAAAGTAGCCGGCGTGGCCCAAGAATTTAGTCGGCGTCCTCAGGCCGCTCCCTACTCACAGGGGTGTTAGCGGGGGTGCCGGCTGAAGCTGAAAAGCAGCGCGGGCCACCACTGTCGGTGAGACAAAACAAGTTTGGGGGTGCTGCTGGATGCCGGATTCATCCTAAACGAATTGATTGCGATTTATGTGGGGATTAGTGGAGATGCTCTCAGCATGTTAAGAACTAAAGAGGGTCTTTAGAGCAAACCAGGTGTCACTAGGATTTTCTCCCCCCTAACTCCGTTGCTCGTCTTCCTCCTAGCGCGCGAGCGCCGCCACCCCTCGCTCCCCATCCCGCTGCCGAGCGCCCCAGCCCCCAAGGTCGTCTTCCTCCTCGCACGAGCGCCTCCACAGCAGGTTGATCTCCCCTCGATTCTCTCCCTCCCGAACGTTTCTCCTCCCATCTCTTCCCATCGCCCCACGAACGGATTCCGCCCTTTAGCTCCCCGTTTCATCTCCTTAATCTTCCCCGATTCGTAACTGAGGCAAAAATCAAGGCAGGGCGGCCGCCCTGCCTTGACCTACTGGGTCCTCCGCCCGTGACCCGATGCTTCTATGATACTGAATGCTGATTCGCAAATTGCAAACATAGGGAGTCTGAGTGCAATTGGTGATTGTTTTATTTGTAGAATCTTGTGTACGGCTTGATGCTTTTTAGGCCTCCTCGAATAGGATCTGCTGTATATTTTATATTCATACTGCAAACTTGTTACAATCCAGGAGGCTTGTGCACATTCTTACATCTGCTGATATTTGTGCACAATTCATGATACTGAGAGAATTAACCCCATTTGGAATGATTTTAACAACATCCACTTAGTTTCATGACAAAATATTCCCAACATTATGATTATGAGCTTGTGCCATATGGAGAAATTAGGAACATATTTACATATTAACTGGCATATGTGGTAGTTGTGCCATACTACACGAGAAATTTTAGTCACTGTCATGAAAAAGAAACCCCAACATTAGGAGGTTGTGCCATATGAAGAAACTAGCATATTTACATATTACATGAGCTAAACAGAGATTTCTTCTGCTTGTTCACTATCATTCCTTTTGTTTTGGACTATTGTTTACTATAAAGTTAATTGGATAAACCAGTTATCTGGAGCATTTTTTTATATGTGCTAACTACAGTGTCCATTTGGCCCACTATATAAGCATCTTTACACAATCCATCTGCTTAAATTTGACTTAAGAAAAAGAACAAAATAACTAATGTCTATTCAAGGAACTAGTGTGATTTCCTGAGTGTACTTCACATTCTTTTGCCGTGCTGTCACGTGCAAAATGGGCTACTACCGTTTTGTTTGTCATGTTTTTGGTGAAGACCAAATACTTGTGCATGAATTGACTTAGAAGACTAATTTGCATTTATGTCAGTTATCAAATCTGTTCATTCATAGCAATCTTTCTAGCCCCTAGTGTATTTTACCTATGAGAATCTGAGACAGGCGTCATCGTTTTATGTAGGTAAAAGAAGATGGCTGAAATTGACACCTTCCTCTTCACATCTGAGTCTGTCAATGAGGGACATCCTGACAAGCTCTGTGACCAGATATCTGATGCGGTGTTAGATGCATGCTTGGCTGAAGACCCTGACAGCAAGGTTGCTTGTGAGACATGCACCAAGACCAACATGGTCATGGTCTTTGGTGAGATCACTACCAAGGCCAATGTTGACTATGAGAAGATTGTCAGGGATACTTGCCGTGGTATTGGTTTTGTGTCCAATGATGTAGGGCTTGATGCTGACCACTGCAAGGTACTTGTCAATATTGAGCAGCAGTCCCCTGACATAGCGCAGGGTGTCCACGGTAACTTCACCAAGCGCCCTGAGGAGATTGGCGCGGGTGACCAGGGTCATATGTTTGGATATGCAACTGATGAGACTCCTGAGTTGATGCCTCTCAGCCATGTTCTTGCTACCAAGCTTGGTGCTCGTCTCACTGAGGTCCGCAAGAATGGGACCTGCCCATGGCTGAGGCCTGATGGGAAGACCCAGGTGACTGTAGAGTATCACAATGACAATGGTGCGATGGTCCCTATACGTGTCCACACTGTGCTCATCTCTACCCAGCATGATGAGACTGTGACCAATGATGAGATTGCTGCTGATCTGAAGGAGCATGTGATTAAGCCTGTCATCCCGGAGCAGTATCTTGATGAGAAGACCATTTTCCATCTCAACCCATCTGGTCGCTTTGTCATTGGTGGACCTCATGGCGATGCTGGTCTCACTGGTAGGAAGATCATCATTGATACTTATGGTGGCTGGGGAGCCCATGGTGGAGGCGCTTTCTCTGGCAAGGACCCAACCAAGGTGGATCGCAGTGGAGCATATGTTGCCAGGCAAGCAGCCAAGAGCATTGTTGCTAGTGGCCTTGCCCGCCGCTGCATCGTCCAAGTGTCTTATGCCATCGGTGTACCTGACCCACTCTCGGTGTTTGTTGACACGTACGGCACAGGCAAGATCCCCGACAAGGAGATCCTCAAGATCGTCAAGGAGAACTTCGACTTCAGGCCAGGCATGATCATCATCAACCTTGACCTGAAGAGGGGTGGGAATGACCGCTACCTCAAGACGGCGGCATACGGTCACTTTGGCAGGGATGGCCCGGACTTCACCTGGGAGGTTGTGAAGCCCCTCGAGTGGAAGAAGCCTTCTGCCTGAGCAAAGAGTCGCGGACAGATTCATTTTGGAACTTTTACTTGTCACTCTGTGACAATGTCTCTGAAAATCGTTTAATCTGCACATCGCAGCAAGTAATCTCTCTGTTCACTGTTCTAGTAGCTGCAAGTGTGTCTTAAGCTTTTATTCCTAGTGTCTATGTGTTAAATATGAGACTATCGTGGGTGTGCTGCTTGTGTTCTTTTCTGCTCATGTAATGGTGAAGAAAAGATAGAAATCATCAATGAAATGAAACTTTCTACTTTTTGGTTATCATCTTGTGTTGGAACAAATCTGTACATCATGATTGCAACTGTTTTCCCTTCCGCCGATAGGTAGTTGCTGGTAAGAGACTTTGAGTGAGATTGGTTAGTTTCGTTTGTAGTCATTGTTTGTCACCTCAGAAACCTTTGACATGAGAAGTTAGAATCTGGTTGCCCACCATGCTACTCCACCTAGATCTTGCCAATTTTGTTGTGCACTAAAAGAACATACAGTTTTAAACTGTGTGTTCAAATGACGGTTACAAGTTTCCAAAAAAAATAAAATCTAGACAAGAACAACATATTGAAGAGTTGGTTTTTTGTAAACATGCAAATTTTGAATAACAAACTCAATCACATCTGGGAGATGTAGGAATGAAATGTGACGTTCTAAACTTGTTTTCTTTTTCCGAACTGCATTTAGAGCATTGCCACATCTACACGCAATATTGTTTTGAGAATGTTATAGAACTTCAGCATGTACCCTACTCTGTGATAGTGTTTGCAGCAGATAGTATTTGGGAGCTGTTGCCTGCAGGCCACTCCTGCGGGATCATCAAGCTATGAGAATACGTATGTCACCTTGTTTCTCTCGATCACAGAAAGGCCTACGATAGACAAGGGCCACAACCCGCAAATAAAAGTTAGCATATACAATTGAAATTTCTAGCCAGGCCGTTCGCATTCAACTGCCCGTATATATAATATATACAGAAATTGCACTTCATTTTAACAGGTCTGCAGCTTGTAAGAATATGCAGATCAATGCCAGCACAAGCATCTTCAGCATATGGACATGCATAATTGATCGGCGCCTGGCAATCTTTTATCAGATGGGACCGTAATTCAGGGAACTCCAGAGGAAAGGACCCGTCATGCCAACGCCGACAGTCGGCGGGCTCTGCATGATCAATCCTACGCAGACACAGACTGCACCAATGGCGACCAAGGAGAGCACCGCAGGCCTGTTCGACAGAAACCTGTTCGGACGGGGATGGTAAGCAATGTGCTGGAGCTGGACGCACTGTCTGCAGCTTGGTGGTCTCTTGTCGCTCCTTTGGCTTTTCTCAATATCCAATGTGGTTTGATTCGTAGACTTTGATCGACCTGCGTGCTTTTCAGAGATATCTGTGGTGGATGGACTAATAGTCATGGAAACAGACACATGAGCTTTAGGCAACCTGCTGTTGATTTTGTTCTCGACCATCTGGATGTAGGATATGTGACCTCTCTTCTGAGCATAATCCTCTGGAGTGTACCCAGTAGTGTCACGAGCATGCTTCCATGCTTTGATTCCAAGCTGTGACATTTTGGCAGAGTTCGTTAAGGAAAAGAAAATATGGCAGAAAAATTGCAGGCAGAAGCCACACAGTAACCATAGTTTTGAGTACCTAACATTTTGGTTTTGACTAACACACATACTATTTTCTGACAAAACTCCTACTGGTTTTTTATCCAGATTTACAAAATGAATTCCTATGGTCATGATTTCAGATTAAAAAAAAGGTTCTGGCACCAATGTTAGCCCACTAGGGTTTAAAAACATTCAAGCTGCTTTCGATGTAATTTTGATACTAGAAGAAGGGAGGCAAGACAAAGTACCTGTTGAGGATCATCAGTTAAAGCATCTAAAACACCAGCACCATCACTCATACTGGCTGCAATATGAAGAGGTGTAATATTTGATGAACCAGTTATATCAGGTGTGAACAAGAACCGAACTGGTGACACGGCTCCACGGGCCACAAGTGCAGAATTTGTTGTGTATCGTAATAGGAACTCAACCAAACGCTTCGCCCGCTTGTTGACCGCGGTGAATACTAAACCTTCTCCTAGGACAAATTCAAATGGTGAGCGGACATCTACATCAATATTACCCTGGAACAATGTATCCAGAAGCTTCTTCACAACAGAACACCATTCCTGATCAATCGCAAAAGATAGCAGCCATCTAAATCTTGCAACAGGAAAACTCTCAGTACAGTATTGTGGAGCATCAGTTGTAGCTCGTTTGTGGCTCCTCTGAAGAAACCAGCCTATTTCTTGTAAAAAGTTTAAGGCTTGGTCACGAGAAGCCATCAGATCCTCTCTTCCTTCCAAAATATCACCAAATGCAATTAAATTCAATTTATCCTCCAACATACGAATCTCAGAACATAAAGATTCTTCAGCGACAACAATGGGAAAGGAAAGGCTGCTTTGGTCATAATCTTCAACCTGGAAAAGGAATCCAGAAATAAGTAATGTCAAAAGGGAAATGAAAACAAACACGAAGAAACAACTCAAAGGATGCACCTCTATGAACCCCCTTCCACTCATACTAGGAAAGGAGCAAGAGAAGGTCAGACATTGAGGGCCTTGCTGCATCATAGTATCCTCATGTAGCATTTGTGTCGCTTCTTGGATTAAATATTCCCCACCGAATATACAAAGTAATCTGAAATCAATACCAATATTATTGTCAGATAAACAAAATCCGTGTCAGTGCAGAATTTTACATGATACCTACTTTGTGGTTGGTTGAACTATGTTGAAACCTTTCACTGAGAAGTTTGCTGTTGAAGAACAAGCAGTTGCAATCGGAGTTACACATAATATCTGATGCTTGTCACCTATTAAGGGTTGCCAGGGAGACACTAACATAAGCCTACCTGCCAAAATAATGGAGGCCGCAAAAGATCAGATATGGTTGTTGGGTATATGAAAATAAAATACGTAAGGAACATGGATGTACAAAAGAAAATAAGGTGAACAAACCATTGCAACTCAATGCCAGGCGGTCCTGTAACCTAGTATACAACCATCCTGTTTCCCAGAAGCCATCAGTGGATATGCTAATAAGGTTTTCTATCCAAGGAGCTGGATTGACTTTAAGCTTTAGGCAGATTCAGACAAAGAAAAATAGCAGTCAGCAAACAGTGTGTTTCTTCATCCAAGATTAATAAATTAGAATTTTTATGTTTGCATTAATATCCTGTTTATTCACTAAAAACCATAGATAAGAGATATACATCTAAAAACCAGAGCACATAATGAAGACTACCTTATCCCACATCCAATTAGGAAGACGAAGGTAAATAGTTAGAATGACACAACCAGGCCTAATATGGCTTTCCATATCACTTGGGTAATGTGACAACCAGTTTAGCATCTGTAAAAAAATATTTGATCAAAAACACTTAAGGAGATAAAGTTTCTAAGAGAAACAAAATTCCAGTTTGCATATGGCGAATGACCTGAGCACGTAGATCAACAGGAAAATCCTTTGGTTCTTTCCCAAAGAGCTTGAAGACAATTTTATCTGTTCGGCTCTGCAAATGCTATGGGCGTCAGCATCATGGAAAATGTAGCTAAAAGAGAATTAACATCAGCATGAAATCTAAAAGAATCAACCTAAATAATATACCTCATCTTCTTCAACGTAAGCATCATTCAGATCAAAATTCTGCACATGCTGTTTCACTGTATGCTCTTCAGGCAAGACATACCAAACCATGTACACATCAATTTTTTTTAAAAGGAGTCTACTTACTTTTACTTGCCTTGAGCAACAGCAACAGGTAATCAAGAGCTTTACCTGCTGAGGATTCAGTTCCTACAGGAATTGGTGATCTGGTTGGCTCGTTTGTGAAGCCATTTACAACGTAGTTAGCATCATTTGATGATATTGAAGCAGAATTTGCATTCTTAAGCATATCTTGATACGCCTGTGTGCCAGCAATGGCAGCAAGGTTCTTCAAAAGATTAACCAAAAAGTTGGGACCATTGCTTTGCTCAGATGAGCTTCCAGCTGCCACAACAAAATAATGTAGGTATCATGAGTTCGTGACTATGGCTTGTTTGCGTATGGATTCATAAAACCACAGTATTTAGAATTGTAGAAAAAAAATCAGAGAAAGAAAGAATTCTAAAAACTTACGATCTTGCCCTGAAAGTTGTTTCAACAAGAGGAGTAAGGTGTTGGTTAAAGACTGATTTTCACTTGAGGTATTCCCAGCCGCACCAGCCTGGGCTGGGGCTTTCCTCCTCCTACCATTATGTTTTGCTAGACGTGAGCGACAGCTCTTCTTCCCTTCATCAAATTCTGGAAGAAGATGAAACCTGCCAACATATGCCAAAAAATTAAAAACTATTTTGAGCATGTGAAAAATCTGAATTCCAGTTATATTCATGATTCCTTTTTTCACATATATGTTCAGTTTGGTGCTTACACCAAAATTCTTGCCTGATCTATCGATCATTAAACCACAAAAAATCAAGACATGAACAAGCTGTATTATGTTTTCCAATGTTGCCCCCAAGGCCATATCATTTACCTATCTATAGAAATATAGAAATGTTCTTATTTCTGATAATCTGTGATGCATCATGATCAGGTGAGCCTTTATTGTCAATTAGATAGAGTATTGATCATGGCTGACCCTCCACAAATTTCAATTAATAATTGAAACCATCAGTTTAACCACCATTTAAGCAACTACCTTATTGTTTTATTCTTTATCCTGTGAGCTGTAATTATTACTACTTCAATCACAAAGAAGTTAAGGCTTAGGGATCGACTTGGTGTCAAGAACCACAATGTCAGCCACCAATTTTTACTGTAACATATTGGTAAATTTTATAAAATAGTAATCAGGAGAAAAATCTATTCATACCATCTCCATATAGCAGATATGTATGCTACAGAAGTTAAAATTGGTTGACTGTGCAAATTTACAGAGAACACCTTTTGTTTATGTGGAGCCGCTGGAGGGAGTAACACGAGGTATATCCACATCCAGTTGGTCATAATTTATTTCAGAACAATAGCTTCCCTTTTTTTTGCTCCCACAGCAAAAGGGTGCATTCCAGGATGTAGCTCACGAGAGAGTAACATAATCAGAAAAACACAGAATGAAACTGTGGCCAAAGAACAGCTCTGGATGAAGACATTTTGAATAGGATAACATATGAGTATGTGACAAGTACAAAAGTACAAAATTAAGCAATTTTTAAGGCACAAGTAACAATGATAGCAATGTTAACTTGACGCAAAGAAATTGCTGACTAACCTGCTGCACTGCTGACAAAACCGATGCTCTATGCTTTTTATACGAACCACAGTGGACTTGGTATGTACTTCGCACACCTTGTGCCTCTTATGGTAGTCCCTGCTGTCACGGAGATCCGCGTGGCAGCCGTCAACTTGGCAATATGGAGCAGAAGTGGAATATGCACCTGTTGCATTTGCATGTCTCCCTTCTCTGCTGCTCTGCCCTCTCCGACCAACAACCCTGTCATGATCTCCATTTGCAATCGCAGCATTGCTGCACTCCCCATGGTTATCCACTGGTGAAACTCTCCTCCTCTTGTCAGCAACACTCAAATCTATCCCATCCTCAGATCGGCCCAGCTCCCTGCTGCCACAACCCGATGGCGCCGCGACGGCATTCGACGACGGTGTGGCCAGGAACAGGTTGCCATCCCATCTCCAGTCGTTCAAATCCCACTCGAGGCCCTTCTTCTTCTTGTTCTTGCTGAGCTCACTAGACATTGTATTAGCCAAACCAGTTTGGCCGCCTTCTCGCCGGAAACCGGCTTCCATTTAACCCCTCCCTTTCAGCCGTTCTTGATCCTACTGTTGCAACAAACATCTAAAGCCCGCGCAGTTCAACTACATCCTCGAGTACAAATGCATCATCCCAGCAGGATCAAACGCACACAGATCAACACACGGACCGAGCCCCCTTTTCTAGCTTGGAACCAATCTTGAACTGAAGAAAAAGAAAATAGTACATGAATCAACACGACAGCGCGCTAAAGGAGAGATGTGTTAGAAAAGAATTGGGGACAGAGGAGAAGGAGAAAGTACTCACGGAAGAGAGAGTAAGTCGAGTCAACAGTTGAGCAGGGTAAGGGAGCCGTCTCACCATCTCCCGTGCCTCGATCATAGACACGGGGGGCGGCGGAGTGGGAGTTAGTTGGAACAGAGGAGGTGGAGAGTGAGGGCTGGGGCAACCCGGGGCGAAGTATCCAGGGGAGGGGGAAAGGAAGGCAAGGCAACTACTAGGCAAGACCTCGCCGTGCCGCTAGCCGGCTATGTACTTTCACATCGTGAGATGAGAGCCTCTTTTTCTTCTCCATTTATCTGGCGTTTGGCAGCTTCGCCTCAGACAGTGACGGCACGGCTATTGGACCTTGGAAGATCAGGACACTTCTTTGTCTTTTGGTATGTGCGCTCTCCTGTTGGTTCTCACGTGTGCGCATAGCTGCGGCGAGCCGGACGCGGGAGAGCATCTCCCGTAGAGCTTCCCTGTCTCTCTAAAGAAAACTCAGTAGAATTTCTATCTCATTCTCGAGTTCATGTTTCAAGGAGTATTAGGTTCAGCACTCAGCACTCGTAGCGATCCAAAATGTCATATATATAGGTACAAATGGGTAATCCATTTGCTGATATCTCCCATGAACCTACTGTCCGAACCATTTCAGCATCGCTATACCAAATACTTCAACTTGCATGACTATAATCAGAGTAGAATACTCTGCAAACTAGTTGCTACAGATGGCATTCAGAACGACTACAGTTTACTAAAGTTCTAGAAGACTGAGATTCAGTTCACAGATAGTATCAAAATCCAGTAGTACATGATTCACTCCAGAATAGTACTAACTGGGTAATTAAGTTTGGAGTAAATTTCACAAAACCACACTTCTTGGGGTTAGGGTTTTAACGGGTCACAATTATGACTAATAGTCTCACAAAACCACACTTTTTCGGACAGATCTTCTCACAGAACCCAAATCAGGTAATTAAGAGCGTTTGATGGTGTTTCTGACAAGTGGGACCCACATGTCGGATGCCAGGATCGAATCAGGATTTCCCGGGTAGACAGAGGAGCTTAACGGGGTGTTGGGCAAAAAGCTGACGTGGACGACCCGTCCGACCAAGCATTCGATTGTGGGCCCCACTTGTCAGAAACACCATCAAATGATCTTAATTACTTGATTTGGGTTCTGTGAGAAGATCTGCCCAAAAAAATGTGGTTTTGTGAGACTATTAGTTATAACTGTGACCCGTTGAAACCCTAGCCACAAGAAGTGTGGTTTGTGAAATTTACTCTTAAGTTTGACAAAAAAGAACTAAACTGAAATTCAAATTAAAGTTTCATCAGATGATGTATTTGGGGAGAGGCTAGATGCTATGTGGTATTTAGGGTGTGTTTGGTTTGTGCCAAATCTAGCCCTACCAAATGTGGGCAAGAATTGGTTTGCTAATTTTTTGGCTAACAATTTGCCAACCCTCACTTTGTCAACTATTTGGCAAGAATATGTGAGTGAGAAGTAGTACTTCATATTGGCAACCAAATTTTTGGCAACAAACCAAACAAGAGCCAAAACATCATTGGCTGCCAATTATTTGGCATGGCTAGTGTTGGTTCCCAACCAAACACACCCTTAGCACGTCCTCCAGACATTGAGCGATTGAGCCCCTCCAACAATTTTGCCAAACATGCATGCGAAAAAAACGACTTCAGAATTTAAGGCACTAGGTCCTCTTTGGATCACAGGAATAGAAAAAACGTAGGAGTAAAATCACATGACATACCAAAAATACTACAATGATTGAAAACACATGAATCAAACAGTAGAAGTGTGTGGTTGCATCATATGGAAAAAAAAAACTTTACATAAACATTCTCGCCATAGTTGTCATAGACATAAAGGACAATCTTCAACAAGTCTAACCTCGTCCATGGAATTGGGCCTATGAGAGCAATCCACAGAAAATTTGAAGGGCCTATTCCTTGAAACCAAATGGCCTCTATAGGAAAAATTCCTACTGGTTAGAACCATGTAGAAATTCCTTTGAATTCATTCAATCCAAAGAGGATTGTAGAATTTAAGATGGATTGGTCTATAATTTTCTATTCCCATGTTTTGAAAATCCTACGAATCAAAGAGGCCTCAAGAAGTTTTCAAATATAGTTCTTTGTGCATCGAACATTGCGATGATGAGGAAATACGTGAGTGACTATTTCTAGGCGACTAAGATTTCTGTTTTAATCGTTCCAAGTTATGCAATCAAAGCTAGTTGCATATTTAAAAAACGGCTTTGCTATTGAGAAATTGACTGATTTTTAGTTAGATAACAGTTGGCGTGCTCGACCGTCGAATCTTAATCCAACGCTGTCATGTGGGAGATGAGAGAGCAGAGACGACCCTCAGATTTTAATCCAACGAATTTAATTTGTCAACTGAAATCTAAGACTTTTTCTTACAAATGAGGCAACCGAGAAATAGCCGCACCCGAAAATATATGTCATACTTTAGAGTTTCTGAAAGTTGTGAAAAATATACATGCGTATATGATGTATGTAAATTTTCATTACAAAATATTATTGATCCGAGCTAAAACACAAATACATATATTTCGAATATATCTACATTTTACTGTTATCCACATATTTGTGAATCTTTGCACAGATCATAAATCGACGTTTTTTTTGGACAAATTTACAGGTACGTAATATAGATCTATAATTACACTGGACTTTTTTCCCCAGATTTTTGGAAACTCTAAAATAATGGTTTTCCCTTTTTTTTCAAAATATCAGGCTCCCGCAAGCCAAAACACGATTATTATTTTTTCGTTTTTCCTCATCGAAAAGGAGGTTGATAAGCCATTTTCATAGTGCCGGCGACATGGTCTTTTTTTTCTTCTTTAGATGACTGGCGACATGGTCTCGCTCAGCTCAACCAGGCAACAGTCGGGCGAGGGCCCTGCACCCGCTCCCGTCCAGAGGAGTCCGCTCAAGTCACACACACACCAACCCCGTCTCACCCGCACTCCCGCAGCGCCTTCCTTCCACCGTCTCCATCCGTTCCTTCCACGGTTGCTGTCACCTCGAAGCAAAGCAAGTCTCCTCCCCTAGCTCTTGCTTCCCCTCCACGGGGCTTGGTGCGCGCGCAGCGGGGGGATCCGTCCTGATTCCGCCCTGCTTCGGTACGTACGGAAGCCCTAGCTTGCTCTGATTGTTTCCTTGTAATAGCGCGACCCGGTTCTGCGAGATCCTTTTAATTTAATTCCTTTGCTGCGACTGCGAGCCACCCGAATTCGTAGCCCTGTCTTTCCGTCCTTCCAGTTAGTTGTGGATTGTTTGCTGCGTGGTGGGTGGATTCGGTTCTTCTTCTTGTGCAGCGAGCGAGCTCAAGATCCATGAACGCAAAGATGCATCCCCCCATGTTCAGCCACACGTTGAGTTAGGGTATCTGTCTTTTTACCCTAAAGGCCTAATTAAACTGTAGTACTACTGGTAGCAGTTAATTTACCGTATCCCCCAAATTTCGGTGTTCAGCTAAACCCTCATGCCCATGTTAACTTTCCCTCGAATTTTAGGTGGTAAGCTTTGGAAAATCTTTACTTATTCTGGAGTAACAAAATTGGAAGTGTTAGAAATTGTAGAGTAGGCCAGACGTGGGGATGCGGTTACCATTTTGGGAGTACCTGTTTTAGCCCAGTGCGCGTCCTCAAGTGATTAGTTGTAATATTTGCCTGCACAATTAATTGGTATGACAATGCCTGCAACAAAGGGAAGCAATTTGAGTTGCAGTGCACATGCGTCGGTGCCATTGCCAAGAAAACCACCATGTGCAGAATGACTGAAATTTTTATAGCTTTTATGGAATGCATGGTTATCATAAGTGAGCAATATGGGGTTGAAAGTATAGAGGACACATCTAGCAGTGTTTCTTTGTTGTTCAGCAATAGGTGAAACGCAACCCAAATCCCAGGAAAACGACAATGCAGAAGGAGCATGTCTCCAGGGTCAAAAGATTATTTATTCTAAATAAGACCATTGTGGCCGAAATTTAACAATATTATTATTGTATTAATATTACTAGTTAGTGTATATGCGTAAGTGACATGAGGTCATATACACAATCGCTTGGGGGACAAACATGGGAGGGAGGGAGGCACCGGCATCCTTGTTGGAATTCTATGTCTAAATAGAAACTTAAAAATAAGGTTACATCCAGTGCTCCTCCAGCCCTGGGAAGTTAACAATTCTGAAAGGTAGAACGTCGGATCCTTTTTTGGCCCATTTCAGTAACCAGGTAATTACTTTAGACATGTAGCTATCATATCCCCTTCGCTTATTATTTCTCTACCTGCAAATGTTGACATGAATACTCGGACGGCACCACGGTTATCTGGGTTGTTGCCCACTGGAACGCTATGCAAGGCCATCTAGTCACTGCATCCCTGGATTTCAGGCCTGTTGACATCCACTGCCATGTCTTGAGGCGTCTGTTGTGTTAGCGCCCCCATGCGTGGGTGATCCAACCGGACGGCGGTTCAGTAGAGCGAGAGACAAGGGAAGTGTGGTTGGCGTTTTTTGGCCACATGCTCTGTGTGCCCGTGTCCAGAAGTGCCTGTTGGGGCGGAGGTGCCTGTAAAAGAGCAGTTCTGCCATGTCTTTGGGCGCCTTTGATCGATCCTTGAAACATCGTTTGGAACTCTTGGGTCACCATGTCACCTAGATCACTATTTGAATGATACTATGAGGGAGCTTGCTGGAATCTGGTGAGGGAGCAGGTTAAGGGGTGGTCATTTTCCAGAGACAGATCCACAGGTCCCAGATCTAAGATCATAGAACGAATTCGGGAAGCAAGAGATTAGCCTGTATGGCTGGTGGACCGCCACCTATGCGGCGGAGACTAGGGTGGTTGGGGGCTCGGTGGACTCGCCTCGGTTCGAGAGGAGGCGGGGAGAGGGGCTTGTGCTCAGTGACAATGGAAGTGACTGGGATGGCGGTGTGGAGACCTCCCACAAGAGCCATGGCCTGACTGGAGGTGTCGTGACAGCCTGACGACAAGGACCTTGTCACTGCCGACGACAGAGGAAGTTAACGGTAACTTGAAAGTGCTGATTAGAATATTATGTTAGAATGTAGAGTTGTGCTGTTATGAAAAAAACAGGTATTAGTTACAGGAGTTTGTTGCTGATTTGCCGTATGCTCGCCCCCAACTAGAAACAGGCTAGGTCCTATTTTTCTTAATCTTATTTGCTAATCATGTCAACCAGACGACCTAAACTTCACTAGATCTGAACAGCCTTTTATATCTGAATTACTGATTTTGAATCACCGATTACATAGCCTCCAATTGTCGTTATGCCAATGCTTTGCCACATGATTTCTTTGTATTTATTTTGGTACATCACTTTCAGCCTATTTTTTCAATTTACTGTTTTTAATAAAATGTTTCATCTCACAGGACTTGTATAAATTGAACATGTCGTGCTTTGCATGCTGTGGTGGTGATGACACGCAAGGGGCACCTGATAACAGAGGATCATACGCTAGTGGCTACCCAGCAAGTAATGCTACAATGAATACCCACAGCTGTATATGTAGCCCCATTTCTGGTTATTCCAGAAACTACCTTTAGTACTTCAAAGTCAAATCTCCCTGAACTTTCATTGATCTGCAGGGAATGATGCTTATCGTACTGCTGATCCAACTCCCAAAGGTGCTCAACCTGTGAAAGTTCAACCAATTGCAGTCCCCACAATTTCTGTAGAAGAAATTAGGGAGGCAACTAAGGATTTTGGTGATGAAACTTTGATTGGTGAGGGTTCTTTTGGTAGAGTGTACTTTGGTGCCCTAAAAAATGGTAGAAGTGCAGCAGTAAAAAAGTTAGATTCAAGCAAGCAACCAGACCAAGAGTTTTTGGCACAGGTCTCCATGGTGTCAAGACTTAAGCATGAAAATGTTGTGGAGTTGCTTGGTTATTGTGTTGATGGAAACACCCGTATCCTTGTTTATGAGTTTGCTACGATGGGCTCCCTTCATGATATGCTTCATGGTATGACTTCGTATGCTTGCAGAATTGTATCAAGTGTTCTCATTTTTTATGTAAACTGTATGGCGACATGATATGCTTGTGCATTTCTGTTTCTCGTCTGCTTAATATGTATGGTTAACTCTACAGGACGGAAAGGTGTGAAGGGAGCTCAGCCTGGTCCGGTCTTGTCATGGACACAAAGAGTAAAGATTGCTGTTGGAGCAGCCAAAGGCCTAGAGTATCTTCATGAGAAAGCTCAGCCTCATATCATACACAGGGATATCAAGTCCAGCAATGTTCTTCTATTTGATGATGATGTAGCTAAAATAGCTGATTTTGATTTGTCAAACCAAGCTCCAGATATGGCCGCTCGGCTTCACTCAACTAGGGTTCTTGGAACATTTGGATATCATGCACCTGAGTACGTGCAGTTCTCTTTTCAGTATTATGAACTGTGGCAACCAATTTATCTTGATTGTTCTAAATTTTTGTGACAGGTATGCGATGACTGGACAACTTAGCACTAAGAGCGATGTGTACAGTTTTGGAGTTGTTCTTCTAGAGCTCCTGACTGGAAGAAAGCCTGTGGATCATACATTACCAAGAGGACAGCAGAGCCTTGTGACATGGGTAAACATCTATATTGCATATTAATAATTAATATTAAATCGTATTCTCTACAACTACCTGGAGTGAACTTTCTATGGCCTGCTAAATCTCATGATCAAACTCCAATTGCGTTTTGGAGATAACAAGAAAGGAAAGCAAATCAAACGAATGAGTATCGAACAGTAATCACTCTTAAAACTACAGTTGTCTTTTCTTCTTTCCCAAACACGATTTGGTTGATCATTAAATTTGTGTACAATGATGTCGCACCAGTCCCCTCCTACATTCACCAATATCTGGTGTAGCTGCCACACAAAGTCCACATGAGTTTACTCTGAAATTTTTAGCTTACACATGATATCTGCGTTAAGTTATCTTGAGTTTATGAAGTGTTTGTTTACATTTGCATTTTGAGTAGTAATTGGTGTGGATAAGGCACGGGTAGTGTTGGAGCCGGACACTTTGTATCTTGTTCCTCCTACGGGGCACCACACATTGTAACCCGGATGACAACAAGACAGCTTCAGGCACGCAGGGGGAGCCAGCGGCATGTGCCAGCGCCCAGACCTCGGTGTTGGAGTATTGATGGGTGGAGTGCCTGTAGACATGCCTCTGGGATGTAGGCGAGTTCACCGAACCTCGTTAACAAATCTCGGTTTGGTATCTTGCTGTGATTGCTTGCCCTCGGTAGATTCATGTGCCACTGTTTTCTAATAATGGTTGACCCTCTTGTTTGTTTCACTGATCAACGTACTGGTTGTTTCTATGCTTGCAGGCCACTCCCCGACTTAGTGAAGACAAGGTTAGGCAGTGTGTTGATTCAAGACTTGGAAGTGAATATCCTCCTAAAGCCGTTGCAAAGGTATGAGATTATTCTGGTCTCTCTCTAGAATGCACGAGTACTTGATGTAACCTACAATTGGTGAAATTTCGGTTCATTCCATGCACAAATTGTTGTGTGCTCTTACTTTTAACTGCTGACTTTATTCATCCTTCTTCCTGTTCTTATTATTTGAACAGTTTGCGGCTGTTGCTGCATTGTGCGTGCAATATGAAGCAGATTTTAGACCGAATATGAGCATAGTCGTGAAGGCACTCCAACCCCTGCTGAATGCACGATCATCCAACCCTGGCGAACATAGATCTTAAATCTTTCACCCTGCGAAGTTGCTTTGTCGAGTGGTGTCTGAGAGGCTTGCTGGCTGTATGTAGATCTGTGTCTATTCAACCCTAGTTGTAATCTATCTCCTGGCATTGGTGATTCTTTTGATGTGATGCATGATGACTGTTCTTGTTTGTGCCTGATGCGAATATCTAACAATTATGTAGGGATGAGATGAGTAATAAGGAAAAAACGCATGGTGTTTGACTTGATACTGATGACCTCAAATATTGATCAGGTGGTGATTTTTTCAAAAGAATGATTTCTCAATTTCTAGATGTTTGTTCCGTTAGTCTTAGGCTGGGTTTGGTTGGATTACGATCATCATGTTTGCCATGAGGTTTCTTCAAAAATCGGCAGATCTCTAGCTTTTGCATCGGTTGGTGCACAATCATCTTTTGTCAATTTTATCTCCGGTCGAAGTGGCTTTTTTTTCTTTTTATTCTTTTTGTGTTTTGTTTTCTTTCTTCTCCGCACTTGAAAAATCTTCTTGCATATATTGCATCATATCGTGTCACATGCTACTCTTGCCTCCGTCGGTGCATGAACCCCTTGGCCTGGTCCGTCAGATACCTTGCAAAGTCTTGGACCACCCCATGCTCGATGGACCGGGTTAGGCCCTTGTAGGCATATTCGAGTCCCATGACTTCGTCACCGTCGTCAACACTCATCCAATCGAGACTCCACCGGCTACACCGCTTCGTGCGACAACTCCATAGGCGCCCAATGATGATTCATTTGATCTACCGGCTGCCACGACTTTGGCTCTACCACCTGAAGTGATGAAAATTTTCCAACACTTGGTCGTTGAAGTCAGGAAATACCGGATGAATATTGAGGAGAGCTCAAAGAATCTTCAAAGTCTTCATCGAAATAAGAATATTAAGGATCATTTTCTAGGTCCAGATAGTTTTTAATCATATATTTCCTTAATACATGTTACGTATCGTACATTATGTGTAAACATAAGATCTATATAATTTATATTTATATTGCAAGCTCTTTCGTGTCAATTATTTTTTGTAAATACTATGAGATATATTTTGTCACTTTTTGTAAATATTATGTGTAGTGTTTGATCGATCACATATACATATATAGATCTCTTATGCTTGTGACGCTTTTTAAACAAGGCTATGTCACTGGAGGACATTGTCAGATGGTTACGATGCACGTAGGTTAACCAACTCTGACGCTTCAAGACGACTGTCAGAGAAGGATCAACACAACTCTGACGTTTCCTACTGGATGAGTGTTAGAGATAACATTGTCAGCATCATTGACGCATGATAAGGAATAAGCTTGAGCGGTGTGCTACAAACTTCTAACATATTTTACGTAAGAAAGCGCCGGAGGTCCTTATGGTCAGAACTCAGAAGTGTTACCATTCTCTGACACGACGTGCGCTAATGCGTCAAAGAAGATTTCAATCACGACCTCCCGGATGTGAGCTCAGACTCTCCTCTGTATGGAGTGTCAGCGGTGGCTATCTCGTATGACGCTTTGTTCTTGTGTCAGAAGTGAATCGAAGGGGTGACAAATTCCGTAGTAGTGACGCATCATAACTATATGAGGCCGCCACGGGTGTCATGGCCTCTCCTCTTTTGTTATGGCATCTTGCATCTTGTCCACACATGATAGATTAGATACAACTCATTTTGCCGCTTTTAGCATGATATATCGCAATTATATGATTAAGTATTTGGAATGTATCGATTATCTTCTCTTTTAGTGTGGCTATAAATCACGGTCATCCGTCCTCCCCCTGCCGCAGCCCTGCCCCCAGCTCTCCCCCCTCCCATCCCCTCCCTGTCCTCGTGCCGCGGCAACCGTCTCGATTCTTCTACCACCGCTTCCAAACCACACCTAACACCCCTATAAAATTGTCGTCATCGGTGCCATCATCATCCTTCTTATTTTGTAACCCTAGCCACCAAATGTCCATCCCCTTCTTCGACGGTGCCAATACCTATGCCGGCTCATCGTCCCGCCATTGACTGCCTCCACGCCTCGTCGCCCCACCAATGTTGACCGGACTTCGGAGGCAGATAGGTAGGTAGTCATAAACCCTAAAAGTTTGCTGCCCCGCTATATATTCTCCCTCGCCGCCGCCGCCGCCGCCGCCGCCGCCACAGTCAGATCTTGATCTGCGCGGTGGCCAGATCCAGATTTGTCCAGAACCATCCATCAAGGTCCCTTTTTTCGGCCCAAATCCGGTAGGAAGAGGAAAAAAACACATAACAGAGATTTTTGACAATCTATCTACCGTTGAGGGACAAGGGCAACCCGCCCCCATGGAACCCTGATACCCTACTGATGCCGGCCGTTCCATGTTCTATGATGCAGGTTGGGACCGATGAATAACCCCGTGATCCTGGGCTGCGCCGGCGACGGTTGCACTTCCGGCGTCCACGCCTGGCCTCTCTTCCACACCCACTACAGGGGCGTGCTCTGCCGCCTGTGCCCCACCTGCCTCCTCCTCCCCTACCCCTCCCTCTACTGTCGCTACTGCTTCCTCATGCCCGGTGCTGAATCGCCGGCCGACCACGACGCCGACGACACTCTCATCGCCCGGAACGCGCCGATTTTGATCTGCATGGAATGTCAAGAAGCCGTCGTCCACGCCGCCTGCATCAACAAAGCCCGCGGCGACAACTCCTACAGCGCTTTCTTCGTGTGCCCAGCCTGCAGCTCCACGCCCACGGAGGGACAGCCCTTCTCCTGCGGCGTGCCGCTCGACGAGCTCTGCAGGCGGGTCCTGCTCCTTTCCTCGCGGATCGCGCTGGCATTGCTTCACAAGGAGGACGCCCAGGTGCGTGCGGCGGGGCAGGAGCCAGCCGCGGAGCTCGTGAACGCGATCAAGGAAACATACCGCCTGATGGGCAACGCCCACGGCATAGACATGCCGCCGCGGGAGAACCTGCTCCAGCTGCCGGCGCCACCCCAAGGAAATAATGCGCCCAACATGAACATGGCGCTGGACCTCAACGAGCCAGCCCGGCCGCCTTCGCCGGCCACGGCTCCGATTGGCATGGAGGGCGTCTGCAGGGAATGGCCAGTCCAGCACCCGCCGCCTTCCGTGCCCACGCTTCCGGTTGGCAGGGAGGGCGTCTGCAGGGACTTCGTCATGGCCTACCCTGATGCCCCGTCGTCTTCGATGGCCTCGCCTGGGACTGGTATGCGGGGCATCCGCAGGGAATTGCCAATGGCCTCCGCCGTGGCCCAGTCGTCTTCGATGGCATTGCTTGCGGCAAGTATGCAGGGCGTCCGCAGGGGATTTCCAGTGGACTGCCCCGTGGCACAGCCATCTTCGATGCCCTCGCTTGCGGCTGGTATGCAGGGAGTCCGCAGGGAATTTCCAATGGCCTCCCCTGTGGCCCAGTCGTCTTCAATGGCCTCGCTTGCGGCTGGTATGCAGGGCGGCCGCAGGGGATTGCCAATGGCCTCCCCCGAGGCCCAGTCGTCTTCGATGGCCTCGCTTGCGGCTGCTAGGCAGGGCGTCCGCAGGGAATTTCCAATGGACTCCCCTGTGGCTCAGTCATCTCCCATGGCCTCGTTTGCGGCTGGTATGCAGGAAATCCTCAGGGAATTCCCAAGAGCGTCCCCCGTGGCCCAGTCGTCTTCCATGGCCTCCCTTGAGGCTGCTATACAGAGCATCCGCAGGGGATTGCCAATGAATTCCCCCGTGGCCCAGTCGTCTTCGGTGGCCTCGCTTGCGACTGGTATGCAGGGTGTAGTGCCCCCTTCGCCTTACATGGCCTCGTTTGCGGCTGCTATGCAGGGCCTCCGCAGGGAATTTCCAATGGCCTCCCCCGTGCCCCCGTCGCCTTCTACGGCCTCGTTTGCGGCTGGTATGCAGGGCGTCCGCAGGGAATTGCCAATGGTCTCCCCCGTGGCCGAGTCTTCTTCCATGGCCAGGAGCAGGCAGAATGGCAGCTCAGCAGGCGTCTGCATGGAATTGCCAATGGTCTCCCCCGTGGCCGAGTCTTCTTCCATGGCCAGGCGCGGGCATAATGGCCGCTCACCAGGCGTCCGCATGGAACTGCCAGCGGCCACTCCCGAGCCTTCTATGGTCACGCTTACAAGGCGCACGGAGGGCGCCCGCATGGAATTGCCAATGGCCTCCCGGCGCGAGGCCCTGACGCCTTCCATGTCCGCGCTTACAGGCCGCACAGAGGGCGTTTGCATGGAATTGCCAATGACCTCCCGGCGCGAGGCCACGGCGCCTTCCATGTCCACGCTTACGCTTGGCCGCATGGAATCGCCAATGGCCTCCCGGCGCGAGGTCCCGTCGCCTTCCATGGCCACGCAGACGTTTACGCTTGGCCGCACGGCAGGCGTCTGCAGGGACTCGCCAATGACCTCCTGGCGTGAGGCCCCGTCGCCTTCCATGGCCACGCAGACGCTTACGCTTGGCCGCACGGCCGGCGTCTGCAGGGACTCGCCAATGGCCTCCCGCGAGGGCCCGTCGTCTTCCCTGGCCACGCTTAGGCCTGGCCGCACCATACTTATGCCTGGCCGCACAACTATAGGCGTGCCAATGGCCAACCCCGAGCCTCCGTCGCCTTCCATGCTCAATCTTACGCTTGGCCGCACGGCGGGCGTCCGCAAGAAATCTCCAAAGCAGAAGCGGACGCTGCAGCTGCTCTAGGAAGGAGGATGAGGAGTAATGTAAGGATGCTTGATCATATTTCCTTTGCTTATTTTGGTCAAAGATTTGAGTCGACTGCTACAATGCAATGTATGATCCGTGAGATCGCAAATTGTTGTATGACTTGTTACATCGTATCCGTCTCGTGTTACCATTTCAGCAGTTATGTATCTGGTTCTTAAAACAATGTATCTGACGCAGCCGGCTTATGCTGCGACTTGTTAACTTTCTCAACTTTCATACAGTTCTCTGTGTAAATTCCAACTGGAGTGATGAGTTTTGTCAGTCTGAAATCCAGTCCGTTGGCTGATATGTTCCTGTTCACTGTTCCTAGTTCTTAGTCTCTGCTCTCTCGACGGATCCAGTAAATGCTGGCTTTCGTGTAGTATTAAGCAGGGAGTAACAATGCACAGGTCATATGGCTAAGGAAAATGGAGAAAACAAAGTCGGACAAGATGAGGAAAAAGGCCAGAAGCCAAACAGAAGAAAACTCAAGGAGGCTCCCAAAAAAGAATGATCATCCCAAAGTTCTTTATTTCATCGGTTATTCATGTGATGATCATCCTAACAGAAAGGTGCTGTTCTTTACAAACCCGTCTGTTTCTCTCGAGCCAGACCTCCCAAGCGATGAGTAGGAGCAGCGATTTATCCCTTTCCCGTGCTGCTTGGTGTAACCAGAGGTGATCAGGCAGGAGATATGGAGCTCCAAACATCGCCTATTCAACCATGAGCCACCCCTGTTCTCTGATGTGAGACTGGTCCTTCATGCCTCGACATCGATAAGTTGATCAGTACTTAATTAGTCCTAGTGAGATTCATTGCATTTAACTGAACATGATCCTTGCATGTAACTTGGGATGGATTAGTTTTCTGAATCATCTATTGCTGATCATTTCTATTTTGTGTCATCGAAGGGAATTGGGCCAAAAGAGTGACAATAATTGAATCATTTCCTTATATTTCAACTCGGTGGCTAATTTGCGCCACTCGCTTTGTACACTATATGCATGAACCTAAGCTACAGCTGTATCAGAAATCAGGAATTTCGAGAACCAAGCATGTTCCTCATTCCTTTTCCTAAAAACAACCCAACGCAGCATTTCTCAGAAACCCGAGAGAGGCGATCCGTCATCGAAACTCGCTAGATCAGAGTCCAGTGACTCTGTCCTTGGAATCTGCTCCGTCTTGCACACACCCAGCTCATCCGACAGTTTCTCGCACAGCTGCAATACATTTTCACTGTATCATGCAAGTGTCCTTCCGGTTTTATGTCAAGTCACATTGTTGTTAAGGTGTTCATTGTTACCTGTCTATACAGTAGAGGTTCTCCATGGGATTTCTTCAGTTCAACTACGTACAGAGAAGGCCCAAGCTCAAACACCTGAGATCAGAATTGATACTGTGAGTACAGCTGATGTGATAAGCGTCCTGCATTGTATAAATGTGAAGCCCATCCTCCAACAATTTACCTCAGCACAGGCCAAGAATGGTGATGGATTTTGGGGGTTCTTTGAATTTTTGCACTTCTTCATGACTTTGAGCTGCAAAATAACACATTTATCAACTTTGGTTTATGGGAGCTCTCAATCACTTGTGTCAAATATTACGATGCTGTGTGAAAAGATGACGTGCCAACCTTACTATGTCCCCTCTGAGCTTGGAATCCCATCACTGTCACGGCATTCTCAATTTTTTCAAACAAATCCTTGGGTGAATGTGTTGATGTGAACCTTATCTTTCTTTGTGACACATCCTGCAATGGATCCAGCCACCAGAAAAGTGAGATTGCTAATTTGATAGGTGCTGCCAATATTCAATGTGGAGCGCTTATGGTAGGCTCAAGGGGACAATGTTGAGTGGGCATATTCAAACTAAATTTACAAGAAGTTATAAATAAAAAATATTCGGGATTAACAGAGTGCTGAAATAAATATTGGAAGGTCAGGTGATGATAACTAGAATGTCTTATGGTGCTAATAAGACTGCACAAAAGAAACAACTGCATAGAAAAGGGACGGCACGAACCTCTTCCTCAAAGAAACCTGATAAATCAAGGGAAGATGCCATCCCTATCAGCTGAAAAGCATTGATATGAGTAGGCTTTTCCTGTCCTGCTTCATCAATTTGCTTCAGGAAAAAGAAATCACCAGTCAGCTTAACAAATACTACTGGCAAGTACTTTTACATATCCCACAGTCCTTACAAAACTTCTATACCTCTTTCATTGGGAGAACTGAATCAGGATTTACATCTTCATCATCATCGTAAGGAACAACAGGAATGTAGTCCTTCTGAAACCACTCGTGCTCTTTGATTTCCTTTATGTTCATCCTCTTCATTGGATTTGGTTCAAGAATTTTACGAAGAAGATCCTGTGCAGCAGGTGAAAGCCACTTTGGGATTTGGGTATCTCCCTTGAAAATCTAGACCAACAAAACAGTTAAGCACCATTAGGATAACTTGGAAGTTTTGATTTGTAATAAGCTATAGTGCAAAGTATTGAACTGTATGTCTGGAGACCAACCTTCTGATAAAGGACAACAAGATTCCGGTCATCAAAAGGAAGGTATCCAACGAGCATTACATAGAGAACTACTCCACAAGACCAGATATCTGACAAGGAGCCATCATAACCTCTGTTCTGCAAAACCTGGAGAAGATTTGGTACCAAATTAGCACCTTCCACACAAACGAATAAGCTACTGATTTGAGATTACTTTTTTTAACTTTTTACCTCTGGAGCAATGTAATTGGGACTGCCACATGTTGTATGCAGTAATCCGTCATTCTGAAAGTTATACTGCACATCATTAGTACACCGTGCATCATGGGATTGATTTTGCGTAGCATAATAGTCAACCAAATGTACCGATCAGCATACCCCAAGATGTTGAGGTAAAGCACTAAGACCAAAGTCGGAGATCTTGATGTTGCCTTTGCGATCAACAAGAACATTTTCTGGCTGTAACAGCAGAATAAAGAAAAATTCTGTCACAGAAGAATCAAACCATACTTTTGAGTTTATTGCCAATTTGAAAATAAAAGGAGAACCATTGTATAAATGAATTCATGTTATTCTGATCTCTGTAAGGTAAAGTAGATAGTTATGTAAATCATTGCAAGTACCTTTAGATCTCTGTGATAGACACCTTTATCATGGCAATAAGCCACACCATCAATTAGCTGTTGAAATAGCCTCCTTCCTTCATGTTCCGAGAGTTTTCCTTTTATGGCCTTTCATAGTTGCAAATGAAATGAAAATCAGAATTAACCAGATCGGGCACCAATCTCAGAAGAACATCTCGGATAAGATTTTCAAGGCTTACGATCTTGTCGAATAGCTCACCCCCATTGACATATTCAAGCACCATGTAAATCTTCGTTTTGCTAGCGGCAACCTGAATGAGATAGATTCCAATATCACCTGTCTTTCTTTTCAATTGCACATAGATAACAAAAGATATTGTCCTAAGAAAACTTTTGAGAATTAACACACTTTCCCATAATTATGATTTTGAAAGAAATAGTTGCCCGTAAATACATTCTGAATCGGACAAAGGCAACGTCTACGTAATTTCGTATCTGCCAAATAAGTAATGATTCCTTGGTTTGTCAAAGAAAAAACTGATTTTGATTTTTGAGAAGTGAACATGAGCAGTACACTACGTTTATGTGCACGAGCGTTGCGAGCCTCATGATTTCGGACACACAATTGTGTGAGAGGAACCAAAAAGGCATCGTTAGGTTCGAAGGTGATGATGCTTCAGCTCGATCACCATGCTATTCAGCTCGCCATCATCTCATCTCGGCAGAGTGAGAGAGAGAAGGAGGGAGAGCAAAGTTTCAAGGCCACAGGGTGACACGCAGAGTTGGAGCGCCCAGGGATCGTACCGCGGGTCTCCCTCCAGAACACGTGTGTGGGGCCCAAATTGCAAGGGCACACATGATTAGGCCTTCTCCCGGTTTACCGTGCTCACACGGGACGGGACACGGCGGTCGGCGGGTGACTTGGTGCACCCGGCGCACGGGACATCACATCTCCGTCTCCGTAGAGATTACCCGGAGGGCGACGTGGTGAGACCGACGCGGTGGTCTTGTCTGGGTCCAGCACCGGCGAGCAGTCAGGCGCACGGGACCACTTGGGGGAACCAACCACATGCCTCGATAGGCAAACCATTCGTCCTGCTTCACGCCTTCACGAGGCCTTGGGCCAGGGATGGGCCGGCTTCTTCATGCTTCTGTAGAAGGGCCCAGCTCTCCATGCTTCCTTCCATCCAGGCCGTCGGCTCGCGGCATCCGGTGACGTGGACGTTTCGGGTCATTTATATTCTCGTGCTACTATTTCCGGAATATGAGGATTTGTTTCGTCTTTTGTATTTGGAAAATCGATTTTTTTACAATTCCAGATAAGTTTCTAATTTTGACAAACTACACCATTTATTTGTACAGCATGTCTGTAAACATTTATTAGTTTCCCAAACAGGCCGGGTATGGACGGCACGAATCTTGGCATAGGTGTATAGACCGCGTCTATAGTAGAGCTAGCGAATAAGGAACGCCGGCGAGGTGCCGTTCCCGTGCGCGGTGGTTCTGATCCTTTGCGTCGCGTGCACAGGAGCTCGAAAGGCAGCCAAGCTTTGCGGTTAAAACTACTCCCCAATCGGCTAATCCCCTCACATCACAACGCCTCTCGTAAACACCAACCTTAAATCCTAGTGCTGAGTGCAAGCCAAAATGCCCCTTTCCTTCCAGACCACGGAAGCCCCCCCCCCCCCCCCACTGAATTTCGCGACAAGAGAAGAAGCAAAATCAGGAAGGAAAAAGGCAGCAAACGTAGATTCGGCTGAGCAGCGGGAAGAAAGCACGCACCTCATGTAAGCGGACGACGTTGGGGTGCTTGAGCAGCTTCAATGTCCCAATCTCCCTCCTTATCTGGCGACCAAAGCATCGGCACACACGCAAACTGGTCAGCAAACGGCAACTGAAAGGCGAAATCGGTGGAAACGGAGCAGGGAAGGCTCCCGATTGGCGAGCAGGCCAGGCGGTGGGATTAGCAGTACCTGGTCGTCGAAGCGGAGGGAGAGGATCTTGTTGCGGTCGAGGATCTTGACAGCGAAGTGGGCGCCGGTGGCGAGGTGGCGCGCGTACTTGACCTTGCCGAAGTTGCCCTCCCCGAGGGTCCGCCCGATCTCATACCTCCCCAGCAGCGACGCCC
Source organism: Brachypodium distachyon (assembly GCF_000005505.3). Lineage (NCBI taxonomy): Eukaryota > Viridiplantae > Streptophyta > Magnoliopsida > Poales > Poaceae > Brachypodium > Brachypodium distachyon. The sequence continues at coordinate 9,481,342 of NC_016132.3, read as the reverse complement.
GCGTGCACTCCTCTTCGCCGTTCACCATTCACAAACGCCTCCCCGCCGAATCGAAGCCGAACGGAGCCGGCTTTAATCGCGCCGCGACCCGCACTACCGTATCCGCAAGACGACGACTACTACTGCTGCTGCTGCCTTTTCTGCCGAAGGCGTTGGAATTGGGTTTGGGATTTGACTGCTCCCTTTCTGCCGAAGGCGTTGGGGTCGGGATTTGGATCAGAATGGATGAGGCGGGTAGGCGGAGAGAAGAGGTGGTTGTGTTCTACTTATAGCTCGCCCCCTCTCCTGTCCTGCTCCCCGCCCTCCTCTGTTGCGTTGCTCTGCCTTCCTCTCTGTTTCTCTTGTGCTCGCGCGGTTCCGTCTCCCGTGAGATGTAACCAAGCGGGCAACGAAACGAGTAAACGCACACGCAAAGAACTCGTGAAGGACTATAAAGAATAGGAAAATTCGACAGGGGAGGTCCGAACCCCTAAAGGCCTAAACGCTATGCCCACCCCTTTTTTGTGCCTCCAGCGAATGGAATTAGACTTGTTTCCTTTACTTATACTTGTTTCCTATTCTCCTCTGTGGGTGTCCTGCTTTGAATTGGCAATGTTATTTGAGTTGTTGCCATACAAGACACGACCAGTCACACGAATAGAAGATTTGGAAGTTAACAAGAGACAAACATATAAGATTAGGAGATGCAACTCTTGCTTAGATATGGAGATATTCTTAAGGTGAGTGGTAACTCCTTTCCTTTTAGAGCGCATGGATTCCACGAATTTTTAATTAAACATTCACCAAGTAGAGGCTGGAAATCTACTTTCCGAAAAAGAATATCACCGAGTAGAGATATGTCCTCGATACTATATCAGAGATTTCTTTTTTCTGATTTTTCTTGGAAACTCATGTTTCCTTTTTTTTCTATCCAACACGTTGTAAGTGAAGAGTGTAGTCATATATGTGCGAGTCCTTCCGAAAATGGAGAGCAATCTTGCAAGCAGTTTATATAGTCGTTATTTTTGCTTCCATGTCTTCTCTACCTATTATTTCTTTTTAGAATTAAAAACTTCTTAAAAGCAAAAAAAAATTCTCAGCATCCACTTTCCATACTCCTCTACATCTCTAACTTTTTTTATAACCGTTTCTTTTAGATGAAACCGGTCACTTTTCTTCTTTCTACTTTCAATCGTTCGCCTAACATTTTTTTTAAGGAGGGAATACCCCCGGCCTCTGAACTATCGATGCACATATCCATAATATCCGTATCATCTTTCTCAATTACATCTCAAATAGCTCAAAATATAACACAAAAAGGCTAAAAAAAATCCATCCAATATCCAACCTGCGATCTACGCGCCGCTCAAACTGGTTGTAGAACATCTGTGCTACCGTTTCCATATGGCTGCACCCAGATTTCATAAATTCCTTAGCCACCATCGGAAGCAGTGGGGAACAAAAAACGGAGCCAGTAGGTCGCCCAACAGACCACCTGCAAAAAATTGGAATGTTTCCTTTTTGTTAAAAACTAAATCATTCTGACAATTCCGATGGACCAACAAATCACACAAGACCTAACAAGAATGAGCGATTTGAGAGACTTCTCCATCCCACCAAGCCAATGACCAAACAAATTCGTAACGCAAGTGGGAGGCGAGAGACTAAAAGTAAAAAGGATAACTCTCCGCACTAAGTGAGTCAAAGTACGACACTCAAGAAATAAGTGATGAATATTTTCATTTTGATCACAAAATACAATATTTTTGCAACCCTACCTATTTTTTCACTAAATTATCCTGAGTCAACATAACCCCGTGAGTTCGCAACAAAGAAGCCAATCAGAAGATTTAAACTTCCTATAATCTTATGATGGAGCTGACAATCAATATTAATAAAAAATGATAAAATAATTTCACAGAGTACGACCCCGAAGAAGACAACACCCAGAAAAACGAATCTAGTTGGTCTAGAAGTTGAACCGAAGCAAGTTTGGCACACAACTCCTCCCAGACAATTACTTTTGCCCCTAATTATATTCCTCCTGAAGGCAATATTCGGGAGCATGGTGGTCACCACCTCAGCCACAGACGCCTCATGGTTCATCGCATCCATGTATCTTTTCCAAAAGTTCACAACCAGATAGTTAACAGCGAATGACACTTGAGGAAAGAGAAAACCGCATCAAGTAATAGATGATTCGTATCTCATTTTCTTTTGTGGGTGAGTGATTTGTAACCTATTGGAGGTGCTCTAAGGGAGAGAGGATGATGTCCGTAGTTTAACAGACAATCTTATAGGCAGCTTATAGACAGACTATTTCCCATTGTATGCATGTCGTCTATATTTTGTACTAGAGATTTCATTGAACAACTTACAGACAGACAATTGTACATACTATCTTTTATGTTGTGTGTAAATCACATGCAAAATAGTACTCCCTCCATCCAATATTAAGTGACTTTTCTTTTACATGTATCTAGACGGATTTTAAGCATAGATACATTCATATTCGGAAAAATTTGAGTCACTTAATATGAGACGGAGAGAGTATAGATTGATGTGTGTCTGTACATTTGTACATGCCCTAAGGAACCACTTTTTCTTTTTTTCTCGAGTGGCCCTAAGGAACCACTCTTGACATCGCCGGTCGGTTCACGAAAATTTCCCACGCCCATACTGATTCCGATAAGTGCACAACCATTTAATTACCGTCTGGGGAATATAGGTAGATACGGGCCTCGACGGCAGATGACGTAGCTACGGATTACCGCGCGCCAGAGGAAAAGGTTTACCGGATAAGACCAAAACGGCGTAAAAAAGTCCGGGCTTTGGATTGTACGACGTGCACATTACGGTGCAAGTGCTGCCACTTGCTGGGTTGTACGTGGTTGCCGATTTGTTTTACTCGCACATCGACCTTTTTTTATTGTCGTTGGATATGTGTTTTGTTTTGATCATTGGGGTGGGATGCCCATGGCTTCCGGAGAGAGGATTGGGATCTTAAAAGGATCTCCAGCTCCGAGGGGAACCTCAAGTCCGCAACTACTTCTGCTTAACAGTGCTTATCCTAAGAGTAGGCATCGATACGCAAGAGCGATCACTTCACATGGTCAGTGGAGTATCTAATTGTCTAGTCGTTGCGGTCTGATACTCGGTTTTTCTATTCTGGCAAGCAAGGTACGGAGAAGTGTGTGGGTCCGTGTGGCCACGTCGGACCGGCTAACAACAACACAGAAGCGTGATCGGATCAAACAATCGGAGGAATTCGTGTTAGTATATTATATTCTGCGTTATGATGCACTTGGGACCTCGCATCACGTTTATAGCAACAGAAAAGGAGGATCATAGACGTTGAAGGAGATTCGTATTTTTTTTTCCCGTTTGAATAATTAATACTTTCATGATTATCAGGCCCCGCGTTGATTATTTTTTTGCTCGTGCCATATCGAGGGCTGCATGTTCACGTACGTCCGCGCGTCGGCGTCGTCCTTGTTTGTTTAGAGCCATTCACGTCAAACATTTGCTCGCCAAAAGAAAGCTAATTAACCGGCCACGCCGTGTCGCACGCTTGCACGTGCAACAAATTTATATTCTGAGAAACGATTCCAAGATTGCGGTCGTGATTAAAGCGCCGGATTAACGGAAGTTTTGAAACGGTATGAACCAGCACTCATCTTTCTGTCCACAATAGAACAGGGCTCGGTGCCACTTTCCCCACCAGATTATGTCCCTACGGATGCACTCCGTATGCATTGATCCAGACAGTAAAGCCGGTGTTAACGACTAGCATATGCATTTTGACATGAGTGAAAGATGAAACGCATGCAGAAAAATTACCGCGGTCGGTGACTTGGTGCAGGTAACCGCGCACGTGCCCCGTACGTAGGCTGTAGCAGTCGAGGGCGGCGGATCCCGGGGCCCTATCCACTGGCTCAATTATTCGGACGCGCATGTGGCCCGGCTTCGCCTTGTGTTTGCTCGATGCTTTGCCACCGGGACCCGCCGCTCCCCCGATCGGCCGCGCACGCGGTGGCGCGATCAGTTCGCTTCCGGGCACCGCAAAAGCCGTAGAGAAACGGACACGGAGCGGCATTGTCGTTGCCTGCCCCCACCACGGCCCTCTGGATGACTGGATCCGAGAATTTCTGGTTGCTTTTCCTTCCTGCTTGTGTAGAACTTTTTCTTGGTAGGAATAGTCGTGTGGATGGTTCGGACTTTGCAGTCACGGATTAATCTCTCCAACTGGTGGCCGGTTACTAATTGCCTCCCCACACTTTCACAGTGGGGACAGATGGGTCGTCAGCCACCAAATTTGCCGGATCTAATTACACTCACTCTCGTACATTCATTCACCGCGCGTGTGGGATGGGAAGAAAACAAGCACAAGCTGGGACGCAGCGACCTAACATGGTCTCCCGGCATGGGCAACCTTGATGGACGAAACGGGGAATGGTTTCCGCAACGGCAATAACGGACAAAACGATCCGCCGTGGCTGATTGCCGGGTGATGACCGGCCGCCGGGCAGGACAAGGTATAAAAACCACGTAGCCCGGCGATTCGGCCTCCCTCCCTCCCCCGGGCGGAACCGGCCCCGGAAACCACCTCCTCCCAGCTCAGCTGAATGATGGACCCCCTCCCAATCATGCATACGGGGAGACGGCCCACTCGGAAGGCGCCAGCTCGGCGACGCTGACCTGTCTCTCACCTCACAGTCTCGCTCCCCGCGCGAGCGCAATATCTCATCTCTCGCCGTCTCCTCATTAAACGTCTAATCTCTATACGAGTAGATTAATACCGGGAGATTTTGCTGGCCACAAGGTTTACAAGGGAGACGGGGACCACCCGGAAGAACTGGGTTAAGGCTGTGGGACCCAGCGCCGATCCTGACGCCGGCCCCACGTGCAAGCCGGTCGCTGCCTTTGCGTGATTGCGTGCTCGCCTCCGTGAATTTCTCGTGCTGCACACTGCACAGCCTCCTGCGCAGGGACGCCGCGCCCGCGGGTCCGTGTCTTGGCGCCGCCCAAACGAAAGTCTTCTTCCCAGGGGCGAAGATGTGAAAAAGATAATATTCGACCGGACGTGCGCTGCTGGCCGCTGAATTGATCGGAAGCTTTTTGGCCAGACACTTGCCTGGCCCAGACAAGAAAAATTTAGAGTGTTTCCAGCACATGAAAAACAGCGTCCTCATCCTGTATATCTGCCAGGCTTATCAGGCGCAGACGCGCGCAGAGAAGAAGAAGGTTCCGGAGGAAGAATCAACACGGGACACAGAGAACGACGAATGGACCGATTGTCGCCGTGTCTTTGCTCTTGCTCGTGCGCCATGCATGTTTTCTGTGGACTCACTTGTTAAATGCAAACGGGATCCCGTGAAAGTCTCGCTTCTAGTTCATTTTTCAAAAAAATTATTCAAAATTTTATTCAGAATTTGAATAGAAGATATGAAAATTGAAATATAAGCGGGACTTCCGTTTGCACCTTGCTTGTCATCCGGCCGGCCGGAGCTCGATCTTCGCGGCAATGGGTCGAGAAATCAGAGATAACCGGAGGACCGCTTGCCGATCTGTTAATAAATCCACTATTAATTTATGTGTGCGAGGGAAAAGACTAATCGACCTGATGATATACATGAACTATATAAAATTTACGTGGCATCGAATGTGTCGCATTCCACTTGCGTGCATGCCTCGTCAGTCATCACCATGGTCCATGGAAGTACGATGGGAAGTAGTACGTTACATGAGCCGTACTGGAACCATATAGTGCGTGATTTATTTACTTAAGCAAGAAGAATCATAATCATTAAAATTAATCCGTGGCAAGGTCGGCCCGTCGACTGATTCCTGATGAGAAAAAAATTCTGGTCTTCAATTCCCCGGCCCGTTACTTCCCACACTAATGAATTCGACATGTATCGATCATGACACGTAGGATACAGACTATCTTAGACTAATTAAAAGACTTGCGTACGGACGTGCTTCGCGTATGTACATCATACATGTGCATAACTTATCAACCAATATATAGCAGAGCAGCCCAACTTGTTAACTTGCGGAATTATCTTACCCTTCCGTTTCTAAATATTTGTCAATGTTTTAGTGCAGTCGCTGTTTTAGTGCAAGTTGCACTAAAACAACAACAAGTATTTAGGAACGGAGGTAGTACATGCGTGTGCCGTATCTGCATCCATACAGAGAAAGTGGAGTATATTTTACTCTTAAATTAAATAGATTGGTCAAATGCCAACCGTCTAAGTATGCGATTACGTACACTGGTACACATATACCGTGCGCGCAAGAGAGAGAAACCTTTCCTTTTGGTCAAATTATTGAACATTTCAGTTTGCTGTTAAAAAACTTCTGTGCATATTCAGTTGGTGCGACATTGTCCATTCCGATTTTGCATTGCGCGTGTTGAACCTGGAAAAAGGAATATTTCAAGAGCAGAGTCCTAGACAAAGTTTCAACTAAACAAAGCAAAGATAGTTCGGGGCTTCTCACTAATATATATGCTTGGTCCAGCACGTTTACATGTGTGATGCATCCACTGTTTATATTCAACTTAATTAGATAACCAGGATGTGGCAGGATAAGAGATATACAGCTGGGCGACTTTCGATTAGCTGAAAAGTCAATTAATAGTCTGACAGCAAGCTATCATAACCGTCCAAGAACTGATCAATAACTTCCAGTATAACTTTTTTTTTTCGGATAAACTTCCAGTATAACTTCAATCGACTGGCCGGTGGGGGATAGCAGCGTGATAAGTTAATTATATTTTTAAACCGGGATACACCCCTTTTCCATTATTGCTTAATGAAAACAACAAGTCCTTACAAAAAAGGAGGAGACGGGAAAGAGAAGTCATGATAAGTTAGATGTTATAGTCCGCAGTGTCGGTAGCATGTGTAACCCGAATTCACGATCCACATGGCTGCCACTTGCCACGCTCAGGTCCATCTTAGCCTGAGCTGCTGCGAAGTAAGTACTCCTGCTCCAGTAGTCCAGTCTATATTTTCGGCTAAAACTCCCATCATCGATAGCCTTTTACCAATGTCGCATGCGCTAGCTGTCGATCTAGAAGGAGCGACGGGCTAATTATAAAGCTAATCAGCCAATCAGGAGAACAACCGAACGTGGTGAGGTTATTTTTTTGCTACGGACTGGAGTTATTTAGGTAGTCTATCATAACAGGTGGCCGAGCTAAACTACCTAACCATCGTTTTTGTTTTCACCTTTGGCTATGCACCTCTCAAACCTGCATTGCATGTGCCTTTCTTGTCACATTGTACGCACGTGTGGCATGCGTTCTGATTTTGTAGATCTTGCGGTGTCGGCTCTGTGGTCTTGGAATTCGCAAAAATTCTGAACCGAGTAATTCATGTGGCAAAGGTGCCGCTCTGGTCCTGGATCTCAAAAAACATTCTGCAGAACCATGTGTGGCAAAGGTTGCACCTTGCACGACGTACAAGAGAGTAAAAAAGGATTTAACGAAATCGTTTTCCTTTATAATATTTTTTTGCGGGCGATTTTCCTTTATAATATAACCCAGATATGATATGTTGGGCCCTAAATCTTCGTGCCAAACATGCGAGGACAGCACATCGCGCAATGCACGCTGAGCAGCTGATCAAGTGATTATCCTAGGAGCTCGGTAAGTTAAAAGAAAAAAAAGTATGAGCCCGGGGACGCACACATCGATATCAAGAAAAAACACTAGATAAGAACATCCTGCTCTACCCTCCTCTGTTTCTTTTTGTTGACAGCCATATTACTCTGCTTTTTAGGGAGTAGTAGTACTAGCCAGAACATGTCTGCAACAAACGGCCGGACAAATCATCATCAGATAATGCATTGTATGATCCATGTGCATTGTGCATGGTATACATGGTGTTACTCCCTTCGACCGAAAAATAAGTTATATATTGTCAAACTCACGTACTCCCGGGCGTGAAAGTGGCACGCATGTAATTTCAGGAGCGTATAATGCCAAATGGATTGGTACTCCTAAGATACTTTTGATATCGAACGGACACTATATATACTGACCCGCTTCCTATCAACGGATAAGTACTCCCTCCGATACATAGAAAATGTCGTCCACTTAGTATAAAATTTATCTTAACATAGTATAAAATGTACGATACTTTTTTATGTATTGGAGAAAGTAACTAATTAATGTTCTTTTCTATATATGCATTGATATTTCGTGAAACGTGTGGAAACTGGAGACATGTGGGACATGGCATTCTGTCCACGTGAATCCTTCCAAGCTACAAATTCAGGACAGATCACATACATGCATGTGAGCTTCACCTTCTTTTGTTACTGTGTAAGCACTGGACGAAACTAAAGACAACTAATTGGTGCACGGGTATGATCCAGCTAGCTCAATCACACGCAATATCCGCGTGGATATATGCTTAGACCTACCGAGAGTGCATATGACTTGCTGGCCAAAACGTACGATTTTACTGATCCTCCCATCAGTGCGGCAGTCAGTACCAGCCAGGGTCATCGTCTTCCCCGATCGGTGGGCCATTTTAAGTTCTTTTTTTTAGAAACACATGGATAAGTTCTGGTCTTTACGATTCTGAAACAAAATGTTCAAACAAACTTACGTGGGGAGGGCTTGTGTTAGTCAAGGGCTCAAGGCTTGTTGGTTTTTTTTTTTTGGGAAGGAAGGAACGCTTGTTGGTTCGAGGCCATCAAAATCTGAACCATGCATGGGAGTTACACAATCTTTATGAAAAGGAATATCTATCCTTCTATAGTTCTATCCCATCCCATATGGTCCAGATTTTGATGGCCATGGCCCATGGGTCACAATCAGTCATTGAATGTGTCATTTGAAAGGAAACCATGGTTCTTTCGCAACATCTCTGCCATGCAGCTTATCATCATCGTTACAATCAAAAGGGATGACGCAACGTGGGTCGCAGGCTTAAGTTCATAAGCTGTGTTCGTATTACATTGAAATCTCATGCTTGATTAACGGAAAGGAGGCAAATTTCTGAAAATGAAGCACTTACTCTTGGGGCATTCCATTCCCAGTCATGCTTTCCTCCCCTAAGAATTTCCAGGCTCATTTCAATGGTTCCTTTTAGGTGATTCTGATGGTTTTTTATCCGTAACTTTTTAGCAGTTATATGGCGCAAATATTCAAATGAATTGCATTCTTAGTAGCCGAATAAAGCATTGCTTCGCACCCCAACATGGCCAACGAGCGGACTGAAGTCAGCGATATCTATCTTCATTATGCCAATACCACTCCTACTGAGTTTCAAGACGCCTACTTATTTTAAAATTTCACTTTAACTATCATGCAAATAATTTTTGTGAATTATTTGTCATAAGAATTAGGATTATTTTCCCAAAAATGTTTTCAATGTCCAATACCCACATTTCAATGGTAGAACTAACATCTAATTTAACTATTGTACTCCCTCCATCCCAAAAATAAGTGTAAGTGCTTATTTTGGGACGGAGGGGGTACTAAACTCGGAAGTGCATGCTTTATAAACAGAGAAAATTTACGGTACCTTGGCACTCCCCTAGGGTGGTGTGGAGTACCATCTAAAACCAGCCCTTGATATCCAAGGGTATTATGGACTTTTTATAGTTTATTTTATCTGTTTTGCTTAACCTAAAAGCCAGCCTAGTTTCTGAAAACAGCCGCCGCCACGAGCAACTATGTGATGGATTATCAATCAGGCCTCATCGCAGTCGATGAAAAGTTCCTGAAGAATGTTTCCATAAATTTTGGTTCTCCCAGCACCAATGAATCGAACGAGGAAAAGATCAATCATATTCAATTGCATAAACTACCTAGCCAATTCAATCCACACATCTTTTTCTCCGCCCAGCATGGAAAGAACTCACGCAACTATCGATCAGATCAAATGCGTGCAGATCAATCCATCCAACGGAGATGTACACCTAATTGAAGGGATAACTCTGAGTAGTCAAGAAATTTTGATCGATAATGGAACATATAGATGCAAGACGTACTATTGATGATCGACAGTGCAACACAAAATTTAGATAAATAGTCATGGTCGATGCAAGAAGCTCAGGCCTGACAAGAAGCCGATCGACGGCCGACTAGTGCCAGCCATGCCAACGGATGACCTGCGTGAATGCACTGCCATGTGCAGCTCCAGCGCCGGAGCTGCCATCCCGAGAAGAACATACGTGTTGATTAGGATTAATCTAGGGTTCTTCAAAGAATGGATCGTGAAGGGACGACATAATTTATTGCCTTTATTTATTTGTTTGACATCGAGGGGCATTATAGTTTGATTTTGATTGTTAAGCACGCACCAGATTATTTCCTAAGTGAGCTACACGTAGAAGCAGAAAATTTAATCGGTTTGTTGATTACGTTTTTGCCCCTGATATCAAGGCACTCCTTAGATTTTAGAGCTTGTACTCCATAAGACTTGTGTTGGAGTACCGGATAAAACTGACCATTAGATTGAGATGGATAGACGGTCCCTATTTATTCCGGGATACCGTAAAAGAGCTCTATAAACACGCATGGAGGAAGTAGTACTCTCAAATTGCACGTCTCTTGTTTGCCATCCTGGAAAGGTATTTCCTCCGTTCCACAAAACAGTTTGTATAGATTTATGCATTTTGACCAAAGAAGTTAGCTCTGGTTCTTGTGCCTGGTCATTCTTATTGGATTAAAAGTATGAGACGTGAGTAGTTATTGGTTGGGTGTAGGAGCCAAGACAGAAATGAGACGTGGAGCAAATGAAAATTATGAGTTGTTTTTGTGTAACGGGGGAATAGTACTAGCAGCGCTCGGACTCCCGGAGGCATGCTAGGTGGGCCTTGGGCGGTGCTCTTACATGGACGGATCAACCCAATGATGTGCCATCGATCCGCGTTTAGATGTCGCGTGCATTGAGTTAAACGTGCCGCAGTGTCAACATGTTTTATGTTTATCTCCATCCCCATAAGTCCAAGTTCCTGATTCCTGACGTACAAGTTTATTTTGACATTGTTCGTAATTCTGGAAGGCCATATTTTCGCTTTGCTATAAGAAATCATGTAAAAAATGATGTTGGTGGTGAGCCACACGTTGCGACAAAAAAAGGCTAATCAAGCAGCTCCGATGACATGCATGCTAGAAAATGTTGCATGCCACGTAGATAGGCGCTTAATTTTCCCGTCGTCCGCACTGAGGAAGGGGTTGTTTGGTTAATGGCTAATCTAGTCCTATCAAATCTGGGCGATTTTTTGGTAACAATTCTTGAGGCCATACGGGAACAAAGATTTGGCAAACATCTGTGACCGAAAATGCGAAATGGAGATATTCATTAGCAACCAAAATTTTGACAACAAAACAAACCAATACCAAATTATCGTGAGCTGACAATATTTTGACATGACTAGCTTCGGTACAAAACCAAACACACCCGAAAAAACCCCAGTTCTCTTCTTCTTTTTTGTGTGAGGAAAATCCGCAAATGAAACACTACAGTTACTTAATCAAGAATATACATATACCCATGCATTATCAGCTTGTCAATCAGTCTCGGTCAGTCGGTCGACGTGTTACTAGTGATAAACAATGTACCATGTGGTCTATATTTTCTTATTCCCACTTAGGTCTATTAGGACTTGTATTTTATTAGGACAAATTACCCTAGGTAGTGCCTACTTCAGGTCAGATCACAAAAACTGTAGCCAGGGCGTCAAGCGGGATCGACCAATATCCCACTTCTAAGCCAATTCTAAAAGTTTAGCTCAAATTTTGAGCCAAAATTCTGAACTAACAAATTCTTTATGAACTAGAAGTGAGACATAACCGCTTACATCCCTAACTGTAAATATGATCCAATTTACAATAGCTAGACCAAGGTCCATAAAAACTCCTCGGTTCCTTTCTACAATGAGTGGCTTCAGTGCAAAGGTATCTTAGAATAAGATGCCGCGAAACCGATTAATTAATGTTGCAGCTTCTCCTTTTCTTTTTTTTTCTCTTTAGTTAAACTTTTAAAGGTTTGACCAATATTATAAAAATACCAATATTTATAATATAAATAAACATAGTATGAAGATATATATCACGGATTTAATGAAACTAATTTCGAGGTGTAGATGTGTGTAGTTTTTCCATCAATTTGATCAGAGTTTGAAAATTTTGACATCATATAAAATAAGAACATTTATATTAAATTTGAAAACAGGAGTAGTTTTTTTTTGCGAGAAGGCCAAGGTCATATATTAAAATCAACCAATCCTTACAGAACAATTTTTAAAGTAAAAAAAAATTTCACGCAAGTTCTTGTACGTAAACGTCGTTGTCTTCCTCTGCACGTACTCGCCGGTAGCGCGCCTTGAGCGAAGTTCAATGCTGCCTTTGGACTTTCGAACCATGTCAAAGCCAGGAAATTGTTGTCGGCGTGGCAGTCGGGAAGTCGCCGGTCAGAACCAGAAGAAGTTGGCGACAGTGATCCGAGAAACAGACCATCGTCCCAGAGAAGAAAACGATGAAGAGGGCTGGAAGACCTGGCCGCATTAATTCCATGATGAGGTCGAAACTGGCGGAGTCTCATCGATCGGAAAAGGAACCAATAAACCGATACGCGTGGATGACCTGCAAAGCACAAACACAAAATAGATCCATCACTCTAGAAGAATAGCAACCAACCGTCTCGCACTCCTCAACGCCACCTGCAGGATCATCGTCGACGAGGTGGACAAGGAGTCAAAAAAACCATATTCTTGACCCGCATGGTGCCGCCATCACCACCATGCATGGCGCCGCTGTCGGTTAACCAAACCTAATGTTTGAAGACCTACTATATCACCAAACGTAAAAGAAGTAGGGATCCGGAGGATGCGCTGGTTTGCGGCTAGGGCATGAGCCTATTTTTTTTCTATCGGGTGGAAGCCTTTGGGGCGAAAGAGGAGTAGTTAGCCATATTTATTATATTTTTTATTTTTCTGCGAAAAGGATCAGAGATCTATTAATAATAATCAACAGCAGTACAAAGAGTTCTAAAGTAATAAGAATTACAAGTAGGTCCTTGGACCACCTAGCGATAGCAAAACGCACCAGAACGAGCCGAAGGTAGGCCCTCGTTCTTGCCTCTCCATCACCGGAGCCGGGCAGATCTTGCCAAATGATTGCTTGTGGTAGTGGACGGTGTGGTAGTAGTCGTGCTAAGACCCCAAAGGATCAACACACCAGAGCCGCAACCATCGCTAAATATGAGAATCGTAGATCGGAAGAGCCAGACGTGAAACCATATGAACAAACATGAAAGCCGACCGAAACCCAAGGGATTCGTCGGAAACCTCAAAAGACGGCGGATCCCAAAGGATTCGCCGGAAACACAACTCCACATCAGGCCTAATGCTCAACGATTGATTCCAAACTTCAGCCCGACGACGTTCATGCGATGAAGAGCACCGATCTGAGGCAGATTGTAGTACCTTTATTTCTATCGCCGTCGATGCCCTGACAACGGAGACGAAAAAAGGACTGGTCATCAGGTCTGAGGTTCCCCCACCCTCCAGCCGCTGGCCGCCGTAGCGACCAACGAAGGGCAGGGGAACACTGTGCTGGCGTTGGCGTTAGATCGCCTTAATAGCAGGAGGCCAGCAAAAAACGGTTGGGGTCTTGTTCCTCGACTCAGGAGTAGTTAGCTATAGATATCCCAGCTACTAGTATTTCATAGACGTGTCATGCGACACGTCAAACAAAGCAAAGACGAATCACGAATTCACTGGCATGTCCGCTTGCAGATGCAAAGCCTGGTCAGCTATCTCCATCATTGTCATTTAACTTTTTACCAGTGTATGTCTGATGTATTACCTGTCGGGATCTAGAAGGAAAGGACGTCCTTCTCCTAATCGAAGCCATATATAATCAGGAGCGCGACTGAACGTGGTAGTTCATCCGCACAGGTGGCCATGGGCTACCTATTGTACCTAATAATGCTTCATTCCTTTTCACCCGCATCCTCCTCTCATGCTGTCGAATATATCCTCAGGTTATATTTTAATTCGTGGTGATCTTATAGTCTAGTTGCACTCGCATTAGTTCCTGGTTGCCTGGTTGGTGATTATGGAAATCTTAAAGTGGGGTGTCGTTGTGCTCGAATTCACGCACCATCTGAACCTGCATATAATTGTAATTGGTGTCGCAAAAATGATGGCACCATCATGAGCAGGAAATTGGAAAAAAAAAAGAGTGTTATCTGAAATAGTACCGCACATCGCGAGGCCAATATCCACATGTCCATACATATTTTCTAACTGGCGCAAAAGATCGTCAGAATCGTTACACGCTGTCGTGGAGAAGATCGCCACCGGAATGGCAGAACCGTTACAAGAGTACTCCGTAAGTTGACTGGCCCGGCCAACTATGACATGATAGCTGACGTTGTAAATGAATCTGTACTTGACATTATGCATTGGAAGTCAGTACCAGGATCCGGGAACGAAATCGATCTCTCTGCATATTATATTGGAACATGCATGCAACAAATTACGGATAAATGAAAGCCATCCGAGATAACATTGCCCGTGCATGACATCTAGAGCTTGCTTGTACGCATTACTTGCTAATCTTACGTGCTACGTGCAGCAACTGCGAGTACGATACGAGGAGCAGCAAGACAAGTGTGCTAGCCGACATCACGTGTAGACTCCACTTTTGTGGAATCAAAACTTAGCGTTAAAGTTTGTACGAAAACTGACCGCATCCTCATTTCTCCTTTAAAACACCCGCATGAGCATACATAGATATTTCGTCAGACGTGCCATGCAAACCGGAGACACGTTGCACCATTTCTGGCTCCAGTATAATTACAGATAATACTGCCGAAGGAAATAAATGTGATAGCTAGCTAGATTCCTAGCATGGGTCACATTTGGTCCGTGATTCGTGATAGAGGTGCCCTGTTGGTGCACATGATACTTTGATGTGAAACAAAAGCTTCCCAAGTTGACAGAATTATTGCCCAAGAAAAAAAGAGTTGTCACATTAAATCCAATAATGTACGCATCCACATAATAATTAGAGAAAGATGTAGATCGATCTGTGTTTTCCGGGACGGCCGGAAGTGATTAACCCCGTCTGTATCAAGGGGCCCGATGCAACAAGAAAGAGGCTTCGATCCTAAGATCGGGTCCACCTGCCAGGACTGCTGGATCAGCAAGCAAGCAAATCAATTGGTGGATAGGAAACGGACTAGGACCACGATCGATGGAGTTCATGTGGTCGCGCCCACGTGAGACATGCAACGCGAAGCTGGTGGTGATGCGCGCGCAAGCGTGTACCAGCGCGGATCCGAGCCGTCGCTTTCTTTCCACGTTTGATCACCTTACACAACTGCACGTACAAGCCGCAGAACTGCACATATACAGGCCAGGTGGTATTTAACGAGGTCAATTATGCTACACCGAGGAAGCAAGTACCAGCTATCTAGAGTGAACATGATTGCCGGCCTAGGTTCCCGGGGAGTGACAAGACGTTACAACGCACCCAAATACGGTAAGTATAACCACCGTTTCTTAAAAATGAAACCCTTTGGTTCCCCGCGCGTCTACCCATCATTCCTTGGTCCACACTTTTTGCCGTGTAAGGATTGAAACTGCAATTTCATACGTCCCAGCTGCCGCGTCAGGGTAAGAACTCAAACTAAGAAGTTGCTTCCTATAGGCTAAAAAGTGCAAAAAACAAGGCAAAAATAGCAAACCGACTCTTCCCATCACCCCTATCCTCTCCCCAGTGGGGATTGGGTTGCCAGGTTGTACAACGCTCCTTGAAGCACTTCTTCCACCATTCCCACCTCCAAATTATTCATTAATAACTTTCAAAAAAACAAATTGTTCACCATAAACTATTGAATGTTGCTTGGTGATTGATTTGACGTTGCATACACCTATACCCAGAATTGAAGTCAGGTCAGGCAAGACATACTTCCAGTAGTTGTACTAGCTCATAAAAAATATCTCAGCAAAGAATAGGAAAGGCAAATTATCTGAAAAATAAAAAGCATATGATGGTGCTCTAAGCTGTTGACTAAACAAAAAATCAAAAACAGTTCTGGGAAAGCCCATATCAACCCCTCCCCTTTACAAAGTCCATTGCCCCAGATTCTTGTATTGTTCTAGTATAGTTGCATCTATAGAAGTTGCTGGAGAGCACACAACTTGTTGTGCAAATAAAAACAGACATATGAACTCCTGCTGCTTCTTCTTCCTCAAGTGAATCCATGATACCCGTGCTGCA
The DNA here is from genome assembly GCF_000005505.3 of Brachypodium distachyon. NCBI lineage: Eukaryota > Viridiplantae > Streptophyta > Magnoliopsida > Poales > Poaceae > Brachypodium > Brachypodium distachyon. The sequence goes on along the minus strand of NC_016132.3, from coordinate 9,465,102 downwards.
AAAAAGATGGCCGGTCATTGTGATGACTATCTAATTTGATGGGATTGATTACTTGAAAAGCAACCTATGTGTATAAATGACTAGTCGTAAAGCAACTTGTACACGATTATAAGTTGCTTTTGGTCTAATTAAACAAAGGTTGAAGCGGGCGAAAAAGCTAATAGTCATGCAGCTACTTCTCAAAAAGGTTGGCTTGTGAATACAATTTCTAGCAAAACCTTGACTTATCAGTAAGCAACTTATTAAGTGAAATGAGTGCTACTTAGTCTAGCAACTTCTAATTCAACAAAGCATCAGCCTTGTTTTAGTTACCGGACTATAATTTGCTTTTGGTCAATCAACTATTTAGTAAATTATTTTGATGATCGAAAAGCAATAAACAAAAAACCTGAGCAATTTCTAGTTCAACAAGATTGATTGGCCCGGGCGACTCCTAGTTAAACAGGGTCAATTGGTCATGCAACTTGCATTCACAGAGAAATGAAAGAGCAAAAGTTGCTTGAATGCAATTGCTATAGTAGTTTAACATAATTGTTTACTTGAGAAGGTTGAAAAAGTAAAAAGCTGATTAGTCATGCGAGTACTGCTCAAAAAGGTTTGGTTTGTGAATACAATTTATAGTCAAAAGTTGACTAATCAGAAAGCAACTTAGTAAATGAAAAAAGTGTTGGTTGCCTGGTTAGTTTAGCAACTTCTAATTCAACACATCATTAGCCTTGTTTTAGTTGCCGGACTATAAGTAGGTTTCCAATCGATCAATCAATCATTTGGTGTATCGAAATGCAATTAACAAAATCCTTGAGCAACTTCTAGTTCAGCAAGGTTGATTAGTTAAGGCGAGTCCTAATTAATAGTCTTTTTTTGCGAGTATATAATCCAGAAATGTTGACAGTAAGGCAACTCCTAGTTGATAAATTGCTTAGTCGGTCATGTAGTCCGCTCAGCAATAATCTTCGACATCCCAAACATCTGAGCAACACAACGCAAAAGGTTTGACCATGGACATATAAAAACAAAATGATAAATGATGCTAGTTTCAGATGTCAGCGCAGCTACCTTCTGAATGGTCTTCTTGAAGAGGGTGTTGTGCTCACCTGGAGGCATTGATGAACTTGTCAATGTGGTGTTTGACATGTTCGAGGAAGGTAGCATTATTGATTTTCTTCTTCCTGCACGGCAACATAGCCAGGTTTTCGGGAATAGATGGGTGTGAACCTTCAGGCTGCGTATTGCTTGAATCCATCTCAATACTGAAGCAAACAAAAAAGGGAAGAAGTTAATTATATATTCCCAAGAAGAGACCAGGGTAATATGGATCTCAAAAGCCAACTTATGCATCTTTGCAGCTAGTGTACACACTTTATCACGAAATGGACTTGTATGTTCATAAGATAGAGAACAAACGCATCTGACATATTTAACTATCTGAAGCTTAATAAAAAAGACGACTCTGGAAAGGCTTTAAATTTAGATTTACTTGTGTGCACACAGAAATCATGAGGGTTGAAATATGGGTTAGGGAAAAAAAACTTGGCATGCTTCCAATAGGCATATACTCCCTCTGATCCATATTAATTGTCTCAAATTTGCCGAAATATGAATGTATCTGTGTCTAAAATGCGTCTAGATACATGTAATATTTCGACAATTAATATGGATCGGAGGGAGTACTATATTTCAAGAAAGCTCATTTAGGTGTTACACATTTGATGGGGAAAAGAACATGCATATTGGGGTAATCTGAACTGACAGCTGTAAGCAAACCAAAAGCAACTCTAAAATGTCAACTACAAAACAAAAACACTACTTCATGCAGAAGTTGCTGAAAAAATTCCATAGACTTCTTTGTTACAGAAACATACATGCTACAAGCACATGAGGTGTTGTTTTGTCCTTCACTCCTTGTCTTAGGCAAAAAGGAAATAATCAACTACAATCAAGTTTTAGCACAGTACTAAAATTGCTAGCAACTGAATAATCAAGTTTTATACAAAAGAAAATAAGGAAATACACTACTGTAAAAGCTGGCTAGTGAAGCGACTTCTGATAAAATAGATGGTCAGCAAAAAGGCAAAAAATGTTGCGGTGATTCTAGTACTAAAAACGACTCCCAAAATCAAGAGTTCCACATGAACAGCGAAGTGAATTTCCCTCATGAACAGATGAATTGCAGCCTAAATTTAGACAAAAATGGAGGAGGCCTGGGGTACTTTCAAAACTTAAACTCGTCTGCATATAGCTCTTAGGAAGGGGCACAGCCATATATCGGAACAATGGTTAGAAAGTACCTTTAAAAATCACATTAAAACACTGGATTGCCACATGGTTTAAGAACAACAACAAAACCTTGCATGTCCGTCAGGGAGGGGGATTACTGGAGCAACCAACTATGTCTCCAAGCACTGAAATGGGTGCACTATTAGCCCCAAAAATTGGGCCCCAAAACGGCAGAAAAGCAATTACTGAGAGAGATCGGAATCAAACAGCCTAATCTGCAGCCCTTCCCGCAACAAAAATCAACTACTGCGAGAGATCGAAAGCAAAAATTGCTCGCCTAGATCCAACCTCCAGATATATAAACGACGGCACGAACACGGCAGGATTCGCACGAAAGCGACATAAAACGACCTAAAAATTGCTAGATAAAACATGCTCAACTTCGCTGCAGGCTGCTTTGATCCGCCCCCGTCAAGCTCAATACGGCACTCAAACTCCCATATATCTTCTAAAAAACACACCCGACACGCCCCTCGACCTCCCCTTAAACATGCAGAGCCCCCCGCCCCACGAACTCACCGGAGTAGCTCCCCTCGTCGACGCGCAGAAAACGACGCCGATCACGACGAAAGCTCGTGGTACCCCGTGGCACGGGCCTCTCAAGTACAGCACCACTGTCTCCGCAGCAGCGTCCCCCTCGCCGTCGATCTAGAAATCGCCATCGAAATCGCCTACACGGAGGAGGAGGATAATGAAGAAGGGGGATAGAGGTGGGGAAAACGGAAGAGGAAGCAGGACTGTAGGAGATGAACAGCGCATCTAACTGTGAGATCGAGATAGGCAATCAGAGGGGGGTGAATGATTGCGCGGAAGCAAATTAAAACTTTTCCCGAAAGTTCAAACCCTAAATCACCTTTCTATCCATGATAGTAAAACAGCCGTAACTTTTGATTGGATGAACCAAAAAATACATATGAGTATGCAAAAGAAAGGTATTGAAATTATATAACTAACGCAACAAGAATCAGCTCAATCGGACGTACCAATCAAAAGACATGATCAAAATAGTAACAGCGGACAGAAAGTTACGAGGATTAATCTAAAACCAATTTCGAGAAATAACAAGAAAGATGAATTAATCGCAATTTTCTCTTGATCTCGTGATAAATCTGCAGCAAAGTATTATGAACTTGTGATGAACCTGCACCAAAGTGTTAGAAAGATCTAGCACGAAGATTTCACGAAGATCCGAGAAGAACAGAGATGACACCGTCAACGAATCTCTTTATTGCAACGATGTCGATCGATTACAAAAGATGTAACCATGCATCCAAGAACTCTCCAAGAATTGATCTAGATCCAAAGCTCTGAGTTCCCTCACGTCCTTATTAAAACCCTAGCTAGGACGCCCTCTATTTATAAGGGAAAATTCGCGATGCTAAACCGAGTCCGAATCCAACACGAACTCTTCTGTCCCAGTCGTTATTCTGCTCGTGAGGCCCACAGACGACCTCGGATTGAGACGACTCCAAAAGCAAAGTTGTTCGTCTCGACGACACGCACAATTTTCATGTGGACCACTTTTCCATCCGACGCCATCTTGATCTGTTTAATCTTTAAACAGCTCACATCCAGCCACAGCTGGACCTACATATCTTCACGTCGATGGTACTCCATGCCATCAACTCTTCTTGTGATGTCTTCAAAACTCGACCATCACGTATCGAATATCTCCAATATCGTATATATCCGGTATAAACAACGCTACGACAAACCGGTGTCCTCCCGGATCATCGTAGCCTTCAATTTCATTGTTCTTTCGCACGAACGTCCCGCATGACCTTGATCCTCGACCTCAGCTTCTTCCAAGCTTCGTCCCTCGATCCCGTCATCGACCACGTTTCTCTAGCTCCGGCAACACCTGAAAGCGAACACACAAATAACCAGTACGAGCACAAGTCCACGACTTGACTCAGGATAAGTTTCACACAACTCACGCCATGTTTTCACATAAAAAAACTAATGGATCAACACACCACTAGCAAAGCACTAAGTCCAAACAAGATACATGTCATCACATAAATATCCATATTATCCAAAGTATCCCCATCAATGTTTCATCTAAAACACTTGCCAATGTTACATCACCTATGATTTCACACTAACGCTAGGCAAAAAATAAGGGGCGATGACGGATGGGCCCAACCAAATGTGCGTCCAGTACTGTCCGAAAAGCGGCGGTGCGGCCAAGATTCCATCGCACAGTCTGCTTCACCTGAGACGCATCGGACGCACGTGAAGCATGTGCGCCCGACGACGGCAGAAAGTGCATAGGCGCTTTTAAGCATTTAGGTTAAAAAAAATGTGCATTGAGAAACCGATCTCCGATGAGGTGGAATGCTACGTTAATGGCCTGGGCCTATGGGCTGTAACTACTGCTGGGCTTGTCTTTTACCAACCGCGTCCTAGCTGCCTGCTACTATATCATAACCCAATACTTTGTGGGCTCTGGTGCCGATGGCAAGAGTTTTAGCCCAAAATAGAAGGATCATCGCGGGGGTTTCATGGGTCAAAAATCCTTTCTGCCCGTCTGTCTACTGCCAAGTGCAAACCATATGATGCAGCCCACCATTTCTTGAAGATGAAAAATACCATCTCATAACATTCAAGTTTATTTTCACACAAAAGTTAAAATCATTCAGGTTTAGAAAAATGAAGGAAAGAACGAAGCTGCACATGAAACAGAAAAACGAACTTGTCGACTACAAGGCTGCAACAACCATGGTGTTGTAGGAATCCAAGTGTTAGCAACGAACTATATACTCCCTCCGTCTCATATTAAGTGACTCAACTTTGTTTAAAAATGAACATATCTATATAGTAAAATACGGTTAGATACATGTAATATTTCGGCACTTAATGTCAGAAGGAGTACTGTTTTTTTTTTAAGAATCCCTAGTTTACTATTATGTCCACTGCATGATCTTGCTGGGAGGCAGTATTGGGCTGGCCCACGTGTGTGAGGCGGTGGGCGAGTGGGCGTGAGAGCCCAATAAGTACCACACAAAAAGACAGCCTGCATGGGACATATGGGCTCGACGGACACATACCTGATGGCTTGCATGCTAGGCCCGCACAATTGCACAATTGCATTCGCAAGGCAGACGCCCCTGCCCCCCGCCATCCGGCTCGTTGCCGCTCGCTTCACCAGCGCCGCCGGCACGTCACGACGGTGATCGGGCAGCACAGCAGTGTTGAGGTGGGAGGCAACCTGGAACTAGCCGAGCCCCAGCAAACTCTTTTTTTTTTCAGTTATTTCTGTTGAAACGTAGGAGTTGCATAGTTCTTATTTGTTATTCTGTGAGAAAAAAAAGAGTTTGCAATGTTTAAAGCGGATGATACTAATTTCATCACTGTAACAGGCCAGAAGAACTTGCTGTGATTAACACACCTCCATTCATATCTAGTTGTGCATGATGGCCTCTAACATACAAGAACTAGGAATCACTTCCATTTTCAAGAACAAGGAATCCCAATTAACGAAACTTTCTTTTCCGCTCACTTCCATTTAAGAAACACTGGAACAGCTACATGTTTCCAGCCAGTTTTTCAGTTACTGTAATTCTGTGAAACAAATACCTACATTGTATGACCAAATCTTGATGTGCCCCGAAGAACACTTGGATTAAAACAGTGCGTGCTTGCAGCTTCACACGATCATACAATAACTGAAGGAAGAGCATATCCTTCAGCTCGAATGCTCGATGATATGTAGGCATAGTAGCCCCGTCACCTACTGCGTACTTACCTCCAAAACAAACCCTCACTGCTCGAAGGCGACGAGTGACATGCCTACTACTCCAACTCCGAGCAATGCCGGCCTACTCTGTCATCGAGTAGCCACACACAGACTCTCTTGGCCAAGTCACACACATATCACCAAGCATCTTGGTACTGAGTAGTAAGTACCGCCTCGATAGATACGCACTTCCAGCACTACTGGAGAATCTCGCTTTGCCGGAGTACCAGGGCCGCAAATATCTTTGCCGGAGGCTTTCCCTCGGGGCCGACGGCAAAGGCCGCACGAAGCCCAACCAATAAAGATCTCTTTGCCGGAGGCCTTATCACGGGCCGACAGCAAAGGCTTTGCTGGAGGCCTAAATGCAGGCGTCCGGCAAAGAAAAGTAGTTGACGGCCCGCGGGCGTTAACAGCGACACCCCGCACCTAGCTCGATCTCTGCATTGTATCTATGTATGCCTGCCCACACCCCGCACACGATTTCCCTACCATTCAAGCGCCCGACGAGGCGGCGACGTCGAGGAAATACACATGGGGTTCGCGGTTCGTAGGACGAGCCGGTCGTACGTGCGGCCAAGCGCGGCGACGCCTTCGGGCGCGCTACAGCTGTCCGCCGTCGACTGCGTGACTGGTCTGCGCCACCTGGTGTGCGTGTGTTCGCCCCCCGCGGCGGCGAGGCGGCAATGGCATATTGCATTCCCCGCGCGCACGGTGCGCCATGCTCTGGGGAAGGCGCTGGTGGACTACTATCCGTTCGCCCGTCGGTTCGTGGACGGAGGGCGAGCGCGCGCGTGGATGTATTGCACCGGCGAGGGCGCGTGGTTCGTGGAGGCCGTGGCCAAGTGCACCCTTGACGACGTCGGGTGCCTGGACCAACCAACACCCGCTCGTCATCTCCGAGGACGACTTGCTCCCGGACGCCGCGCCGGGCGTGCAACCGTTCGACATCCCGCTCACCATGCGCCGGGCGTGCTCCATGTTCGACGTGGCCGTTGGCCCGGTCCCTGCGACTCGCCGACCCGTCTGCCCGCGTGCAGGTCTGCAGGAACCTCTGCTTCTTCGCCAACACGCGCCACCTGCTCATGCGCGGCAACGGCCTACTTCCCGTTCATCGCCGTCGCCATCATTGGCGCGCAACGCCGGTGGCCAAGGCCGGAGCCAGGATCATGACGCAGTGCGTTGAGCAGGAGCACATGCCGGCCTTCGAGGAGGAGATGAAGGCGTTCCAGGAGTGATTTGAGAAACTGGTCTCCGTTGACCCATGGGCCATGGGTCCTCTTGTCTATTTGTCTCGTGCCTCTCTCGCTAGAGCGAGGTGGAACGCTGCGTTAATGACCTGGGCTTACGGACTGTTGTCTGTAACTACCGCTGGGCTTACTATTTTTTACCAACCGCGTCCCGGCTGCCTGAAATTTTCCTTTTTTTTTTTGAGAGGAACCCGGCTGACTGCTACTGCTCCATCCGTCCCATGACATGAGGCTCATTAATTTAACTAACTAAATTGAAACTAAATAATTAAAAAATTATCTCATTAGAAAGAGTCTTTCGATAAGGAATCTAATGATATAATTTTTGTTAAAAAAAATACATATTTAATTAATTAAATTGAGAATTTAGGGATGCATGCGTGCCTCATATTATGAGACGGAGGGAGTACATCAATATCCTTTTTCGAAGCGCACGCACTCCCTTTTTTTTTAGCGACGTACCCACTTTATTAACTCAATATATTAGTTGGAATACAAGATATGTCGGGGGTGCTAAGAAGCCACAACCGGCGCCCCATAGAGAGAGTAGACGCAGCCTTGGATAAGTTATAAGCATCTACGTTAGCAGCCCTCTTCTCATGAGCAAGAACGACTCCAAGGAACAAAATCCGCCTTGCCTGGAACTCTCTACCGATGGCACTATAGGAACACAACGTACCCTCCTTGAAATTATTCACAACTCCAAGGCAGTCTAACGCAACCTGAACATGGGAAATATTCAAGTCGGCAGCCAATGCCAGAGCCTCACAGCAGGCAAGAGCTTCGAGAACTTCTGGAGAATTGAGTCCTTCATAAGTGACAGAAGATGCACCTAGGTATACACCCTAGTCATCCCTACACACAACTGCCACCACGCCCGAGCATCCAGAGCGAGAAAGGCTTGCATCGACATTGATCTTCATGTAACCAAGGGACGGAGGAAACCATCGCGGGACTGAGGCATGTCGAGGAACCTGCTGTACTGGAGCTTGAGTCTTGGACATAGGAATTTGAAGATCTTCCAGGAAGCGTTGGATAAAACCAAACATGGACAAGGGACTCTGGAATTCATTGTCATGGATCGCACGCCGACGCGCCCACCAAATAGCCCAAAGCGTAACAAGAATCTTTGTGGGCACGCCGACGCCGACGCGCACGCACTCCCTAGACAGCACAACCTGATACTTTGTGGGCTTTGGTGCCGCTGGCAAGAGTTGTAGCCCAAAAGAGAAGGATCATCTCGGGGATTTCATGGGTCAAAAATCCTTTCTGCCCCTGACTACTGGTGCAAACCGAATATAATATAGCCCACAATTTCTCCAAGAATTAAAATACCATCTCTTAACATTCAAGTTTATTTTCGCACACAAAATAAAATCATTCAAGTTTAGTTCATCGCGTCGGCAGTTTTCAAAAAGAAAAGAAGTTACTCCCTCCGTCCAATAATAAGGAGCATATTAGGGTTCAGTTGACCAAACTTTTGACCACAAATTAATTCATAAATATGTGACTAATGTGATCAAAATCATAACCATAAGCAAATATCTTTGAGTGGAAATATAATGAATATGAATCTATGTTATATAATTATATATTAATAGAGTAATTTGTGGTCAAAACATTGATCAAAGGAAAGCTAATACGCCCTTGGACGGAGGTAGCAAGCATACAGACAAATCGAGTACGCGCGTACAAGTGCAACATTCATTTTAGTCGTTGCAGTATTGATTCTCGTTTTCCTTTGAAGAACCGTCGCAGTACTGACGGTTGAGGGACTGAATGCACGATCACCACACCGGCCGGCCGCGCTTGATTTGCTCAGAAGCAACGACAACAACTGCATCGTTTCCCCTGAGAGATCGATCAACAACTAACTAGTTGCCGGACAGCCGGATTACGATCACTCCGTGTCTCCATCGATCACTTAATCCTTCGCTTCTTCGCATGCGTGCATGCATTGCATGTGTTGGCTGGTCCACACTATAGCACCAGTAGCGCAACCACCGTGCTACCCTGCATGCATGGATGCATCAGATTTGTATGCGGTTCCGAACCCAAAGTGTAACAGAAGCTGAAAGTGCCAGAAATTAAAGGCAGGAACCGATGCAGCACGCATGTCGTCGTCAACCAGACTGGGTTGGTAACCATGCTTTGTGATGCATGCAGAAAATTCTCGCCCTGGACCAGTTAACCGGTGTATACGTATAGAAACAAACTTTGTGACTCTGTGAGTCGAGTCGCCGTCATGGCGTGCGGAGCCAGCGTTTGGTGTTGGGATTGACGAGCAGCTCCATCGAATACCAAGTCAATGACGAGCAGTGATGAGCCAGTGACCGTTTTGTCCTGCGACCCGAAAGCAACCAAATGATCGAGAGGCGTGGAGGTGACATGTTGGATTGGATGGTTGGACCCCGTTTGGACTCAGCAGATCATTCAAAAGGCGCGCGCCGACTAGCTTTGAGAAGTTGGTAACCATATATGCATGCATCATCACTGGTGTCCTGCAAAAGTTTGGACGTCTCGTTTGCTATCTACTACTACGTACTGGGGATGGGGAGGAGCAACCATTTTGGTACGGTCGGACCGTGGAAACCGTGACCATGTGGATAAGTGATAGTATTGTACCGCGGGGTTGTTGGGTCGATGCCACTAGGTAGTCTCAGGTTTTGGAGCGACCTGAGATTATATATATCAGGACATTATGTGTGGTAGTTCATGGTTTGACTGAATCGTCGTAGGGGGATCGTTCAAGTAAAGAAAAAACAAGAGAAAATGCTCGAGCCTCGTCTCCCATCACATAGTTCTGTGTGGCCAAAGTTCTTACCATACGAAGGGTGTGCCTGCGTGTGCGTGCGTGCCTACAAAGTTTACTTGTGAACGTCTACGTGTTTCCTAAAAAAAAATGTTCTTGGCATATGAACTTATGCATGTATGCGTGACACCAGACTTACGGCCTTATTACTAGCTAGGACGTGCGCTCGTCCGAGATAGCTGCGCGTACAGAGTACAGACTACAGAGAGGTCAAACATGGAGCACAAAAAGGCGGCAGTAGATCGTACGTGGTTGTTGGAACAGTCTCATTCGTAACAGAGCCGAGTTTATGCGTGCGTCAGACACAGCTGGGTGCACTGGCACCGGCACGCACATACGGCATGGTGTGTGTGTGTGTATTAGCGTCAGCTAGCGCTGACAACGTGCATGCAGAAAACTGATAAACAGGTACAGAAAAGATTGAGGAGCAGTGAAGCACAAGTGAATTTTGCTTTGTTCCTTCGGTTCGAACTACAGTCTATGTGTCAACAAGCGTGTACACGTACGTGTAACCTTGCTGTGCATTTTGCGGAAAAAAAGAAAAAGACCTTGCTGTGCATGGAGCTACTAATCTTGTCGTCTCTGATCAGCTGACTGTATCGCAGGGTTCCCTGTAAATGGGACAGCCACTCTTTTTTAAGGCTGTAGCAAGCTCAGATCATCTGAGTTCTGCATGGTCGATGCATGCGTATCCCCAAATGCGTAACACAAAGAACCAGTGTGTAAAGTTCGTGAAAATAATGCGCGTGCATCACTGGTGTACGTGTTTTAGCTTGTACTGTAATTACGGACGGCTAAGGTTGACGACAGAGTACGTACTCCAAGTACAGGACTACAGGGGCATTTTTCTTAGCTGCCTACTTTGCCCTGTTCTGTTCCCAAATGCTTTTTGTATGTCTCCTGGTCTCCTATATATTGTAGTTAAAGCCTGGTTCCACCCATAAGGAGGATATATATGTGCCTGCCTCTTCGACGAAGTAAGACGAAAAAGATGCTAAAACCAAATTAAGTGGAGATCGAGTAGCTATCTCGATCGACGACGGCCCCTCCAGGAATCATTAGGCGTGGCATAATTATTTGTACTACTCCAATACTCTAATTTACCAAATCACCCCTTCTCCTTTTCAGTAGCCAAAAGCCAATTGATTCTAACATGTAGCTTGATCTCCGTCGTTTCCCTTCCATTTCCATAACCTATTTATCTATCCACGAATAAGTGTACTCATAGGTTTGTCATAAATAAAAATATCAAAGTTTGACCTACTTTATTTAAAAACGTAGCAATATTTTTGACATCAAATTAATATCATTGGATCCGTTTTGAAATGTAGTTTCACAATATAATGATTTGAATTCATACTGCTACTCTTTTCAACAAATGTCAAATCTAAAAAAGTTTGACTTAAAACAAAACCTAGAATTACACTTAAGCCTTCTTTTTGAGTAGTTGTTTAGCTAGGCAACTAAGGCAAGGAGTTTAATCTTGATCATTGGAGTACCATTTCCTGGCTATTTGGATCATTCAATTATTTGTTTAACCGGCATTAATTGATCATTGGAGTACCATGAGTATTATGCGCAACCCACAAAAACACGCATAGGCCACGCTGCTATATTATCGTGTACCTCTATTCTCGAGGTTCAGTGGGTTGGATGGGAATATAAAGAAATGTATTAACGCATGAATCATGATCTAAGTGAATATCAACCACAAGACAAAAAACTACATACGCACACTTGATTCTGCAAGTACACCAAGTCTGCAATTTCTGAATGCCCGATTCGTGTTGCGCATGGAGCAGGAGATGTCGTCTTCTCAAGGAGATAAAAAACCAAAATACCTACAATCAACCAAAGTGGAGAGTAGCCATCTCCGCGCGGGCGCCAACCATGTATATAGAATAGCACAGAAGACTATCGCTATCGTTCCAAATAAAGCTAGCTTAACGAGGAAAAAACCGCTCTTACCATCTCTCTCTTCTCCTTTTCGGTAGCCGAAAACTCAAAAGCATGTCTCGCTAGCTCCAGTAAAGAGTAAACACATACACACGCGCGACTAAGACACTGCAGTACTAGACAAGCTTAACAGATTTTTGCTTGATTAGGAGATAAACTGATCACCACCGTGGCGCCGTCTACACATTCCAATGGCAGATTTGCCCTGATAATCTGCCGACTCTTTTTCAGCCAGCCAGCCAGCCAAGCGATAATACGGTACAGTAGACCAGATGTATGGAAAGCTGCTTTGACTCACGGGTGTTGGAGCAGCTTCTGTAGCCCCGTCCTTTTTCCTCCCCACCTAACACCCACGTCGATTTGGAACCGGAAGCATTGGGGATACATCCCAAAAAGAAAAGAAAAATAGTTCCGGCTAACTATAAACTACTGTACGAATTAAATGATGAAATGACACACCAAGAAAATGACCCCCTTATATGACGCAATGTCACTACTCACTTGCACGCGAAACCATCATGTTTGGACTCTGTTTAGGATAGCGTCTACTATGTGATGTCGACGAGGACCGGCTGTGAAACAAGTCAAAACGATTAGGTATGCAGTCAAGTTTAAGGTTACAAGTTTGAACACTTATGTCTAGAGTTTGATTTAGTTGGTGCACCATTCGTTAACAAAAACCTGGTAAAGCAGTCAGAGGGCAGACATGCTACTAGTATGTACGTGCATTTCTGGACAGGATCAGAATTGACAGCCACTTATCTTTTCTATCTAGCCGCCGTTCGGGATGAAATCCAGATTTTTAAAACTAATCAACGGTGAGTGGTCAAGGAACGTGTAGAGCCTGCAGATTGCAGGGACATGGATGCAGCCACTGCAAAATCTACGCGGAACCATAAAGTTGCGCAAGTTCTTAACGCAGGGGGTGGGCACACGAACGGCATAACAAAAAATATCTTGCTGCCACTATCTCCGTCTAGTGGGAGGAGCAGGTTTATTATGGTTGGGTGGGGGTGGCATTCATTCACCCGATCATTTTCAGGCCCGTCAGCCGCCGCATCTGGCGACGGGCGGACACCTTCCGTTTTCACAGCCTTTTTTGTTTGCGACATGAATACGGCGAAACACCACGTTTTCAGGCAAGGGCAGGATGCACCTGCTTGACGCGACGCGTCCCATGACCATGTGCCGCTGCTGCCTCGCAAGTGGCTTCTCACATGCACACTTGTTTATTCTTTACTGCCTTTTCTGCGTCCCTTTTCTAAGGAAAAGGTAAAGGCACACCACTCACGTGATCTTGATGCTACGCTCCATGACATGTGGGTCCCGTGTCGCCGGGCTCGCTGTCATGGACACATGGAAGTAAAGGGCACAAACACAACGCTCGATGTTGGCATGGAGCAATGGGAAAGTGCATCAGCTGTCTGAGCCCTGAGGTTAGATGTGGACGAAGGACCATTTCCGGTACAGCTCCACTCTCAAGTCGGCATGGATGATACTTATATTCTCCATTCATTTTCCGGACATATATCCATTCCTACGCGATCTTTCATCAGGAAAGCACCGCACGGAGATAAGATTGGGCGGTCGATCATGTATGAACAACATCGTCCACGCTAGTTGCTGACACCTTCGTCGACTAGCAGAACCTACGTGCAGCCACCATCGATATCGGGAAAGCAAGTATATGTCCATCCCCTGTAGGCTGTAGCTGAAAAAAGGAACATTTTTTTTTCCTTCTGAAAACGGATTTTGCAGGAAAAATTATATTCCTTGCATAAATCTGCATCCTAAGCAGAAGCCAACCTTTATCTTTTCTGAAAAAATGTATTAATGCTTGATGTCTATATTGTTTGACCTGAGCAAGAGAAGTGGTTGATCGATTTCAATCCGGATTGAAATCGCATCGCCCTATTCCTGACATCGCCGCAAGCGATCCAAACGGTGGTGACATGGACGTGGATAAGGTGGTCAGCGGAAGTATTTGCCGTCAAACTCAATTGGATATTCCAGCAACTTGAGGCCGCTAAAAAATAAGAACTAAATGATTTTGGGGAAATAATTGCGGTCCATTTCAAAGGCACGAGTATTCTGTTTTGTTTTGGTCAGTTATCATTGAACAGTGATGTGTTTGTATCCATGGACTTTTCTCGCACGCAAACGACGTTAAACATGATCATTGGGCTGGCTAGCTAATCCATCACACAAAGCGTTAACCAGTGGCTTTCAGTTTGATCACAAAAGCTAGAGGAAGTTAAGGAAGGCTCGAACCCAATTCTCCAGGGACAAAGATGGAGAGGAGGAAAAGAAAAAGGAGCCCTCCGATTTTGTGCTGTTGCAGAATAATTGCGAGACAGAGGATCGCCTAACAAACCACTTGCTAGCTAACTATTCATTCTGAGCTAACTTTTCTGTGTTCATCATAGAGCGAGTAAACAAAGAAACTTAAACAAACCAAAAAAATCCCCCGCAAAAACACTAAAATTATTTATAAAAAAAACTGATGAAAGCTGGAGCTAGCACGCCAACTAATGAAGGGTTTAGTAAACAAACCGCCTTGATACTCATTACGCTATGATCAGATCAGATTTTGGCCCTTTTATTTTCCTCTAATCTTTGATGTACTACTTTGTTATTTTTATTCATTTGCTGATCACCCACTCTCATGGAGCAGCCATAAGTGTTAATTTGTCCTTTGGAGCCTGTGGGTTTGAGGCCAACAAAACATGAAAGGCAGACGATGTGGAAGCAAGCAAGGAATCATTAGTACATTAGCACTGCAGGTACAGTGACTAGAACCCGTTTTGTACCTGAAAGAGCTTGGTACTCCGTACTAGCGGTGGGTCAAAGCTTTTGCGCATTTGGAAAGAGAAGAGAGGAGGATGGGGAACAAAGTTGGTGACTTTGCTGAGTAGTTGGCGTCTCGATCTCCATGGCGCTTTCCTGATGTTGGGCGAATTCCCCTGTTGGAGATGTAGCTTCATGCGACACCGAGGCATCGGTAACTGTGGTGCGTATGGTGAAGATTTTTCGGTTTTGACTTTAGACGTGGAGAAATGGTGATCGACAGCTTGTTGCGGTAGAACCTAACCTGTTGAGAAAGGTGGGTAACAATAACATGTCTGAACCCAAGAGTTTTAGAGAGAGAGAGAGAATTTTTTTTCCCAGAAAGTCCACACGAGTCAATTTGTTTCCTTTTGTTTGGAGAAAAGCATTCTTCTTCGTTTCAAACAGGGGCAGATCACGGGTTTGCCGTAGGAGCAGGCAAAAACGGCGAGACACGTCCCCTGCCTCCGGGGGAACCGCGACCTAAAGGAGGCCAGCCGCTTTTGCCAAAGAAGACGTCGTGGCGCGCAGTGCACCGGCATTTCGATGTCCAGGCCCAGTTAGCCAGCGGCTATTCCTTCTCCATTCAATTCTGCCCGCCGCCCGCCTCTGCAAGTCTGCAAGTGTAACCGCAGGCAAGGCAACAGCACCTGCACGCGCGTCGTACCAAGCACCGGGCGTTGCAATCCAGACCAGAGTTCTCGCTGAGCACGCATTGGCCCGGTCTTGTTTAGTTTGAAGGCAGCACGCATCATCCACCGTAGTTGTTTAGCATCCTGGCTTTGACCCCGCGTGGAAACGTGACGTCGAGGAGAGGGACAGGGGTCAGGGTCCACGGGTGCGTGACCTCGAAGCGAGACTCCAAAGCGGAAAGAGAAGAAAAGGTTCTCCCCGCGTCGCTGCTCCATGTGCCCGTGCCCGTTCCGGCCGACCGGCTTCATCGGGCCTTCCGCCGCTGCAGCGATCCGTTGCCGACCCGGAGCCGGTATTCCTATTTTATGTAATCCGATCGAGATGGATTCTACCGCTGGCACGGCTGGACCGGAGAATCGACGAGATACAACTCCTTTGGAAAAACATAGCGGTTGATATTGGTTGGCCACGCCTTCGGGAGAGGATCTAAGGAAAATTTGTTTTCTTCATCCATTACGGGCCACGTACAGGGCACGGCAGTCAGTCTTATTGGCGACACATGGCTACATTTTTTTTAAGATCAAGTTCATTTAAACCATGACCTAGTAGACCAAGTCCAAAATAAACCCGACTTTCTGAAATCAGCACTATTTTCTTATTAATCCTGTCTGATCCCGGCTTTCAGGGAATAAAACACCGTTTGGAAGAACGAGATTGCTGACATAACGATTAATACATGGAATTTGCTGACTAATTCATTTTAACTTATCGTTACCCATATTTTGATGCCATTCGTCTTTCCACGTATTGAAAATGCATCGGAGGCGCCTTCAAAATGGTTCGTTACTTTGGTGGGCAGGGCTCACGTATTCGTGCCGAAGCGAGAGGCACGTATAACGAGCAAGATCCGGAGCCGCGAGCGAGTTATTACTACTCCAGTACTGCTACCAGTACTCCAGCGGCTTTGCTTGCTTTTAATTCCCCGTGGAAGATGCTGCCCCGGCACGTGAGTTAACATGACATGACATCCCCCATGCATGGACAGCCATTCTCAGATTGCCCCATGTACAGCCTGCAGTTACCAGCACGCATATTTTACTCCTCTCAATCTTGCGTTCGCCTATTTAAATAGAACTGTCCCCTCCGTTGCTCATGTACTCGTCGCACTTTTAACTACAACCAACTAGTATATCACGTAGACACGTCCTTTTCAAGACAGCGAAAATAGTTCTGTGGAGTATTAGCGTCGTACTTTATCACCGTTTGATTTGGAGGTCCTAATGTGGTACTGGCTAATTTTTCTTTAGAGGACACTCTCCTCCTTTGACACTATGATCCGGATCTCAATTCTGAACGAGAAACAAAATAAAGAGCCCCACATCTATAATACCCAGAGGCAAAGCAAAGCACAGCATAATCATAAGCACCGGCTGGAGAGCACTACGGGACGGACGGATGCCCATTCCATTCCCGTGACGCCGATGCCATCGCTCCAAATGGTGCGCGCAGCGAGCCTCGACATGCATTTTTTATATGCGTATAATGGATACCACCACGGCGCTACTGTCCGTCCCTTGTGGTACACTGGTACTCCTACCCAAGTTAGTAGCCAACGGAGTGAGTGAGAGAGTAGTTGCCCAGCTCCTTCCTTCCTCCTCGTCCCTCTCTCCAAAGCTTTCTTTTCTTTCTTTCCCCTCAGCTCAGCTTTGCCTTGCCTGTAGTGGCTGGCGCGAGTGCTGCGTCTGCGTCTCGGTGCGCGCGGCGGCCAATGCGAAAGCTGCCAACTTTACGCTCGGTGTGTTGTTGTTCCTTCTCCGACTAGCTCGGCTCCCTGCTCTTCTTATCTTCTCCCCTCTTATAAATCCCACTGGCTCCCTGGGGGCGGCGGGGGCAGTGTCGTTTCTTGATTTGTAGCTCGGGGGGGTGCTCCGCTCCGATCACTCGCTAGATTCAGATTTGCTACCTTGTTCTTTTGTTCTTGCTGCCTGTATATGTATGCTTTCGTTCTTGATCCCTTTTCAAGCTCCGGGGCTCTGTCGTGAATCTGATTAATGTGCAATTATTGGTTCGTGGCAGGTGAAAGTGCTGGGCATGGTATGCAGGAGCTAGGCAGGATTAACCAATCGTACAAGGAGAGCACGAGGACACCACCACGGTTCTTGTGTCCAGTAGCGCCCAATCTACTTCAGTTGAGGAGAAGGAGGACACTTAGGTGACAGTACATCCGAAAACAGAGCTTCTTGTGGAGCTGCGGATCTTGCGGGTTGAAGGCCATGCCGGAGTCCTGGAAAGCTGCCGACGAGAATGCCTCCTCGTCGGCCCCCGCCGGCGCGTCGTCGGGCCCGGGACCGGGCAACGGAAAGAAGAAGAAGAACAGGCCGCCCGGAGCCATGTCCTCCCGGGTGCCGTTCCACAGGCTGTTCGCGTTCGCGGACAGGACGGACGTGGCGCTGATGCTGCTGGGGGCGCTCGGCGCCGTGGCCAACGGCGCGGCCATGCCCTTCATGACCGTGCTCTTCGGCAACCTCATCGACGCCTTCGGGGGTGCGCTCAGCATCCACCAGGTCGTCAACCGGGTCTCCATGGTCTCGCTCGACTTCATCTACCTCGCCTTCGCCTCCGCCCTCGCCTCCTTCGTCCGTAAGTACTACCTGCGGTGTTGTCTCCAAGAGACCAGGAGGCAGCGGACCTGAGCAAAGCCACGTCTCGAGATCAGCTCTCACCAATGGTGTTGGCCGATTGCGAATTTAACGGTGTTGTTGTTGTCTGACCACCAGAGGTGACGTGCTGGATGATCACCGGAGAGCGGCAGGCGGCGCGGATACGGAACCTGTACCTGAAGACCATCCTGAGGCAGGAGATCGCCTTCTTCGACCAGTACACCAACACCGGCGAGGTCGTAGGGAGGATGTCCGGCGACACCGTGCTGATCCAAGACGCCATGGGCGAAAAGGTCTGCACACAGCTCACCAGAACCACCACGAGGCACTGGCACTGCAAGTGAATCAATCATCTGTCGGGTCTGTAAACGCTTTCCTGTCATGTGGCTTTTGCGCTGCAGGTTGGAAAGTTCATTCAGCTGGTGGTGACATTCTTCGGAGGCTTCATCGTCGCCTTTGCGCAAGGCTGGCTGCTGACCCTGGTCATGATGGCAACCATCCCACCGCTCGTCATCGCCGGGGCGGTCATGTCCAACGTCGTGGCCAAGATGGCGTCCCTTGGGCAGGCGGCTTACGCCGAATCGTCGGTGGTGGTGGAGCAGACTATCGGGTCCATCAGAACAGTAAGCACACAAGCAAGAGAACACACACTAATTTCCATCACAAAGTTGAATTCCCCACTAAGACAACAACATGGATGTGTGTTTGGCACTTCAGGTTGCATCTTTCACTGGGGAGAAGCGGGCAGTGGAGAGGTACAACAAGTCACTGAAAAGTGCCTACAAATCAGGTGTCCGGGAGGGCCTCGCCGCAGGGCTCGGAATGGGCACGGTCATGGTGCTCCTGTTCTGCGGATACTCTTTGGGAATATGGTATGGAGCCAAGCTGATCCTGGAGAAGGGCTATACGGGGGCGAAGGTCATGAATGTGATCTTTGCAGTCCTAACCGGCTCTCTGTAAGTTTTTCTCTCTATTTCTAGTTGCATATGTTTCAGTACTCATTATGTTATACTCTGATAAATTTAACCCATTACTTCAAGAGCAATAGCTCTGTTCTGAAATACGAACAAGAGTTGCCAATTTCCCAGTTTAGTGCTTGCTTGGAACATTGGATCTCTTAAAGAGAATTTTTCCTGTGAAGGCTCACTCTGGAACGTAGGAGTGGCTTTCAAACATTCCAAATATTAGCTCGAATCTCAAGTTTTCATCCAATCTCTTTTTAAATCCAATCTTCCAATTTCCTGCATTTTCTGCAGTATCTAATCACCCTCTTTTGACTATTTTTCCGCATTTTCAATTCTTTTCCTCATTTCCGAGTTGAGGTTTCATACTTTCCAAGCATGCTATTGATATGCCGTTTGGTCAAGTCTTTTTCTTCCTTCCTAAACTACCACAAGTTGGTAGTGGGAGAAAAACGGTGCTGACGATGAAGAATGTTAACCCCATTCATCTGAACTGCACTTCCAAATTCCTAGTGGGGACATAGCCAACGGAGGTTGTAACAGATAAAGTTCCGTGTTGCTGTCAAAAAAAAAGTTGCGTTTTTATGTTGATTTGGACGTATTAGGTCACATAAAGAAGATAAGTTGCATGCGTTCTTTTCTGACAATGACAGTGTACAGTGGGCAAATTGCTTAACGGAATTTAGACGTGTGACTCGTTCATTAGCAAGTGATTGCTATTATTCCTACTTGGTGGACTTATGATTCTGTCCCTTCGGTTCCAAGTTTCGTAGTACACTGGCTGGTACCTAACTCCCAACAGCAAGTTCAGCAGATGCCAAAATGCATTTATTATGTTCAAGAAGCGTAGGTTTTGTTCATACAACTTTCAACACTTTCTCAACTGGTAACAGAACTTCATACAATGTGCCGACAGTTCACAAAGTCATGGGTGCTAGAAAATTGATAAATTTGTTAAGTCAGTAATCATTTGCGGTTCTTTCCCTACTTTTTTTTACCAGTCTAGATGTTATTCTTAAATAAATTAAGAAAGCAAAGCATGATTATTCGAGAATCTCATATTTCATTATCATGTTTACCAGAGCTCTAGGTCAGGCGTCACCCAGCATGAAAGCATTTGCAGGTGGACAAGCGGCTGCATACAAGATGTTTGAGACAATCAGCAGGACCCCAGAGATCGATGCGTATAGCACCTCAGGAAGGAAGCTGGATGACATTCGTGGGGACGTTGAGTTTAGGGATGTTTATTTCTCATATCCCACAAGGCCAGATGAGAAAATATTCAGAGGTTTCTCCCTCACCATACCTAGCGGCACAACAGTTGCTTTGGTTGGTCAGAGCGGGAGTGGTAAATCGACGGTTATCAGCCTAATTGAACGGTTTTATGACCCTGAGCTTGGCGATGTTCTAATAGATGGTGTGAATCTCAAAGAGTTCCAGCTAAGATGGATCAGAAGTAAAATCGGCCTTGTCAGCCAAGAACCAGTTCTGTTTGCTGCTAGCATAAAGGAAAACATAGCTTATGGCAAAGACAATGCTACTGATCAAGAAATTAGAGCTGCAGCTGAGCTTGCTAATGCCTCCAAATTCATAGATAAAATGCCTCAGGTAAGATAGATGCTATATAATAAAATTTGCACGTTTCAGTAGTTCCTATTATTGGACATTGAATATTTAGGTATCTTCTTTTTTGTGATAATTCACAGGGTTTGGACACTTCGGTTGGTGAACATGGGACACAGCTTTCTGGTGGGCAGAAACAAAGAATTGCCATTGCAAGAGCAATTCTGAAAGATCCAAGAATCCTACTATTAGACGAAGCTACAAGCGCTCTGGACACAGAATCTGAAAGGATTGTGCAGGAAGCACTTGATCGGATAATGACAAACAGGACAACAGTCATAGTTGCGCACCGTCTGAGTACTGTTAGAAATGCTGATACTATCGCTGTCATTCATCAAGGATCGCTTGTTGAAAAGGGTACGTTTCACAAATATTACTGAGAAAAAATGTCATCTGTTTGTCTTTAGTTGATCGTTGCATCTTTGCTTAAATATTTGACGTTTTGACCAGGTACACACCATGAGCTTCTAAAGGACCCAGAGGGAGCTTACAGCCAGCTGATACGGCTGCAGGAAGCAAACCGGCAGGATAAGACAGATCGAAAGGGAGATTCTGGGGCTCGTTCAGGCAAACAAGTGTCAAACCAATCAGCTAGCCGGAGGTCATCTCATGACAACAGCAGCCATCATTCGTTCTCAGTACCATTTGGTATGGCTCTTGCGATTGACATCCAGGATGGTTCATCCAAGAAACTATGTGATGAAATGCCACAAGAAGTACCTCTCAGTCGCCTCGCGTCTCTGAACAAGCCAGAGATCCCGGTGCTCATTCTAGGTTCCATTGCCTCAGTGATTAGTGGAGTAATCTTCCCAATCTTTGCGATACTCCTGTCAAATGTGATCAAAGCATTCTATGAGCCCCCTCATCTGCTAAGAAAAGATTCTCAATTCTGGTCATCCATGTTCTTGGTGTTTGGTGCAGTGTACTTCTTGTCACTTCCTGTCAGTTCGTACCTTTTCTCTATAGCTGGGTGCAGGTTGATCAGAAGGATCAGACTGATGACATTTGAAAAGTTAGTCAATATGGAGATCGAATGGTTTGATCACACAGAGAATTCAAGTGGAGCAATTGGTGCACGGCTATCAGCTGATGCAGCAAAGGTCAGGGGGCTTGTCGGTGACGCACTTCAGTTGGTTGTACAAAACTCCGCAACCTTAGTTGCTGGTTTAGTAATTGCCTTTGTATCAAACTGGGAGTTATCGCTAATCATCTTAGCTTTAATCCCACTGATTGGGCTAAATGGATGGATCCAGATGAAGTTCATTCAGGGTTTCAGTGCAGATGCAAAGGTTTGTCCTCTTCCCCTTAAGTATCCCGATCTTTTGAGTAGTTATTACACGTACAAATTTTCAACTAGTTACTTGTATATGCAGATGATGTATGAAGAGGCGAGCCAAGTTGCAAATGATGCAGTGAGCAGTATAAGAACAGTAGCCTCATTCTCCGCTGAAGAAAAGGTGATGGAATTGTACAAAAGGAAATGTGAAGCCCCCCTAAGAACAGGAATCAGAACAGGGATTATAAGTGGAATTGGTTTTGGTGTTTCCTTTTTCTTGCTATTTGGTGTATATGCAGCTAGCTTTTATGCTGGTGCTCGGATGGTTGAGGAAGGGAAAACAACTTTTCCTAAAGTTTTCAGGGTAAGTATTTTGGCAATACTGAATGTTAGCTAGCTTACACATGCAGGAATAATTATTTTTGGTATGGAATTGCAGTCTAAGAAATAGGATTTGAATTGAAGGAATATCTGTTTGTAAAATGCAGTCTAAGAGATAGGATTTGAATTGAATAACATGCAGTTCTCACAATGGATGAGCTCTAATAATTGGTCGATCTTCGATGCAGGTTTTCCTTGCTCTTGCTATGGCTGCAATCGGGGTGTCGCAATCGAGTACCCTTACATCAGACTCCTCCAAAGCAAAATCAGCTGCATCTTCTATATTTGCGATCATAGACCGGAAGTCTAGGATAGATGCAAGTGACGATGCAGGGGTGACTGTTGACACACTACGTGGCAATATTGAGTTCCAGCATGTTAGCTTCAGATATCCTACCAGGCCGGATGTTGAGATTTTCCGGGACCTGTGCTTGACAATCCATTCTGGAAAGGTACATGATCTTCCAAACATATAAGATCCTATTTTAAGTTTATGGTGTTTATGGTTTTCAAAGCCAACAATCTGAATTATTTGTCTACCAGACTGTTGCGCTCGTTGGAGAGAGTGGCAGTGGCAAATCAACAGCCATTGCATTGCTTCAGAGGTTTTATGATCCTGATGTAGGCCATATACTCCTAGATGGTGTGGACATACAGAAATTCCAGCTAAGGTGGCTTAGGCAACAAATGGGCCTGGTGAGTCAAGAACCAGCTCTGTTCAACGAAACAATACGAGCAAACATTGCCTACGGGAAGGAAGGGCAAGCAACAGAATCTGAGATCACAGCTGCTGCAGAATTGGCGAATGCTCACAGGTTTATTAGTTCTCTGCTCCAGGTTAGACTTCCCCCCCTTCACTTAAAGCAAGATTGGAAGTGGCTTAGCTATATACAATTATGTCCGAAAAACTGTTGCTGAAAGAATTTTGTGTTTACCTGAACAATTGTAGGGGTATGACACAATGGTCGGAGAGCGTGGAGCTCAGTTATCTGGAGGGCAAAAGCAGCGAGTTGCCATCGCCCGTGCTATCTTGAAGAACCCCAGAATCCTTCTTCTGGATGAAGCAACCAGCGCGCTGGATGCTGAATCCGAACGGGTGGTGCAGGATGCACTGGACAGGGTGATGGTTAACCGGACAACGGTGATCGTGGCGCACCGTTTATCTACGATAAAGAATGCAGACTTGATCGCCGTTGTGAAGAACGGGGTGATCATTGAGAAGGGAAAGCACGATACCTTGATCAACATCAAGGACGGCGCATACGCGTCACTCGTCGCCCTTCATTCAGCAGCTTCTTCGTAGTGGGTTTACTGAAAACCTACGCTGAACTTATATGTCCAAAAATGGCATGTTCAGCGGCCTGTTCCTAGCGTTTGTTTCTCTTTTGATAACAACATATGTATAACTGCTTGTACCTAAGCGGGAAGGATTAAACAAATAGTAAGGACCAGATGTAAATGCAACAAGTTGGTCCTTAACATAAATGTTTAATTCACGTATAATATATATGTGTCATGGAACATAGAAACTAATATAGTTGATTATGTTAAACCTGGTCGTCTTTTCTCACTGTCATGTTGTTTCATGCTGCTGGGTTGACACAACTAACTTCTGGCCTGCGACCTAATAAAATCCCTTTACTTCAATAATAAGATAAGAAATAGGAGTAATAAAATTGCTGGGGCAAACAATACGAATTGGATTCCCGAAGACAGGAGCCGGTGCGCGATGATCAAATTGTACATGTATGCCTACCCTAGTACCCTGATCGTTCAGAAGAGCGCATACTTTTTGGGGGTGAGATTTAACAGAAACCTTCCGTTCTAGGGGATAGTATAAAGGTATCAGATGAATCTAGGGAATGAGAAAATAGGAAGATCTCACCGGCGATGGACGCGTCCGCCCCATCCTAGAGCGCGCTGAAGACTAGCCAAGACAGAACTGGGGCCTCGCATCGGCGGAGGCGGAGGTGGCGCCGCCGAGTACGCCTTCGTGCCGATCGAACAATCGTCGCGCTAGCTGAGTTTGACGCAGCGGAGGAGGCGAACCCCCTCTCTCCCTTCCCCTCTAGTAGTATGTTGTCTGTCTCCCGTCGAAACTGCGTATCATGCCAAGAAGCGTTGACATTTGGTGTCAAGTTGATGGAGAAGCTTAGTTTTTGACTTGCCGTGGAAGGATTCGATGGGCTGGGCTTGGGACCCCATGGTACTACGGGTGTGTCTCGTTTTCTGGCCTGCAGGTCCGTAGCATCCGAGATGCAATTTTTTTGCTAGCCCTAATTGGTGCGGATTTATACAACTTGTACTAAATACGTGCCAATTAATATGAAACGGAGAGAGTAATCCGTACAGATGCTTAAGCCACGCGTACAAAATAACCCCATGGAAGAGGAGAAGGAGGAAGAAGAACTTTCATGGACAAGATCGGCGGCCAACATCTAAGATGAAGGATGGAGGAGAAGCTCGGCGGGAGAGAGAGAGAGAGAGGCCATTTAGTGAGGACAACCTCGAAAGTAGGATGTATAGAAACGCGCTTGCTTGGGCGAGGATGACAGCAGATTCTTGAGAGAATAGGAGTGCAATAAGAGTTGTTTCCCTATTTTGAACAAAATCAAAATTTTGGGGCCTTCTTTGATTTAAATGATTTTCAAAGGAATTTTGGAGGATCGGAATCTTTAGTCTATATGAATTGTTTGATTTGTAGGATTGAAATCCATGGAATCTTTTTTCTAAGAATTCCGTTGTACTTTAATACTCCCTCCGTCCAACAAACGATGTCTCAATTTTGACCAAATTTGAATGCACCTATACATTAAGTCATGTCTAGATACATCCAAATTTTGATAAACTTGAGAGATCTTTTGTTGGACGGAGAAATAGGAAATTTTCATCTACTCCGACATCTTTTAAATATTTTTTTGTTTTATTTCTATGTTCAGTCAAAAAAAATTGGTCGAATTATAATCCCGTGGGATTCAAATTGGCATGACAGTACAATCATGTGATTTTTTATTCCTATATTCTCTCCTTATCCTACATTTTTCTAAATCCTTTAAGGACTTTATAATGTGGATCATGATGAATCCATGGGTCAAACAGACCTTTCTTTCCTGGCTGTAGAAGGAAAGCGGAAAAACGGAATTGACTCACGTACGATAGATTTCCATCCGATTTGCGTACGACGGTGAAACGCTCCCATCTGTTGCATTATGGGCCCACGTGATAAAACGATCGATGATTGATATGAAACGTCACGCAAACCTGTCGTACGCATAGCAGCTCTCACGAAAAATCCTATCTTTTCCAAACACCAAAGAAGTGAAGGAGGTGCCGGAAAATCCTATCTTTTCCAAACACCAAAACAAGTGGAGGAGGTGCCGAACGCTCGGCACGTCGCCACTCGACTTACACTTGACCCAGGGTATAGCTGGCCAACGGGCCAGCGGGCCCGACACGGCCCGCTCCATTGCTAACGGGGCTTATCCCAGCCTGAAACCCCGCAGGCTCGCATATAAACGGGCCATGCCGCTCCAACTCGCTGTGGCGGAAGACATGCCTAGTTGTTGAGCAAAAAACACAAATAGAAAACCACAGAAAAATACAGCCCAAGCCGGATCGCGGGTCGCGCGGAGCCTGAGACGGACGGGCCGCTCGTGGGTCTCCTCTGAAAACAAAGAAAAAGAAGCTATACTCGTGGGTCCGGAATCCAATCAACCATTCCCCACCCCGAGCAGTGGTGCCGTGGTGGCACTCGCCCCAATCTCCCTCCCAAGCCTCTTCCCTATCACTCTCATCCTCTTTCTCCTTTCTCTATCCCAACCCTAGCCGGCAGCGCCAGCGGCCCCGATGGCGTCGATCCCGCCCGACGACGCGCCCGAGAACGGCCATCGCAACGGCAACGGCCCTTCCCCGCCCGCCGCAAAGCGCCCCCGCGCGGCGCTGATCTCCGCCGCCGAGATCCGCACCGAGTTCGCGCACCACGACGCCGCCGTCGCCCGCGTCAACAACGGCAGCTTCGGCTCCTGCCCGGCCACCGTGCTCGACGCGCAGGCGCGCTTGCAGCGCCTCTTCCTCGCCCAGCCCGATGCCTTCTACTTCGATAGCCTGCAGCCGGGGCTCGCCCGCTCCCGCGCCGCCGTCGCGGCCCTCGTCAACGCCGGGGACGTCTCCGAGATCTCCCTCGTCGACAACGCCACCACAGCTGCCGCCATCGTGCTGCAGCACGCCGCCTGGAGCTTTGCCGAGGGTCACTTCGCCCGGGGCGACGCAGTGCTCATGCTTCACTACGCCTACGGAGCTGTCAAGAAGTCAATACACGCCTATGTTGCCCGCGCGGGGGCCACCGTCGTCGAGGTACCCCTCCCGTTCCCCGTGGCCTCACCCGATGCTATCATTTCCGAGTTCCATGGCGCCCTCGCCCTTGCAAAGGCCGGTGGTCGCAGGGTCCGGCTCGCGGTTATTGACCACATCACCTCCATGCCCAGTGTTATCATTCCAGTCAAGGAGCTTGTCGCCATCTGCCGGCAAGAGGGCGTTGACAAGGTGTTTGTTGATGCCGCACACTCCATTGGCCAAGTCCCTGTGGATGTGCGTGATATCGGGGCTGACTTTTACACCAGCAACCTCCATAAGTGGTTCTTTTGCCCCCCGGCCGTGGCGTTCTTGCACACCCGCAAAGATGTTCCAATGGCCTCTCAGCTCCACCACCCTGTTGTGTCGCACGAATATGGCAATGGGTTGCCTATGGAGAGTGGATGGATTGGAACAAGAGATTATAGTGCCCAGATTGTTGTGCCCGAGGCTATCACCTTCGTGAACTGGTTTGAGGGTGGGATTGAGGGGATACGCACCCGGAACCATGAGAAGGTGATCGAGATGGGTAAGATGCTTGCTGATGCATGGGGTACGTTTCTTGGATCGCCACCAGAGTTGTGCGGAAGCATGGTTATGGTAGGGATGCCTAGTTGTCTTGGCATTGAGAGTGATGATGATGCACTGAGAGTTCGGACCATGTTGAGGAATGATTTCAAAGTGGAGGTGCCAATATACTATAATACCAGAAGGGTCGAAGCGCAAGAGATGGCGAGGGATAAGAATGGTGATCCAGTGACAGGGTACGTAAGGATCTCACACCAGGTTTACAATGTGAAGGAGGAGTACGAGAGACTGAGAGATGCTGTCAATAAGCTTGTTGCCGAGAGATTCACCAGCAGCAAATTGCGGCCATCTGAGAAGGTAACTCTTGTTGAAGTTGACTTTGTTTTAATTTTTTGAGTTCGACTATGATTTCATGGACTGATCCGCTGGTCAACATAATATTTTACAATTTAGAAGATATAATATGCAGACAACACCTTAAATATTCCCGTAAACTAGTTATAACGCATGCTTCTACAAGGATGTGCTTCTACATATTCCTCTTTCCAGATTATGCAACTCTTTACACCTGACTAGTCATCTTTCTTGCGTGTGTATGTGACATTCTTCAGTGTCGCATTTATCTGTCTGAACTACTGCAATTTGAAGTTTTACTGTACTTCTGTACCAATAGAACATGAAAATGTCTGTCAGCGGTTACTCCGTTATTACCCGTTGCAAAACGTATTGTGTATTTTGATTGGTTAAGGCAAGGCTTTGACCAGCAGTTACTCCGTTATTATGTGATAAAATCACAATTATAAGTAATTCTGAATATGAATCGTGTTGCATAAGTGTCATACTAAAAGAACAGTTGGCCAAAGCTTGTCAAGACAAATCAAATTATGTCCTGCATTTTACAACGGAGGAGTAAAAATGTCGAAGATATGCTATACTGCTATAGCAACCCAAAGTGTCAGATACTATGATTGCCTTTCTCTAATGATTTTCTTATCCCGAGATTAACAACATCTGTTAGTTTTCCCATAATCTGATGAACACATAGCTAATTTCTGTAGTACATGTTATCCACGAGCTCGTGTGTGCAGAAAGCCTTAAAGATGGCATTGCTTATAACAGTCATAACATGTAATTACGAGTTTACGAGTGGCTTAGATCGCTTCTAAGAAATAGGAATTATTTTTTAAAATGTAAGTCACAGGTGAAATCAGAATTTTTGTCTCACTACTGAGGTTGGGTGTTTAATTTTTTGTTTGAAAACTGCTATTTATGATTGTTAACACTTAAGTCTTGCTTTTTGCAAGAGTGCATAATGTTATCCATATTACCTCAATGACGTGTGGTTTGTGCCTCACTGGGTACATCTGTTGTTCATACAAATTTGTACTTCAGGAGCATTCATGTACTTATAAGAATTTGTTTATTATATTGCTAAATTTTTGTTGAATATTGTTGGAGTTGGGTGATGAATGGAAATTTATGTGATGCTGGATAACAGTACTGTTGATGATTTGTTCCAGGGAAATAGTAAAAAGTTGTACTGTGCTTTAGCTCTACAATTTGTACTTTTGCAAATTAATGCCTGCAGTCTTTAGCTTGTTGTATCTGCTAAGCTGTCAAGGTTTCTCTTTCACTGATTTTGAATTCATATGATCTAGGACTATGGAATCAGTTGATGTAATTACTGTGCAACTTTGCTAGAACGCACACGAAGTCAAGAGTGCCTTGGAAGAAGACTTGCCCTTTATTGTTTGTTTTTCTAGTATGATATTGGATTTTTTTTCTGGCAACAAAGGTCTAAAGTCAGAATTTCCCTTTTGGAATAGTCTTATGAGGATATACTCTTTCCTTTGTTCCTGCTTTACTCTATTAAATTCCAAAAAAATTGGTAGGGAAATCAGAGCGCTGAGTAGATTGCACCCAATATTCGTCTCATGCACTTCTTAAGTTTATTGAACTCACCGTCCATTTAAGAAATGATTACTTGAGTAGTATTATTATACCATTGACTCTACTTATTTTCAGGAAAAAATATCATATACTCTCTCCGTCCGGTATTAAGTGTCGCAACTAAGTCTAGATATGCATGTATCTAGACGCGTTTTAATATGTAGATACATGTGTATCTAGACAAAGTTCCTAGTTGTGCATTCCATAGTCGACATTCATTGTCGATGGATGGCCCAAGTTCCATATAGCTAGTGTTCGATGCAGTTCTGACTGTCTTTTTCATTATTATAATGATTATGCTGACAACTGAATTTTTGCTAGATGCTTTTGACGTGTGCTAATAGTTAAAGTATACTTATGATTACTAATCGATCTGATGTTCCTTTTTTTTTATGATTATTTTTACAGCAAGAGACTCTGGCGTGATGACATTACATCCCAGACAGCACTCCATCCTAAGATGCTGTGGCCGACTACTTAGGTGTGGATCTGTGCCACAGCCAGTGCTGCACTGTGGTCTAGTTCTTCCATAGCTCCATGGCATCGCCAGTTGATGTAGTGTACTTTCACAAACTGACAAGTTTTGTATTTGCACTCGCAATAACGTGCACTGGCATGTATTGTCTGTACCCCTGCATTTTCGAGCTGTAATGTAAGAATAATCTGAATACAAGGAGACTTGTAGCTGTTGTAGATTGATTGCTGGTTACAGACTGATAGTATCTAGTGGCAGTGGATTGCTGTGGTAGTCTGTTTACCTAGCCATTTGTATTGTCATCGCCCAGGAGAATGGATAAAACATGTTTAGTCATG
This sequence comes from Brachypodium distachyon, assembly GCF_000005505.3. Classification (NCBI taxonomy): domain Eukaryota; kingdom Viridiplantae; phylum Streptophyta; class Magnoliopsida; order Poales; family Poaceae; genus Brachypodium; species Brachypodium distachyon. Next base: position 9,435,069 of record NC_016132.3, on the reverse strand, counting down.
AAGTTACAACGTGTTTGTTCATTAGATAAAATATGTTCTCCGTGTGGAACTTGTGCAGTGGGCCTGTGCTTTCACAATTAACACATTCTCATCCAAAGTTTAGTACTCCCTCTGGTCAACAAGAAAATGATGTTTTCAACAGTTTTGATGAATGTTTTTAAAACATTGCCAATATTGTGTGAAAACCATATGAATAGACTTGTCTGAAAAAATGCCTTCTTAATGAAACACTTTTATGAGTTTATTAGGTTTTAAAATTATATTGTAGTAAAAATTATCGATCAAGGTTATGTTTTAGAGACATGTAAATATAAAGAACGCCATTTTTCTAATACGGCTGGGAGTAACACATACTCCCTCAGTTTCGAAATAAGTGACGTGAATTTGTATAGATTTTTATACAAATCCCACGTCACTTATTTCAGGACGGAGGGTATATATATGAAGCAAAAGGAGTCAAGTCATTTCTGGATCATGGAACAATTCTTGTTTTGTGTTTTACCCTTCCTGCATATTACAAATTGACTAGTTAGGACTTAGGAGCCCATGGGTTGCTATGGGACATTAGAAGACAAACATACCTCCCCCTTTTCTCGAGTTCTAAGGCAAGGTGCCCACTTTGTTTTAACTACGTGCTGGTGATGGATGACGGCAAATCAAAGTTATAGAGTGAAGACATGTAACAATGGCAACATTTATCCCAAATGTGATTGCCTTTCAACAATTCATCAGCAATCTTCAACTATACGGAAATATAACAGTTTCTGAAAAGCAAGTAAATGATCAGGTGCAAATTATAATTGGCTTGAAAATGAAAGAATCGACTAAATATGAAGAATCATGTTTATCTTCAGATAGTACAAATTGGTTTTATATGCAGTAACTCTTAAAATTCAATAGGACCACAGAAGACGAATCAAAAGAAGTCATTACAGAAATCCTAGAAAACTATACCTCTGGTTACACTGCAGGAAAATATTTATCCATATATCTTTTCATTTATGCGGTGAAGATGGCATCCATTCCATTCATCAAACAATAAATAAAACAGTACAATCTTTCTGGAAGACTAAATACGGTTTGGTTCACAATAGCAATGCAATCCTTCTATTTCTCTTCCTTTCTCCCCTTATGTTGATTGGCATCCCATCTCCTTCCTTCCGTGCTGCATGCGTTGGTAAATAGAAAACATAGAAGAAAATATGTTAAGAAGCCATAACAAGATATGTCCCCGCAGACTTGAAAAGAAGGATTTTTTATATGGTTCGACTCGCATGGATGAGCACATCCTTCCCGTTTTATTTTCATGTTATCAACATAACGGCCAAATAGGTGACCCAAATTAAGAGTAGTTAAAACAATTAATTATGGATAACAAAGTAAATAACCAAACCAATTAATTATGGATAACAAAGTAGGCCAAATAGTTGACCCAAAGTAATATTCCCTCTATCCCACGTGACGTGGATTTGTATACTTATACAAATACATGTCAGTTATTGAGATTTTTTACGGTACCTTGGTACTCCAATTATCTAACTGGGAGTACCAATTAAATTTGACCCTTCATTATTAGGGGCAAATTAGACATTTTCTCACCGCTACAGAATCTGTAGATTCCTAACTGACTTTCAATCCCTAATCAATTTGATCGCCCCGCCGAGGAGCAGCTCCTCCCTGAACGTCAGCCAACCGGACTATCTTATCAACTGCGATTATCTCGAGAATACCAATGATACTCTCGATCCCAGGTGCTCGCTCATCTTCCACCGGCAATCGTCCCTTGCGCGCTGCAGTAGTGTTACTCAAGATCTGCAGCAAGAACGCTACCAGTTTGTTGATTGATTCATACGATCTCTTCTTAATCTTAACACAAGAAACAAAATATCATCTTGTGATCTCTTTTGGTTTCTCTGTACTCTTCCCGTTGCATAATTCTTATCAAAATATTACATTTTTTTAGACACTTTTTAATAATAGATACATCCATTTTTAGACAAATTTGAGACAAGAATTATGAAACGGATGGAGTATGTAGATTGAGATGCATGTATCGTAGATTTCAAGAAAGTCCAATACTCATCCATTAACGGAAAGAAGAATTTCAGAAGAGGAAGAACAAGTCGAAACAAATAAAAGATCAAGAGAGGGCGAGAGGCAGATGGATCATCGTTCCATATAAACAAACAGAGCAGATGCATAGGAGGAAGAGCCGCAATTGAATCTGTTTTTTGAGGGAAGCCGCAATTGAAAACAAAAAGAATCTAGGTGAAACGGCAAACGTCATTCCGGTTATGCCGCTAATATAAACAATTACAGTTTTACCCTTTGAGATTTGGCACTCCCTGAAATTTATCGGTGGCACTCCCTAGTTGTTGCCTTGGAGTACAAGTAATTTGCAGCCCTTGGATGGAATGGAATGGATGGTCCATATTAATATAAGGGTACTGTAAAAGAGCTCCACTTATTTTGGGACCGAGAAAATAGTAGTTAAAACAATTATGCATGGCTTCAGAGTAATCTCCTAACGAACAAGAGACTTATAATCTCCTGCAATCAACGTATGAATAGTACTGCCTTAAGACTAATGGCTCAGACTATGAAGATACGAATAGTACTTCTTTAAGACTAATGGAACATAAGTGACACAAACTTGGAGCTTACCGCCCGCCGGGTCATTGGCATCTTATTTTTTACATGAAGCACCAACATTTCCGTAAAATGCATATGACTGATATGGCAAGTAAAATAATAACGCATCTCCTGTCCCTAGTGGAATCCATGTAGCTACACTGAAATTTGCAATCCAAATTCTCTAGTAAAATTTAGAAAGGGGCAGACAAATTGTTACATAATTAAATTTCAGATGTTAATATATACTTCATTGCAAGTTTCCTACTTTTAGTACATTCTTGAAAGCAATATTCACTCATTAAGAATATCAAATTCTATGGACATTAACTTACCATAAAAACAAAAACAAACCAGAAATTCTGGTGCATTAAGCCATTAACTACCTAACTATTTTTTTCAACTTTGAAGCAAAAACCAATTGTCAGATGACCACTCACTTTTATTGCTTCAAAACCAAGCATGAACTACACATCACTGGAAAACTGATAGGAGTACCCTTGCTGCACTATAGAAATATAATAACATGGTTATCCAGGTTTGACCATTAATAAGAAAGTAAACTACATATGTAACTAAACAATCGATCACCTAAAGAATGTGAAACTGGCCTTTGTTGCCATAGTGCTGTCAAGTATGGCTTCCCAGTTCTCAGCAGTCCGTACAGGAAACTAAAGCCATGCAATATCAGTGGCAAAATCACCAACAATATCAATGAAGCGAAGATGTAATTTCAGCTCGGTGACATGTCTATAGGATTGGACCACTCTAAGAAAGATGAAAACCGAGTCTAGCACAGAGCATCCATTTCGTTTGTATAAATTACTGATAAAGGTGTGCTTGTCCTATGCAACCAGGTTTACAATTTAGAGATATGAGCAAGACAGTGGTGATTAAAAAAAATGAAACAAAATTTCAATTTACCATAACGGAAGACCCTGCAATAGTAATGGATAACTTCAGAGTTGTGCACCTATTGACCTCAGCTAATCAGTTCCTAAGTGTCAGACGCCAAATTGAAGCAAGCAATGGAACTATTAAGTTTTAGGATTTTAGCAGTATAGCAGATCACAGAAAGTGGAAGAAATAAAAGAAGAGCGGAGAGAGCAGTGTGAGGAGGGGCAGGAGGTGCAAACTAACGGGGTTAGCAGAGAAATTGGCGATGCCAGCCAGACAGAGGAGAAGTGATTCAGAATGCTTTACCCAGATCCATCTTTGTCTTCTGCATTTTGTTGCTCTCCTTCAAACAATAATAAGCTAAAGAGCATACTGTGGGAAATGAATGTACAATAATGATTTACTAAAACTATCAAAGCTGTGTCAACATCGAGTATCAGAAATGCAGCCAGACAACAAAGGAGAAAAAGATAGTTATGCAAACCTGGCTGTGGATGTGGTAAAATAAAAACCTGGTTGTGGATATACAAAAACTGAAGATACACATTTTGGTTAGCGTTTAGTTCTGTGTTTGTTACCTACAGCTAAAACAAGATAACCCAAATCATCATTTAACTACAGCTAAAAAAACCCTGAATTTGTATTTAAGACAACTTAATCATTTGATCATGTAGAGCTGTAGAGGCTATGCTGATTGCATGATTAAGAATCAGATCAAGAAAAATGATTCGAAATACAGCTAGGAAAACCCCTGAGATCACAAACATTAAGCTACGGATAATCTCAGAACTGGATAGGGATACCTGGTTTGTAATGGATGGAAGGAGGAAGACAATATGTTTCCTACTGGAAAAGAAAAAACATTGGCGCACCACCACGGCTTTGACAAAAGCTACTAAAACACCAAGTACCAAGATGAGTAATGCATCAAAGGGATGAAACAGTACTGTGAACTGAAATCTTAAGAGAGGAATTAACATGCACATGTGCATAGGGATTATTGTGAGCTGTGTTAAAAAAACATGTATTAGAATTTTTATGCTACTTGCATTATAAAAACAGAAATCCGTCTGAACAGATGTTGAGTTTTTTATGCTACTTGCGGTATAAAAAAAGATACTGAATTTTTATACTACAGTCAGTATTGTATTTCCCCTTACACAAGTCACAAATAAATACTCAATGAGCTGCTCGGAAGCTTAACAGATGTTGCGTTTTTATGCTACTTGCGGTATAGAAAAAGATATTGAATTTTTATGCTACAGTCAGTGTTGCCTTTCCCCTTACACAAGTCACAAGTAAATATACCCAATGAGCTTCTCAAAAATCAGAACACTAAACAAAAAAGGAAAGAAATACAGTAGATGGTGAGGGGATGGAGATAAAGTTGAAGCACACATATATAGGAACAGCAACAGAGAGTTCTCGCCACCAAGGATGACGGAGGGGTGGACGGACCGTGCTCACCGGCGGAGGCTGCGGCAGACGCAAGAGGAGAAGCTAGTGTGACGGGAGGGCGGTGACCGGCCGGCAGTCTGAGCTCGGAGATTCCCTGTCGTGGCCATGCGCCCATGCGGCCAATCCTAGATGGAGAGCAAAATGAGAGAGAGATGGGATCGCAGGGAAGGTGAGAGAGCAAAAGGAGGAGCGGGAAGCTGGGAAGAGGAAGAGGAAGGGAAAGGTCGGCGGTTTCCAGAAGGGCATTGGAAGGAGAAGTCAGGACTGCCCGCAGTCGCTCGCTTGGGAGGGGGGGCAAGGCACGGGCAACGTGCTGGTAAGTGGTAACGGACGCGCATAGTCGGCTGGGAGGCCGGGAGGGCAGACGGTGCGAGTCGATGTCAGTCGCAGGGATTATATGCACAGGGTTGATTGGGGAGGATGCGGAGGCGGAGGAGGTTGATTGGGGAGGATGCTTGATCAGTACATATTTTCAAATGAATTTCAAACATATTTAGTGCTGATCATGCTTGAATTTGAATTATTTGAATTCAAATTTGAATGAATTCCGCCAAAAAAGACCAAATTTGTCTTTTTACAGCACTACATGTCTTTTTGCAGAAAAGGGTGCGAAAAGACACCAAAATCTACTTCCTACATCATGAAGCAAAAGGTGCAAAGAAGCAGGGATAAGAAAAGCAAAAGGCAAAGAAATGGAAAAGGAGGAGGAGTGATCAAGCAAAAAGGAGGCATAAGCAGGGACCTTTTTCGGTGTCAAGCTAGCTAAAGTGAGGGGCTAGGTACATAATTCAAAAGATGATGGTGACAGTCTCTGAGAGAGAGCAAGGAGAAAAGTATAAAAGGGGGTGCACCTCATTTCCTTCAGGAGAGAGACGGTGGGAGAGAAGGGAGTGGTTGAGATCCGGAACATGGGAAAGAAAGGAAAAGAAGGGACGAGGTTGGCGAGATCTGGAGCTGTTCTTAGTTGATTTGGATGCATCTACACCGTAATCTTAGAGTTACTAAGTTAGATCATCTCCTTCCTTGTCTCATAATCCCTTTTGATGCAAGAAATTCTGTAAACTCTGTCATTACTCTTCTCTTTCTTTAGTCCACTCTTGTTCTAGTTGTTCTTGCTAATCTTGCTGTAAGCTGCTGTCGAATTTGTATGCTAAACCTTGTCTCTGTCGTATGAAGTAACTTTGTTGCTTGTGTTAGTTCGTAAGAATACTTGTTGATTTTGTTCTGTCTGTTCATGGCAGGAAGTTCTGTTAGTAAATTTGTGTTCTAATTTCTTCGTTTAGTTGTTGTTGTGTTGATCCTGTGGTGGCATGCTCTGAAACTCTATCCTAGTCTCAAATCTTGCTGTTAATCTTCTCTAAATCTTCTCCTATTCATTCTTCTTTTCCAAAATCCCTTACTTGTCTAATCCCTATCTCAATCACTGCTAGATCTACTCTGTTTAGTGTTTGAATTTCAGAAGTTCAGTTCTTCAGTTTAGTGTCTGTTTCTTTCAGTTATTTCAGAATTCTGTTGCCAGATTTGCTACGGTCAACTAAAAATCCCCAAAACAGTAGACCTAATAGTTGTTTGTTACTTTTCAGCACAAACCTATTTCTCTGTGAGTTTAGCTTGAGATTTGGAAAGGAATCATTGCATTAATCCCCGTGAAGAACTTCATTGAAAATTACTGCCAAAACTACAATTTGATCAATTTTGACAACGACAGGAGGAATGAGAAAGATATACGAGATGGCTTTCTCTACAGTATATGGCCCCATATTGTCATTTGGTACTACTGAGGAGACTCACATAGGAGGTGAATTGATGACCATGAACTGCAATCTTAAACTGGTAAGATAATGGATGAAAATCAAAGAAGAACTGTCTTGCATAGTTCCATGATTTGGAAATGAATTGCCTCCTGTTGCTGGCCGTGAAAATTACAAATGTCCCATGCACTTGAGATTTATTTCCTTCTAATTCCATGAGGTTGGATCACATGAATTTTTTTCTTTAGAATTGCATACAAATTGGCCATAGGAAATATTCCTATAGTTCAAATCCTGCAAATCAAATGAGTTATAAAGGAAAATTTCCTTAAGAATAGAATTCTCTAAATTTCTATCAAATTCCTCCGGATCAAACTAAGAGCAGCAAGAAAGCTCTTAATCTGAACATCAAAGAAAAAGAAAGGTTTCAATGACACAGCAGAACCACTGGTATCATATGGCCGGTTATATCCATTTATTTTTTCACCAACTGAGGCAGCTCCATAGAATATCTCTGCATTAAATTACCAACCTTCCTACTTTCTCCTTTGATTTTCTTAATAACGCCGTTCCTCCCTCTCCCATCCTTTCCCTACTCTGCAAAAACAAGTCTTAAATTGTTATTGCTTCTATCTTTTCACCCTACGTCTGCTTTGCAGTTTTGCACCGAGCTATTCTGCCATTGACATCTGGGCCAGGGTTCATTTGAGCACACATGTCAGATTGTCAGTGGAACAGCAGTGAGCAAACCTTAAGGTAGACTACCTAGCTGTGTGCCAAGTAACCGCTTTTTTTTTTCTTCCTGGGACCAACACCTTCATCTGACTGGTGTGTCCTGTTTATCATCACTCTTTCCCCTCGAGTTTCTTCTCCACTTCTCTCTGGGAAAGCTCGCTCTCCTCGCAAGGAAGGTATGGCTGTTGACTAGTCCATGAGCCTAGGTAGCAGCTTAATCGCTTGCCGCTACTCAAGAGCTCAGATGCTTGAGCTATTAGTTATCTATTTTAGAGTTCTTCCTTTTCTTTTCGTTTTTGATTTGGGGACGGGGGTGTTCCTCTTTTTCTGGCGCTGCAGCGCTCACAGCAACCATACCGTGCTAGTAGTTCATGATTCTATATCTCCCGTGTGTTTTCCTTTGATATACTATACTCTAGCTGTTTGATTTTGGGACTCCGCTGTTACCACATAGGTGGATAGGAGAATTAGAATACATCCGAACCATATAGTTAGGGTTTTACCCGATTTCGATCGAATTCTGTGTTAACGTGTGCGATTTCTTGTCATGAGATACCGCTGCACGTTTCTTGTTCTAAGATTTCGTGAATCTTTCATCGAGGTAACTTTTCTTATTTTTGTGAGATTCGTCGAGTTAGCTATGCCATCGGATTCGTAATTGGGGATTATTTTCCTCAGGTAGTTCTGGGGCCATGGGGCCGAGGCATCTCTTGTGGGTCACTTGCTTGTGGACCCTCTCATGTGCCTTGCTGCTTGGCGCTTCCTCTGATGGAGTGCTGAGAATCAACCTGAGCAAGAAGAGGCTGGACAAGGAAGCTCTGACGGCTGCAAAATTGGCAAGACAGCAGAGGAACGTGCTGAGGTCAGGGGACGGTTCTTACCGTTATCTGGGTGTTTCAGATGATGACATAGTTCCTTTGGACAACTACCTGGACACCCAGTACTATGGAGAGATCGGCGTTGGTACGCCACCACAAAACTTCACGGTGATATTTGACACTGGGAGCTCCAACCTGTGGGTTCCGTCGTCAAAGTGCTATTTTTCGGTATGCCGCAAGCTTATTGCCTGACACTAACAAGCATCTGACACTACGGTGCATCTTTTGAGTTATGGAAGATGCATAAATCCGTTGTTTTGGTGTCTATGTTTTCCAGATAGCATGCTACTTACACCATAAATATAAGTCAACCAAATCGAGCACTTACAAAAAGAACGGTATGACTGATACGCAATACTTTTCTTCTGTTCAAATTTGGTCCTTGTCTTTTCAAGTCAGCAAGGCGTCTCTTAAAGATTCAATACTTATGGCCACTCAAATTCTTCAGGAGAAACTTGCACAATCTCGTATGGCTCTGGATCAATTGCTGGCTTCTTCAGTGAGGACAGTGTGTTAGTCGGCGACCTTGTTGTAAAAAATCAGGTGAATTATTGAACAAGTAGCTCAGTAAGACATCTATACGAATGACTACCAACGTTGTAGTTCTATTGTTCTTTCAGAAGTTCATTGAGACAACCCGTGAAGCAAGTCCTAGTTTTATCATCGGAAAGTTTGATGGTATACTTGGCCTTGGATTTCCTGAAATATCCGTGGGGAGCGCACCTCCAGTTTGGTACATATTCAAGAATTTTCTTCACTCTTTTGATTCCATCTTTGATCTTTGTTTGCCAACTTGCTTGCATACTGCATGAACGAACAGGCAGAGCATGCAAGAGCAGAAACTGATTGCCAAGGACATCTTCTCATTTTGGCTTAACCGTGATCCTGATGCCCCCACGGGTGGCGAGCTCGTGTTTGGTGGTGTAGACCAAAAGCACTACAAGGGGAAACATACATATGTTCCTGTTACTCGCAAAGGCTACTGGCAATTTGACATGGGTGATCTTCTTATTGGTGGCCAGTCAACTGGCTTCTGCGCTGGTGGTTGTGCAGCAATTGTTGACTCAGGGACTTCACTGCTCGCCGGCCCAACAGTATATTCTCTTGGATCCCCAAGGCCCTGTTTGGAAGAGGGGTACTTCATAGCAATGTTTCGGTGTTTAGTTCAAATTCGAACTAAATACTGAAGCTCCCACAATAAACACCTTGAATCCAAACAGGGCCTAAGTGGTATGTTGACATGTTTTCAAATTACGGTATATAGCTGAAGTATTTGCAATTTATATTACTTCCAGACCATAGTGGCTCAAGTCAATCATGCAATTGGGGCCGAGGGCATCATCAGTATGGAGTGCAAGGAAGTGGTGAGAGAATATGGAGAGATGATCCTTGAGTTGCTGGTAGCACAGGTTTGTCGCTTGCGGCTTTCCCCTTGTTATTCTCATAATGCGAGGAATGTTTTTGTGGTCCATATATATTTTACATTGGTATTGAATTCTCTAACCTAAAGAACATGGACTGAGCAGACAAGGCCACAGAAAGTATGCAGTCAGATCGGTCTCTGTGTATTTGATGGTACTAAGTCTGTCAGGTTCGTTCAATACACCCATGAAGTTGTAGTTACCATCTTCTAGCGATGTTTTTTTCCCATGACAGTTTTTTTTCCACAAACAGTAACCAAATTGAATCTGTTGTTGAGAAAGAAAACCGGGGTTCTGATCTTCTCTGCACTGCTTGTGAGATGGCTGTTGTCTGGATACAGAATCAACTCCGACAAAACCAAACAAAAGAGCTCATCTTGCAGTATGCTAATCAGGTTAGTACCACTGGCTATGGTATGTAATTACACTGGTATTTTCTGATTGTTGGGTGGTGAACAGTGATGTTTGATTCCGATGTGCGTCGCAGCTCTGCGAGCGTCTCCCGAGCCCCAATGGCGAATCAACCGTCGACTGCCATCAGATCTCAAAGATGCCTAATCTTGCGTTCACCATAGCAAACAAGACTTTCACCTTGACACCAGAGCAGGTGCCCCCCCTAGTTATCCTTGGCCCATTCTTTAAACTTACGCTGCAGTTATTGTTCTGAATAGCAATCAATTTCCTTAGGCTGTAAATTTTGGTTTTCTTCAGTTATTGCTCTTGAAAACGCAATCCATTTTTAAGCTGTATTTAGGTTTTCTGGGGGTAATGTATCAATTGACTACTCGTTCTTACTATTTATTGTTTCTCATAATTTGTAAGTTTGATACACATACCTCCAGTTAAGATGGTCAATAGCCAACCTGAATGATGTTGACTTCAAATCAGCTGTTTCCTTGGCTCATTTTCGTATACCTAATTCCAAAGAAACGCAATCTAATCGAGTTTCCTTTGCTGCAGTACATTGTAAAGCTGGAGCAATCAGGCCAGACCATTTGCATTAGTGGGTTCATGGCGTTCGACATTCCACCCCCTCGTGGTCCACTCTGGTATGCCTCCAAATTGCTTCTTCCTTTGCTTGTTTTCTCCTGGTAATCTGTCTGATTACACTTAATAAAATCGCAGGATACTTGGAGATGTCTTCATGGGCGCGTATCACACGGTTTTTGACTTTGGCGACAGCAAGATTGGTTTTGCCAAATCCGCATGAGGAGCAGCTTTGCTTTGGTCTTCATGATCACATCAGCTCTAGTGTATCAGGTCTGGTATTGTACATATTGCAAGCACTTATAAATTGCAATGTCAAGCATGCGCGTTTAGGAACCTAGTAGAAAGGAATAAACGAATGTACAGTAATTGTGTGGATATCTGCTATGTATGGACAGAAATGGATCTGTAGACAGTAAGTAAACTGTACGAGGTTGATATAACGAGCAAGGGAGCATGATGAGAGTTAGGGCTTTTTTATCTCATCTCATCACAAATAATGGAGTACTATATGGTTTAGCTTCCTGGAGCCTTGAATATTTGTTCACTACTCAGTTACTGTAGTATTTTTTTGCATATTCGTTCTGAAAATTTGTAAAGATGTCGTCCACTCTACATTGTGCGCCTTTGCCCGATAGTCTTGCCTCTTACGGAGTGTCCCCTCTTTTGTTTTTTGGCAAGTTCACTCGTGACGGTCTGACGAACTTTTTATGGTAAAACGAGCTATTTTTCCTCGCACAGTGATCGATCCACCAAAAGCCAGAAGACAGGTACATGCGGACATGCCAATCGGATGTTACATAGCATGCTTATCCAAATCAATATCCTCCTTCCGTCCCGAATTAACCGTACCGAATTAACTGACATGGATTTGTAAAACAGGTGGTGTGCATTATATATAAATCCACGTCACTTATTTCAGGACGGATGGAGTAAAACAGAATCCTCATATCCTCTTTCGATGCAATAACCAGAGTCATGCTAAAATAAAACAGATCGATGCTGAGACCAGGGACATGCCCTTCTTCTTTTTAAAAAAATTGTGGTTTTTGGTAACAAAGTTCTCAAATAAGGATTCTGGAGGTAAAAAGGATCGTCGGCATAAAAAAGTACAATACGATAGCAAGAGTCGCTAGTCCGCACAGTTGTCATTGTGCGCCGCCATAGTGCGGACTGCAGACTCGTTGTCTCCAGAGCTAGTTTTTTTTTGACGGAAAGCTTTAGGCCATAAGGCCTATTGCATATATTATCAAAAAGAATATTTACATAGGAATTACATGAAGTTGTCTATCCAGGCCTTTAGGCCGTTATATGTCTTTCTTCAAGCTCTATGAAAAACAAGATTGAGTTCGTCCTTGAAAGTTCTTCTACAACGGTACAGTGATGGAGTGATCCCATTGAAGATGCAGTCATTTCTCGTCTTCCAGATGCTCCATGTAGAAAGGCACATGAAGTTCTTGCTTAATTGTTTCGATGGTGATGAAGATGTTGTCACCTGGGGAATACCTAGGGTAGATGTATCTCCAGCATGCAGTAGCAAATTGGCAGTTAAAGAAGAGGATCACCCTGGTCTCCATTGTCTGATGGTTACAGAGGACACAATTGTGTGATTGAATGTAGAAATTCTTCTTTAGCAGCATAGCACGGGTATTTAATCTGTCCACCATCAGAGGCCACATGAAAACTTTATGCTTAAGCTGATTGCAAGAGGCCCAGATCCATTTGAAGATCTGATGAATGTCAATACGAGTGATGAGGAGCTTGTATGTGTTGGCTGTGGAGTAACCAGGAGTCTTCCATGGGTAAGTCCACATATCATTCTGCTCAGTTTGTGGCACGCCATTGATCAGCTGTGTAAGATCCTGAAGCTGCATGTATGCATCTGCAGAGAGAGGAATGTGAAAGTTGTTTGTGATCTCAATGCAATTCTTCATATACCAAACTGAGACATTCTGGTCAATGTCATATGAATGAAGTTGGGGCCATGTGTTATATGGTTTGTCATCTTGCCATTGATCTTGCCAAAAGTGAACCGTTCTTCCAAAGCTAGTCAAGAAGACCATCCAGTCGTCGGGCGTCGACGTCAATATTACCCGCTGGCTGCTACCGGCGGAGAAGACGTTCCACCATCGTCACTAGCTGCATACCTTCAGGTCGTTGCCAAACTCGCATGGTGGTATTTGCACGGCGGATGCCATCTTCTACCGTTCTACTACATCAATGCTCTATCCCGGCTGGCTGGCATTGTGCTTACAAAAAAAAGCTAGCGTGCATTGGAGTACTTGATGATGTGGGAGTTGATGGCAGGGGCGACTGAGATTTGGGATTCGCGGGCTCCGAGCAAGTATCAATTCTTCATGTGGTTGGCGACGAGGAATCGCTGTTGGACCGCGAACCGGCTGAGTAGGCGTGGTTTGCCGCATCCCCCACATTGCCCGTTGTGTGATCAAGATCAGGAGAGCATCTCTCACCTGCTTCTTGGTTGTGTTGTCTCAAGGCAAGTTTGGGATGGTGTCCTGTGAGCTTGGCAGCGACTGGAGTGGGCACCGGCACCGCAGGAGGAGATTGTGGACTGGTGGCCGAGGTTGGAGGCTCCAAGCAAGAAGGACCGGCACGATCTGAACACTGCAGTCACTCTTATTTGTTGGTCTATTTGGCGGCATCGCAACTCCGTGGTTTTTGATGGTGCTACTCCTAGCGTCGGCACCATTCTCCATTCATCGAGGGGGAATTAAGGTAGAATTTGGAGTAGAACAGATTTACTCAAGGGGATATTGTTTAGTAGCTTTGGATCGTGGGGCTCACCCTGGATTGTAAGCGAGTAGTCGCTATAAACTTGGCCTACAGGCTTGTAAACCGCATCGCGGTACTATTCTTCTTCAATATATGATACACCTATCTAGTTGTATTCTAGAAGAAGAGAAAGTTGACTCGGCCCGTGTAAGGCCTACAGTTGTCATCGTTCTTCATGGGCGAAAACGCGGGCTAGTTGGGTCGAGACGGCCCAATCCATCTGCACCCTCACTAGCGAGCTAATCACCACTTCAGCTGTTCAGCAGTTCATTAATAAACATCAAATTGCAGCGAAATTTGCCAACAAAATTAACCTCGATCAGACAAGACAAGCAGATGCTCTCATGCTCAGCTAAATGCACTACTACAAAACGGTCTATATGTAACGGCACATCAGTAACGGGTCCGGCGCGACCATTACTGATGAACAGAGCGAGGTCTGCCCGTCCCCGCCCAGCCATACATTAGCGGCGGTCGCGCGAGTCGACCGCCACTGATGAACCATCATACCTCGCGAGAGACATCAGTGGCGGTCGCTTTAACATGGCCCGTTACTGATGCACCACCCATCAGTAACGGTTAACACGGCCCATTATTGATGCGACCGTTACTGATAACGGGCCGTGTTAACCATTACTGATGGTGGTGCATCAGTAACGGGCCGTGTTAAAGCGACCGTTACTGATGTATCCCCTATTATCAGTAACGGTCGCCCGTGTCCTGACCGTCACTGATGATTGTCGCGGTTTAAATACGCTGGGCATAGCCGCAGCTGGTCGCACTGCGCGTCATAACGGACCAGCTGTGGCCCATCTTCCCCAGCGACGACAAAGCCATGCGGATTTCGCCCGGCAGCGAGCCCTGCAGGTACCCCTCCTCCCTCTCCCTTCCTCCTCTCCCCCCCGCACGCGTCGACGGCAGGCCCTCATCCCCATGGCCGGCGAGCTCCGATCTTCGAGCCCGAAGCTTCCCTCTCCCTTGCGAGCTCTCTCTCCCTCCCGATCTGTCTCGCCGGCCTCCAATTTCTCTCCAAAGTTCACCAATTTTAAATTTTTGAGCTCCGGTCGCCGGCCAAAATGCGGCCTCTTCGTCATCGCCCGGAGCTTCCCTCTCCCTCCCGATCTTTCTCGCCAGCCTCCAATTTCTCTCCGAATGTCTCTAATTTCAAATTTTTAGTTAGCCCCGGTTAATTAACACCTTAATCCCCTTGTTAATGATTAGGCCGGCTAACTATTTGGCTTTGTGTTTTCTTGTGTATTGTGTTGTATCTCGAAGGACCGTTCTTGGATGTACGCCAAGGAAAGAATCAATGCTCGATGGATAACCGAATGGACGTTTTTTTTTGGAGTCGCGAAAGGTGATTTAGAACGAAAAGGACTTTTGATGAACCAATGCAGCCGCCTGTTAAAATTTTTACGGTAAGGGTTCACGTGCATTAATTTGTTTTCGGCATTAATTATGACACTCATGATCCATATAGACTCACGTCCTATCTTATATGATAAGAGGAAAATGCCCACAAATGGGAGGAGAGCAAGAGGTCAGAAACATCTGACAACTTCGTGCAGAGCAAGAGGTGGGAGTCGGCTGTGACCGCCGGCTTGCAAAAGGCGGAGCACACGGGTCGTGTTGGGGGAAGGCGGAGGGGCCTGCTGGGATGATTATTTCTTGCCTGCTCCGAAGCAAAGCAAGGTCCAAAAAAAGCTCCCCGCTTCTGCTGAAATAATAGAACAAGCTAAGGCAGAGGCACGAGAGCAGGCATCTATGGTGTGTCAAAAGGTGTCAAGAGAATATGCAGCGCAAGCTGTCCATCATTTGGTGTCGACATTGGCCAAAGATCACCCCGCACTTGACGCCATACTCGGGGAAGGAGTGGAAGGTTTGAGGAACCTCCTTCCTCCTCTTCCCCCACGAAAGAGCACCCCGCTGAAGAGCAGCGCCGCCTCTGACACACGTATGGACGATGAAGACACCTACACCCAAGTTACAGCCCGGCTCCTAGCATGGACAACCTCCCCCCCCCCCCCCCCCCCCGCTAGCCAACCGGACCCAAGCGAGGGCATCCGGGATAACGATACGGGTCCGAGCGACAACATCCTTGTAAGCATACTTTTCAAACTCTTTTTTCAATCCTTACCTTCATGAATAAAGATCTTACACACATATGCCTTCTTCTTGTTACGCGCAGGCACCGGTGAAGTGTCGTATCCACGTAGACAAGCCTGGGAAGCCTGTAGGCGCCATTGGCCGCCTGATGCCCAGACAATCATCGCCACCGGTGCACGGCATTCTTATGAACGACACACGAGTGTGATGGTGGACTCCGTCGTCGACGACCATCGAGAGGCGTGGATATCCTACGCGGTTGTCCAAACTACCGCATTATGTGGCCTAGGAGCTTGGTATCTCTCTACAACCAGCGCCGGCCCTTTATGACTCCATCTCCGTCCGCCCACAAAGGTACTTCTCAATCGCCGCTCGGCCTTTCCCTTCAGATACTTCCTCCTGTCGATGCCGGCGGAGATTAAGAGCGGGTAATGTCGATGCCTCCACAGCTCAAAGATAGCCAGACCAAAGGGTCGGCACAGGCTGGAAACGTCCCTCCTACCTTCTCTGTCTTGGGTGCCGCTGAGTCCATGGGTGGCCGCAAGATCGATGACAAGTACAAGGCAGATGAGCAAAATGCATGGGACAATAAGAGGAGGCATAAAAAGAGGGGGCGCGGCGGCAAGACCATCAAGGAGTCCTCCAATGTCAATCAAGATGAGATGCACTATGTGCCTGACGTAAGTGGAGTCTGTGAAGACAATAGGCCTGGCATTCTCATGGAGAACCCGTCAAGGCCAGAGATTTGAAGACGGATCCTATTTCGTGGCTAGGGAGTTTGACTGAGTGCTTATTTACTATCCTGGAAGACCGATGGTCACCGAAGATTCCCTGCTTGTGCCGTGTCCAGAGAGATGCAAGAGCTTCATCAGTTCTACATGCAAGTATCAGGTGGTTCTCAACAGCATGTCAACAAATCAATATTCAAATCCCACGAGACTATGGCTTCTTTGAGCAAGAAACTGGGAACATTCAGAAACGTCCTATCACCTTTGGTGTGGAGTTGAACAAACTGTTCCACCTCTTCAACCGCCAAAAGCTTGATATCAACCTCTTAAGGCTGTGGTTTGCCTACCAAATAAGGAAAATGCGGCGAATGGAGGTAAAAAAAAGTAGCCATTCTAGACCCCGCGGTGTTCAACTACGGTGACATGGGTCTTGAGTCAGAAAAGGATCACTCAAGAACTCTGGTATCTAAATACTTGGTGGCATGTCTGAAAAAATACGCGGACCACGACTTTATCCTCTTCTTCCTTAATTTGGAGTAAGTTGAATTTTATATATGGAACCGTTTGTTTTTTCTAATACAGTCTTTCTTATACACCCTTAGATACTAATTAAAGTTTGTTTCTTTTGAAAACAGAGACCATCGGGTGACACTACTCATTTGTTTGCCTTGGTCTGTGGTGTACTACTTCGATTCACTACTTCCGAAAAAGGGTGTTCGAGGTCGGTACTGGAAACCCATCAAATCACTCATTAACACTGCCTGAAAAGTGACGACCAAGGGAAAACTAGTTGGTAAAGGTTATAAAAACGAGCCTCATCACAACCACAGGTTCCCTTGCCAGCAACAGCTGGCTGGCAGTGTTTACTGTGGCTAGTACTGCTGTCACATCCTTATGGAGAATGCCAGCATGTTCAAACCTGAGTGGAAGGGGTCAGTCGCGGCTGTGGAAGAGTACCGGCGGCCCCGAATGACAATGGCACACCGACCTAAATGGGTTGTGTATAACATTCAAAGGGAGTTCGCCCATCTCATCAACAATGAGGTCATCAAGCCTAGTGGGGACTTCTATGAACGCGTGGAACAAGTGGTGACTAGGGGTTCACCCACAACAATAGCTTCAAACTTGAAATGAGATACATTTGTATTCTTTATATGCTTATATGAAATTTTGACACTTTGTAATCAATGTCGTGAAGTGAGATACATTTGTAATCTTTATATGTTTTAAATGATGCGGCTTTATATACATTTGTAAGCTTTAAATGATGTGGATGTGTATTTTTCTGTGCTGTGGTGTGCTGTGCCGCATATATTTTTCTGTGTATTTTCTGTGATTTTAATTATTATTTTAATTACCGAAAATGTATCAGTGTCGGTCACTCGCCCGACACTGATGTGGCAAAGCGACCGTTACTGATGTACATATCATCAGTGATGGGCGCGGAAACGTGACCGTCACTGATGATGGTATTCATCAGTAACGGTCGGGTCGGGCCGCCCGCCACTGATGATGATACATCAGTAATGGTTGAAGTGACCGTTGCTGATGATACCCATCATCAGTAACACGAAGTTAGTAACGGCGGCCCCGACCGTTACTGATGTTGTTTTTCGACCGTTACTGATAAGCCTTCCTGTAACAGCGATGATTCCACTATATCTCAAGGGAACAACCCCGTATGTACGTACAAAGGTCATCGATCTACTGTCCGTTTAACTGTACATAATGCAAAATGTGGACGTATCATATGTGCGGGCGCATATATAAATATACACTCAATCACTCATAATGCTGTGCTTTACAAGATGCAAAGCTAGCGGCGCGTGCGTCTTACCTACCTCAAGTAGTAGACGTGGTGCAAGATCGCGTCGCAAGCCGAGGCGAGCCGCCGCCGCCGCCGGAGGACGCCGCCGCACGTGCTCCATCCGGCGCCGGTGTCGATGCGGCGTCACCGGTGCCGCCGTCTCCCGCGGCAGAGACACCGCCACGGGGAGTAGCAGTAGTAGCAGCACTAGGGTGATCCTGATGAGGTGCTTCGTCTCTTGCCATGACGGACGAGATGGCGGCCGCCAACGCCGTGCTGAAGTTGGGGTCGGCCGCGATCGCCGCGGTCACCGTGTCCATGACGGACTGCGTCTGCCGCGCGCCCTGCACCGTCAGCCCGGCCGGCGGGAGCATCGTCGTGGACGACGCCCTTTGCTGCTGGAGGTACATCGCGAGCTGCGGCGGCAATGGCATCATGGCCGCCGGGGCCGGGGATGCCGCAGGCGGCAGTGGGCGGCCTGCGGGCGGCTGCGTGAGGTCGAGGGTGATTGTGGGGAAGGGCGCGGAGGCGGAGAGCGTGGCCATGCTGGAGGCGTAGGGGAAGGAGTAGTGTTGGTGGTGGGGGTGGAAGAAGGAAGCCGTGGGCTGGCCCAGGAGCGGGATGGGCCCGTCGCGGCTGGTGGCCGGGCCGGACAGGAGCATGGCTGCCGCGGCGGACGTGGTGTTGGCCATGGTGAACGCCGCGGGCGGCAGCTGGTGGTTGTGGCTGCCCTCGTAGGTGGTGATCAGGACCGTCTTGTCCTCGGCGCACCGCTGCACCTGCACGGACACACATATGTACAGTCATGTCAGACACACAGTATATAGACCGACGCCGCAGCACGCACTCGTAGTGTCTACAAAAAAAAACTAATAGAGCAAAAAAAAGAAATTCGTATACTACGTGTTGCTCTTGCCTACACACGTGGAATGCTTGGAGTTGCAGCGTATCAACCGGCCGGGTGCGCAACAGTCCACATTAGTGCATTTCATGTACTACTACTCCATCAATCTATGATCCTTTGCATGGGGAACTTGAATATATCCGAAGCCATGACTAATCTAGCAACACGCGTGTGCTTTCTGTGCCAGCGCTTGGACGGAAAAAAAAAAGGAATCACGGGAACATGGAATAGATTTTCCTTTAGTTATGGCCGGTCTGTGTTTTTCTCTTCCGTGGTAACCAACGGATCGAGTTTTCCTTTTCCTTTAATTACTCGGTCTTTTATGCACAAGCTAGTACTTTTTATTTGCATGCGTTTTCTGCAGAACAGCAGACTTCGTAGTAGGCTTCAAACCAATTGATTTTTTTAATATTATGGTTCAAACTGCGACTTTGTATCATATAAGCCATATTATAGAGTAATTCTTGGTTAAACTTTTGTTTTAATGGAGCCAAAATTTCTCTACGTTCCTTCATTGGTAACTATGGTTACAAAAGATAATGGTTGTAATAGAACATTATATATATATTTAGCAGCAGAGTTAGTATACACCTTATATTATAAAAATGAGAGATATATAATGTTCACAGTCAACCAATGAACGAGTCAAGTTTAACTTGCCTATTCAATGAGCATCCTAAATTTTTCTTCACCGTTTGAATGTGCGACGCTCATGTATAGTTAGCTTGCTAACTACTCTATAGAACTTAGGATGAGTTCGACATTGAAATGGATTATGATAATCCAGTTTTTTCAACCAGCTTTTGCCCTTTTTTTTGTGTGGCTAAGTAACTTTTCTTTGTCTTCTTTTGTGTTTAATTCTCAGTACATTGCAAAATAAGTTTAGCATACAATTCACCAACCCCAAACTGAGCCTTATAGGCCTGAGATTCTTGAGCCAATGGAAACAATATGCTGACTAGCTAATTCAGGCGAATTGGGAGAACATGAAATTTGTAGCGACAAACCGAATACTCATGACGGCCTAGGACAGCATTGTGGCCACCTAATTCATGCTGAAGGAGAGGAATAGTGAGTTTTCTGTTTTCACAGGGAAGATGCAAACTTTTAAGAAAATGGTGTGGAGCTATGCTGACATGCATCCAACTTCGTATATAGCTCATGTGCACGTGCTTTACTTCAGGGTGTAGTACTCATTGTGTCTTTGACCCTTTTCAAACCACCTCTCGTGGTTGAGAGCACAATAGTACTTGATCAATGAGAGCCTAGATATTACTAGAATTTTGTTCTACTAGTTTGGTTAATCTGTCTAAACTAGGTGTGAACAACCCTAGTTTTGTGCCCAGATGGGCGCCACGTACGTGGCAGTACATGGCTGGCTGCAGGCCACCGATAGATCACGAAGCTGTACAAAATGACTTTCGCAGTAAAGCATCCCATTCACTCATGTTCAAAGTCTAAAATGCACTTAAGTCATAATTCTAATGGATAGTAAGCTCTTGCTCATGATTGGGTTGGCTAAAAGGCTTTAAAAGATTATCTCCTCCCAACCCACACGAGGTCAACAGTCCCTTTATTGGTTTCTAGAGTACGTACACGCTAGTTCTCCAAAAAAAGAAAAAAAAAAGTACGTACGACTTATGAGTTATGTAGGTGTACCTGCTTCCTCACAGGGCATCCAGTAGCCATTGTGCAGCGGTAGTAAGCTCTCGGGCATGGGTTGCCCTTTGCCATCTTCTGCCCATACTTCCTCCATTGGCATCCATCGCTAATCTGGATTTCATCAGCAATGTCAAAGATATCCAGTATCAAAACATCACGGTTACAATTTGTAACCTCGAATTTTTCCCTTAAAGAAAAAGGAGTGCACGCACCATTGGTGCTTCTGATCGCGCGCGCACGGACACCCTCGGTTTCCGGCACGGCGGCTGCTCCGACGACGCCTGCTCGCTGCTTTCCCTCGCTCCCGGCGGCGCCGCGTCATCTTGAACCGTCCTCCTATTGCCGCCGGTTCCCGGCGCGCCGCTCAGGGATGGGGAGGAGGCGGTGCCGCTGTCGTACTCCACGGCGGCGTCGTCCTGCTGTGCCGTGCCCATGGCCGTTGAAATAGGCGCGCGCGGGCGTGGCTCCAGGAACTGCTGCGTCGCCGACGTGTTGGGTGCGGTTAGGTGCGTCTGCATACATCGATCCAGGTTTGGTGCGACCGAGAAGAAGAAGCACGAGACGCGGTGTTTAGTTAGTCAAAGAGGAAAGCGAGCAAGCAATTAAAACTGCGTGCATGGGATTAGAACATCCTAACTACTGCTAGTACTAGTACTGTTTACCCCTACAGCAATGTCATGCTACATATATGCATGCACCTAGCTAGCTACACCCAGCTGCAATGTAAAGCTGAAAAATATCTAACTTGGATTGAGACACCTCACAATGATAAGCGAAATACAGTACAACAGAAATCAAGTGATAGAGAAGAAATTTCATTGAGATGGAGGGGTGTGTACATTTTCAATGCCCGGCAGCCATCTCACTAATCATGCATAGGGACGAAGAGATTTTGTTGTCTTTGTTTTTGTCCGGTTTTTTCTGATTACTCAGTACCATTGTATTTTGTTAGTAGCATTGCGGTAAGCCCTACCCCTCTCGATCGAGAGGTTCCTCGGAAAAGAAGGTATCCGAGAAAATTAGTAATGAGTTAAGCCATCCTCCCTACCCATGCTCCCATGCTACTAGCCTTACTTCAGTTTGATTATGTTATCCACATATTTTAAGAGCTTAATCAATCGAATTGATCCGTGACAAGACCGAGGCATTGACATGGTCAGGTGCGGAAAGACTTGTCGATCTGCTGGATCTTACATGAATGCGCGTGCATGCACGTTTGCCAATGACCCGTACAATATTGCACCGATCTTGATCGTGCAGTATGTATCGTCCCCCAGTAGGTGGTAAGCTAAGCGCAGATTGGCAATATACTAATTCTTGAGCATACATATAAGGGGTAAAATAACCAAATTGGAAAATTTGCAGTAGGGGAGATTCCGGAAAAACCAAATAAGAGCATCAATAAGAGAAAAATGGAAGCAGAAGCCGAGAGATCGAGCTAGCCTGCTAAAAACTGAATGAGAAATTTAATTGTTTCAGCAAATTAAAGAACGAGACAAAATCAAGGAAAGATGCATATGCCTAGATATATGTTTATGCGATCGAGTGCTCACTTGAGTTAGTGGCGATCGGTCGTTGATCATGGCCAGATCAGTATGGCGATGAGGGTGCTGCTGCTGCTGAGTGACCTGGAGCAGCTGGTGGTACAGCGCGCCGTAGCTCCGGGTGAGCTCCTCCAGCATGCCTCGCAGCCGCAGGTTCTCCTCCACCACCCGCCGGAGCTCCGCTTGCACCGTCGCCGCCGCCTCCATCTGTGCACCGCATAAACATGTACGTGTCAGCCAAAAGAGCACAATCACATCTGCATATCTACTTAATTATCTTGCTTTTAAGGTCTAAGCTAAGAATGAAGAAACATGTACTACAAGAGGAAAAATCAACAAACTTCATGATTCTTCGCCGTCCTGGCCACAAGAGCCGACGGATCCTCGCCGCCAGCAGCCGTTGCCGCACCAGCCGCGGCACCTGTTGTGGAGGTCAGCAAGTCCAGCCCGGTCTGCGCAGCACACACAAGAAGCACCACGCCTCAATTAATTTGGACACCAAACAAGCAAATCAAGCACAGATCCTGCTATGTGTGCCGACGGCGCCGTACTTACATGGACGTCATCGCGGCCGCTATGCAAAGCCCCGTGGCCCGCGCCGTCCTTCCGCGATCGGGCAGCATCGGCATGGCCGCTGGCCAAGAAGAAGTCCACCTCCTTGATCTCACCACGGCGGCGCCAGCCCAACTCTTCATCGTGCCGCCGCCCGCCGGTGCGCAGCGAAAGATGGCTGCGCTCCATGTCGGCGTCCTCCTCATCTTCCTCGTGGCGACGACGGTGCTCCTGCTGCTTAGGCCTCAGCTCCATGTAAAAAAGTTGCACCGCTCCAAAAGCAAAGCTGAGCTTGCTAGGATGGGGCTTTTATCAATCAATCTAGGGGTCAAGGTTGGGAAAAGCTAAGCAGCCAAGGCGAGGACTTGGACTTTGGGCTGCTCTGGACCAATGGGAGGGCGGGACGGACGCGGTGGGCCAGGAGAAGGCGCTCCGTCAGCGTGAGATGGATCCTGTTCGGGCGTGTGATTTGCGTGCAGCAGTTGCATGACGTGTGGGGGAGGGTACAACGGTAATTGGGCATGTGCACGTACGTGGAAGAATGGGCCATTAGGTCAAGGAAGTCAATTTTGGTTGGGATCAAGAGAGGGGTCGGAGGACGACACGGCAATGACTAATAGCTCAGCCGCGCCGGTGATTTTGGCGTCTTTTACAACCGGTCAGAAATCTAACTCACAGCCACGGCTATGCAGTCTGAAACCAAGATATGCCGTTATGCCATTAGAAAGAGTCCAGCTACATAGTTCCTTTTTTTTACTCACATAAATAATACTTCCTCTGTCACATATTAAGAGACTCAAATTTGTCTAAAAGTGAACGTATCTACGTACTAGATACGTCTAGATACATGTAATATTTCGGCACTTAATATGAGACGGAGAGAATATAATTTTCTGTTTGGAAGGAGCAACTCCCGATGTCAACTCCTGATTTCATCAATGAAATCAGTGATCCATGAGGCAAGAATCTTTTAGAAGTCTGAATGCAAGAAGAAATTACGAAGGAATGCAGAAAAAACAATGCCAGGCTAACATGAACAAAACCACCTTACAGCCTATGAGCAAAATTAACATACGGTTTTGCTATTTCTTAGGCGACTGAGAAATACCTATTTCTCGGTCGATGATAACAAAATTTTGATTCAATCATTGAGATCCCTGTAAAATTAATGTAGGTCCGATAGATAAGAAAATCATCATTGGATGGCTACGATTGTCGAGATTTCCAGTGTGGCTGCCATTTGTTGGGAAATCTAGAATTCTAGTAACAACGCCTGTTCCGAGAAGAAGTTGATTAACATTCAGGATGCTACAAAAAGAGTCGCATCCAAGCTTACGGAGCTTAGGACTATGATGAAGAAATGGGTCAAATTGAAGTCTAACCTTGCATCCTTCACTAAGGACCTTAATTCCATCTTCTCATGGATCATGCTGAGGATAACAAAATGCTCACTGCCAAGAAATTTGACCTCAGGAAGAAATGTAGGATCACCTTCAGCCCTTAACACCCAGAAAACCTATTGGAAGCAGAGGGGTAAGATCAAATGGGTGCAACTTGGTTATGAGAATTCAAAAAAATTAAAATCACTCCCTACCTTCTACCAACAGAAAAGCACATGTCTGAAATGAGAGGATGGCTAATTAGAATTTGAGCATGATGATAAGCAACTATGTTCTGGAATGCATTTAGAGATAGACTGGGTAAATATGACGGGCAAGAGATGGTATTTCTCCTATCTGATCTTTTTCATCATTCCATTGACCTATCTGGATTCAAAGCTTCCTTCACAATTCATGAAATTTATGAAGTTGTTAAGCATATCCCATGCAACAAATCTCTTGGACAAGATGGATTTAATACTGATTTCATTAAGAAATGCTGGCAGATCATTAAGCACGAATTCTATGAGCTTTGCAACAAATTCCATAGATGAGAACTATCTATTGCCGGTATCAACTCATGCTTTATCACTCTTATTCCTAAGACTGACAATATTGCGGATGGGGTTAATGACTTCAGGCCTACTCTCTACTGAATTGTACTATGAAGCTGCTCACTAAGATCCTTACCAATAGGCTCCAAGCTGTCATTATGCATTTAATACAGCACCATCAATATGGGTTCATCAAAAGCATAACTATTCACGATTGTTTAGGTTGGGCATTTAAGTATATTCATGCATGTCATAAATCTAAAAATAAGGTGGTCCTACTGAAATTAGATTTTGAAAAGACATTTGATAAAGTTGAAGATTCTAGTATGCTCAATGCTATGGGATTTGAGGGAAAATGGTGTAATTGGATCAATTCCATCCTCCATTTAGCCACATCACAAGTTCTCCTCAATGGTGTGCCGGACAAAGAGATTCATTGGGAAAAGGGGAGTTAGACAAGGTGATCCACTATCTCTCATTCTATTTTTCATTGAGGCTGATCTTCTAGACCACTCTTAATTAGGCCATGCATCATAGTCAGCTTATCAGGCCGATTCAATCTGTTGCTTGCCCAGAATATCCCATTGTCCAGTATGCAGATGATATAACACTTATTATCATGGAAAGTGGTGAGGCTCAATTACATAATATCCAGGGTATTCTTCACTAGTTCAGTATCTCTAGTGGCCTAAAAGTTAATTTCCACAAGTCAAACCTCATTACTATTAATGTTCTGTCTGATAAAGCTCAACAGTTAGATGTTATTCTTGGCTGCATTCAACTATTTAGGCCTATTACTTAGTACAAGTAAACCTAAAATAGAGGAATTCATGCCTCTAATCCAAAGATTGAATTGTTTCTCTTCCATGTAATCATATGGTGGCAGATTACAAATGGTAAATTCACTCATATCCGCACTTCCCACATTCTATATATGAGCACATTTGTGTTACCTGCTGGGGATATTGTAATAATTTATAAATATAGAACACATTGCCTTTTGAGAGGGCATGATCTTACAAAGAAAACCCGGCCACCACTTACCGCTTGGGAGGTAGTGTGCAGACCAAAAAATGAGGGTCAAAAAATGAAGCATTCCATCTGGTACCACTGTGACAAGCTCATTTTGGTGTAGAGACTCTCTTGAACTCCTTTACACATTCAAGACGATTGCTAGATGCATCGTCCATGATGGTACCACCTCATTTTTCTCGAAAGATATTTGGAATGAGGATTCACTTGATCATATATGGCATCATCTCTTCACATTTGCCATAAACCAAAATGCTTCGGTGAGTGAGACCAAATGCTGTGACATAACCACCCACTTCCATTTGCCACTCTCAACTGAAGCATATGATGAATTTCACTTTAACCTTTTGTTGATAAGAAATCCACCCAGTAGCACATAGGAAAAACCAAATTATATGGATCATTAGAGTATTTACAGGGAAAAGAAGCAATATTTCTCGTGTTCTGTATTATCCAAAACAAAACTGCAATCCCCACATAAATTAAGTTTCTATCACTATACAAAAAACTAATATCCAGTCACGTAGTCACACTTCTGTTGCATACATGAAGGGACATTGGTGAGGTTAAAAGCACAACCCACCACTCTCCATAGAAACTTAGGAGCAATATAATGCATGAAACAAATGATCAACAGATTCATCTAAACCACAAAACACACATATATGACATTTCCATCCTCTATCTGAAGCAAATCATCCTTTGTCACAATGCTATTTTTGACCACCGACGACAAAAACACTTTAGTTTTGAGAGGTAATATCAGTGTCTTAAAGTCTTTAAAAAGGAAACATTGTTTAATTACTGGGTTACCAAACCTGATTATACAGATTTAACATGCAAACCTCTCTTCTATAGGATCCTTGTATACTTATCATGTTCAGTGTTAAGGAAATTTGACGCAAAATTATCAGATCTCCTGAAATTTTAGGAGGTACTCACCCAAAGGTACTTTGTAAACTTAAAATACCACCATAAGTATCAATATATCGTACAAATTTAAACCAATCATACTTGCTCATGTTAGGATCATTCAGTTTGATCCGTTGGACTAGCTTGGCGATGAAAATGTGTGCTATAACAGGTAATCATTTACCTAGAAAAATATGCTATCTGGGTAAAAGCTTTCTTATATTTGTCGTCTTCATGCCTAGATGTTCCGACCTACTATTTGTAGTACTCCCTCTGACCCATATTACTTGTCGAAATATTAAATGTATCTGGACGTTTTTTAAACATAGATACATACATATTTGGGCATATTTGATACAAGTAATATGGGTCGGATCTTCGAAAATAGATGATTTTATTACTTGCATTCTTCAAAGAATAATTGCATAATGCTGGATGTAGGTAGTATTTCATTGAGATATCAATGAAACTTTTGTACGAGTATTAAGTATTTCGGTCGTATATCACTGATACTCTAATATCATTGCTATTTCATAAATATCATTATTATTTCATTCATGCATGTATAAGTGTTAGCAAAATTGTTACTGAAATACACGGCTTAGACTTCAGAAAATAAGAGTAAATTTCACATAACTCAGTTATCGAGGCTTTCTTCTCATCGAGCCACAACTTTTGCTAATTTATCCGCAAAACCACATGTTCTGAATCTAATTGTCTCACATCACCCAAATGACGGCTTATGCTATTTTTACTGTTTTTCTTACATGTCGACCCCATTTCTGAGGGCACGTCAGACTTAACCCACCCAACCCGATAACGCTCCCTCTCCTTCTCTCTCTCTCTCTCTCTCTCTCTCACACTCTCTCTCTCCTCTTCCTATGCCGGCCTCCGTGCAGGCCTCCTCCTCCCCCCGCGCGCCTCCACCTCTGTCTCCTCTCTCTACTCCGGTATCCTTTTCTCTCTCCCTTCTCCCTCCGAGCAACAGCTGCGGCGGTGTGGTGGGAAGCGAGCAGCAGCGGTGACCCCCTCTCTTCTCTCTCACGGCAGCGATGGCCGAGACGCGAGCAGTAGAAGCGGAAGCGGCACGCGGCGACGGAATCTCCCTTCCCCTCCTCCCTCCTGTGCGGCACGCGGCGGCGGCAGCGTGCGGGCGGTGCAGGCGAGCGGCGGCAGTGAGCGGGGCTGCGGGGCGGCGGTCAGGGCATGGCAAGCCGGCGGGAAACTTGACGGCGGGGAAGCAAAGATTCAGCTTCCAACCCGGCCAGAAACTGGCTTCCAGTCCATTGTCGTCAAGTTCCAAGCCGGAGAACGTCCTCCTCAGGGAAGACAACAAGGTCGCCAAGATCTGCGACCTCGGGCTGGCCATGTCCTTGAAGACTGAGCCGAAGCCGTATGCTGACGTCGAAGATGCTGCTGGGGAAGCCGGACTATGACACCCGTGTGGACACCATCCCTGCCGCATGCCACAACTTTTGTTTTGGGGTTGGTGGGGGTGGGGGGGGGGGGGGGAATAAGCAGTTGGCCTAACGAGGTAAGAGGTCGGGTCTGCGCTGACGTGTCGACTGACAGGCGGGACATAATTGTAAGAAAAACTGTCAAAATCACTCAACCGTTATTTTGGGCTACGTGAGACAATTAGGCATAGAACGAGTGGTTTTGCGGACAAATTAACAAAAGTTGTGGCACAAAGAAAAAGTAAATTTCAGAAAATCACACTTCTTGTGGCTAGAGTTTCACAAAACTAAGGTTGTTGTTAATAGTCTGAAGGAACCAGAACTATTGGGGTAGTTTTTCTCACAAAACCCAAATCTCAGGGATTAAGACGTTTATGTATTTTTCACAGATTGGACCCGCCTATCATATGCCAGGTAGGCTGTGTCAGGTTGGGATTTGGGGGGAGAGGCGAATCGAGGCTAAGCTAACCCTTAATGGGTCGGGTTGGAAGGTGACGTGGCGATGAAAATGAGTCAGGTAAGCCAAGTGTCAAAATACCATCAAACGTCTTAATCCTCCAATTTGGGTTTTGTGAGAAAGATTACCCGAATAGTTGTGGTTCCTTGAGACTATTAGCAACAATCGTGGTTTTGTGAAACTCTAGCCGCAAGAAGCGTGGTTTTGTGAAATTTACTTAATAATAATAATAATAATTAAAGTTGCCTTAAAAGACTCAAAGATGAAAATCCATGTCATACCCTTCCCGAGCATGCAGCTGCTATTCCACAGCTTTGATCATACTGTCAAATCACCCAAATACTACAAGGAGTGTAACACGTACGCCAATGTGTTGTTATGGATCGTACGTTTTTCTCGCGCAATTCACACACGGCACAAGGACGTTCAAATGATTCTTCGACCATTATTCAACACCAATGCAACATTCACTTAAGATGGCCCACAAGGTTCTTGTTGCGCTCTCTCTCTCTCTCCAATCCTTTCTCGATGTGTTGAATATATGGCTCGATAGTTTCTTCCGGACAGCATGCAAGTTTAGTCTTCACCAACAGATTGGGAGTACTTTACAGAGTATTAGCAATGAGCGTGCATGCATGCTTGTGTCATATTATATCGAGTATGGAGACATCGATCTCACGTGGAGACCTTACTATTCAAGCTACACATTTAGAAGATGTAGTTAGGTTTGGACAGAGCACACCAAGATTGTGCTAAATTAGGTGAAACATATTGGTAAATATGATCTTTTTTTTTTCTTTCGAGTTGTGGTAAATATGATCGGTCGTGCCGAAATCTAAGGCGCACATATCACAGCAGCTAGCGCAAGCAGCCGTTCAGGTTCAGCGACAGTCCTGACAACTTAACATATTCAAGGCAGTTTGACGTTTCCCAACACCCGACGGCGCACGTCGCAAAGTACGACAAACATGGGAAGGACTTCATGTGCCGCATGTAGCGTACGTAGGAGTATATGAAACAAGCCTCTACAATCATCTGCCGCACGTGTCGCCTAGTCTAGATTATCCTGCCGCGAGACGGCGTGGAAAGCCGAGGAAAATCAGGCCAGGGTGGAGAGACTATATATATAGAGAGAGAGAGCAGTCAACATCTTATCGAGACATGAACAATTTGCAAACAAAAAAAAATCAAGGGCTAATGAACCCCATTTTAGCTAGTGATCTCTTGTATCAGACTTCAGTATACACACGCATAGACCATTGCTAGTAATGAAAAGGGGGCTTCCCCGGTTTGAAAAAAATATGTCATTTTGCACATAGACCACGTGTAGCTTTGCTTCTGCTTAGAACAAAGAAGACATCGTGATTTTCATGTGTGAACGACAACAAAAACACAACTTGTTATCTAGCTAGCTACAAAGAAGAAGAATTTGACTATTTTACATCGTTTCTTTCCTCAACTTTCGTCCTCGTTGATGTTTCCTTATGGCGTTCTTTTTCCAAGTGTTACAGATTTGTCAAGGCATATTGATATAGGTCATGTTGTACGACCTTTCCTCCCTTACTTTGTTGCATACATATAGAGTAGAATCACTCTTTAATTCTCTATCTGGTGATGCAATGATCGATTAGAAGTGGATCTAAATATATCTGATTGAGATCTCTATCTGATTCAATTAATAATAATGCATATAATATTCAAATTATTAGTCAAGACATGCTTTTTTTTTGTGGGAAAGTCAAGACATACTAGGCGCGACTAGTATTACAAGTCGGTCTTTCATGTCGATCAAGCATATTATGCATTAAAGTTTTACTACATTCCAGTGTGCTCACCTATTGTGCTTGATCTCGCTAGCTCTCGATCTGAAGAAGGTTAGTGAAGGGCTCTCCATATATTTCTCGTCTAGCTGGACAAAGTGCACAGGATCGATATGGTCTAACATGATTAGGTACAGGATAGCTGCGGGGAGAAAAAAAGGTTTGTGGACTTGATCGCTCCAAGACCAAGCTGCTTCTGTGCCTTACTAGTCCAAGGAGGACTGCGTAGGGTTGCTTGTCTTATATAAACCCCAGACTCCCAAGTCATGCATGGCTTCGGCCCATCTCAAAATACTGATAGGATCGAGATCACACGCAAAATAATGGTCAAATAAGAAGGATCAGATCATGTATTAATTAACACGTGCAATTAATTATTATTATGGTTTTGTTATTGGGAAGTTGTCTGATTTTCAGTTACAGATCAGTAGACGTGCTGGGCCATCAGATCTTAATCCAACAACAAGTGAGAGAAGAGAATATGAAGATGGTACACAGATATATATTAATTCAACGGCTTTAATTTGATGCGTCAACTGAGATTTAAACCTTTTGCTTTAGAATGAGACGATTTGGATACAGTGACACCCTCATATTAATGTGCTCGTAAGAGAGCCTGACGCGATATGCAACGATATGGCGATAGGTATGTAGCTAGGTACACGAACGTTACGTTGGAGCTCCTTCGTAGTGCCATGCCATGCATATTGGAGCGCCCGCCTGAAGGAAGCTTGCCAGGGACAGAACAACTAATAACCAGAAGCTCGCCATCGTAGCTAGCTCGCCCGTGCATTTTTCTTCTACGGGTGTCTGAAATTAGTTCCCTCGATCCTTTTCTGAAAAAACAAGTGTTGGAAGCAGTGGCGACTCACACTCACGCGGCGTTTGGGTCCCCCCGTCCCCCGGCCCGGAATTGAAGTCCGGTCTCCGTCCAAGTATGGCAGTACCAGCAGCGCAGCTTCTTCCGTCCATTCTTCTGGCCCAAAAAGCCTCCCAATTAAGAACACGACGTGCTAGATGGCGAACCTGACGAGCGATCGATCAACGACGACCTCCTCGGACCTACCTTGCTAGCTACGGCACGGGCACGGCGGGGCATGCACAATAGATACAACAGTAGCGACAGCGTACGTAACACCGCCGGGGCCCGCCCCCGCGACTCGCAGGGCCGGAGCCGGAAGAAGGAAGGTCGCCCGCGTCGACGTCCCGGCCGAGTCGCACCACGCATACGCTTCCCGGACGCTGACACCTATAGATCGACATGTCTCAGAGAAGTCTTGAAGACCTTTCGTTGATTAATCTCCCCCCATGACTTTCTTGCATGTGTGTGGGGCCTTGTGTTCTCGTTTGCACTATACGTGTATAACTAATTAATTTCTCCATAAACACACAAAATAAGAAACTTCGTGAGGTCACTGAAGCACGCGTACGGTTCGCGTTTGCGGGTGGTCAGTCAGTTGATCCGTGGTCGATCGATGAAGACGACGTGAGCATTTGGAAATATTCTAGATTTAGACTCCGATAGATAGAGGCAACGTACTAGCTAGCAGGTTATTAGTACTAGTTTGGTGAGTTAGTCACGGAAGCAACGCCAACCAAATGCGACGTCGTCTCGTCAGATCTTTACACAAGCAGACAGTTTACTAGAATGCGTTATGCCTAGTCAACAGAGGCAAAAGCAACAGGTGCATGCAACTCTCTTTTTTTTATGAGAGGAATGCAACTCTTTCATGGACTGCTCACCGAACAAATAGGCTATTTTTATCTCTTGGATCTTGGAGTGGTCATTGAGCTGGGCCAGACTGTATTGTTATAGCCCATGAGTGACCTGCTAGGCTGCTATGGATCGTATGGGTCATGCTGTGTTTTTAGAGCCCAGGAGAGCTGAGCTGTAGCTGGGTCTCCATATATACGGCCTTTGGATTCCCCTAAAAAAAAATATATATACGGCTTTTGACCGGTACTGTGCCATCCTGCAAAGGGCCGAGGTGGGACATGTGGCCGAGGGACTAAAGAACAACGTACTGTTCTGAAAAAGGCCGCAAAGGCATACGTTAGCGCTACTGTCAAATTCAACATTCTCCGGAAAAAAAAAATGGAAATACAGAGCGAACGTCGCTCCTAGCTTTCCGGCACGACGGAAAAAATTGCCATCCGCATAAAACTAAAGTTGTCATCTAAAAAAAACTAAAGTTGTCATCCCGTGGAACTAAACATTCGCTCTCTAACTTTTTGGCGCGACGGAGTTGAGTTGTCACCCACAAAAAACTAAAGTTGCCACCACTAAAGACACGTGGCGCGATCACAGCCATAGTTTTTCCTTTCGCTTCAAGAGACTAAAGAGCGAACGTTCACTCATTATAATTTCAAAAGAAACCCAGTGTAATTCAACATTTTTCTATTTTTAATCCAATAAATGTGTTTACGTAAAGGATATGTCGTTCTGTAAAGTTATCTCTTTGTTGGGTCCTAATTTTTGGAAAACCTAGTGTTCATTTTATATAGTTCAATGAATATGCTCATTGTATTAGACTTTTGGAGGCCTAATTTTTAAACTCAAGGGATTTAAATTAGATTCTGGCTTCCCTAATTTTAGAATGTGTGGGGAAGGATGTATCATCGCTGTCAATAATATCAATATATACTCCATCGGAAAGTGTTTAGATTAAATTCAGCCAAAATCCATGTTTTGTTTTTAGTGAGAAAAGGCCAATTTTTTTTATTGAAACTGACGTCTATCAAAATCTAAGGTCTGCTTCGGTGAGGGAGTTCCTAGTGTAGAGAAAGGTCCGATGTTCTAACCACCCCCGCTATATGGAAGAGTGTTGGAAATCGTCGACGTTGACTCACTCTTTTTACGGCCCAAGCGACCAATCGATCCTTCACTCTCGCTACGTAAATAGTCTAGACCGACACGAAAATGTTGATTTTCTATGTCGGGTTCTCGTGCCCGACATGAAAATAAATAATTTCGTGTCGGTAGTACTATGCCCGTCACAATATTATTTTTGTGACGGCACTTCTGGTGCCCGACATGAATATAAATAATTTCATGTCGATAGTACTATGTCCGTGACAATTATTATTTTGTGACTGCACTTTTGATGCCCGACACGAAAATAAATCACCGTAACTAAACTCTGTGATCCCGGTAGAGCTAGGAGTGCAATCGAACCTATTTAAGAAACATCGATGTGTTAACTTTTTTGAGTGTATGTGGACCCTCGCTCATAGGGCTGGCTTAGAAACCACACACTAGCAATTCCGCCCTCAGCCATTGCCCGCTCCTAAATGTTTACGGGCAATGGCCGAGGGCGGAATTGCTAGTGTGTTACGCAATGAAACAATAATAGAAGCAAAATTTTCCACACAACAACAAACTTTATTTTGTACCTGCAAAAAAACACTTTATTTTGCTTCTATTAAGGTTTCTCTAGTACAACAACAGATTTTATTACGGTTGTATTCAGATTTCACAAAAGCAAAATTTCTTATTTTCTTCATCGAGGTTCCGTTATTGTTTCATTAAGATTTCACGGAAGGCAAATTTCATCAGTGTTTTATTATTAGGTTTTGTTCCAATTTCAGCAAGCTTTCACAAATTTTTTCCAAAAAGTCTCATATTTTGGTTTGGTACAATTCCAGCACTAGTTCTAAAAGAGCGAGACGTGGGGCAATCCTAAGGGCTTGTTTGGTACTAGAGTTTTTGGAGTGTCTTTTAGTGTATTATCCACTCCAAATTGAAAAACACTAGAAATCCTAAATGGTTGTTTGGTACGAAGAATTATCTCTAGTTTTCCCCTACAAAACACTCCTTTTTTGTACCAAATTAAACACTTCTCATACTAATGTCTTTAGAAAAGCACTAGTGTTTTGGGTTTTTAAGAGTTTTGGGTGAGCACGCAAACCTCTCAAATACCAAAACACTTGTGACTAAAAAATACACTAGCATCAAACAAGCCCTAAGGAGGAACTCCTGCGCGAGGAGCTAAGACCCCATCCCAGAGTTTTTTTTCCTTGCTAGAGATGTACGTAGAGACAGAAATCTGTAGCTAAGAATTTCTATTGGTAACCAGAGCTAGTGAGCACGCAACACATCATTTTTCTTCCAACAAATACTTTGTACAAATCGTAGATGCACAACACTTTCCATACACACACACACACCAAGAAAAACACATACATACCGAACTCTCGGAGCTCGAATATGGACGAAATCACAGCAGACATCTGACTAAGAAAACAACAGAGTAACGACCCACAGCTACGTACTCCAAACAAACCAATTTTTAGCCACAACACAAGCAACGACCATCCGTCCGGTTGCACGTCCGCATACATACATGCATGCATGCAGGACGTACGACGCTGGCTACTAATTATCCGTCTTGCCCGTTATCGAGCATTTGGCGGTGCACCCTGTCAATGAACTCGGAGGCCTTCCGGTCGATGTCGCGCTCGGCGTACCAGTGGCGGCCATAATCGTCGTCGTCGCTCGGTCGCACCTTCGTCCCGTGGTACCTCTGCTGCTGCTGTTGCCCCGCCATCGCCTCCTCCTCTTGCTGCTGCTGCCTCTTATTCTTACATACAAACAGGGACGCGAGCAGTGACCTCTTCCCTGATCTCCCCATATCACAGAGTCTCTCTGCTAGCAAGAGATATATATCTCTCTCCCTTAGGCCTTAACACTCCGTTGCAATGTGTGCGAGGTAATTTACTTGGTTGGCTGCACGGGAACATGGCGTTGGTGATGCGGTATTTATACTAGACCGACCGGCCTGGCCCCGCCCCTGCACGCATGCGCGCCCGCAAGTCTGTCTATGGTTAGGCAGCAGCTTTGTATGATTTGTTGCAGCCGAGATTCGTAGCTAGCCTGTTGCTTTTTTGACTGGCCACTCGTTGATCGGGCCGTGTAATCCAGGGACATTTGTTTAGTCTGTCCCCGGTAATTACTGCCGATTACTAAGTACCGAGTGCAGATGGACACTGAAGCAAGCAACAGAAAGTGCGTGACCAAAAGTATAACCGAGGATCGGGGTTTTGTAGTGCATGCTTTAATTACATGGACTGTAGTACTGCGGTCAATAAGGTATGTATATATCTCATTATCTTTGGTGGAGCGAATGAATTCACACGTGCATTTGTTTTGTCCCGCACGTAAACGTACGTGGCGAGCACAGAGGTATGCAGTTCGTGTGAAGAAAAAGCGCATGCATGCAAAGGCCGAGTTGAGTAGTAGGGCAGCCATAAGCTGCCTGCTGGCGTTGAATTGTTCAGAGGGCCGGTCAGCTTTCTGAATTTGTTAAATGTACAGCAAGTACATACTGCTGCTGTTGGCTGGAGTTGAATTGTTCAAGCTAGCAGAGAGTGTGGTAATGGCTAAACGAGTATGCAGATCATGTTTTTATAGCTTAAATGAGACGCTACAAGGACAAGAAGATTCACGGACAAATTTGCAACATTTTGTCCATGCTTGAAATCGACAGTCAACGAAGGCATCCAACAAGTCCAAAAAAAAAAAGATTCCTGGGGTTGTTGATGGGCCATCGAGACGATCTCTGGTTGGCTGCAGGCAGCGCATGCATGCATGCATGCACGACTGACTGTCTCGCCCGAAATTTCCGAAAGGTGCGCCCACCGCATTCAGAATCCTCTGGCTATTCGAACTAATAGCTTATCATCGGTGATGAAGCCGTCTAATTGTGCTGAGTTCCTCTGTGATTATCTCACAACTAATAGCTTATCACAGACTAACGTATTAAAGGAACAGAGGGAACATAAAACATCATATCCTCTGATTCGGGGAAAAAGGATAAAAAAAAAACATCGTACCGTTATCTCTTATTACTAGCTTATCGCAGATTCACTGAGCAATTTTCGTTGCCAAGTATCGTTTTGGGCGTGTGCACGTTCACGAAACAGGAAGAAAGGAGATCACTTCGTCAAGTCAGTTTAAGAGAATAAATGCCCTGAGATTTTTTTAACCACGCATGCACGTATCTTCTTTGAGATGATGATTACCCTACTTACTTAGATTATTATGATTAGCGTACATGCTTTTGTTAATTGATGGTTCTTTTCATCTTGAGCTAGCTTGCTCAGAGAAGGTGTTAGGCATGTCCAACAACAAAGCATTTTTTTTTCTAGAATACATCCAAGCGGATGTATCATATATTGAAGAAGAAAACTGCATAGCAGTTACAACGCCTCAAGGACGTGAATAACAAAGTCAACTACTCACACCTACTCCACAATTTACCCACCGAACTACTCCGGTCCGGACCCTTAAACAAGCCAGCACTCCACCAAAGTCTACCCTCATTATCTATGAACCTAAGAACCATCGAAACATCTGGTCTCGCCCCATCAAAGACCACCGCATTCCTGTGCTTCCAAAGGGACCACCAAATTAAGATAATAGCCGTCGCGAGATCCCTTTCTTCCGTGTGCTTCCAAAGGGATCACCAAATTAAGATAATAGCCATCGCGAGATCCCTTTCTTCCGACTTCGGGACCGACAAACCAGACCACCAAACCGCCGGCACACTACTCGCCGTAGGCATCCAATCAGGCCGCCTCCAAGTGCAGATCATTGCCGCCCAAACCCTTCTTGACAGAACACAACCAAGCGGAAGGTGAGCAATGGTCTCAGGTTCCTGATCACAGAAAGGGCAAACAGGGGGATGTGGCAGACCATGCCTAGCCAGCCTGACGGCGGTCCAGCAATGGTTTTGCAGAGCAAGCCACACGAAGAAGCGGCAACGTAGGGGCGCGCGCGACTTCCACAACTCCACAGCGCAAGGCATCGCCACTCTACCACCGAAAAAAGCAGCATACGCTGAGGCCGCCGAGTATGTGCCCGAGGAGGTCCAGTTCCAACGGAACACATCCTCCCGGTCGGCAAGAACCACCTGATGAACACAGGTCGCGATATCAAGGAGTTCCATGATCGTCTGCTCGGGAAGATCGGGATTGATACAACGAATCCAACGATGATCCCTAAGAGCCTCAGCCACCGAAAGCCGGGTCGCGGCCGTAGAAAGGTTACAAAAAAGAAGAGGGGCACGGTCCGCCAAGCAACCTCCAGCTAACCACGGATCGGACCAAAAGGAGACGGTCTTACCATCACCTATGTGAACTGACATGGCCGCCTCCACAAACTCCCGAGCCACAGATGGGATTTGC
Source organism: Brachypodium distachyon (assembly GCF_000005505.3). Taxonomy (NCBI): domain Eukaryota; kingdom Viridiplantae; phylum Streptophyta; class Magnoliopsida; order Poales; family Poaceae; genus Brachypodium; species Brachypodium distachyon. Next base: position 9,397,419 of record NC_016132.3, on the reverse strand, counting down.
AGCCGAAATTCCCCCCACGTCTAGGTTCCACCTTCCTAAGCCAACACCATCTAGCCCGAAGGGCCACATTCAGCAACCTGAGATTGGGAAGTCCAAGACCACCAAACTCTTTTGGTGAGCAAACCTTGTCCCAAGCAACAAGGCAGTGCCCAGCCCGAGCCTCTTTCCGACCACGCCAAAGAAAGCCTCGAGAGATCTTATCCAAGCCATCTAGAATCTTCATTGGCAAGTCCAGAGACATCATGGCGTAGATGGGCATTGCCAACAGAGTGGATTGCACCAGAGTAAGCCGTCCACTCGTAGAAAGCATAGAAGCCGACCACGATTGGAGCTTATTAGCCACCTTATCCACCAAAAACTGCAGTTGAGATGCTGACGGCTTACGGACCCCGAAAGGCAGGCCCAAATAAGTGCAAGGGAAGGGCCGAACCGCACAGCCAAGCTCTCTCGCGCATCCACCACCACCAGGTCCGAGCAACGAATTGGGTGTGCCGAGGTCTTCGAAAGGTTGACCAAAATCCCCGACGCCACACCAAAGTCGTGCAGAATAGCTGACCCCACCCGAAGGTCACGAACCGCCGGCCGGAGGAAGACAACAACATCATCCGCAAAAAAAGAAGTCCGATGTGCCAGACACCCCTAGATGCCAATCTCGTAAGGAGGCCACACTCCTCCGCCTTTGCAAAAATCGAGTTGAGGACGTCCATAGCCAATATGAACAAAATAGGCAAAAGAGGATCGCCTTGCCGGAGACCGCGCCGGTGAGCAATGGAATGACCGGGCACCCCATTCAGCAAGACACGCGTGGTAGACGTGCCTAGAAGCGCACCCACCCGACCAATCCACTTTCTGCCAAAGCCAAGCCGACGAAGCACATCAAATAAGAAGGACCAATGGTGGGAATCGAAGGCCTTCAAAATGTCAAGCTTCACCAAGACTGCCGGGGTGCGCAAACCATGAAGTTGCCGAGCAGTTCCCTGAACCAGGAGGAAGTTGTCGCGGAGACACCTCCCCTTGATGAAGGCCCCTTGGTGCAAACCCACCAGCCGAGGAAGTTCAGGCGCCAGGCAATTCGCCATAGCCTTGGCCAACATCTTACCAATCCCATGAATAAGACTGATCGGGCGGAAGTCCCTCATATCCACGGCGCCCGACAACTTGGGCAGGAGGCAGATGAACGCCTGATTAACCGCGTCAAGCCCACAAGAATCCAAATCTGACAATGATCGAAAGCAGTCCACAATGTCGTCCTTGATGATACTCCAACAGAAGGTGAAAAATGAAAATCTCCCGGTGAAGCCATCCGGACCAGGGCTCTTATCCGGGGGAAGTTCCTTAACCACCTACCAGATTTCCTCCTCCGGAAAGGCCTCTTCTAGGCCCAACAACTGAAACGGACTCGGGTGCAGGTTACAAGGACGGAAAACAACTCTATCGTGCGTTATGTGAGATAAAATCAGAATTGGTCTCAAGCAATGAAAACTATCTTTGTCCTCTTCTATGTTTGCTGATGGAGGATGATTGGAACAATCTGTTCTCATCTCTTAGTGTTCTTTAATGCTACTTGATGATTAGAGTAAATTTGTAGTATTGTTCCTTTGAATGATTTGTGAATACTTTAGACACATTGTGGAGGAGAGAGGTTCTCTTCTCTCTGCCATTGATGTATAGGTTTGCATTTGTTTCATCTTTTGCATTATGTTACAACTGCATTTTTCAAGGTCATTCTCCCTCCCTGACCTTGCTAGCCTTTCTAGTACAATATGATATGTTTGCTTGTGCTCACATCCCAACTAAAATTTGGATGAAAGAGAAAGAATATGAAAAAAAAATCCTGAAAAAGAAAAGAAAAGGAGTTATGCAGAAAAAGAAAAGTATACGTGTGTTCTATCCAATATGACCCACTTCTTCCATGGGAAAAGGCGACTAGTATGGTTATTTGGCTCAAAGCTTTGGTACTGGTTGGGAAGGAGTGGTGCCCTGTTTCTTGCTGAATCTATAACAATAAGAAAACACCACTCACTATCTTGTTTTGAGTCACTTCTTTCCATTATGCAACCATCCTCTATCGCTCCATGTAGTGGTATTCAAACTTCAAAAGTCAATCATCTTTTTATGAACTTACATAGTCCCTGTTTTTGTGGGCTTGGCAGTTTTCCCTCTATTTTTGTTCCGTGATTTCAGTTATTTAAACCGCAGAGTAAAAATCCTAGAAGATTATGACAAAAGGTTCTTGAAGGGACGAACCACCACACAGAGGAGCAGAGACAGAGGCCCAACAGAGGGTAACTCATCTCCCTTGAGGGGAGAGGTTCAAGGAAGTAGAAGAGGGGAGTGAGGGGGGGGGGGGTGCTTTCGGTGGCTCCTCAACATCGCCTGGGCATTGTGTCTTCCTCTCCATGGGCAAAGGAATTGTCTTACTCACCAATCACCATCTCCAAGTGTATCCCTCTGTCCAGCGTTGTTCCTCTGTCGTCCATCGGCAAATTGATGTTAGGTCTATGAATTATTCCCCATTATCTATTTTATCACTATGTTTGTTTGAGTAGCGATCAGTTCTATGGCACTCGGTAAATAGTACGTTGGTGGTTGCAATTCTAGTTTGTTAATTCCCATGTTGTTCTTTTGTGCAAGTGTATCGGTGCATGGATGCATCCGGTGATCACCTAGTGCAACACTATCTATGTCATGATGAACCGAGGAGGGGACGCAGAGTGACATGAATCCAATCCCCAAATCTTGGATTCTTGGCTTAGGGGAATTATGGGACCTTAAAACTTATTGATGTGGTTAGGCTTTGCCTTAATTATTATGGGCTTTCGTGGATGTGGGGTTTAAGATTTAATTGCAAGTGGTACATTGTCATGGATATGCTTGTGCATAGCTAGTTATGGCTCCACTCTCGGAAGCAACATAAGGTTTCACTTTGTAGTCGACCGTTTCTTTACAACTAGCCAATTGCCATGGACTATTGCTCTATTTGGTGTCACCTTAGCTTGCATATTTGTCTTGCATATCTGTCTTGCATATTAGTGCATACAAACCTGACCTTATCAGTTGCATATTTATTTCTTGCATCTTGCATGTTGCATTGCTCGGAACTACTCTAAATTGCTCTGGACCGCTCTAGTTACATGAACATCAATCATCTACCTCTTTCTCTGCTACAGTGCATATATAGCTATTTATTGTACACATCTAGCTTAAGAGGACATTTCGATTTACCTAACGATTTGATACTCTCACTTCCATATTTTGAATTATGCTACAACTATCCCCGGGACTTGGGGGCTAGGTTGTCACCATCTCAACAGTATCTCAATTTGTATCTACATAATTAGGAAAAACCTGATATGTAGTCTAGAGTTTCCATGCAACATTCTTTTGTCTGGAGAAGGGGGTGTAGGAGAGGAGTTGATGTGATCTGTCTTGGACAAGTAATGACTAATTCTTTTATTTCCTTTTGCCCGGGCTGACTTGTGGGAGGCGTGATGGGCCGCGATGGCATTCCGTGGGGCGGAATGAGCCACTGAGAGCACTTTCTGCTAATAGGAGGGGTGCTGGGAAGGAGCTATGTCAGGTTGTTGTTGCTAACAGGACCGGGGGTACCATCGTCTGGTACTAGTTAGCACTACCGTGAGACGGTCGTCGTGTACTTTCCTCATTTAATCTATATAGAAGATAGTAATTATATATTGCCTTCCGAACTTAACAAGTTACGAGCAAAAGTACCAGTCCAGATACACCATGTCAAGCAACGCAAGTTTCTGGATATGTATTGCACGAAATAATGTACAAGTCGATCAATTGGTCTAATTTTGTAACTTAATAATTCCGCCCATCCCTCCATTATAAGATAATTGTATTAATTGATTATTGTTTTTCTTAACTTTGCTACAAATAAATGAATGGCTTATCAGGCGATGGATAATCATAAAATCATAAAGGAATAAATGGTCACAATTAAGACCGAATTTAAGATTTGCTAGCTATACGGTCATGTAATTCAATAACATTAATTCATGAATATCTCTGCCACATCGTGTTGCAATCCTCATCCATGCGGACCAATGCTATAAATTCAAACACTCCTTCGTAGCTTTCTTCTCACCACAGTGACCTTTTCCTTGGCTGCTGGTTGACCTGAAGCTAGCTAGCCTCTCTTGCGTACTTGATTGGCACTATCCAGTGAGTTGAGGCAATGGGTCGCAAGAAGGTGAGCCTCCAGCGGATCCCCAATGACGCGGCCCGGCGCGCCACCTTCAGAAACCGCCACGATGTCCTAGTGAAGAAGGCGAGTGAGCTATCCACTCTCTGCAACATCAAGGCTTGTGTGATTGTGTATGGCGAGGGAGAGGCGCAGCCCGAGGTGTGGTCATTTGTCGATGAGGTGGTACCCATTCTGCATCGATATAAGGCCATGCCTGAGATTGGACAGTGCAAGAAAACTGTGACCCAGGAGGACTTCCTCCGCCAGCGCATCGACAAGCTCAAAAGGCAGGTCCACAAGGCGGTCCAAGAGAACCGTGAACTTGACACGGCATGCCTAGTGCACAAGGCCATGCTTGGCCACCTCCCGAGACTCGAGGGCCTCACCGTCGAGGAGGCCGCCAATGTTGGTTGGATGGTGCAAATGAAAATCAAAAGCCTTGGGGACCGTATTGCGAATCTCCAAGCGCATGCGTGGCTCCAGCTCTATGCTCAGCCAGCTCCCTCTGTGATGTATGCGCAACAGGCCATCAGGAGACTTGGCTCAACAAGGTGAGGCCCCCTCAGGTCCACAGTGGATTTACTGGTGGCAACAATGCTACCTCCAGCATGGCCCACAACAACATGGCTAGCACCAATGCCAGTGGAGGGTTCTCACGGCAGTGTCATGCTGGTACTGGCAATTCTAGTTCGTCTTTCCATCACATGTAAGGAGATGATCTCCCTATTGCATGAATGCCTAGCCAGCTATGTGCACCTCCTATCGATCGCTTACCGATCCATCTCTTATGAGTTTCATTTACTTTGTCGTTGTATGGGCCGCATGGATCCAATCTATTCTTAGATCTAGTCATGAAGTGTCGTGTAACAATGTCATGTGTCGTTTGTTATCCATATACAGAACCATTTTAGTTTGATCTTCCATGTTGTTGTGATGTTTGTTCTGGTTGTAATTTATATCCCTTGTCCTAATCCACAACTTTTCAAGGAATTTGAGGGACTTTTCTTGATTTTCAGATATTTTCCTAGTTTTTCTGAGATTCTAGGAGATTTTCGCAAATTTTAGGGACGTTTTATGATTCTCATCCGAAAAGACCCATAGTTTTTTTTAATAAAAGGACGTCGGTAGAATTGGGCTTGTCCCAAAATACCTTGGATAGAAGACCTTGGGCCTCAGTATGAAGAGTTGCGCTGACAGCTGGACCAGAGGCGACTGCTAGAAATTTCTCGTCGGATGGCTTTGTATTCAAGAGGAAAAGAGACAGAATGTGAGGATGGACCAAGGAGTTCAGCGTGATTCCACGCTGGTCCCGACAAGTAGGTTCCCCTACAGATTTTTGGTTTTTTTGTTATCATTGGTGTTGGACTTGTGATATATTAGGTCAAAATTCTTTGGGTTCGTGTTTTTTTCTGTTACCATAGCCCCTACGTAAGTGTTTATGTGTAATTTACTTTAATATTTTTTTTATAGTATACTCATTTCATATTGTAGATCTTAGTAGATTTCTCTATACACTTGGTCAAAGTTGAATTATTATTTTTACTTAGGAACCCCAGCACGTAATAATAAACACTACGGAGTACAGTAGTTTAGTGCAGGAATCAACGCACCCCGTTTTAGGTAGCAAGTTGTGAAGGCAAACATGTGACCCATGCTCCCAACACGGGGAAAAAAGGTATAACAATGACGTCATCTATCCATACATGCTTGAACACTTAACGGTTCGAAGTACCATGAACAGACCAAAAGAATCAATCCTCCATTGCCGTAAGTTAAAACACTGTGCAGGCGCACTTGCCAACAGTGTCCCAGGCTGCAACTTGCGCCGCGTCGTGATGGGAGGAGGAATCCCGGGTCCGGGCATCACTGGGGTTCCGAGTCTAGCAGGAACAACCCAACTAATTGACCGCATATATAACTCAGCTGGTAGGGGTCCCGGCCGGCGGCTAGCGAGCTTGCATGGCAGGATCGACCTTGGGGCTAGGGCGCCATTGGCGAGGACATGATTGTCAGTAGGGGCTGTTCCGGCCCGAATCTTTCTCTTCTTTCTTTTAAATTCCACGGTCGACATGACACGTGATGGAAAGAGTTCCTGTTGGGTAAGAGATAACATAAAGAGATCGGATTAATCAAAGGCAATGCTTGATTTGTTTTATGGAAAAGGAGTCTGTTCTCCGAAGTACAGGAGAAAGTGTTTGTCACCCATTGACACAAGTAGGATTTGCTCTGAACCTCAGCATGGGATCCGAGCTCTCGTACATGATCTACTGATGGGAAATTAATTGCGTTAGTAGCTGATTGTAGCTGCAGCTGAATCCCTCAGACCAAACTTTAGCCATGCCAAAAAGATGTAAGGTGGGAATTCTGCCAGACGATATATAGCTAAGGGCAAAAATCCACAGTATATATTCCCTCCGGCCTAAAATAAGTGACGTGGATTTGTCTAAAAATCTATATAATTCTTACACAAATCCAAGTCACTTATTTTGAGACGGAGGGGTATTATCTTTCGAGTGAACTTCATATTTTATTTCTTGTTTGTAAATTTCTGATGATTTTTGCTTGTTTAAAATTTTGTGTCACATATATGACCAGACCTACCGTTGCCCTCCCGGAAAAAAGACCTTGCCTATGTGAGAGGGAGAGATAAAAAGAAAATAAAACACCCACCAGTTTGGAATTTAAAGGCGAGCATTTAGCAAGAGCATTTAGCACAGCACAGTGGCTAGCTGCTGCGAGGGGCGGCGGAGGCGACGAAATTCCCGGGGCAGCAGTACGTGGTCCATGCATTGCACGGCACGATCCAACCCAATCATGCGCGCCACTGCTTGCTGCTGCACATCCTTCCTTCTCTCTCGCGCGATGGAGCACGTGCAGCTAGCCACTGTGCTGTGCTTAACATGGCTGCGCACCCCGCTTGTCCCCCGGATCTTGCCTCCCCTTTCCCCTCTCTCTCTCCCCTCCAATCACCCCACGTCTCATCATGCTAACTATCGTGTGCATCTTCCTTTCTCCTCTTCTTCTTCTTCCCCATTGCCATTGTATTAACCAGTACCCACCATATATACAGGCCAACGCTATGCCATGTATGATTTTGATCGTCTCTGCTATCCTTTCCTGCTACATATATACTACAGTTCCACCACACCAGCTTCGTATACCCTTCGTACACACACGCATGTGCAAATAATTACTCCTTGCTCTTAATTTTGGATTTGCTGTGAGCAGTGCGTGCTTCTCTCCTTGCTCTTACGCAAGCAGCTTTGTGCGCACGCTGCGTTGCGTTGTATATGGGTGGTTCTTCGTGGGTGCGCACCATGACGTCGCCGTTCCGGAAAGCCTGCACCATCTTCGGCCCACCGCCGCACAAGGAGGGCAAGAAGCAGCCGCAGCAGCAGCAGCCCACCTCAGGTAATTACATCCAATTTGCTCAGGACGCATCTATTGATTGATATCTTAATTTGATTCACTTCTGTTCTGGACGTGCAAAAATCGATCCATCTTCTTAACTGAACTTAATCAGCTGATGATCGAGGATATGCCTTTTGTCTCTTGCAGCGATGATGCATCACATCGTGGAGGCCGAGAGGGCCAAGCTGCACTGTGAGGTGATGGCGTGCGCTTACGAGGACGTGCAAGTCATGTGGTCCATGCTCGACAAGGCGAAGATCCAGGAATTCAATGGCAGCTAGCTACATCGTCACGACCAGTGGATCCGCATATGCTTGCAAGGACTGTGGACGGATGGACGACTTCCGGTTCCAATTTTCCAGTCATGTGAAGCGACCGCGCCGCGCCCATAGAGGGTTCAATCAAGCAGGCTCTAGATCGACTCGCTAGCACACACAGTTTAAAAATGTAATATCAAGATACAAAGGTTGAAAGTATATTACATCGCATTGATCTGGATTTAATAGTACCACATCTTGCATAATCTCATAGATTACCTCAAAAGAAAATAAAGTCTTGTAGCAGAAAGCAGAAAATACAGGAGTCTCATAACAACTCCATAGTCGAAACATGTTGGAATGTAAACTCGCAACCCTAACAATTCGTACCTCACTTTTCACGTGGTTCACCTGCAACATTAAACGTTACAGCCACTAGTAGGTCAATACATTCAATGTATTGGCAAGTTCAATAAAGTGTTATAACAGACCTATCAAGTACATGCAATATTTGGTTGAATGGGGTTCATGCTTTTTGCGTGGAAGCAAAACATAGTTTTTTCTATTATAATTGAAGTTACAATAATGTTACTCTATTGGACATTGGGTAGACACACCGATACTATTATTAAACTATGTACACCAGATAGACATCAACGGTGCTCCTATCCCAAGTTCAAAACATTAAATTTTATTATGAAGTTGGAGTGAATGAGACCTTCTTTACAGCTCCCAAATCTAGCTGCTCAAAATTGTCCATGACAGGGGACACGACTAAGTAATTAGTTTGACACTCTCGAGAGGTTGTACAGTTTACCCACAAGAAATCGACATGTTAATCAGTTGCTATCCTCAGGGTAGAGTAGCAACGACATCGATTACGAGACTTTTCAGAAGTAATTCCCCAAACCACCTGAGGGACCCGCACTCCCACCTACACATTCTACATCATCACAATCCCTCGGATCTGGGTTCAAACAACTTACTCCGTCAAGCAAGAGCCCATATTAGCATGTGGTTCTGCTGGAATTAATTAAATAGAAAACTAGTCCAGTCTCTGGATACCCCGGGTGGCATTCCACATTTGCGACGCAAGCGCTCCAATAGACATGGAGAGACGACTCATAGAAATGGACCTGACGCCGCATAACATCTAAAGATCTCAAAGCAGCCCGCCCAGGATGATTCATTGAAGTTGTTTTAGCCATACTTCGAAAATAGTTTACAACAACAATTTCATGATATAATGATTCCCACCCACGTATGCTAAAATAGCATGGCTAAACATTCAGCTACTCACGGTGGCTATTGGTGGAAAGATAATGGCAATGATAACCTATACTACTAGGACATCATAACTAGCATAGATATAATAAATAATCATATCAATGCATTCGACAACAACTCTAGTGCATAAGAATTTAAAATAAGGAATAATAATGGGATCATGGTCAAAGTGAACTTGCCTGTTTAGTGTCTATGTATCTCTTCTTCTTCGCAACACTCACGTTAATCACACTCCGTATAATCTATCGTGAAGAAAGGTATAACTCCAATAAACACAATGTTCATAGAACACCAAATAAAATATACGAAAGCGAAAACACAATAAACGTATACTATAACAGTATGGGAATTAGAGACGAGAGGCAAAGGTTCGATGTGATGCGATAGGAATCGGCTTTTATAGGTCGAGGAGGGAGATTGGGACGTAAATGCCGATGGCGGCATTAAGGGCAGTATGGACGGTGAAGGCCGTGAATAGGGTGATTAAGGAGGAAATTAGGGAGAGGAGGTCCGTGGTGGTTTAGAGAACCTGGACGGGTCGCGGGGCGAGCGGGCGTGGTCGGAGGCAGAGATTGCGGCGGTAGTGGCGCCGCCTGCGTCCTTCTGTGCGTGGTGCCAGGAGGAAGACGAGAAGGAACGCTCGGTCGACGTTGGGCTGGGCGTTGGGGGGAGATGGTCCAAAGGAAGAAGACACAGGGAAAGATATAAAGAAAAAGGGAGGAAGAAAGGAGATGGGCCTGAAGGACGGGTGTGGCCCAAGAAGAAAGAAAAGAAATAGGAGACAAGAGGGGATGGGCTGCGGTTGGGCTAGGGCAGATGGGCTTCGGCCCAGAGAGTGGCTTTGGGTTTTTCTAGCCCTTTTGAATTCAAACAAAACACGGAGATTCAAATATGGCTTCATAAATACCATATGAACTCCAAATAATTCAAGTAAATCAAAATAAGTGTTGTGGGCTTAGGAAATATAGTTTCCACCCAAAATATTATTTTATAAATACTTCTATACTAAAATAAATTTTGAATAAACTCCAAATAAAATCTTCTAATATTTCTATTGTTCAATAAATTCCCAAATAGATTTATAACACCAAATCACGCACTTTGAAACATAGCAATGTTTCCAACTATATATTCTTGAGAAAGTCACATTATCCCACTCTCAATTATTGATTGTATATTGGAAAAGCATTTGCACGTGAGCATGTCATATTATCCTCTTCTCTGTTATTTGTTCCCTGCGCACAAGGCTCGTCGGGGCGAGGAGTAAAGCGCAAGCAAGCATTTAATGCTCCCACAGAAAGGGATTCCCCGTCTAGTCAGCCCACAATGACTGGCCCGCTATGAATTCTAGGCACGCAGCGCTCTAGCTGCAGGGCTACTCCCCATGCACGCAAGCCAGCGCAGCGAGGGCAAGCTGCTCGAGCTCTTTGCTCGCCACTTGTCATCCATGCACCAAGGCACCTGTGCTATCCCCTTGAGTATAAAAGGAGGACCATTGCCAACGGTCAAAGGGTTCGGTTTTTTTTACTAGTTTTGGCCAGAAATAGCAAGTAGCTCTTAGCAGAAAAGGAGAGAACGCCCAGGAACTCCCCCGTCAACCTGTAAACCCTTGTTCACTGGCTAATAAGAACGCTGAAACAAGACGTATGTAGGGTTTTACACCTCTGGGTGGCCCGAACCTGGGTAAAAACGATTGTGTGCATCCACACGCTTGACATTGGCTTCGCCGGCGATCGTCGGAGCGATCCCTGACGCCCTCTGCCGAACCTAAAAGGGGGTGCCGCTCACCCCCGGTGTCTACGCCCCGGGCTACGACATCTGGCATGCTAGGTAGGGGGCGCGTGTGGATAGCTCGTCGGAGATCGCCGGCGCCGTCGTCTGCAGCTACATCGGCAACGTCGTCTTCACCGACAGGATCAGCCCTCATGCCTCCCAAGCGGGCTGGTGACTCTCGGATTGACCCGCGTGGTGCCCTAGCGGCGCACACGCGGCGTGTCGCAGGGCCAGGAGAACGCTGAGCCCTCTCGGGTGCAGCAGTCGCAGCTCCCACCCCCGCCTCCTTGGCCGTCGACGGACAACCGGCTGAGGGGGCCGGCGGCTCCCAGTGCCGGAGCCAGTCGCGCAAGCGGCCACGACACCGCCCACGCCGGCCAGTGAGTTTACTCGCGGGTCGAAGACGCGCAGCTGCAGCTGCGCCACGAGCACACCGCGTCGCGAGCGACGCCGTTGGGGTCGCATCCTACCCACCCGGGTGCGCCGGGGGACATGGCGTGGGGCAGCCGGTCGGAGAATCGGCTGCCTCCAGCCCATACCCTGGCAGAACCTATCATCGCCGCGCGGGTCATGGTGCGCTACGAGCCGCAGCAGGGTACGCCGGCGCACGAGGCGTGGGGTGCGGAGCTGGACGCGCACCTCGCGCTCGCCGACCAACAGCCGCAAGGCGAGTGCGCCCTGGCCAGTTCGGGTCGGGGGCAGAACCTGGGACGCAGAGACGCGCCACGCGTCTCGGGGCAGGGAGAAAACCCTCCCCCGCAGGGAGGGCCGGGAGCCGAGGATCCCTTGGGGTCCTCGGATTCGTCACCTACCGTCACGCGGGGTGATGCTTGGGGCGTCCTGAATGCCCGCCAGCAGGAAGACCCTCGCCAGCGCCAAGAGAGCAGGCGCCGGCATGAGGTAGAGCTCCCGCTTTCAGAGGAGCAGGAGGATGCTCCCATGGGCGCCGAGGACGGCTGCACCGCGTTCACCCGCGAGCTCCGCCGGGTAACATGGAACCGCAAGTTTCGAGCGTCGGCGCTTGGGACGTACGACGGGATCGTGAACCCGAAGGATTTCCTCCTGACCTACACGTTGGGATGCACACCATCTGTGCCGACGACAAGGTCAGGGCCAACTGGTTCCCGATGGTCCTCAAGGGATCGACGAGAACTTGGTTGCTCAACCTGCCTGCCAGGTCCATAGTCTCATGGGCGGACCTGCGCGAGCAGTTTGTGAGCGCGTTCCAGGGCGGCTACAAGCACCCGGGAACCATGGCGGAGCTGCACACCGTGGTGCAGAAGCTGGGGGAGACGTTGCGGAGTTTTATCAACCGTTTCCCAGTCTCTCCTACTCCATCCCAGAGGCGGAGGCGGCCGCCATCATAAACACCTTCGCCATCAACGTCCGTGACCCCAAGATGTAGGAGAAGCTGAGCATGCATCGGGTCCGGACGACGCAGGATCTCTACGCCTTGGCGTACAAGTGTGCCATGGCCGAGGAAGGGTGCCTGGCGCCCGAACTCGCAGCTAAGGCTGTCACGAGCCCGCTGAGGGCTCGCAGAAGAAGGGTTCTCGGAAGCGCAACGGGAAGCAAGTCCTCGCCGCGGAGTCGGGCTGCCTCGAGGCCTGCGAAAAAGGCCTCGCCCGCTGGCGGGTTTGGCGGCAAGCCGGGCGACGCGCCCCGCTGCCCCATCCATGCCAACGCCACCCACGACGCGCTGGATTGCCGCATCCTGCAGGTTATCAAGAGGGCGTGAGCAGCGCCACAAGGAGCGCCGAGCGGCCGGCGCCTGCTTCAACTGCGGGGATATCGGGCATCTCTTCCGGGATTGCCCGAACGACCCCAGAGCGGGGCCGAAGCCTGCCGGCGGGGACGCGGGCAGAGAAGAAACCCAGGGGGGACGCGGTCAAGCCCGTGCCAGCAGGGAGCAGCCTCCCCGGGGACGAGACAAGTCTCGCGCTGAGGAGCAGCATGAGTACGACTACAGCGAGGGCGACGAGCCCGGCTTCTAGTAGCCCCGCGGCGTCGCCTGCATCCATGGGGGAGCTTACGCTCGATCATCCCATAGCACGGTGAAGCGCCTCACCCGGGAGGTGTGTGCGCTGTTGCCGGACATGGAGGCGCAGCAGCCGCTGAAGTGGTCGCACGTGCCGATCACCTTCAGCACCGACGATCACCCAGCCCAGCAGCTGGGTTCAGGGGTTCTGCCGTTCGTGCTCACCAACCATCAACAACATGACGGTGACCAAGATGCTGGTGGATAATGGAGTGGGGCTGAACCTCCTGTCCGCCAAGTTGGTGGAGAAGCTTTAGCTGCCGTTGGAGCAGTTGAAGCCCACCGACCCGTTCCGGGGAGTGAACCTCGGGATCGTGCGCCCCCTGGGACGCATCACGCTATCAGTTACCTTCGGGTCCCGGGAAGCGTTTCGGACTGAGCACCTCGTGTTCGATGGGGCTCATACCCCATTGCCGTACAACGGGATCCTTGGTCGGCCGGCGCTGATCAAGTTCATGGTGGCAACTCATTGCACCTACGGCGTGATGAAGATGCCGTCCATCAGGTGCGATCTCAACGATGCAACCTGGTGTGTCGGCGAGGTCGTCAGGGCCGCCACCGCAACCGACTCCAGTGACGAAGGCGTTGCCAGAAGTGAAGGCTCGCTGCCGGGCGACGGCCCCGCAGCGAAAAAGGCCCGGGCTACCCCGCAAGAGCTTGCCGGGGGAGGCGCAGGCTCGAGCTCATGCCCCGGCAAGGGCCAGAAGCTCAAGGAGGAGGCCGCCAAGGTGAAGAAGCTGCCCCTCCAAGCCGGCAACGAGGAGCGCACCGTCACCGTCGGTGCGAACCTCAATGCCAAATAGGAAAGCACCCTCATCACTTTCCTCCGGGAGAACGCCGATGTGTTCGCTTGGGAACCGTCGGACCTCCCCGAAGTCCCTAGAGAGGTGATCGAGCATCGACTCGCGGTGCGTCCAGACGCCCGCCCCGTCAATCAGAAGATCCGCCGGCAAGCACAGGAGCGCAAAGATTTCATCAAGCAAGAAGTGGACAAGCTTAAAGCTGCGGGGGCTATCGGGGAAGTACTGTACACCATTGGGCTAGCTAACCCTGTAGTAGTACCCAAGGGGGAGGATAAACTTTGCATGTGTGTAGCTTTTACTCATGCAGTACCTGAAGTCGCCGCCAATCCTCATCGCCCCGAAGCCAGGCGAGCCGCTACTACTCTACCTGGCGGCGACTGACCAAGTGGTCAGCTCGGTGCTAGTTGCCGAGAGAGAAGAAGACCTCCCGGGGGCTGAGCCTGCGGGGCAGGGGGCTGAGCCAGCCCCGGCAACCGCCTCGGACCCAGGAACCGCCGTCGAGCCGACGGTGTCAACACCACGCAAGTGGCTCGTGCAGCACCCTGTGTACTTTGTCAGCACGGTGTTACGCGATGACCGCATGCGGTACCCGCAAGTGCAGAAGCTCTTGTTGGGGATTCTGCTTGCATCATGCAAGCTGCGTCATTACTTCCAGGCGCACCGCGTCACGGTAGTATCAGGGTTTTGCCTTGAGCGGGCCCTCACCAATCGTGAAGCCATCGGAAGGGTGGCTGAGTGGAGGATGGAGTTGACAGAGTTCGATCTACACTTCACCAAGACCAAGAGTATCAAGAGTGCTGCTCTGGCTGATTTTGTTGCAGAATGGACCTCGACGGGCATAGAAGAAGAAGAGCCAGAGACCAGCCTTCCTGGCAAGCTGGACGAGGGCCACTGGATCATGTACTTCGACGTGCGTTCAGCCTGCAGGGAGCTGGTGCCGGAGTCGTCATCGAGTCACCCACAGGAGACCAGCTAAAGTTCGCCATCCGGCTTTACTTCCCCAACTCCACCAACAACACGGCTGAGTACGAAGGGTTGCTCACCGGGTTGTGGGCGGCGACTGCCCTTGATATCAAGCGCCTGGTTCTTCGTGGGGATTTACAACTCGTGATCAACCAAGTTAACAAGGACTACGACTACCTGCAGATGGCAGCGTACGTAGATGAAGTCCGCAAGCTGGAACGCAAGTTCAAGGGTTTGTGATTCAAGCACGTCAAGCACAAGGATAACTTCGCGGCTGACGAACTGTCCAAGTGGGCAGCAGAGCACTGGAAGGTTCCGGCGGGGGTGTTCTGGCACAGGCAGACTGCGCCTTCGGTCGCTCCCAAGCCGGCTGCCGGGGAAGCCCCCCCGGCACCCGAAGGAAACCCCACAACAGCGGAGGTCCATGCCGCTGATGTGGCGGCATGCGTAAGTAGGACCTTGGGTAGCGGACATCGCCCGCTACCTGAAGGGGGAAGCCCTCCCGGAAGATGACATTGCCGCGGAGCGTGTAGCCCGGCAAGCCAAGATGTATGCTCTGGTAGAGGCGGATCTCTACTAGAGGCGTGCAAATGGAGTGAAGCTCCTCTGCGTGCCCCAAGACGAAGGGCGCGTACTTCTGGACGACATACACCGAGGCACATGCTCGCACCATGTGGCCTCTCGAGGGCTTTAGCCGGCAAGGCTTCTACTGGCCTACAGCGCTAGCCGATGCTGAGCCGCTAGTCAAGACATGCGAGGCGTGCCACTTCCACGCGAAGAAGAGTAACCAGCCGGCGCAAGCCTTGCAAGTCATTCCATACTCTTGGCCGTTCGCGGTCTGGGGGCTGGACATCGTCGGCAAGTTGCCGAGAGCGGTTGGCAGCTACGAGTACTTGCTCGTGGCCATCGACAAGTTCTCCAAGTGGGTGGAAGTGGAGCCAGTGCGGAAGGTGACCGCTCAGGCAGCCATCAAATTCTTCAAGGGCATTGTGTGCTGGTTTGGTGTGCCTAACGGCATCATCACCGACAATGGCACACAATTTACGAGCGCCGTGTTCCAAGCCTACTGCGAGGGCATGAGCACCAATATCCACTTCGCTTCGGTTGCTCACCTGAGGAGCAACGGATAGGCGGGGGCTCAAGACGAGAACCTTTGACAAGCTCAAAGGCCGCGGGAAGCACTGGGTCGAAGAACTCTAGCCCGTGATGTGGTCAATCAGAACCACACCTAGCCGGGCAACGGGTGAAACTCCTTTCGCCCTTGTCTACGGGGCAGAAGCGGTGCTGCCCCTCGAGCTCAAGCATGGATCCCCTCGAGTACGCGCGTACGGCAACCATAGCCAACACGAGAAGATGGTTGACGATCTTAACTTCATCGAAGAACTTCGATGCCGGACTGCTGTACGAGCTGCATGCTATCAACAGGGGACTCCATCGTTATCATGACAGGCGGGTCCGTCCCTGGGAGCTCGAGATCGGAGATCTTGTCCTGCGCCGGATACAAGGAACGAAGGCCGGGAACAAGCTGGCTCTGAAATGGGAGGGGCCCTTCCGGGTAGTGCACGTGACCAGGCCGGGGGCTGTCCGGTGCAAAACAGTTGGAACCTTGAGCACTTGCGCAAGTTCTACCCGTGAAGCGGCGGAGCCCGGCTCACAGGTGATTCTCCGGCAGCATGCCTCTCGAACTAGTTTAGCCGGGCAAACCCCGATTGTAATCTGCTAGTTTCTATGAATAAAGATAAGTGGTTTCTCCAGAATTTCAGATTATCTCGTTATTTGCATGTTCTTCCTTCTGTCTCCTGCTCTAAGTGCACAGAAGTCTCTTTCCATTCTTGGCTGTGAGCAGGGGACTATCGGAGCCTCGAAAACAAAAAGCCCGTTGCCGGATCACTCCGGTACGGGGACGTGCCGTTGCTGGGTTCCCCGCAATGTATGTGTCTAGGGATTGAAAGAGTGCTCACACCCAAGTTTGGTATCGACCCTTTTGTGCCCGAGGGCTGGGAGGCAGGGGAGCTACCTGTCCTCTGTCTGTTTCTATCCATGTTGTGTCCTTTTTCGTGCGTTTCAAAAAAAAAATTACAGCATCTCGGGCGCGGTAAGAATCTGACATGCATGATAAGGATGGGATCAGGCGCACTGTGACACTCGTGGAGTGCTCACGGGCCGTGTCATTCAGCGGGTAGCCAGTGGTGCATGGTGACCACTTCAAGATTCTTACCGCAGGAGGGTATTGCCACGTGTGCTGCAATAGCTTGGCGCGCGCGGTGGCAGCGTTCTTCGCTGCGCCTATAAAAGGGCGTGGTTGCCACGGAGCAGCTCAGAGCGAAGCTGAGGAGATGGCTACGAAGGTGAGGGAAGCCGCAGGGAGGCGATGGTGGTGCATGCCATCGGTGTTCAGCACCCATGGGTGCACTGCCATCGTGCCCTTGCCGCACCCCTCCAGCAGGTGTTCGACAAGAGAACAGACAGCTAAGTACATGATCCTAGCCGCCTAGCTTTCTGATACTTAACGATTGGCTCGTAGGTATGGTTCCAGTCTTGCGTGCGGCCGGGGTGTTAGAAGGACACTTGCGGGGGGAGTGTGCTCCCCGTGCGGCTTGCGGGTCCGTCCCGCGGGCGCATGCTTGGAAGTAGTTACCCCACAAGTGGAGTGGCTCGCCGCTGCAACTTGACCCCAGGTTGGCACTGCGGGTCCGTCCCGGGTCCCTGGTCTGGTTAAGTGGGTAGCGCGCGTGTCCCCGGCAACACAAGGCATAGCACACGAAGACCAGAGCATCCACCCTGCGAGTCAATTTCGGGAACAAGAACCAAGTACCAAGTAGAACCAGAAAACGAAATTCATAGAAGTAGCGAACGATTGCATGGACTAATGAAAACCATAATTGTTCAAACGGCGCCAAGCTCGACACTTGCAGGGAACAAAAGGAAATACAAAAACTAGCAGGGGACTAAGACGGATGGTTGTCGGGGGCTTCCGCCATGGGCTCCGGCTTCCTCTACATCCGGACCACCACTTCAGCGACGAAACGGCTTACCGCCCTGGTGTGGGAGGGGCCGTCCTCGCTGTCCGACCATGCGTCCAGCAGCGTCTCGAAGGGGAAGTCGGGGTGGTGGTAGTGCACCCGGGGGAGAATCGTCTCGGCTATCTTCCCATCGCAGAACTTGGAGATCCACACGTCCAGCGCCCCGAGCTTCCCCACCATGTCAGAGAAGAAGGGGATCAGGTTGCTGACGTCCGTGTCGTCCACCTGCGCGGCCTGCAGCTCGAACCTCGGCAGCAGCTCATGCACAGCCTGGGCGATCCCGCGTAGCTTCTCTGTCTCCTCCCACTGCTGCCCCACCAGCTTGTGGTAGTTGCCGCGCGCTAGCGCCACCGCGTGCTTGGCCTTGCGGAGGAGCTCCGCGAACCGCGCGATCTCCTAGGCCTTGGCCATGTTGTCCTCGCCCATTTTGACGAGCTCACCCCGGGCGGTGGACAATTCCGACTCGAGGTGGGTGAACCTCTCCTTGGCGGAGTTGAGCTCCTTCTCCTGCCGCGCCGAAGCCACGGCCGCATCCTCCGCAGCCTTGGTCTGCTCCTCCAGTTTCGTGCGCAGCGCCTGGAGCTGGGAGGAGTAGCCGCTGACCAGCTTGCTCTACTCGTTGAGGCGAGCCTGGGCTGTCGCGAGCACCTCCTCGTGCTCCTTGTTGGCCTTCTCCCACGCCGCGGCCAGTGAGTCCAGTGCTTGCTGGTTCTCGGCGCGTTGGGCCTCCAGTCGCCGGTGGAGCTCTGCCTCAGGGACAATCGGTGTTGCCGCCTCGTCCCTGGTTAGCCGAGCCAGGTGCGTCTCCTCCTGCAGCCGGGAGAGCTCCTGTCGCTCCCTCTCGATGTCTCGCCGCACCTCGCCGAGCTGGCCCTTCGCGAGCTCGTGGTGCTCCCTGACCTTGTTGAAGGAGGTGACAAACGCCAGCTGCTGCTTCTTGATGGCGTCAAGGAACTGGTGCCCCTGATCGTAGATGCTTGGGTCCCAAGTCGCCCCAGCGAGGATACCGGGGTCTGGGCTGGAGGTAGCAGCGGACAGTGATGAGACCCCCGCCGCGACAGTCTGTCCGGGAGGAGCATCGTCTCCTTGCAGGGGAGCCGCCTGCTGCTCCCCGCCACTTCCTCCTCCACCCCCGCGTCCGAAGGTTGTGGGGCTGGTGGAGGAACTGCGCCCCGGCAGGAGTCGCCTTCTGCTGGGCTGCCGCGGGATCCGTGCCTCCGGCGTGCGAGGTCGGGGGCGCGTTGCCGGGCCCTGCTCCGACAGAGACGGTGGGGGCCGCCGCTGTTGTGTCTGGGGCAGCGGGGCTTGCGCAGAGGCTGCCTCCGGCTTGTCCCCCACCCCTACGTGCTCGACGTCAGAGGTGAGTTTGATCACCGCCTCGCCTGCCCCCATTGAGGGCGCAACAGTGCCTGGGACAAAAAATGAAATTAGTGCACGCAAGGAGGCCCTGGACGAGTACCTTGCGGGGACGCCATACTGGGAGGGGGAGCCGCCCCCCTCTGTCCCGGCTCCTGCGGCTGGGCTGTCCGCTGCGGGCTCCTCCTCCACCAGGATCGGGTCGGCGGCAAGCATGGTGGCGGCGCCGCTGGACCCCGTGCCGGTTTGGCTGGCACTGACACTGGCCAGGGTGCGCGGCTTCTTGCTCGGCGCGGCGGGCGCAGTGTACGTCCTCCCCCTTTTGCCTGCTCCCGCCGGGGTGCTGTCCCTGCAAGTCATCGACAAAGGAATAAGGAAACCAGAGCTGGAGCAAACCTTGTAGGAAGAAGGAGGGGGGAGACGCCGGCTTACCTCGGGTGGTTGAGCTTGAACGTGTAGCCCCCGAAGATTCCCCGTTTGGGCGGAGCCACGGACCCTCGTGGGGTAGCCGGCCCGGTCGCCGTGGAAGTTGCCACGGCGATTGCGGCCGCCACGGAGGCGCCCTCTTCCGCCGCACTAGAGGTGCGTCGTCTTCGTCCGTCTCCTCCGCCACAGGAAGGGCTGTCCGGGCTCCGGCGACGCGGCCAGCCTCGTCGCGGGAGGACTCGACGGCGGGCCCGCTGAGCTCCGATTCCCCCCCCCCCCCGCTCTTCTGGGCCACTCGCTTCCGGCGGGCTGCGGCTAGCGGAGGTTGCTTGCGGGCAGCTCGGTGGGTGCGTAGATGAGCTCGTCGGGATCCTTCACGCGAACCCAGCACCAATCCACGTGTCACTCCTTCTCGATCTTCTTCTCCGTCCGCACGATGAACTCCGACTTCATCTTGTCGCGGGCACGGAACACCACCCCCGACGACATCGACTCCGATTGCTCGACCCGTGGGTAAAAATAGTGGCGGAAGAACGCCACTGACGGCATCACCCCAACAAACCCCTCGCAGAGGAATTGAAAGACGGCGAGAAGGAAGAGGGAGATGGGGTGGAGCTGCGTGACCCGGAGCTGGTACGCCGCCATGAGCGCGTGGAGGAAGTGGGAGAACAGAGGTACCAGCCCGGCGAGGATGAAAAGGACGAACACCCGGAAGTCGTTATCCTGGTAATCAGCGCCAGTGGGGAAGACAAGCGTCTCGTTGTACTCGTTGAACCAAGAGGCGACAGCATGCCGGATCTTGTCAAGCCCCTCGCTGTTGTAGCCGGGCCTGAAGAAGGCCTGCGTGGCCCTCAACTCCCGCTTCTTCTGATCCTTATCCGAGAGAGGCTTCTTGGGAGCCTTCTCCCCTTTGTCAGCTGCGGAACTCTTGGAGCCTTTCCCTCTCTTGGGGGCTGTGGGCGCCATGGGGAACGCAAGTGAAGATTGGCAAGAATCGGGGGCGCAAGGAAGAATGGGGATGAGGAAGAAGGGCTGGGGACTAAGTGTTTGCTCCCCAGCGCAACGGTGGGGTCTTATAGTGCCCCGGCGCTGGGCAACGGTCGCATCCGCACCCTACGGGTGCGCTCGGGATAAGTACGTTTAAAGAGAGGGAATGCGGGGCGTGGCCTTAACTACCCGAGATGAAGGGGAGGTTAAGGCGGAAATCTCGCCCCCACTACTTTTCCCGTAACGGCGGAGTTCCTGGAGTAACGCATAAACGGGCACCTGAAGCGGCTCAGGACCCACGCGTCGGTTAAGGGCGTAGCCCGGCAACCGACCAAAGGCGAATTCGTCTGGGAGCAGGCGTTGCCGGCCCACGCCCGGGGCCTACTGTCGCACCAGCGGCACCCGGGGTACCACGTTGCATGACGCGTGGGTCGCCTCACCCGCTCCCCGACAGGATAGCGCCCCGGGCAGCACCGCACAAGCTGCCCGACAAGCCACCAGGTCGACAGGGCTAGCGAGGCTGCGGGGGTTGCCCTGGAAGGCAACAAGAGAATCACCATCTGGGCACTTCCCAGGAAGGTCACTTGCCGGGGAGGGTGTCCCCGGGACGCGGGTGATCGCTACGAGGATGGTACCAGACGTACAGAGTATCGACGTCACGTGGCCGCCCGGCGGGTTCCCTGCGCGCCAGGCTCATCGGGGCGAGGAGTAAATCGCAAGCAAGCATTTAATGATCCGACAGAAAGGGGATTCCCCGTCTAGTCAGCCCACAGTGATTTGCCCACTGTGAATTCTAGGCACGCAGCGCCCTAGCTGCAGGGCTACTCCCCATGCAGGCAAGCCAGGGCAGCGAGGGCAAGCTGCTCGAGCTCTTTGCTCGCCACTTGTCGTCCATGCACCAAGGCACCTGTGGTATCCCCTTGAGTATAAAAGGAAGATCATTGCCAACAGTCAAAAGGTTCGGGTTTTTTTTAATAGTTTTGGCCAGAAATAGCAAGTAGCTCTTAGCAGAAAAGGAGAGAATGCCCGGGAACTCCCTCGGCGACCTGTAAACCCTTGTTCACTGGCTAATAAGAACGTTGAAGCAGGACGTAGGGTTTTACACCTCTGGGTGGCCCGAACCTGTGTAAAAACGATTGTGTGCATCCTCACGCTTGACATTGGCTTCGCCGACGCCTTCTGCCAAACCTAAAAGGGGGTGCCGCTCACCCCTGGTGTCTACACCCCGGGCTACGACACATGTTGTATAATTTGGATAGCCTATTAATCCAATCTTTTGTTGAATATTCAAACATGGTTTGGAAAAATGTAAATAGGTCCTAAAAATTTGAAATCTTTTAGAATTTCACAACCAAAATATCTCCAAAGACAATATTTTAATAAAATAATAATTTTATTTAACATTCCAAAATGAGAAATTTTTGGGATGTTACATCATGACTGCAAGCAGAGTATATAGCAAAAATCCCTTCACCCACACCAATGGTCGTTCCTGAATTTCGAGCCTTAACCGCTTGTGAGTTTGTTCCTTGGCCTGTGTTGATCGGTTTCAATCGATATGAAGGATGCTGCGCTATGTCCTCAAAAGTTCAATATTTTGTAAGTATGCACATGTAGAGAATTTAGACAATTCTGGTATAAATTTAATTATTACATAAATAATGGTATTAAAACTAAATTAGAGTAAAATAAGCGAATTCGACAAACACCACAAAAACTAAATAATAGGATATAAAAATGAATCTAACTAAACCGCATGTCCAATAAGTCAGAAAGCAAGGATAGGTTTTCCATGGGTAAAATAGCTCCTTGGCCATCCCTTTGAAGTGAATTCGCTCCCATAGGGCGCCTTTCGCTGTAAATGGATCCGTGCTACACATATGCGAGAGAAAATTTCTGAGAAGCATTTTTGGATCTTGATGCAAAAGGGCAAATTGCTGATGGTCCGTTACAAGGTGATAACCAAATTGGTTATCTCCAAATCAAGAGAAATCAATGAAATCTAGCTATCCAGTCCTTGAGATTATTATACGACTTTCTTCTAGCTCTATGAAAGACAAGATTCATCTCCTCAATTGCACCCGTAGAGGGATGGCTGCACCCCATTGAATATGAAGTCATTTCTAATTTTCCAAATGCTCCAGGATGCAAGAGTAGTGATCTCGAATGAGAAAGGAACTTGGAGTTGATCCTTAAAGATCCTGAATAAATAACAGGGGAGTTGCATTCCAGTAACTAGAAAAATCCACATATATAGATTTGTGAGCCGCCGCTTGCAAGGAATTAAAAAAAAAGAAAAGAAAAAACAACACAGATCTCTGCGTGAAATCCGATGGTCTTGCGGGTCAATTGAGAAATAGTTAATTAATTCTCACCCCCCCCCCTCCCCGTGAAATAGCAGTTCCTAAAAAAGAAATACCTTTTTTCAAAGGGGAGGGCTCCCAGCGTCTGCATCGAAATAATGCACACAGCCGCTTTGTTGCAAAGTTAAAGTAAATAAACAAATCCAGAAAAGAAATGATATCTAGCTTCTTTTACCAATATCGTGACCAATCAAATGGCTTGGAGTATATAACATTTTAACAAAAACACATCTTCCTCTTTTTGCGGGAACATATCTTTAGGACCTGCGATGAAAAATACCATTTGCATTGTTGAGACATGGAGCAGCATATAACCTAACAAGAAGGTGCCTTTCCCTTTGAGGCCATTCATGCTTGTGGACTTTTGTCGCATGATTCTCTCATGGAGTCCCCCATAATTCCAAGCATGCATGTCATGCCCCATAATATCACTAAGATTAACATTCATATGTCTCTCCCATGTGCCAGAGATGTGTTGGATTTTACAAATGCACCAGCAACAAATTAAAACCGTTACATATATTTAACAAGACAACAACATATTTCATTGATCTAAGCAAAGCAAAGGGATACAGATGGAAATTATAACTAGAACAAACATCACACCAACATTAAAGTTCAACTTGAAACAATTCTGATTACGGAGAACAAACGAGCATGACATCGTTACACGACACTACATGACTTGGATCTAAAACTGGATGAGATCATGGGACCCTTACAACAATAAAGTAAATGAAAACTCATAAGACATGGATCGATAATCGATTGGCATGAGATGCACATAGGTGTCCTGAGAGATCCCCTCTTACATGGGTTGGAAAGACGAACTAGAAGCACTTGGATCAGCATGCCATTTCCATGAGAACCCTCCACTTGCGCTGGTATTGGCCATATTGTTGTTGGGTGTGCTGCTTCTGGCATCATTGCCATTAGTAAACCTACTATGGAACAGGGGGGCCCGAACCATGTCAATCCAGGTCTCCTGGTGCGGCACCTGCTGCTCATACGTCAAAGAGGGAGCCGGCTGAGCGCGGGCCCCGAGCGCTGCCAGTGCTTGGAGATTCGCAATGCGCTCACCAAGGCTTTTGAGGTTCATTTGCACCATCCAACCAACATTGGTGACCTCCTCGACAGCGAGGCCCTCGAGTCCCGGGAGGCGACCAAGCATGGCATTGTGCACTAGGGACGCGGTGTGGCGCTTGTGATTCTCGTGCCTCGCCTTCTGGATCTGCTCTCTGAGCTTGTCCATGCGCTGGCGGAGCAAGCCCTCCTGGGTCATAGTCTTCTTGCATTGTGCAATATCAGGCATGGCCTTATATCGATGCAGGATGGGTACCACCTCAGCAACGGATGGCCATACCTCAGGTTGCACTTCTCCCTCACCATACACAATCACACAAGCCTTGACATTGCAGAGCGTGGCCAGCTCGCTCGCCTTCTTAACCAGGCCATTGTGGCGGTTTCTAAAGGTGGTGCGCCGGGCCGTGTCATTGGGGATCCGCCGGAGGGCCACCTTCTTGCGAGCCATTGTCTCGGCTCGCCAGATGGTACCAAGCAAGTACCCAGGAGAGGCTATCTTGCTTTAGATCTACCTGAGCCAAGGAAACAGTCAGTGTGGTGAGGAGAAAGTACAAAGGAGGGGTGGATTTATAGCGAGGGTCCGCAAAGGATGAGCGTTGCGGTGCGCCCTGGAGGAGATTTTCATGAATTAATGATTATTCCTAAATACTTGATCAGATAGCAAGCACATCTTCAAGCCCGGGCTTAATTGTGGCCATCTATCCCTTTACGACCTTAAGAGTTTCCATAGTCTGATCCTCCACTAATTCATTTCTAGCCAAGTTAGGAAAGAAAAAATCAATCAATTCGATTATCTCATAATAGAGGGTGAATTAAATTATTTATTTACACAATTGGACAAATTGATCCACCTATATATTATTTTGTGCGATACATATCCGAAACTTCACGTTGGAAGGCAATAGTTACCTTCTCCTATATAGATTAAAGGAGGAAAGTACATAGCGATCGTGGCGAGGTAGCGCTAGCCAGCGGAAGGCGGCAATCGATAGCACCCTCAGGCCCAGTAGCAGCAGCGGCCCAACATAGTTCCCGCATAGCCCCCGTAAGCCTTTAGCAGATAGAGCCCACAACAGCCCATTGAGCCCCCGCAGCTCAGCCACGACCTGTGAGTTATCCAACGAAAATGAAAATGGCCATCATTACTACTAAAAAATAGATCATACCATATCCTATCCTACACCACCTTCTCCCCCCAACCAAAAGTCCATTAAATCATTTATGAAGTCGTCCATATGGAGTTCAAAGAAGCAGTAGAAACTTTATCCAGAAATTGGCACATATCATCTACCTCACCCTGTATAAATTACCATACCAAATAAAGATATTAACAAATACTCCCTCCGTTTCATAATTCTTGTCTCAAATTTGCCAAAAAATGGATGTATCTATTCCTAGAAAGTGTCTAGATACATGTAATATTTCGACAAGAATTATGGAATGGAGGAAGTAAAGTAAATATGAGGGAAGCTTAGCATGTCCAGCACCTACTGATCCTACACAATCCATCAATAAAATCAGGCAACCCAAAAAGATCCAGTCATGTAGCAAAAAAAAATAGGTAATCAAGATCTATAAACATGGTAATCATATACATACGCAATGGTCCAAATCATCATATAGATCATACATACCAAACAGCATAGAAGATTTAAGCTACAACATACATACAAAACAACATAACAAGTGCTAAAAATGCATGTTATGTCCATAACAAATACATGCACCAAACAAGATAACAAGTTATAACACTTTATACTAAATCCAAGACACTTGTTATGGATCGGAGGGAGTACATCGATAAATAACTGCATTCTCTCGCAAAAAAAACAAACTACATTCTAGCTTCACCAATTGTAAATTGCTTCATCCGACAACAAAAAATTAGTTCCATCAACCAAAAGCCTCCTTCGCTTCTCAAAATATATATGTGTAAATTAATTACTATGTTGTGCCCAATATATTTCATCCAACAACTCCATCTCTTGTTAAAAAGTGTGTGGCGAACACTGTAAAGGACTATGGAGACTCAACAAGGTCATGTAGTGGAAATAAGCAACATGAGGTATTGTTCACAGTAAAACCTCCCCATTCTAGGCTCCTGCTACCTTACTAATACGTGTTATGTAGGCTGGATCGTGTGTTCACGATTGTGGACTGAGAGCTCTGTTGTCCAGAGGCCTACCTCTTGGCGATTGGAATGGCAACCTCGGATCACGCGCCTCTCCTGTTGGAGGTTGGGGCTGACTTTCGAGTGGGCCGCAGATTTCACTTCGAGGCCCATTGGCCCAAGGCGGCGGGCTTCCTTGACGTGGTGCGCGGGGCTTGGCAGGAGTGCCAGCCCACTTCGAATCACTTTAGAACCCTTGCGGGGAGGTTGCGGGTGTGCACGAGGCGACTGCGCAGTTGGAGCGACAAGCGCATTGGCAATATCAAATTGCTGATCTCGGTGGTTGCGGAGCTGATTCTGCGTTTGGATGTGGCTATGGAGGCGAGGGCTCTCATGGCGGGCGAGCAATCCCTTAGGGCTTTCCTTAAACTCAAATTCCTCGGTCTCTCTTCGTTGGAGCGTTCTATGGCGCGTCAGAGATCCCAGCTCCTTTGGCTCAAGGAAGGGGACGCTAACACGAAGTATTCCATCTGTGTGACCAACGAAGGAGAAAGAATTTCATTCACCAGATCCGCCTAGAGGATGGCTCGCTGATTTCCTCTCACGAGGAGAAGGCTTTGGCGGCGGATGCTTTCTTTGAACAGCTTCTCGGTGTGGCGGTGGAAAGGCCTTTTACCCTCGACTTGGACTTTTTGCAAGTGGCCCAGCATGACCTGTCTAACCTCGAGGGAGAGTTCACCGAGGAGGAGGTGGTGGCTGTTATTAGGGAGTTTCCAATGGACAAGGTGCCAGGTCCAGATGGCTTCACGGGCAGGTTCTACCGTGTTTGCTAGCCAATCATTAAGGGGGATGTGTTGGCTTGTTTTCAGAAGCTGTCGATATTGAGAACCAGTGGCTTTGAGGCGCTCAACCAGGCTTTCATTTGCCTGCTGCCGAAGAAGGTGGACGCCCTCGAGCTCAGAGATTTCCGTCCTATGAGTCTTATACACAGCATGGGGAAACTCTTTGCGAAGGTTCTGGCAACGAGGTTGGCAAGGAGACTGCCGGAGCTCATTGCTCCGCATCAGAGCGCTTTCGTTAGGGGCAGATGTTTGCATGACCATTACGTGATGGTTCAGGGTTCGGCTAGAAAACTGCACTCCTCGCGCTCTGCGGTGGTTTTTCTCAAAGTGGACATTACGAAGGCATTTGATTCACTCCAGTGGGCTTTCCTCTTCGACGTGCTACGCAGAATTGGTTTCAGCCCAAGTGGATGGCTTGGATTGGGGGCTTGCTGGGGACGGCTACGACGGCGGTGCTCGTGAATGGATTGGCCGGAAGCCGGATTACCAACCGACGTGGGCTTCGCCAAGGGGATCCGCTGTCACCAATGATGTTTGTCTTGGCGCGATTGACATCCTCAATAATGTCCTCGACCAGGCGATGGAGGCGGGGATTCTGAGTGATTGTGGAATCAGCCGGAGAACCTCGTTGTTTGCGGATGATGTGGTGACGTTTCTCCATCCGACTCACATGGACCTGGTGACTTGCGAGGAGTTGCTGCAGGACTTTGGGGCGGCTTCGGGCCTTCATGCCAATCTGCTCAAGAGCTCTGCACATCTCATCAATTGCTCTGGGGAGCAGCGGCACCTTCGATGCCCTACCAAGGAGTTTCCCTGCTCCTACCTAGGGCTACCGCTAGGGATGCAGAAGATCACGGCTTGCCAGCTACAGCCATTGGTGGACAGGATCGGCGGGCGTCTCCAAAGCTAGCGTGCTCCCATGTTATCTCATGGTGGCCGCCTGACACTCCTCTCCTCCACCCTCTGTGCAATGTCGGTTTACGCGATGCTTTCCTTGGACCTCGCAATCAAAACCCTAAAAGCCATAGAGAGCATCTGTCGTGGCTTCCTTTGGAAGGGAAGGAGAGAGGTGAATGGTGGCAATTGTCTGGTGGCATGGGACCGGGTGTGCTCGCCGAAGGAGTTTGGGGGATTGGGTTTGCCTAATCTTCGTGAGCTTAATTCTGCGCTTCGGGCACGTTGGTGCTGGCTGCAGCGGACAGAGGACTGGCGTCCGTGGCAAGGTCTACCGTTAGGCATCTCGCGGGCGTCTTGAGACATCTTTGAAGCAGCTACCGTGGCTAACGTTCGCGATGGGCGGGACACTGACTTCTGGAATGACCCCTGGATTAGTGGTCAAAGGATGATGGATTTCGCTCCTGCACTCTTTGTGGCCAGACGCCCCCACAGCGGACAGCTTTCGGTGGCTGGGGGGCTCTTGGGGCAGGCTTGGCTCCGATAGGTTCAGCTCAATTTGGGGCCGGATGCGATCAGAGAACTATTCATTGTTTGGGATCTGACCCAACGGACGGAGCTCACGGAAGGAGCTGACTCCTTCCGCTGGAAGTGGACTGTGGATGGGCGATACTCTGCAAAGTCGGCATACAATGCTCTGTTTGCGGGTCGTACGATGATGCCTGGTTTTGACCTGATTTGGAAATCCAGGGCTCTGGGCCAGTGCAAGTTCTTCATGTGGTTGGCCTTGCAGGGGCGTTGCTGGACGGCGGATCGCCTTGAACGCCGTTGCAAGGACCACCCGGTGCGCTGCCCCCTTTGTGACCAAGAACCTGAGACGATTGATAACATCTTGCTGGGTTGCGTTGTCGCCCGAGTGGTATGGGCGCGTGTACTGCAGGGTTGGGGTAGGCTGACTTGGTCTCCGACGGCGGCTTCACATCTGCTTGAGTGGTGGACGGCTTTGGAGATTGGAGGCAAGAGGCGTCAGAATGTAGCTACATCTACGACTCTAATCTGCTGGTATATTTGGAAACACCGGAACAAAGTGGTCTTCGAAGGGGCTTCGCCTAGTAGCGGCACCATTTTACAGGACATTAGAAGGGAGGGTGAGTGCTGGGCTACTGCGAGCCTCCTGAGGAACTCGATGATCGGTTCTTTGGAGGAAGTGAAGTGGAGAGACTCGGGTTGAGTTGTAACTAAACTTTTTTATCGCCGCATCGCGGCTCTTCTTCTTTAAATGATGATACACCAGTCCTGGTGTATTCTTGAAAAAAAAATACGTGTTATGTAGTGATGACCATGTTGCCAGTTGCCAGAATAAAATAACTTAGTTTCTAGCATAACATAACTTAGTAGATTAAATATAAAATTTTAAGTTACGACAGTAACACACACAAGGTTTACATAAAAAAAAATAACTAAGTTGCTGCTTGCTAGCATGCCAATATCAAGTTACAAAAGTATAGTTTCTTAATAGTTACAAGCATGCTTATTAAAAAGTTTTAAATATTGCTGTACTACTCACTTGAATCATATTAGCAAGATTATCCACTTTCTCTGAATTCAAGTGAAAACAACAGTGTCTACTCCAACAAAGATCCTATGACCAGGTTTCTATATCATGGTTTTAATAATGATGTGTTGTTAATAATGAGTAAGCTTTCTAGGGAAAGCAAGAACTGAACCCTTTAATTCACTTGAGTTTTCTAGATGGATAAGTACTTTATTTAGTAAAAATGAGCCGCATCAAGAATGATGTTTCTCAAGTTGTTTCCCTTTTCTCTTGGAGCTGATGCTAAAACTTGGTATAAGTCTTTTTCACAACTAGAAAACTCGTCACTCCTACAAGTTCACCACCGACACACCGTGAGAAAGCGTCTGTACAATCTATCACCGCTTACGCATCATACATCGGAGTGTCAGTGATCAGACCTTGGGACGCTACCAGTGAAACTTTCTCTAATGTAATGAAGCGTCAGAGAAGTGCTAACACTTCCAGCTATGAAAGCTTCCTATGCTTTTTACCCAAGAAACGTCGGAGGTGGGTGTATAACACCGCTAAAGATTTCTCAACCACCATATCCAAGGAACTTGTTTCACGTAACTATCGGTTTTGCCAAAAAGTTTGCAAAACCACCAACCTTTCGGACAACTCTTTTCAAATTGCACTGATTGGCTACTTGTAAGGTTGAGTGCACATGCCATGAGGACGAAGATATCCTGGCGACGCTGCCGGGGACATTATCTGCTTCTCTTCAACAAATCGCGGATGCATGCTCTCCTAGGCTACCTCTCCGCTTCCCCTCATTCAATTTCATGGTTACTCCCCCATATCTCAGATGCACTGGTCCAGAAAACCCCTCCAGTGACGGTCAAAAAATGGGGTTCGTGGTGGTATCACGCCCGCCACCAACTCTGCGTTACTGGAGGTTTTAGCACCGGTGACGGATAAAATACCCGTCACTGCTGCACCGAGATCACCAATGGCGGGTAAAATACCCACCACCGAAGACCTACAAACCGCCACTGTAAATTCCTCCCGCACCACCTAAAAAGTGCGTGGAGTATACAAGTGGCGGGCAAAATACTTGCCACTGGACATTTCAAGTGGCGGTCTGTGGCCACCGCCACTGGAAAGATACTATTTTTCCCGAAAATAAATAAATGAATTATTTTAAAAAATATATATATTCCAGTAGCACAGAAATAGCAGGAATACAGCACAGCACAGACATAGCAGGAATACAGCAGTACAGTATACAGCACCAAAGAAACAGAATGGCAACAAATATATTACAAAGTTCCACACGAGTTAAACATTCAAGTCACATGCATGTATACAAAGTGTTTGAAAGAATGAGCCACAAATAGAATTGTTCCACACAATTTAACCACTTTTGGCGACAATCCCGCCGCCGTAGTAATCCCCGCTCGATTTGAGGACCTCCTTGTTGAGGATTTCGCCGATGTCCTTCTGGATCTCGTACATGAGAATTTCTGAGTTGTTCCCTAACTCGGCGTTGGCCAGAAACCAATTTCCTCACTTCTTCGAAAGTCTTCTTCCCCTTCGGTTGGAAGTCGTTGATGAACTGTTGAATAGTGTGCGCGCAGTAGTAACCACAGTAGACGGATCCTTCAGACTGTTGCTCGCAACCTGAAAGTGTGCCTGAGGGGAGCGTCACGATTGCGGCTGAAGCTAGGTATCGTGTACCATTTCACCGCGTCGCGATAGGCTGCGTTGATGACATTTTTGATCGGCTCAAAGTCGCGTTGTGGTCCATTCTCCTTGCGTTGTAGTGGATCAAAATATGTGACCCCTCCAAGATCGAGGCAGATGGTGATTGTCACCCAATGGCCACTGTTTCACAAAAAGACGCACATTGTATTAGCCAAATAATATAACAAGCAAGTTTTCCGACGGAAAAAGATGTACGTATTCACGTGAATTGAAAACAACTTACTGTAGATAGTACAATATCAATACAAAACGGTGGTCTTGGTGCTTCAACCCGAATTGAGTGAGGTATTCAATCGCCAACCTTCTACTTTCGGCCAACAATGGGTCTGGACCAAGCAAAGTGGTGTTGAAGAGAAGGGGGTCGGCGACGGGCATCCCATATTGCTTCACCCTATAGGCCTCCCTCGTGTAGTGTACACACCACAGTCTTAATATGGCGTTGTCGAGGCACTTGCGGTTGAAGAGGTGAAACAAGTCGAGGAAGTCAATGCCGAAGGTAGCGTCGTTTTCCCTCTGGATTTCCCCTGTATTGGAGTCGAAGAAGCCATAATGCTTTGGCACTCGAACCCTAATTTCCAGATTTGTTAGGTCTGCGCCTGATGATGCCACATTCATGTATTTTCCATGAAGCTCTTGCATCTCCCGTGGCAGGCGATACAAGTCATCCTGGGACACCATCGGTTGTCCGGGGTGGAACAACAAAAATTGGGAGAATCGCCTGTCCACGAAATAAGATCCATCAGGCAATCTATCTCCAACACGAGGGTGGGTGGGCATCTTCAGAATGTCTGGTCGCTCTTTCCAAATCCCTTCTATCTGCGGCGCGGTCTTTGGTTGTCTTCCCGTAGAAGACGACTCTTTTCCCTCCCTGGAGGAGCCCTTTCTTGCCTTGCTGCCTGTCCCCCTCTTGTTTTTCCTGCGTCTCAGGAAATCGGAATTGTCCAGTTTATGGGGGACCTGCATCCCAGATGGGGCACTTGGACGGGGCTCCAACGGGGCCGATTGTGCTGCGGCTCTCCGAGGGACGGGTCTTGATACGGATGGCTTCAGGGCTTCGGGTTTGGGCGGCGACGGAGGATTTTGACCTGCATTGTCGTCGCTGCACTCCGCCACAGGTGAGAAGTCTCGTTCCGCGGGCTCGTAGTCCAAAGGACCGGGTGAGGCGCCAAGCGGCGACGGAGACGTCAGGTGCCGGGCGGGTGGAGACTGACCGAGGCAAGGCGACGGAGATGGAGACGGAGAAGGGTCCGTAGCGAGGACCACCAACATCCTAGGCCAGATGACGTAGGAGTTGACGCAATCCCTTAGGGTCGTCGCCTCTTCGTGTGGAGGATAAGGGACTGGTTCGTCCTCGAAGCCCTTGAGCACGGAGTCCACCTGCACACTGACCATGTCATCTCGCAGGGTCACGTGGTGCACCACGGCCGTACGCGGCATCAGCAACCCGCGCGCGCCCAAATGATTCCCCACCGTCGGCATGTGTAGCCGGCATTTGACGTCCTTCTGCGCATGACAATCATGGCAACATCATTAATAGATTGGAGCATGATAGCCGGCATTTGACGCCTTTCTGCTCATGACAAACGTGGTTGTGCATGTCTTTGTAGTCACCCTTATATATGATGCAGTCCAGCGGACAAACCCGATGGGGCATGTAACTTGCTTCGCCTCGTACGTGCTCTTAGGTAAGTTGTTGCCCGGAGGAAGTACCGTACGTAGGTAACTCAGAATCTCCGTGAATCCCAAGTCCACGATGTTGTATTTTGCCTTTATACGCAAAAGCTCGAGCGTTACTTCTAGCACACTGTTATTCACGCTAGCATTTTCATATAACGGTGTCTCGGCATCCTCCCTCAGCTTCTCGAACTTACAGGACACCCTCTCATCCTCAAGGTCATCCAACTGATTCTGCAGATGCTGATTGTCCAGTGTTTCAACCATCCTACCGGTTGAAATGTCCTGTACTGGATCCTCGTCACGGTATGCTTTTTCACCAGGCTGCTCATCAGACTCCTGTTTTCCATCTCAATGCTGTCATCGACTTCAATGCCATCCTCCCCGTGAGAAGTCCACCTTGAATAACCGGACACAAATCCCCTCATGAGCAAGTGCATCTCGACATCCTCCGGCTCGTACAGCTTGCTGTTCCGACATCTCACACAGGGACAACACATCTTATCACCCTCTTTCCTATGCATATCTTCCACGCCGGCATCAACAAAAGTCTTCAGCCGCTCTATCCACTCAACACGTAACCTGTCCTCGTACATCCAAGCACGGCCCATCGAGCTACAAAACAATTTTAAAAAAAATAAACGAATCAACTTGATCGACAAAAATGAAAATTTCGGCATGACCTTTGCTAAAAAAATAGCATTTTGCACAACCGAAATTCGATGCTTGCATCAAAACAAATTACCCCCACCCACATCGGCACGACGGTCGGTATCACATCACATAAGAAATACACGGCACGAAGGCCGGTGTCAACACACATTTAATATGCTTGAACATGCACGTACACCGGTCCCGAGGTTAAGCTTAACCCTAGGGCTAACCCCCAGGGGCTAAGCTCCCCCATAAGCAGCAGCGGCCATGGACTCCAGAGAGAGAGCTAGAGAGAGAGCGCTAGAGAGATAGAGCGCTCATGAGAGCAAATTAAAGCCATAGAGAGGGCAATTCGAGGGGGAGTGCAGAGCTATGCTGCGGGGGAGCCACGGATAGAGCGGGGGCAAACCGGGGGAGCCGCTACAGAGAGATCGGGGCCGAATTTCTTGCCGGCGGCCACGGCGCCATTAATGGTGATTTTTCCAAATTGGAGAAGAATAGGAGGAGGAAGAAGGGAGAGGAAGAGGGAGGAGAAGGGGGGAGAGCTATCTGCCGGCCGCCGCCATCAATTTTTGCAGGGCTTCGCCAGCGCGAGTGAGGAGAGAGCCGCAGCTGGTCCAGACAGACGCGCGAGCTCGACCAGCTGGGGCTCGCACACAGTACTTATATATAGGAAAGTCACCAGTGGCGGGTGTAAGGATAAACCGCCACTGGTGACTTCCAGCGGCGGGCGGAAAAATAAACCGCCACTGGAGGACTCAGCAGTGGCGGGTTAAAGGAGGCCCGCCACTAGTGCTCTCCCACCAGTTTCCCCGATTTAGTCCCACCTCGCTAGTTTACAAGAGTTCCGACCAGCGTAAAAAGGATTCCGCCGCCCCACTTACCGGTGGTTACTACTCAGTGCTCAGTGCGTTCCCCGTTCCGGTTGAGTACTAAACGAATGATCGAACGGTGCTTAAGGGGTTCAGGGAAGGTCACTGAGACTGTGTAGTATCATCATGTATCGGGTGGTCTACCAGTGGCGGTTCTTTTTTACGGCCACCACTGGTGGTTGTTAGGGTTTCTATGGCCATTTCCAGTGGCGGTGACAAACACCGCCACTGGTGGTCCATCACCAGTGGCGGTGACTTGTTTCGGGACAATATTCACTGCCACTGGTGGTGAGGCACCATTGGCGGTGATAATCACCGCCACTGGTGGCGCTCGTCGATGTCTCGAGAGGACTACAGTGGCGGTGTGTTTTTTGGTCCGTTTTAACCGTCACTGGAGGGGGATCACGGATGGGGTTTTCTGTAGTTGTGATGGTTCGGCTGACGCAGTGAGGAGAGCCATAGGCATATATAGGTGAGGTCCCTGCAAACATCGGGCGACATTGGAGCAAGCCTCCAGCATGGCACAGCTGCTCGGCGTCGACGCGCTCGGGCCGGCCGGTAGCCCTAGCAGCGCACCGCCACGGGGACGCCTGCCTGCGGCTCGTGCAGCAGTTGGAGCTCATAGGCGGCTTGCTCAGGGAGCTGGAGCTGACGAGGCAGGAAGCCACCAGAAGGCTGTTAAGGGGCCGGCTGCATGGGCCACGCCCATGAATCCTTTGGCAAAGATTTTTTTTAATATTATTTTTTTCAAACTCAGCTCGCCAAATAATTTTGAATAGGCGGGCGCGCGGTGGTGGAAAATAAGATATCAACCCACATATAATGCCGTTCGTGCGCTTTTAACTGCAGCGAACGAACCCACGTGCAAGCGCTCTTTGTCGTGGACCTTTCGTTGCCGAAGGCAATCAATAGCCTTCGTCGCCGGAGGCCTGCGCTTTGCCGAAGTCTTTCTAGGCAGCCCACAGCGCATATCCGTGCCTTTGCGGAAGGCCCGAAGGAAAGTCTTTGACAAAGCCAGTTGCCTCCGACAACAATGGTTTTTCCTGCAGTGTTGATGCATTTGTTAATGGAACCTGATGTGGCCGGATCCAGAAGAAGTTGTTAACGGAGTGAGATGAGATCTAACGTCCACACACCTAGTCATCCTTACAAGTAAGTCCCATCGGTCAGAACTAGCTAGTAACAGTTGCGGCTTGTGAGCCCATTGGTGCAATTTGAAAAGAGTTGTCCGAATGTTGCCGGTTTTGTGGAAATATCTTTTTAGTGAAACCGGTAATTATGTGAAACAAGTGTCTTCAATGCGGTGGCGTAATTTACTCATTCCCCCATCATGCAAAGTAACTTGTGCCAGGTCATGTCACACGAACGTCGTTTCATATATGAATAGGCTTCATGTTGAGCATTAGGTCCCTAGCCTTACGGACCGAATGCTCATTTTCATTCTAATGGCGCGAGATGAGCGGTGGAGGAGGAAGAAGTGGGATGGAAAGAGGAGGAACAAGGAGTGGAGGCATGGAGGAGAGGATGATGGAATGACTGGTGACAGTGAAACCAGAGTTCGAAGAAGAAGGTATGGGCTTACATGTGGACACTTTATCAGCGTGTAGACATAACGTCGAGAGTGGCAAATGAAGGAGTAGAGAGGATTAGGTAGGGGAGAAAGAGCGAGGAGAACGCGCCGTTGTGGACCGGAGGAGGAAGAATGTATGGCAGATGACGACGAAGGATCGGAGACAGACAGGGGAGCTAAAATGGTGTGGAGACCAGCGGCGGGTTGGACCGGGGAAGGAGACAGCAATTTGTTGGGGCGTCCAGTCTGTAACACTGGTGGCTGAACAAAAACGGTTGTTTAGTAACCCTGTAATATTGTTCATACACAATTGCGCCCCGGAAACATAATCATCATCAATATTTAACAAGCAAGCAGCATACATATCATTGATCTAAAAAACCCCGAAAGGATACACCGATTCATCTTACAGCCATAAGCCCATAAGTAACCCGGCCGGACAAGGACGGCATGATTACAACATGAAAAGTAAAACTATATATATTCTGTTCACGGAGCATAAGACAGATGGCACGACACAAGAAAGACATGTACGGCAAGCGATTCTAAGATGGGATGAGACTAGGGACCTTTCGATGAAATAGAGAAGGTACATATAAAAGAGAATAATAATCAATAAACGATCGAGATCGAGATCAGGAAACGAGACAAGCACGCAGCTGGGACATGGCCATGCATGCATGCATGCATGCAGTGGGTGAGGAAAGCCTCCTTACATGGGAAGGAAAGACGAACCGGAAGGGCCAGCATCAGCGCCCCAGGCCCATGAGAAGCCCGCGCCCAGATTGGAAAATTGCGCCATGCCATCACCGGCACCGCTGCCACCGGCGTAGCCACTGTAGACCAGGGCGCCGAGGTCGCCGCCGGACCTCACCATGTCAAGCCAGCCCGCAGCCTCCTTCTGCGGCGCCTGGATATACATCTGAGACGACGGAGCCCCCGTGTCGGCCATCATGTTGCCAGCGGCGCCGTAGGGAGCCGGAAACGACGCTTGGATCTGGTGTTGGCCGCCGTTCTGGCCGCGGACGCTGGCGATGCGGTCGCTGAGGCCCTTGAGCCGCATCTCCACCATCCAGCCCACGCTCGTGAGCTCCTCGATGGTGAGGCCCGTTAGGCCCGGGAGGCAGCCCACCATGGCCTTGTGCACGAGGGACGTGGTGTCGCGCTCCCGGTTCTCTCGGCCCGCCTTGTGGATCTGCTCCCGGAGCTTGTCGATCCGCTGCCGGAGGAAGTCCTCCTGGTTCATCATCTTCTTGCACTGGTCCAGCTCCGGCATGTCCTTGAAGCGGTTCAGGATGGGCACCGCCTCGGCCACCGATGGCCACACCTCTGGCTGCGCCTCGCCCTCGCCGTACACCACCACGCAGGCCTTGACGTCGCACAGCGTCGCCAGCTCGCTCGCCTTCTTCATCAGCCCCTTGCGGCGCTTCTTGAACGTGGCGCGCCGTGTCGCGTCGTTGGGGATCCACTGGAGGGTCACTTTCTTGCGAGCCATTGCCGGACCGGCCGCAAACAAGGAGAGGCAAGACAAGATCGAGAAGCTAGCAGCTAGGTACAGATCGATCAACCGGGCAAGGAAATGGGTTAGTTTCGCTTGACATCAAAGCAAGGAATGGGAGGAGGATTTTATAGCGGAAGATCGGCGTGGATGAGCAGGACGCAGCGTGACAAAGAGACGTCATATGGTAAGCGATTATTCTTACAGATATGGAGGAGATTTGCATGAACCGTTGTTGACGTGATCAAATATATATCTAGCACATCGTCAGCCCCCGGTCTTAATTGTCGCCATCTGTGTTCCTTCAACACCGTTAACTCTATGTCCATAACCATTGCTGGCTAGATGGATGATCACGTCAGAGATTTTCTTTAATATAAAATATTGATCGCGGAATCGAGGTAAAAAAAATGACTTCGATCCATTCGTCCATCTACAAGTTTAATTGCATACGTCCATAAGCAGTGCTAATTGACTCGTGCATGCATTTCATACATAGATATGCTCAAGATCAACGAGAAGATGTTTCGATAAATAAAAAAAGATCATCATATATACGTACATGCATTATCAGAAACCATAGCCAGTATATATATTTAATCAAGATTAGAAAAATGTGTTCAGTTTCATGGGGTTACAAAAGGCAGATGATTCTCTTCTAGGATAGAAACCTAGTTAAACTGAATAAAATTATAGAAGGTTTCTCCCTCTAGCTAGGGGCGCCTATCTTCATTACTAGGATATGCATTTTTTACATGCATATTCCAAATTAATTTGGTTGTTTAATTTGATCCAAACTTAGAATTGTTTAAACTTATCTTTTTGTCTGATCAAGCATGTATTCATTTGTAACCAGGTTAAGGAAAACAACAATCAATGACTTGAATTATTTCATAATGCAGGGATGAGCTAGCAGCAGCTGAAATTATTATTATTATTTTAAGATACGCAATTAGACAGATTTTCATGTACCCATACATCGCACGCGAGGTGTATATTCAGATATTACCGTTGCGCGATGGCCCGGTGGATCGGTCTAGTACCTGTCGGTAACGTGTAAGCAAAATATGCAAGCCGGCCTGCGGCCTACACATAAATTACGGAGTAAAAAAAATGTGCAGACCTATCTAACAAGCAAATTGCCGTTCACATTTCGCCATTTATATTTAGAAGGCGGTAATAACCGAATAATATAGATTATTACTTCCCATCCAAAGTTGAGGCCCGACTTTTTTTCACTCCGTGTACACGTGTCATATATCCAAGCTTAGCTATAGTGTATCTTGCTACAGCTGTACGCATATACATCTGAAAACGTGTTGTTGTCATCAGGATTATTCTAAAAGAAGGGTTCAATACTGTTTATCTCATGGATCTACGAACTGTCCTTGTTACACCTATATGTGTATGATATCGGTATTTGGAAAAAACTATGTAAGTTGAGGTAAATTTTGGAAGAATTGGAAGTGTTTTCTGGCCAAAACGTTCCCACTATGCTATATTTGAAAGAGAGAAAAAAAGGACAATTGTTTTGCTTATTACTTGGAAAATTATGTAAAAGAAGGGTGTGGATCTCAGGGGCCTCATTTTTTTAGTATGAGGTTTAAATCTCAGCCGTTGATGCATTAGAGCATCCGAGTGACACTGACATCCCCACTCTCCCTTCTCTCACATGCTGGCATTGCATTATATTAAGACCCGACAGCACGTCAAATTATTTCTAACTAAAACCTGACGAGTTTTCAATAGCAAAAAGTTGGTAGAATAATTATTTGACTGTGTTACCGTCTTTTAAGATAAGATGTTTGAAATTAAAGGCGAACTACAATTAGAAGGTAGCGTTATGTCTTACAAGTATTATTGTCATGGTTTTAGTACAATTTTGAACTAAAACCACGACAACAATTTAGAATCGGAGGGAGTATCATTTTGTCTACCTCCGGACACGAACCAATTGATGCGAATATTTGGTGAGATGGTGCGAGTCTGTCGTTTGCTTTCACCAGTTGCTTAACAATTGATGCGAATTCATGAGATAAAAATTTATCAGGCCGTGCATGCATCACATTACATCATCCTCCAATCGGTAGTTGTCAACGCTGGAATATACGCATTCATATATTGCTGCACTAACTTGTTTGTATATATTGCGCCAACGAACTCACTCCACTCACCTGGTCAAATCTTCTACGAACGCATATATATGCTGAATAGTCTTTCTATTTGCGTAATGATTTGCCCAATGCCTTGCGTATACTGCTGGCGTGCACCCACCAATCCTAATATATAAATAGCCGCATGGTCCAAGCAACTGAGACTGAACTAATCATGCTCGAACGGCAGAACTACATATAAGAAGAACAAAAAAAAAAAACAGCTCACAGGTAAGGAACCAATTCAACTTAGCTGGGAAAATTTAAGAGGCAATCTGTTCTGCGTGTAACTTGATTTGTTGCTGTTGGGACGACTGTGCGTGTAACATGCTACGACCTCTTGTTTTCTTCCGGTTGGTCCGTGTAGGGCGTGGATCGAGCCCGGGCGCTCTGCTGCTTTGTTATTACACCTACACGTCCAGGCAGACCAGCCGGCTCTCTCGATCCATCTATCCATGCATGGGCTGGCGCTGACAAGGTCAAGTCAACGCAGCCAGTGGTGCGCGAGGTCGGAAAGCTTTAGCTGGTTGCATTCGTTCCCCGTGCCCACCACTGCCGGCCGCCGTTGTCTCATCCGTATGTCATCACATTCCACCGTACTCCAACGCTACAGCGACACGGACGAGTATATAATGCACACACACACTCTCTCTCTCATATGTCGAGCCAAAGCGCCAAGAGTGACTAACTACTCCGATCGAACAATGGCCTTTCACGAGCCGGCCTCTGCTAACTGCGACATCCGTTTCGTCCTCTCCGTGGCCGTGTTCTTGGCCGTCGCTGCCGCTTCCAGCGTCGTCAGCGTCGACGCTCGGTACGGCGGCGGCGCTGCAGCAGGGCAGTACTGCAGCAGCGTGGAGACGATCGTGAGCGAGGAGCTCTATTCCTCCCTGTTTCTGCACAAGGACGACGCGGCCTGCCCCGGCAAGGGATTCTACACCTACGCGTCCTTCATCCGGGCCACCAGGAAGTTCCCCGAGTTCGGGGCCACGGGTGATCTGTGCACGCGCAAGCGCGAGATCGCCGCCTTCTTCGCGCAGATCTCCCACGAGACCACGGGAGGCTGGCCTGCCGCGCCGGATGGCCCCTACTCGTGGGGACTGTGCTACAAGGAGGAGATCAAACCGCAGAGCAGCTACTGCGACGCCACTGACAAGCAGTGGCCGTGTTACCCCGGCAAGTCCTACCACGGCAGAGGGCCCATCCAACTCTCATGGTAAATTCGCTTGTCAGTGTTTATTTATTCGAAGGAGTTGGTAAATGCCACGTACTATGCATATATGTTCATCTCGGGCTGGATGGGTGAACTGGTTGGTCAATATGCAGGAACTTCAACTACGGGCCGGCAGGGCGGGCCCTGGGTTTCGACGGGCTGCGGAACCCGGAGCAGGTGTCCAACTGCTCCGATACGGCGTTCCAGACGGCGTTGTGGTTCTGGATGACGCCTAGGCAGCCCAAGCCGTCGTGCCACCAGGTGATGGTCGGCGAGTACTGCCCCAGCAGGGCCGACAACGTCGCCAACCGCACGGCCGGCTTCGGGCTGGTGACCAACATCGTCAACGGCGCGCTTGAGTGCAACATCACCGACGACGCCCGGGTTAACAACCGCATCGGCTTTTACCGGAGGTACAGCCAGGTCCTCGGCATTGACGTAGGGCCTAACATCGACTGCGCGCACCAGCTGCCATATAACTAGCCACTATATGCTACTAAGCCTGTCATTGATCGAGGTGGTTTGATCTTAGAACTACAGTCTTGGAGCATCTTCCAAGGAAAAATTATGTAATGTAATGTCTTCTTCTTTTTTGCAATTTCAGCATTTTTTAAGAGAGGGCTAATTCTGAAATTTTGGCCATATTAATTCTTTTGGGTGTGACTACGTCGGACGCTTGATTTTTAACAAAAAGGCTTAAATGTTCTGAGCGTTTGGATTAAAATTTAGGCGTTATGGTCTCTCCCTCCTCCCACATGCTACTGTTTGATTAAGATTCGACTGCCAAGCATGTCGATTGATCTCTAACAAAAAAACCAAGCGATTTCTCAATAACAAAACCCTAGTTTCTTCTGTCGGCACCAAGAATAACTGCCTCTAAAAAAAAGAGTACATACGCAGCCACTCACAAACTCCAACTGTGAGTGTGGCATAAAGGTGAATTTTAGTACTTTCTTCTTCCAACAAAAGATGTCTCAAGTTTGATTAAATTTGAATGCATCTATACACTAAGTCACATCTAGATACATCCAAATTTTGAAAAACTTAAGACATCTTCTGTTGGACGGAGGAAGTACCACTTTCTACAGTGAAGAGGGAGTTGCACAGATTTATAAGGGTTTCTGCGATAGACTCCATGGAGATAAAAAAAAAAGACTACAACGTCTGTGCAGTGTGCTCACTTACCTGACACGCTGCAGAACGTGCATCAGAGAGACGCTCGCGACCACTGCAGGAGGTTTGCAGAAACCCGTATAAATATGTGCAACTCCCTCTTCGCTATAGAAAGTGGTTTATCAGAGATGTTCGCGATCACTGCAGCTTTATTTCGAAAATTAACGGGGGTTTATTTACAAAACAGCGGGCGCCAATTAATTAGAAACAGAGTGAGTAACTCCTATGCATTGGAGCTCTATTTCTGCAACCACCAAAAATAAACAACAACATAGATAACGTGTTTGGTTCAATGAGAAAAATACCACTTTGCAACATCCGAAATCAAATGGTGCAATATTGACTATGGAATTAATACTGCAACAAAACAAAGATTATTTGTTCTAACACGCGAAAAATAGTCCCGAGCAGAAAGTCTCCACATCTATGACGAAACAATGCGCAAGAAGTAAATAGGTCGACCAATATCTAATACAGCGTAATAAACATATGCAATGTTTTTTTTTAGGACGCAACGGTCGATCCTCGTGATTCGATTAAAAGAATAGAATTGGCCCTGTTTATGAGGAAAACCGGGCCCAAAAACCGATACAAATGCACAGCTTATTCAAGTAAAGCCATACGAAAAACCCTGTCAAAGTGCATACACAGGAACCGAATAAACAAGCCGCTACCGCAAAGACAAAGACCTCGTCCGCTCCAACAACGCCGAACAGGGAACGGCTCCTTGCGCCAGAGAAGGTAGGCAGAGGGGGGCTTCTTCGAGGACCGGAGACAGAAGATGTTGTCCCGACGGGAGCGGCTCGCGCATCAGCAAGCCCGTGTAGCACGAAGTCGCCCTCCCTGGCCAGGATTCAAACCAAGCCCACCGCAGCGAGCAAACTCCGCCGCAAAATGAGGGCTCCAAAGGCAACGCCTCCAAAGAGGATATGGCATCCTAGGACGTCGCCGTTACCCGACCCGGGAACCAAGTCAGAGCTTTCGCTCGGAGGCATCTCGCTTGCAAATGATGGTATGTGGCGGAGCTGCACAACAACGCCTTCAAGACGGAAAACGACGTCCATGGACGCCGTCGTCGCCGGCACCGACAACGCCAATGCAGAGTTGTCACCCGCAGCCGCCACACCCACCGCGGACAGGAGCGGACAGAGGTCCTAACCAGGGGCCACCGTACCATTGCGTGCGCCGGCGAAGCTCGCCGAACGCCACGCGCCAAAACTACCACGGGCACCGGCCAGGGCGCCGCAACCGCCCCACGCACCGGATCTGACCACGCCAACCCCAGGAGCCGGCATGGCCGTGGCCCGCCAGGCCCAGAACAGGCCCGCAACACCGAGGACGCCGCCAAGCGCCAACTCCTCGGATCCGGTGCCTCCATCCCCGGATCCGGCCACGCGAGCCACGGCGGCACCACGACGCCTTGGCGGCCTCCATGCGCGCCTCCGCGCCCACATCTGAACCCCGGCGGCCTCCACTCACGCCGCCAACCCGGAGCCACGACGCCCCGGTGGCCTCCACGCGCGCCGCCGCGCCCGCATTCGAACCTCGGCGGCCTCCACTCGCCCACCACGCCTGGGCTCGCACCAAGCCTGGCTCCGCTCGCCGCTGGAGAGGAATGAGCCACGCATCCGCTTTCCAGGGCCGCCGCCCTGGCGTCCACACTTCCTGCCGGCCAGGACCGACACCACCGCCGCAGGATGCAGGAACCGAAACATCCCCGCCGCCCTTGTCACTGACCAGCGCGCAGCTTCACCAGCGTCGGCCTCGGGAGGCGGCGAGGGGAGAGGGGATGGGGAGGGGCGCTAG
Source organism: Brachypodium distachyon (assembly GCF_000005505.3). Taxonomy (NCBI): domain Eukaryota; kingdom Viridiplantae; phylum Streptophyta; class Magnoliopsida; order Poales; family Poaceae; genus Brachypodium; species Brachypodium distachyon. Next base: position 9,353,700 of record NC_016132.3, on the reverse strand, counting down.
GGAGCAAGCGCTGCTGGGGGAGAGGAGGGGGGGGGGGCGGGCGGCGGAGCGGTGGCGGCTTGGATTGCGGCGGCGGCGCTCTAGGGTTAGGAGAGGGAGGAGAGAAAGGAACCTAAACATATGCAATGTTCGGATCCACTGACAACTGAATCACACACGATCGGAGCAATAAGCTCAACGTCAGCCCAACTTCAAATAACATTAATTGTTGGAAATCAGCCTAGATCCTAGCTCTTTCTCTCGCAAGCAACAACAACGATCAGCAACCTGATTGGTTCCGGCGAGACGTGCACGTACAACAAGCAAAGCTAAACCAGATCGATTAGAAAAGCAAGCAGCACTACTACTCACGTCAAGCACACACACGCGATGATTGATTTGGATAGCCAAAGGCTCGTGTCGAGCCTTGCCTTTTTCTATTTCTTATTTTCTTTGGGATTGAACTTACAGAGCACGTATGCCCATCCTTTTATACACGGCCAGCTGCAGACCAAATCAAACAAGTACTACTCTAGCTGAATACGACTAGAAAAACAACTCCTAAACCGACTAGGACTTGAACCGAAAATAAACTCCTATACGGATTTGATCTTAAGCCTACATTCTCCCCCTAAGATCAAAACGTACTTCTACTTGATGACGTCGACGCCGATCTTCTTCCTCATCTCTTGAAATTTCACTCTTCCAAGAGACTTCGTCAATATGTCGGCCAACTGGTCATCTGTACTGATATAATCAACATCAAGCTTGCCTTCTTTCACGCATCCTCGTATGTAATGATACCGGGTGTCGATATGTTTACTTCTATCATGAAACATCGGATTCTTACACAGAGATATAGTGGACTTGTTGTCGATCTTCAACTCAAACTTTTCTGGTTCTCGGTTTAGTAGATCAGCCAGCAATCGCTCTAGCTACACTCCCTGGCATGCTGCGGTAGCTGCTGCAATGTATTCAGCTTCACACGAGGATAGCGCCACAACCTTCTGCTTCTGTGACATCTAGCTCACAATATTTCCACCAAGGAAAAACGCCATGCCCGAAGTACTTTTATGGTCATCAACGTCGCCGGCCATATCACTGTCACTGTACCCGACTAGTTGTGTCTTCTCCTCTTTCTTCTTTGAGTAAACACACCCATAATTCAGGGTTCCTTTGATGTACCGCAAAATCATCTTCACCGCTGCAAAGTGTTCTGTTGTGGGGTTCTCCATGAATCGACTAACGATCCCAACCGAGTATGCCAAATCTAGCCTTGTATTCACCAAGTATCTCAGACTTCCCACAATACTTCTATATTCGGTACTATCAACAGGATCTGATTCGTTGTGTTTGCTCAATTTATGTCTTGCTTCCATCGGTGCTGAGGTAGCATTGCAGTCTTCCATGCCGCACTTCTCAAGGATTTTCCTCGCATAAGCTTCTTGACACAAAGTTATTGAGTCTCCTCGCTGACATACTTCTATCCCGAGGTAGTAGCTCAACAAACCAAGATCACTCATCTTGAAAAGATCTAGCATCTGCTTCTTGAATCTTGCAATCTCCCTCTCATCTGCACCCGTGATCAACAGATCATCAACATATACTCCAACTAGGAGCCGTTCCTTCCCATCACCTCGTTTGTACATAGCATGCTCCAATGGACTCTTCTCAAATCCGAGGGACACCAGTGTAGCATCTAGCTTGGTGTTCCACGCCCTCGATGCTTGTCGTAGCCCGTACAATGCCTTGTGCAGTCGCAACACCTTAAGTTCCGCTCCCCCTTCGATGAAACCTGGAGGTTGTTGTACATATACTTCTTCTTGTAGGTCACCGTTCAAGAACGCCGATTTGACATCCATATGATGCAGCTTCCAGGATTCTTGAGCGGCCAAAGCAATCAACAATCGTACCGATTCCATCCTTGCGACTGGAGCGAACACTTTCTCAAAATCAATGCCTTGTTGCTGCACGTAGCCCTTTGCTACCAAGCGTGCTTTGTGCTTTACCACATTGCCATTGGAGTCTTTCTTCACTTTGAATACCCACTTGAGGCCTATGGGTTTATGCCCGGCAGGGAGATCAACCAAGCTCCATGTCTTATTATCTTGGATTGACCCCATCTCCTCCTCCATAGCCTTGCGCCAACTCTCTTCCTCGCTAGCTTTTTCAAACGAGGTTGGCTCTTCGGTACTTAACAAGCACCTTTCCTTCGCTGTGGGCTTCATCTTGACCGTCTTCGTCTTGCGGATCATCTTCTTTGGAGAAGGGTACAACTCCGATAGAAGTCGAAGTCGTTCGGGCGTCAGTCGTCGAGTCCGCGACCGAGTCTGCACCGGCGATCGTACCATCGTCGATGCCCTTTGAGAGGTTGCTGCCGCAGTAGAAGTTTCAGCGTCTGCGCCGGCTGCTGCATCCTCCCCTTCACTCGCTCCTGCCGCGGCAGAGGGATCTTCTGCCGTGGCAGAAACTTCTGCCGTCTCTCGCATCGTGGCAGACGCAGATATTTCTGCCGCGGTTTCTGCCGCGGATCCTGCCGCGGGAGAGATTCCTGCCGCGGCAGAGGATGAGGCCGGTGCTCTATTGAAGCTGAACACCGGTGTAGCGCCGCGGCCCGGCGGCGTTCCTAGTGGATCTCCGCCACCTGCGTCATGGTCGTGGCCTTCTCCACGGTTATGACCTGCATGCTCAGGGACAGGGTAAGATACAACAAACATATCATCCGAATTTTGTTGATTCTCTTCTTTGTTTGAGGACCAATCCCATGCCCTCTCTTCTTCAAAGACGACGTCACGTGCCACGTGAACTTTTCTTGTTTGTGGATCATACACACGATAAGCCTTCAAGTGTCCCTTCAAGCCTGCTTCATAACCCATCAAGATCATCGGCTTACTCCGGTCTTCCAGCTTTCCCACATGTCCAGAAACATTCTTCACATGTGCCATGCACCCAACAGTACGAAGGTGATCGACTGAAGGTTTTCTTCCACACCAAGCTTCATAGGGTGTCATGCCAATGACACTTTTCGTCGGTGCACGGTTTAGCAAGTATACCGCTGTAGTCACCGCTTCTCCCCAAAACCTCCCCGGCAAGCCTTTGCTCTTCATCATGCTTCGAGCCATTGCTACCACGGTTTGGTTCCTTCTTTCAACAACACCGTTTTGCTGCGGTGTGTATGGGGCTGTCAGAAAACGCTTGATGCCATGTTCCTCACAATATGCAGCAAACTCATGTGAGATAAATTCCCCTCCTCGGTCAGTCCGGAAAGCCTTCAACTTTGCCTCTGCTTCTACTTCAGCAGCAATCTTGATCTTCTTGAATGCTTGAAACGCTTGATCTTTCGTTTTAAGCAGCACAACCCACATGTACCGACTGTAGTCATCTACCACGAGTAGAAAATAGCGATTGCCGGCTGGGGTTGCAGGTGAAACTGGGCCACACAGATCACCGTGAAACAAATCTAGTACCTTCTCTGCCCGGTACTTTGCTTCTCTGGGAAACGGCGCTCGCCGTTGCTTCCCTACTAGGCAGCCATCGCACACTTGTTCAACATGATCCACCGTCGGCATCCCAACCACCATGTCCTTCTGGCCGAGTTCTCGAAGCGAGCGAAAATTCAAGTGCCCGTAGCGAGTGTGCCACCTCCATGCTGGATCATCAAGACCAGCTAACAAACAGATCGGCTCTGTTCTGTCAAGGTCAAGAATATACAAGCGATTCTTTGCCCTCTTGACCTTCATCAGTAGCTTGTGTTGTCGGTCATAGCCCCACAGGTACCCATCCTCTAATACGATTTTACATCCCCTTTCCTCGAGTTGACCAAGACTGATTATATTGCTTTTCAGCTTGGGGATATAATATACGTCGGTTAGTACCTTGTGATCACCAAATCTTGTCTCGAAAAGAACTGTGCCTCGCCCTTGTATCACCACCGTGGAACCATCTCCAAAACGCACCGAGCCACCCATGGCTAGGTTAAGCTCTGCGAATTGGGTTTTGTCGCCAGTCATGTGATTGCTAGCGCCCGTGTCAAGGTACCACACATTGCCCGCCTTCACTCTTGCTTTATCATGTAGGTAGACTTTCTTTTCAACAAGGGTTACGGACTCAGACTTCTCCTCGATGACTTCCTATTGACCTTCTTCCATCAGCTCGCACATCTCTACCATCAGCAGCGCCGGATCATCATCTTCTTCCCTGGCCTTATATGCTTTCTCTTTCTGTGGCTTTCGGCACTCTGACTTGAAGTGCCCGTATATTCCACAGTTGTGGCACCTAACCTTCTTACGATCAAACTTTTTCTTGGGGGCCGCACCTTTCTCCTCGGTACCTTGAGGAGCTTTCTTTGCTTGTGCTCGACCTCCTCCTTTAGCTTGATCTCTTCTTCCACTGGACGATGACGAATCGCCAATTTTCCTTGCGGCCATAGCAGACCACTGCGCACGGGTCATCATCAGATGCTCGTCCTCTTTGCCATCTCCGAACACCATCCGGAGTCGTTCATCGTGCGCCTTGTATCGCCCCACCAAGTCCTCCACCGTGAGGGTCTTCAGATCGACACACTGCTCGATTGAGGTTACGATCTGGATATACTTTGGTGATGCCGCGCGTAGGAACTGCCTGACCACGGAGATCTCGGAGAGTGTCTCGCCTAGGTCGCGGATCCTGTTAACGAGCGTCGTTACACGCGCTGCGAATGCGTCGACCGCCTCGTCTTCTCCCATCTTCAAACTCTCATAATTCTTAGCAAGGTTTGAAGGTTTGCCTCCCGGACACGCTCGTGTCCTTGATGCAGGGTCTTGATCGTATCCCATGCATCCTTTGCAGATTTCTTCCCCTTCAGGTGTTGTAGCACATCGTTCGGCATAGCCACATGGATGGCCGCCAACGCCAGGCGATCAATGCGATAGTTCGCCGCTCCTTTGGCGTACGTGTTGCCGCCAGGGTCGACTGCGTCCCAGATCTCTTGAGATTCCATAGCCACCTCCATCTTCATTGCCCACATGTTGTAGTCGCTGCGATCGAGCCTTGGAAACATCGCCGGTGCTGAGTTCCTTCCAGCCGCGGCTCCCGACGTCCCCGCATCCGTCGGCATAGCTCCCGTGTACTAGGGACCGTTTTGCCGGATTAACCTTGGCTCTGATACCAAATGTTGGAAATCAGCCTAGATCCTAGCTCTTTCTCTCGCAAGCAACAACAACGATCAGCAACCTGATTGGTTCCGGCGAGACGTGCACATACAACAAGCAAAGCTAAACCAGATCGATTAGAAAAGCAAGCAGCACTACTATTCACGTCAAGCACCCACACGCGATGATTGATTTGGATAGCCAAAGGCTCGTGTCAAGCCTTGCCTTTTTCTATTTCTTATTTTCTCTAGGATTGAGCTTACAGAACACGTATGCCCATCCTTTTATACACGGCCAGCTGCAGACCGAATCAAACAAGTACTACTCTAGCTGAATACGACTAGAAAAACAACTCGTAAACCGACTAGGACTTGAACCGAAAATAAACTCCTATACGGATTTGATCTTAAGCCTACATTAATCGGACCTGCACAGTTCCTGCAAGATTAGTAACAACGTCAGCTATGAGCCATTTGATGCCCATTTAGGGTCTATCGCAGAAAACGGGGAGCTTATGTTAAAATTAGTTATCACCTTGCTTCCAGCAGCATGTGTCTATATTGGGTTGGTAAATTTACTTGGTGAGAACGTAGACCGCGTAGATGATCCCCGGAAGATAGCCAAATAAGGTGAGCAAGAGGCAGAGCCAGAACTCGGTCTATCACATATAGAGGCAATTTTATTACAAAATAGATAGTTTCATGCAGAGGAACATGCATGTATAAAATGAAGAACTATGAACATAAAAACAAGGACTTCCTGGATACACATGTGGATTTCCTATATGTACCTGGCATCCGAACTTGAGCAAGACCCCAAGAGGAGGGAGGATGATGGCAAGCACGATGCTGACGCATTTCTCTGTGCTGTTAGACATCGCGCTCAGTTCGATATCTTCCTCCCTGCTGAGTCTGAAGCGTGAACACTTCTCTTTCTTTCCTTTTGTTTTTCCAACGGACGAGTCTGAACTATGAATTTGTCGAGCCTTGGCCAGTGCGGAGTCTTATAGGACACGAACGAGTTCGTGGGGGAAGCAAATGTAAATGGTGATGGGATCAAGATGCGCTATGCTGTGGACGGAGAGTGCAGAGGAGCTCCACTACGTCGGTGAGGTGGATACAACAATACCTGACGCATAACATAATTTATGCCACATTGCTTCGTCCGTCAGCTTGCCCAGCTGGGGGTTAGTGGCTTCCTGCACGTATTAGCAGTCACTTCTTGACCTGTGGTCCGCTGTCTCGCTCTCGCCGCCGTAGCGGCGCCCGTGCTATGCACCCAGACACCAAAAGAACGACCGCAAATCTCACCGCTGAATTCTCTGTCATTGAAAGATTGCCTGTCGCTTTACGATCGGTCTCTTAGTTGTGTTGACTGGCGTATGAAGCTTTTCATGATATCAGTGTCAAGAGGTCTCGAGTTCGAAACCCGGTTGATACACTTTCGATTCACGTTTAGACCTGAAGGAGTCACACGTGAGGGGAGTGTTGAAGTATAAGTGAACTGCGACGCACTTTCGATCCATGTTTAACCCTGCGGAAGCCTCACGTGAAGAAAAGTGTTTAAGTATAAGTGGATTATCTAGCTCTTTCCATCAGATCGATTACGCACTTTCGATCCACGTTTAAACCTGCGAGAACCACATGGAAAATGTTGAAGTTCTAGCATTTTACATCAAATCGATTTTTTTGCTGCGTTGGCCAGCACATCTTCATTCTCGTTTCGCTGGGAGAAACAGGAACTCGCCGGACACGCTGCGACGCCTTTTCTTTTAGGGGACACGTTGCGGCGCTTGTTCATAGAGTTTCCGCCGAACTTTTTGTCTCCAAAACCTCGCAGGAGAACTATTATCCACGGCCCAACTCAAATCTTGCCTTCGATGCCGGCCCACCAAGGGAGCGTACGTCTCGTTCAGAAAAGAACAAAACTTTCTCTCTCAAAAAAAAAAACAAAGCGTCAAGACTGTTGGGGAACCGACTGTTGGGGTGGGAGGGACGCCCCCCTCCACCCCCGACTAATCGTTCCCCCACTAACGTTAACTCTTGGGCCTTATCCTTTTGACCAGTTGGGCCATCTAATCTATATATAAAGGAGAGGAAACTACCCCTTGTACATACTGTTGAGATCAGAAATTAATAAAGAGCTCTTGTTTCCCTCTACTTCTTGTTGTTCATCTACTTTACTGTACTTCGTGATTGTGTGTGTGATCGACTCTTTCGACTACGATCTTGGTGTGTAACTCCGGGACCGGCCAGCCGGCAGAGGTTGCACAACACGTTATCAGCACAAGTCTCTACCCCGAGCCTTCATCGAGCCTACTCCAAGCAGACTCTCGATATAAATTACGGAGGTATTGGTTCCGAAATTTTATTGCAAAAATGGATTCTTGTGTTACGATTCCGTTTTTTCGATTAGATTATCTTTCGGATTTTTCTACCCACGGTATGGATTTTCCTCGCGAGATGTTGCCGACCAAGTCGCTGGCCAATGCCGATCATCCTCGCCGCACGAGGGACTTCTTGACCGTAACCATGGGGAGACGGTGTCGCACTGCTGTGCTCACCGCCGGCCACCGCAGGCTCCATGCCGCGAGCGTCCCAAGCCACCCCATGGAGCCGCTGCAGCGGAGCGCGCCGTCAAGCGCTGATGCTAGGCACTGGCCTGGCCGCTGCTCCGAAGTTGTCGCCTCGGGCGTGACGCCGCACCAGCTGCTTCAATGCGTGAGCGCTGCCCTCTGGATGTGCGTGGGCCGCTGCAGGCACTGGCCGTGTGGGAGCTGCCGCTGGCCACGAGCACCTCCGCGGAGTGCTGCAGTGCTGCCGCTAGATCCCGTGCCTCGCCGACGCTGCTGCCAGACATGTTTGGGCGCGTGCCGCCTCAGGAGCACGGCGGGCACGAGCGCGCGCCGCCGCCGCCGCCTTGGGCGCTGGCCCCCGCCGCGTGCGGGCGCGCCGCCGTCCCCATCGTGTGCGCGGGCTGCCGCTCAGGCCCCGCCGCCGCGCCTCGACAACCTCTGTTGTTGCCCCGTGCGCGGGGCCGCCGTCGTCGCTCCATTTGCGGGCACGAGCGCTCCCGCCGCGCCACGGACGCCGCCTCAGTCGCGGGCACAGGCCGCCGCCACCACCTAAGGGGAAACCCTAATGAGAGTTGGCGCGGCTGGGCTGGGCCAGGCGAGGCAGGGAGTTGGGCCACCGGCCCAATAGGCGAGCAGGCGGGCCAGATTCGGTCTGGGACGATAGATTTGCATTTCAGCCCTTGGTCTTTCTGTAATTACGCGCATTGTTTACTGTGCTGCGTTTTTGCGACTAAGACCTTGAAATTGTCAGTTTTTGCTGAAATCGCGTATTTTGGCTCAAAATGGCTTCGGGAATGTGTTTTTGGGCTAATTTTCATGTTTAGGAAACGTTTAACTTGCCATCTCTATGCACATGCTTGTATTACCATGTTTTACCGTTGTTGATTAATTGTAAATATGCTTTATTACTATTAATCATTAAGTAAGACATGAACTCACATTTTTAAATATCGGAACGTTGTTATGAACAACTATATCATTTTATCACATTTATGCGATGGGTTACATGAGGTTACCTCGAGATTATATGTTGAAATCTCGTAAAAAAATTCGCATTAATGATATGAATCATGAACCTACAGTTTGAGGAGCCGACCTAAAATGGTTGGACTTGATTTTTGGACGGAGTTTGGTAGCTTTTGAGGAGGTTGATCGGCTTGGTGTCTTGTTGACTACTGCCACCACCCTGCGAGGAGAACATTTAGGCATTGCACCATCCCTTTGTACTTTTGGACAAGTACATACATGTTGGGAAAGTGTTATGCTTTACCAGATGGTCCTGGTTCCACATGTGTTGTTCATCCTCGCATGTCATAAGTATTTTCAGGCTATGTAATAGCGCGAGGTTTAACCTCGTATAACTGAGAGGGGGAGGCGCAAAATGGAAGCAGTAACTGATTCTATTAAGCTTGGCCAACCCCCGTTGAGTTTGTGCTATGTGTGCTTTCACACACGTCTCTCCCGCCTATCGCTACTGTGATAGCTGATAATGGGATGAGACCATGCCGAACTGTGACATATGCGGAGGATGAGGACACCATCATCAAGTGCACTTGGCCCTCCTAATGATTCATTTGTCAATTGATTTTGATGATTCTATGATATAAAATCACCTGAGGTGGTTGTATATGCTCTGAGCAAGCAAAACATTGTTCTTTCAACACTCGGATGATTTGTGAGTTCATCCATTAATTCCTTTATTTAATATTGATGGCTTGTTATGTTCTGAAAAATATGTAATGCATTTATTTAATTATGTTGCTACTTTCTCGCTTCATTAATTAATTAGATGCTATATTTTAGAACACGTGGCGCTCGAATGGAGGAAACGTGCCTTGTGGATAGTTGTACCACAAACACCATCTTGAGAGAAACTCATTATTTCGAGTCCATTAAAAAGACTCCGGGGAGTATAATGACTATCGCAGGGGGCGAGTCAAAAATAGTAGGCTCTGGACGAGCTACTATCATACTCCCCATGGGAAACTTTGCTCATTGAGGAAGCATTATTGCATCCAGAGTTGACTCGAACTCTCTTGAGTTTTAAGGACATCCGCACAAACGGCCTCCATGTGGAGACTGATGATGATAATGGTAAAGAGTGCCTACTTATCACAAAGCGCGATGCCCACGGTAAGCATGTTGTTGAAAAATTCCCTTCATTCGACACTGTGCTTTACTACACTAAGATTGTAGCGCCGCCCGTGTACACTACCTAAGACTATATTTAGAAGCTCTGAACTATTTTGCTTATGGCATGATAGATTAGGCCACCCGGGTATTAGAATGATGAGAAATATAATTAACAACTCAAATGGGCATGGGGTGAATGTTAAAAATTTCCCGAATCATGATGATTTCGTGTGCTCAGCATGCGCGACGGAGAAATTAATCATTCAACCATCACCATTGAAAGTGAGGGATGAAATCTCTGCGTTTTTGGAACGCATCCAAGGGGATATAGGTGGTCCGATTCAGCCCCTTTCGGGGCCGTTTCGATACTTCATGGTGCTCATAGACGCTTCGTCTAAATGGTCCTGTGTTAACTTGTTGTCTACACGGAACCATGCCTTTGCCAAGTTGATGTCGCAAACCATACAAATGAGGAATAATTTCCCGGATCATCGTATAAAGTCTATTCGAATGGACAACGCTGGAGAATTTTCTTCAAAAGCGTTCGATGATTATTGTATGGCACTTGGAATTAATTTTGAGCACTCTGTACCACATGTCCATACGCAAAATGGACTAGCAGAGGCATTGATTAAGATGATTAAATTCATTGCCAGACCACTCCTACGGGGTTGTAATTTACCAACCACGTGTTGGGGGGCATGCAGTGTTGCACGCCGCAAATCTCATCAGCTATAGACCCACGGCCTACAACATCCATTCACCTGTCCAACTAGCGCAAGGGTCGGCACCGAAAATTTCCCACCTTCGTAGGTTCGGTTGCCAGGTATATGTACCGATACCACCCCCTCAGCGATCAGCAATGGGACCGCTCCGTAAGTCGGGGATATACGTTGGTTATGAGACTATGTCCATAATCAGGTATCTGGACCCCATGACAGGAGACTGTCATACGGCCCGCTTTGCTGACTGCATTTTTGACGAGGATCTCTTCCCGACTTTAGGGCGAGGAAATCAACCTCTTGATGAGAAAAGTAGAGAATTGACGTGGCAAGCACAGGGATCCACGCAAATGACCCGCGCACAAGTGAGACACATAGAGAAGTCCAAAAGTTAATAGATTTGCATGCTTTAGCGAATCAACCACCTGATCACTTTAGTGACTTGAGAAGTGTGACAAAATCACATGTGCCTGCGCGCAATGTATCGGAAAGGGTAGAGATATCCAAGGATCCTGTGGGTCTACCCGCTCGAGTCCAAAGGCCTAAAAGGATGAGAAATCCGGTTCCTCAAATCCCAAGTACTCGGGGACGCCCGACGAAAAAGGATAAGGGGGATTTATCACACTCGGTTACTAAAAAGCCCCGAGAGAGTGAGGGGAGCCAATTGAGACCTGGCACAAGTACGGAATCTCCAGCGCAAGGAATTCCGGACTTTAACCTTCCAATGGTGGAAGCACCCAGCGGAGATGTGAGCGCACACATCGGCGCGGAAAAACTAAAGGACCTCGCTCCAGGAATGGGAAATCCTGTGGAGACAGAGGATCCGCATGATGCGCTCCATGACGAAATGGCCATAGATTATATAACACGGGAGAATCAATAAACCGAGTGACTGCTAATGTCGACATAAACTTTGCTAAGAAAATTGGCGCAATCATTGATCTTGACCTCGAGCCTAACTCGCTCACTGACTGTAAGAAGAGGTCGGATTGGAAAGATTGGCAGAAGGCAATAGCTACTGAATTATTATCTCTGCACAAAAGAGAGGTTTTTGGACCTGTGTGTCGAACCCCTCCCCACGTACGCCCTGTCGACTATAAGTGGGTATTTGTCCGCAAGAGAAATGAAAATAATGAGGTAGTACGGTACAAAGTAAGGTTAGTTGCTCAGGGGTTTACTCAACGACCTGGGGTCGATTATGAGGAAATCTACTCCCCGATCATGGATGGAATTACCTTTAAATATTTGATCTCAATGGCAGTCAATATGGACTTAAAAATGAAATTGATGGATGTTATTACTGCTTACCTGTATGGTAACTTGTCTTTCGGTTCTGAACCAAGACAGAGCAAACAGAGGTCTATACAGTGTTTAACTCAGGAAGTCACTGTATGGACATAAACAGTCGGGTAGAATGTGGTATAATCGCCTTAGCGATTTTCTACATGAAAAGGGCTACACGAGCAATGAAGATTGCCCATGTGTATTTATACGGCGATCCCAAGATGGATTATGTATAATCTCGGTATACGTAAATGATTTGAATATCATCGGTACGCCTGAGGATATTGGGGAAGCAAGTTCCTACTTGAAGTCGGAATTTGAGATGAAGGATTTGGGTAGACCCAAGTTCTGTCTAGGTTTGCAACTGGAACATTCCCATGATGGGATTCTAGTGCACCAGTCTACCTACACTCAAAAGGTGTTGAAAAGATTTGGATTTGACAAGCCATATCCTTCAAAGACTCCCATGATTGGGCGGTCATTACAGCAAGACAAGGACCCTTTCAGGCCGAAAGAAGAGGGGGAGGAAGTTCTGGGTTCAGAATTTCCTTACCTGAGTGCTATTGAAGCGCTCATGTACCTCGCAAATTGTACACGGCCGGACATTATGTTCGCCGTCAATTTGCTGGCTAGGTACAGCTCTGAACCTACCAAAAAGCATTGGAAAGGTGTTAAGGATGTCTTTCGGTACCTGCAAGGGACCAAAGATCTTGGGCTATTTTATAACAGGAATCAAGACCTATCTTTGATAGCCTATGCCAATGCTGGGTATTTGTCGGACCCGCATACATCCAAGTCTCGGACTGGATATGTTTTTCTATGTGGTGGAACTGCTGTTTCATGGAAATCGTCGCACTATATGAAGCATCACGTGAGTGTGTATGGCTTCGATGAATGGTTCGCCACATTCAGCAGACCTGTGGGCTGAACACCGTCCAGACCCACACCATTATCTATGAAGATAATGCAGCTTGTGTTGCACAAGTACAAATGGGTTATGTGAAGAGTAATCTCACCAAGCATATAAATCCTAAGTTTTTCTATGCACATGAGTTGCAAAAGATGAACGAGGTAAAGGTCTTGCATACTAAGTCGTGTGAAAATCTTGCTGATTTGTTCACCAAGTCACTCCCAGCATCCACCTTTGAAAGGTGTGTGCGTGGAATCGGTATGTTGAGACTTAGGGAAATGTAAGGTTCAGGGGGAGATACTTCACATACTCATCGATAAATCTTGATCATGACGATCAAGTACTCATCTTGGAGATTGAGTAGGCTGTACTTTTTTTCCCTCAACGAGTTTTCTTGTGTTTCTCGCATGAGGTTTTTAACGAGGCAATCTGTGTAACATAGCAACGTATCCTATGCGCTCTTTCTCCATGTGTTTTTTCCACTGGGTTTTTTCAGAGTTTTTGAGGCATATGATATACGGGTATCGGCCCAAGGGGGAGTGTTGGGGTGGGAGGGCCACCGAAGCGTGCTCCTCCTCCACCTCCTAAGGAGTTGTTCAGTCTTGGGCATTATCTCTTTGACCCAATTAAACCATCTAGTCTATATAAAGGAGAGTAAACTACCCCTTGCACGTACTGTTGAGATCAGAAATTAATAAAGAACTCTTGTTCCCTTTTATTTCTTGTTGTTTATCTAATTTACTGTACTTCGCGATTGTGTGTGTGATCAATTCTTTCAACTACGATCTTAGCGTACAACCCCGGAACCGGCCAGCTGGCAGGGTTGCACAACAAAGACACGTCTGAAAGTTGAAACTCGCGGCCCATCACGGTGTGCGGACTACGGATGGCAGCAATGCGACTCCGCGAGGGGCGAGGCAGAGCACCGAAGGACGAATTGAGAATCCGCATGGATGACCGTGAGCAGCGTCCACGCGCTGACGACGACCCTCCTGTCCGCGGCGCGCCGTCCGGGTCCGGCCAGGGCCAGCCCCGCGCACGCCGCGCAGCTCCACGCCCGCCTTCTCGTGTCCGCCCGCCTCGCGCACCCGCTCCACCTCACGCAGCTCGTCTCCCTCTACGCCGACGCGGGCCTCCCGGACGCCGCGCTCCGGGCCTTCCACGCGCACCACCTCACCGCCGCAAACCTCCGCACGTACACCGCCCTCATCTCCCGCCTGGCGTGTCCCCAACCCGTCCTCGCCTTCTCCCTCTTCGCCCGGCAGCTTCTGCCCTCCCCTCGTCGCGCTCTGCGCCCCAACCCCCACGTCATCTCCGCCGTCCTCGCCGCCTGCGCGAGCCTCCCGACCATCCACGGCCGCCAGGTCCACGCGTGCGCCGCCAAGACTGTCTCGCTCGCTGACGTGTTCGTGTACACCGGGTTAGTCCACCTGTACGCCAAGGGCGGAGACATGGCCTCGTCCACCAGGGTGTTTGACGAAATGCCGCACCGGAGCGTGGCGTCCTGGAACGCGCTCCTCGTGGGATATGCCAGGAATGGGATGTATCTTGAGGCGCTACGGATGTTCAGGGAGTTGGCGGCACAGGGTCGCAACGTGCCGCTGGATCAGGTGAGCATGTCAAGTGCACTGAGCGCTTGTACCGGGGCCAGTGCTGTGAACTTTGGTCGGCAGGTGCATGCATGCATCGTCAAGGTGGGATTGGATGGGAATGCCGTGTGTGTCACCAACGCCCTTCTTGACATGTACACAAAATGTGGTTGCTCCCAAGAAGCTTCGGTTCTGTTTGATTCTGTGAATTGCAGGGATGTCTTCACTTGGAACATCGTCATTCTTGGCTGCATCCATGAGAATTGCTTTGAGAGAGCTTGTGGAATGTTCCGGTTCATGGTCAGGGCTGGGGTTTTGCCTGATGATGTCTCCTTTACTACTGCATTGCAAGCTTCAGTGTGCCTGGCAGAATGGGCTTTGGGAGTGAGCTTACATGCCTCTGTCGTAAAGACAGGGTTCTTGGTCAGCCAGGGAGTTGCTACCTCGCTCATCACCATGTATTCTAAATCTGGCCGCTTGGATGATGCTCGCAGCGTGTTTGATGTAGCAGAAAATCACTTGTCTATAATGTCATGGACCGCCATGATCACTGCATTGCAGCAGCACGGACAGGGAGGCCCGGCTATCGATCTGTTCGAGACACTGCTGGAGAAGGGCATCATGCCGGACCACATCACATTTGGCAGTGTTCTCTCTTCTTGCAGCCATAGTGGATTTGTTGAGAAAGGGCGCAGGTACTTCAGTTTGATGACCCAGGTTTATAAGCTCACACCTTGGAGTGAGCACTATTCATGCATGGTCGACATGTTCGGACGAGCTGGCCTTCTTGGCGAGGCAAAGCAATTCATTGATAATATGCAAGTTAAGCCGGACGCATCAGTCCTAGGAGCTCTACTTGCAGCTTGCTTGAACTGTGGGGACCTTGAGCTGGGAAAAGAGGTTGCTGAGAATCTCTTTGAGATTGAGCCAGGTAACGCAGGAAACTATGTCCTGCTCGCTAACATCTATGCATTACATGGAAGATTCGAAGAGGCAAAGGAGGTGAGGATACGGATGGTTTCCCTGGATGCAAGGAAGGAAAAGGGATGTAGCTTAGTCAACATTGAGAACGTCAGCATCCGGTGAGAGCAGGTGAGGATTAAAAGATCTCAATGAATGATGGATGAACTTATGGGACACTGAAGCTCATAATATGATTGAGATACATAAAACTAGGCTGCCTTCCGACAGAAAACCTCAGGAAATGATTAAAACCATATGGGGATAAACTTTTTTGGACAAGTTCCCTATGATGTTAGTGACAGCAGAACACACTGAAAGCCATGTAATGAAAATCATGTGGTCAATACTTATACTCTGTATAGTTGGGTTATCACTGCAAAGAAGCATAATTTTGTTCATGGATGATTATTTCACCTCAGTATGGTTACCTGTTTTGATGAAATGAAGGATTATGAAGTGTAATATCTGGTAGGTATATATTAGCTTCATTTAAGCTCTGTGTGTACAGTTTTGAATTCTGATCTTTCTACAGTGGAATCACAGGGAATTGTTGATTTAACATCGAGCAAAAGGTTGCGAGCTAGGCTTTCTGGATGGACTTTCAGACAAGAATAACATACAAGTACACTACCAGCCACATGTTCCTCCGGGTGTTTTTATTCTTAAGGAAAATGCAATTTTCTTTTGTTTCTTAGGAGTTTCTCAGGTTTTAGTACTATTGGATTTTGCTTTAAATAAAATGAGAAATTACTCCCTCCGTTCCTAAATACTTGTCGCTGTTTTAATGCAAACTTACACTAAAACAGCGACAAGTATTTAGGAACGGAGGGAGTACTAATTAAACAATTAAACACAGAGAAAGCTATCCCAACCCAATCTAGAAAGTGTACATATTGTTCCTTTGTTTTTTTACCCGGTTTTCAGTCAACATGGAGAATGCAAAATAGAAAAACTCATTCTGCTATACAAATCTCATCCCATTCCTTACTACTAGTAAGTTTTAGCAAGAACATTCAGAAAACTAAGGAAATTCAGGAAATACTCTTTACCAGCAAGACAGGACATATATTTGATTCCACCAAGGTGGAATGGATTTATGAGTTTATGGAAAATATCTCTTTAACCATGGTATTTACAAGCCAGGCAATGAAACATAAAAAAATGACAGGATTTGGGGATTATATGCCTGGGAGGTGGAAGTGTGGAAGGATTACATTTCTTTTTATATACTGTACACAGTTAGATAACCTCAGATTAACATGCCCACTATATATGATTCCAGCAAAATCTTAATCAACTAACCTAAAGAAAAATAACGAAACAAAATTTAGTGAACTGCATGAACTAAGCTTGCTACTTAGCATTTATCGGTCCTTGTGATCCTTATTTTCTTTACACTGGTCAGGAAGAGACTGCAGAAACAATAAAACGAGTTTCAGATTAATTAAACAGCAAAATAAAGCGCAGATGATGGTCTAAGCAAAGCAGAAACATACTTCCATGGTACGTCCCCAACCATCATCCAGTCTCCATCTTGGTCTTCATAGGTGAGAAAATGAGCAGCCTTCACGCCAGGCACTTGTTGTTGGTACACGTCAGCATCTAATAATAACAAATATATAATTATACAGCACTGGCCACAAGCATTGCCATATGTAAATCATGACATGAATGAATTGAATCAATCTATCAAATTTGGTTTCTGTCAAGAACTCTTAAGAAGAAGAAAAGTCAGAATCTGGTGGTCGGATAGTATCAACTATCAAATACTAATCGCCAGTATCATCAGATTCCCAATAAATCAATCATTCAATCGCGACGTAGTAGCAGATCGGCTCATTTCTACATTGTTCTGGTTCCTTAGATTAGATCATGTGTCTGTACCCTCTAATTCTGAGTTTAGTTTTGGATGCATACTCACAGGTGATGGGGGTCTTAAACATGTTGCAGAGTTTGACGAGAAGGCTGTCGTAGCCATCCAGCAAAAGCAAATCTAGCTTCCTGCCGATCGGAAGGCCCTCCATGTACACCTTCACGAACAGTGTCTGCTGCCGCCGGCGCCTGCTGGCCGACGCGGCCAGGGCGCTCCTAAGGAACGGTTTGATCGGCGGCCAACTCAAGAGTACTTGGTTCCTGCTGATCACCCGATTATGTTGAAAGGTGTTGTTAGTTGATGTAGATGATGGATACAAGTGATCCAATTAGATACGAATAGTACTACTAGGCAATTGATTCGGGTCATGCTATATTCTATTCCTTTCCTTCTAAATTATAAGATTTACCTTTGTCCTAAGTTAACCTTTTGTAAATTTAACGAAGATTGTATTTCTTTACCAGTATCTACAATCTCAATTAAGTATACTATGAAGAGGCATATCATGATGGATTTAATAAAACTAACTTAGAGTCATAGATGCTGTTAGTTTTTCCTATAAATTTGGTTAAACTTAAAAGAAATTGATTTATGACAAAGCTAGAACATCTTATAATTTGGAACAGAATGAGTACATAAAAATAATTACAAACTTGTAGTATTTCTAAAATGGTTGTGAAGATAAGAATTAATGATCAAACAAGGCTAAGCGATCTCTGGGGGAATATAAGGCTGGATTAATCTGCAGGTTCAGTGGCATATGTGACTGTAATGATCAAACAAGGCTAAGCGGTCTCTGTGAGAATGTAAGGCTGGATTAATCTGCAGGTTCAGTGGCATATGTGACTGTATAGATCCCTTGCTATATTTGTGGTGATCAAACTAACCCCTAGCATTAACAGATGATATCCTTTTAGAAAAAATGGTTCAGTCTCAACTGTTTCTCTGGTGAAAACTGAAGTAAATGCCTTTTGTTTTCTTTGAATGTAAGACTAAGATTTGGTTTCAAAGCTTACAGAGAGGAAAGAAAGAAAAATTAAATAGTCATTCAATAAACTGAAACGATGATCAAGATCTGGCATATAAGAAGGCACTGCTAATCAAGAAAATGTACAGCTCTAAAAATAGAATAGATGGATTTAAAGATGTTTTAGGTGTAGGAATAAAAATGAGTTAGATCCTATCCATCGAAATGAAAAATGAACCAAACAAAATTTGTCAAAACAACCATGCATGCATGAATGATTCTTAGAACTAACACAAGCATGCATACATATGGATCAAAAGCAGATCGACACGAAGAAGGGGGGATGAAATTTGTTGTTGTTCAAGAAATTGACCTTGGCATGGAAGGGATGCTCTCAGCCGCTTGGAGAGAGGAGGAGGAGGATAACGACGTCGATAGGCTAAGCCCTAGCCGGAGGTCGGTGCTGAGGTCTGGCCTCGTCGGCCAGCAAGCCGCCGACGCTGTGGAGAGCGCCGGGTGAGTGCTACTGTCCATGGACGAGGAAGGAGACCTGTCTCTACCTTTGCACTCCGCCATGACTAGCATACAGTTAGCTCGGCAGCTGATGGATGTGTGTAGCTAGCTTATGTAGAAATGGAGAGGGGTGGGGTGAAACTAATCACAGCTAGTCTTCAAATTCAAGGAACTAACTAAATGCCCTTACGCAAGGAGAGAGACAGTGCTAGCTAGTCAGAGATCATATGCTTGTGTATATATAGCATTATAGCTGCTGGTAAGCATTAAGAAAGCCAAATGGCTGACATAAAAATAATTAAGGTTCACACCAGAGAAAAAAGAGTAGAGCGATCAAGTAATTAAAGGCAGTGATGGAACAATTTGTCTTCTTTATGTGTGTCTATCTGACAAAAACAAAAATATACTCTTCAAGCTAAAGCGCCCCTTTTTTTTTGTGTCTGATAGGTGGACACAACTGGTTAGGCGAAAGCAGATACTTCACAGTCAGAGCGTCCTTTTTTAAGTTAACAAATCCGTCATGTCCCTCTTTAAACTGACCGATGCTTATACGCCTCTCTAAATTTTAAGAGATATATAGAGAACAATCCAGATTCGAAAGCGCACACGCAGTCTCTATACGATAGGTATAGCATTAGCGTATACTACTACATTGTTAATGATGGATCAAGGAAGAGTACAAACTAGCCCGAAGATATCCGAAGATCGAATTTGATTATCATGTTGGTTAGCTTCCCCATGACAGCGCGCGGACGTGTTGGGTTGGTACGGGGATGCACTCGAGTACGTGCTGCAGGGGATGTGACCAGACCACTACCCCACCCAAATCTCCTCCCTTGTTGTCATCAGCTCTCACATACGCACGCACGCACAATCATGTGTGCACGCTCGAATAGATGGGTCTGCAGGTCGAGCAAGCAACCAAACTAACCACCACATCATCAATCCATCGATCCGTGATGAATGGACGGCTTGCAGTGATGGAGTGGATCGACGGAGCTAGGAGTTGGCGTGTAGTAGAGATCAAGTCAATTAAGGGCCGGGCAGGGCAGGGGCGCACGGGCACCTAGCTTGGTCATAAAGAGGGGAACCTAACCCACCACCAGACAGAGGCGACACGCACGGATCTGGTTGACAGTCGAGCCAGCGCCTGCCGCGGCAGAGCCCTACACGACGGCGACGCCGGGGGACAGAGCAAGGCCGGTGAAAGGGAACGTTGAAACCGACTCGATCTCGCCCCGCCCGCGCGGCCCACGGCTCAGGGGTCACGAGAGATCGGGGCCTGGTCCCGTGTTTTCGGCCAGAAAATCGACCCTCCGAGAGTGGCAACCCAATCGATCCCCGGTGCCCGTCCCGACACGTCAGGGCAGGCGATCGATGTGCTCGATCGAGCTTAATAAAGCTTCCCCGACCGAACGGCCGGCCAGACAAGCCATCTTTTTCTTTCTTTCTTTTTTTTCCATCTCCCCGTCAATCTAGCCGCTCGGGGCCGTTTTCTCATCGGATCCAGATTGCCGGGGGAGATTGGAAGATGGCAACCCCGGGACAGCGACGTGGGAGCTAGCTTTTTCTGCCCCGCGCGTACTACGTGTGAAGAGGTTGCTTGCTTGCTGGTGTGGTGACATCGCTCCTGCGCTGGAGCCTGCAGGCCCAAGCGTCACGGACGACATATATTGCGGTGCAAGATTCGTGCAGGAGCAAAAGGAAAGTTTGCCAACATCCACGGGGTATCAACAGTTGCCAACACATAACCGTACTTACTGTAGCCAATTAACTTTACACCCTCGTGTCACGGATTAATTAAATAGATTGGAGGGTAACCAACTAACCTCCCATCGAAAATGAAAAGACTGGACTTGTTTAAAAAAATATGTACGCTAGCTATCATCAACCGGAGTGATGTTCAACGACTTGTTACAGTTTGGTGTTTGGTGAAAAGGCAAAACGTTCCTGAGAAGGGAGGAGACAAGGCGAGAGCAAATGACCAATGCACCTACGCTTTGCCAGTAAGTTTCCCCATTATACTAGTCTAAAAAAAAAGTAAGTTTCCGTTCCCCACACTTTTCCTGCCCTGCATGTATGGCTGTATTGGCAGCACTCCTAATTTTACGCCCGGCCCACGCACGAGAGAAAAGTGCGTTGTCTTCCTCCTGGCTTCGTTGCCCTTCTGTTGGCACGTTCTTTTACGCCAGAGAAAAATTTATTCTCGACCCTGAACTTGTATTTGTCTGAATCAGATCTTAACCTTTGAATCCTTGAATTTCAGATCCCGACCTTACTGATCCCGATCAATTAAGCCCCTTAATCCTGAAAATGGTGTTTGGCGGACTGGTTTTGTTGACGTAACACCGAGATTGTTGACTAAAACTAGAGGAAGGATCCAAATGATGCTCTCGTATTATTTTTTTTTATATTTTTAACTATGTTTAGGAAATAACTAACGAGAATAACCATTACTAATTTTCTTAGAGCGCTAATATATTTTTAACTATGTTGGCTAAGATCTTCTGATATATTTTCTTAGGCGGGGCGACGGCTTGGCTCGCCATTCGCTGGAACCGGCACTCCCGACGCGTATGCTCCGCTACTGCTGCACGGGTCACTACTCGCCAGGTCGGGAGGGCTCGCTTCGAGGGAAGAATGCCAATGTCCTCACCAGATGCCTGGTAGTTTTTTTTTTAAATGTGGGTAATTTTTTTCGGGTGATTTTTCCAGGTATAACCAAGTAGCCGGGACCCACATACAATGCTCAGTCACCAGATTCTAAGACACATCATTGTCCTGACCTAGCCAAACAGGGAATTTCAGGATAAGATTTAAATTGACTGGAATTAGATAGGTCAGGGGCTGAAAATCCGGAATTAGAAGATTATGATTTGATGGAGACAAGTTCTACAAGTTCTACAAGTTTCTCTTTACGCTATGTGTCACTCATCCCTGCAATTCTTCAGACACCGTGCTGAGTGCGGCCTCACGCTGTCATGCAGGCGCGTATGATGATAGTAAGGGCAACAGTATAACTGCACGAGCAGAAGTGTTTTGCCATGGTATATGATTCATGATTGTCGTGGTTATTGTGTATGTTGTGTACTGTTCGCTGTGCGTCCCCTGAATCTGTCCATGCACCTCGTGCAGCCTAGAAATGCACAAAATTAAGTGGCATCAAGTGACAGTCTCATTCATCCTCGTAACAATGTTCACGTGCACAACTCGACCAAGTCTGCAAATAACTAATTTGATCTTCATCGCAAAAAAAAGACTAATTTGATCTAATTGGTGGGGCATACTATTAGGAGGAGGTTAGTGGCAGTTATATATGCGTTAGCAACGGCTGTTTAGAAGGTAGCTAGCCTGCCGATCGAAGGAGACAAGAGAAAGCAGAAAGTCGGGACAGCCAGCTAGCTGGCGCTGCTTTTGTGAGAGGCAAGCCGACTGCGATGCGATCGAGTGAGCGAGCAGCATTGCGGAGGCAAAAAGGCAACTATAGGCAGCTACTGCTGCTGCAGATCTGCATTGCATGGATGCATGGGCTCTGTTTGTACAGACAAGGGGCGCTTTGTTTTATAGCACAACCGCCGACTTTTAGCATGCCGCAAGAAACAGACCGGCGACGCTCAGGGGCGGAGCCAGGGGGAGCGAGCAGGGGTCAGAACCCCCCAAATGGTTCGCCCCCCCCTGGGTTTTGATCGTTGGCATCAGAAGTAGTAGGCTGCAGTGCTAGTGCTAATTAGTCGGAGATAGTTAATTGGTTCGACTAATTAGCTAGGCCTAATGACCTTGTGCATGCTCTGCGTACAGAACCACGGAGGGGCAAACTGGCAAAGCCTAACAGCCTAGAAGAAATAGGAAAGAAAAAGGCCCATAAGGTCATAAGTCCATGGCTGAAATATTGCCTGCTAATTGCTAAAGCGCCTCTTGCCTTCAGCATACAACTCCACAGCTTGTGTTTGCCGTGCCCTCACCTCAATTAGGTTGTTCTAAAACCTCAATTAGGTTAGATCACCGGTTCTCCATCTGCATGCACGGGCCGCACTTATTGGCATTCCTGCTTCCTGCCACGTTGAGTCGCCGGATGCAGACACGCACAATTCTATAATCATGTCGTGATGCACACACCGGTAACAATTAATCTTCCAATCGCTCATCACTAGCATGTATTTACTTCTAATCAAATTATCTATTTTTAACCCTTACATGTATTGTGCTTGTGTTGCTATGCTTTACATCAATACATTACATTGAGATTTAGTTTTTTTTTTCTCATAGAAATTTAGTTTTGTTTTGTACTGAAACATTTGTACCTATGTTGAGACCAATATACTAAATTGAGACTTCATATGTTGTGATGTTTCATCGTTCGTGCGATTTTTTTCACCCCCTCGTCGTCGAATCCTGGCTCCGCCCCTGGCGACGCTGTTTTCCAGCTCCGGATGACGCAGAGAAAATAAAGAAGCAAAGACCTATGCACGCACGCATGTGTGTGTGTGTCTGTGTTAGTGTGGGAGAGCTTTTTGGCCATTCGTTCGGTTCGATCAGGGAAAGAAAACAGAGGCTGGACAGGGCGGGGGCAGTGCAATGCAATTGGAAGAGCTTTTGAATTGTGACTTGTGACAGCAGCGGCGTGCACACACGGGAGAAATTGACGGAACTCTCTCTTTTGCAGTTCCGTAGTATGTCTAGATTGTGGACAGATGAGCAGAGATGGTGGGGATCCGAGACGGGGACAGCAGCGAGACATGACTGAAGTTCCTTCGCTGCCGTGTCCGGTCGCCTCTATCATCCCGGCCCTGCTGATTCCATCATCACATTTAGCTTTCAGATTGATGATGATGTGGGAACTCAATTTCAATTTCCAATTCTAGAGGAAAAGTGGGGGGAAATATTCCCTTGGATTAGTCTCCATATCGTGTGTGAGAAGCTAGTTGTCCCATCGACGATACACGCTCGGTCATTGACACATGGATTGGTGCATCGAAATTGCGAACTGCGCTAGCTAGCTCTTTAGGTGAGCCAATGCAAAAAAAGCTTTATTGCGCGCCCTAGTCATGCGCGTGCATGTTTCGCGCAGTGCTGCTCCCTCGCCTCTCGGAATAATCTCCTACACGGGGATCTGAGATCTCCAAAGATGAACTTGCGATTACTAATAAAATACTACTCTGTACTATGTTTGACTGCCTAAGTAGATATACCAGCTTGGGAACAGATAATTAATCGAAAACCTCTCATCGGTCTATGGTAAAGCACCTACGACACCGGTAGGAGTAAACAAAAAGCACCACGCTAACACCTGATCAGCTCGGAAACAATCATTTTTTTCTTAATCACGAAAAAGAAAACAGGAAAGACCCAAGATTAGATTATCACGCACGCTTGCACAAGATTGGAGAATTACGGATATTAGCATCAATGAGTGTTTAACCCGCAAAAAAAACATCAATGAGTGTTTAACACAATACAAGAAAAACAAAGGAATTGAAGTAAAATGTTTGAGCAGACGAATTTTTCTCTCCAAAATGGAGTGCAAAGAAACCTTAGGAAAAATTCCAATCCTGCGAATCAATGACCCACACAGGGAAATTTCCTAAGGATTCAAATCATCTAAAAAATCCCACGGGTTCAAATTGCATAATCTGGTCAGAGGGTATAGTAACAGAACTAAACATATCTATGCAATCTCATTTCATAAGTACCCAAACCTAGTAATTATAAATTTGCTCAGAGTTCAATGTCTAAATAGGATTTTGCTTTATGGGGATTGGGGTGCGATACTAAGGACGACGCGCACGGCAAATGCGAATAATATCAGACAAGAAAACCGTCAATTTGGCATTTTCACTGCCTTTTGCAGTTTATTTATTTCATATGGATGTACAGGGTCAAACTAGGCAACGAATGTTGCATCACCAAATCTGAAACAATTCCACTGGACAGCAAGTGAAACATTCTTGTACAAACCTAAATTCTAACTTACTACGATTAGGAAAACTATAAAAGTACAGTCCAAAAAGAAAGATCACCTAACATGTTCATGATTGTTTTCCTCATCCTCGCTTCACCTGATCTATGCAACAAAATGAACAGTTCCACTTCTTTCATTACTTGTAGGCATACTTGGTTAAGAAGTCAGATACTTGTGAGGCACTCTCATAAGCACCCTCGATGCATCGGCCCAGGGCAACTCCTGCTACATAGTTTCCGCCTAGGAACAAGCCGTCATAGCCACCTCGGCCCAGGGCATCTTTGGCAGCATCAAGACGGTCAAGGTGCCCAATTAGGAACTGTGGTATGGCTTGTCGCCACACTCGAACACCTAGGGCTAACGGTTCTGCTGCTCTAGGATTTATCAGCATTTTCCTGAGGTCACGATCAACAGCTTCTACCAAATCGCTGTCAGTCTGCAAAGAAAATGGGATCAATAGAAATACAGCTAGTAACAAGCAATCTAACAGGAATATCATGATTGGATGCAGCATCTAACATTTATTATGAGTTCATAATTGCATTTGATGGTGAAAATGCAGTCTTACATTCATCATAAATGAATAGGCCATCGACACTAACCTAATATTGTAAACATATACTTCCTCCGTTCCATAATTCTTGTCGAAATCTTACATGTATCAAGACACTTTTTAGGAATAGATACATCCATTTTTGGGCAAATTTGAGACAAGAATTATGAAACGGAGGTAGTATCATATAATAAACAAAAAATGAGGATCAAGAAGCTCGAGAGAACCTTGGAAACGATCCCTGTATTTGTAGCACCCCCAATGTAGTTCAGAAGTAACACCCTTCCAGCTGGAGCGCGATTTGGAAAGAGGGAAGAGCTATATATTGTCCCTACAAAAGGATAAGGCCAATTAGTTGAATAATACCACAATCAATCCCTATATAAATATACAAGGAGAAACAAAAGTAATGTTTGTAGTTGTTTGAAGCAAAGACTTAATTCCAATAAATACCTAAAGTCTCAACTCCTTGGCTACGTGGATGTAACTGACCAAAGCCCTGGAGCTCCCCATCAATTAAGCATTCTTTCCTAATAGCTTCTTTTGGATATGAAACAGTTACAGCAGCCACTGGTGGATAATAAAATCTTGATAGAGCATCTGCTGCATCACCCTGGGAAGGGGAGAAAAGGTTCAATGAACACGGAAGGATGTATGGCTAAACTACTTTTAGAAAGCCTATTTGTTTCAAAAAAACTTCAGAAAGCCTAACAAGCTAGAAAAAACTTACTACTTGCAACTGCAACCTACAGGTTAGTGAGAGACGTTTGCAGATGGTAAGCAGGACCAGACTTGCCTCCAGTGACTGGCATCTAGTGGAACAGACCTAGGATTTAGGGTACAACTAATTTCAGTTTGACTCACAAAACTATCCAGGTTTTTGCAGGCACACTGAGTGGAGACTGTTCATTAACTAGGCCCAGTTTTTCTCTCAGAAACTAGTTTTCAGAATAATAAGCAGGATGTTCAGAACTCTCCATCCAGATATTGACTTATAGTACGTAGCTTATTCAGGAAGGAACAAATGTGTACCATGCCACATACAAAAGATGGTCATAAAAAACAGGATAGGGCAGTCAATGTAGCAAAAACAGCAAATGTCACCTAAAGCAAACAGCAATCTAGTGCACTTGTAAGATCTGGCTTGCATTTAGAACATAATGGACTGGCTTGCCAGGTCCAAATAAGATAGCAAACCTTACAAAACATAAATCATCAAGACGTCAACCTATCAACAAAGCATGTGTCATTAGTGGTAGATTCTGTATAATGCTAGGCTTCTAATGCTGGGGAAAATAGGCCTTGGTACTTTAAATTTTCTGTGTTTGGGTCCAAATTTATTCTCTAATTAGAAAATCTTCTCCTTTTAATATGTAGAACTCCCTCCGTCCAACAAAAGATGTCTCAAGTTTGTCAAAATTTGGATGTATCTAGACATGATTTAGTGTATAAAATGCATTCAAATTTAGTCAAAGTTGAGACATCTTTTGTTGGACGGAGGTAGTATGAGTGACACATATTGATGTGTTGTATCATTTTGTCATAACAAGATACAACTTTCAGAACCTACAACATTTCTTGCATATTTCACTTTCAGTTATTCGAAAACATACAGTTTGATTGGTGAAGAAATAGTTCAACTTGTGAATCAGCAAACCATGAGTTTGACCAGGTTGATCAATTCAACTCTGATAAATATAATTTGTAAAAACAAAAGCAGAAAATCCGACAAAAATCATCAGTCATGTACTCATGTGTTGCACACATAATATGGTATAGGAAATGGTCGTTGAGATGCAGCCAAATTAAAAAATGTTATTTAGCAAGTCTAGTAAGCGGTATATCTATATCATGACAGCAGCATAGCAGAACCAGAAAGACTCGACCCTTTAACAAGTACAGCTAAACACTAATTCACACTTCCCAATACGTAGAGGATCTCAGGAGTCTAAGACTAAGAGTACTACTCTGATGTATTTTGGGAACATGAATTACACTTACTGAAAGTGGGCGCAAAATATCACTAGCAACATATGACGGAATGGTCATAATAACACTTTTAGCTTGCACTGAAACAACTCCTTCTGGTGTTTCATATGCTAATAAATATCCCTGGTTGTCCAATTTTGTAATGCTCGTAAGCTTCCATGACAGTTTGACTTTACTACCCAACCTGAAAATGGAGAAAATGACAACATCACATGGTTTGGTGACACTTAGCATCAGCAATCCTTATATCCATGATTTGATTCACATTTTTTGGAAACTCAGGAAAATGAAAATGAAGAGAGAGAATATGTGTAGTGGCAACATTCTGCTCATGGTATGCTTATTTTCTGCCTACAGTGAAGAGTGCATAGAGCCAAACAAAACAAAGCAGGATAAAAATGATGAACATGGCTGCATTAATATTGATATTACAAGAATGGTTGACATATGAGATTGAGCCATATATCATGTGAAGGTGGTGATGCAATGACACAGCATCCAGCAAATAGCCCGTAATATTGCATCAGCACCTGAAGCACATGTAACTACTTGCCATTGTTTGCTGAGGCTACCTAGATAGATGTTCCTGTATCTGAACCCATAATCGAATAACTAGGTAGTGTACAGAAGACAGCGATAACAAACCTAGATGCAATAGCATTTGGGAGCATGGCTAGACCCTTCCTGAAAGATGCAACAGTCTGCCCCTTGGGTGACGGAAGTCGACTAAAAGTGGTGAAAACAGATTAGCATAAAGGGATAGTTAACTGACTCAATAGAAAAGTACAAGTGTTCACTTACGGATCCCTAGGCGGTTTGGGATTCTTCCCTCTATCCTGAATTGCTTTGATGGTTCCACCAATAATGCTACCACCAATCTCCTCCAGCCTCCACACCTTCCCAAACGCAGCCCTCATGCTGAGCTTTGAAGGGTCACCAGCGTACACACCTAACATTCATATCAACAAATTACATTCTTACCGGAACCACTGCAAGAAGCAGACGAGAACGATCAGCCATTGCACATTACAGTAAAGACCTGAGCAAAAAGGCTCGATGAGGCGCTCAAAGACCTCTGCTCCGAGGTTACGGCGCACAAACTCCTCCACCGACTCCTCACGCCCCTGAAATCTTCGCCGGAAATGATCAGCCCCGTTGTTGATTACGACTGAACAATCAAAATTCATATAAGAATTCATAATGCAGCACGGCCAGAGCACAAACTGGAGGAGGCGGGCGAATGCCGAGCGCGCCAAGGCCAGCCCTGAGTTTCCCAGGTATGCTCATGAGGTCGAAGAAAGGCAGGTCGGCGGGCTTGGAAGGCACCGGCCTCAGCTTGCCCTCCCACAGCACGAAACGTGGAGCGTTCGGGTCTCCGAACACCAAGTCATCCTTGAGCCCGCTGTCCACCTGCGCAACCAACCGATGCAGCGTTTCTTATCGGTTTGCATCCGTACGTGCCCAAAAATCGGAGAAGAAGAAGCGAGCAAAAAGCATACGTACGGCCATGGTGAGGACGGGGTCGGAGGGCTGGAAGCTGTTGGGCCCCTCCTCCCAGAGGTACCCCTCGTCGGGGCGCTCGACGGTGGTGATGTTTCCGCCTGGACGGGCGCGGGCCTCCGTGACGAGCACGTCGCCGAATCCGTACTTGGTGGCCAGCGCCTGTGCGGTGCAGAGGCCGCTGATACCGCCGCCCACGATGACGCAGTCCGCGGACAACCGTGCGCCGGGCGCGGCCGGAGCCTCCGTCGCGTTGCTCGCGACGGCGCAGCGCGCGTGGCCGCCGCGGGGCGGCGCGGGGACACGGAGGCGACGAGGCGGCGCGGCTGTGGCGGCAGCCGTGGCCATGGTTGCGGTGGCCATTTCCGTCCGCCTCGGGGCCGGGGGGATGGCAGTGGGTGCGGAGTGGATGACGTGCTGCGGCTGCGGCTGCGGCTGCGTTGGTTGGTTTGGTTATTTTTTAGTTTTTTTTTTAGAGGAGGTTGGTTTGGTTTGGACTTTGGAATGGCCCACTGGAATTGGATAGAATCGATTGGGCTAGGATACGGATTCTGGTGGGTAGGCCTATGCGGTTGGTTGTTGGTTCTTTGGGCCTTGTCTAACATAGGCCTACATCTTCGGTTTTGGCCCATCTACGTGCCTCTCGCTCGCCGTCCGCGCCACACGCCACCCCGCGTCCCTTTCGAGCATCCACGCGCGCACGTGAAGATGCCATCTGTATATATGCGCTAGCTCGATCGCCCTCTCGCCGTCCTCCGGGAGGGGAGCTCGATCTGTCCGCGTCGCGATCGCCCCCGCGCTCCTAATTGATTGCCGACACAGCCAAGTAGCCAACTCGCTGGCTCTCGATCCCAACTGGGGCTAGCTGGTCGAGTCCAGGAGGCAAGCTTAGACCAACGTTGCCGTCCATCCACTGTCTCGCTCTCGCCCCGGCCCGGTCGAATATGTGCGTCGACGAGCCCTCCATTGGTCGCTGTAACTCTACACCGGACTTATTCGTTAGTTCACCTAGCTCAGCCGTAACGTTGTACCTGTGGGGGCCGGGTGGGGCTAGCTTGCGAGTGAAAGCGAAGCACACCTCTCACCTCACACGGTCACACCTTTGGTTGCTTGTTGTCTCTGTGGACGCTATATATAGCCTATAGGGTTTAATTTGCTTGGACTGCAACGTTGCAGCTTGCAAGCCTTAGCCAGTCTTACAGTACCCTGATAAGTACAATAGCAGCTTTCAAAGCCACATGATGTGCACCAAGACAAGATATGTGGCTAGCTACCTTCGAAACCACACACTTGGCAGCAAGTACCGGAGAAAAGATGCTTTTGGGGGAAGATTTTATTTGATTGTTTCTTGATATTTTTTAACATACATACTGATCAGTCAAGTGAGTCTTGATATGCAGAAAGAAATTTGATTAACCACATGATCATGTGCACTAAATCTTTTCTTTCAGCACGCAATGGAAAACATAAAGATTAATTGTACGTCTATATGAGTCTTGTGCAATAGTTTTTTTTCCGATGATGATGAGCACTAGAACACACACCACTACCACAACCATTAAGGGCCTCGTTGATTCATGGGAATATATTAGGAAAAACGAAATTGCAATATGTCATGCCCAATTAAATTATACATGATTGAGTTTACACCAAAGTTCGATTGATTGCACCATAAGAAAAAAAATATTTCCAAAGGGTTTGAGTCAATGAGAAATCCCTATAAAATGGAGGATCCTTATGAAAAGGTTCCAGCAGGACTCCAATCTTAACATATAAAACAACAAATATATGAGACATTAAATAAGGATCGATCTATCCTCCAAATTTCTTATGCCAATCTTGTGAATGAATGAAAGAGTTTAACTATATCACAATTAGAGATGGAATAGCCACATAAATACACTCTTTGCAACTCTTGCAACTCTCGGTCGACATGTATGTCTTTGTTGTGACTCCTACCAGCATAAAATCTCTACGTGCATATCGCACAATGATGTGTGCAACTATGCCAAACTGATTTTGTCTTTTATACGATTCGAGTCAATTTCAATATAGATTGATTGGATCTGGATTGGTCACACACAGCAAGCACTCAGTAGTCACAACTCACAACAACAACTGCATCCCAGCGCAACAAAAGGTTTGTTTCTTAAAATAGGGCGTATTATGTTTCTTTTGACTGATCCTTGGACTAAAAATATTAATAGACTAATTCTTGCAAAACTAATTTAGAGTCGTAGGTGTTGGTAGATTTTTTATAAATTTGATCAAAGTTTATTTTTTTTTATCTAGGACAAAGCTAAGACTTCTTGTACTTATATTCTCTCTTCTCCTTTTTGAGATGAGGTGGACCAAAAAATTAGAGTAGTGGTTACTTGAAATAGTAACAGCTTTGGCATGAGAGCGTGATATGTGGGTCCAAACTGAAATGATTCTCTTGGAAAAAAATATCACATACTCCCTCCGTTTTATAATTCTTGTCTCAAATTTACCCAAAAATAGACGTATCTATTACTAAAAAACGTTTAGATACATGTAATATTTCGACAAGAATTATGAAACGGAGAGAGTAGTAGTTAATTGAGGAGAGTGAAAGAAGACTTGAAGAGGTAAGCTCTTGTTGAAGATGCCCTGATAGCGAGAAATGGGTGACAGCTATTCAGAAAAAAGAGAGATAAGCAAGCCGTCTTGATATGGACTTATCTACGTCTAGAACGGTGTGCGTGGTACGGATCTTAGGCTAATTTTTTTAAAATAATACGATTTTTTAATCATTTTCAAAAATAATACGTGTTTTTCAAAAATTTCAGGAATAATACGGGGCCCAGTCGGCCTGGCCCAGGCCGAATGGAGGCGGGCACTTTCGGTGCCGGCCGACTGGCGCCTCAGTCGGCCCAGCCCAGGCTGACTGGCCTATCGGCTTAGCCGTGGCCGACTGGAGCCGACAGGGGGCGCGTGCCCTCTTCCTTTTTCTTTATTCCTTCTCTCATTCCCTTCTTTCTCCCCAGCCCGAGCATGAAGCGATCATCTCCCTTACTAGGGTTCGATCTCTGTGCTTACTGTGCTAGTCCCTGGATCGACTCACTAGCACACACAGTTTCATGATAAAGTATACAGAAACAAAGGTCAAAAGTACTTTATTACATCGCTTCATCCAGAATTTAAATAGTACTTACAACCTCGCATGACCTCTGGGGCCAGCATAAAACAAATACTATTTCAACATCATAAAACAATGTTTCCAAAATACTGCAGCGGAAAAGGGTAGAACATAAGGGCCACACTACTCCAAGGTGAGAGCATGTTGAAATGTAAGCACATGACCCATGACAAAACGACGAACCTCACTCATCGTCGGATCCACCTGCATTGTTAATTGCAGCCACTACGTGGTCAATACATTTGAATGTATTGGCAAGCTCACTAGAGTTATAGATGACCTACCAAGTACATGCATAGTTTGGCTAAGTGGGGTTTGGCTAAATTGCATAAAGAATCATTATTCAATCCTATCATTTTTAAACAAATAGTTTTGAATTCTATTGGACACAGGGTAGAAACACCCATGCTCCTATTAACCTAGGCACATTGAGTAGAAACATCAATGCTCCTACCCAGTTCTATCCATTCATTTTATTAGGAAATTGGAATGAGTGAGACCTTCTTTACAGCCCCAATATCTAGTTGCTCATAATTGTCCGTAACCAGGGACATGGCTATGTACTTAGTTTGACACTCTCGAGAGGTGGTACACTTTACCCACAAGAATTCGACGTGTTAATCCCTTACTGTCCTCCGGGTGGAGTAGCAACGGCATCGACTTCAAGAATTTTCAGAACATGTTCACCCAAACCACCTGA
The DNA here is from genome assembly GCF_000005505.3 of Brachypodium distachyon. NCBI lineage: Eukaryota > Viridiplantae > Streptophyta > Magnoliopsida > Poales > Poaceae > Brachypodium > Brachypodium distachyon. Next base: position 9,321,202 of record NC_016132.3, on the reverse strand, counting down.
GGGACCCGCGCTCCCACCTACACAACTACCTCAGTACAATCCTTCGGATCTGGGTAAACATTTCTTACTCCATCCATGCAGAGCCCATATTACCATGTGGTTATACTGGAAGCTACTAAACAGGAAACTAGTCCAGTCTCTGGTCATCCCGGGTGGCATCCCACATTGTGATACAGGCGCTCCCCGAATCCACGGAAGAGACGTCCATGGACGATCCATTCCTGAATCCACAGGAACTCGACTCAGAGGGACCCACAGAAATGGACCTAACGTCACGACATCCGAATACTCAAAGCAGCCCACCCAGGACGGTCCATTGAATTACTTGTTTTGTCATACACTAGGAAAACTATATTTGTAATTCAATAGTATCACATTGTAATAATCTCACCCTCGTATATTATCATAGCATAGCATTTTACTATTACGATGACAATTGGTGGTGAAGGTCATGACAAAGGTATTCTATACTACTAGGACAGATCATAGCTAGCATAGATACAATAATAATCCTAACAATGCAACTAATAAAATCTAGTGCATAATAAAATAATGGGTAAATGATCAAAGTGAACTTGCCTTGATAGTAGTTGGTATTCAGACACTCTTCACAGTCACACAGTTCGTTCTCCGAGAAAACTATACAATTAAGCAAACATACACATACATAAACACACCATACAAGTAAAAGATTATGTATGCCATGATGCAATGCAAAACATGTGACATGAGTTTGGTTTATTTTATTTGGGTGATCTACTGATCCAAAGCCTTGAGAATTAAGCACATGCAATTAGGGTTTTTAAGCAAAAGCAAAAGCTAGGGTTTAAACCCTAAAATGAGGTTTTCTTTGCAACTGCAAAGCAATTTAGTTCAAAATATTTATTTATCTGTCCCATTGGACAGAGGAAAAAAAAAAAATTGGGCACTGGTTTTATTCAAAAAGAACTTCTAAATAATTAGTTATGATTTAAATGGCATAAAACCCTAATCTGTAATTTGAATGTGATTCAAATATTCAAATTTGAAATTGGACAGTGCCAAAAGATTCTACAGTTCCTAAGGATTCCAAAAAGGTGTGGATCACTAAATTTGGCCAAGCAGATTTAAAGTTATGATCATTTGAAATTGCAGGGGCTTTTCTGCAAAAGTGCCTTTTATTAATTCCGGGGGATTAAAATTACATTTTCACTTTATAATTCCGGGTGCCACGTGTCAGCATCTAATTGGTGCATACCGGTTCGGTTAAAAATTAAAACGGGATCTAATCTTAGCCCTCGGATCCGGATCGGACAGACGAGGGGAGTTCTAGGGTTTACCGACGGCGGCGGCAGTCACCGGAGACGGAGGGGAGGGCGGCGCGGGCACGGGTGCGGCGGCGCGGGGTCCTCCGGCGAAGCTGAAATCGCGGGGGTGGCCGGGGACGGCGCGGCACGGCACAACGGAGACGGGGGCGTGGTTGGCGGGGGCTCGGGCGGCGCGGGTCGTCGCCTAGGTCGAAGAAGACGCGGCGGCGCGGGAGCGGCTCCGGCGAAGCTTCGGGCGGCGGTGCGGGAGGCGCTGCAGGGCACAAAGATGGAGAAGAAGCGCGTCAAACGAACCGCGAGGAGGAGAGAAAGAAGATGGGGGAGGTTCGATCGTCCTTGGCGTACCGTGCAAGTGGCGGCGAGCTCGGGACGGCGGCGGGCACAGAGCTTCTCCGACGAGCGATTCCGGTGGCCTGGCGGCGTGATAGCAAGGGGGAGTAGAGGGGAAGAGGAGAGGGGGTCGCGGGGCTTAAAAGGACGCGCTCGGGTGTGCAAAAGGAAGGGCGGAGCGAGGGGAATCCGGCGGTGAGCGCGCGGCGGCGAAGAAGGAAGGCGCGCGGCGGCCGCGGGGCTTTCCTTCCGGGGAAGAAGCCCCTGACAGGGGGGCCCCACCTGTCAGCGGGTGCGGCGCGCGCGGGGCGGCCGGGCTGGCTAGGCCGGCGCGCGTGCGGTCGGACTGGGCCGGTTCGGCCCAATTCGGCCGGGCCGGTCCGTTTGCTCCCTTTTTTTTCTTTTACCCTTTTCTTTTTCTGTTTTTCTTATTCTTTTGATATCTTTTGGTTTTGAACTCCAAATTGGTCCAAATAAATTTCAGAAAATTTGTAAAATCATGTTCTACCATGATACAACTTTTGGAAGTAGTTTCTCCTCAAAATTAAAAATATAAAAAAATACATTTGCCCTATAAATGCCTTTACGGCCATATATCTATTTAAATAAAATATTTTTTCAACTCCAAATAATTATCCAAAAATTATGGGATAGCTTATATATGCAATAAACCCCTTTTATACATAAACCCTATTGGTTTGAAAATCCAAAGCTTAAATGGGTGTAAACCCTAAGGTTCAAGTTGGAATTAAAACTTTTAAAGCCTTTTTGAGATTCAAATTTGAATCCAAACATGCAATTGTGGCATGATGCTTATGGATGCAATGCATATGTAAAAGTTTGAAATTTTTGGGATGTTACAGAGCAGCCTAGCGCCCAGCTCCTGCTTGCCCATTCCCTTCTGTTCTTCTTCTTCCTCAAAAATGCCCCCAATTTCTAGCCAAATTAGTGAGTTTTGTTCCCGTTTAACCCACAAAACTGCATTCCCTTACTATTTAGCACCCAATGACACTTTGATCTACTGTTTTCGTAGAACATGTAAAGCTAATTTTTTGTTGCTAAGTTGGGGCAATGGTGGTGTACCATCCCAATTTTCAAAACCCTTCATATGCATTGCATATCATGAGCATCATGTCACTCTTGCATTTGATCACTTTCAAAACCCTAAAATTTGCTCAGAAAACCCTTTTGCTCAAACGCCTTTTTTTGATTTTGGTCGTTGATCTTGCTCTTGAGTATTTGCATTTTAACCCAATAGGGTATCGTGGTAAAAAGGGATTTAATGCATATATACAGCTATCCCATAATTGGCTTTTGAAAGTATTTTGAAAAATAATTTGTTTCGATAGCCTAAGGGCCCAAAAGCCATTTTATAGGCAAATGTATTATTAAATATTTTATTTTGAGGAAATTCTTGTTCCAAAAGTTAGATCATATGAAAATATGATTTTACAAATTTTGTTGCATTTTATTTGGAGTGATTTGGAGCTCCGAATCAATTTTGAGGTTCAAAATCAGAAAATAGATAAAAGAAAAGCAAAAACCGAACCGAACCGGTCAAACCGGCCGGACCGGATCGAACCGAACCGGCCCAGCCCAAACCGCCCGGCCACCCTCACTGACCGATGGACCCCGCACGTCATCTTCTCCAACTGCCTCCTCCGGAGTCCACGCAGAGCACGCCCCGCGAACTGCCCACGATTCCGTTCTGATTTCTTCGCGCAAGAACCACCAAATCCGAAACCCCGCGTGTCATATCGAAGCCCCCGAACTCCTCTACCAATTCCCCCAAACCACTCGTCCAATTTCGCATCGGTTAGGATTTAATTTCTCGCCGGAGTTCGTGCTGCCACCGCCGTTCTTCGCGTTTCTCCGCCGTTCCGGTGAGGTTCTCCCCGCGCCACCCCCCTAGCCTCTCTCCTCTCCCCGTCCCGAACGCCGTGACGCGCTCGCCTTGGTGTTTGGCAGCCGCCGCCGCGCTCCGTTCTGTCCGCCGTCTTCACCGGCGCCGGCCGCCGCCGCCCGCCCGTGCTCCGCCCGTCCGCGAGCCTGCCCTGCGCTGCCCGCGCGCCCCCTCCGCGAAGGCCGCGCCCGCGCCGCCGTCTGCGCCTGCGAGCCCGCGCTGCGCCGCGCCGCGCCCCGCGCCGCCCCCGCTGCTCGCCCGCGCCGCCGCCGGCGAGCTCGTTCGCCGGCCGGAACCCTAGAAACCGGCCAGTCCCGCCATGCCACGTGGCAGGGTTTTTCTTTTTATTTTAATTCGGCCGGATTGGATAATGCAATTTTGCAGAAAAGCCCCTATAACTTCAAAACTCCATATCTTTTAAACTGGTTGTCCAAAATTTACGATCCACACCTTTCTGGAATCGTCACAATGTGTAGAATATTTTGGCACTGTTTAATTTCAGTTTTGAACAACTTAAACAATAGCTATTTGCAGAATGGTGGTTTATGGTTTAAATTCCAAATGAATTGTTTCAAATTAGTTTTGAGCATGTTATCTTGCTGTAAAATTGTTTAAACTTGTTCTCTGTCCATTAGGACCAGAAAAGAAATTATCTTGTGTATAATCATGGCATACAAGTTAAGTATTGCTCTATGTTGCAAAAGCCGCACAATCTTTTGTTTTAAACCCTATCCATGTATTATGCATATTAATTACCACTTTGATGTTGTATAATCTGTCCAAATCATTTGAAAAACTTTTCAAAACAGAAACGAAACTTTTTACTTTAGAAGTAACCTTCGTTGTGCATCATCATAGCATATGCATCATGGCATGTTTTTGTATTGTATGTTGTGTTTATTGTGTTTATGTTTCTTTTATTTTAGATTGTGTGGAGTGTAATCATTGTTGTTGCGAAGAGTGCGAGAACTACCACAACCTTGGACAAGGCAAGTTCACTTTGATCATTCTCCTAAATATTTTTACTATGCACTAGATGTTTTATTAGATGCATCAGGAATATTACTCGTACTTCTATGCTAGCTATAAATCCCAGGTAGTATAGTTTACCCTCGCCATTACCTTGCTACCAAATTGCCATCGATTGTAGATGAATACTAGGCTATGGTAGTATCGTGGGGGAAATAACTACATTATGATATTGTTATGCCTCTGGCGATATGAAATGTTTTGTTAGATGTAAGGCAAAACAATTAATTAAATGAACCGTCCTGGGTGGGCAGCTTTGAAGATTTTGAGGATTAGCGGCGTCAGGTCCATTTCTATGGGTCCCTCTGAGTCGAGTTCCTGTGGATTCAGGAATGGATCGTCCATGGACGTCTCTCCCGTGGATTCGGGGAGCGCCTACGTTGCAAATGTGGAATGCCACCTGGGGTAACTGAGACTGGACTAGTTTCCTATTTAGAAGCTTCTAGTACAACCACAATGCTATATGGGCTCTGGCGAGACAAGAGTAAGTTGTATGAACCTAAACTAAGTACTTAGCCGTGTCCCCGGCAATGGACAATTTGAGCGACTAGATGTGGAGCTGTAAGGAAAGTCTCACTCATTCCAATTTCTTAAATAAAATGAATGGTTTGAACAGGGTAGGGGCACTTGATGAATCCACTTCAATGTGCTCTAGGTTAATAGGAGCATGGGTGTGTCTACCCCGTGTCCAATAGTTAACATTATTATAACATTCCTTTGTAGTAGGGTAATTTATGTTCTGCTTCCACGCAAACAGCCTGAACTCCACCTTGCCAAATACTGCATATACTTGTTAGGTCTGATATAACTCCTAGTGAATCTTGCCAATACATTCAATGTATTGACCCTAGTGGCTGCATCGTTTAATGATGCAGGAAGCTCCGACGATGAGTAAGATGTACGTTCTGCATGTTTGGGTTACGGGCTTACATTCCAACACGCTCTCACCGTGGTGTTGATGTGCCCTTGTATCTTCCGTTTTCCGCTGCTAAACAGTTGTTTTATTTCCAGCTAACCCGTGAGGTTATGCGAGTTGTAAGTATCCTTTTATATTCTGGATGATACGTTGTAATATTGAGACCTTTGTTCTATGATATTACATCTTGAAACTGTGTGTGCTAGTGAGTCGATCCAGGGACTAGCACTAAACCACAGAGATCGAACCCTTTTAGGGGGCGGTCGCTTCAGGTGGTGGTTTGGAGGAGTTTGGAAGTGGTGGTGGTGCTCATCCGGTGACTGTGAGGCTGCTCGAGGTTGGCGTTCACACGCTTCAAGGGTAAATCCCAATATCTCACATATTTATCCTAGCTTTATCCTATAATGTATATTTTTGTAAGGATACGTGTGTATGTATATATAGAAATATGTTTTAGCGTTTGGTAGTGCTCATTATTTTGGACAACGGTTAATGTCGTATTGCTTAGTATTTGATGCGTCTAAATATTATGGCCAGTAGTAATGTGTTTTGATAGACTAGATTTTTTTTGATGCCGTACTGTTTAGTATTTGACGCGTATTAATATTTTAAATCTGTCGTACTGCTTAGTATTTGACGCGTATAAATAGTATGGCCGGTAGTAATATGTTTTGATAGGCTAGATTTTATTTATGCCGTACTGTTTAGTATTTGACGCTAATCTGTCGTATTGTTTAGTATTTGACGCGTATTAATATTTTTAATATGTCGTACTGCTTAGTATTTGACGCGTCTTAATATTTTTTATATGTCGTACTGCTTAGTATTTGACGCGTCTTAATATTTTTTGTATGTCGTACTGCTTAGTATTTAACGTGTCTAAACATTTTTTTAGGTATCAAAGATGTCCGGTGTAGTGAAGTTTGTTTTTTTACTACGGTTCCGTATTGTCTTAACAACTGAGCATGGAGCTGATCTGAGTTAGTTTAAGTATGTGGAGTTGGATCTAACGGCCCCTCAAACATGAACGTTTAGTCAGTTGCAGTAATGGTTGGTAGGATGTTTAGCGCTCAATCCTGAAACATACACCGTCCGTGTGCAAGCATTGTGGACCAAGTGAAGTTCAAATATTTTCTGGGTTTTGAGGCCGATAGACCGGACATCAAAGTGGGTGCGCTGGTTAGAAAGTTGTGAGAAAAGGGGAACTACACATGTCGCCTTAATCCAGGTTGTCACTCATGAGACCAATCCAGCGGAAGGCGAGGGTGAATCAAGTTATGACTTGTCCAATGCAAACTCTATGTGGAATGCTGGAGGTGGTGGACGAAGAAGATGGTCACTTGCAGAACCAGATGGAGGATGAAGATACAGATGGTCGTAGTTCTTATGACGATGAGTCTCATGAGTCGGACGAAGAGGAGGTGCCGATTCCTGCATCATGGAATGAGGACTTCTCTTCAGTTATGACCGTGAACGATGGGCACGACTCTGCATGGCAATATCATCAGAACAACATTGCGAAGGGTGCCAGATTTCCTAACAAGAAATATCTGCAGGATGCAATAATTGCTTGGGCAATGTCCACTCAAAGGGTTTTCAAAACAACAGTCTCTTCAAAAAAAATCTGACGATGGAGTGCGAACAAATAGATTGTCCCAGAAGAGTGCATGGCTATGTTCCTAAGTTTGACACAGATTGGGTTGTGAGTGCCTTGGTGTTGCACACATGTGTCATTCCCAGTATCCCTCAAGACCATCGTAACCTCTCGTCGACGCTTCTTGCTCGGTTTCTTTACATGGATATAGTGGAGAGCAAAGCAATGGAAGTGAAGGCCATCATGCATAAGGTCAAGGTAAGGTTCAAGTACAACATTTCGTATGGCAAGGCTTGGAGGGCTAAGCAGAGGGCTCTTGAGGAAAGATTTGGTTCGTTTTTCGACTCATACGACTCTGTTGTCCGCCTCCTCCATACACTGCAAGCCCGTAATCCAGGCACCTATGTCGACATCCAACACTTCCTGCACCCAAAGTATCCAACTGTGAGGGTGCTGCATCGACTGTTCTTCACTTTCGGTGTATGCGTCCAAGCTTTCAATCATTATCGACCGGTGATATGCGTAGATGGCATTTTTCTCACTGGCAAATACAGGGGGCAGATCTTGACCGCCATTGGTCAAGACGGCAACAATCAAATCGTCCCGCTCGCATTTGCTTTCGTGGAGGGTGAGAACACTGAAAGTTGGTTATGGTTTTTCAGGCAGCTCAAGAGAGCAGTTGTGCATGATAAGCCGAATGTGTGCATCCTTTATGACTGACATGCATGCATACTCAATGTGATAAGGACACTGACAAACCCTGGGCCTGATGAACAAACTCCATGGCAGGACATGCAAAGTCGTTGGTGCATGCGGCATTTGGGGGGCAACTTCTTCTCGCAGTTCAGGAACGTGTCGCCATGTGTGCCGTGGTGACTCGGCACGCATGGTGGCGAGATTCGTCACCGCGCCTATAAAAGGGCGTGGTGGCCCTGGAGCAACTCAGAGCGAAGGTAAAAAGATAGTTGCGAAGGCGAGGGAGGCCGCGGAGGCATGGTGGTGGTGCATGCCATCAGCGCGAGCGCTGATGATGGGTGCACTGCCGCCGTGCCCTTGTTGCGTCCCTCCAACGGGTGTTCCTAAGGTGGTTCCGAGGCGAGGGCTTCCGCGGAGACGCTGTGGTGGAGCCGCCATCAATGCTTGCCACCGACGGCGGCCCCGCCACAACGTTCCTGCCGCATCCCTCCAGCAAGCGTTCCAAGTGCGAGAACAGACAGCTAAGTGCATGATCCTAGCCACCTAGCTTTCTGACATTTAACATTGGCTTGTTGGTGTGGCTCGAGTCCTGCGTGTGGCTGGGGTGTTAGAAGGACGCTTGTGGGGGGAGTGCGCTCCTCATGCGGCTTGCGGGTCCGTCCCGTGGGCGCGTGCTTAGGAGTAGCTATCCCGCAAGCAGAGTGGCTCGCCGCTGCTACTTGACCCCAGGTCGACACTACGGGTCCGTCCCGGGTCCCTGTTCCAGTTAAGTGTGTGGCGCGCGAGTCCCCGGCAACACAAGGCATAACACATGAAGGTCAGAAGATCCACCCCGCGAGTCAATTCCGGGAACAAGAAGCAAGTACCAAGTAGAACCAGAAAGCGAAATTCATAGAAACAGTGAACGATTACATAGACTAATAAAACATCAATTGTTCAACGGCACCAAGCGCAATACTTGCAGGAATCAAGAACAAAGACACAAAGATAAAACGAGGACCGGCAGGGGGCGGCGGCGACTAGTTGCCGGGGTCTTCAGCTGGGGGCTCCGCCTCTGGCTCCGGCTCCGGCTCCGGCTCCGGCTTCCTCTGCATCCGGTCCACCACCTCCTCGACGAACCTGCTCACCACCTTGAAGTGAGGAGGGCCATCCTCACTGTCCGACCAGGCGTCCAGCAACGTCTCGAAGGGGAAGTCCGGGTGGTGGAGGTGCACCGGAGGGAGGATCGTATCAGCGATCTCCCTGGTGCATGAGGCTATCTCCCCGTCGCAGAACTTGGAGATCCACACGTCGAGCACACCGAGCTTCCCCACCATGTTGGAGAAGAACGGGCTCAGCGTGCTTGGCCTGGCGGAGGAGTTCCACTTGCCGCGAGATCTCCGTGGCCTTGGCCATGTTGTCCTCGCCCATCTTGACGAGCTCGCCTCGGACAGTGGCCAATTTGGACTCGAGTTGGTCGCTCTTTTCCTTGGCGGAATTGAGCTCCTTCTCTTGCCGTGCCAACACCGCTGTCGCGTCATCCGCGGCCTTGGTCTGCTCCTCCAGCTTGGTGCGCAGCCCCTGGAGCTGGGAGAGGTAGCTACTGACCAGCTCGCTCTTCTCGTTGAGGCGAGCTTGGGCCGTAGCGAGCACCTCCTCGTGCTCCTTGTTGGCCTTCTCCTGCGCCGCGGCCAGCAAGTCCAGAGCTTGCTGGTGCTCGGCGCGTTGGGCCTCCAGTTGCAGATGGAGCTCTGCCTCGAGGACGACCGGCGCTGCGGCTTCATCCCTGGCCTGCCGGGCCAGACGCGTCTCCTCCCGTAGCCGGGAGAGCTCTTGTCGTTCCCTCTCGATGGCTTGCCGCACTTCGCCGAGCTGGCCCTTCGCGAGTTCGTGGCGCTCCTTCACCTGGTTGAATGAGGTGACGAACACCAGCTGCTGCTCCTTGATGGCGTCAAGGAACTGGTGCCCCGATCGTAGATGCTTGGGTCCCAGGTGATTGGGTCCCAAGTCACCCCAGCAAGGATGCCGAGGTCTGGGCCGGAGGTAGCGGCAGATGGTGACGAGGCCCCTGCCGCCAGTGTTTGGCCGGGGGGAGCGTCGTCCACTTGCAGCGGAGCCGCCTGTTGCTCCCCTGCCGCAGCCTCCTCCACACCCGCGCCCATAGGTTGCGGGGCTGGTGGAGTTGCCGCGCCCCTGGCAGGAGACGCCTCTTGCTGGGTGGCCGCGGGATCCGCACCATCGGCATGCGTGGCCGGGGACGCGCCGCCGAGCCCCGCCTCGGTAACGACGGTGGGCGCCGCCACCGTTGTGTCCGGCGTGGTGGAGATTGGCGCGGGAGCCGCCTCCAGCTCCTCCCTCATCTCTGCATCCTCGACGTCGGAGCCGAGATCGACCACCTCATCGCCCGTTCTCGCTACGGGCGCGGTGGGGGCAGCGACAAAGAAAAAATTAGAACTTAAAGCCAAATTGAGGTACCCGGCGACGGACGCGAGGAAGCTCTGAGAGAGTACCTTGCGGGGCCACCGTGCTTGCGGGAGGAGCCTCCCCCCCCCCTCTGTCCCGGCTTCTGCTGTCGGGCCGCCCGCCGTGAGCTGGATTTCACCTACGGGTCAGGGAGGTGGTACTGTTGCGGGTCAGCGGGCAGAGGAAACATCAACAATGGAACCAGAAGAGGGATCAGTACCTGTTGCCGGCTCCTCCTCCACTGGGATTGGGTCGGCGGCAGGCGCGTTGGCGGTGCCGCCAGCCCCCGCGCTGGCCGGGTCGGCGTTGGCCCTGGCCCGGGTGCGCGGCTTCTTGCTCGGTGCGGCGGGTGGCGAGTCGGCCCTCCCCCTCTTGTCGGCTCCCGTCGGGGTGCCGTCCTTCGGGGGGGTGAGCTTGAACTCGTAGCCCCAGAACAGCCCCCGCTTGGATGGGGCCGTTGGCGCCGGTGGGTTTGCCGCACCCCCAGTCGCCGCGAAAGCCGTCGCGGCGCTTGCGGTCACTGTGGAGGTGGCCGCTGCTGTGGCCGCTACAGGGGTGTATCGTCCTCGTCCTCCTCCTCCTCCGCCGCGGGGAGGACCGCTCGGGTCCCGGCAACTTGACCCGCCTCGTCGCCGGAAGACTCGAGGTCAGGCCAGCTGAGCTCCGACTCTCCCTCACTCTCCTCGACCACCTGCTTCCCACGGGTTGCGGGTGGAAGGGGTCGCGGGTTCCGAGCGGGGGATTCCGACATCAGCCCCCACTCATTGCAGAGCAGGTAGCTGCTGATGATGTGGTGTAACCCCTGGACGCCGACGTGGAGGGAGGGAGCCCCCGGCGGCAGCTCCGTGAAGGGGGCATGTTCGCCGGTGATCCCCTTCACCCACGCCCAGATCGCATCCGGGGCCACGCCCCCGTTTTGGAGGCGGGTGGTGTCCCCGGGCCCCGTGTACATCCACGCGGGGCGGGAGCGCAGCTACAACGGCACGATGAGCCGGCTGATGTAGGTGCACGCCACGTCGAGGTCGGTGAGCCCCGTTAGCCGTAGGGCCTTGATCCTCTCAATGATGGGGAGGAGCTCGACGTCGCGGTTGTAACGGTCCCGCCAGCTACCGTTGGTCACCGGCAGCTCGGTGGGCGCATCGATGAACTCCTAGGGTTCCTCCACGCGAACCCAGCACCAGTCCGCGCGCCATTCCTTCTCGATCTTCTTCTCCAACCGAACGATTAACTCTGACTTCATCCGGTCGCGGGCGCGGAACACCACCCCCGACGACATCGCCTCCGCCTGCTCGACGCGCAGGTAGAAGTAGTGCCGGAATGATGCCACCGACGGCATCACTCCGACGAACCCCTCACAGAGGAACTGGAAGACGGTGAGGAGGAAGAGGGAGGTGGGGTGGAGCTGCGCCACCCAAAGCTGGTACGCCTCCATGAGCGCGTGGAGGAACAAGGAGTATGGAGGCACCAACCCGGCGAGGATGAAGCGCACGAACACCCAGAAGTCGTTCTCCTGGTGCTCGACGCCGGCAGGGAAGATGAGAGTATCCCCGTACTCGTTGAACCGAGAGGCGACGGCGTGCCGGACCTTGTCAAGCCCCTCGCCATTATAGCCGGGCCGGAAGAAGGCGTGCGTGGCCCTCACCGCCCATTTCTTCTGGTCCTTCTCAGATATGGGCTTCTTGGGAGCCTTCTCGCTCTTGCCGGCCGTGGAACTCTTGGAGCCTTTCCCTTTCCTGGGAGCGGTGGGTGCCATGGGGAACGTGGGCAGAAGCTAGCAGGATTCAGGTGCGCAAGGAAGCTTGGGGTTGAGGAGGAAGGGCTGGGGGGGGTAAGTGTTTGCTCCTCAGCGCAGCGGTGGGGTCTTATAACGCCCCAACGCTAAGCAAAGGTCACATCCGCACCCTCGGGTGCGCTGGGGATAACTACGCTTCAAGAGGGTAGTGCAGGGCGTGACCTTAACCACCTGTGTTAAAGGAGGAGGTTAGGACGGAAATCTCGCGCCCACTACTCTGCCCGTAACGACATAGTCCCTGGAGCAGCGCATAGACAGGGACCCGAAACGGCTCGGGACCCACGCGTCGGTTAAGGGCGTAGCCCGGCAACCGAGCAGTGAAGGTTTCACCAGGGACCAGGCGTTGCTGGCCCACGCCCGGGGGCTATTGTCGCACCAGTGGCACCCGGGGTACCACCGCCGCATGACGTGTGGGCCACCTCGCTTGCTCCCCGGAAGCATCGCACCCCGGGCAGCACCGCACAAGTTGCCCGACAAGTCACCGGCCCGGCAGGGCTAGCCGGGCTGCGGGGGTTGCCCTGGAGGGCAGCGAGAGAATTCCCGCCTGGGCGCTTCCCGAGGAGGTCACTTGCCAGGAAAGGCGTTCCCGGGTGCAGGCACCCGTTACAGGAGCGGGACCAAGCGGGCAGGACAACGACGCCACGTGGCCACTCGGCGGGTTCCCTGTGCGCAAGGCTCGTCAGGGCGAGGAGTGAAGGACAAGCAAACATTAAATGCTCCGACAGAAAGGGGATTCCCAGTCTAATCAGCCTACAGTGACTGGCCCGATGTGAATTCTAGGCACGTAGCGCCCTAGCTGTAGGGGTACTCATCATGCATGCAAGCCAGCACACCGAGGGCAAGCTGCCCTAGTTCTTTGCTCGCCACTTGTCACCCATGCACCGAGGCACCTGTGATATCCCCTTGAGTATAAAAGGAGGACCCCCGCCAACAGTCGGGTGGGGGGGTCGGTTCTTTTTTACTAGTTTTGGCCAGAAATAGCAAGTAGCTCTTAGCAGAAAAGGAGAGAACGCTCGGGAACTCCCCCGGCAACCTGTAAACCCTTGTTCACTGGCTAATAAGAACGTTGAAGCAGGACGTAGGGTTTTACACCTCAGGGTGGCCCGAACCTGAGTAAAAACGATTGTGCGCATCCTCACGCTTGACATTGGCTTCGCCGGCGATCGCCGGAGCGATCCCCGACGCCCTCTGCCGAACCTAAAAGGGGGTGCCGCTCACCCCCGGTGTCTACACCCCGGGCTACGACACTTACCAACTGACAAGTTCGGTTGTGGAAATGAATTGAGGACACAGGAGGTGAAGATTGGAAATGAAGTGTGGCCAACGTGTGAGTGCACCTGCAACAAACCAAATTTGCTTCACCTTCCTTGCTCACATGTACTTGCTGCTTGCGGGCAGCTAGGGGAAAAAAATGGACGCAATCTCATTTGTGTCTCCCAATTACCTGAAAGAGTCTGTGCTTAGCACATGGACGGGTGAGATGCTAGGGTTTCGTGCAATAGGCAATTTCAACAAGGTAACCCCTGGTGAAAGGCGGTACATCCCTGACCCCGGGCTACTGCGGACAGGCACAGGCAGACGCCCGTCCAGGCGCATCCGAAATGATATGGATGAATCTGAAGCCGGTGGACCTTCACGACAATGTTTTCTATGCAACCATTTTCGCCATAGGGACACTTATTGTCCAACTTTCGGTACTGGCGGAGCTACTGCCCGTGGAAGAGGGAGACGTGGACGACGAGGGAGAGGAAGAAACTAGACTATGGCCTTAATATGTACTCTATGTGAAACTATGTGTTAATTTGTACTCTATGTTTTAATTTGTACTCTATGTGGAACTATGTTATAATTTGTACTCTATGTGTAACTATGTTTTAATTTGTACTCTATGTGAAACTATGTGTTAATTTGTATTCTATGTTTTAATTTGTACTCTATATGGAACTAAGTTTTAATTTGTACTCTATGTGAAACTATGTGTTAATTTGTGCCCTATGTTTTAATTTGTACTCTATGTGGAACAATGTGTTAATTTGTACTCTTTGTTCAACTATGTTTTAATATGTACTCTCAGTTTAACTATGTTTAACTTTGTATTGTATGTCTAACTATGTTTATAAATGTTGCAGGTACAAAATGGAGAGAGTATCATTGCTATCTCCGGAGATTGAGAGTAAGCATCGGGCTGCTCGATTGGTGGCGCATCCTGGGAGTGTCGAGCCCCTTGTCACGTGCACTCCTAAGGAAAATGATACACCTTGCCTGGATTCAGCTATATTTATTCATTCATCCCTTGCATGTTCATTTTATTTATTCATCCCTTACATGTCCATTTTATTTATTCATCCCTTACATGTCCATTTTATTTATGCAGATTGAAGTGGGCTGGCCTTTTACCTTTCGCACGACTTGTTGAGGCAACTCATGTGGAAATGGTAGAGGGCGAGCGACGAGGCTTCAACTCTACACGGCTACAAATTGACCACTCACTGCTGAGCTGCTTAATGGACAGATGGAGGCCCGAGACACACACGTTTCACTTTCGCTGGGGAGAGATGGCTCCTACTCTTCAGGATGTGTCGATGCTGCTGGGACTACCATTGGTGGGTGATCCCATAGGACCGTTGCAGGCACCGGCTGATTGGTAGGAGGGTATGGCACTACATTTTCAAGGTATTCTTGCCAGAGCTGGGCCACTCACCTCGGAGGCTCATCGACCTTAGCTAAATTGGTTGCTCAATTACCAAGTTAGATCGATGTGTTTTAAGTTAATATATCTAAGAGCGTACCTCATATACTTGCATGGGTTTACTAACACTTGGTTTTTGTTGCATGCAGATTCAGAAGTTAAGGTATCCAGAGACCCAAATGAATGAGCCTTAGATCACTCGGAGCCTTGAGGCATATATAATGTGGCTTCTCGGGAAGGTGATGTTCACCGAGAACCACGTCACCACCATTAGCGCGCGCTACATCCCTATTGCGGTGGAGATCGCGAATGCAACTTGTGGTGACGACATCACACAAAGGAGTTGGGGTTCGGTTGTCTTAGCAGCTACGTACCGAGGTATGTGCAACGCTTGCCAGCTTGCGTTGCCCAAGTCAGCTCTGCTTGGATGTCCTTTATTGTTGTAGCTCTGGTCGTGGGAGAGGTTTTCTATCGGCCGACCAGATGTTACGGGTGATCACCCTAACCCTGAGCAGGAGTTGTTTGACTTAGAACACATCGACCTGCCTACTTTCGCGACAATTTAGACACATAACAAGGTATGTCGAATATAAAATTTATACATTAGTTTAGATAAACCATGAATGAAGCTAATTTCTTTTTTTTACAGAGACGCTTTGCACACGATCAGGTCAGGAATTGCTACCCATCATTCAACGAGCAATCGTGTTGCACTCTGAGGCGGTTGTCTGGGAGCCGTATACACAGGACGCCATCGATCTTAGATATCTTGGCGGGATGTCCATGGTCTGCATGAGAGATTACGCTTACTGGATGACAAAATCCTCGACGTCTGCGTGGAGGAGATGGCCCAGCAGAGGGTCATGAGGCAGTTTGGGGCACGCCAGTTGGTCGTTCCTCCACCAACGGAGGATCCACTTCCACCAATCGTCCACAGGTATGTGCAGTTCTACAATTTATGATTGTCGTCCTGAATTGTCCATAATTTAATTGTTCCACACACAATGCGATCTCAGGTTACCAGGATGGGAAGTACCAGGACCCAGACTCAGTGGCTGCAGAGGGTTCAGACGTACGTCACAGAGTGGGAGACTGCGACGACACAGGTTTGGCCGTTGGAGGCCTTTGATCTCAATCTATTAGACGGCTATTTGCAGAGGTACATGACAGCTACCCGATTGAGCATCATCAACACTCTCACCACCAGGACATAGCCGAGCCGAGTTTGCAAGATATGTACCATAGCCAGTCTACTTCAGGCTCTAGACAGCACGCGGTAAATATTTTCTCTTAACATAATGCATGTGTTTGTTACGTACTTTGCATACATATGTAATGCTCTTTGTGCCAATTGCAGGCTTAGTTGACACAGGATTTACTAGCCGAGTTTGATGTGTATGGACGTTCGCTTTCGACCGGTCCACTTCTACTACCACGGGAGCCACACCAGTCCTGGCTAAGACGAATGGAGGAGAAGCTACGCTCTGTTTACGCGGCTATCACGTGCACCCGCACTTCGGACGTCGTTCACCACCAGACATCCGTACGGCCCCCTCATCCCTCCACGCACCAGCAGCGGCCACGTCAGCAGGAACAACCGCACCTCCGACACCACCCGCGTCCACGTCTACCAGAGCAGTCGACGCCCAGGCCACCACCTCCTGAGCAGGCCGGAGGTTCATCGTGGCACCAGCCGCAGTATTCTTTCGACTATTGGCAGCAATAGCAGCCCACTTTTCAGGCTGGAGGTTCGGCGTGGCAGCACCAGCAGAGTCCCACGATGAACTTTGAGTTTCGTCCACAGACCCAGCCACAGGGTATGTATATTTCTATCTATTGTGTTCATTACCATGACTGCTACACAATTCTAATGCTAAATACTTTCCCACATGCATGAGCCTACGGGCATCAGTCGTCGTTGTCCGAACCCTGGTGGGGTAGTGAGCAGGATCACGCTCAAGGAGAGGACTATTCTGTCCAACACAGCTGAATGTTCAATACTGCGCCACTAGACCCCACACAGGAGGATACACAGTATTGCGAGGATGGGTCCGTGATTTCTCCGTGCAACGTTGTGCCACCTCATAGGTATGGCTGGACCACGCCACAGGCACCCCCGGAACGTCGTCCCAGACGCCATGCCTGATATTTGCATGTAGGACCTATGTATGAGACATATTTATACCTATGTATGAGACATATTTATACCTATGTATGAGACATATTTCTACCTATGTATGAGAGAGACATGTTACTATTTTTCGCATTCTTATTCAAGTTACATTTGCAAATAAAAAACGGTAAGACTAAAATACATATGCAATAGAAAGACTGAAATTAAAACCGACAACCTAAAATAAGATAACCTAACTCTAGCCCTGCGAAGATGAAGTGCTCTTTTCCTTCGACGGTGATGTGCTCTTTCCCTTCGACGGTGCAGTACTCTTCCCCTTGGACGATGAAGAACTCTTACCCGTTTTGCTTGGCATGAAGATATCTTCATCGGACGATGATGTACTCTTCCCCTTGGACGATGATGTGCTCTTTCCCTTCGACCGTGCAGTACTCTTTCCCTTGGACGATGAAGAACTCTTACCCGTTTTGCTTGGCATGAAGATATCTTCATCGGATTCCTCTTCTTCAACCCATAACAATGGATGTTTTCTAGCCCATTGTAGGTATGACCCACTCTTACCTTGATTGTGCTTCTTCCACCTTTCGTGCAACCTTAGCAGTTCTTGTCGTATCTCTGCAGAAGTCCTCAATGGGAATCTGCACCTTCTTAATTGGTGGCCCAGCTCAGTTAGTAGGGTGTCACTACTAATGAGTTCGTCCCATGAAACTATCCTATTGTCTACCTTGAAATCACCGGCTAACCACAATAGCCTCTGGGACATACCTGACCAAAATCTACGATCATCTGGGAAGCCGAATGACATCTTCCCAGACGAAATGGTGAGACTACACTTCAATACCATGGACGGTCTTTTATAGTTACAGAAGATACAAATAGGCGGGAAACGGTGGCAGGACAATCAGGCGGGAAACTGTGGCGGGAAAACAAGGCGGGAAAACGAGGCGGGAAACGCTGGCGGGAAAACGAGGTGGGAAACGGTGGTGGGAGAATGAGTTTGAGAGCCTATAAATACCTCATCTCCGGTAGTCATCCAAGCATCCTTCCCACTACTATTTTTTCCAATATTCCAGTGTCCCCCAATGAGTTTGCCTTGATCCGACCAGGGCGAGAGGCCTAGGAAGATGAAAGAAGCAATGTTGACTCCGGGGGTGGAACATCTCAGGTGTTGGTGCGGCAATCTATGCAAGGTGAAGGAGGTGACAGATTTTTCAGATAAGCTGGGCATGAAGTTTTTCATGTGTGCGAACTATGAGCATGATCCACCTGTCCCGGTTTCGCAGTACGACAAGCCTCCGGTAAGCACATATAGGTGTGCTTAAACATGTTGTGTGTGTCATATTCGATTTATTTGTAACATTAGGCTATTTTGTAGTCTCCTCCGCCCCTATGCATGTGGTATCGTTGGATTGACACGGAGATGCCAGATTGGGCGGTGGAAGAGATTAACACAAGGTCACGAAGTGCATGGCAGCGTTTCCACGCGGAGGAGCGTGCGACAAAAACTGCAGCCCAGGAGAAAGAGGAGCAAGAGAGAGAGCTCAAAGAGCATAGGGAGGAACAACGTCGTTACTTTGATGAAGCACTGAGGAAAAACAGGGAGAAAACGCTTCGCATGCAAGAGGACGAACGAAGGCGCAAGGATGCTCATGAGGCAGAAAGGGAGAGGCAAAGAGAAAAGGCCGCCGTGGCAAAGTCTACAGAGGAACGTGGCGATACGTCTGGAAAATGGCCTAAGTGGACTCAGTAGTGCTTTTAATGTGTTTCAATTGTATTTGCTATCTTTAATTCTGTCCAATTGTGGTATTATCGAAGTATGTTAATTTAGTCGTGCCTTGGTTCCGTAACCAGCACATTATCGATGTATGTTAATTTATCCAAGTTGTCAAGTCTTTTAGTTCAAAAAAACCCGCAAGGAATCGACACAAAAATTGTCCAGCACATCATCGATGCATGTTAATTTATCCAAGTTGTCAAATCTTTTAGTTCAAAAAACCGCAATGATTCGAGACAAAAATTGGGCATCGGCCGTGTATGCATTGATCATGCAACCAACTAGCTTTAGCGAAACTGATTAGCCTAATTAGTTCCAATCGGTTTCGGCGAAACCAACTGCATCCAGTCGGCCTGGCCGAAACCGACTGGGCTTCAGTCGGCCTGGGCCAGACCGACTACCTCTTGCGGGACCCATGCTCTGCGCCTGCCTCCAGTCGGCCTGGGCAAACGCGTATCATTTTTAAAAATATTAGAAAAATCGTATTATTTAAAAATATTAGCCGGATCTTAGCACTGAGAGGTGGAGCATACCTTCCTAAAGCTAGAACTGACTCGCTGAGCGAAGATTAGAACGGCAGATGAGCGGTTGTGCCAATTAAGCTGATGACCACGGCAGATGACACCCGGGAAAAGTAATTTATGCAGTGGTTATAGGAAATTAAGTAGAGCCACCTGAGCTACGTACCAAATGGCTGTATAAAATTAGATCGTCTCCGTCTCCCAGTATAATTCCAAGGGGCACTGCATCCCATGCCAAAGTACGTGCACTGGTATAACAGGCTATTTACGCACGAGTGCAGAATACAGTCGACTTTGGCTGGACCAGTGTGGACACGGCTAAACCATTGGCTATCTTTTGTGGCAGGATCGAGCGCCGAAATCTCTTGTGATGGGTGCAGCTACCAACCATACGTACTCCAGTATATGCATGCATCTAGTTAACTAAAATACTGGCCGGGTAGCACGGAATTTATAAAATATTCGTGGCATTACGCATGAGTCTGCGTACCTGATCGACTGCCCGAGTTGTCATGCACCGGTTTCGTATTCAATTGAAAATGGGCTAGCCGACGAAAATACTCCATACTCCCTCACTTGCTCAACATGCCATATTTTCAATGCGAGCCTCCAACACTACACATGCCCGGTTCCCTATGCAAGGAAGCCACCGGGGAGTGGACCCTGGATGCGCGGGTATCCTGTGACTGCTTCCGTAGCAACAGATTACAGATATGGAGCAGGACAAGGATGTTGTTAGGACCATAGGTCTAAGTGGTCATGGGCAATTAATTAAGCTAGTTCGAAGTCAAAGCATGCATAATTAAATCTTCTCGCTCGATCCCCAGATCAGTTAGATCAATGATTAGCAGTGGTATGCACTACTAGTAGTAGTATAGATGTGTGACGTGAGGGAGAAGCTTTCCCACCCATTGCAGCCGCCGCACATCATCCTCGCTCAGATCTTTCTTTATCGGTGCGAGGTCTTCACAGTGTCCTCGGGTACTACTCTCATCATCCGCACCCCCCACATAGACATATCTGGGCTGGATCTGTCCTGCAAAGTTGCTTTGCCTGGCTTTAAACTCTCTTTCTATCTCCTTACCTTTTGGTCTTTTTTACCAATGCCCAGCAAGTCCCGGCCATGCAGCACTACCAGATACGACCGCAGGTGTTTGTTACATGCTTTGTGTACTCATTCGTGGTCTCAGACACAGATGGATCGGTATCAGCAAGTACATGTTCGCACCTGCATGTTTGTGTGCAGTCTTTTCTGCAGGGCCACTGCAGAGGTCACGAGCGGAAGCAGTGTTCACTCGATTGATTTGGTCCCTCCAATGACCCAATCATTCATTCATTTGCCTAAAAAGAATCAATCATTCATTAGTATGCATAACAATTGCAACTTAAGGTAATGTGTCATGTGTGAGTTACCAAAAACAGTCGCCCCCTCAGTTCTCATGTGCGGATGTGCCAATAAAGTAAGGGAAACGGCAAGGTCGGTGAAAAGAAGTTAAACAACCGTAATCCAACTAGTATGACACCAGACAGATAGCTACGTGAAAAGAACTACGGTATATATAGTGAAAGCTTTACATGAATACCCTAAATATATCAAAAAAACCTAAATATATTGTACAGAATATATTTTAAAAAGAGAATATCTATTTCTCAGTCGTCTAAGAAATAGTAAACAATCGTAGCCATCTAATAAAGATTTTTTTTCTATCGGATCTATATTAATCTTACACGAATCTCAATGATTGAATCAAAAAATTACTATCATCAACTAAAAAATCATTATTTCCCAGAAATAGCAAAACCATTTTAAAAGGAAAACAATAAAGAGTCATAAATGGCAAGGATTGAACTTGTAGCATGGGATGAGATCATGAGAACCTACTAACCTAGTATTGAAATACGTCTACCAACTGCGTAGATCTTGGAGCAATCGTGGCACCCAACAACGCCTAGCTAACTGGTGGGGCTGGACCAGAGGGGGAGCATAGAGTGGACCGATACGGATACGTACCGTGGCGCGGGTGCCGAGAAACCCGCTAGCAGCTGGTGTGTTGCACATTTGCGCGTCGTATCTGCTTGTCCATTTCCGTCGCGCAGCTAGGTAAGGTAGGTCCCTCCACCGCCCCTTATCTCGCGCAGAGCAACAGTGCAGCTACCCTCGGTTCACTCAATATCTTCTTCATCTTCTACCACGAGCTCACTTCCATCCCTTGCCCCAGAAGAACAAGAAGCGGCGCACGCACCAGGAGTTAGAAGTCTCGACTCGCTTGCACTTCTTTCTCCGCTCCTGCAGGGAGATGTGAGTAAACGCTTGTCGAATGCTTCTTCAATCTAGTTGATGCATTCTCATCGGTTCTTGGTTGATGCTGATGCATATGTTCCCCTCTCTCTGTGGTTGGTTTGTAGGTCCGACGGCAACGAGTTCGCCGAGCTGCTGTGGGAGAATGGGCAGGCGGTGGTCCACGGGCGGAGGAAGCACCCGCAGCCCTCCTTCCAGCCGTTCGGCACCGGCAGCAGCGGAGTCCAAGAAAAGCACCCCGGAGGTGCTGGGGACAACATGATGGCGTTCACCAAGGCGGCCGGCGTCTTCGGCGGCATGGGCATCCATGACTTGGCTTCCGGCTTACAACACGAGAACGGGGACGATGACGCCGTCCCCTGGATCCATTACCCCATCATGGAGGACGACAACAACAACAACGCACCTGCTCTGACAACGGCCGACTATTCCTCAGATTTTTTCTCGGAGCTCCAGGAGGCGGCTGCCAACCTTGGCTCTCTACCACCTTCGAATCACAGCACCAACAACAACAGAGGTACGCCCGTTGCAGGCAGCAGCAGAGCCGCCTCCAAGGAAATCCAGGGCTTGTCGGCTCTCACCACCCGGACTGCCGAGCCACAGGCAGAGCTTGCTGCTGCCAAACAGCCTCGGCCGAGCGACAGCGTCATGAACTTCTCGCTCTTCTCTCGACCGGCAGCCCTAGCAAGGGCAACTCTGCAGAGCGCGCACAGGCCGCAAGGCACGGACAAGGTGCCCAATGCCGCTGCAAACAATCGCATGGAGTCCACGGTTATCCAGACGACGAGCGGGCCAAGGACTGGCCCTGTGTTCGTTGATCAGAGGGCGGCGTGGCCGCAGCAAAAGGAGGTGCGGTTCGCGCCGGCACCTGCCCTCACGGCCTCGGTCGGTAACCTGCAGCAAGAGATGGCTCGTGACAAGCTTAGCAATAATAGGGTTGTGCACAAGGATGCTGCAAGAAAGGCACCTGATGCTACGGTCACAACTTCCTCTGTGTGCTCTGGCAACGGTATTGTGAACGATGAACCCTGGCACCAGCAGAAGCGAAAGATCCAGGCAGAGTGTTCAGCTAGTCAAGATGAGGTAAGTAAACGACATGCAACGCTCAGTACACTGGAGCTGATATACCACCTTCTAGTGCTTATAGTGAAATTGGTTACCTTCAGGATCTTGACGACGAGTCCGGCGCATTGCTAAGATCTACTAACAGAAGCATGAAGCGGAGCCGCACCGCCGAGGTTCACAATTTGTCAGAAAGGGTAAGCAGGCCATAACCCAGTACGCTGATCATTTATGTTTCATGCCCTCAGTATCATGCTTCAATTGTATTGATCGTATTGCAATGCAACACACCTTCAGAGGAGAAGGGACAGGATCAATGAAAAGATGCGTGCTCTGCAAGAGCTCATTCCCAACTGCAACAAGGTACAGGCTACAGCTAAGAGCCATTCTAGTATCGTGCTTCCTCAGGAGTGTCTTATATCAAGGACATTTGATAACAAATCAGGTATATAATCTTTTGTAGATCGACAAGGCCTCAATGCTGGATGAAGCTATAGAGTACCTCAAAACCCTTCAGCTTCAAGTTCAGGTACACTAAAACTGCCTCATGCAAAATTTAGCATGATTATGTATGGTAAATGAGATGCACTGAAAATTCATGGTTCTCTTCACACAGATGATGTCCATGGGAACTGGGCTGTGTATTCCTCCTATGCTATTACCACCAGCCATGCAACACTTGCAACTTTCTCAAATGGCTCATTTCCCTCATCTCGGCATGGGATTGGGGTACGGGATGGGTGTCTTTGACATGAACAACACAGGAACGATTCCAGTATCGCCCATGCCTGGTGCTCATTTTCCTTACCAAATGATCCCAGGTGCAGCCGCACAAGGTCTTGGGATCCCTGGCGCAAATGCCATGCAAATGTTTGGAATCCCTGGGCAAGCAATCCCTTCGTCAGGTTCCAGTATACCACCATTTACATCTTTGGCAGGTCTTCTTGTTAGGCAAAACCTAGCCCCTGAAGTCTCAGGAGCCATGCCTAGCATGGTGCAGGAGCAACAGCAAGGCACAGCGAATCAGCAGCAACAAAGTCTGAACAAGGAAGCTAAACAGTGAGCAGACAGATGCGGTCCATAAAGACAGATCATTACGCAGGTAACAATTCACAAAAGTTTCAAACATATAAATGTGATTTGTCTGGTTCTTGAGTCCATCACTTATATCCAGTTTTCTTAATTCTTCCAGGGTTACAACCAGCACTTGTAGGGTACCCAATCAATTCTTGCACTGTATAGGCAAGGGGACGGTTACTACTGGCAGAAATGAGGCTGAAAAAACCTGAAAATGGCCTGGCGGTGTAAAATGAGCTGAACTTGAGGAAGGTCACTGAGTACAATGGTCTTGTCCCAATAAAGTAACGGCTTATCAATTTCAAGTACCAACTGACAAGTTCTAGATATGAAATTAGCAACTTGTTCCAGGAGAAGTTACCAAGCATCCTGATCCATTAAGCGGTGTATCAGCCAAGATGCTCCAAATTTTGTGTAAAATGTAGTCAGTAGATGCTACCAGGTTACAAACTGTAATTCTTGACAGCCAGTGCAGTTTCCCTTGAGTAGTCTTTTTTTGCTTTATCTGCAGCTCTCTGGATCGATGTATATTACTTTTCCTTAGTTATTATCAGATGCATGCGGAAACTGATTTCCTTTTGGCAAGTCCTGACTACAGACTGGGATGGCTTTGTTTCCATGTGACTTTTCTTGCCTGTAACTAAATTTATAGTGCTTTCTGGTGCAAATAATGAACTTGATTCAGAGTCGTTTAGCCTCAAGAATCAGCCAAATTCAGTCAGGCAATTTCCAGGGTAAGAGCACTGAAGCACTTCATTCTGCAAATATATGATCTTGGACTGAAATGATCACTTCACTGAAAATTGTATCAGCAGCAAAACTTTAGTTGAGTATCATTGGAACTGTAAGGAACTGATCTGAAGCAATCTACTTGATGTACAAATAGCTAAGCATATTATCACAAAGATGTCATAGTCAATCGCTGTTCGCCTAATGATTACTGCTGTATACTAGTTTAACAAAAAGATATAATCAGTACGCTGTTTGACGGGATGTCATTTCTTTAAAAAAATATGTTGTTCGGTTATAAGGACACATGCTACCGCAGGACAAGCAAAAAGCTCAATCATGAGAATATTTTACCTGCGCTTGGCTATACGTTTGCATCAACGTTTTGACTTCAACTGTCAGCTTGGTTTGTTAGTCTATCAGGAAATACTCATTAAATTATTAGTGTCAATGTCTTATTATAGTATACTTAAGAAATACGATAATATGTTAAGGAGCCAACATCTAGCCAGGTATAAATATAATGCACGAACGAAAAGATGGGACTAAATTTTATCTGAAATGCCGCACATGAATAGACGGTCTTTAAGTATACAATGTTTGCACATCATGAGCAAACCCTCAATTTGTACAACCGCTTGAGAGGCTACAGGTTCATTTGCCCTCCCATTTTGAATTATATGTTTCTCATTGCCCAATAACATCATTCTACAGTAACCTCTGCAAGAGGATAAGCTAGCTGTGGTATCTAGCATTATTGTATCACTTAATGGAGGAACAGGATTGCTTTTTCATCCTATTCTATTCTTGATATGACGTAGCGTTGAAGACTGGTGTGGACAGGCATCTGATGGATTCATGCATCTATGCATGTGGAGCAAGCACAAGCAAAGTACCCCTCCAATAATTCAAGTCTTATCATGAATTTTCAGGCCTACGTGTTGTCGCCAGTTTTCAGGCCAATCTCCCCTCTAACCGAGGAAATGCTTTGCCTGGCGAGACTATTCACTTTTGCCAGCTTATCTTATGTCTGTTCCTCCTCTCCTTTCCTATGATCTGTATTTTAACTGGGCTTTCATACTCCCTTCGTTCTAAAATATATGGCGCACACGTTTCCTATTTAACTTGGAAGGGTATATTGCGCGTATTGTATGATACACAATTGATATCACTTGATTCGTATTTAAAGAACTTTTCATCGGTATTAATTTTATACTAATCAATGTATAGTTAGACATTAATCGAAGTTGAATCCTGATTTTTGAACGGAGGGGTATCAACTATCAAGTAAACTTTAAGTCTCAGTCAACAACTACAGTATGGCCGTATGGGAAGTCAGACATTGATATCTGAGAAAGGTCCAGCTAAGAAATTGACCCGTGAAAACATTTCATGTGGTGTTAGTTGGTCTTCATGCACATCATGAGATAACTATATTGTCTTCATTCTAGATATTATTCGACACAAACCAAGAGGGGTAGACAGATGGCCTGATGGGCTCAACAATCACAATCAACTTGCACAGTTAATCGAATTGATGTACTGGCATTCAAGATTCTTCAAAGTTCAAACTAAACCACAAAATCAAAGCAAGGACTGCTATTTTTGCCAGCCATGTTATGGCTAAGCTACATAACAATGAATTAACCAAATTTTGGATAATTTTAGTATGCTACAAATACATGGAAGTATATTCGCGCAACTCATTTTGTACTATCTTGTGATTGGTAATAGAGTATATTAAAAATGATAGAGAAGTATATTACATGCACCCAAAAGGTATAATAGAGGTGGGAGTACATACACCCAGGAGTATAATACAAAACGAGCTGCGTGAAAAAAAAACTCACTACCATTCCCCTTTTTACCAATATACCCTTTTGCACACATAAAAGAAGAATAAAAGGGTATATAATAGAGTAATACTACATAAAATTATACTTTTTGATGCAGTTCACTTTGGAGTATGTTATAATAATCAGTGAAGTATATCCAAATTGATAAAGAAGAATAACAAAGTCGTGTAAGTGGTATAGTAGAGGTGGAAGTACATACACCTAGGAGTACAAAAGAGTAGTATGTTGGAAATTCCAGAAACATGGAAGTGGTATAGTAGAGGTGGAGGTACATACACCTAGTAGAGGTGGAAGTATATCTATATTCCAGAAACATGGAAGTGAGTAATGACACTCAATAAAATTGCCTCAGACATCCTAAGTTAGTTGGAAAAATTCTCTGCAGTTACTGTCATTTAGATAACTGAATCCACTGCAGCATGTCAGTATACCTTGGCAGAAACACATTATGAACTCTCGTGTCTGAATTTCACTAGGACTCTTGTTTTGATTTCAATTAACAGAATTATTTTTATTTCCATGAATTATATAGTTGCAATCCAATAGATAGTCAGAATCACTTTCAGCATTATATTTTGTTTTGTACTGTACTACTTTTTTTTATCATTAAAATTATGCACCAAGCTAGGTTGTTTATTTGTGTTCAGCATGCTAAACACTAAATCAACCTAGGTGTTCAGATATGCATACAATAACACCAGCATAAATTTGCCCCAATGAAGTCGAGCATATCTAGCAACAGGTAATTGTTCAGAAAGTATATGGAGTTGCTGTGTAGCCAGCTCATCTGATAAGCAAGAAGCTACCCCCGAGCATCGTTTCTTCCATGAAAACTTTAATTTCTATTCATGGTCGACTCATTAGTCATTATAACTAGAACACAATCAGTTTCAGGGTATACTTGCATATTCTCTGATAAATAGACTCTTACCATTGGTATCATATCTAGACAATAGGTACTCATAGAAATAAGTGTTTTCAGCTTAAGAAGGCTTGGGTCCAACAGACTCACCAGTCAAATATATTCCTCTGTGTCCCTGCAATTTCTATTGACGGTCCTCGAAATGTCTGCACCATGAAGAGAGAACAGTTTACTGTCCAATCCATTCATTCCTGGACTTAAGAGACCTGCATGCTTCATTAGCACCCTTCAGTTAGGAACAAGAGCTGACCATGAATTGTTATGTCATTGTAATAAGATAACTTTAAGCAAGAATGAAGTTTGAATCTGCCACATCAGAAAGCAAAGTGTTCAACTTTTAGGATATGTACAATATGAAATGTGCCACATGTTTTCCAGCGTCGTTATACAGAACTAGCAAATCGATAGGCAAGTTGACATCAGTGCAGAACAACCCTGGCAGACCTCAGTTATAAACATGAGCCATATGCTTCAAGCAGCACGCAGACTCTGAAGTTGAGGTTCATAGAAGATGGAACAATAATAGAACATCATGAATCATGGCACTCCTATCAGCTAGGTAGAACGATAAAACATCATGAATTATGCCATTCTTATCAGTTATCAGGAATATTTCTGCTTGGAACTACCGCTTTATGCGGTCATCAGAAGGCATACAATACACACTGATGGGGGTGACAGATTTGACTAAATCACACTATGTGCGTATCACATTCAGCAAATGAAAAAAGTAGCATCTAGATGGCCCCAAGTTTAATATTTGATAGGCAATTGCTCAATGATTCAATAGCTTTATCAGGTGAATCGGCATTGGCATGTGAAATTGGTTCTGGTTCCTCAACATGCACATGAGGGATCTTATCCTGCAACTCTGCTTCAAGGTTTCTGAATTCTTCTTCTATATCTTCTTCGCCATCCAATGAATGTGTAG
This sequence comes from Brachypodium distachyon, assembly GCF_000005505.3. Lineage (NCBI taxonomy): Eukaryota > Viridiplantae > Streptophyta > Magnoliopsida > Poales > Poaceae > Brachypodium > Brachypodium distachyon. The sequence continues at coordinate 9,293,199 of NC_016132.3, read as the reverse complement.
GTACTGATTCTGCAAAAGAATTAGATCGGAATCTTACATAAAACCATCGATACTATTACAAACTAAAGGAAACAAATTGATGTTACTTATGTGGCCCAAAGGCCTAAATATAGAGTATGCAGGACACATAAGTCTAAATCAAAGACAATATTAAGACTGTTCTTTTGCTACCAGATCCAACTGAGAACATGAATATATACTCAAGACACAATACATGCATCTTTGAAGCAGAGTGCATGTGGAACTCCAATATGTGCCACATAATCACATGATCAGATAAAAATGTAAAGATCCAAAATTATGTTTCGTGGCAACTCAGATGGATTCGGCTTGGTTCAAACTTAAGAGTTCGGTTCAGCTTGGGTTGGTGTGGTTAATCTAGATCTGAGAGGGCGCTAGGGCAGGAGCAAGTTTGGACTAGGTTGAGCTTTCATTGGACAGGAATAGGCAGGACTTAGCAAACTACACTTATGGGCATGTTTGGTTCATGGCTAAGGTTGCCACGCCTAACTTTAGTCATGCCACAATATCTTAGCCATGTGTTTGGTTCATTGTCACACTTGTGGCTTGACACACTTTCTTATCCATATGATCCACATGTCAAAAGTCATTTTCTTGCCAAATCTTGCCTCACTTGCGGTGGCTATTTTGTCCACCGCACTTTTTGTGGCATAGGGTTAGTTGTGGCAAAGTTAGTCATCAAACAAACATGCCCATAACTTAGGTTGGTTGCAACTTGAGTAATTAACCAAAAAACAGTTATCAAACTTATGCCAATCCAGTGCTCGGCCCTTATGTCCTGATACCTCAGCTTCACTATTATTGTCTCCCAGCCCTGAGAGAATCCGATTCAAAATATATGTCCATTGAAAAAATCTAGAGTGTAGTTATTGGCTTATTGATATATTTCGAATCTCTGCCCTTATTTAAACGCTTTGAAAGAACCTAATTAAGTGGTTGCGGTCTGTCAACTAATAGGGATGTGCATGGCCATTTTTTATTAACTCTCTCTTTTGTCAATCAACTATCAAATGTGCAGGTGAAATACAACTTTTCCACTATACAAAAACATATTTTAAAATATAATTTAACCAAATGCATAACTTTTCTTCAGAATTTTATTTTGAAATAATGTGAACCTAGCAAGTTCATGATTAATAATTTAAGAAAAAAATGTGACAACGACAACATTTCATAAAACAATCAAGCTAGCAAAAATTCTACCATTATGCTCTTAGATTTAATAGGCATGGTTGAAAACTTGACTGGATAATATTTTAGTACTCCCTCCGTCCAACAAAAGATGTCTCAAGTTTGTCAAAATTTAGACGTATCTAGACATGACTTAGTGTATAGATGCATTCGAATTTAGTCAAAGTTTAGACATCTTTTGTTGGATGGAGGAAGTATTTGATTTTCATAACTGAATTAGAAGGCAACAGTATCATTAGATGTGCCATACATATGACAAGCAATGGTCAAAGTTGCATGCTGGAGATTGTGCCAATGTCTAAAAATGTTGTCTATGTATGAACAGAGCGAGTGCTTCTATTCTACGTAAGAAAATTCCAAGTTGACAACTGTAATACTACTGTAATTTGTAATATAAGCTTCCTCGACTGGAAGCTGAAATATCCAAGTTGACAACTTACCTAAGGCAGCGTCAATTTCTCTTTGTGCGGCAACGAGGTCATCGACCTCCTTTAGGTGGATATTAACATCCTCTATGCTGACACTATGATCATTCATTGCCTTAATGCCAACTTGGATAGCCTCATAAACCTAATAGAAGATATGTACATGTGAAGAGTTAATTGTTCATGTAACATGTATATCTAACTGATTGAACATTAGGTTTTCTTTGTACGAAATACTATACCTGTTTGGTTGATTCAGCACTGGCAATTAGGCTTATAACTTCTTCGACCCTTTCTAATAGTGGTATGCATCTGTTCCTGCTTTCAGAGAACAATTTAGACTGCCTCACGTATCGATAAGCCGCCTGTTTGTCCCCAGCCTTGAAGGATATCAATGCTCTTCTCCTTGAACTATAAAAAGATGGGAATTCATTACAAAATCTAGTATTACTATTATTAACTCGACGAAAAGAAAGAACAAAGAAAAAGCCCAGCATGGTTATTGACTTGGTGAATCATTTAATGTAACCTTGCTGATTCTTCATTTATTCCAGACCACCCTAATGGTGAATCATCAACAAAAATTCATGTAGTATGACATTATTTTCAGTAAATATCAAGGAATGTGAGGCAGTTGATTTTGCTTTGGATGGCCTGGTTGTCATGTGGGCCATCCCATTTAGTTTCTGTGATTAGTTCAACGGGAAAGAGAACTTGGGCTGCGTCATGCATCTTGCCCAGAAACTGTGGTTATGCGAAAAAAATTCCAAATATTGGGGTCCTGTGTTATATGCCTCAAAGATTGGGGTTCCTTGATATTTACTCCAATATTTTAAAGTATTACGACAAATAATTCATCTAACACCAAATTTAGTAATACAACACCATAAAATTGAATGTATATATTTATAGACGCCGATCTCTTAAATCTTGCAAAGGCAAAGCAGCAATATTGCAAAGGATGTAGGTGGTGACAGAGAAACAGATAACTGAAACATGAGTACTTCCAAATGTTTAGAAATGTAAAGTGTACTTAGAAATAACAAAATTACAGTATAAAAAGGTGATAACCAGCCAAAAAATTGAGGAGTCGATTCCAATAGTGAGAGAGTGTTTGTTTTATCCGGTGTGTGGATAAATTACAGCCTATACGGAGCTGGGTTGTTACAACAAAATACTCTCTACATGTTCCATTATTTTCTTGAAATACATCGATCATTTTTGCCAATTAGCAAATATAATTCTGCAGAGAAATGTTCTGCAGATGTAACACTGCTTGCCGGCAGTAGCAACTGTTGAAATGTGTGATCATTGGGTCTCCACAACCTATAAAGACGTCTATCTATAACTGCTGGTGTTACATGCAGACTGTAGATAGCAAATCGAGAAGCAGATTTCCTCCAAGAATAAGAGTTCACAAGTAAACTAACATTTCCCATCGGCGATCAAGCACATCAAGCTGCTGCTGCAATTTCTCTTCTGCCCAAATTAAGTGCAAGGTGTCACAGTCAAGCTTCGAGGCTGCAGGAACTTGTGTGGCCACAAGTGAAAACTTCACACCCTGAAAGTAGCCACCCGATTAAGTAAAATACAGTAGAGAACTTGCTGCAACAGAACCGTAGAAAATGGACAAAAAAGAATCATAAACCTCAACAGGCTCTTCCTTTCTGACCACAAGATATTGTGCTTTACCACATTGCGTCAAGTAACACAACGCGGCATGAGCATCTTCCCGTATGTGAAAGAAGCTATTGAATTTGGTAATGGTAGCAACACACGTTGACGTCCAGTGGGAGCTATTCAGCTGCCTAACAATCTCTGCAGCCCTTTCCTGCAATTGACTAGCAGGGCACCAAATTAGCAACGGCACCCTACTAACTAGTCTTGAAACAGGATTTTTCATATACCTCGACCAAAGATTTAAACACGAGGATGTCCTCCTGCACAACAGCTCGCCTTGAGATGACAGCCATCTGGCTCACCCTCCTGATCAACTGATGCAGCCCCCCCTTGGTCGGATCAATTAGCTCGTATTTCAGCAGTATCTCCCCATCGGCACGCATCTCTTCCTGAAATGTCAGGAAAAAATCGTCACTAGCTCACTGCGAGAACACCTATATAGAGAGTTGATGAGGTTGTCGTGGAAAACTGACCAGAACTTGCGGCAAGCACAGCGGCGTGATGCCTCCGGGGCGGGCGAACCAAATGCTCATCACCTGCGGTTGTTGCAGTCATCGTGTCAGAACAGAGAGCAAACGAACCCTCGCAAGAGGGGTGCGGTGCGGGGCACTTACGAGGTGGGCTGGAGCTGAGCAGAGGCGGAGGCGGCGGGCCACGCGGAGGAGGAGGTCCTTCCAGAAGAGGAGCTTGGGCTCGGGCCAGTCGCGGCGCTGCCCCGTGAAGGCCTTGAACCTGGCGCGAAAGTCGGCGCCGTCGGGGTCGTCCCACCAACCGGCGCCCACCTCCGCTCGCACCACCGCCTCCCACCCTTCTACTCCATCGCCCTCGCCCTCGCCGGTAGCCATAAACAAAGCCCGGCGCCTTGCCGGAGTACTCGCCGGGAAGCGGTACGAATTTTACCGAGGAGAGAGCAAGAGGAAGCGATTCTGTTAGGCCGGAGAGGAACATTCATGGCCGGAGTCAAGTAAATACAACCCAACCCAATAAAGGCCCTTCCCGTAGCCTGGCCCATCATAGAGCAGTTTACAGAGCCCAGTTTGGCCAAAGGCCTATACCTAGCGAAATTCTTTTATGCAGTAAATTACAGAAAATCACCACGTTAGTGGTTAGGATTTCACGTTGGTACAAGTATTCGATTTGGTGATTAAAAACCATTGAATTTAGTTAACCCTTCGGTTGCTAGCAAATAAACATGTTTCTGACCATTACGGTCCACATGTCGGACCACCGTGTCCTCCAGCACGGCATCCAGCATGAGCGGGGCGGCGCGGAGGACGTGTGGGCGAGGCTGCGCATAACCGGGTGATGGTCAACGTGACATGCGAGCATGGCACGTCAGATCTCATCAGTGTTGCATGCATAGGACGTCTAGCTTGCCGTAAAGGACTTGCAGTACTCTTAGAACACAAATGTGCCATTTTGAAGAGCCAAAAACTAAATTGACACCATTCGAAAAGAGTCAGGACCTCCAATACATTTCAGTGAAAGAAAATATTTGAAAGGTGTTAGAAACACTGTAGAATTAATCGCGTGATGGCAAAGTATAAAAATCTTAGTAGGAGTAATTAAATTTCTCTGATCCAAAGAGGGCCGGGGAGCTGTAGTAAAAGTACGTATGTATTGGAATTCTACACGGCCGCTTTGCGGTTGTTCGTCTCTCCGGTTCCGAACAATACTACTCCCCCTGATCCATAAAAAATGTCGTTCAGTTAATACAAAATTTGTACTATCTTAATATAAAATGACCGATATTTTTATGGATGGGAGGGAGTATTTTACGTGTAGAGTGCTAGCATGGAGCTAGATACCGTTAGCACAAGAATCATGGAAACAATAACGATGTCCCGCCCCGTTCGTGAACAAATCGATCGATGAGTCACGCACGGTTGAGGGAATGAGTATGCTACCGTACATGGCTCAGTACGTGCGGCACCGGCTAGCAAACGTCGATGTCGATCAAAGCTAAGCTAGCGCGCGGACGGCGGCCACTCCGACCCGCCCCCCGTTTTTGTCGGGCGGGGTGTCCGTCGTCCCCCGATTGCTCCATCTCCATACCCGTCCGCGATTCCGGTCGACGTACGTGCGGTGGGACGTCGCTGGCCCGGCCCGGGGGGGGCTTGGACATCCGTAATAATGCTGTGTTTTCCGTCGACGTCTCGACGACGACGCGCGTGGCATGCCCTGATGATGCCGGGTGCTCGGTCGGACGTACGTCGCCGGCCGGAGCGCGTGCATGTACTTGGCAAATTAGCATAACGCGCGCGTACTGTAGCTATATGGATCGGGCCGGCCTCTGTCAGGTGCGCGCGGTCCATGTACTATATAGGAGCAGGACCCGCGTGGCGCGTGCCGTGTGTGTACCTCGCGACGTGCCTTGATTTTTGTCTTCTGCGATTCTCCTGTTCACGTCGCTTTGCTCTCGTTGCCCTTTACCGGCGGCCGCTAGCTCGTCAGCGCGCGTGGAGATTCCTTTCCGGTGGCCCCCCATGTTTGTGACGGATGTACGTGATTAATTAATCAACCGACGCTTCACTCTACTGTCGGTCGGCCGTGCGAGCCAACGGGCTGTCAAGAAAAATCTTCGTCGGAAATGACTTATCTCACCACATGCGCCCTCCGTTCCGGTCCAACGGGCCGATCTCTCAACTCGGCATAAGAGCATATATGTAACCGATACCGAAAATCCTAATCCGAAAGAAGCGTATTCACTCAATCGAAAACGTGTCTTTCGGTAGCGATTTGACCCGGGCGGAACAGAATCCGTAAAATGACATGTAAAAGGTTTTCGGCTTAGTTTGCGGTATCTGTTTCGCTCGGATCTGGACAAATCTAAAAGGTACCGTAAATAGACAGTTCGATAGTTCCCAAAACATTTGGGCATCAATGAAATATTGCGCAACCATAAATCAGTCAAGCAACATTGTCATCTTCTTCGTGAGCACCATTTTTCCACCGAGCAGTAGCGCCGCCGTCTCCTTCGCTAGCAGAACCGCCACCGCGAGCACCGTCGCCACCTCCGCCGATAGCCATCAAGAGCTCAGTCCCGTCATCTCCTTCGCTAGTACGTCAAAGTGTTTGTGTCAATGGAATGAGCATCATACAATTTATCATCTATGCGTTGCCAATACTTTTTCCTGGCTTGATCATTGCCGGTCACGACATTGAGTGACACACTCTAGCTCACATGCCTTCTACAGCGGTGTAACTGATCGATCTCTTCGTGGCATCGTGAAGAAAAGATTGGCTTCACCTCATGCAGGTGGTGCATCGTTAAGAATAATAGTGGTGACCTGCACCACCCGCAGGCGTCGGTTTGCTCGTGAGTGACTACAAATTTATAGAAATATATCTTTTAGGTAGTGCAAACAGAGAAAAATACAATTTAAATTTTTAAACAACCGAATGGCCGGTTGCTGCTGGTTGTACTCTTGTAATTCAATCTTATTTTAATCGGAACTTTTGCCTCTTGTGTATTATATAAGAGCACTTATGAGTTTCTTTTTTCTTGAAATAGTACGTAATTTTTAGTACTGTATACACGTTTTTATAGATAGTTTTTTAATACAAATTTGATATCTCTGCTGCTTTATCTTGCTCAAGCGGAGTCCCCTCACGTGTTATCTAATCAATCCGGTCGACGATTGCATCATTTGCGTAATCCGGGCCCTTTGCTTCAAGTGCATACGTGCGCGTCCAACCCAAGTTCCTCCTCCTCTACACATGTGGGTTTTCTTCGCCTGATGGATCAAAGGGAGTGCAAAGCAGATAAACCCATCTTCACCATCATTCCTTCCGTTTCTCTAAATATAAGAAGTTCTAAATTTATCATTAGTGAAACTTTTCCAAATTTAACCAAGCTTATATAAAGTCCACTAAGATATACTCCGTACAATACTCTATCAAATGAGTAACTTTAACCAAGATTATATAAAGTCCACTAAAATATACAATACTATATCAAATCAAATTCTGGTTCTCATAATTATACTTTCGGGTTTCCTCTACCATCTTTCCATCAAAAAATATATCAAATTGAGTATATAATGACAGATTTCATAAAAGTGATTTGAAGTTCTAGATGTTTGTAGATCTTTCTATAAACCTGATCAAACTTGAAGAAGTTTGACTTAGCACAAGCTCAAAAGTTCTTATATTTAGGAAACAATACTATCTGCTTACTCCATGTGTGAGGGCATTTGCAATAGTAGAGTCGGCATTGACTCTTGACGTCATCTATAGTCGACGATAAAATGACACGTGTAATAGGTTAGGTCTTTAGGCTTACTATAAATGATTACTAGGTTGAGTACTATAAATGATTTGTTTTAGCATTAAATGCGATGATGTGTCATGATAAATATGTTGACTCTTAGCCGATTATTTCCTTAAGAGTCCGACTCTTCACGAAGAGTTTGTTCTCTTATCTTTCATTTTTCTATTTCCTTCACATAAGTAAGTTTTAAACAAGAGTCAGCCTAAACGGATGTCCAGGGAGTTGAAATCAAAAGAAGTGAATTGCAGAGATACTTACTTGGCCATTTCAAGACAACCGCAATCGAGGAAAAATAAATAACTGCCGTTCCTTTTAGCTGTAGAAGTGGAAGAAGCGGTCAAGCAGAGGCCTCCAAGCGACAAAACGGTCCAGGTGTAGCAACAAAAATGTCGCTCGTGGGAAACGCATGCACGTATGCATGCCCACAAATACGTACATTTACATGGCCAGCTAGCAGCGAACAGAGACAAATCCCAAGCAAAAGCGACCCACGGCGACTTCTGCGTCACAGAGACACACGTAACCACATCCCATCTCTTCTCTCCTTCCGAGCTGCTTTCTCACTGTTGTTCTCCACCGCACAAAGAAACGTCGCAAAACAAAAAGGTAGTGGCAAATTTATAATCGGTTTAGTAATTCCGAAATACTTACTCATACTATTAAATTAAAAAAAAAGACAGCGAGATACTTGAAGTCGCGACAAGTGCGCGCGTCATATCGGATTAGTTGGCATGCACGTAGCTAGGCTGGTCCCGGCCGGGTTTTTCATATCGGGCCTACGGAACGAGAGTGGTAATATACGAGGGGATATGGACGGATGGACGTGTATTAATGTATGTATGTGTGCCCTACCGACGGCTATTGGGCGAGGCGTGTAATGTAAAGCCAAGACGGTACCGGCCCGTTCCGTTTTATCGTTGGCCTTGGGCCAGAGCGTGCCGTACGTACTTACGTGCCGTTGCTTTTCCGGTTGTGCTCCCACCACATTCTTAAGTGCCATGGACCATGCATGCGGCGGAATCCCCTCGTCAATCGCGGCTACTCCTGATTCATTCATGAGCGTCGTCCAAGGCAAATTCATGAGGATCTGTACGTATTTCTGACCAATTTGAACCTGCAACGATCATTTTTCACGGTCAAATGATCGCTGGTTGTTGCAGTGCATTTTTACTGCTAGGTGATTTTTACAGCTTCGTTGTTTCTTCTCTTTCCCTGTGGAGATCATTTTACGGCTTGCACAACTTGAAGCACAAGCGACCAAATGCTAGCGGAGCACAATAAGCGCCGGCTTAATCATTTGACAGCATACAATAACGAGTGGCGGCCACCATGCATGCGACCCCACGAAAGGTGCCCTGTTTGTCAAACCAACCTTTTTCTCGTGACACCCGGTCCCTTCCAGGCTCCAATGGGAACCTTGCAAATGTCTTCCTTTCTCACCATGTCCATTTGTCTAACGATGCCTTTAATTATGGCCATCCTCTAAAAATGGGATCCACGAATCAAATGGAAAAAACGAAAACCATATCATTCAGCACCCAAGGAAAATAAATGGAAGATCTTCTCCAAGTCCATGGAGATATTCTTCTGATTCAACTGTTTTGCTATACACGCATCCGGAGCAAGAGAAGGAAGTAGTACAACAAATTGTCATGATGAGTGATGGCTAAATTAATGAAATGACTAAAAACCTCCGATTAAAAGAATATCTTGTCAAAATAATGAGAAATTGCATGCACATTTGGTTCTCATAATCGCATGATGACCCTGACAAGTGACAACACAATATCTACCGAAATCTTGCAGAACACATATTTTTCCCTTTCCTTTCCTCAATCTAAACCGCCCAAAAAAGGAAGAAAGGAAGCTTCTGAGTATTGGGATACAGATCAACCAGATTATAAAACGTTCAATCTATAATAATAGCTATCATGTTTGTTTAATCGGAGCAGTATCCACAATCACATGGGCGCTAAGAGGATGCCTTGTACCTTCCAAGTTCCAATCAAGTCAAGAATCAAGCCTTTTGTTTTAGCAGACAAGCAAGGATATACTATAACAAATACAAATAATGCTTGGGTTAGACTTAGACAAATCGTTGAGATTATTGTACCGCAAATGTTTTGTCTCAAATCAAGCCATCATCTGGAGTTTTTCGCATTGCAACCATAAATAACTTGGCATCCAGCACACTTCTCCCCTATAATGACCAGACCAAGATTACCGAACACGTGCCTCCTGCAGTTGGGCTTGGATTAGCTTGAGAACACAGCCAGAAAATCATAATATTTGCACCTCATCAAAAAGCAATCATCTGTACAGAAAAAAATAATCTGATTCTCCCAACTGATTGCTAACATCTCCACAGGTTCGAACATGCTTTTTCTTGGATTGGAGCACAGGTTTCTGATTGGAGGAACTTGGAGGTCCCCAAAAGTTTTTACATTGTTGGCCGCTTCAGATAAAGAAAAGCAAGATTCTCTCTGCCAAGGATACAAACATTTGATGCGGTCCCTTGATAATTGATGGAAGCTTTCTCCAGGTAAGATGTGATGCAGTGAGTTCGCGGTGATAACAAAAGTTAAAGAATAATACTTGGGTCTAGCATAACACTGCAGATAAGATGAACGTGGAGTGTGCATATCCATGTGCGTAGGACTAGAAGTCTAGGATAGGTGCAAGCAAGTTGGGTCTTAATGAGCATCCCACAAAAGGGAAAGTTTCCCAACTGTGTACTTTCCCTGCATGGAAAAACTTGTGACGAAGAGTTTGCTTAGAAAAATAAATAAATGAATCAAAATAGCAGTGATAGACTAGCTTCTCCAGGTCACAATCATGCACCGCAGGAAATAAAACATCAATCATTTTCCATATTTAACTTTAACTGGCTTGCATGCAAAGTCACATACTTGACATAGGAAGGATGAAAACTGTGGAGTTTCTTTTAATAGGTTGCAGTAATTAGGACAAGGGGGGCGGGTACAACCCCACCGACAGTGGCAACGGACATAGATTCTTAGGTTGATGGGACACAAAACCCACACGCTTACAGAGGACCAACGAAGAGAAGGCTAACACTTCTACAACTACCAGCTTTAAAAGAAAGGGCAAACGGGGAGGGAGGCCTTGAAAGAAAAGGAGAAGAGTGCCCTGTAACCTACACGTACCTCCCTCAAAACCTTGGTACCTGCACCACTTGTTGCTGCTATTCTGCAAAAGCTCACTCTAGAGCCACGAACCATTGAGAGGGTGTTTTGTTTGCAACCAGAGGCTTACCAGTGCAGGATTGTGCTTTGGGAATTCCCCAGAGTGTGAGTTGTGCAGATTACAGAGCTCAGCTTCAGCTTCTACATTGCTAAACAATGGGGAGGCATTCCTGCTGTTACAAGCAGAAGCTGAGGAAGGGGCTCTGGTCTCCTGAGGAGGATGAGAAACTCCTGAACCATATAAACAAGCATGGGCACGGCTGCTGGAGCACTGTCCCAAAACTTGCAGGTATAATATCATAAATTCATAATATTCTGCTGCTCTTTATTCTCGTCAGTTATCCCCTTCCTTTGATTTCTGTTCTTCTCCAAGACCATTACTTTCTCCTCACTCAATCCAAATTCCTGAACCTAACCAATGAATGGTTGCAGGGCTTCAGAGGTGTGGCAAGAGCTGTAGGCTGAGGTGGATGAACTACCTGAGACCTGACTTGAAAAGAGGTGCATTCGAACAGGAGGAAGAAGACCTCATCATCGAACTCCATGCTGTCCTAGGGAACAAGTAAATTAATTTAGGCTCAAGTTGCACAGCTAGAGTATCGGACCTAGTTAATTCAAGCCTGCTTTAACTTTGGCTTTTTTTCACATCAATGAACAGGTGGTCTCAAATTGCAACACGGCTGGCTGGAAGAACTGACAATGAGATCAAGAATCTTTGGAACTCGTGCATCAAGAAGAAGCTGCGGCAGAAAGGCCTCGACCCCAACACTCACAAGCCCCTTGCTGATGAAGCTGATCGCAGGAAAGTAGCTCCCACCATGAGTACTGAAAGGACCTCCGAGTCTAGCGATGTCGACCAGTCCAGTGCTGGTGCCCTTGGCAACTTGAGCCATCTTCTCACTGAGACGGCACAATCACCAGAGCTCCTGCCAGTGCTTGGTAAGCAGCGCGCCAAAACTCCAAGCTTGACATGTGTGAAGGTGCCACCCAAGGAGTTTTTTCTCGACCAGCTGGCTTCTGGTCATGAGAGCCTTCCCAGCTGCCATTCATCACTCCCCATGCCCAACTTCCCTTTCCAGCAGCCACCTTGCTACAGCAATGGATTTAGCAGCAGGGATGGTGGAAGCAAGAACTCACTCTGGTGGTTTAACCAGAATGAGTCCAGTGGCAGCGCGATTTCCACTGTGATGCCGCCAGTTTCACCATCAACTCTCTCAACATCCACAGTGCTCAATCTGTCACCAGACAATCCACATTCTGGAGGCACTGGCATCCACAGTGCCCAATTCTACTGGGATACTGCTAATCCTAGCAGCAGTTGCAGTACGCGAAGCAGCGGAAATAATAACTTGGGTTTCGAGCTGCAAAGCACAAGCTCGCTTCTAGAGAACAGCGTCTTCCCATGGGCAGAGTTAGCACAAGATAAAGATAGCCAAGTTCACCTAGAGGAAGAACTCAAGTGGCCTGAGTTGCTCCATGGTACCTTCCCAGAGACATCAACAGCAATGCAGAACCTTAGCCAATCGCTGTACGAAGACGTGGTTAAGGCCGAAAGCCAATTCAACATGGAGGGGCTCTGTGCAGCTTGGTCTCAAAATCTGCAGCCACAACAACATCTCCAGCTAGTAACAGATATGTATGACAAGGATTTGCAAAGAATGTCATCACCTTTTGAGAATATCTAGAAAGAGAGTTCGAGAATGAAGAGAACAGAGCAGTAGCAGAAAATTATGAGTTTCTTCATAGAGTCATTTACAGGTCACGAAGAGGTGTTTGCATAGATAGTTTTGTGATGACACCAAAATCAAATCAAAAGCTGTTCAACGATTAAATATACTGCATGGGGAGAACAGTACATGATGTGTGTAGAAGAGTACATTTCAGAGTCTACCTTCCTTTGTCTTGAATTTTTCTGTATTTTTCTGTACATGTGTGCAGCTCGACTTTTTGTATGCTTGAGTTTTGGCGTGATCTTTACTTATTAAATAAATACAGAAGGCACGGGGAAAAGGACATGTGTCGGTACGTTCTAGAGACCATACAAGTAACCTCAGACTTTTCAACCGTTACCATGCACGTCGAACAAAATAATTATTGCATGCTGTACCTTTATTATTTATTTTCTTTCTTTTGAGATGTTCCCCAAGGGAATTGCTTATATATTGATGACGGCAGACCTATGGCATATTGACCTGAGTGCCACTTTTCATTTTGTTGTTCACCTTTTGCTAAGGAGAATCTGGAGCAAGCTGATCGCTTTCAGATTGAGTATAGGCATGGAAAAGGACTGCTTGATTTGAAATGGTCCAAAGAGGTAACATCCTCAAGGAAAAGTAAAGGTGTATTCATTAAATAAATGAAGGAACTCAATACGTGTATTACCTACAAATAGTAGATGGGTGGTGAGTCTGATGACCCCTACTCACGCATAAAGATGGACCTGTGAGCAGCTAATGCCTTTACTTTTCAAGTTCCAGCTTTTAGTCATGGAACATTCTAACTACTTTACACTAGCTACATTTAGATGTTGTAATGATGGGGAATTGTAACAGACTAACATGATCTAATCATGGAAATAATACCAGATAATAGCCTTTCCAAAATTTGATGAAATGGCTAATGATGACGATTTGAATGATACCATAGAGGGCATACAATGGGCCGAGATAACATAGAACGTTGTCTAATTTGTTTTAGTCTGCAAGTAGGATTATTCATATTATGGGCCATTCTAACACAACCTATGCAAGAAAATAAATCAGATAAGAGCCATGTCAAACTAAAAAGAAAAGGCTAATGATGATGGTTCGACCGATGCAAAGGTGCCGCTACCATACACTGAGATAGCATAGATCACTATCTAAACATTTTAGTCTGGCCTAGTAGACTCCTCTTTGTTGTAGAGATCTATAGAAGCACTACACAAATATAAAAAACAGCTTTATTTTCAACATGGAGCAACCACCGCTAGCAACTTTTATCACTACTACAAAACAGCATTTCACTGACGGCTCATCTCTGACGGGCCTAGATGACCGACGACCCGTCAGTAGTGACGGGACTAATAGGAGCCGTTAGTGGTGACTGTCAACTGGCAGCCTTGACGAGTCGTCACTGACGGGTTGCTAGCAGACCCATCAGCGATGAGTGGCACTATTGATTTAGAATTGGTCATGTACACGAACAAATATGTTGACACAAAGTAACTAGCCATTAGCCACAATGTGTGTCACTGCGATGGGACCAAACGAGTATGGCCAGTAGCCTTGAGAAAGTAATTAAACGAAATGATTCCAAAATACTCCAACAAATGTCGAATCACCTATTTGTAGTTGCTGGTAAGGATAATTTGCACAGGCCAGGGCCTTGTTAATGGTTATCTAGAAGGATCATTTGGACTTTTGTGGGAATGTGAACTTCAATTTCTATTTTTGGATATACCTGCGTACTTATAAAATGGATGCAGGGCAAGTGGTGGTAATTCGTAATTGTAACAATATTATGTGGCTGCTTGGACATATACTTGATTTATCTGCACGTATACAGAAAAATAAGTATGACAGTTTGACAGCGAAAATATGTGAGAAATGCACGAGCACAAGGCACTAGCACGCACCCTGATAAAAATAATCTGTGGTATTATATTATTGATATAATTGAGAGTATTGTGATAATGATCACCTAACATTATCACCTAACATTATCATTTTTAGTGGAGTAAAGATGACAACCACCATCACAGGTTACTAATTTGTAACAGTTTAATACTCCTCCGATCCTAAATTGTTGTCGTTGTTTTAGTACAAATTTGAACTAAAACAACAACAATAATTTAGGATCGGAGGGAGTAGCAAGCATAGACTTCAAATGGAGCGTATAGTCCATCTGCTCCTGGAAGTCCAAATCCAACTATGATTTTTTTTAAACATGGTTCGCGGAATGTTTATGTAATATGCAAAAATCCATAAATAATTTATTATGACCACACGTGGATACCACGAAGAGAGGGAAAGAGAGGGAGAGAAGCCAATTGGCATACCGCAATGATAGGACTGGATCACTGGAGGGCTAGACGGCATTAGCAGGCCTTCAAACCCAGGTCTGTTAGACATTTCTTCCTTTTCCCGAACAGAAAATATTTCGATTTGTTAGGTAAAAAACCCCATTAGATTTTCCATGAATGTAATGTCAAAATTTGAACATATAAATATAAAAATATGACGGTCAATGTTGCTTTTTGGAGACTGTCCATATCTAAAACATCATGTATTCCTGAACGGAGGGAATACTTTTTACATGAGCATGATGGTGGTACTACGGAAGCCTGCGGGAGCAGATTCATATTATTTGCATAGTAGAATTGTGATATCATTCGATGAAAAATTGCCAGAAACTAGAGTCTCCAGTATAAGACTAATACTCCAATCTTCCCCTAAAAAACACTACTCCCTCCGTAGTATTTAGGAACGGAGGGAGTACTACGCAATCCACATTTTACTTTGGAACACTCTGACCCTGAGTACTGACCAGACGGCACAAAAAAAGAGGAATTGACAACAAACCAATTTTGCTTAGTATGAATGTAAACGTGCATATTATCGTATCCAAACCCATATAATAAACGATATTTTACTAAACAATGGTTTCAAACAATTATTAATGAAAAGCTTACCAGAATATTATTCAGATGAAAATAAGGTCTGGAGTAGTCTTTCCGTGCATACCAATTGGAGCCATGAGAGTAATAGTTCAACAAACAACATAGAAGCAAGTTAATAACGGACAACTCTTCCATAGCTAGATACCAACACTATAACCAAGCTGACATTCTCCAGTGAATGTCACATCGAGAATAATCTGAAACTCTGTGACCAAAAAGCAGCAAGAAAAGTGAACTTGTCCGTGGACATTGTTAGTGCTAATGAAGAGATACAAGTGAAGAGGCAAAATGGTCAATAATTAAGAATTATTGAAACATTCCAGTATCCATAATGGCATTTCATGGAACAGGGCTTACTACTAAAGTATACAAGCCCACAATACTATGATAGAAGGTAATAATAGCAAGAGAGTGATAAAATCCTAAATAAATCAACGAACGACACCACTTTTAGTCAATATACCACCATTATATTGACACTGATCATCAACCAGTTTACATTAATCCAAAAAAAAATAGCAAGTGCCACTTCCAGAGATTTAATAGGTTTTGCTTAAACAGAGGTTCAAAAAAATATTGAAGAGGTTATATATTATTAACTTGCTGTAATATGTATGGTGGCTCTAGTTGAAACTATTTTCCTTGTAAAATTTAGTGGGTAGGATGCCTACATGTTTTTTCCTTAAGACGGACAGATACAAATTTATCCCATGTTTATTATTAAATACCTTCGATCTAGCTATTCAAAGCCATTTTGAGAAGAGAGTTGAGACATATGAATGTCATCAGATTAAACATTGGCTAGATTCACAAACACTGAGACGAACTTACATTGGGTTTTCCCAGGAGAGAGCTTGTGACTGATGAGTGCAGTATACATGATCAAGAGCTTCGAGAAAGCTTAAAGAAGATCTATCATGACTGCGTCCAGACTGATCTTGCTCTTTCCATCATAATTTGATTTGGTTTGTTCTGTTTCATCCTAATCTAAGTGCCCAGCAACATGAGGTCTTTTTTTTCTCTCAATCAGAGTGAACATAAAAATACTAGAACACCTGATACAAAGATTATGAGTTACTCCCAGAAAAACACCTGATACAAAGTACAGAACTAGCAGTAGAATTCTAAATACTAAAATTTCAGTCCCAGAAAAACTAGAAAAAGAAACTACCTTCACACAACTGAGTGATGAAAATACTTTGCATTCTCGAGAAGTGTGCAGCAGTGAGTTAAGCAATAGGAACAAAATGAACAAAACTTGAATGCTTATGTGTAGTTATCTTGCCTAACGAGTAAACATGTTTTTTTCTTCTTTTCAAAACGAGCTAATGAATAACCATGATGTGCGACCAGTGAGCAATGCACAGGCAGAGAACTGAACATATGCACACAAACGAAAGTCTCGCTGAAATGTCGCCCAAGTAGCGAGGGTTGAAAAGGGAGGAGAGGGTAACCAAGCAATGGCGTCTGTCTAGAACGGCATTGCAGAAACCCATCAACCAAGGATACGAATCACCATCGCGCGTGAGCAACGGCTTCTTAAGGAGTAGCAGACTGCGACGCATGGCGGTCAGGCCGCGGTTGGCGCTGCATAGGCGTACAGCATAGCAACGGCGGGGAGTAATAATGTGACGACGAGAAGAGGAGGAGAGCGAGGGAGGGCGGGTGCTCACCGGGAGTCGAACGGCTGTGGCGGCCGTGGAGGCGTCGGATCATGCCAATGGGGTCTTCCGTTTTCGTCGGGGCGCCGCTGCCGTCCGCCAGCGACTGGTGTGCGGCTCGACCCGGGCGTTCGCCCCGTCGAGCCAGAGGAGGGGAAAGGGGGCCGCGAGGACAGCGTCGCCTACGGCGGCTCGACCCAGCAGGCCAGCAGCAACTCAGGCACGGCCCGCGCCCCGACTGCGTCGCGTCCGGCCCAGCTTGTTAGCGCGCGTTTCCTTTACGCCTTCCGCAGCGCTGTGCGGCCAGCTGAGGAGGCCAATTCCTCTCAAAAAAAAAAAAAAGCTGAGGAGGCCAATGTTCTAAAAAAAAAAACTGAGGAGGCCAATATTCGCTAAAAAAAAAAGAAAGCTGAGGGCCAATATTCCCTCCAAAAAAAACCGAAAGCTGAGGGCCAATATTCGCTCAAAAAGAAAAACTGATGGCCAATATACAGTCCGTTTGCTACGCCAGATCGATTCGAGTGGGTTGTCTCCGGCTTAAAATGTTTGGAAGGTTGTCCGCATTTTCCAGTCTCGGCCTTCTTCATATCCGTGCATGCTTTATTTTTCACATTGTTCATTGGTTCTGCCATTGGAGAAAGAAAAGGTAGGTGTTGCAAACTGAAGCATTGCTTGCACTCTCGTTCACAGGATGATCCGATTTAAAGTATTCCTCCGTTCAACAAAAGACATGTCTCAACTTTGAGTAAATTTGAATGCATCTATACACTAAGTCATGTTTACATACATTCAAATTTTAAAAAACTTGAGACATCTTTTGTTAGACAGAGAGAGTAATAAAGTTGTTTGAGAGACCCCACATGTCGTTGGAAACAGAGATAAGCCAATACGTGGATACCAATAGTTAACAAAAAAAAGAGATGCATGCCATTGTAGCCAAATAGCAAAACCACAACTGGCGCATACTTTTAAATTTACATCACATATGCTGTGAAAAGCCTAAGAAGTGGTACTGATAGCATGACGTGTTTGCCAAAAAGTTCTATTTTTCAACCATATTACAGTACTTAATTTTGTACTAAATTCAAGACACATGTTATGGAATTCTTTTTCTTTCTTGTTTCTACAATGAACTCGTAGCCACGCTGTGAAAATTTCAAAGAAAAGTCAAGAGCGAACATTATTGAATGAAAACAACAGTTTCGGAATTCCTTTAGCTTGCCTTGCCGGTGATCCAATAAATCACTTGCACGTAGTATTTCCCAATGATATTGAATTGTTTGCTGTTCACAAAAAATAGTCGCTTTCTGTGAGATTAGTTCAAACATCTAAACCGTACCATTTCAATATGTGCAGCATGCAGGGCATTTTGATTTAACAAACCAAAGAGAATGGGCAAACACTTGTATTCAGGTGTATTGCTTCTGTTAATACATGTATTATTTCGAGCAGTGCTGGCACAGTACACATTATTGGCTCATGTAAGCAGTTTTGCTGTTTCAAAGGATATCGTGTAGCAGACTGGTGGTTCCATGCATATCCAAGTGTCACCGTCCTTCCTTCTTTTATTTCTTTTGGAGGTCAGGTGACTAGGTGAGTAGCATGGACTCCCTAATTAAGATAACAAATAGAAGAAATTCATTTATTCCGGGCGTTTCATCTGAATGGTCGATTGAATGACCAGCAGCTTATATACCTTAGAACGAATGATAGTTTTGCCCATCTCTATAAAAGCACGACTAAAAATCAACGGAGATATGTCGGGAGGCCAGCATGATGTATAAACGACGATAGCAATACAAACGTCATTACTTCGAAGCTAAACCTCGCTTTTTTGGCTCTGACGAACACGAACAGAAGCCATGCCCAACGTGCAACCGCGTCCGCGTGGCCACCGACCCGAGTCCCGAACTCCCGATCGATCGCGCGCCCTCTCCCGTCGGGCCTCAAGAATTGGGGCCCACGCGCCACGTGTTGGCGCAGGACCCACCTTGCCGGCCTACCGACAGGGACTCCTGCCGTTTTGGCGCGTCCCCGTGCGTGCCACGTCTGCACCTCCCGGCGGACCCCGCTCTCCAAGGATTTCCCACTTCAACCCTCGCCGCACGTACTACCCGCTGCGCTGGGTGGGAGCTCGATCTATCAGTGGTTCGCCGGTCATGTCGCCTACGTGTCCTACAAACCATGGCTTTCTCTTTTCTTTTTCTCTATTCTATTATTCATTGCTATCATTGTCGATACAGTAGGATGCAAAAGCGAGTCTAATATAACCTCTTTTGAGCTTTTGTGGTGGAGAGAGAGGCAGAGTCTAAAGCAAGAGCTCGGGCGTCTCGATCCGTTAGTAACTTGTGTGTTTTCCCTCTGGTTCAAGGAAATGCGTGGCCGAGAGGCATGTGGCAATGATAGAGATGAAAGCGAGACAAACTTGACCGTAGTCGAAGGACCGGGGGTACGAACGAAGTATGAACTGGGGGTTTGGCATCGTGTATATGTGTGTGGCTGCGATCCACGGGCCTATTTTTCGCAGCATTAAACAGGGCAAATGCGTGTCCAGACGACGTGCCATGTATGTGTGACTATATCTTAGTCGCCTGATTCTTAAGAAAAAAGTTAAACTTCAGTTGACATATCAGGACCGTTGGACTATAATTTAAACGCCATCCCGCTCTCATTTTTTCATCGTTCGTTCCGAATATTAAATCACAAGGCATATCCAATCGCTGAGAGATCAGCTTTCTTCTAACTAAAAATCAGACGACTTAAATATAACAAAACCATTTAAGAAACTGTGAAAGACATAGGAAAAATATTCTTTAATCTCAGTTTTTTTGAAAGGAAAAGGAAGACGATAAATAATGTAGAGAGATCTTTCTTTTAAATTACTTTAAGTATCAAGTGAAGTAATTCAAAAGAGAGATCAAATAATTCAAAATGAGTATATATGAACAACAAAACAAGAGTATTTGGTAATATAGTACTGTAACAAACAAACGGTACAACTTTATGTATGTTGTGGTTTGACTTCAATTTGGCTTATATGTATTGTTAGTTTTCCACTACCTTTAATTTTCGTTTTATAAGAGGTCTTGGCAGGCGATAGTACTCCAGTATATATATCCAGAAATGTCGTTGTAGCTTCCGCATTTCGCATCAAAGTGAGGATCTCTAAGCCCACCGAGCTGTTGTGACTTGTGGTCCACAAGTCTACACTAAACAAACCAGTAAAGGCCCTGTTTGAAGTGCAAGAATCTCATACAGATTTAACGAAAACTCCAAGGCCGCAAGCGCAAGCTATAGGTAGGCACGAATGTTTCCTCCCCTCACTAGAAGTCACTGAAAATTTCAACGGGGCCTTAACCGAACCGCCCAGGCTTACAAAAAACCCTATCCAGAAGTAATCAACGTAGAAAAGCCTGTGCCGACTGCCCCGATCATGTGGCCGCTAGCTGCTGCCTTGGAAATGTACAATGTCCAACACTTGTTATGTGCTCATGCTCAGCCGCGTGGTGACAACTGACAATTTGGATGGAGACGGTCGAGTCGAACTCGAACCCGAAAAGGGAGGGGCTGGCTGCTTAGCTCAGCTCTCCCCTCGTCGTCGTTCCAACCAATATATAAACCATCGACCACCCTATGGATCGATCAACGTCGCAGCCAGTAGGAATATAGCTAGCATATCCTGTCGTTCTTCTCCTTCCACACCTAACGAACAAGCAAGCAAACAAAACAAACAGAGCGTTTACTTGTCAGGGTCTCGCTCGCCAAGTCCTCCATCGACCTCCCTCTCCCTCTCACATCTTCGCCGCCCTGAGCGCCCTCGTGCGGATCCTCCTGATTGAAATGGCGTCCCCGTCGTCCGCCAAGACGACGACGTCCGCTCTGCCCAGGCTCCGGGACCTCATCGAGCACGACGAAGACGATGACTTCGTCGAGGAGGAGGAGGAATACGACGACGATGAGGACGACTGGGACATGAGCAAGCGCATGTCCCGCCTCACCGTGGAAGGCTCCGACGGCGGCGACGCCGACGACGAGGACGACGGAGGCGGCGACGACGAAGACGACGAGGCGCGCTCTGACGGCGTCGCCAACGACGGTAATAAGTACGGGGTCAGCAGTCAACGGCCATGGCACCCGTTCGAGGAGGAGCCGCTCCAGGCCCCGTCGTCGGCGTCGCTCCCGGGCACGCCAGAGCGAGCGGCGCACCAGTCCCCGTGGCCGCGCTACTCCTCCAAGGACTACGCGAGCGAGACGGAGGCCGCGGGGGCGCCGTGGTGGGCCGGCCCGGCCCACCACCACGACAAGCGGCGGCGGCAGCGGATGATGCGGGAGGTGTGGCTGGACCGCGCGTGGCAGCTGCGGAAGCAGCGGCGGCAGCTCATGGCCGGCGACGAGCTCACCACGACGGTCGTGGTCGGCAATTCCTCCCCTGCGCGGGGCGGCGTGGCCATGGACCTGGAGGAGGTGCGCGCGTGCAAGGACCTCGGCTTCGACCTGCCCTGCGACTGGACGGTGGAGATCCCCTGCGGCTACGTCGACACCGCCAGCAGCGGCGCCAACTCGCCGGCCTCCGGCAGCTGGCGCATCTCCAGCCCCGGTAACTAACCAAGTCCTCGATCGATTCTCCCCCACAATCATTGCATTGCAAAAATCATTAACCGCGCAACCACCGCGAGTCCTGGGGTCACTACTCCGTACGTACCTGCCTGCTGCTGAATTATTTTTCTGCACCAATGTAAGTCGTACAAACAAACAAATGCTCGTAAGACTAAGTACTACACCGGCTTATAGAAGAAAAAATGGGACGTCAGAAACAGTAGCTAACCTTAGCTACGTGCTCATTCCGTGACCATCTATAACTCGATTCGATCGGAAGAGCTAGGAGCATTCCATCCGTTTGTAGTAAGTTCATCAGCTAGGGCGCGTAACGGCCGGTCAGTTCCCTCGGCTAGTTCGTCGCGTCCATTTTGGCATCTAAACTCATCAAGCACACGTAGTACACAAAAAGGCGCCGCATTGAAGCTGGAACAGTATCGGCCGCCGGTTTGCCTGACTTACCGGGCACTGCACTGCGCTGCACGACGACATTGCGCCATCTAACGATTCGGCAGTCCTATCGGCCAAAAGCACGTAGATACGCGCGCGCGTGCACTGCGGAATTTATTAGTGGCGTCCCCTCCTTCGCTTTCAGTTCACTGCCTGACCATCCATCGATCGATTCCCCACTTCCTCGATCGCCTCGGTGGATTAATTCGTGGCGACGATGATCCGAGTTTCCGATGGCGACGTACGGACGGACAGGACTCGCTGCTTTTTGTGCTCGCCACGTTTGGTGGCTTGGATGGTGCATGCATGCCCTCGACATGCTGCTGCTCATCATCATGCCATATATGCACGCACTTATGCTGATTCTGTGCACATTCATTGGTAGCCAGACGCTGGTTTTTTCCTCCGGGCATATTTTAAGCCGCGAACCACAAAACGTATAACGTGCAAAGGACTCGCTAATGGTGGTGTGACAGACACCTACAGGCTACACGGCATATTCTATGACTGCATCTGCATGCATGATTGGGAATGCTCTGTTTCAATTGTTTCTCGTTTTGCCGTCCTTTTTATTTTCACATCAGACTATCAGAGTGAGAGTGTGCTGACACATTATGCTTTGGAACAGGGGATGACCCCAAGGACGTGAAGGCTAGGCTCAAGGTGTGGGCTCAGGCAGTGGCGCTGACATCTGCCTCTCGGCTCGGCTCTTGATCGATCCAGGGAAGGCGATGGCATATACTGTATGATCAGTTCCGGAGTACGGATCACCACAATTTTCCTTCCTTTCCTTTAAATAACCTGGTCCCGGGGGTCAGAGAAAACATTCATACTGCCGTCGCGCGAATGTCCAAAAACAAGCATTAATTAATTGTGTTCATAGTGTTAGCATTCCAGAAAAGAAAAAAAAATATACACATGGTTTGGTTGGATAGCTGTAGCTGTGTAGGGTTGCATGAGTCTGTGGTTTGGCCTTTTTTACAGGCTGCACGTGCCGTCCGGTGTGGCACGTGTGGCTGTTGTGTGGATCGTTCGTTTTTTTTGCCGTGGCCGGCCCGGCCGACAAGGTGCGGGCCACCGGCGATACGAATGTGCGTTTGCCAGGCATGATTGCAAGAGTGCAGATGAAGAAAACAAGAAGGAAAAAAAAACTGAGGTCGTCATTCATGGAGAGAAAAAAGAGGAAATATGTAAAGCATCGTGCAAAAAGTTTCTAGAAGAATGTCATGGAACACCTGCAGTCATGTATGTCTACTAGTTTGTATGTTTTTTCCCTTTCAAGCTCATATGTATTATGCCAGTTAGACGGACTAAGTTCTTGTTTTTTACAAATGTAAAATGCAGACTAATATTAACTTGTTTCCTGTCTACTAGAATGAAAAAAACTGATCATTTCAAACTTGACCGCTCGGTACCTTTTGTTTCAACATGTAAGACGTTTTAGTACACATTTTAGTCTACCAAAACGTCTTAAATTTTGAAATAGATGCAGTACCTGCTAATCTGTAGTGCGAAAGCAAATGTATCTCTGATGCTCCAAGTCCGACATAAGAAAAAACTTCCAATTTTCATTCACAAACAAGAGTAACTCAGGTTTAAACTCGTCAACCTGATTTCAGTTTCCCATATGGATACTGTTATTTTGCCTGAAACAACAATACACTCGTGAAACAAGGCCTGATGAGATTCCTAAACTTATAAAGTTGACTAGCTAGCTGAATGAGATTCAACTAGTCTCTCTCTCTCTCTCTCTCTCTCTCTCTCTCTCTCTCTCTCGATTAAATTCGCACAAAGAATGGATGATGAGCTGGGTTGAACCCTTGATTACCATGGGCCCTGAGACAATAACTTATTCAGCCGTCCAAGGGAAGCTCGCCACAATTCACGATTCGACACGGCTGCTTGGGAGTATCGGCTCTGCTGGTTTCTTGCGATTCAAGCTCCTTCACAACGTCCATCCCCTCCAAGACATGTCCAAACACGACGTGACGGTTGTCCAACCATGGTGTCTGGCAAAGAATTCCATTATTTGAGTCAAGTGGCACAATAGAAAACCTTAACAGCAGGTTCTTGCAGAGAAAACAAACACATAGATGGTTTGTTTGGGCTGGGGATAACTTAGTCATGATAAGTTATCCTTTCCCATCTGGCAAGATACACTATCTCTTGCATTTGTCTTGTTTATACAACGATAAATAGGCTATCAATACCAGGTCTATACACTGAAAAACACACTACCAAACGCAAGTAGTTATTAAGTTGACAATGACATGGTGATGACTTAGAAAATGTAATAAGCCGGAGTACATTTTTTTAGACAATGACAGCTTACCTTACTCCCAGCTTCTGAAACAACTAGAGATGCACAAAACCATAAAGAGACGGAAACAAGCATTTACTGAATCGTGGCAAGAATAATGAAATGCGGAAGGTGGCACTGATTTTTAAACGGGTCCAGCAGTTGTATACAAAATCAATTGGTAATGTAAACGAAATTCCAACAAGAATAAGATGCTGAAAATGTTATACAATTTGGACCACTGCAATTATTATGAGTTTATGGTTCTCTGGTTGAGACACACTCTATTTAAGAAACAAAGATTTTAAGTACCGAGTCAAGGCTTTGGTCATCAGGCAGTATTTTCAGTTATGGTCCAGTAACCGCATTTCCCAGTTGCTCCCAGGAAATGGGTTTACCGGACAAACTCCCGTCCGGTAAATGGCTGGGATTTTTCGGTTACCATGGTAACCCCAAATCCCAGTACAACCCCCCCCCCCCCTCTCCCGAGGGAAAAACTGACCCGGTAACCAAAACCTCGTCTCACTGCTAATCTGGGTGTGCATGCTTTAGTGGGCTTAACAAATCTTTCAAACAAAAATTTAGGGAGTTTTGCATGAATGGTGATAGTGAGTTCACTGCTCTCCGGTTAAGACAGACACTATTTGGAACAAAGGATTTAAGTACCGTCAACTGCTAATTTGGGGTGTGCGTGCTTTTGTGGGCGTAATCAATCTCTTAAACAGAAATTTAGGGGTTATGCCACCTGTCAGGTATACAAAAGGGAGTAATGGACTAATGGTTGTCTCTAAGCTAATGTGTTAATGGGGTATTGTAAAATTGATCTTGGTTCAACGGCTACCTACATAAAATGTCCTTGTTTGAACTTTGAAGTGTCTGAGCTCTGAAGTAATAATTAAAACTAGTAAACAAATCTCAAGGATATAGATCAAACACAAATATGGATAGAACCATACCATTATGATTATAATTCTCATGTACTTTTGAAGATCGAATGAATAAATACAGCCTTTATTTATTACCATATGGCTTTGAATACAGAAAGTTCGGCAAACAGTGACCTAAAATTGATCGTGTCATAGTAAATATAAGGAATTTGTTACCTTCACAGTGCAAACGAAGAACTGACTCCCATTTGTGTCAGGACCAGCGTTGGCCATGCTTAGTACACCAGGGCCAACATGCTTTACTGAAGAAGGGGCAAGAGAAACAGCATCTTAAATTCAAATGCTACTGAACTGAAACTGAACTCGTACCAGGCAACAAATTCTATATATCAAATTCAAGCAATGCTATACGTACAAACAAATCCATACGATTTTCTTACGATCATATTCAACTGATTTTAGGGGTCATAGCAGATTAAAAGTTTATTCACTTGTATCATCACAAAATCGTATGATCATATCGTACGTGAGGCATTTCTTCATCCAATTCTGTGCAAATCAATGAAAATTCAGTCCTCGAAAGTAAGGCAAAAATTGGCTCCATGGTGATTAAACTCATGCATGGGAGTAACTAACAAACAGGGAATTTGTTTGGCCAGTGGCGACTTGCCGTTTTTGTGCGTGTGCGGAAAGTCATTACGTAATTTTGAATACTCACTCATGATTAGGTTTCCTTTTTGTCATTCATGTCTGTCAAGCTGCCGTAGCACGCATAATATCATATAATGGATAAACAAACTTATTGCTAAAGATCAAACTTTTTGCTCATAGGATTTATGTATCCAAAGTCAAAATTGGTCGGAATCATGCTCTGCTGAAAATAACCATATAGCATTTGTTACATAATTTGAGGTCTCGTT
This sequence comes from Brachypodium distachyon, assembly GCF_000005505.3. Taxonomy (NCBI): domain Eukaryota; kingdom Viridiplantae; phylum Streptophyta; class Magnoliopsida; order Poales; family Poaceae; genus Brachypodium; species Brachypodium distachyon. The sequence continues at coordinate 9,266,930 of NC_016132.3, read as the reverse complement.
TCGGGTGCTAATTCAGTACTTCTGTCAAGTCTTAACAATAATGCTAAAAACTGTTTTACTCGCTAGGACAATAGATCTGTGAATTAATGATGACCAATAACTAAAGAGAGCTTTACCCAGAAGAACAACCGGCACTTTCCAAATGAAATGTAAAAGCAAAAGGTAATGAAGCAGAAAAGTTCATGTCGAACAAAATATTCAATATCGGACCACTTACACGTAAAATTTTCATCATCAAAGCATTCACCATAAATACTCCTCCCACCAGTACCCTGTGGTCAAAAGTAATAGCTTAGCACTTAAGATTTAAAAGCTCTTTTACCTTGTGAAACAAACAAGTTTTTGCTGGTAAATACCTAACTGAACTTCAAAGTAGACTAGGGTGAACTTTACTTGTCTTTCATGGGTGCTTTCCTACCTCCTTTTTGACATTATGTTTGTACACTGTTTGAACATTGCAATCTAGCCACTGTTTACCTAGATACATCCATTCGATGAACTAAAATCTAGCCAGCCTTTACCTAAGATACATCCATAATACAAATACTACAGTTTTGCAAATTAAACATGCCCCCCTTCTCAAGCAATTTATTATAGACGCTATGGCCAATATTGTTTGCGTGTCATGGCAGTTTAATATCTGAACTGAAGACCCAAATGAACAACTGCATAAGCATCATCTAACACAAGTACACAACTGAACCTGGCAATTTGGATGTCCTCGAACTGACAACCAGACAGTGAGGAGCATAGAATGAAGTATGTGACAGCTTTCACGGTACTACTTACATTGTTGTTCTGGAAATCCCCACCCTGAATCATGAAGTCCTTGATGATTCTGTGGAAGGAGGAGCCTTTGTACCCATACCCTTTATCACCTGCTCAAACAAAAAAAGAGCAGAAATGCCTGAGCCCAGATATAACTAAGGACATTTACTGAAAGCAACTCCTACCAATTTGAAGCTCAAATTGAAGGAGGTAGCTGAAGTGCTGATTCTTATGGTACTAATTAGCCTGCTGTACCAGTGCACAAGGCGCGGAAGTTGTCGACGGTCTTGGGGACGACCTCACCAAAGAGCCCGATGACCACCTTGCCTACCAGCTCCCCGCCGATCTCGACGTCGAAGAAGCATTTGTTCGTCACCTTGGCTTGGAGCTCCACGTCACCCTGCAGCAGCAGCAGCAGAAGCAAGGCAATTGTAACACCATTCCATGAAAGTGAGCACGAACTGCATTAGCTGATACACGATTCAGGGGAGGGCAGGTAGGCGCGTGTACCTCTGAGGAGGCCGCCGCGCGGACGACGAGGGCGGGGGCGCGGCGAGCGGCGAGGCGGAGCGCGCAGGTGGAGCCGGAGCGGAGCGGGCGTGCGTCGCCAGCCCTGGTTCTGCTGCGGGTGGACACAAGGCGGCGGTGCGGTGCCGGCGCGAGGGCGGAGGGGGCGGACACGGCCGACCGGCACGCCATGATTGGGTTGGCTGGAGTACCGGATAAAGTCGATCGATGGGGGATTGGGGCGGAGGCGGGCGGAGTGCACAAACGGAAAATGCTGAGGTTGCTTTATAAATAGTCATTTTTTTAGAAATAGATTGTCAAATTTTAGGGTGTAGCTTAACCCAAATAGAGATGCCAAGTATACACAAGTAAATTACTACTATCACCGGATCCGAATATTGTTTGCGTGACATATTTGGCATTTGGCCTATTATCCATGTCTTAATACTCTTTTCATTTTGCCGTCAAAGTTTAACGAAGTTTAAAAAGTAAACTTAATATGGAGATTTACAATAAAACTTAAATTTTTAGATGATATATTTTTCATAGTATAATACTCCGTATTAAGTATAATATGAAACGCCAAAGCGAATGGAGCCAGGATCGTTGGGCTCACCCCTTGTTAATAAGTGTTTTCAATGTTGTCATGGCTGGTGTTAATCTAACCAAACTAAAATGACTAGTGAAGTGTCAGTGCGCTATGGATTGACAAATTCATGTCGCTTCTTGTTCAAGTGATCTTTCCCGTCACCACCCTTCTCTTGCCACCCCTGCGGCCGCCAGTAGTAGCCAGTCTTCCCTGTTCTCCTCACCTTTCATATGCCTGAACGTTTTCTTCCTTGCGTGGTGCATCTTGAGGTGGGAGAAGAAGATCGGGATCGTCGACTTAGCGCGTCCATGGCGTGTCAAATATCAAATTGGCCAAGTAGTTATGATTTGTCGTTGGTGCTAAATTTTATGCTGCAATGTGGCCTTCCTTGCGGTATAAAAAAAACTACCCACCTTCCCATCGAGCAGTACTACCTATCTTCAATTTAGAGAAATCCATGGGGAAGAAAATCCCATGCCGCTGCTCTCTCTATGATGCTCTCCATCGAGCGAAGACGGAAGGACTGACATCTCATCCACGCGCCCGTCGGCTGCGCCAACAAGAGATGTCCCATGGCGAATTGTTTAATCGATGGATGGATCGGCACGATGGAACGGGGTGGCCAAACCTGACCAAAATCGCCGCCGGGTCACACCACCCCTATGAGCGCGACTCCGCGTCATCACCCGCTGGCAGCGCCGTCTGGCTGCGAGGTGGATGCAGGCGATAATGAGGGAGATTTTCTCCTTCAGGGTGCGGGGGAGCAGTTGCGGTTGGCTGGTTGGGAGCAAATTTTTCTCACGCGGCATCGAGAAGAGTTGACGTACGAGCGTGGTGGCACGTCGGAGAGGAGAGGGCTTGCGCGAGCAGGGGAGGAGTTCGGATCAGATCGATCCAGAGCCTCGTGGGCCCTTGGGGATTGTTTTTTCTCGGGTGCCATATCCCTCGTAATTTTGATAAAAATACCAGTATAGTTAATACTCTTTTCGTTTTGCCGTCAAAGTTCAACCAAGTTTAAAAAGTAAACTAATTTTTGTGATATCGATTAAGTATAATATGAAGATATACAATAAAACAAAAAGTTTTAGATGATATATTTTTCATTGTATTATACTCTGTATTAAGTATAACTAGATGATGCCTCACACGTTGTTGCAGACATTTTTAGTTAACATACTTGAGTTGTTAAGGAAATGTTTAGTTAACATACATGAGTGAAAAGTAGCAACAAAGGGTATCCAGTGAAAATGTATAATGAAATTGTATGTTAGATTATAGATTCTTCACTTAGTGTAAATAACTTGATGAAAAGTACCTTGCACGCATGTGCAAAAAAATATGAATTTAACACTAGATAGGTGTGAACAAATTAATGATGTGATGATGTGCCATACTTACATGTTGAGAAAAATCAAATAGTGAGTAGATATAGAAGATAGGGAGTCAGGATCATTGAGCTTACCCCTTGTTAATATAAGTGTTTTTCAACGTTGTCGTGGTGGTGTTAATCTAGCCAAACTATTAGATATTATTACGGTAATTTTTTTTGTTGGGACGATTTCTCGCTGGACTTTTAAAAATGCATTTTTTTAGTACGGGTATATAATTTTTACCTCCGGGTGCACGCTCTCGTGTCGTGCGTCTCGTTTGCAAGTTTCCTAGCAAATATGCTTGGGCCTTGGGCTGATCCTAGTAATCGTGTTGCAGCTTTAGTGCTTGTTTGGGCCTTGGGCTGATCCTAGCAATCGTGTTGCAGTTGGTTGGAAAGATGGGTGGTCCTCGAGGCTTCTTCAAGCTTAGCCGGGTCCTGCGTGGGTTAGTACAGCGGGCCGGTCCAATAGCAATGTCGTGACAAGTTCCGCACTAAAGGAGCATTTTTGAATGGAAAAAAAAACCGACCGCACTAAAGGAGCTCTTAATAGAATCTAGCAAATTTGCGAACTGAGCTGATTGGTTCCTTGTGGTGTAATCAGCCTATCCAGGTTTAAATCGCAGATTTGATGTGGCTGCTCGCATTTCCTGATTTTCTTTAGTGTTTAACCGACGATCTTCTTTCAATGGGAGTGACGTATCCGTCAACTATGTGGCGCCTTTGGTGACTTCGTTAGTCTCAAGATTTGCTGGTTCAATCATTCAGAGGTGCTCATTGAGGTAGTCACAGAGCGCTTCATTGTTATCGCGCCATCGTGTACTGTGCATTTTTTTTAATAATTCTTGCGAAACATTACATGTATCTAGACGTTTTTTAGTAATGGATCCATATTTGAGCAAATTTGAGACACCAATTATGATACGGAGGTAGTAGTAAGGAGAAACAGTACAAGGGCACGTATAAAAACTGTACAATACGTAAGGATACGAAAGGACAGTTGCCCTTGTCCAACTGCACAGAAGCCCCTGGCAAAACAGAAAATTACCCCACCCAGAGACTAGTGCTTGCTGCAGTTGCCGATTTCCGCCACATTCCGTCGCCGGAGGTGAAGCAGGCCAAACCAACTGGGGAGATCCTGACGAGCACCATCGCTTTGTAGCTTTGTTGAGCCGCCGCACTTGAAGCCCGCCGCGAGAGCTAGGAGGTGGGTTCTTAAAGACACTTAAGGCACATTGGCGGCCAGGGCCCACCCCGTGCTCCGCCGGTCCCCCGTCAGCTCGCCTCGCCGGAGATGACCGATGAAGGAGAGCCGACGCCCCTGACGAGCATCCGCAGTCTCCACAGCTACCTCTCGCAATCCACCAAAAAAGTCATGGCTCTAAGAAAACGTGCGTGAAGCCAAATCAACCACCAGGCCCCAGATGCCCCACCATAGCGCCAGATCCGTGGCCAGACCCATAGATACAAGCATACCACCTTCACACGATTCACAGCGGCGTTTACATCTCCGCCGCGACGGAGTGAAATCGGGAGGGACGTTATTCCCACCATGGCCGCAACCTCCGCCTCGCCGGCCCGACACCCCTAAGGGCGCCTGAGATAGAGAAGAAAGGCAAGCCCACCGGCGGAGAAGGAGGCAACTGGAAACCCGTAGGCAGTCGCGTTTTTTGGGAGAGGACCCGAGGAGTCAAGAGGTGTAGACGCCGTTGTAGATCAGATAAGTGAGCACGGGGGGGCCAGAGAGCTCCGTACGGTGCGCGGCGTGGGCTGAGTCGCTGAGAGGACGGCGGTACAGGCTGGGAGGAGGGGAACTGTAAAATGTGCCATATCCATAAAAATTGTCGTCCATTTTGTACTAAGTTAGTATAAATTTTGTACTAAGTGGGCGACACTTTTTATGGAATGGAGAGAATAATATAATAGATGAGTGAATTTCATTTTTATCTTAGGTTTTTTTTACACAATTATCACATTTAACATGATTTCTCACGATAGATTGATTCTTAAGCCAATTGGACAGCGAACAGCGACGCCCCTCCTCCTTCTCTTCTTCTTCTCGTTGCATGCGTGAAATTTATATTGGATTATCGGTATCATCCTTTGAACCTGCCCCCAAACTCATGTCTTTGTTCCCTTCAAACCAAAAGAAAACCCCAAAGCTCCGATAGCAAGCAAGCCAGGCTTGTCTTTACCTTTCATTCATTCCAACCAACTGACCTAAAAGGAGCAAAAAACGCGCATGCCTGCTCGGCTGCTCGCCAAGATAATTTTTCGTACTGTTCAGTCGTACTAATCTCAAACCGCCCGTCCTATTAAAAAGAATTTAAGCTCCCGCCATGATGGGAGGCCGGAGCTGCGATGGCCAGAACAGGACAGCAGGTAAACGCCGGCGAGCATTTCGGACAAGGCAGAGAACGTCTCCTCGCGTGTCCGCTGCAGAGCACGTACTACGTGATAACGGATAGAGTCCGTACATGTGAGTGACAGAGACGGCCCAGCTGCTTAGCTGGTTTATTCTGTAGCCACTAGCCACCAGGGATATCATGTGATTGGTTATGGCATAAGTTGATATTCACTACCTGCCGCGTCAGTCAGATTTGAAAATGGTCAGTGGTTCAGTGGTCGGTTCAGTCAAGGGGAAAACATATTCCTACGTGAAACAAAATCTCGGATAGGATCGAATAGGGATACCACTAAGGCCTCCTTTTATTCAAAGAATCTTCATAGGAATTTTGAAGGCTTACAATTCTTAGGAACTTTGATTCGTAGCATTAAATCCTATAATTTTTTTCCTAAGAATTCATTTGTACTACATTTCATGGGAAAATTTACATACACTCCAACCTTAGAAGAAATCTTTTGATCCAATCAAACAAACTTTGATGCAGACAAAATCATACAGAGCTCAAGTGGACATGACATTGTAATCATACATTTTTTCTATTCCTTTACTTTTCCAATCCTATGAATCAAAGAGACCCTAAAAGTTTATCTGCTTCAGTGTGGCTAGCTATTTCTACATTGGTTTAGAAGGTGTTATGTCTTAGTTCACATTTCTACGTTTTGCAAGCGAAGGATCGGGAGCTGGCTACCGCAACATGTCAATGGCTGCATTGATGGCCAGGGAGCTTTTTTAGCATGGATGATGACGGTTTATCCTTCAAATAGATGCTTATTAAAGCCGGTCTTCCTCTAGGGCAAGGTGCTCAACAATATAAAGCAAAACAGCCTTGAAATTATGGCAAGGTGTTCAACAATTTAAATTTTGTAGATTTATTAGGAATTTCTAGGGCGTGCTTGGCATTGAGAGGAATTACACAAGTCCATTGGTTTAATATATTTTCATATTTTATTGTCATGTTAACTATCTTTATCCTATTTCCCACGGTGATTAGTTCCAGTAGACTAGAAACAAAATATGATTTCAACATAATGCAATCAATAATCACAATATAAACTTTAGCCAGTCCGTGATCACACAAATAATTCGTATGAAGCTTCGCCTTTTCACTAACATCTCGTTTGACATCCATCATTTTGGGCTAAAATTCGGGATTCATTTTGGATTCCGGAAACCAACTTGTTTGTTTGGCGCATAATTTACCACGGGAATTCAATTTGAAATTCCATGAAAGCACATTATAAATAACCCCAAATCCTCTCTAGATGATTTATTTAGATTTTTCTCTCAGGTTACAAATCTATGTGGTAGACAAACATGATTTTTAAACCTGGAATTTAAATTCAACCAAATAAAATCCTATCAAAAATAGAATTGACCAGTTAACAAGTGATGCGCGCACATCTTCCCCAAGTCTGCTTACCCTCCGAGCCGATGGCTCAAATTGGCATATGTATCCATGCCGTTATCCAGGGATGAGGGATGGATCTGTCTTTGCCGTCTCGATCTCAATCTTTAACATGCTTGCATGACTATGTCAAACGTATTATCGCTTTATTATTCTGCCCTGGATATAGTAGAGCTAGCTACCCGACCTCTCTACCTCACAGGAGGCAAAACAAAAAGCCCATCCTCCTCTCTCGATCCATCGTCTTCTCCCGATTGAGTCATTGACCAAATGGCTAATCTCGATATGATGCAAGGGGAATTTTTGAGTGAGACAGTACGTAGGAGGGGTGCGTATTATATGTACCCTTACCTCTTTTGTTTAACCACCCATCTCAACTAACAGAAACTCAACTTGGTTATATATGATTACTTTTATCTAACGGTACAGCTAAACTAGCATGTGCGGCAAGTCTACGACGACGACCAGTCGCCACATGCTACAGTAATGTGCATTGTTTCTGCCGCACGCTCTGGCACCGTCGACGATCTAGACCCACGTAGTAATTCGGGTGTTGTCTCCGAGACGGGGATAAGGCTCAAGATTAGCCTCGAGCTTGGTAAACTGATCCAGAACCGATGATGCGCCACCGTATGGAGGGGCTGAGGGACATTCCCACTATAGATGGCACCCAAATTAAACTCAGGTTAAATTCTCATCCGAACCAAATCCAAATTGTATTTGCCCTAGATCAATTCCAGTTCAATTCTTTCCTTCGGGCCTCTAGCCCTGCCAACGGTGCTAATGCAAGCAGCTGTGACTCTTCTCGTTGATGTCCCCAAAACTTGTTTTGCATCTGTGTTTGACATGCTACGGATTGCCTGGTTGGGTGTGACCCAAGAAGATGCACATGGACGCAAGCCATGCAATTAATCCGATTAACAATCTCTCGATTTAAATTAATTCACGTCAGATTAAGCCAAGGCACATGCTCGTGTACCAGTGCATGACCGAATCAACAAGTTTCGATTGACAACATACTCGTGTACCAGTAGATGTGAAAACACGATGTCTTGAACGGTTGAACCAGCCGTTGCGAGCAGCGAAAAGTACTAACATCTGATTATAAGTAAACCAGCAAAAAGATACAAAAGTAACCTTTTTAAAAAGAAAACAATAACAGAGGATAAGAAGCAGCGCTCGGATGTGTGTTTGTTTGCTCTTGAAAGAGTACAACATATTACTCAAAAAAAGTACACCATCAAAAAATCACATTTTTTGCGTCAAGTTTCTCACAATACCAAGGTTATGATTAGGGCGTGGCTATTTCTCAGTTTCCTGATTTTTAAGAAAAATGCTTTAAATCTAATTAAGTTGACGAATCAGAATCGTTGATTAAGATCTGAGAGTCATCTCCGCTCTCCTCTCCCACATGATATCATTGGATTAAGATTTGACGTTGATCACGTCAACTCTAACTAAAACAATCAACTTCTCAATAGCAAAACCGTCCTGATTAATTGTCTCAAGAAATACAACTTTTAAGGAAAGACCTTCTCAAACGGACATAATTTGCAGACTAAAACCATTTGACACTATTGCTGATAAATGTTGGCCACTGTCAAGTTTCACGTGTCAACTTTGACCTGTTCAATTTGCCACATAGGTTTTCAATTTAGCAGGCTGGGTCAAATGAAAGCCTTCATGACAACACTTCTAATTCTATACGCCCCCCCTCAGGCTCGCAAAAACACAAGGACGGCTGTGATTGAAGCGTACCCCTTCGGCTGTTAGGGCAGTTTTGTAAATATCACGGCCATACAACCCAGCGTATGACCCTCGAAAGCCCATCCAGGTCAAAGGGGGTTAAGTTGTACGCGTATACGCACTCACACGGCGTACGTCCGTCGTGGCATAAACAAGGTAGTATTGATCCCCGGACCATGCCATATATAGGGATCTCATTTAATTGACGCTTCCAATAAATCAGATTTTGTTGTAGACTCGTAGTCATAGTACTTGGCAAAATCGATCGTTCCGGATTGGAATCAGATTATTGCAAGAAAGGACGGGCCATTGATCCATGAGGAGGATGGTGATTGGAGGGGTCGGCCGACGGCCATGGATCCGTGAGAGTAGGGCGGTTGGGAAGAAGGAGGCTTGGTCAGAAAAAAAACATCGGAATTAATCTAAGCCGTTAAATTACAAGGAAGTACGGATGGGAAATACAGGTAAAATGCGTCGACGGTAACCAAGGCAGATTCTCACCTCGTGTGTCATTAATAGCAGGCTGAACAGAAAAATTACGAAAAAATCTAGTACTTGTCGTTTCTACTCCCGAAGGAATTAATGGCCTAGCGTACTTGTAGGGGCAACTAACCATTCATTTCCTTTCCTCTCCCGTAAACGTAGGCAATTAGGCATGCATGGCAATTAACTCCAGTATAGAGCCGACGTGGTCGTTTACTTTCCCTGAATTCCTGAGTTAAATGACTGCTTCAGTTGCGAGAAAAAAGGAAACGTGAGGCTCGTAAAAAGAAATCATGAAGATCGGCAATGAATCTATGCATGTGACTACATGGTTATACAGGGCTTGGATATGAGTTTTCGCGGGCTATACCAATAGGACCTGATTTAAATCACCCTGATAACCCGATGACTTTGGGCCTCTCGTGACAATTAAAACTAGCGATTGAACAAATGTTAAAATACGGAGCAGCAGTGGTCTACGGAAGCTGTGGTTGACTCACCCCCAACGGTAAATTCTCATCTTTCTTTTTCTACGATGAGAAGACACAAACATCCAAAAATCTTGTCAGAATCGTCAATAGTCTTGCATAGGACGTGGAGGACGAAAGGGGAATGCGCCCCCATGTCCCGGAGCAAGAAACGCAAACTATATTGGCCCATCTGCCACTATTCTCCCATCTATGTTGCCACGCACCGAAGCCGATGGGCTGATGCCGCCACGGCGTCGGTTCATGGATCGATTCGATGGCGCATGTGTAGCAGGTATAGGGTAGCTTCACGGAATGCATAAACAACTATATCTCGCACACATCGATCGATCGGCCCCAAGTAACTGGAATCGGATGCGTGGCTCGTGGATGCTTCCCCTCTTGCTCTAAAAAGACTCTTGCTTTCTTCCCTCCCCATCGGACCCTGTCGCAGCTCGACGCCTGCATGCCCTTCTTCTCTTATCTTTGAAATGGCGCTGCCACACGCACAGATCGCCCTGCTGCCTTGCCTGCCTATAAGTAGCAACTCCCACCTCTGCTCATTTCCATAAGCTAGAAGCTACACACACCACATCAAGCTGAGAGTGATAGCAAGGCATTGACCATTTGACCCCATCTCGATAATGGCCAGGCTTCACATGTCCTTGGTCGCCGCAGCCGCCGTCCTCCTCGCTCTCGCTGCCCCCACTCTCGCCGGCGACCCCGACTTGCTCCAGGACGTCTGCGTCGCTGACTTGGCATCCCGTGAGTCATTCATCTCTGTCACCTAATTCGTTTGCTTCTGTGCCGCTTGCTCATTTTTTTCTGACACGATGTGGTGTTGCAGCGATCAAGCTGAATGGGTTCCCGTGCAAGGCGAACATAACGGCGGAGGACTTCTTCTTCGGCGGCCTCAAGAAGGCCGGCAACACCAACAACCCCGCGGGCTCCGTGGTGACGGCGGCGAACGTGCTGTCGTTCCCGGGGGTGAACACGCTGGGCGTGTCCATGGCGCGGATCGACTACGCGCCGGGGGGCCAGAACCCGCCGCACACGCACCCGCGCGCCACGGAGATCATCTTCGTCACCGAGGGCGTCCTGGAGGTGGGCTTCATCACCACCGCCAACAAGCTCTTCACCAAGACCGTCACCGTCGGGGACGTCTTCGTCTTCCCGCGCGGCCTCGTACACTTCCAGCAGAACAGGGGGAAGGGCCCCGCGTCGGTTATTGCCGGGTTCAACAGCCAGCTCCAGGGCACGCAGGCCATCGCCGTCACGCTCTTCGGCGCCGCGCCGCCCGTACCCAGCGACGTGCTGGCAAAGGCCTTCCGGATCGAGAACTCGCAGGTGGACGCCATCAAGGCCAAGTTCATGTAGGCAGGCAGGATCCGTCTGTCAGCAACTCTCTGCATTCGCGTGTGTGTGTGCTGGGATAAAAGAATTGACTGTTGGTTACTGAATAATGTTACCCCAAGTGAGCTGTAGCGTGTAGTTGATTCCTTGATGTGTATGTTCCATTTGTTTGTCTTCATTCAGATAATAAGAGCTTGTTTCTGTCACGTTGGTACAAAAAATTCCAGCGAACACGGTACAAACGCAGACGTTCACAAACACGTACACTCATCCTTATAAACGTATGCATGCAAACGCAAACCTTACCCCTATGAACACTTTCCAGAGACTGAGCCGGCGGGATCTTGAGATTGACGAAGTCACCACAGGTGTCTCGTATTTAACTGTTCTCATTGAAAAAACAACGCCGGTTAAATTCCGAAATAAATTAGGAAATGCGATCACCCACCTAAAATCTATGACATGAATCTGTCCTATATTATTTGTTCTCTCACTTGCCAACAATATATGACTCGGTAGTGTTTCGTCCATGCTTTTTTTCATAGACTAAACTGCAAAAAGTCTACTCTAATCAGACTGCTAATTGACTACAGAACGAGCAAACGTGCGCGTTTTTCAACACTAATTTGCAGCTCACTACATGTTCTCAGTTTGAAGGGCCAGGCCACAAAGTCAACCGTATGTATCTTGCAAATTACAATGGACTTTCCGGGTCAAGTAGATCCCATATCTCCCGTTTTGTTTAATATAGTGACTGATATGCTGGCAGATACGGTCATTTTTTGGAACATGATTTGGGCTGGACAAGGTATCTAAAGATGTTGTTATGCATCTTTGAACAGTTGTCTGGGTTTAAAATTAATTTTTATAATAGCGAAATCTTTTGTTTCGGTGAAGCGAAGGAGGCTGAAGCTCAATATACCCAGCCTTTTGGATGTGGGGTCAGATCCTTCTGTTTTCGTTATTTGGGAATTCCGATACATTACTGCAAATTGCAAAATAAGGAGTGTAAAGGAGTTGAAGATAGGTTTGAGAAAAAACCGAGCAGTTGAAAGGGGAAGCTTCTCTCTAGCGGTGGGAGGCTGGTCCTCATAATTTCCTTTCTCACCGGTTTACTCATGTTTATGATGTCGTTCTTTGAAGTTCCCAAAGGTGTCGCTAAGCGATTGGATTTTGATCGATCCAGTTTTTTATGGCAGTGCGATGAGCACAAGCGCAAATATTGATTGGCTAAATGGGACAGAGATATTTGTTTGCTCGATAAATTGTTGTTTAAGATTATGGATGGCGAGGGGCTGTGGTCAGAGATTTTGCGTAATCAACATCTCTATTCTAGTTCGCTCTCTCAAGTGGCCATGAGGGTCTGTGACTCTCCTTTTTGGAAAGAACTCTTATGGATTAGGAGGTTATTTTTCCATGTCATGTCTTTTATTGTGAACAGCGAGATAGCGTGTGTTTTTGGGAGGACACATAGATTGGCCATGCCTCTCTGAGAACTCGGTTCCATGGCTTCATAGAACTACGGTTAATCGGCAAGCTTCTGCAGCTGAGGTGTTGAACGGTGACCAACCTAACATTGCGTTTTGGAGAGAAATTGTTTGGGCTAGGCTCCTCGCCTGGGAAGAGCTGTGTGATTTGCTCGACCCGGTGCACCTGTCAGACCAACCTAATTCGTTTACTTGGGTTCTGTCTATGTCATACTTGTTTTTTGTGAAGTCTTTGTACCGGATTTTGATCGACTCAAATTGTCAGTTTTGACATAAGGCTATCTGGAGACTGAAGATCTCCCTAAAGATTTAATTTTTGCTTGGTACATCTGTTGTGGGGTAATTCTTACTAAGAATAATCTTACAAAAATAAATTAGTTTGGTTGTAAGAAATGTGTTTACTGTGATGAAAATGGATCGATTTAACAACTGTTATTTGATTGTCCTATGACACGCTTGGTGTGGAGAGCTGCTTTTTGTGGCCTTTAATTTGCCACTGCCGTTGTGTATAGCTAACATGTTTGGACGCTGGCTATGGGATCTGGGCAAACGGCTTAAATTGCTTATCCTTGTTGTGGCTTGTGCGATTTGTTGGTCAATCGATCTGGGACTGCGGAGATTATGTTTTTTTAACAAGAAAGAGTTTCATTTTTTTTGCGGGTTGTCCTTATAGCGGAACACTGTCTCCGTACTTGGTTCTTGCCGCTTCCGATGGTGGCCAAGGAATCTATGAATTTTGGGTGCGGGGGTTGGAGACGGTCATTCAGGAATTCTTCACCCCGTTTGGATGGCACACTAATCTTAGGCTAGAAAACTGACATGTTCTTTAAGTTGATTTTATTTTTGGATGTAACCTTTGAGAGATGTAGGGCCACTGAAACTTGGTTTGTCTTTTGAGAGTGTACGACCACCGAAACTTTAATAATATCATGGTTATGTGACCAATCGTTGCAGAGGCCGGGATTTTTTTCCTTTTTTCGGGAAAAAATTTATTTCACATCATGGATTTTCAGGAATCACTAGTTCTTAACTGTTTTTATAATAGCTGAGAGACGGGAAATAAAAATCTACTAGTATTATATGTTGTCTTTTATTGTTGTGTACTACATCTATTTCTAAGTATAAGATGTTTTAAGTTTTTCCTAAATTTAAACTTGCGTTTAACCAAGTTTCTAAAATTTTGGTTAAACTTTAAATTTTGGAAACAAAGCACCGGCACAAATGCTGGCGGGGCTTTCCCTTAAAAAAAAAAAGAACTGCTGGGGTGGGGGGCCGCGGCGACTACCTAGAGTTATCTCGAAGTTTCGCCGTCTTACTTGCGACTGAAGAAAGAAACATATCCTTGCAGTCCAGAAACAAAAGAAAACCGGAAATTCGAGAGGGAGAGATAGAAAGCTAGTAAAAGGAAAGAAAAGCGAAGAAAATTGTGAAGGGACGAATTTGTCTGCAAGTCAAGTACAGTACTAACAAAGCATTCGGTTCGGGGGTGCTCAATCTATCGGGGATGGGGGTCGGCATGAGCAGCGGCCGGCGGCGAGGCATCGGCATCGGCGGAGGCCGCGGCGCATCGAGCGGGATGCTGCCGCTGCTCGCGCTGCAGGTGTTGCTCGAGTACGGCCGCGCCGGCGCGAGCCGCCCGCCCGTGACGGCGGCGCTCATCGCCGCCAACGCGCTGGTGTACCTCCGCCCGGGCGCCCTCGACGCGGTCCTCCCGCCGCTCTCCCGCGTCGCCTTCAACCCGTACCTCATCATCCAGGTACGCTCCTACACCACCTTGCCGCAGCCTGTCGATTGGATGACGGAATTACGTTGTGCTGGTAGAAAAAATCGCTTCGCGCATCGGAAGCTCACATTTCTTATCCGTTCTAGGGCTACAGCCTACAAGATTGCAAAATCTAGTAACGCGATGCATCCCAGATATGCTGTGTCAAGCAGGATTCGGATCCTATTGGGGGTAGATGCTGGTAGTGTTCAGTGTAGTGTTTCAGGTTTTCTAGCGCAAAAAAAGGGAGGATGGATTGGAGCAACTGATGAACGGGACTGATGAACGGGCAAGCTAATTTTTGGGGACGAGCTGCAGGAGAACTGGTGCTAAGCATCAAGATTAAAGGAAATCGTTGACATGATTTACTGGTAGAAAAACCTTCCCAAATGATACCAATAAAAAGAATAGGGCCTCCTAAGAGCAAGCGCAATGTTGGTCAACACCGATGCTATACCGGTGCTAAGAAGCTATAGAACCGGTTCTAAACGTTGGACCACTGGGGTGCTAACCAATTCACAGAAAGCAACACCCATCTTGACCCTCAAACAGCTGAATAGGGCCTCCTAAGCACCAATTCGCTGCAGGCCAATGTGGTGGATGGCGTTGCTGTGGCCTTGTGTGACCTCACGCATTGTACCAAACCATGCACATACGCCAGTCAGCTGCTCCTGCTAACATTCGCCTTGATGTGATTGCAGCAACACTACTCCTTAATCTTACCAGGTTTTCAGATTTCTAGGTTCCTTACTCTTGAGGACCATGTGTTTACAGGAGTAGTAGAGGGAACGGGTGGGCAGTGTGCAACAGTAAATGTGGCAAGCCGATGATTTTATTCACTTCCAGGGGTTTGTGTTATTACTGCCATTTTTACAAACAAAAACTTGCCCTCTGAAACTCTGAGAATGCCGCTCTCGAGAATATTTGCACTTTAACCAGTGTTGAAGAATGCACCAACAACTAGCTGTGCAGCTCCTAATTGCCAACCAGGTGAGCCGAGATGGGATAAATTTGTTTGGAGGCTTAGGTGGCAGGCTTTCACCAGCCACATTTGGGAACACTGACTCGAACTTGCTATCTGATAATAGTCTTAATAGCTACTACCTCCGTTCCATAATTCTTGTCGAAATATTACATGTATCTAGACGCTTTTTAGGAATAGGTACATCCATTTTTGGGCAAATATGAGACAAGAATTATGGAACGGAGGGAGTACTCTTGTGATATTACCAGATTGAATATCAATGAAGTTCATCGTCGGTCCTTGAACTTGAGCTGGCATCTCATTTGGGTCCCTAAATTTTAGAATTGCACATTCAGTCTCTAGAGTATGCGGGTTGTGACCAGCATTTAAATCACTGGAAAAGTAGTAATGTTTTTTCTATGGCAAGATGCCATTGGATTTATATTGCTGCATATGCATACTCCTTGAACCAGGGCATACATTTCACTTTGGGTCCCTAACTTTTAGAATAGTGTATTTAGTCCCTAAGATGTGTAAGCGCTCTGGACTTCTATATATCTATACAAATAATAGAACTTGAATGTGCAATTCTCAAGTTTAGGGCCCTATGGCACTCCTTACATACAGTCTTCGCTGGTTTCACAATTTTTTGCACTATACTTGTAGGAATTATTGCTTTTGAAATTTATTAGCAGGGTGCACATCATATGCTCTAAAATGTAGTGCAGTGGAGTAACTCTAAGTGTCTTTTAGATTTTTCCTTAGTAACCTTTCCAGTGCTCCTTGTACTATCTTGATATTAACTGTTGTGAACATTTTGCAGTATGGCGACCTGACACGCTTCTTCCTCTCAGCTTTCTACCACTTAAGTGAAACTCACTTCTTCTACAACATGACATCTCTCTTATGGAAGGGCATACAGCTTGAAACATCAGTGGGCAGTGTTGAGTTTGCTTCCATGGTTGCCGCCTTGCTTGCCCTGTCTCAGGGCATCACATTGCTCCTTTCCAAAGGTTTACTCCTTTTCGGCAATGAGACTGCATACTATGACCAATATGCGGTTGGATTCTCTGGGGTACTGTTTGGTATGAAGATTGTATTGAATGCCTGGTCAGATGATTATGTCTTCCTGCATGGGATGGTCATTCCAGCAAAGTATGCCGCATGGGCTGAATTACTACTCATTCAGGCTTTCATTCCTGGAACGTCCTTTATTGGCCATCTTGGCGGGATACTTGCTGGTCTAACCTATCTCTGGCTAAAACGGTCATACTCCGGACCAGACCCACTCGCTCTTCTGATTTCAGGCATCACAAGTGTTGTGAGTTGGCCAGTGAAATTTGCTCAGGGACTTCTAAGGCCAGGCCATCGGCGAGGAAGCAGAGTTGGGCGCCGTGCATCATCAAGAGAGTCTGGTCGAGGTATGTGGAGATGCTCGGCATGCACTTATGACAACTTGCGTTCGGCAGATATCTGTGAGATGTGCAGCACTGAACGCGAGGATGGGGGCCGTGCTTTTCCCCACAGGCAGCATCCCCAGGCTTCGGGAAACAGTGAGCCTTCGGTTGATGAGATCCGGCGTAGGAGGCTCCAAAGGTTTGACAGATAATGTAGATCCTACAGAAGTACAGATATCAACTCCTAGTAGTGCTAAAGAATCTTCTCTCTTGTATGAAAACTGGCTTTTGTCCCGCGGTACCATGATTTTTCATTCTTGACACTTGTGATGAGGAGAGAATGCTTAACATGATTGAACATCTCCTAGCTGTAAATCCCCGTACTGGTACTGATTATGTAAAGTACTCCTGTGTATGCAACAATGAAAACGCTTAGGCGCATCAAAATATCCCTTCGTATTAGGAACAATTGATGCGATTTACATCAGTTGTTGCCCTTCATTTATTCTTAGGAGCACCTGGTGTTTTATTTGTTGTGACTCGTGAGCTGTTTGATTGTTCAGGCCATCTTTTACAACAGATATACGTGCCTGGATGAGAATCAGGTGTGCTGCAATGTCACACATAGTGTGCCACGCTCTGTCGTCGACAAGGGGAAGGCGCATACTGGAAATACGTCTTCGGCGGGGTAGTGTGTGTGTTCAGGCTTTACTCCTTGTAATCGTCTCTGAGTGCCAGCTGCGGCTGAGTGTGTGTTCGCGTTTATAAGCGAAGGGGTGAAGTGTATTGAGACTCAAGAAAGAAGAATAGAAACAACTCTAATTCCCCAATTCCCCTTCGTCTCTTCTCGATCCTAATTTCCCCCTGTAGATCCGTTGTCCTCTGGTTTGGCGATCTCTGATCGTACACCAAGATACAACATGCAAGCCTGCAAGATGGAGATAAGATCTGGTGTTTTTGTTCCTAGACAACTGCTAAGCCTGCAGTACAATCACAGCGGTTGTCAAACCTTAGGTCTGGTTTTTGGAGTTGGTGTTAACAGGTTTTATTGGTGTAATGCCGTAACGCGCACGCATCTCTATCTCAGTCTTCATCTCCACTAACATGAAACTGTGTACAGTAGGATATGAAGAATCTCAGCCATTGCACCTTGTAGATCAAACAATGAGCAAACGGCTGATGTTGCTCGAATGGTACTGTGATGTACTCCAATCCATGGTACTCGATTTGAACTCCGAGTCTCGAGACTATACTGTTTGAGACTCAAGAAAGAAACGTACTGAATACCAATTACCAAAGGACTCTGTCCTGGAGACCTCCTACCCATCCAGAAATAAAAGGAAACACGGGCCGCCAAACGAAGTACAGTAACGCCTTGGACGGGTCCGGCAATTCTTCGATTCGGATCGTGCTGTCCCACCCCCGCCCCACCAAATCAGTCAATCTCGGCGCGCCGATGGGGATCGCCATGAGCCGCGACCGGCAGGACGGCCGGCTGCTGTCGCTTTTGGCGCTCCAGGTGCTGCTCGATTACGGCCGCGCCGGTGCAACCCGCCCGCCCGTGACGGCGGCGCTGCTCGCCGCCAACACGCTGCTGTACCTCCGCCCGGGCAACCTCGACGCGCTCCTCCCCCGGCTCCCGCGCGTCCTGTTCAACCCGCACCTCATCATCGAGGTACGCCCAACCACGCCGCAGCATGCGGAAGTATTTACTGTACATTATGTTGCTGCTGAAGAAATCGCATATCCAGGGCTACACGATTGCAAGGTCTACTGGTTAGCTAGCTAGCACGGCGATATATTTGAACAGAGCAAGGATTCTTGTGTCGTGTGCCGTGGTCTTTGCCTCCGATCTGTGGTTCTATTAGGTTTAACTGATCATTGGGAAAATTGGCTGGAGGGCACCGTTATTTCGTGGACTTTGCCGAAACACACTGTCGGAATGTGTCTTTGTTCAGTACCATTACAATTTCGTGGACATTTGCCAAAACACATTGTATGGTCTGAAACAAAAAGTTTGACTTTTTTTTTCACATTGTATTATCATTCTACCCTTTACCAAATGTGTCTAGAATTTTTCAAACTCTTTGCTCGAAGCGTTTCCTCTCATGCAGAGTGCAGCAACATAGGGTACAAATGCCCACCTCAACCAACAACGAATCTTAGTAGATGTCAAATATCGATTCGTACAAAGGAAAAAAGTGTTCAAAATCGGATTTAAAATGGTCGTCGACCAAGTAAAAGTGTCAAATTCTCAATTTTAGTCGATGCAGTGTGTTCTAACAAATGTCCACAAAATTGTAATGGTACTGGGCAAAGACCCATTCCGGCGGTGTGTTTTGGCAAAGGCCACAAAATAACGGTGTCCTCCAGCAAATTTCCCCAATCAATTGTTTTGCTACATCATGCCATTAATTTGGTTTCGATCTGCATCTTAGTCTGGAAAAAATGGTATTGGTAGGAAGGTTTTTTTTACCGGAGTTGATAGGACTTCATAATACAAGATTTTACCGAGTTAGTGAATACTATTTCTTTAACTAATTATGTATAGTACTTCCTCTGATCCATATTAATTGTCTCAAATTTGCCCCAATATGAATGTATTTATGCCTAGAAAGCGTCTGCATATATGTAATATTTCGACAATTAATATGGATCGGAGGGAGTATCATAGTTTAGCACATAACACGGTTATCAACCACAAACTGGTCCTTAGGCTCTGTTTGGTTAGTTAACTTACCCTATCTAAGTTAGCTAATCTCAACCTAGATAGGTTAGTTCAGCTCTAATTTGTTTTTGGTTTTGGTGAAATCAGTGTCTTACATTTACTTAGGTTCATAAGTCATAACTATATTTGCAGATCGAATGAAGTACGTCGTATGTGAATCGTTTAAGACATTTTTTGTATTTTGTAAGCCAATTTTGGCCTCAAGGGCGTTGTTTTAATGTAATTTAGTGATGAGTATGTCCAGAGAATGATCATTTAATTCTTTAAAATAAAATCAACGAAGGTTTGATCCCTATCATATGGTTCGGTAGATGGATATAGATTACATTTTTACCATGTGAGCGCCATTCAAATCAGTGAAGAATTACTCGCAAAAGAAAAAAATCAGTGAAGAATTAATATATTTGTATTTGATGGAAAATCTTACGTCACTTGAAATCTCAACCTCGCGTGTATATATCAGATAACTGCTGCTACTAGTTGCCACAGTATATTTTTTTAGAAACTGTTACTGTCGTTACTAGTTTGGGAAGCCATTTGTGCAAATTCTCAAGTCCAGTAAGGCTGCACCCTAGTGTTGTGCTTCTCCTGGAGCATTATTCTTCTGAAAAAAATTCAGCAGGGTCCGGTGCACATCTTGTGCTCGGAACTGTCGAACTGAAAAGTAAACGCGAGTTTCTTCCGAATTTTTCTCAGCGCCCTTTCCAGAATTTTATGCAATTACCATTTGTGAAAAATAACTGTTTTGAACATTAACTGTTGCAGTTCGGCGACTTGAGACGTTTCCTCTTCTCAGTTTTCTTCCACACGAGTGAACCTCAATTTGTCATGAACATGTCATCCCTCTTGTGGAGGGGCGGTCGGCTTGAAGAATATATGGGCAGTTTTGAGTTCGCTTCCATGGTGGCTTCCTTGATTGGCCTGTCTCAGGGCTTCACATTGCTCTTGTCCAAAGGCTTGCTTCTCCTCGGCGACGGCACGGCGTATTACCAGTATTCTTCTGGATTCTCTGGAGTGTTGCTTGGTATGCAAGTGCTGAATGCCAGGGCAGGCGATATTGTCTTGTTCGGGGTATGCATCCCAGCAAAGTATGCTGAGTTGGCACAACTATTCCTCATGCAGGCTCTCATTCATGAGGTAAACATTGTTGGCAATCTCAGTGGGATACTTGCTGGGCTAACATACCTCTGGTTGAAGAACGGTCCAGACCCGCTTTCAGACATTGCAAATGTTGTGAGCCGATCGGTGAGGTTTGCTCGGGGAATCGTAAGGTCAGCAGCCCGTCGTTGCCAGAGCTGTTCTGGGCGGCGTGTTTTTGCGTCGGTGCAAAGGGAGGTTGGCCAAGGTATGTGGAGATGCACGACCTGCAGTCACGACAACTCGCGTAGCGAAGATGTCTGCGAGAGATGCAGCATTCCGCACGAGGATCATGCTTTCTCCCGCAGAAGGCATCTCCAAGATGTGGGGAACGAGGAGCTCCCGGTCGAGGAGATACGTGCTAGAAGGCTCCAAAGATTTGAGAGGTGATGGAGAGATCATTGCTGCCAATGCCAAGTCCGAAACCTGGAATTGCCAGTTCTGTGCTAGAGCATAGTGATTTTTTGCCAGTTCTGTGCTAGAGTAAGTATAGTGATTTTTCGTACTAATGATGAGCAATGCTTCTGGTACATGGTCGGAAAATGAGTAAATTTCAAGGAAGCACAGTTCTTGAGGCATGCTTATCACGGAACCATACATTTTGAAATTTTTCTCGCTGAACCACAGTTTTTGGGGCTAATTTTCTCTGTTTACCCAAAACACGATTTGAGACGCGTTTGACACTATTTCTTACAGGTGGGGCCCGCTGTCATGTGCCATGTCAGATCCGAACCCGACCCGACCTGTTAGCCTATTAGGACAACATATTAATATCGAATCGAGCCCAATATAACACTGTTCCCAACTCCCTCTTCCCAAACATGGTAAAGATAGTCCTTTTCTGTGAAGCCGCTATGCACCATAAGTGAAATTAAGTTCTTCAGTTTGAGCACAACCCTTCCTACCGTCCTCTCGACAAAACCGCTAAGACCAAAACGCAGTTTCACAGTCCACGGCTCATCATCAAAACTGAAATTGACAAAATTGAAACCAATTACCAAAAATTATTTAACCATCGTCCCTGGACTGACATTAAAAAAAATTATTTAACCATCGTCCCTGGACTGACATTAAACAGATCTGGTGGATGGTTTTGAACTCTCTCCGCAAGTGGTCACTGTTGTTCAAGGATCGCCTGCTGGGGGAGGTCCACTTATTCCGCAAGCACGTTACCGGTCTCCTCCAGGAGCCAGTACGACTATTGTGGAAATGAACAAAGCCCTTGCTTTTGCAGCTACTTCCTCTTTCGCACCATCAACTCCTGATCTGAGTGCTCTGCTAGCGGATGCTCTGTCCGGGGGTTGCTCATCTCTGCACATTTCTCCTGGACCTGGGAACCGCCACCTCCTACCATGGTCACCGTGGCTGGAGACCTCTCTCCACAGTTCACTCATCAGGAACAAGCTTCATGAGCTGCTGTCGCGCCTTGCATTAGCCAGCCACACCGAGACACTCCAGGATGATGCGGCTTGATGTACTTCCTATTTTCTGCTTTTAAACTGTCTGCTTACGGTAGCATTTCTTATTTTGCTGGACCAAGTTTTTATTTTCGCAGCATAATGTACAATTGGTTTCATTATTAGTAATGGGACCGGGTGTCCTGTGGGCCTCCTGATACTCTAAAAATTACCAAAATTTAAACTTTATAAACACTACATTGAACCAAAATTGAAGCGTTTCATGTGTCTAACAATGGCGGAACGGAAAACCCCAATTGTGTATTAGGTGGAGCTCACTGTAAAAAATCTGCCAAAACGACTGGACAATACCAAAATTTCCCATCCCCCAAGCCATCTAACGACAACAAATCGACATTGATCACGGCCTATTTCAAAAGTAATACAAATCCTAGTTTTACCCCGCACCTAGCGCTAACCCTAGAACACATGAGACATGGAGATATGGCGGCGGCTTATGGGAAAAACTTACTCCAATCCGGCCGCGGGGTCTGTCCAGTTGATCTTATCCGAAACCATCCTTCACCCCCGGCGACCACCGGTCTCATTTACGCCCCTTCACCTTCTCCAGTTCGAAGGAGCACCACGAGGACGAGCTAACGGTGAAGTGCGGGAGTTAGACTGGGAGAGGGGCCGGGCGAATAAGATATTCTTATGCTGTCCTAACGGGCTAACGGGTCGGGTCAGGTTCGTATCCGACGTGGCACCTGACAACGGGCCCCACCTGTAAGAAATAGTGTCAAACACGCCTCAAATCGTGTTTTTGCGTAAACCGAGAAAATTAGCACAAAAAACTGTGGTTCAACGAGAAAAATTTCAAAATGTGTGGTTCGGTGATAAGACTGTCTCGAGAATTGTGGTTATTTGAAATTTACTCTCGGAAAATTGACACACTTTGAAGGATTTAGGGTTTAGGAATAAGTATTTGTATTTTATTTTCGAAACTCAGAGGCAAAAGCTTTACCTCGTTTGATCGAATACGCAAGAGTAAAATGTGTACATAAGTAAAATAAAAGGCAGATACAAATGCGAGTACTCTCCCGGCGTGATGGAACTGCTTTGCTTACACGAGAGCCCAAGCCTCGGTCTTAATCCTAGGGGCAATGGTGGCTCGCGTAGAGCAAAAAAGTGATCGATCGCAAATTCACATGGAAGTCAAAGAAAAACCCCCCAAAGAAACATCCGTATTACAACACTGGATTAATTTCAGAGTTTTAGGGAGTTTAAAATATCCCACCGAACTTGGATACCGGTTAGCGCCAAGTCTCAGCCGATTTACTTCCAACTCAAGAAAGAAGCGTGCCCGATAACCGCGGAATCCTATCCTGCGAAATCCATCCAGCAATAATAAAAAGGAAACCAGAGCCCTGTCAAACGAAATATTTCCAGGGAGCAGAAACGACTTACCTTGACTCGATCGGCTCAATTCAGAATTTCAGATCTCGGCGCGGATGGGGATCAGCATCAGCCGCGACCGGCAGGGCCATGCCGGCTGGTGGCTGTCGTCGCTGTTGACAGCGCCGGTGCTGCTCCAGTACGTCGCCGGCGACGCAGGCATCCCGCCGCCGGTGACGGCCGCGCTGATCGCCGCCAACGTGCTGGCGCACTTACGCCCGGGCCTCCTCGACGAGCTCCTCCCGCCGCTCTGGCGGGTCATCGAGGTACGTACGAATCACGCACCTAAAGCTACAGGCCACCACGCCGCAGCCTCTGGATTAATTGGACGATGACGAAAATTTATAGCGCATTGCAAGGATTTAGGTTTTTATAACTGCTATATACTGGTACATTGTGCCATTTAGTTGGTTTCGAGGATGATCTGTATTGTACTTGGGGAAATTTGATCGGAGGAATTTTACTTTGGCTCGGCCGGTTTCATAGGGGGTTGCTGCATAATGCTGTTGCATAGGAGCAGCGAGTTTTATTGGAGTTTGCAAATATTCTCTAATTTGGTAGTTCTGTACATAACATGATTATCAACAACAAACTGGCGTTAGTGACATTCAAATTTAATTAAGTTTAGAAAAATCTACCAACATCTATAAGTCTATCATGATATATAATCTCCATAATATAATTATTTGATAGTGTAAATATTAGTACAGTATATTTTTTCTATAAACTTCATCAAACCTAAGTGATAATTGGCGGGTTAAGGTTTCATGGGGTCTGCAGTGCAGCACTTGTTATCATTTTGTGAGCTTATTTTGACCTCGAAGTCCAACATTGATTTAATGAAATTTTGGCGCAGTATAGTTCAGGAGAATGACCATTTTATTATTTCAAAGAAAATCATCAAACGTCTCATAATTTTACTATGGTTAATTAGAGATGGTAGGCCACCTTAGTTTCTTTTTTTCTTTCTTTCTTTTTCTTTTTTTGCGGGTGGTAGGACACCTTAGTTGGATCCGTTTTATTTACCATGTGATCTCCATTGAAAATCACTAGAGAATTAAATAGTACTAATATATTTGCATTTGAAGGAAAAAAAATCATGTCACTCAAACTCTCAACCTTGAGCGTAGATACCAGATGACCCCTAACTGTGGTTTAGAAAGAACTATTTTTATACAAAAGCAGTGATTCCAGCTAGCTGTGTACTGTAAGTTCAGCACGATCTATTTCACCTGCCTGCAGGCTGCACCGGCACACAATGTTGTGCGTAACATATATAGCCCATAGGGCATTATTGCTCTGAATTTTTTTCCAGTTGGGTGCGTGCACCATGTGCTCTGAGCCTCTGAAATGTAGTACTGATGAATGACCGCTTGCAAGTTTCTTCTAGATTCGAACATTTCGAAAAACTAACAGTTTTGAACAACATTGTTGCAGTACGGTGACCTGAGACGTTTCTTCTCCTCAGCTTTCTACCATGTGAGCGAGCTTCACCTCTTGATGAACATGACATCTCTCTTGTCGGCGGGCGACGAGCTCGAGACATCCATGGGCAGTTTCGAGTTTGCGTCCATGGTGGCCTTCTTGCTTGGCCTGAGTAAAGGCTTCACAATTCTCTTGTCGAAAAGTTTGCTCCTCCTCGGCAACAACAGCGCATACTACCATCAGCATTCTGCTGGATTCTCCGGGGTGTTGTTTGGCATGGACGTTGTGCTGAATGACTTGGCAGGTGAGGGTCCAGAGAAGTATGCCGTGTGTGCTAGACTACTCCTCACCCAGGTCCTCATTCCTGAGGCAAGCTTCATTGGCCATCTCGGCGGGATACTTGCTGGCCTCACCTACCTTTGCTTGAAGCGCAGTCCAGGCCCGATCGCCGCTCTCTTTTCGAACATTGCAGATGTTGTGGGTCGATCTGTGGGATTTGCCCGGAAACTTGTGAGATCAGTGGTCGTCCCTCGTCGACGGAGCAATGCGGGAGGAGGCCCCGTTCTTGTTTCGGCGCCAAGAGAGACCGGTCGAGGCATGTGGAGATGCTCTGCCTGCACTTATGACAACTCGCAATGCGAAGATGTCTGCCAGAGGTGCAGCACTCCACACGAAGAACATGCTTTCTCCGCCAGCCGCCAGACGGCTTCTCAAAGATAGGGGAAACGGGATGATTTAGAATAATATGATCTGATCTCCATCATTTTGGTATCAACAATATTTGCAGCATGAACTATTAATTGGTTGCAGCTGCGCGAACGTGTACAACAAGGACCGAGTTCGGTTCGAGCAATGCATTACCGGTTGCTGGCCGGGGTTATGTCGTGTACTTCAAGTGGCGGATCCAGGACTAAATCACAGGGGTGCCACACTCCACATATTATTCAATTATCATTTTATAATCACTACAAGTCCAACTTATGATTTCAAAGTTTATCAAAAGTACTCTCGCAATATAATTAGGTTTACAGTCGAAAGAACTCTTCTGCAGGGCTCCGCCCAAAACAAAACCGGCGGACGAGTTTCTCCTCTAAGAGATGAAAGCTCTCTCTCTTCCACCTCTCCTCCTCACACCGGACCCCCTCCCCCCCTCCCCCTGTGCCGCCTCGTCCCCTCCCTCTCCGCCACGCGCCCAGCCCCCTCCTCGCGCCGCCACCTCGCCCGGGGTCAGATCTGGGGTGTGGCTTGCCGGCGCCCGAGACGAAGGCCGCCTCCATGATGTAAGTTTTTCTTTTGGACTTTTTTTTGGAAATTAAAAGCACATAATAAAAGGATTAAAATGAGAAGTTCAAAATATTAAAAGTTCAAAATTAAAACAAAAGCTAAATTTCAAAACATTAAAAGTTCAAAAAATCAAAAATAAAAGCTGTCAAAATAAAAAGCCATGGAGCAAAAAATTAAAGGTTGCCATGGGCGGACATCCGCCAATTAGCAGTCCCCGTTTATAGTCGACACTACGCGCTTATGCGACTAGACTAAAGTATAAATACTACACCCACATAATATAAATTTTCTAGTAACTAGCTAAATGCCCGTGCGTTGCTATGGATAAAAACATACTAGACTGCTCGTGAGTTTAAAATCTTTTACGTATTAATGACACGTGCTAGTAATTTTATCTTAACTTCGATAGAAAACACCATTCGTATCTTAATTATTTAACAGATTTAATTGTTGTTTTAGGAGGTGGTAAGCTTTTTTTTCCGGTAGAGAAGGCAAAGAGGCGACGGACCGTCGCCACCAATTGCCTATATTTCATAAGAGTATAAAGATAAAGATTTTGGAGGGGATGCCATGGCACCCATGCAAACCCCACACTGGATCCGCCCCTGCGAGTGTCCGATGGCATGATCACCACCCGCTCACCATGTCTACACACGTTGTATAGTTGCCGATGCACGCCGGATCGACCCTTGTAAATAGCTGAGTTAGCTACGGTGGTTGTCCCCTCAACGGGCAGCTTCTGTACGTGTATAGGTAATGTTCTTATTTTGTCTGGGAAAAAAGAGTATTACGATGTCCGATTTTAGCGCCAAGTCTCGGCCGCTTTACTTTGGACTCAAGAAAGAAGCCTGCCCGATTACCGCGGAATCGTGTCCGCAT
Organism: Brachypodium distachyon; assembly: GCF_000005505.3. NCBI lineage: Eukaryota > Viridiplantae > Streptophyta > Magnoliopsida > Poales > Poaceae > Brachypodium > Brachypodium distachyon. Next base: position 9,239,921 of record NC_016132.3, on the reverse strand, counting down.
CCAGCAATAACACGGAGTAAAAAGGAAACCAGAGCCTGCCAAGGGAAATATATTTCCATAGAGCAGAAACGACTTTTTACCTTGCCTCGGCGCAATTCAGAATTTCAGATCAGTCTTGGATCTCGGCGGATGGGGATCAGCATAAGCCGCGACCGGCAGGGCCATGTCGGCTGGTGGCTGTCATCGCTGTTGACAGCGCCGGTGCTGCTCCAGTACGTCTCCGGCGACGCAGGCATCCCGCCGCCGGTGACGGCCGCGCTGATCGCCGCCAACGTGCTGGCGTACTTCCGCCCGGGGCCCCTGGACAAGCACCTCCCGCCGCTCTGCCGGGTCATCGAGGTACGTACGAAATTAATCAATTATTATATATGTCTGGCGCATTGCAAGGTTTAGCTTATTTGTAACTGCTACTGGTGCATCGTGCCGTTAACTGGTTTCAAAGATGATCTGCATTGTACTTGGGGGAGATTTGATCGGAGGAATTTTACTTTGGCTCGGCCGGTTTCATAGGAGGGTTACTGCATCATGCTAGGAACAAACGAGTTTGATTGGAGTTTGCGAATATTCTCTAATTAACTAGATTTCACAGTTCTGTATATAACATGATTGTCAACCACAAACTGGCGTTAGTGTCATTGAATTTGAGCAAACGTGCAACTCCGGTTAGAAATAGATCTCTAAATTTGTACTCACTCCGTTCCTAAATGCAATAGGTCGTACCTAGAGCGTAGATACCACATGACCCAGTAACTGTAGTTTAGAACTCTGATCCAGCGATTCCAGCTAGTCGTGTACTGTAACTTCACCAACGATCTAATTCACCTTCTTGAAGGCTGCACCGGTTCACAATGTTGTGCGTACCTGGGCCAGGCATTGTTGCTCTAAAAGTTTTTCGGCTGGGTGTGCATATAATACCGACCATGTGCTAGCTCTGAAATGCAGTACTCGCTCCGTTCCATAAAGGTTGGCACAATTTCTTTCTAGTTCAAATCCGAGCCAACCTTTATGAAACAGAGGGAGTATTGACGAGCGAGCGATTGCAAGTTTCATTTGGATTTGAAACATTTCGAAAAACTAATAGTTTTGAATAACATTGTTGCAGTACGGCGATCTGAGACGTTTCTTCTTCCCAGCTTTCTACCATGCGAACGAGTTTCACCTGTTGCAGAACATGACATCTCTCTTGTGGACGGGCGATCAACTCGAGACATCCAGGGCAGTTTCAAGTTCGCTTCCATGGTCGCCTCCTTGCTTGGCCTGAGTAAAGGCTTCACAATTCTCTTATCGGAAGGTTTCCTCCTCCTGGGCAACGACAAAGCGTATTATCAACAGCACTACATTGGATTCTCCGGGGTGTTGTTTGGCATGGACGTTGTGCTGAACGACTCAGTAGGCGAAGGTCCAGAGATGTGTGCTGTATTCCTATGTGCTAACCTGCTCCTCATCCAGGACCTCATTCCAGAGGCAAGCTTCATTGCCCATCTCGGCGGGATACTTGCTGGCCTCACCTGCCTTTGCTGGAAGCGCGGCCCAGACCCGATCATCGCTCTCGTTTCGAACATTGCAGATGTTATGATTGCGAGTATGATTGTGAGTCAACTGGTGGGATTTGCTCTGAAACTTGTAAGATCGGCGGTTGTCCCTCGTCGACGGAGACGGAGCAGTGTGGGAGGAGGCCCTGTTCTTTGCTCGGCGCCAAGAGAGACCAACCGAGGTATGTGGAGATGCTCTATCTGCAGTTTTGACAACTCGCAATTCGAAGATGTCTGCGAGAGGTGCAGCACTCCGCACGAAGACCATGCTTTCTCCTGCAGGCGCCAGACGGCTTGTCAGAGATAGGGGAAACGGGGGCCTCTCGGCCGAGGAGAGCCCTCTGAGCGAAGGCTCCGAAGATTCGAGAAGCCTTTTGCAGGGAAACTTGCATCTGCTTGTTTCGAGATAAACCCTGACTTCTTAATCTCTGAAAGCGGGACCCTAACCTTACTACTTAGGAGGAATGTTTTCCGTAATCAATGTCTTTCACAAAAAGCAAGCAGTTTTGTCCAGGTGTCAACATTCTAGGTCCTTCGTGCGTGGAAGTTGGAACAACTCGTTATTTGTTCGTAGCAGCTCTTTATTTGTCCTGTTGCCTACTGCATGCGTCTACGTGTCACAGAATCTGTGATGCAATATTGCAATGGATAGCTAGAAACGAAACCCTGCTTTAAACAGATTATATGCTTTCCTAACAAATCTGTCTGATGTGATCAGTTTTTCGTGGAAAGAACACTTGTGTGATTGTAAAAGTCATCTGACAAAATGCTTCGTAGTGGGCAGAATCGGTTCAGCTTGTCGACATAGTTGGATTCGCAATTTCTCTCTTTTAGGAAAACAGTAGATCGATGAAAATATATTAATAGAAGAGTAATATGTGTTGGAATTTTGGGTTAAGCTCAAGGTCCAATCTGAAATTAATTCCCAGAAAATCTCAAAAGCCTATTCATGTAGTGGGATGAGGAAGTGTGAATAGTCCCACATTGCTAGTTTAGGGGGAGTTGGACCAATATATAAGGTATGTTGGTTCTCACCTCTTGAACAAGTGAGCAAGGGAAATCCCTACGCGCGCTCCTCCTCCTCCTCCTCAGCTCGCCTCGCCACGCCACGCCACGCCACGCGACGCGTTTCGTTTCGTGGTTCGAGGTCGAGTCGGTTTTGGTTTCCTAAACGAACCCCGACCTTCGAGATCCTGCCCGGGAGACGGTCCTGCGCTGCTCAGGAGGTAGTCAAGGCTGCAGCTGCTGCCGGCGTGAACATCGACGCCACCGGACTCGTCACCGACCTCAACAAACAAACACAAGAAAGAGCACAGCACCGTACGTAATCTGCTCTTTCTTGTTGATTTTGATTAGTAGTTCTATTATTCATGCCGTGAAATTAGATGAGTTTTATTGCTGTGCCTTACTATTTAATTTGTCTAGTTTGCATGATATAATGTGCTACATGTTTTATACATTGTCCTTCTGAGTTAAATATTCATCGAAATTACCTAATTGCTCAACAATATGTATAAAACTGATAATGAAAAATTATCAGGCCAGGGTTGTTGCAATTTCTCAAGGGTGTTGTTGTCGTTGGATAAATGTACAAGAGAATCAAGGTCTGAATTCTGAAAGCTCAACTTTCACCGCTAGAGTGACTAAAATCAAAAGTACAAGTGCATAAATGTGCATACAAAGGATTCAGGCTATGGTTGGAACTCATGAATTCAGCTAAAGTTTGCACAAATCGTACAGAGTTTGATTCCGGGGGAAACCCGTACGTCCCAAACGGCGTAATAATATCTCTTGGTACACATATACTGGTACAGACATTGATAGTTGATACGGCAATCCTCGCTAGCCCAAAACTGAGACAGCAACCGGTTGACAAGAAGAGGAAAACAGGTCCCCCTTTTCTCGAAAAAGTAAGGAAACAAGGTCCCTATTTGTGCGGATTGCATTCATCGCAGTAGAAATCGTTGCGTTCCACGAGGGATCTGACGCCAGCGGCCGCGACCGCGACCGCCTTGCCTTTGCTCGTGCGCGTGCAGCAGCCGCAGGCGTCGCCATTGACGCAGGCGCAACGGGAGGGCATCGTTGCCGTCACGGCCGCCGGCGCCCCTTGCTCGCCGCCGCTCCTGCTCCGGCGGATCGGGAGCCTCGTCGCCCCGGTGTTACCCCAGCAAGAGAAGCGATTCGTTCTGGAGGGGGATAGAGACGACAGCCTGTCTCTGATGGCCTTCGCGATCTCGCCTTTCCTCGTGGTCTTGCCGCCCCCTTCCGTGGAGGCCGGCGGGGACGAAGACGACGATGGCGCGCTGGGAGAGGGCGGCTGCGGCGGCGGAGGACGCCGTCGGCGGAGAAGCCCCGCGCGAGCGCCTCCCTCTCCCTCCTCGTGATCTCCCCCATCTCGCGCCTGGCATGGCAGAGAGGAACGCAGCACGAGAATCTCAATCAGCGAATCGCCCCCCAGCAACCTAGCTCGGATGTCGAAATCGTGAAAGCGGAAGGGAGATGCAAACCTGAGCCAGGATGGAGGAGGGATGGATGGGCCGGCGGTCGCTGCTGCAGAGAGGAACCGCTGCCGGTGGGACTTATTAACCCCATCCTCGACTCTGCGCCCTTTTTCCTTAGAAAAACCAGAGGAGAGTTCTACGCTTTGGTTCCTCTTTTTAGATGCCGACATGCCGTTTCCACCTGTCAAATTCTTTTCTTTTTTTCACGGCAGGCCAGGCCTGAATTTTTTGCACCAGTGGCCCCCTTCTCAGGCTTTAGTAAAAAATGATTCCTTCAAAAACTACTGACAAGACTAGCATGATGGAAAGCGACACGTGACCTTTTCGGTCAATGACATGGGCGAAATGCACTCTAGCACACTTCTGCCAATGGAGGATCTCAAAGGCGGAAAGACCTTTTCGTCAATGTCATTGGAGGAAAAGTCACGTGTCGTTTTATGTGCTTTCCGTTAAGTCATTTTTGTCATTTCATTCGGGAGAGGGCCATTTTTGTCAAAAACGTCTGTCGGGGGGCAATTGAGCAAAAAATTCCTTCGAGCATCCATTTGTACCAATTAGCCTCAATCTGATGTTAAAAGAATTAGCCTCAGTGTGCGATCTTTCAAGGTAATAAAATAGATAAAAACTAGTGAGCCAAACGAGAATAATGTTATCCAGCATGTCGACAGTAATAATATGAAGAAAAAAAAATCTAAACCAAATTTATTTATTTTGAAGAAAATAAATCCTTAGCACTGAACTACTCTACGAATGCTAAGTTTGACTTAGAATCCTGAATTGAATGGTTCACACTGGACCGTGGACTTTATATGAATGCTTGTCTTACATCGCACCGGTTTGAGGTGATAGTTTTTCATCTTGAGATATTAGAAAATGTAACAGAAATCATGGTTGTAGGGCGTGTTATGAAAATAGGATCAACCTTGTATTATTGTACATGATAGGTGATTGTTCCTTTTTAGATGTATTTGATCAAATGGTTTGATGATTTTTTTGGTTAATTATTTTATTATATTCATGACCTATGTATCAATGATTCACTTAGAGTTGTAAGTTTGGTCCAGAATACTTGTTGTTTGCAAATTTTTGAATTACCCAATTATAACCTCTCTTCTTTTTTACTTGGTAATGGACTAGATTTCCGTGATATGCTAAATTATATCATTTCCACGATGATATATTTATGTTGCATGCACGATGTTCTTTTGCTTGTTGATTTTTGTATTATCGAAAGTCGAGAACGGCTTTGTTTTCAAGGATGGGGAAGAGATGGATATCTCTGTTATGGATACACTCGTTGCTACCACTACCCATAAACAACCTTGAGCGAGAGATGGAAAAAGAAAATAGAAAAATTTAGGGGAAAAAATCCTAAGAGACCTGGTCTCTCCTCCGAGCTGAAACATCAGGACCTTCAGCACAGTAATGATGACTTGGAACACTGATTGAGGATCAAACGAGCTTCAATCCACATGGGAATAAAGACTTTGTAAGAAAACACACGTCACGCTATATATGTTTGTTTTTGCCAAGCCGTTTTGTTTATCTTTAAGTCCTTGCTCCAGGAACCGTTTGGAGTCCATTTCACATAAGCCGGTTAGGCCGGAACAAACCCGAGTTCATAGCTGAAGATAAAAAAAACGAAAAACTAACCACAATTCACATACTTGCTGCTTAAAGCAAGCAAGAACACAATCAACTGCAGGACAAAATTCATGGATAGATTGATTGTGCGTTTAGCCAGGCTAGCAAGATCCAGCGAAGGCGGGAGGAGCAAGAAGCCATGAGCTCCTTGGCTGCTCGTTGCAACGGAAGAGGGACTTCTTCCAACACTTATATCTCGGTTGTGCGGCCCACGAATATACAGTAGCAACACACGTGTTTAATTATTACTCACTCCGATTCATAATAAGTGTCGGGCAAAGTTACAAAATAGCAGTGAGTACCTGCTAAGTGTTAACTTCCAAATTCAGAGAAACCGTGGTATTAAAAAAGGGCAAATCCTGAGCCAAATCCGTGTTTTGTGAAAACAAGGGGTTCTCGAACTAGAATGCAAAAAAAAAGGATAGGTCCAGAGACTCAATGGAAGCTGTTCTAACGAATCGAGTTAATTTAATTAGGTTGTTTCGGTAGTGGAACTCCTTTTAAATTAGAGAAAGAAGAGATTTATACATTTGTCTCGGTATTCGTTGAATCGGTTACTGAGATTAAGGGCTAGTGATCCATCTAATCAGACTAGCGGGGCATATTTCTTTTCATAGTAAGCAACTCTATTGAGAAAGCTCTTTCTTGTCCGAAGTAAATAAGAATCATTGTAGTTCCTCTTTAGGCGAGCTATTTCTTTCCTATTGTTCGTATTCTCCGATTCTGAATAGGATTTTTGTATATCCAAACATGAATTGCAAACAATTATGGGTAAGGAACCGTTTGAAGTCATTGTGTGTGGTTTGGACCCCTCATCCTAGCATTCAGATCAAATAAGCATCTGGGATGGCAATTTCGAGTCGTTCGGGATGGTTTGTGGACAGATAAGAGCGAGGTAAGTACAGACTTTACAACCGATATATAAGTGGAACAAATACATACACAATTTATTTACAAGAGTACAAGAAGTATATGTGTGATCATATACATAAATCTACAATAGATATTAGTAGTATACATGAGAGGCCATGGTCGTACAAATACAATACCGCATGACTAAAATATATCTAAATCGATATGGCGGATGCGGAGTCTAGGAAAATAACCCGCTTATTTACAAGAATAAGCCTCTTTATACCTAAACAAAGCCGTGGTACAATACTAAGCCTATGAAAAGTATGTGTATGTACTTGGTGCCCCACGAATATAAAGCTCCGGCTCCACCGTTCGAAAGTGGTTGTGGTCCCCGCAGTACGTTAGATTGTCGCCCCGATGTGTTTGAATCTGGCAATGGCATTGGAAGTGACTGCGGATTAGAGCTTGGGCCTGGCTGTGGCAGAGGTAGTGGCAGAGGTAGTGGCGGCGCGTTTGGGTTTGGTTGTGGCAAAGGCTGTGGCAGAGGTAGTGGCGGTGCGTTTGGATCTGGTTGTGGCAAAGGCTGTGGCAGAGGAAGTGGCGGTGCGTTTGGATCTGGCTGTGGTAGAGGAAGTGGCGGTGCGTTTGGATCTGGTTGTGGCAAAGGCTGTGGCTGTGGGTTTGGATTTGGTTGTGGTAAAGGCAGAGGTTGCGTGGTTGGGTCTGGTTTGGGCAGAGGTTGTGGCTGTGGGTTTGGGTCTGGCTTCGGCAGAGGCTGCGGTTGCGGCTGTGGATTTGGGTTTGGCAGCGGCTGCGGGTTCGGTAGTGGAATCGGCTGTGGGTTTGGGTCTGGGACCTGCTGCAACTTCCGCTGCGGGCCAAACTGCACCTGTGGGTTTGGGTTCTGGCGGGACTCAGGCCCGGCGGGCCTAGCCATCATCGGCTGCACGCATCCTGCGCCGACCACAACCGCAAGGAGGCACAGCAGGACTGAGTGGCCACGCATCGCCATGGATGGTACCTCTCTCTCTCTCTCTCTCTCGGGCCTGGGTGTAATCTAATCGTAGTGGTATGCAGTGGGAGCTGGGGTTTGCTTCGACGGCCGCCGCTTTGCTTCCTACTTATAGCAACGGCGAGCCAAAACGGCAGGCGTGTGCTCTCCGGCTGTGTGTGGTCGGGCGTCCATTGGATATTAATTTGGAGTAACAGATACTGCTCCACCTGATAGCATAGAGCGTGTCCACGCGATATGCAGGTATTTCCGATTGGTCACGTTTGGCTGTGGCCGTAGCTTTCGCGCCTTTACTCTCCACCTGTACGGTGTGTACACAAGTTTAAGTTACAAGGACGGATTTGGTGGTAACCTCGTGCACCTAAACCATCCAGTAGTACTACTACCCCTCTACCAGCACTAGCAGTCATGCATATCCAAAACGATGACGTAGCTAGTATACCAGATACTAGTGCACAAGAGAACCTTGAGCGGGCCTTCAGCACGAAGACATCTTTGATTGGATCGAGTTGCTCTGCCTGATCTTCTCTGATATTACTTGCCGGCCTATGTAAAGCAACGGCTGGAGGGAGCTTTAGGAGTTCCGGACGCACACGAGGTCAAAAAGCTAATTAAGGATCTCAGGTACGGAGATGTCGATCTGTTTGACAACGCGCCGATGTTGGGGTCGGCCGTACATCGTGTCCAACTGAAAGGACGATTTAATGGGCTAATAGCGCGTATTGTGTGGAGGAAGCTGGTGATGTGCGCCGTGCGAGGGCATCATGTCATCCTCTGGGCTCCGGCCGTCGATCCCTCTTGGATTTACACGCGCCCGCGTTAAACCGCTCTCCAAACGGCTCAAATTTACACGCGCGTGTGAGCATTTCCTTAGGAACTTTGTGAGGCTTACGGACTATGGATGCGTGCTCATAGGACTACTGATGCAAGTGGGATCCCGCTTCTGAATTAGTAGTTCAAAAGCTGATCAAAACTCGACTTAAGATATAGAGTTTGGTGTAGAAGTGGAACATGAGAAATTCTGCTTGCATCCCCACACAGGACGCAATTACGTTTGTGGCGTAACATGTGTGCTACCCTCTTACTATTTCGGACAAAACTTAAGCCAACAGAACCGTAAGTCTAACACCAATATATGCTCTCCCTCCGTCCCGTCCCATATTAAGCGAGTCAAATTTGTCCAAATATGAATGTATCTAAAAATCGTCTAGATCCATGTAATAAAAAGTCACTTAATATGTAATAAAAAGTCACTTAATACGAGACAGAGAGATTATTAAACAATATTAAAACGTATACTCTGTTTTATTTATGTTTGATATCAAAGATGAATCCGGCAAGTGCTGAACCACAAGCCTGACGGTTCATGTGCTGCTTCCAATGCATCTACCTATTTCAACAAGGCTAAACCACATGAACTCCAACTCATGCTATTCATAAATTTGTGTCAGCTGATTCTGTTTGTTCCATAGAGCGCATCTCAAACATATGGAATTCAGAAACTGAAGAAGTACATGGCGAGCTTTAGAGCGTTGCTCGACCCAAAAATTATTGAGGAAGGAAGTAAACATAAACTGCCAAACTCATCGACCGGTGTCACCTTTCAACGATCCTGCACTGACCAATCGAAGATGGTGAAGGCGGCAAAAAAACAAAAAACATGTAAGCGAAAGGCTTATTGGGCAGGGCTGGGGGGTGTCAGCTCCGGATGGGCCTCTCGAGTGACACCAAGCATGGAATCGTATTCTTCATCTTGGCGAGCAAATCTCTTGCGCAACACCTTCTCAAACTCAATCTTTTCCAAAGGCTTAGCGTTCTCGACAGCATGTGCCTTGGCTAAGTTGGAATAGTTGGCAGCCGATTCGGCGATAAAAGCAATCTCCTCATCAGTGAGCTTCCTCAGAAATTTGGCAGGGTTTCCACCCCATACCTAAATTCAAAAGAACTAGTCAACAAAGCACTTGCTGAATTAAGATAATCAAACATGGGTTATGCAGCATATTCTCGTTTCATCCATGCATAAATATATTGCATCTAAACCACTGTAAGATGCAATTTGCCCCGAAAGTGCATATGAAGCCAATTAACTAAAACAAGTACCGCCAGTTAACTAAAAAACAAGATAAGCAGACATGCCTGAGATAACCTAAATAAAAACCCAAAGCAAAGTGTGGTTAAGTAAAGCAAAACCTCTCCGCAAGGGATCCTTGTGTTCTGCCTTACAAGGGCTCCAGCAGCAACCATCCCATGCTTTTCCACGACAACACCATCTAACAGGGTAGCCCCCATACCAACAAAAGCTTCATCCTCAACAGTGCATCCTTGTAATACAGCACTATGACCTGTAAAACAGAATTTTGGGATACAGATGCAATCAGAATGTAACTGAAATTTTTACATGAGTAAACAGTTTTGCAGTACTGAGCCAAAAATTGTCATATACTCCAACCGTCCCAAAATAAGTGACGTGGATTTGTATACTAGGCTCTTGTATAAGCAGATCATGACCAATTAAAAGAATACGAGGGTATAGGATAAAATAGTTTATGATAAAGCACATGCTGTCTGGAGAAGAAGTGGAAGGTATATTTACCTACTGTGACATTGTCCCCGATGATGGTTGGAAAAACTTTCCCACTTAGATTAGATTTTGCAACATGCACAACAGAATTGTCCTGTATATTGGTCCCAGATCCAATTTGAACGTTATTTGCATCACCTGAAAATAGAACAACCTCAGAAGTCAGGAACTCACAATACAGCATGATACAAAAGGATATTAAAAACCTGAGAAGTGAGAACTACTTTGTAAACTGCACCCAAAATATAGTACTGTAATTGCATTCAGCAAAAGATTTGAACTTCAAGGAAACATTTGATCCATGTCAAAATCGTCTTTATTAGTGACTAACAGTGTCTGGAAATCACAAGTGTCATTCAAAATCTTACTTTCTTGGTATGACTGCAAGATACACTAGTAATCCATTTCATAAAAGCAGTCAATCATAATTAATTTTACCCCTTCTCTGTTCTCTCTACCCTTTCTCATTTTTTTGTAGTATGTATTAGTGAGATGTCCTTCCTTTCACTGATTTTTTTCGAATTCTCACAGAAGAGCACACCTGCTTCTACTCTGGAGAATACCAAGTTACCTATGACAGTAATGCTCCAGCATGAAGAATTCAACAGTCTCCAACAGCATGGTTTCCAGTGTTCATGGGTTGTTTTTATGTGATATGTACGGAGTTGTTGTTTTCTTTCAAAAATAGATTTCAAGTCCATAAAAATATGTGATTCATGGCTAAATCGTCTTCATTAGTGGCTTGCAGTGACTGCCCATTACAAGTGCCACTAAAAAATATTACTTTCTTAGAATTGTCAAGCAGAACACGCTAGTAATCCATTACATAAAAAGGACCGGTAGTAATTAATTTTAGCCCCTCCCTCCCAATCCCCTCCAGTACCTTGTATGCAGAAGTGATATGCCCTTCACTTTCACTGATTTTTTGAACTTCCACAGAAGAGGGCACCTGTTTTCGACTCTTGAAATTCTGTTACCTGTCGCAATGGTGCTCCAGCGTGTAAAACTTAACGGTCTTTGCGGCTTCCGACAGCATGCAGTGTTTTATGCGTTGTTTTTTCCTATGCAATGCTATACTCAGGTAGTTGGCAATCTGAGTTATTGTTTCTACTAGAAATTCCAATATGGATCAGTTACAAGTGGTGAAAGAACCAAGACCAACTAGCTGCACTCACGTGACAACATAGCAGAGGGTGGCAAGAAGCAGAACCCATTAAATTGATAGACAGCCTCATCGACCCACCGCATGGTGGAACTATACCTGGGCATGGATGGCCCGGCCCGGCCGGCCTGGCCCAACATCCCGGGCCGGGCTCGGGCCTCACTTTCCAGTCCAATCCCGGCCTGAAAGCCCAAAAAAGCCCAAAATGGCTAAAAGCAAAAATAGGTATAAAAATCATTTATTTATTCCGAAAATAATTATTTTAATGCTTAAATGGCCTATTTTCGGGTTTCAGGCCGGGCCGGGCTCAGGCTTCAGGTTTGACCGCCGGGCTTTTATGAAGCCCGGCCCGGGGTTTGCCCAGGTATAGGTGGAACTAGGATACAATTCTGTGAGGTGTATGGCAAGGAGAATAACCCATTTGATGGAAAGATCACAGATGGCCCCAATCAACTCAACCAATGGTGGAGGCACTCAATCCTATGAGATCTAACATCCAGTTGCAATATCTGAGATCTCCACCCTTCCAAATTTTCACACCGCCAAAGTTATTTTCGTAAATTCAACCCTCTATTTGGTTGCAAATGAGCTGTGAACCTGTATCGTCCTACATCTACAGCTAACATATGTCCACCGCAGAACAGACCCTTCTCAAGAGTACGTGCAACAAGACAAATCATAGGATATTCATGATAAATTTAACAACACTGCCACTTCACAAGCAAACCTCAACCAATGCAATGCTAACTGCTACTGTATGTCCACTGTTGCTTAGACCATCCACAGTGTGGGTAAAAGACCACTCAAAGGGGGTATTCGAACCGATTCCATTCACTGGAGGAGGCAAACTGAGTGACAAATTTCTTGACAAAACCAAGGAGTTGGTTCAGTTTGGAGCAGGACCAGTGAGCCTTTGTGGCGGAAGCACACAGAGAAAGGCTGGAGAACTGAGGAAATGATACTTCTCATCTTTGTTTATTTGGAATTGGGCCCGTAGCAAAGGAGCAGCCAAAATCAAAGGTTCACTTTTTTTCTGGATTGAGCCGGTTCCCATTGTGGAAGTTTGATTAGTCTTGGATGATGTATGTATTTATGTAGAAATAACAAAATTTATGATCCCCAAACATAATCTAGAACTAAAACTTTGAGAAAGTAAATCGCATAACCTGAGACCATTTGGGAAGAAAGACAACATGATGTGTGTCATTAATTTTAAGTTAATACATTTTGGTACAGTTGAATCTGAAGACAGGTGCAACTTGGAAGGAAACATTGCTTTGGCAAAAAATAAAGGATCAAAATGATGCCCACGGGATAAGAAGCACAAACCTCTTAAGACACACCCATACCAAATGGAAGATCCTTGTCCAACTTGAACATCGCCAATAAGGGATGCACTTGGAGCAACAAATGCCTCTCTGTGAACATAAGGGGCTTTGTCAAAAATGTTCATGAGTGTGCGATGCCTTGAAACTGGAAGGTGCAAAACAAAATCATGTTAGCATTTTGATATGTCCAGAACAGCACAAACAGTTATGACATATAAGTCAATGCTATGCTTTAAAGAAACGCCGGAAGGTTGTATGATCACTAATAACAATAAACCTTAAAATTTGTTTCTTTGGAATGAGATAACTCATGGTAATCTTAGTACAGTATCATGGCTGTTAAAGTGTTAAATGCAACTCCCAAAGCATAATAATTACATAAAGCACCATGATTTTAAGTCTATCTGATGACTATCACATGGATTTGCTCAACAATGATAAGTCAAATCAGCTTACCTAAACTATAACACGTACTACCTCCGTTCCGGTATATGGGGCCCCAACGCATCCCTAGGTTAAAGATTTAACTAATTTAACATGATTTTTATATCACAAAAATTATACTACTAGAAAATAGAACATTTTAAGTTTCTAATGATATAATTTTTGTGATATAAAACTCATGTTACATTAGTTAAATCTTCAACCTAGGTATGCGTGGAGGCCCCATTTAAACCGGAACGGAGGGAGTAATATTTCATTTTAAGATCAGTAATCAAGGAGCAAAGGAAAATGCAGAACTCAAAAAGAATCACACATAAAGGATGAGATTTATTTTTACGTGTTCTGTTTTGGTGATGGGGACTATTTACCGAGCTTTGAAGTAGACTGCTGTTGCCCACTGAAAATCTAAAGCGTAAATAACAAACTATGATGCATAGCAGCATACTTCAAATTCCAGCATAGGAAATAACTATTAGATGCAGTGCACTACATAAGCATCCCAATGCAGATAATGATGCAGAATTTCAGGTGATCGAACAGTCTCTCTGACTTACGGTGACACTTCACAGCCAAAGTAAGCTAACATACAGACGAAAATAAATTTGTGCAGGATACCCCCCAAAAAAGAGATAAGAATACATGTTTTATCCATTGCAGAGGATAACAAGAGGAAACATAAATGATAAAGTTATGAGTTTGATCAGGGAATAACCAAACAAGAGAGCTCAAACAAGATATTGCCAACATAAGCAAAATGTCATGTTCTTTTTTATACTGAAATGTGATACTTACATATCATTCAGAAACTGGTCAACCAATATGCGAACACAATAATACTCGCTAATAAACATAAAATGCCAATCTCAGATTCGTTCAACAGTCAGTAGTGACATAATATAACTGACACAAACAAGCTACTCTAGCATTAACAAACTTCCCCAACCTCGAGGATAAGAGGCACATAAGATAACCAACAAAACCAAGCTGCAACTGTTTTACCTTTTCTTTCCCAAATCCCACCTAGTAACCGATACATACAAAAGATCCTAAAACTAAATAGTGTGGAATGGTACACATCAATGATAACAAAACTGCAGCTACTAAATTTCCCTCCCAGCATCCCACCTTAGTGATCATCCATTCATCAGAGTAAACAAGTGTTGCCATATTTATAAGTTTTAGAGTAGCTGTATGTTGTTAGAATCTTCTTGTTGAACCCCAAAATCACCCAAGCATGACCCAGTACACATACAGCTAAAAGTAACTGTTACCTATAGCAATATAAGCTATCTCAAAACAAACAATTGACACAAACAACATTAAACTCTGACCACTACCCGTCTAGGACAGGAATTGCTCTAGCATTTCAGCTAACCAATAGAAAAGCTTCAAAGAATAAAGGGGGGCAGAATGGTGCTCAGCAATGATAACAAAACCGCAGCTATTCAGTTTGCATCCCAAAGCCAAGGGCCAAGGCTAACCAAATGAAAAACAGATATTCCACAAGATAATTTGAAATTTGCAGGAATTTTAGTTAGTATCTTCTGTTAAAACCCCAGTTCTGCCTAAAGAGTGATCCACAATCCTGAATCCATACAACCTTAAGTTTAGCTCCTAATGTACAGTGAGCATGTTAGACCACCACATCACGTTCACGAATCCCGAACGCATCGGTAGACAAACAGCATTAAATTGCACAAAATGAACTGAGCAAATGCATTGTACGTCGGTTTCAACTAGGATCGATGCACACTCTCGATAGCGGGCGAAATAGCTAGCATGATGACCTAAAAAAAGCGGAGCCCTAGGCCAAACCCAACCTTATGTGACACGTAACCGTACCATTTCTCGAACCTTCCCTAACCCTAGGAAGCAATCCCGATTTGTTCATTCCTTCTCGGGACCGCTTCTAGAAGACCAAATCCAAGCGAGACCCGTAGTATCTGCACCGCTCGACCAAATCCACGCCATGCCCGTAGTATCTGCACCGCTCGACGAGGACGGGAAGAAAGGTAGGGTGATTCGGGGGAAGGGAAGATAGTGGCGCTTACTCTGCTCGTGGAAGAAGTAGTTGCCCTGGAGGCGGGAGCCGAGGCGGTCGAGGGCCTGGCCTGTCTCCCGGATCCAGAACCCCACCGCGTAAAACGCCTTCGCCATCTCACCGGGCGGCGGCCGAAATAGCAGAACGGCGACTGCGGAGGCGCGGAGGCTTGCGTTTGTTGGCTCCTGGCCTAGGGGATCTCGAGGAGAGAGGGGAGCTGAGCTGAGGCCTGTGGGGATCGGAAGGGAGAGAGGCTGGGCACTGGGCCTGTAGCGCAGGAGCTTCTTCGCCTGCTCGTGGAACTGACTGACCGCTTTGCCCTCTACGTAGTTTTTTTCGAGAGAATGCGTGTACTGTACTAGACAGTATGTAAGGTGGGCCATCTAAAAACTAGAGGTGGGCCGAAATCGGGTTCTGGGCCGGGTCGCACATCGACTACAAGGTTGCAATGCAATGTTTTGTCTCGGGCTTTTCATTCGGCCTCTTTTCGTTCGTTTAATAGGTTGATGAACAAAATCTTGGTACGACTGTGTTTGTCCCGAACAAAGTATAGATTTTTGTCGTCCAATCTGCCGGACTAATTTCACCCGGAATGGAAAAAACATAAACTTGTGAAAGCCGGATTAATCTCTTCTAAGAACATGTTTAGCAGAGACTGATTTCACGGGATTTTTTTATGGAGATTGTATTTCATTTTTGAATTAGAATTCTCTCAAAATCCCGTGAAATTGTGCCAAACAAGCCCTGATAGAATTTATCTTTCTAAATTCGGGTGCTGCAGACCACTTCATTGCTGACGTGGAAAATCACCATGGCCATTCGCACCGAATCATGGAACTGATTGTCCCTAATGTCTACCTTTTCTTTATTTTTATTTATATAGTACGTGCAGTCTTTTAAAGACAGAATAAGTTATTTCCTCCGTCCAACAAAAGATGTCTCAACTTTGACTAAATTTGAATGCATCTATATACTAAATCAGATTTAGATAATACAAATTTTGACAAATTTGAGACATCTTTCGTTAGACGGAGGGAGTATAAGCTTTTGAAACGAATAGTTACTTGTCGTTGCTTTTTAGATTTCCATACAATTAACGCATCGCTCATCCACGATCTCTCCTCAACTCTACCTTCCCTCACCCAGGCAGGGGTGGAAACAAGAAACTGAACTCGCAAGTGAATGGACTTCTAGCGTTGCTCTTTTTCCTGGGACACGCGTGCATGGGACCAAAAATGTCCAAAGTAGTACCGCAAAAGATTCTTGGGACGCCATGAGCGGCCGCAGCATCTGGACAGCAGTGCCAATCTCTCGAACGGGCATCTTCCTTGGCCACCGTAGAATATTCGGATATTCCCGGGCACAGCCGTCCGAACCAGTCCCGTCGACGTGCGCTTCAAAACTTCCCCAACTGCACGCTGACATCATTACCATCAGCTTTCTTGTTATCTGAATTCTGAACCGACATTTCACAAAAACAGTTTTTTTCTTTTTTTGCAAAATGTATCATTGCTTTAGTCGAGTTACAGAGAAATCGGTCCTGCGGAGTAGTACAAAAACATTGAAGATGAAGAGTAAAAATTAGGAACCGAAAGCATGAAACAATATCATCCCCTTTCCTGTTCCAAAAGTGGGCGGCGGCCCTGACATCACACAATTCCAGCTCCACTCCCAATCTTTTCTGCTCGATTCCTATAAATTTCCCTCCAACATCATCCCGATTCCATCCATGAACCACCCGCCAATCGATCTCAGCACTCACCTCGCGCCGCCCATCTGGAAATCCCCTGCGGAACCGAAGAGGACGACATGCGGCGGGGGTCGGTGCTGCTGCTGCTGCTGTTCGCGGCGGCTGCGGCTGCGGCTGCCGAGCCGGCGTCGACGCTGTCTGGTCCATCGCGGCCGGTGACGGTGCCGCTCCGGGAAGCCAGGGGCCACGCGGTGGACCTGCCGGACACGGACCCCCGGGTGCAGCGCCGGGTCACGGGCTGGGCCCCCGAGCAGATCGCCGTCGCGCTCTCCTCCGAGCCCACCTCCGCCTGGGTCTCCTGGATCACAGGTTAATAGAAGTTCACCGCACCAATTCTTTGAATCAGCTCATGGATGGATGTCAATGGCATTGAATTGATCGATTGTTTGGTGTAATTGGTTTCGCAGGGGACTTCCAGATGGGCGGCGCCGTGAAGCCGCTGGACCCCGGCACGGTCGGCAGCGTCGTGCGCTACGGCCTCGCCGCCGATTCGTTGGTCCGCGAGGCCACCGGCGACGCGCTCGTGTACAGCCAGCTCTACCCCTTCGAGGGTCTCCAGAACTACACCTCCGGCATCATCCACCACGTTCGGCTCCAAGGTGACTCCTGAGTCCTGACACTGACACCTTCCTCGATATGTCCCCCAAATTCAGTTCTGTTCTTCATCACAAAATTCACAGCTTCCACACCCAAATTCAGCAAGCTAAATTGTAATCTGCAGGGCTTCAGCCTGGGACGGAGTACTACTACCAGTGCGGTGACCCGGCCATCCCGGAGGCGATGAGCGCCGTGCACGCGTTCCGGACGGTGCCGGCCGTCGGGCCGCGGAGCTACCCCGGGAGGATCGCCGTGGTCGGGGATCTTGGGCTCACGTATAACACCACCTCCACCGTGGAGCACATGGCGAGCAACCGGCCGGACCTGGTCCTCCTCGTCGGCGACGTCAGCTACGCCAACCTGTACCTGACCAACGGCACCGGAGCAGACTGCTACTCCTGCTCCTTCGCCAAGTCGACGCCCATCCACGAGACGTACCAGCCGCGCTGGGATTACTGGGGAAGGTAGTTAACCAGGAAAACTCGAAACTTGTCTGAATACCAATCCTCGTGCAGACAGTTTGTTTGTTTGGTTGGGTGTTCCTAGCTAATTCACGACGGCGCGCGTGCAGGTACATGGAGCCTGTGACGTCGAGGACTCCGATGATGGTGGTAGAAGGGAACCATGAGATAGAGCAGCAGATCGGCAACAAGACGTTCGCGTCCTACAGTGCCCGGTTCGCGTTCCCGTCGAAAGAGAGCGAATCCTTCTCCCCTTTCTACTACTCCTTTGACGCTGGGGGGATCCATTTCATCATGCTCGCGGCCTATGCTGACTACAGTAAATCAGGTACTACATCTTGACCTGACAGTGATGACATAGTAAGCTACCTTTGGTGGATATATGATAGGATCATAGGAACACACTCATAGAAAGTCATCAACTGTCAGATCATGAAGAGTTCGGTTAGGATATCTGTAGCTTATTCTGAAACGAATCCACTACTGTGATTTATATCACCAGTGTGCTTAGCTGTTAGTCTGAACGGTAAATTGGTCCAGCATGACTAGCTTAGTGTTAATTACCTAGGACAGAAACTGATTGGGCACATATCCCAAAATATTACTGTAGGTAAGATCCAATGGTATCAAGCTCTGAAACAAATTCCGTTAGCAGACTACTTAGCTGTTTGATTGCTGATGGAAAGAAGCTGAAACTTGGTAGAGTAATTGACCTTGACTGATGCTTGTACACACAACAAATAAATCCAGGGGAGCAGTACAGATGGTTGGAGAAGGACCTGGAAAAGGTGGACAGATCGGTGACTCCTTGGCTGGTGGCCGGCTGGCACGCGCCATGGTACAGCACCTACAAGGCACATTACAGGGAAGCAGAGTGCATGAGAGTGGCCATGGAGGAGTTGCTCTACTCCTACGGCCTCGACGTCGTCTTCACCGGCCATGTAACAACTTGATCACAATCCCATGACACCGTATTGACGTATCTCAAGACTTGTCTGAACTGACGCACGATGTGCAGGTGCACGCATACGAACGTTCTAACCGGGTGTTCAACTACACGCTGGACCCGTGCGGCGCCGTGCACATCTCGGTGGGCGACGGCGGGAACCGGGAGAAGATGGCCACCACCCACGCCGACGACCCGGGGCGCTGCCCGGACCCGCTGTCCACGCCGGACGAGTTCATGGGCGGCTTCTGCGCCTTCAACTTCACCTCAGGCCCGGCGGCCGGCAGCTTCTGCTGGGACCGGCAGCCGGACTACAGCGCCTACCGAGAGAGCAGCTTCGGCCACGGCATTCTTGAGGCACGTATTACTCCATCAAAAAGAAAGGATTGGTGCTAATTAATTTTAAGAGATGATAATATATTGTTTTGGCATTGGCATGATGAGACGAAATTGGTTTATGCAGGTGAAGAACGAAACGCATGCGCTTTGGAGATGGCACAGGAACCAGGATGTGTACGGAGGTGTCGGGGATGAGATCTTCATTGTCCGGGAGCCGGACAAGTGCTTGGTCGACTCGAGCAAACGTGCATCCTATTGATCGAGGCCAAACAAATCAAGATGCTCCGATTTGTAGTATAGTTAATGTAGCTCTTAATTGCTAGCTGGTTTTGTAATTGCTCCGGTTTGTGTAATCGGACCAAATTCTCTGTTCTGTTGCAAGCTCTGATGATGATTCTTCCCCGTGCAGAATTTATAAGAAAGTCCAGGCATTGTTGTACTATTGCAGTGCGTACACACCAGGGACCAGGGTCCAATGTTTGACAAAATTTCAGTACACACAGAAATAATTTCTTATTCCCTCGTATCCTAAATTGTTGTCGAAATATTACATGTATCTAGACGCTATAAATAGATACATTCATATTTAGACAAATTGAAGTTAAGAATTTAGGATCACAGGGAGTACCTCAGAACTAGCTTCAGATTAATTTCAAAATTTCTCTGAAGTCAATGAAACTCGACCATACATCGACTGAGCGAAGGCTAGCTCCTGGCTTTGCTGAATCAAAGAACCGCCGGATCAAATGAACAGCACAAAAATTAAAAAGGATCATAGTAATAAGAAAACTTTTACAGCAGCTGTTACTTCCAACGACGATAACAAGGCAGCGAAGCAGAGCAGATGTCAACAATTAGTGGTTCCATCGATCGATCTTGACACTTTCCCCAGCTAATTAAAAAGCCCAGAAGAGATAATAGCCTTATTACTTGCCCCAAACGGCAGCCATCCAGCTGACGCTGGAACTTAATTTTGCAAAGTAAGCCCAGAAGAGATAATTTTGCTGCTACTTAAGACACTGGAATTGCATGTCGAGGCTTTGCTACAGTTGCCCGTCTTTGGGTTTGACCAAGCAAACCTGGAGGCTGATCCCATCCACAAGCAGCCCGTCGAGAGCATCGACGGCATCTTCCTGGTTTGAATGCAGCGTGGCCATGGTGACGAAGGCGATACCCTGCGAGGCGTTGGTCTTGTTGTAGCGGACCACCTCTCGCCAACCAGCGCTAAGACTATCAAGCGTTAAACAAGGGCACAGTTAATTTATTACAGACCCAAAATGAGACAGAGAAACTACATAACGAAGACTTGAGACCCCAGCTTCTCAGCATCCAGCCACAACATCACCCTAATGCACGACAACCTAAAGGAGATCTTCCAGTCTCGACGTGGGGGAAGTCACTCAGATGAAGTGGCAGCATCAGCCAGAGAAAGAGGCAAGAGGTGTTGTGCACCATCTGCCTCTTACTCAAATTTTCTCTAGTGAGGAACTGAGGATCTTATTGTGAAAAACTAGCCACAGGAAGGTTTTGACCCTAGGGGGTTCCAAACTGATTGAACGGACACATGAGTCATTCCTCTGAAGTTAACCACCCCATATAAAGATTTAGTGTTGTAAATGCTACTGCTATGCAGCTGCCAGACCAGCTGATCGGGCCCTGAGAAAGAGTTACATGGGACATGATAGCCACTAGTTCATACCACAGCTGCATGAGGTATGCATCAAAACCTCTCCTAAAGGTGAGCTTTATGTCCACCCCATCCCAAATCTCATGCACAATTTTGTTCTGTTCATTACAAATGAAGTAGATATCCTAAAATTGCACGGCTAGGCTAGAGCCTCCTATCGTCCTCCCAAAACTTCACACTTTTGCCATTTCCAATCTTCCAAATATAACCCAACTTTGCAGCTTGAGCTGCCCAAAGCACCCCTTTCTAGAAAGGAGAAGCATTCTGAGCAGTACAAGAAAAAATGTCAGGCAAGGTGATATTTCCTATGAGCAGTTGTGGGCCATGTGGGAATTGATTTCCTTAATGGTCCACTTTGGGAATTTGATGACAAACAAAAAGTAAGTTGGGATGTTGGCAAGACAAGATTTTAGTAGAGCAAGTTTCCCCCGTGACAGAGGAGCTTCCCTCTCCAGCCTGCCACTCTTTTGATCACTTTGTTAATAACAGGTTGCAAATCTTCATTTCTCAATTTACCACGGTGTAAAGGCACACCTAGAAACTTCATGGACCATTCTCCTAACTTACAGCCTAAAGATTGGACAAAAGATCTAGCATTATCATCCATTCCCACAAAGTAGAGATCACTCTTATGAAAGTTAATTTTCATACCAGAAAGTTGTTCAAAAAGTGACAGTAACCACTTAAGGTTTTGAGCTCTAGGGAGATCACATTGCAAGAACAGGAGGGTATCATCTGCACACTGCAGACTACCACACCCTCAGGTTGTATAGCTGGCATCAGACCAGCAATAAACTGAAGAGAGGCAGCTTTCATCAAATTTTTTTGTAAAAACAACAGCCACCAGATTAAAAGGATTGGAAACAAAGGGTCCCCTGTCTAAACCCTGCCATCCCTATCATTAACTCTCACACCAACTGATCCTTTAAGGAGACAGTCAATCATGTTCTCCATTTGGTGCTAAATCCCCTTTGTTGCAGCATGGTGTTGCCCGTTTAGTTTGGGCCCATCAATATCGATCTCATGCATGTACTCGACGTTCTAAAAAAAAAAAGAATGCATCTACTCGGCTGCCAAAGAAAATGGTGGCGGTGCTTCACCGTGGAATACATCATCCTCGTATCCAACTCGCAAGGAAAACAAAGATCGTGAATACCAAATATTGAAAATTCCGACGGAATACACATCGTTGTCATGTCCAAAATTGATAAGAAAAACGAAGATCGAGTAACTAAATAGGAGCTTTTGTGATCAATGTCCTTTATTTTTCAATTTTTCAACTACACATGTACCTTCGCTTTCTCCTGTAGCAGTAGCTGTAGCAAGAGTGTAAGAGTGTATTCTAGTTGTTTCTTGATAGAAGCTAGCCTAGTTTTGAAAAGCAGACCGGTGATCGAACCGGTCGAGCCTCCGGTTCACCGGTCTGACAAGTGGCAACCTATAAGGAAAATGAACTTTCTACATATTTACAACTTGCAAGTGGATGTATTGACTACCGTGTGGCTCCGTGGGATGCTAAGTGGGAGGTCCTGGGATCAATTCCCATGCAGCAATTATATTTTTATTCTAAAAATGAGGCCCATTATGTCAATAGCTCGAGGCACATTAAAGCGAAGGTCCATAGGACGGTCGAACCGCACCCGGTTTTCACTTGTTCACGCGAAAATCGGTGGTCCGACCAGAATATTCCGGTTCGCTTGCTTGCCTGGTCCAGTGCGCTTAATAGATCGGCGAGGCCTCCGGTTTCAGTTTTGTCCGGTTCAACCGCCGGTCCGGTCCGGTTCCCTAAACTAGGATGTCAAGACATTCATGTAGGTCTTGTGCAAATTCAGTTGAACTGCTGAACCAGCAATTAGTGTTGTCACATTCAAATTTAGATATAAATACGAGTATTCCTCGGTCCAACAAGAATGTCTCAACTTTGACTAAATTTAAATGCATCTATAATGGTCCCTAAACACAGCCCCTAAAACATCAAATGGGGGCTGGCCCCAACTATCAGGGGCTCAAAATTTGGTACCATCTCCAGCAAGACCCCCTATTACAGCCCCAATTTCAACAAAAATCCATCCAATTCAACAAACATCACCTAAATACAACAAATTTAGTCTAAATTCAACCAAAATCCAGTCAATTTCAATCAAGCCGACTCGACGGACGACAGCCACGGCCGCGGGATGGACGCCGGCGAGGCTGCAGTGGAGGAGGGGCTGGATGTGCGCGGCCACTGGAGGGGCTAGACGTGCAGCGAGGCCGCGGTGGAGGTTGAGGATGAGGTCGGCGCTGGCCGCGATGGAGGAAGCCGGCGACTGTGCGGGGCTGGAGGAGCCAGCCGCTGTGGAAGAGGGCGGCCGCGGCCGTCGCCGCGGAGAGGAGGCCGACGGCCACGGTGTGGGAGGCGGCCCGCCGCGAAGGAGGAGGCCCTCGTCCGCGGTGTGGGAGGCGGCCCAACGCAGAGGAGGTGGATCCCCGGCGGCCCGGCGCTGGAAAAGGAGGCGGATCCCGGCGGCCGACGATGTGCGCGGAGGAGACGAATCTAGACGCAGTGGAAGCAGCCGCGCGAGGGGAGAAGAAGGGAATCTAGGGAGTAGGAGCACCTACTTGTCTGTGGGGACGGGGGGCTCCAAAAAATTTGGGGCCTTGCTGGGCCAAGTTTTCTGGCCTCAAGCCCCAAATTTATTATCTATTATACTATCTATTAAATTAGAGTCGGTGCTGATGGTACGATCGTCGCCGTAGGTTAACATTACTATCTATTAAATTGGAGTTGGTGGTGATGGTACAGTCGCGGTCGTCGCCGTAGGTTAACTTCGTTAAAATTACAACCAATATACAACTGCTGGTTATTTTCTTTTCATCCAGTTAAAATTACAACCAATATGCCACTGTCCGTTATTTTTTTTCCTTCAGTTTTTTTTCATGAATTTTCCTACTCCATCTTACAACCGACGCCACCACACCTGTATGCCGACCTCGACAGCGCCATGAGTTGCTTACATAGAAAATAAAAATAAATAGTTTGTGATTTTATTGACCCGAAGCAACGCGCGGGCACACCTGCTAGTCAGGGCTCTGCTGGACATGCTCTAATTCATGTCTAGATCCTAGTTTTGAAAACCAGACCGGTGATCGAACCGGTCGAGCCTCCGGTTCATCGGTCTGACCAGTGGTTCGCAACGTATAAGTAAAATGAACTTCCTACATATTCACAACGTGCAAGTGGATGTATTGGCTACCGTGCGGATCCGTGGGACGCTAAGTGGAAGGTCCTGGGATTGATTCCCACGCAACACTTGTATTTTTACTCTAAAAATGAGGCCCATTATGTCAATAGCTTGAAGCCCATTAAAGCGAAGGCCCATAGGGCGGTCGAACCAGACCCAGTTTTCACCGGTTCACGCGGAAATCGGCCCAGAAATATTCCGGTTCGCTTGCTTGTCCGGTCCAGTGCGCTTAATAGATCGGCGAGGCCTCCGGTTCCGGTTTTGTCCGGTTCAACCGCGGTTCGGTCCGGTTCCCTAAACTAGGCTGTCAGGACATGTAGGTCTCGTGCAAATTCAGTTGAACTGCTGAACCAGCAATTGGTGTTGTCACATTCAATTTTAGATATAAATACTAGTATTCCTCCATCCAACAAAGGATGTCTCAACTTTGACTAAATTTGAATGCATCTATACACTAAGTCATGTCTAGA
Source organism: Brachypodium distachyon (assembly GCF_000005505.3). Taxonomy (NCBI): domain Eukaryota; kingdom Viridiplantae; phylum Streptophyta; class Magnoliopsida; order Poales; family Poaceae; genus Brachypodium; species Brachypodium distachyon. Next base: position 9,215,347 of record NC_016132.3, on the reverse strand, counting down.
TCCTAGTTTTGAAAACCGGACCGGTGATCGAACCGGTCGAGCCTCCGGTTCACCCGTTGACCAGTCTGACCAGTGGTTCGCCGGTTCAACCTGCGGTTTGCAACCTATAAGTAAAATGATCTTCCTACATATTCAAGACGTGCAAGTGGATGTAATTGCTACCGTGCGGCTCCGTGGGACGCTAAGTGGGAGGTCCTAGGATCGATTCCCACGCGGCACTTGTATTTTTACTCTAAAAATGAGGCCCATTATGTCAACAACTCGAAGCCCATTAAAGCGAAGGCCCATAGGGTGGTCGAACCGCACCCTGATTTCACCGGTTCATGCGAAAATCAACGGTCCGACCGGAAATATTCCAGTTTGCTTGCTTGTCCGGTCCAGTGCGCTTAATAGATCGGCGAGGCCTCCGGTTCCGGTTTGTCCCGTTCAACCACCGGTCCGGTCCGGTTCCCTAAACTAGGGTCTAGATACATCCAAATTTTAACAAACTTAAGACATGTTTTGTTGGACGGATGGAGTATTCACTTTCACACTCACAGTTTTTTAGAAATTGTGACACAAATAGATAGTTCGAAACTTAGGGAATTGTGCAAAATGTGAAAATTAGGAGCTGCTCACTTGGCAGCAAACTGGTTGAATTTAATGCTTAAAGTCCATGTCATTCTCAAACACTATGTTCACATTTCCCAGGCAACCAATACCGAAACTTGGAGCTATGTCAAGTCAGTGAAAAACAAGATCCATTCATATCATTAAGTTCAAAAATAAAAGTGAAACTCCAGATTCTTTTACCTTGTCAAAGTATTTCTCAATCATGATACATCTGAACACAATCAAAGTAGAAAGTACAAAGATACTACTTCCGTTTTATAATTCTTGTCAAAATATCACATGTATCTAAACACTTTTTAGGAATAGATACATCCATTTTTGGGCAAATTTGAGACAAGAATTATGAAACGGATGGAGTATATGGTTGTGACTTCACATTAAGCAGCTTGAAGCAATACATGATTGCACTTCAAGCAATATATTTTGAAAATTGCATAAAGTAACAAAGGAACTGCTGCTATAAACCAGAAAGTTATTTCTTAAAATGAATCCCTTTTTTTTGGGAAGAAACTACTGCTTTAAAACAGAAAGTAGCACACAAACCCGCAAAAAAGAAGTAGCACGCAAGGAAAAAAAGCACCCAGCATACATACGTACATTACTCAAGAGTACAATATCCTAAGAGTGGTGTTCATTTTGTATATTCAACAAGCTGGATTGATTCAACATACTGGATTGATTGCCAATATGTATTTTGCAATCATAAAAATGCCGGCTCCTTTCCATCGCTTTACAGTATATGCTCAAGATAGAGACAATACAGAAGCATACTTGTGTAATGATTCTGGCGACACAAAGAGGAAATGAAGCACATTTTTTTACAAATCTGGTTTGGTTTAAGATCAATAGAGCTATCTTTTTATTCTAAATTTTTATACATGACAGTTTCTGTAAGCACTGATGTCCAGATAAAGGCATGGTAAAACAGAACTTAATCATTGGATTAATTACATCATCTTTCTGGAGCTCAGAGACTGTCTGAGCCATGAGATGGATCTGGAGAGTAACTATTGTGATGGATTATGAAAGAAGCCAGATGAGACTTGGCTGGCTGGCTCAGGCAGGTTGAACAGGGACCAAGGGAAAGACAATAATTATCCTAATACCTTTAATATGTGCTGTGAAGAAATAATAAAAGGAACTGATGCATCACACAAATAACACCTCAGTGCTCTAAATACATTCCTTTCTGACTATTGTATTCTGGTAATTCTAATACATAGTTGATTGAATATCTGGGTGTTGCTATGTCTATTATGAACAACAATGTAAATACAATATCCACTGTCGATCAACAGTAGGCCAGCAGGAGATCCTGAGAACAGATACGCCTGAAGAAAAAACAGTCACTTAATTGACCAGAAGAATCGGTGAGGTTTTATGGAACTACCAGAAGTGACAGATGCAGCTCTCAATCCAGCCACCCAGTGCTTTCGCCAAATGTTGCTTTTGAACCAGAGCTTGCCGACGTCATACCTTGTTTTCCTTCACGGCTATTTGTTAACTACTCCTCTGAACTCTTGACAAGATCTGCACACACAATCAAGATGAGCCAAACAGATTCTGCACAAAGTTAAATGTAACAAGTTTAAGCAAGAGATTATACAGTTAATTAAAACTACACGCTTCACAGGCTACATCATACGGCATAGAGGGAGCTTTAACTCCGAGTGAATGCAGTTTCCTTCTCTATGGAGGAATCAACGTTGAGAAAGCTCCTGAGATTCAACCTACATAAATAAAGAGCAGGAAAAAGAGCCTTGCAATTGGGCAGGAGGGAAGAAGAGAGGAAGAGGCCTAACCTATTGCTCACCGTAGCTCTTCCAGGTCCTCTTTGTTCCATTTTTTTGCAGGAAGCAAGAGGAGAGCAGGGGAGAGGAGCACCAGACTTTTTAGCCTTCCACGCGGACGAAACAAAAACTAATACAACCAACTATAATCTCCTTGGTATTCGAGATAAAACTAATATGACCTATAAATTGGGATGGAGGGAGTACTTCATTTGCAGATGCATTATCCAAAGTCAGGAAAAACATTTTCTTGTCAAAAAACCATCTGTTTATGCTTGCAAAAAAATGTATCCGACATGTTTAAGACCGGTGTGCTGCCCTTCTAGGTGCATGAAACTGATAATCCTATTCTGAAGATTACGGTCCTCATCAATCCAGTGGATAGGGACACATATCCTTTGTCCATAAGTCCATTTCTGTGGAAAATCGATTGTTGACAATTTTCAAATGGTCATATTATTTTTCCTTTTTCTTCTACAAATATGGCCATGATATCCTTTGTAACAATGGTGCGGCTCTTCATGGTAAAGATGGGGCGCAGGCTTTTGATGAACTCAATGAAATACTCATGCTCAGAAAAAAATAAAAGGAGTACTCAAGCATAATTATTTCCATATAAAGTTCTTAGCGAGACATCTGGATCATACTTATAAGGTGTAGGAGTTGCAACAGTTTCACCGACCTTCTCAAACTTCCAAAATAGGAACCACTTGAAGACACACAACATAATTCCTGGTCACCAGCAGTTCAAGTTTGAAAAGGTCGTTGAAATTGTTGCAACTCCTACACGTCATAAGTGTGATCCTGATGTCTACTGGTAGTTATTCTATATGGAAATAATTATGCATGAGTAGCCCTTTATAATTTTTTAGCATGAGTATTTCATTGAGTTAGAAAAAAAAAACATACGCCCCACGTTTCCTACGAAGAGCTGCATCACTATTAGAAAGGATACTATGTCCATATTTGTAGAAGAAAAGGAAAAACTATAGTATGAGCATTTGAAAACTGTCAAACCAGAACAAAGGATCTGTGTGTCACTATCCACTGGGTTTATGAGGGCTGTAATCTTTAGAAGAGGATAATCGGTTCCATGCAACTATAAGGAAGGCACACCGATTCAACAAACCAGTGCCCTAAAAGGTGCCTTTTATTGCACAAAAGCTTTTGAGAGGCTACACAATCTTCACAAGAAAAGGTATGCAAAGGTATTACTCACAGAGGTTGAAACATGGCAAAAACACTTTGAAAATGCTTGGAGAGGTTCAACGATGTTACAGACTTGTTGTCATGTACTTCATATCCAACTGCCAACTTATTTTGGCATCTTGGCTATTACCAGTGGGCTGCCAGTTACGTATGTACCTTGTACTTTATATAAACCAGTACTCCCTCCATTCCACAATGCATGATGGTTGTAGAAACAGTTTCTGTTCTTTACCACTAGTAAATAAAAGGATGAAAACAGAACATACAAAATAGAGTGTACTAGGTGCAGCAGCAATCGTGTCAATGGAAAATCTCGAAATGCATATAGATAGTATAGTGCTGCAATTCATAACTAATTTAGACCAGAAAGTAGTGGTGAGAACTGAGCAGGTGCTATTAGAAGGTCATCAAATTTGTTGTGAACCGCTGCATCCGTTCGAGTAGCTAATGGAAGTTAGGATTAGCAATTTGTATTAGTAATTAATTAATCATACATTAGGGGTTAAGATTGTACAAAACATTATTGGGACACAACTGTATGTAAAGGTGTCTCCTCAATTGTAATGATGCCAATGCATCCCCTCGTAGGGTATATTCATACCCTGTGGTAATAATAAACACACAATTCTCATTCTAATCAAAACACGTTATCAACACTTTGTTTCTACCGTGAGCGCATGAAGAGAAGAAGGAAATGTAAGAATGGCAGGGCATCTCGCTCAAGCCTTCGTAAGGTTCATCCTCAAGGAAGCCCGTACCGCAACTTACCGTCGCCGCCGCGTCTTCAACGTTCGTCGCCGTCGAGTTGCTGCTGCCGTTCATCGCCGTCAAGTTGCTGCTGTTGTTCGTCGCCGTCGACTTGCTGCTACCGGTGTTGGCCTCCGTCAGCGCCGGGCTTGCCGTCATCATGCTCGCTGTCGTCACCAGCGTTGTGCAACTCCTCTGCGTCCCGAAATCATCAACGGACCACCGCCACTGACGCCTCCGCATATGCCTTCATCAACGCCGACATGCGAAGATGTTGTCCCTCCAGGATACGGTCCAGTGGCGCTGGAACGAACTCCAACCCAGAAGCCCAACGCCTCCTTAACTGGTTCATCTCTGCAATGGCGGCTCACCGCCTCGATCTGCTTGCGGGAGCATGGAACCCGGACCTACTCGGCTTCACCGCGGCGGCGCCCTCCGGCGACGCCTCGGCCTCCGCAACCTCATGGCGATCTCCTCTTGCGCGGGAGGGCCAGCCACCCCTTGAAGGCAGCAACAGCGCAGTGCAGCCTGGCGGTGGAGACAAGCGATGGCGGCATGGACTGGATTGGAGGCGGCGGCAGTTGGGAAAACCTACGCGACCGCACGCACGAAGACTCCAGTTATGACCAATCTCCTCCGCATGGGCCTGCTGGGCCAAAAGGCCGACTGTGCCTCCATCATGAAACAACGATTTGAAGTTTAGGCATTATATTTCCGGGCATTTGCGAATCAGCTCCGTAGATTAAATATTAAGTTATTGACTGTTGTGTATTTATTCGTCCTAGTATCTGAGTTTGTTCATAATTTTGCCATGTACAATAATGTATTGTAGTCTTGTCTTACAGACCATATTGCATCTCAGAATTTTGTTTTTAGTATTGTAATAGTAGAATAAATACACATACATTGTGTAGATTTGCCTGCATATTCTATTACATGCGATTTAGTACAACAACTATCCTTTGCATTAAGAATTACATTCCCTTGCAAATTCTCACCAGATACGTGAACACAATTCCACTAAAATGTGACTACCCAGGTTTATATTTTGGATCACAAGGTGATAATGTTTATAGCACTGTGTGGTCTACATTATACCATATTTGAATAATGAGTACCTTCAACGTGCTCTCCTCAATATTTTAAATAAGCATACGCACAAGGTAGTATTTTTAGCGAATCTTTGCACGTACTACCGTGAGATCTACACCAAATCGGTAGAGCACGTTGAAAGTAGTCATTATTCCAATATGGTATAATGTAGACCGCACAGTGATATAAAAATTATCACCTTGCGATCCAAAATATATACCTGGGTAGTCACATTTTAGTGGAAATGTGTTCACGTAAGTGGCGAGAATTTGCAAGGGAGTGTAATTCTTAATGCAAAAGATAGTTGTTGTACTAGAACACATGTAATAGAATATTCAGAGGCAAATCTACACAATGTATATGTATTTATTCTACTATTACAATACTAAAAACATAATTCTTAGATGTAATATGGTTTGTAATACAAGCCTACAATACAGTACATGACGTAATCATGAACAAAGTCAGGAACTAGGACAAATAAATACACATAAGTCAATAACTTAATAGTTAAACTACAGGGCTGATTCGCAAATGCCCGGAAATATAGAGGCTAACCTGCAAATCGACGTTTCCTTGATGGAGGCATAGTCGTCCTTTTGGCCCAGCAGGCCCATGCGGAGGAGATCGATCAAAACTGGAGTCTTCGTGCGTGTGGTCGGGTAGGTTTTCCCAACCGCCGCCGCCTCCAGTCCACGCCGACATCGCTTGTCTCTACCGCTGCTGTCTTCAAGGGGTGGCTGACCCTCCCGCGCTAGAGGGCGCCACGAGGTTGCGGCCTGGGGGCACCGCGGAGGGGTTCCCGACGTTGAAGTTGAGTGCAGCCGGGTTCCACCCGCCCACGTATAGATCGGGGCGTTACGTCGCCATCGCTGAGGCGAACCAGTTCAGGAGGCGTCGGGTTTGGAGTTTGTGCCGACGCCACTAGACCGTATCCTGGAGGAACATCATCTTCAGATGTCGGCACCGGCGATGGCAGACGCGGAGGCGTTGGTGGCGGTGGCGGTGGTCCGTCGATGATTTCTGGACGCAGAGTTGCACGGCGCTGATGATGACGGCGAGCCCGACTCTGACGGAGGCCAACGCTGGGAGCAGCAAGCCAACGGCGACGAACGGCAATAACATGTCGACGAAGATGAATGGCAGCAACAACTCCCGGCGACGAATGTTGAAGACGTGATGGCGACGGTAAGTTGCGGTATGGGCTTCCTTGAGGATGGACCTTACGAAGGCTTGAGCGGGTTGAGCGAGATGTCCCGCCATTCTTACCTTTCCTTCTTCTCTTCATCAGACATTAAGTAGAACAAAGTCCTTCGGAGTATTATGTAATTCAGACATAATATTGTATTGTATTGTGTGATTCAGACATAATATGTGATACATTATGTAATTTAGACATAATATTGTAATATAAATACTTTATATGTATTTACACTGAGTAATATGAATAAGTTTTATTCTAAAATATTCTTTCTCTTATAGAACTATATGGGAAACAATCTGATGGAGGAAGAACTATGTTAATTAATCATGCATTAGCGGTTAAGATTGTACAGTACAAAACATTACTGGGACACAACTATTTGTAAAGGTGTCTCCTCAATTGTAACGATGCCAAGGCATCCCCTCAATAATAAACACACAGTTACAATTTTAATCAAAACAAAATTAAACACATCCTACCCTACCATCTCAACATAGTTCAAGTCTCGATATTGATTAGCCTACCCAAGCCACCGAATTGACACAACACACATTGATTTTGATCCAAACGAAGAACAGTCTACACGATACAACGGAGAAGAGAACAAATACCGAAAAGCTTGCTTGCTTGCCCGTGAGTGAGTAGGGAGCGTGAGGAACTGCGGAGAGAACGGGACGGCAGTCGAGAGTGCAGACGATGGAGAGATCCAGGATAATGCGATGGCCGGTGGTCGGTGGAGCAGAGCAGGGGACTGGGGAGAATGGCGGCGGCGCCCGGGCGGCCGCGTAATAACCTAAGACGCGGGCTCACACGAAGCCCAGCCGAACATATTCTTGGAAGCCCAATCTCCCAACCCCGCTTCACACTTCACATACCTCGGCCCACTAATCTCTCTCTTTCTCTCTCTCCCGACTCCGTCGATCTATTCCAGTCCTCCCCGACTCCTCCACCGCGGTCTCCAAAACCCAATGGCGTCGCCTCGCCGCCGCTCCCTCCCGCTCCCGCTCCTCCTCCTCATCTTCCCCGTCTCCCTGTCCGTCCTCCTCCTGCTCCGCCGCTCCTCTCAAACCGCACCGCTCCTCCCCACCGACAGCACAGGCCCCGCCCCGGACCCGCGCCACTTCTCCCTCCTCATCAAACTCCTCGCCTACGACCGCCCCGCCCCTCTCCTCCGCTGCCTCCGCTCCCTTGCGGCCGCCGACTACGCCGGCGACCGCGTCGCGCTGCACGTCCTCCTTGACCACCGCCCGCCCAACTCGTCCGCCGCTCTCCTTGCTGCGTCCCACGAGATCCTCACCGCGGTCGACGCCTTCCGCTGGCCGCACGGGGAGAAAAGCGTGCACTACCGCACCGCCAATGCGGGGCTCCAGGCGCAGTGGATCGAGGCTTGGTGGCCCGGCTCTGACGACGAGTTCGCCTTTGTCGTCGAGGATGACCTCGAGGTCTCACCACTCTACTACGGGTTTCTTAAGCGGGTGGTCATGAGGTACTACTACGACAGGGAGAACTACAGTCCATATGTGTTCGGCGCGTCACTGCAGCGCCCCCGCTTCGTCGCAGGTGAGAGCTTAGTAAGCAATGTGAATGCTTGTTGCTCTCTTGGCTTACTAGTTAGGATGAAATGGATTCTTGAATGCATGTTGTTTTGCTCAAATGTGGTTGCTAGGTTCCTAGATTGTTTACACCATCTCGTGGCTTAGTGCATTTGTAAACGTGTACCACTCTTTGGTACCTTCGATTTGTTAGGAGACTGTTAGGTGGGAGGTGGAAGGTGTTTTGCCTCGTGATGGCTCATGGGGATCCTGGGAGCTTCTCGTATCAAATTGGGATTCCGTGTATGCTGAATTTGTCAATACCAAACCTGTTAGTATTTGCTGCTTGCTAGAGTGTTTGAAAAGCAATTAAGATAGACAAGGTAAACTGGATGAGCTAGAAGAGGTTGACAACCTATCAATTTCTTCATTAGTCCCTCCACAAGCTTGCCTTTAAGCATGGATTCAGAAATCAGAATGTGTTGGAAGGTAGTCATCCGGCCGTATGAATACGCTGTATCTGACATGCCCTTAGTGGGGCCTACATGAGATTCCAATCGACCTAGATGAGATATGCCCTTGGTCTCTAAGTAAGCCTTGCAGATACTTGAGAAGGGAGACACAAGTTCTACTCGGATACGACCCGGAGTCCTACCCGTACTTGTCATGGAGTCCTACTCGGAGGCAACCGCCATATCACACCTATATAAGGGAGGCCAAGACCCCGCAAGAGGACCAGGCAAGAAACCAAACGCAAAGCCGCAAAGCCGGCTGTAGAGCAGAAACCTTAAACTGTCGTGTTTCTTCCAAACTCACCGGGTACTCCTATGTGTAACCGGCAATTGTACTCTGTGAACCCGAGGTAATCCAATCCAAGCAGTAGAGCTATTGGCTATACCATGGGGCCCCGAACCTGGGTGAACCTGTGTCGCGAGATCTCTGGTACCCCGAGCGTATCCCCAAGGCCAAAGAAATAACGTACGAGGACTGTAGTGTTGTGAGACACGGATATTTTATCCCTCGACAGAATGATCTTCAAACTTTGAGCTAATAAACTCTTTCTGACTGCTAAAAAAATAGAATGCCTTCTAAATTGCTAGAGCCCATGTAATTGGTTTGGTAAGCTGGTAACTGAACTGTATAGGGGCGTTTGGGTTTCCCTGAACCCCTTTTTCTGTGGTTTTCTTCCTTTTGTAATCTTGTCGACCTTGCTTTTGTACATATTTTGCCTCTTAATTTCTGTAAAGGAAATGCTAGGACTAGCTTTGTTCTGGCATGTTATTTCATTTATTTTGGTTGCATATAGTCGGTATTGTGAAGGTTTGGCTATGGAATAGGGAGATATGATCATGTCCCTAGAGGCACTTCGTGTTGTATCTCGAAAATTTATGATTGCTTAGGATATTCAAATACCGTTAATTCTCCTTGGTCATCATAACCAGGCAAGTGCATTACACAGTATAGAACGAAAAGTGTGTGTGGTAAGTATACTTTTTTTGGCCCTTTAACTGTTGCCAAGTCTAAGTTGGTCCCCAAACTCCAAAACCAGGAAAACCTAGTCCCTCACAAGCGTTCTGGATGGTTTTGGTGATGACGTGACATGGTTTTGACTCGAGCCTAACATTGTGACCATTGACATCTCCGAGTCAGCATCCCAAACAGCACACAAACAAATCCCAGCCAAAACCCCAGGAGCAGGGCCTGGCCGGCAGTGGCTGAGCTTGCATAGGCTGCTGAGCTAGAGTACAGGAGAGACGACACCATGCAAAGGAAAGGGGATGCTCAGGCGGCACCTGCTGCTTGGTGAGTGGATGCCAGCGTGCGTAGCGGCAGGAACCCGGCGTGGGTAGCTCGTCCCGCAGTGGCGTGACATGGAGCTGTCTTGGACTATTTCCATTTTTAATGACTAAGATGCTGACTTGGTTGTTGACATGGTGAGGTCAAAGGTCAAACAGTGTCATGTCTTAGTCAAAGCCATTCCACATAACCATTAAACCCACTCAAAACTGGTTGAGGGACCAATAATATACGGTTTTAAAAGTTGAGGGGCTAGGGTTTCCTGGTTTTGGAATTCAGGGACCAAATCTAGACTTTGTCAACAGTTGAGGACCAAAAAAATATACTTTTCTAACACTAATAAATGTATTGTTTACTATTTATTATAAATTATAATCTCCAAAGGGTGTCACGCAGATCACTAGATGTGCCTTTTCATGCAATTAAACTTACATACTCTGAACTAAAGTGTCTAATCGAAGCATAAGTTAGGCATTTAAGATTGGAGTGTTAATTATTCGATGGCATCTGCTCTAGTGGCTGAATGTTAACAGTTGACCTTGAACTAAATAGGTAAACATGGAAACAAGATACAGCTGGACAGTCAGACTAGGCTTTTCTTGTACCAGATGGTTGGTACATGGGGCCAACTTCTCTTTCCCAAACCATGGAAAGAATTTCGGTTATGGTATGATGAACAGAAAGCCAAAGGAGCCAAACCTATTCTCCAAGGCATGGTAAATTATTTTCTTAGTTGAATTTTAGTGTGCTTCTTCAATATATGCTGTAATGTAAAGATCCACTAACTTGTGTACTATATTTATGCTTCTTCAATATATGCTGTAATGTAAAGATCCACTAACTTGTGTACTATATTTATGCTTCTTCAATATATGCTGTAATGTAAAGATCCACTAACTTGTGTACTATATTTAGACAGTAGATTATTTCTTTAGTATTGTTTTGAAGCCTATATGCCGTTGAATTTGTTAGCTTGACAGTAACTGTTGGTCCACTCGCATCGTCTGCAGAAAACTACAGGATGGTACAAAAAGATGGGCGAGAGAATATGGACCCCTTGGTTCATAAAGTTTGTCCACTCGCGTGGGTACTTCAACATCTACACAAACTTCCTGAAGGAAAGGGCTCTCAGCATCTCTCATAGGGATGCAGGTGTGAACTATGGAAGAAGTGTTGGGCCAGATTCTACATTGCTAGATGGGAACAATCTTGATTTCAATATAAGGGAATTGCAGCCTCTAAAGAAGCTAAAATGGTACGATTTCTGCTTTGCTGAAATTCTTCCAGGAAGGGTTGTTAGCAAATATAGTGAACTTGGTTCTGTGCTCAAGTCTGTGCAACTAGAAAACAGTGTTGTACTCATAAGTCTGCACTCAGTAGAACATAGGATCATGAGAAACTTGATTTGCCACCTTGAGAAGGCAGGCATGCGAAACTACATTTTCCTTGGTGACAATTCAGAGTTTCTGGATGACCTTGCTCATAGAGGACATGCTGTCATTGATGCTATTGGGTTACTACAGAGCATCACAATGAGTAGTTCTATGAATTCTGATGGTTTTATTATGGAAATATTGGCAAAATCTTATGTGATACAAAGTTGCTTAGACTTGGGATACAATCTATGGATGCTAAACGGAAATATGATTCCACTTGGCAGTAAATTAATCGAGCCATCAGATCAATCTGTTGATTTTTTTGCTGCGGACTCCATGGATTTGATGTTTATAAGAAGCTCACAAGGCTCTAAAAAAACATGGAATGAACGTATTATGTCAAGTGTGGCTGGCAGTGTGATGTCTTCAAAAGGTGGTTTTGCTGCTTCCCTTAAACATTTGAATTTTGTTGATATACTTACCGGAGTGTTGGAAAACAATGGTGACGCGAGGCTGGCGAAACTGAATGAGGGGATAATGGCTGTGGAATTAGAGCCTAACATATCGAACAAATCACTGTCAGATGGTCAAAGTAAAGTGCTTTTCTGGTCTCACAATATGGCTTCAAATTCAGTTCAAAGGCAACTCAGAAATGTGGATTTGTGGTTAATTGACTCAGATTTGTCTTGTGGTGCCGTCGTTTGTAGCCAAAAGCAGAACTAGCCTTTGTTATCTTTCACATGGTCTTCTGTCAACATTGACCTCATTAAATGAATCCAATGTGATATCATTTGTGGTTAATTTATGAGATGCAGACTTGCCACCGGCACTTACCCAAGAAATCTTGGTAGCATTTATCCTTGGATGCATCGGCCACTTTTTGTGATTTTCCTGGCCTTCAATTCTCTCCGGAACTCTGCAACAAAATGGTACTGATGTTGATAACAGTTGGTCTTGGGAGCCACATATACAATCCTTTTGGAGCCTTGACGTGTTGATCATTCTGGTTGTTTGGTGAGGTTGAAGTATTCAGTTAGCTATGCTGCTAGTTCTCATCCACTGGTGCAGTTTTGGAGATGGTTGTTCCCATGCTGTGCTCCCTGTGGATAACAATGTCTCAACTACAATTCTCCCAGTCCTTGGACATTGGGAACTGGACTTGGTATGATTCTCTTGTCCAAAGAAACAACAAACTCTGTTTAATCTGTAGCAACAATGATTTCTGTCTTGCTAGTCATTTACTTGTGGGCAGCTGCCATGAGAAATACTCTCAGAGATTTGCACATACTTGTTTTGTTTTAAGTTTTTTTCAGTATGACCAGTTTGCATACACTCTTACAAACTTCCCGGAGCATCTTTAACTCTCATGTTCAATTTTTTTTTTGAGATATCTATCAGAACTTGCGACCAATGCTCACTATCGGCTCACAACTGAAACAGATGTAGAAAGTGTGTATCTGAAGAGAAACTGTCAGATGCGGTTGGTGGTGGTGCCTATTTGTCACTGGCAGAGGTAATATCAGCAAGGTAAAGCGGGGATATTCAACTTTAAAGTGGTTAGATGAATTTGAGTATACATCATCGATCGGAAGAGACTTCCCAACCAAAGTTGAAAACTCCTAGTAGCATCTTCCACTTGAACAAGGTAGGATTACCTGTCACTTGATCCAACTTGGAATGCAAGCTAAGCATGTAGGTATGACAAAGGAGAGCATGGATAATGACATCCAAATTGCCCAATGTAGGTATAAAAACATGTATATGTTCAAATATCATTACTGGCTGAGATGGCCACATGAGTGTGATGTCTGTTCTGCAGGCTACCTTATTCCCATGGATGGAACAAGTTGTACTCAACAGCGCAATCGTGTTAAGTAGCAAATCGTTTGTTTCTTTGCTTATTGCGTAGCCCATGTGTGGTAGCATCTCCACAGTCATAGAAGTGAAAAGTGCAAGCACCTACTAGTTGTATGTCCTAGTAGAAGTGAAAAATGACAAGCACCTAATGGTACCATGTCCTAGGAACACGCCTCATTAGGATCTCCGTTGGAGCATCTAGGATATTATTGCTAGCCTGAACATTAATGTCTGTAAACAGATATGTCTGTTAGAGAATCAGCCAAGTGTTGCTATCCTATTATGATGTTAAACTCTTAATGTGCTCCCATCCTATTATAACCTTTAAGATGAATTGCAATATTTATTGTTGTAAACAGTACTTTTGTGACACCTTTTTATTATTATAAGGAAAACAGCTGTCTGCTTCGTCATGTGAAAGGACATGGCAACTAATTAGGTGTACCAAACAATGCAAAGAGGCAGGAAATTATGCAGGTCTTAATCAAAGCACCTTAGAATTAAGATGCGCTTGGACTCCCATGACAGTCTGGCAGTGGCACTGAGCAACAGGAACAATAGTGAACTTATCCGATAGTTCCTGGCGACCATAACTGTCATAGATGTACAATCATACCCATCTGTGATGTGTCTGTGTTATCCTACTGTTTATTCCTGGGCCTCCATAGCATAATAGTATGGTGATTGAGTGATTAATGGATGTCATGTTTAAGAACTGTACCATACCGAGTCCCATGGTTGCGGATTGTTAAAGGTTGTTAGGAGTTATCTACCCATTACATTCATGCCTGACATTAGACATCGGAATTCTTTGCTAGGCTCCTGTGAAATTCCCGCATTCCGCCGCTGCTCTGTTATTCGTCATGTAGTTGTTGTTAGTAGTTCACTTAGTAGAGTCATAGGTCTTGTTATTCTCATTCATTTTTTTGTGTGTGTATTGTCTTCAAAATAGTCTAGCCAACTCGACCTATACCTTATACTGATGAAAAAATACGTGAGCCGGTGGACTCGACAACGGCCACTTGATGAAGGGGGTTAAAGCCAGCTCGGGTCATTATCCTGAACTTAAAAGAGTACGGAATACAACAACAACTGGGCAGCCGTTGCAACCGAGCGTGCCACCGAGTTACGCAACATCATATCGACTTGTCGAGACTGTCGGCAGGCGACGCCTGTGCAGCGAATGCAACGTAAAATCGGCAACTGAATCGCTCCGTTCAACCGGGGAGTGGATCGGGGCATTCGTACGGGTTTGGTTCCGATCCTATCCCCCTGTCTTATTTTCCCTAACCATGGCTGTGTAACACAGGTCTTGCTTCTCGCTGCTGTGGCGGATGAGTCGTTCGCGAATTAATGAATGATGGCACTGGTCCGGTGTTGTCCCTTGCGCCCACAGCAACGGCAGCAGCAGAACGTGAGAAAGCCCCACCCCTGGCTAAGCTGCTCCCAGTCACCATTGCCATGCATCACATGGTGGTACAGTAGACAATCCAGGATCCTATGTTCTGGGTGCTGTTCGGTTCCTGCCCATGTCAGCTGGTGTTGTCTGTGTGCATGAAAGCATATCCAAGAACCGCGGTGGATCTAACCTTGGACGAGTAATGAAGGCATTTTCAGACAGGTCCCCCAGCCATGTTAGTTACCAGTCTATGTAACAGTGCGCTGCTGCTAGATTTAGAGGAAGATGTCTTCCTTCTGCTGTATATGACCAAGATTTACGGTACAACGACTAACCGGAAGCTAGCAGGGCACGGGATCGATAGGCCCCAAGACCAAGAGGAAGTGAGGTGTGTAGAGATTAGATGCAGATCCAACCAACAGTAGCTGCGATGCATGATGCATGTGAAGGCGCTCGTGGCCAACTAGTCACGAGAAACCATTTTCCGCCGGAAGGAAGCATGATAAAGGCCGCGCGTAAACGATAAATGCCATCGATCGCCCACAAAAGCTGCTGATTCGGCACATGCATGCGTGCAGAGATTTGATCGGAAGAGACCGATGTAAGTAAAGGAGCACGCAAAGCAAAGATGGTGAGAGCACTGGTGACACGTTGCAACGCACGGATCTGTGTATGGGCCAGAATGGGGTCTTTTTGGCTCGTACCTGGGCGCGGAGACAGTGCCAGGAAGGATCACTTGTGGCGATGTCTGCCAGTGAAGTGACCAGCCGCAGCCGGTGCATTATAGAGTGGGACGAGAATATAAACCCAGCCAGCCAGCCAGCCTCGCATCTCTGATCTGGATCTGATGCCAGTGTGATTTGTGAAGCACCAATTATAGAGGTGAACTTACTTGGTCAGTGGCCAAATACCACCCTGGCTAGCTGGAGTTTTAATTGGGGCAATTGGGACTCGATAAAATGCAGTTTGTACGAGATACCAATCTGCGATGGCCGGCCTCCCCAAAGTAAGCACGTGGTGGTTACGTGGTAAGATGGAGAGTGCACGTAGTGATGTAGCCGTGCAGTTGATAGTGTTTGTTTCATGTGGCAGCGGATGATCGACGACAGTGTCGCGGGCCGGACGGACGCCGGCTGATAAAATAAACCTGGAGCACAGAGCTCGTCTACTTAAGCGGAATGGTCAAACCTGCTGCTTGACTACAATAATTAAGCCAAATGGATGCTCTAGCTAGCTTCTGCTCTGCCCTGTATCAATCGCCAAGCTTTGTCACTTCACAGTGGGCTAGGGGGAAAAGACTGATCCACCCTCATTGGAGGACTTGGTAAGCCATTGAGGTTAGCTTAGGATACACTTCTCGACCCATAATTTTGGCTAAATTCGCGCAAATTATTGGGATTTCGTTCTGCTCTCGCACATAAGGCCATGTAACTGGGATGGTTCTTAGTTGAAGAAACCATAAATCCAATGAAATTACAAATGAATTGTCAGTTGCAGGATCCAAACATTTTATGTCAATTCACGGTAGAATGCGACAAACAAAGAGACACAAATACCATGAATGAAATTTTGGAAACAATGCAACTGAAAATCAGCAAATTACGAAGTTGGAATTTGCTGAAAACATGCAAACTCACGTCGTGAGCAATCAAATCGACAACGGATAACATAGATCAATGTGAGATTCCTAAACAACCATGTAACTCTACTTTGCATATAAGCCCTCTCAAATCAATAGCCATGTAGCCCCCCTTCATATCTTGTTCCTATTCGCATCGGCAACTCAACGGGCAAGAGGCAACAGCGCCACTGCGCCACGTGAGGGTGGCTTACGTGTGGCCGGCGTTGCCTTTGCCCTACGGCGAATCGGTGTCTGCGACACTGTCCCAGTGCGATGGCGAGTCGGTAGTGCTGCACGACTATGGCGATGCATGCCGAAAGGAGACTCGCGCCCATGTTCGGCGGAGGCAAGGGCTCATGATTGGTGGCACGACCATCATGCTGCGAGGTCAAATACAAAGCGAGCCCAAAGAGGGGCGAACAGTCAAGGAGTCACCTGATTGTGGGTAAAATAAGGTTTTTGTCTACAAATAGAGTTAATGTTTGTTTAGAATCACACCTTCGACGTATGTCATTCGGTGTCAATCAGATGGCTCATGTTATGAGTTTCAAAGTTTTCACTGTATACTCCACCAGTTATGCAATAATGAGTTGCATGATTCAGACATATTAGGTCCAGTAGAAAAATGACATTGAGACTCAAGTTTTAGTGGGGTAGATTTTCTACCGCCCTGTTGGATTATGGAGCAACAAAAACAAATATGTCGCCATTTTATCATATTATCAAGCAACTAAAACAAACAAAACTAAACAACACTCTCTCTATTCCATGATGTAGCGTGTATGGCTTTTTAACTCTCAAGTTCCTCCGTTCATCATGTTTCGAGCCGTCTTTAACTCATATTCCGTTGTCTAATTCATTCTTTTTACACGTAAGCGTTTCTATTCGTCGTGTTTCTCGGCCTCACACACAAATTGCCCCGTCCCGAAGGTATGCAAAGAAAGAGAGCATGTCAACGTGGTCACACGAGCGAGTTGGCACGAAGCGAGCAAGAGATCCTATTCATAGGATGAGTCCTAGCGCAGCTCTCGACAACGATTATAGCATGTATGCAAGGAGCTCCAACTCTCCTTAGTCTTGGTCTACATGCTATATCACGGAACCGAGGGAGCATGTGCAATTATGAGAGTACGATACAATATATATTGAAAAATAATAATAACCAAAGTCAAATACAATTAGAGATTTCGTAAAATACGTTCAACTGACTAGAGATTTCACATTTCACCTGATCATTCAAGATTTAGTGGCTACTAGGATTGTAAGTTTTCACTAAGGCATCGTTTGGCTCACATCAAAACGAGGGTATTGAAAAGGATGAAGGGGAAATTGAACAAAATTCCCTTCCAATCTCACTTCCGTTCCCCCTTGGATTAAGATAGCTATGGGATTAAACGAACAAGAGCTATAGGTTTTCACAATTTTAACATCGGAAGAAGGAAGACGTGGTCAAATACACAATCTTAAGTCATGGACCCGGCGTGTTACGGTGTGAGCCTAACATGATGGTGTAATTCTGGCATGTGTTACGGTGTGAGCTTAGCATAATGGTTGTCAGTAATTTATTAGTATAAAGTTTTACTACTAGAAGGTTTGCCGCCGGCAGAAATAAACAAACACGCCCGTGGGCGTTTACGTCATACCACAACCTCCGTTCCGTTCTAGGGGTAAACCTGCCATTTCGGCGTAGCCAGCAAATGGACACCCGAGAAAGTTCAAAATCCAAACCCCAACGGGCCGTTTTCGAAGCAGATGCGAGTGACCGTCCGATGGATCGATCCGACGGCTGAGGCTTCCGTCCGTTGTCGTTGGAGGGAACGCGTCTGGGCCGTCCGATTCTACGCCCTGACCCCCGCGCCCGCTATAAAGGCCGCTCCCTTTCTAGGGCAATTTCTCGCGTTTCATCTGCACTCCTCTCTCATCGCGACGGGCCGCTCGCTCTAGTGAGGTAATGACCCGAAACGTTTGCTCCAATTTTGGTTGGTTACGCCGGATTTTTGTGGGTTATGGGTTTCCTTCAGTGTTTCTGTGGAGGAATTTTGTGGTTGGTGGGAGATTTGATGGGGAAAAATTGCTTCGTTTGTTTGTTGTTCTAAATTTTCGGGGATAGTGTGAATTTTCGGTGTTTCCGTGGCACGAATTGTTTATGGTGCGGGTAGTTTATTCATAGATCTGGGTGGGTCTCCGAATTATAGTTTAGCCTCAAGTTTCTTCATGTTTAGGCCTCCATTTAGGTGGGTATGTGGGGTAATTTTGGGATCCGAGAGCGAATTTAGGTGCTTCACAGATTCCTCTCTAGGGACGAGCTTTGGGGCGCTTGCAATTCCATCGTTGATAAGTAATAAACCTGAGTTGTTGAGAATTTCATCAGATTAAAATTTGGGGGGTTTTGTGCTCTGCAAAATGTTTCTGTATTTCCTTCGTAGTTTGGGCTCGGATATGCTCAATTTCGCTCCTGAATTTCCTGTGTTTCGTACTAGATCTGGTCTTCCACTCGCAGTTCAAAGTTACCCGTCGTTTTCTTGCACCTTAATTGCGCAATCTTTGCTCCCTCCCCACCTGCAGGCACCAACCTCGAAGATCAAGCAGCCATGAGGGAGATCCTGCACATCCAGGGCGGCCAGTGCGGCAACCAGATCGGCTCCAAGTTCTGGGAGGTGGTCTGCGACGAGCACGGCATCGACCCCACCGGCCGCTACGTCGGCACCTCGGACCTCCAGCTCGAGCGCGTCAACGTCTACTACAATGAGGCCTCCTGCGGCCGCTTCGTGCCCCGCGCCGTGCTCATGGACCTCGAGCCCGGTACCATGGACAGCGTCCGCACCGGGCCCTACGGCCAGATCTTCCGCCCCGACAACTTTGTGTTCGGCCAGTCCGGCGCCGGCAACAACTGGGCCAAGGGGCATTACACAGAGGGAGCTGAGCTCATCGACTCGGTTCTCGATGTCGTCAGGAAGGAGGCGGAGAACTGCGACTGTCTCCAAGGTCAATTTCTCTCTTGACTGTAGATTGCTCCTTGTTAATTATCTCTGTGCGATTCCTTTGATGCTTGTTAGAACTGGTCTGCTGTTTCTAGAATTCTTGGATGATTGAATCATGTGATAAGTTAGCATTTTGTATGCTGTCTTTATATTTCCAGCAGTAACTTTTTGTCATCTAGTATGGGTGCTGCACTGGTTGCTGACGAGCTTCAAAATTCTTAGTGTTATTCTGGAACGTTCATCTCGATCTTATTAAACTACTAGTCTGTATAATTTGTCAGAATTACTCACCTTTTGTCACTGGCAGGAACATCTTTCTTCACTGTTTCCTTCCTGTTCTGTGTCTAATAAAATAGAAATGCATACTTGCGCTGTTGTACACTGTCCTCTACATCCATATCTAATGCTTGCTATGATTAATTTGTATAGTCTTGATCACTGCATATCTTTCAAATATATAGTAGTATATGTTAAATCTGGGCTTGCGACTCAAATCAGCCATATGTTTTAGTTGGGTCTTTTTCTTGATCCAATATAGAACTCTAAAGCTCCTTTTATTTTCCAACGATTTAAAGCATGCAGTGAGGAGCTTGTTTTTGCTTCTCGCAAAAAAAAAGGAGCTTGTTTTTGCTTCGAGTTTTTTATAGACAAAAGGCCAAAGGCATTACACCTTCCTTTAAATTAATTAAGTCCCACACGGCCGAATCTTACAAGTAGCTGAGGAAACAGCAAACAAAGGCTGCAACAGTTACAAGCAAACAACAAAATATTGCCATTGCAGTATACAATATTTAGTGAAACTACTTTAGCATCTAGATTGTGTTTGTACCTTATGATTTTTTTTACTGTTGCTGTAATCAGGCTTTCAAGTTTGCCATTCCCTTGGAGGAGGCACTGGATCTGGAATGGGCACACTGTTGATCTCCAAGATCCGAGAGGAGTACCCTGACAGGATGATGCTGACGTTTTCTGTGTTCCCGTCACCCAAGGTTTCAGACACAGTTGTTGAACCCTACAACGCCACACTCTCTGTCCATCAGTTGGTTGAGAATGCTGATGAGTGTATGGTTCTTGACAATGAGGCACTCTATGACATCTGCTTCCGAACCCTGAAGCTCACCACTCCTAGCTGTAAGTTGATTCATTTTCTCATATATAACTAACCTGCTCTTTTAGTTCTTTTATCATGTGTTATTTTAGATGATTTCCTTGATATTGCCTAGTTTTTCTTTTAGAATAACTTTGCCCTATTGTTGAGAGTCCCATCTGGTAGCTCATGTTAGCCTGCTTTGGTAGATCCATAGATGTAGTTTTACTATGCAGCTCAGCTTGAATGGTCCCCAAGGGCAACTTGGTCTGTGTTTCTTCATGCCAGATTTAATCAATATCATCTGAACTTGTCCTATTCATCTAGGAGCAAGTGCTAGTTTGTTTCATCTGGTTGTCCTTGCTGATTTAGTCATGGCCATCAATACATGCCTCCTGTTTCATACATTATTGTCCTTGTACTTGGCTTCACAGTTCAACTCTTCAGAAACACGACATTAGCTTGTCTCACAATTAACTCTTACCTTGAATTCCCATTTGTGCTGACGTACACTTACCTTTGAACAGTTGGAGACCTGAACCACTTAATCAGTGCGACCATGAGTGGTGTCACATGCTGCCTTCGCTTCCCTGGCCAGCTGAACTCTGATCTCAGGAAGCTTGCAGTCAACTTGATCCCGTTCCCCAGGCTTCACTTTTTCATGGTTGGGTTTGCACCACTGACCTCACGTGGCTCCCAGATGTACCGTGCCCTCACCGTCCCTGAGCTCACTCAGCAAATGTGGGATTCAAAGAATATGATGTGTGCTGCTGACCCCCGCCACGGTCGTTATCTGACAGCCTCAGCTATGTTCCGTGGTAAGATGAGCACCAAAGAGGTTGATGAGCAGATGATCAATGTGCAAAACAAGAACTCGTCCTACTTTGTGGAGTGGATCCCACACAACGTCAAGTCCAGCGTCTGTGACATCCCGCCGCGTGGCCTCTCCATGGCCTCCACCTTCGTCGGCAACTCAACTTCCATCCAGGAGATGTTCCGCCGTGTGAGCGAGCAGTTCACGGCCATGTTCAGGAGGAAGGCTTTCTTGCATTGGTACACGGGTGAGGGCATGGACGAGATGGAGTTCACTGAGGCCGAGAGCAACATGAACGACCTGGTCTCCGAGTACCAACAGTACCAGGATGCGACGGCTGACGAGGAGGGTGAGTATGAGGATGAGGAGGAGGCTGTCCAGGACGAGTAAGTTACGGAAGTGCCTGTTGTATAACGATCCCCCCTGTCTTTAAGCTGGAGCTTTGCCTATGTTTGGGTTTATCATTCTTCTCTATGCTATGCCTATATGTTAAGTATGTAGTAGTGCCGTGGTAGCATACTGCCGCTACCAGATGGGACATGTTTTTCTGCTTGTTCTGTATGCTATCGCATATATGGGAAGAGTATTGGCCACCTTGCAGTTTTCTTTATTGTGAATGGAATTATTGGTGCTTATCTGCTATTGTCTCGCTTTCTGGGAGCAACTGTTTGTTGGCTATTTGCAGAAGTTTTGGATTGTCAGGCAAACTAATTTTCTGAGAGTTTCTGAAACTCCAACTGATTTTGGGGCAGCTATTGGAGCAACCATCCTGCAACTATCCAATATTTTGTCAAACCAAAATGGAAAAAACATGTATCGTACCATAGTCAAGTCCTCACTCTAACAAACCAACAAGTATCATCAACAGTTCCAATTCAACCCCCAATCGAGCACTAATCTAAGATGTGGGCAGATGATAACGGGGTAATTGAAATCTCACTCAGATCTGTCCATGCGAGTACAGTAAATCAGACCAGTTCATTGAATAGCAGAGTGTGTTGACAGAACCGGAGGACAGAGGCGATGCAGATCTCAGTCTATTCTAGCCCATCCAAAAGGAACCAATCATTTGGCGCCATCTTTCGTTTTCGTTTTCGGTTTTGGGAAACAAAAAATAAATCATTTCAACCCAGCTATTACTGTGTTTGCTGGAGCGACATAAGGATTCGGAGTTGGAGCAGAGGGATTGGACGTTGATGAAAATGCTGACTCTTGGCTTCTAGAAACTACTAATACCAAAATTTTCTCTGAACTTGCAAGAAAAAGGGGAACGGTGTAATTTTCTCTCTATCTCTCCGGGATTTGCAATATCTATGGTTTTAATTAACTACTACTTCCTCCGTCCCGAATTAACTGACCAAAATTTTGGATCGATGACATTTATGTACTTGCACCGATGTATAACATCCCTGCCTAGACGTTTCAACCTTGATCTGCAGCTGGTGGAACAGCCTGTAGTCCCGTGCAAAAGTTGCCATGGCCGCTCCAGTGATGTAACCTGACTACCTACCTGGAAATATTACGATCAAGCCAGTCATGGCGACCCGGACTGGGCATATCTCCGGATCAGGATACTATGTGCTCAAGATAAGACTGAAGAGTCTAAGCAGTCTTTAACTCAATGTCCTGCGTCTCTGCAGTGCTTCTAAAACAGCAGTGACACGACAAGTAGTAACCACATCATAACGGCACTGCTAACTTCACTGGCCTCCTGTCAATGTTGATGCGATAGATGTAGCTGTTGAAATTCAAATTTTCAGCAGGCTAAATTGAATAGCCATTCAGATATGGAAGACACGACATCAGCATCAACGGGCCTGTCAGTGTTAAATACAGACGAGCAACGGTTGGACAGCCGCAGATAATCCTAACTCAAATATGCTCTGAACTTTAGCTGTCTCTCCTCTTCTTCTTTATCTTTGGGATGTAAGCCGTGGAGCTGTGGGATTGGCTCATCAGCAAAGAGTACTCGGTCAGTTAATTAGAAGAACTGGCAATCATTTGGCGCCATGTTTAGTTCGGAGTACTATATTATTAAAGAAGAACAGGCGCCTAAAGATATTTCAGAATTTGGCAAGTAAATTCAACTGCCGTAGCGATAAGCAAGTACATATATGCACGGACAGATCACAGGATTCGCTGATGAGCTCCTCCATTCCATATGTATTTTCGTTCTTTTTTATCCATCAGGTCTGGTCCATGTTATTAACTTGTCAGGCAGGCGTATGCTATAATGCTAATGTAGTAAGATACCGGACTTTATCAGAGAGTCAAGTCTCTGATTTCAGTTTTTCTTACACACCATCAGAGCACGAATGCGCTTGCACACTAAAATTGACAGAGAGTGGAAAATATTTACTGAATGTGTCATTTTTGTAGTTCTTCTGTTGTGGAGGGGGAACCGGCTGACCCTGCAGCAGCCGATCCAATGACATGACTCAGCAACCGAAACTGATCCGTCTCCTTCGATCTCCCCTCTTCACCTGCAGTCTCAAAGTCACATGAATGGATCAGAGACAAAGGCGCAAAGCTGTTTCGTTTCGCTGCCGACACATGCTCCCGTGCCAGCACAACAGAAATATATGCTTCCTCTCTGATCTACGGCTCCCATCGCTCTTTAAAAGTCCCCAGCTATCCTGGCTCCTGACTCCCAACTCCCAAAAGATATATGCTCTCGCAGCTAAGCTCAGCCCACGAGACATCGATCGTGGGAGGAGCATCTCTCCGAAAGAGGCAACGTCGCCAGTTAGCTAGCTAGCTACCTTCTCAGTTCTCTAGCTAGCGCGATGCTGTTCTCCGGCCGGCGCCGGGGCCTGCAGACCGCCGTGCCGTGCCTCTTCGTGATGGCTGCCGTCCTGAGCGCCGGCGCCGTCGAAGGATACAAGAACTACACCGTCGGCGAAGGCAAGGGCTGGTACGACGGCGGCGCGGTCGACTACCAGGCCTGGGCTGACGGCTACAACTTTAGCCTCGGAGATTTCCTCAGTGAGTATATAACTACTGTATATATACAGTACAGTTGCTCCATTTCGGTTTCTTGATTTGGGCTTTGCTTCTTGGCTAACTGATATGTATTTCCACTACTTGATCCATGAGGCTAATCTTCTTCAATTAAGTTTGGTGCGTGTGGTCTATACACTTGCGTTAATTCTTAGTTGGCTTCTTTAAAAAAAAAGTCACTTTAAATTTCAGATTACCAAGCCTAAAATGGCACTATTTTTGAACATGCGAAAAATTAGTGAAGTGTCAGTGCAACTTTTAGTTTACGGGCTATTGCACATGAAGTGAGTTGGAGATGATGATGATATTTGATTCCAAAGCTTAGAAATGAGACTAATTAAGATCTACCAAAATTTCAGAGAACAAAGGATAGGTACACTTAGAATAGTTAAATCAGACAATGCCATTTTCATTTTCACATTTGGTACTCCCTCCGTTTCATATTACTACCCATTTGAAAGATAGTATTATATTTATACATGTGTATCCGAAATTCGAAGAACACCTGATCAGTATTTGCGTGCAGCATTATCTGTACTACAGTGCTATATTCCTATTCGATTACAATTCCCTCCGTCCAGATTGCTAGCTCGTGAGAAAGCTCATTCACATCGGGCACATGATCCTCTCTGAATGGTTAGATTGGGATAGGTCACTCAAAAGTAACCACCTGCCTCCATCCATATTCCAGGCACATGGCCTGTGGGGAAAGGCGCAGCAACATCGTCCTGCTCCATATGCATTCCTGGTCGCTTGTCAATCACGTACATGAACGCTTTTTTTTTTGGGACAGCATATCACGTACAGTACATAAACGCTTGCTAAAACTCAGTACAGCTAGTGCGTGTATACGCCGAAGCAGCCCACGGTGAGCTCCCTTTCCGAAATGGGATCGCTCGCATGCAGTTGCTCTCATGTCACGTTACAAGTACAAAGAGTTAGATTTTCTCCGGCTCTCAGAAGTTCTTTATTCCCTGGAGTCCAGACATCATGCTTGCTAACTCACATTGAGATCCGAAACCCGTATTTGAGGTTGTGAAGCTCGGAAAATATCGATGCGGGAACGGGAATTACTGTTCTTCACCTTGAGTCCTACAAGTACCGAAGTCTTTTCAGAAGTCTGAATGCAAAAACAAAAGGAAAGAATGCAGGTCAAACTCCTGGCAAACCCAAACAGAGGATATCTTTCTTTTTTCTAGTTCCAGATTTTTGTGAGAAATTGCCGTGCTCCAATCATGTGTAAGACCAGCGACAATAACATCACAACAGAAAGTGTATACCCGTACGTACCAACCCAACTGCAGGTTGTTGCACTGAGTACATCGTAGTATAATCCTACACAATCATACAATCTTCTGAACAATCAATCAACAGTGATGCATTACAATCAACGGATTGATAATCCCAACAATTTTGATCCGTTAAATTTTTTGTTCCAAACTGCAGAGTCGCATGCATGTATCTTTGGATTGGTTTCGCATCTGCTTATAACATATTCCATCCGTTTCATAATTCTTGTCTCAAATTTGTCAAAAAATGGTGTATCTATTCTAAAAAGCATATAGATGCATGTAATATTTTGACAAAATTACGAGAGCAGCAGTACGATCGACACACTGATTAATGTCTGAACGTTTTACGCAGTCTTCAACACGGACAAGAACCACTCGGTGGTGCAGACGCGGAACGAGACCCTGTACAAGAGCTGCGACTACGAGAACTCGGGCCCGGAGGACACCGTGGACTGGTCGGCCGCGCCAGAGTTCAGCAAGGACGCCGTCACCGCCGCCGTGCCGCTGCTCAAGGAGGGCGACACCTACTTCTTCTCCGGGAACTACGACGGCGAGCAGTGCCTGGGCGGCCAGCGCTTCGCCATCGCCGTCGCGCATGGCCAGGGCCTCCCGCCGGACCTCAGGCCGCCGTCGGCCGAGGCCTCGGGTCCGGCGCCGGGGCCTGAGGCCCAGGGCATCGCTGACGCGGTGCCGGCTTTTGACTTTAGCCACCCCAAGAACGTCTCCACGCCGTCCTTGGACAAAGATGCTTCCGACGACGAGACGAGCAGTGATAGTTCAGGTTCCAGCCTGACTCTAGCCGGTCTCGGGCCCGGTTTGGTCATGGTTCTCACCGTGCTCTTTGGGGCGCAAGTGTAACGTTCACTTGTTTTAGCTGTACGTTCTCGCTTGTTGTACCAAAATTGCAGTGTTTTTATTTATTGAAATAGCTGTAGAAAGAGTGTTATACACTTGTAACATCGATGTATAAATATTTATTTACTTTGTACCAGTGTTCTATAATAACTGGCATGGACAACTGTTTCACTATGTGAAAAGTTTTGATGCAAATCCACGTGCTATACCCCAGAGCTTGGGAGTAGTATGATTTTTTTACT
This sequence comes from Brachypodium distachyon, assembly GCF_000005505.3. Lineage (NCBI taxonomy): Eukaryota > Viridiplantae > Streptophyta > Magnoliopsida > Poales > Poaceae > Brachypodium > Brachypodium distachyon. The sequence continues at coordinate 9,188,840 of NC_016132.3, read as the reverse complement.
GCTTATATGTTTATTCATTTGTTTGCTATGGTAATATGGGGATTGCGATGAAATCTCATGGTGGGCCACTATGTCCACCCTCTAGCTGCAGCAGCTGATACTATTTTCATCTAACATTTAATGGAAAAAACCTCTCGGATTATCGTGGCCATGGTTAATTCAAAGTTTTATGACGTCTCAAGAAGAAACACCGGACATTTTTTTCCGGGTATAAACACCAGACATATGTGTTACAATGCTATTAAACAAACAGACAGAACGTTACACTTAGGAGAACCTAAACAATCCTTTGTAACTCAATCTTTTTCCGCACGGCTACAACCGTAGAATACCTTGTAAATACTTTATTAATAATAAATATACAGTAGTAGGAGCCTCTCCTACTGTTTTCGGTCAAAAAAAACCCGGTAGAATACCTTAGAGCAATCCCAATGTTGAGCCATTGTACAATACCATGTCTAATTTTTTGCTTGCACTCATAGATAAGAATGACATCTCCTATATACGCAGAATTGTCTTAAGATACACACTCTAATTCATTGATTTCCGGTCCCTCTTTTCTTCCATCAAGAATGCCCTTGGAAGGACGAGTGACTATGTGGACAGTGGACACACATAACCGGTTGTTGTTCATGAGAATGTGAGACGTGATGCCATGAATGCCATGAACTAAGCTCATTTGTCTGTCTACACAAATACGGAAGGGGTGCGGAGTCCAGGCTTCGGAGGGGTCAAAGTTTGTTTCTCATAGAAACATATTTGACCTAAGGTGCTATTGTGCTCTGAAGTTACGTCTAGATGCAAAAGATTTGAACTCCGAATTTGACTCACCATTGGGAAAAGAAAGGAGAAACCACCTATTTATAGCCAACCAGACTTTTCCACAACACAATTTGAATTTGGTATTATTCATATGTTGATTTGATCTTTCTCCGAATGCTCGAACCAAACTAAAAAGCTGGAAATTTATATGATTGTAAATATTTATTTTATTTTAAACTTTTTTTGCTCGTTCCATAAGTAGAGCACTATTGCACCCAAGGCACGACGTGGCTATGTACGTTCTCTTGGAGGGCGTATGTGATGTTCCCAATTTAAAGTTAAGAAAGAATATATGAAACACTTAACATATATACACCATATATCTACTACAACACATGTTTTTCAAATTCAAATTCGATTAAAAAATCATTGCGCGTGCATGCTGTTGACATGCCAAATTCATAGCTCATTTTGAATTTTATACTACTACAAATTGAACTGTTCTTTTTTATCTCTCGCTCCATTTATCAATTTTTAATTTGAATTTTTTGCAACATATGGTAGTCACATTGTATCCGAGGATGAATACAAACCTTAAATAGACAATCCTAGCGGGAGCATGTACAACTTGTTAGGGTCTATGGTATTTTTTGGATCACCTTTATTTCAACAAAATTTAAGTTTTCATTTTTCTTTGCCAATCATCTATATGGTGTCTCACTAAATCCATACATAGTCCATACTACACCGGAGGAGATGCGGGGATTCTATGGACTCGAGGTGCAAGCGGCTGGAGACGGTCGTTCGGAACTTATTAAATCTATGTGGTCACATGCTAGCAATAGGCTTTTTTATGCATGTGTGTACATGGTTACCTTTTTTTTAATTGTATCTTATACAAGTATTCCATCCCTTTTGAACAAAACATGTCATGTATATGATGAAAAAATCTGTTGGAAAAAACTCTATTGTAGTGTGCTTTAGAAATGGGAGTACCAGTTTTCTCCATTCTCCTGTTACATCTTCTTTGATTTGCAGGAGTTGAAAAAGAAAAAAAGGAAAACAAAGAATTACATGTCATGGCATAGAGTTTATCTATAGGAATTGAAACACACATGATTGAAGATTGTTTGGTTGCGCAAGAGGTGTAGGAAATGTTCCAAAAAAATGGACTCGATGTAAATTTTACTTTGGATCCGACTGCAAAGTGACCTATATTATTCTTTTGTGAATTCAAATTCCAAACCAAATAAACGTCTTGAGAGAATGACTGTAGAATATTTTTTTGAGATGTAAAGTTTCTCTTTTGAGAAACAAGAAAATGTCTAGATTTCTTTCTTTGAGAATAGAAAATGTCTTGAAATGAAAAGCCTACGAAATCCTTTACAACTCGTTTGGCACCCATCATTTGGGCATAGAATTGTAGAATTCATTTTGAATTCCAAAAAACAACTTGTTTGGTTGGCACAGAATTAGCCACAAGAATTCAATCTCAAATTCCATAGAATCACACTATAACTAGTTTTAGAGCCATCATTTTTTTAGAATTGTTTCTCACTCTTCAATTCCATGTGGTAGACAAACATGATTTTTCAACCCGGAATTCAAATTCAACTAAATAAAATTTTATCAAAAATTGGATTTCATTTCATTTTGATCAAATGAAATGAATTCTTGGTTGTCAAAACGAGCTGTTAGAATCAAATCAAAACAGGCCCGGTCATGCCTTCAACGGGGCCGTCCGTAGGTCCAAATTGCTAAAACTGGATCTTTGGGCCCACAGTTCATTTGGGCAGAAAATCATACCCCGCTCAGCGTGAGAACATGCCCACCAGGGGTCAACTTGGAACGGAGTCAGACCCATTCGATTTCGAAGGCCCGAATACAACATTCCTCGTGCTATGAACGATAGAATACCAAAACCGTAGAACAGAAGGAAAGGTCCAAGGTGAGGTGGCCTGTTGCCTCTTCACCCCCCATTAACAACCTCCCCCTTCCTCCCCCCTTCTCCTCCCAGATCCCGATCCTCCTCCGCCGCAGATCCGGCGCGGCTGCACGGCAGATCCGGCGCCATGGACAAGCCGTGCACGCTGCTGGTCCACTTCGACAAGGGCTCCGCCGCCATGGCCAACGAGATCAAGGCGGATCTGGAGGGCAGCGACGTCGCGGCCAAGGTCGAGGCCATGAAGCGCGCCGTCATGCTCCTCCTCAATGGCGAGACCCTGCCGCAGCTCTTCATCACCGTCGTCCGCTACGTCCTCCCCTCCGAGGACCACACCATCCAGAAGCTGCTCCTCCTCTACCTCGAGATCATTGACAAGCGCGACGCAGCCGGCCGCGTCCTCCCTGAGATGATCCTCATCTGCCAGAACCTCCGCAACAACCTGCAGCACCCCAACGAGTACATCCGCGGCGTCACGCTGCGGTTCCTCTGCCGCCTCTCCGAGCCGGAGGTGCTCGAGCCGCTCGTCCCTTCCATCCTCGAGAATCTCGAGCACCGCCACCACTTCATCCGCCGCCATGCGCTCTCCGCGATCTCGGCGATCTACCGCCTCCCGCACGGCGACCAGCTCATCCCCGATGCCCCTGAGCTCGTTGAGCGCGCGCTCGCGTCGGAGCAGGACGCTTCTGCCCGGCGGAACGCGTTCCTCATGCTCTGCCTCTGTGGGCAGGAACGTGCCGTGGCATACCTCTTCTCCAACGCTGAACGTGTCACCGAGTGGCCCGATCTCCTGCAGATGGCCGCGGTCGACCTCATCAGAAAGGTCTGCCGCTCTCCAAACCGTGCCGACAAGGGCAGGTATATCAAGATCATCATCTCCCTCCTTTCCTCTCCAAGCACAGCGGTTGTGTATGAGTGCGCAGGTGCTCTCGTGTCGCTTTCCTCAGCACCCACTGCGGTGCGGGCTGCTGCCAACACATACTGCCAGCTGCTCTCATCGCAGAGTGACAACAATGTGAGGCTCATTCTCCTGGACCGCCTGAATGAGCTGCGCACATCGCACCGGGATGTGATGGTGGATGTAGTAATGGATGTGCTGCGTGCACTTGCCAGCCCGAACTTAGATGTCAAGAGGAAGGTACTGGATTTGGTGCTGGATCTGCTCACTCCCCGTAATGTCGAGGAGGTGGTGCTTTACCTCAAGAAGGAGGTGGTCAAGACGCAATCGGGGGAGCTTGAGAAGGGTGGCGAGTACCGGCAGATGCTGGTGCAGGCCATCCATGCATGTGCGGTGGAGTTCCCAGAGGTTGCTGGATCAGTGGTGCACCTCCTTATGGACTTTCTTGGTGACACTAATGTGGCAGCAGCAGTTGATGTTGTGTTGTTTGTGCGTGAGATCATTGAGACCAATCCCAAGCTGCGTGTGTCCATGATCCAGAGGCTGATCGATACCTTCTATCAGATCCGAGCATCCCGTGTCTGCTCAATTGCTCTCTGGATTCTTGGAGAGTACTCCCTATCGTTATCAGAGGTTGAGAGTGCCATTGCCACCATCAAGCAGTGCCTTGGGGATCTACCATTCTTCACTGTCTCGGAGGAAGGGGAGACAACTGATTCCACCAAGCCAACCCAGCCGATGGTGAACTCTGTCACTGTATCTTCGAGACGGCCGGTTGTTCTTGCAGACGGCACTTATGCCACACAGAGTGCTGCTACTGAAGCCATTTCGACTCCATCAGTCACTCCTGGATCATTAGCATCAACCCTGAATCTCCGATCACTCATTCTTTCCGGCGATTTCTTCTTGGCTGCAGTTGTTGCCTGTACACTTACCAAACTTATACTGAGGCTAGAGGAGGTGCAACCATCAAAGGTTGAAGCAAACAAAGCTTGTACTGGGGCCTTGTTGGTCATGACGTCCATTCTGCAGCTCGGGCTTTCCTCCTACCTTCCCCAGCCAATTGATAATGATTCATATGACAGGATTGTGCTTTGCGTGAGGTTGCTTTGCAATACTGGTGATGATGTGAGAAAGATTTGGCTGCAGTCATGTAGACAGAGTTTTGCCAAGATGCTTGCTGAGAAGCAATTCAGGGAGACAGAGGAGATGAAGGCCAAGGCACAGATCTCTCATGCCCAGCCAGATGATCTTATTGATTTCTACCACCTGAAGAGCAGAAGAGTAAGAGAAAACTACCTATCAATTATGCTTTTGCACTATGGAAATTGCAACCTTTTCTTCCGCCAATGCTTGTTAGCGCCTAGACCACACCACAAGCATTCTAATAAAGCGAGCAATAAATGCATGACTAGGTGCTTGGAATTATTAATCTAATGCCGTTGCGGAAGTTATTGCACATTACTACCTCCGTTCCATGATTCTTGTCGTTCGTTTAAGTTCAAAATTATTGAATGGAGGGAGTATGTTGTATTGAGTTGGTCTTTTCTCCAGGCTTAATGATTTTTGAACTGCTCTAAGAAACATTTTTGAAATGTCATTTTTGTTATTCAACTATAAAGCAACTCACGTTGACATTGTGTGATCCTTAAAATGATCTTGCAACAAACTAAAACATTTTTGCTTTCTCTCCTAACCTCTAAGAATACTTTGTTTCAAACGAGAACTGTTCTGTTTTTTCCTGCCATGAAGTCAGCGTTGGGTAACCAGTTCTTTGTTTTCCACTAGCATCAGTGTATGTCCTATAATGCAACATTGAACAGGTGTTCATGCTTCTCTGTGTGCAACACAATATAGTGGATGGTACTTGCCTATCTATGTTCAAACACTGTGCTATTGGTCAGCTGTAACCAGCCTTGTTTCAACTTGAAAGGTTTAGGTCTATTTGTTGGATTTGAAATACTAGTACACGTGTCAAAATTATCTTGATCTTTCAAGAGGGCTGCTAAGGTAGTACATTACTACCCTTAGCTGGAAACTTTATCTTCTTTTGGTAGAGGAAAAGCTGGCAGTTTCTTCAACATCATTAGGAGCATGTTAAGATCAATAGACATGAACCATATTGTTGCTTCGAGGCGAAGGTTTACTATTAGTGTTAAACTGTTAATATGGCAATGCTTCAGTAGAGAATATCTTAAGCATTACTATTTATTGTCTTGGATGGTGACCTTTTAATTTCCAGAGCTTACCAACATACTATTTTATACCTGTTTCTCCTGTTGATAAAATGTGGCATTTTTTTCTAGGGCATGACCCAGCTTGAGTTGGAAGATGAGGTCCAGGATGATTTGAAGGCTGCAACTGGTGGATTTACTAAGGAAACAGATGATGCAAACAGACTCAATCGCATTCTTCAGTTGACTGGGTTCAGTGATCCTGTATATGCTGAAGCATTTGTGACAGTTCATCATTATGATATTGTACTTGATGTTACTGTCATTAACCGTACAAAGGAGACACTTCAGAACCTGTGCTTGGAATTGGCTACAATGGGAGATCTCAAACTTGTTGATCGCCCTCAGAACTACACTTTGGCTCCTGAATCGAGCAAGCAAATACGTGCTAATATAAAGGTTTCTTCAACAGAGACTGGAGTCATATTTGGTAACATAGTTTACGAGACTTCTAATGTGATGGAGCGATCAGTGGTTGTCCTAAATGATATTCACATTGACATCATGGATTACATCTCACCTGCTACATGTGCAGATGTTACTTTCCGTAACATGTGGGCTGAATTTGAGTGGGAAAACAAGGTAATATGCATGCTTCTTTGTACAATGCAGTCACTGCAACGTCTTTCGCAGGATTTTCCCCATTCCAAGTTTATAGTCTATGTTGCTCCTAATTCTTACATGCATATCTAGACAAAGCCGCAACAAGAAATATCGATTGGAGGGAGTAGTATTTTGCCTCCACTTGATCGCATACATTGCTTAACCTTATGTTTTATTTCCATGTAGCCAATTTATCTGTAAAAATCGTTTATATTTAACATTGTAACTGATCTGCATCAACAGCATTGTTGAGTTTGCTCTACTACACTACTACCTCCTATCTATAAAAAGTGTCGCCCACTTAGTACAAAATTTGTACTAACTTAGTACAAAATGTGCGAAACTTTTTATGGATCGGAGGGAGTATTATTATTATTGATTTGTCATTATCCTGCTTTGTACTGTATCATGTATTTATATTCCCTAGTCAACGTACGGTGGAAAAAATAGTCTCTTGGTTATTTGCTGAAATATTGTAGCCTTTCAGCTTCTGATCTCTGTAGCTGAAGCTGTTATTTTTAATAATTACTCTTTTTGGACCATTTCCTTCAATCAAACTTCTTAATTTTCAGTTTGATTGACTATTTGTCATTTTTTGCTTTGAAAGCTGTCTTCTTAGAGTTACTTTTGTCATTGCACCGGGTTGATACGGAATGCATTGAAATTGTCATGTCATGCTCCTTTTATTGTGTTATGAATATTTTTGTTCCTTATTTCAGGTTCTGACTGCAACTATTGCTTTTTTCTTGTTCATCAGGTTGCAGTCAATACGGTGATTCAAGATGAGAAGGAATTCTTGAATCATGTTATCAAGTCGACAAACATGAAGTGTCTAACACCTCCGTAAGTTTTTGTCACAGTTGACCTCTTACATCTTCAGACAAGAATTGTGCTTGCTTTGATATTATATAGTTGCATAAGTTATTTATTTTGTATTTGTGTACCTATTTTAGGCATGTAGACATTTACAGACCGCCACTACATGCATAATCATGAATGGAATGCTAATAATTTACTCTATATCAATTACAGTAATGCTTATTTGGTTAACAGGTGAGGTTTAGGCTTCAGTTAACAGTCCGCCTTTTCCAGTTTGAAGGCTAATTTACTTAGGCTAAGCCTAACTTCTCTATTTTTCGCAATGCTCATGGCTAAGGCTTCTAGTTTAGGCAGGTTACTATGAATTATGAGCTTCTTTGATATGATTAAGAACCAAGTAAAACTGCACAAATTACAAGAATATATAACTTCTGCCTTTTGCGGCACCAAGATTGTTCATGCATGAGATACAAATAGAACACCAATTTTTGTTGTTTTATACACAGCTAATCTAAATGATGATTAATTTGGTTAGTGAAACAGAACAAAAAAATCTTGCATTTGAATACCTGCTTTTGATGAGATGAGTAGTTGGTTAGTTCTCGAGGGTTAGCTGGTTAGGATATTGCCATTGCCAAGGACTGCTATCTTACTCCATACCTTCCGTTGCTTATCTGATTACTGATGAACTGTGATTGATAACCTGACATCAGGTCTGCGCTTGATGGGGAGTGTGGTTTTCTCGCTGCTAACCTTTACGCGAAGAGTGTGTTTGGTGAAGATGCTTTGGTGAATATAAGCATCGAAAAGCAAGCTGATGGCAAGCTCAGTGGTTACATCAGAATAAGGAGCAAGACCCAAGGAATTGCGCTCAGTTTGGGAGACAAGATTACCCTCAAGCAGAAGGGAGGCAGTTAACTGTGTCGCTACCTCTCACAATTGTACGGCATTTAGGAGATCCACTTGCCAGTGGCATACTACCGGTACAGTGGGTTTGTGTTAAGTAAAAAGGTTTTTTTGTACAAAAGATCAAAGAGAAGAAAGAGAAGAGGAAGATCGCAGGGAAGCCGCATCCTTAGAGCTGAAAATGGATCTTGAACTAGTGTCCTCCAGAGCTGCAATGAACTCTCCCAACTTCCCTTCATGAGTAAGGCCCTTTTTGATAAAATGGCGTTGTAAGAATAGATGTGAAGTTTCTGTTGTTGATTCTTGACAGGTAGATCAATTGTGACATTGGATTGCGGATCCCTTTTAATGTTATCTTGTGTTTTTATCACTGAAAAACATATACATGTTGTATTACAAAGATTAGGCGAGCTCATTGTCTTACGGTTTGCCCAGTTACACGAGGCCACATTTTAGCGATCTGCTGGAGGCTCTCCGAGAACGTCTCCCATAATGAAATGGCCTGTTAAGAGCATCTCCAGTGGGAAGACCCATTTCCATTCAGGCCGCCCACCTGTGTCCAACCCAAATTGGTCCATGTTTTGGTCTGGATGGACATCATCTTTGGTGTGCGTTTGTTCTTCTTTTGCTCTTTTGTCCTCATGTTCCTTTGTCCTACGGCATGCATGTTTATGACCAATAAAATGGACCAAATAGGTGATCGCGTCGGGGGCACCAGCGGACCCAAACAAATGCAGGAAAAAATCTTTTGCTTTGTTCGAGTCGTGACCCAAACAGACCAAAACGGACACTTTTTGTATTGGTTATTTTGTAGTTGCCCTAACGCTTCAGGATTGGTGGATTTGTAGTTTTGCATTTACAGCCTCCTATTCTACTGGTTCCTCACCACCAACCTATATTTATAAAACCCCCCCCCCCCTCTCTCTCTCTCTGGCGATAAACGAGCACCGTTTACAACCCTTATCGCCACCGCCTCCATCCTACGACGTCCACTGTGTTACATTGCCCACGCCGCCTCCCTCCACGAGATCTGAGGTGCCGCTGCCCGGATACGACGATATCAAAACATCAACCTTTGACCTTGAGAACATTTGCACAAGCCCCTATAATTATAAAATGAGTCCCAAGATCTATGGAATTTAATTAGTGGCCCAACAAATTACTCTAACTTGAACCACATTTGAAAATATCTGAATACAATAGAACTATTTTCGAACCCATGAGAATATGTATTTGGGAACAAAACATTTTGGCAAATCCAAATACGATCTTGTGGGAACTTTATCAAAATTACGAACAAAGTTATTGGATTTATTTTAAGTCTATATGAATTTGAAGAAGTATTTAAAATCAATTAAAATTAAATTTTTTGGTTGAAACGGCTGAAACATTTGAAGTAGATAGATAAAACTACTTCAAGCACGCCTGTCAAATTTTATAATTTTCGGACCATGTTAGGGTCTCCACAGTGTATGCCAAATAGCAGTGCCAAATTTGGCATTTGGCACATCCGTTGCTCCGGTGCTAAATTTTGCTAGAGAATAAACAAATTGGTATTGCCCTCTCACGTCTCGTGCCAACATAAACTGCCCGACGATGTGAGACGCGGGGCATAGCGAGGCGGAGGCGGCCCTGGCTGTGGATGATGGTGGTGCCTGGCGCAGGGGGAGACGGTGCTAGGTGGAGGATTTGAATGGAAGGTGCAGTTGGGGAAGAGGAAGTGATAAGGAAAATAGATGGGGTGAAATTATTTAGGGTAACTTATTCTTCCGTGGGTTTCGTCTACGTGTAAATTTGGCATCATATACATTGCAACAAAACTAAAATTTAGCACCAACGCTAAATTGAAACTACTTTGCAAATTTGGCCTTTTGACATTATGCAGAGGGCCTTAGGCCTCAAAATCTAAGTCTTTCCTCGTAGACTTTTCTCAAAATTATTTGGAGCCGCTGCATGTTGGCTTTTGACTGGACGGACGCCCACTGCTTGTCAAACCTCTTCTGACACGTGCTGGCCGTGGGAACCGTCTTGACTTGTGCATTTGGACTGCCCTTTCTCTCTTTGAGTTGCGGGGCCCGCTGGTCAGTTCCTTATTGGCTTAAGGCGTATTCAATGTGTGCAAATACTGAGTCGTAAGAAATCTGAGAAAAGATAGAGACGAGTCATAAGCATTATGGGGGTGCTTCTTAAGGAATTTTTTTTATGATGGGACTTTGCGCAATGGATGGGTTAGACAATTGGAAAAATATAGAAGTGAGTTATAAAGCATTTTGGGGGTGGATGTTAAGCAGCCTGAAATTTCCTTTTTTTTACCAGTCCTGAAATTTCTATTTTGCAATAACATAGATGATGGTCACCGTTTGGAGACATCTGGGCCCCCCGCACTGCACCACACCCTGCTCCCTGCCGCTGCACTGTGCGCCTGCGCTCGCCTGACGCCGAGGACTTTGCCGCCTCCCATTCACACCGAAAGCCAATTCTCGCCTTCTCCTGCACACACCAAGCCCTCGCCTGTTAGTACTCCCGCTGCATCTCTCCCTCAACAACGGCAAGAAAACCTCACAGGAAAAGCTTCGAGTTCCGCCGGGGCTCCACCCTATCCACAGCCACCACTCCCGTTAGTTTCTTCGGGCTCCCGCAACTCCACCGGACATCTCCTCTCTTCGTCGTCTCCAGTGACCGCGTGGCCACCGAACCACCGCCATTCCCGCTCGCGTTCCTGGTGTTCCAGTCTTCCAGAGCCACCGTTGAGTCCGAGAGGCGAGACGCCATCACGCCAGTGCGCGTCCGGCGGACATCTCTGGGGGCCGATTCGCGCTCTGCTTGCTCTGATGGCCAGAACCCGTCGCTTTCACCCTCACTATTCTCTCGTGAAAGGGACAGCAAGGAACCCAACTGATATTCTATTTTTTCGTTACTTGTTACAAGACTAGGACAGCATACTTATAGGCAGTAGAAACCGCCTGACAGCCTAACAACCGACTAACAAAGCCAAAGCCAAAACCAAAACGTATACTACGACGGCGGCTGACTATGCAGGCCTTAACCGCACCGCCTAACAAACACACGACGTGGATGCTCAGGATTTATCTTACAAATCACTCCCTAAACCTGAGCACTTACTTGATTTCTTTGACACCGATTCGAACTCGAAGCTCCTGAAAACGAGCACGGCTAAGTGCCTTCGTCAGTATGTCTGCGAGCTGGCCGTCAGTGCCGATGAACTGGACTTCAACCCTCCCGTCTTCCAAACACTCACGGATGAAATGATACCTTGTATCAATGTGCTTACTGCGGTCATGGAAAACGGGGTTCTTGCTGAGAGAAATCGCCGACTTGTTGTCCACTTTTAGCAGAACACTCCCCGGCTGCTCGTTTGTTAAATCACTGCGCAGACGGGCGAGCCAAATGCCCTGGCAAGCTGCTGTCGTCGCAGCAATGTATTCTGCTTCACATGAGGACAGGGCCACCACCTTTTGTTTCTGCGACTGCCAGCTGATCAAGCTTTCGCCGAAGAAGAACAGGACGCCGGTGGTGCTCTTGCGGGTGTCGACGTCGCCCGCCATGTCACTGTCACTGAAACCATTCAGAACAGCTGCCTCATTCGTTCTCCTCTTGTACATGCAGCCATAGTGCAGCATACCAGCTATGTAGCGGAGGATGTGCTTCACAGCGGCCAAATGTTCAGTCGTCGGAGCCTCCATGAAGCGGCTCACGTACCCCACTGAGTAGGAGATGTCTGGCCGAGTGTGTACCAAGTACCGGAGGCTGCCCACAATGCTCCGGTAGGCTGTGGCGTCAGTTGGTGGAGCTGTGCTGGTCTTGCTCAGCTTAAAACGTGGCTCCATTGGCAAAGTGCAGGGATTGCATCCCGTCATGCCGGCCTGATCCAGGATCTTGGCCGCGTACGCCGACTGGCACAAAGTGATGCCATCGGCGCTTTGTTTCACTTCAACTCCCAGGTAGAAGCTGAGTAATCCAAGATCACTCATGCAAAACTTCTCCTTCATTTGTTCCTTGAACAGCTCGATCTCATGCTCGTCGCTGCCGGTGATTATCAGATCGTCGACGTATACACCGACCAGCAGGCGCCCCTTTTTGTTGCCGCGTGCGTACACGGCGTGTTCCGCCGTGCTGCGACTGAAGCCAAGTGACAGCAGAGAGCTGTCGAGCTTGGCGTACCACGCCCGCGGTGCTTGCCGCAGGCCATAGAGTGCCTTGTCGAGGCGCAGCGCCTTGTGCTCCTCGCCACGAGCGACGAAGCCGAGAGGTTGGCTCACGTACACCTCCTCCTGCAGCTCACCGTTAAGGAAGGCGCTTTTGACGTCCATGTGATGCACGGACCAAGCTTCATGCGCCGCCAGTGCCAGGAGTAGCCGCACTGACTCCAGGCGTGCGACAGGGGCGAACACTTCATCGAAGTCCACTCCGTGCCGCTGGACGGAGCCCTTTGCGTGCTTGAATACGTTGCCCGACGCGTCGCGCTTCAGCTTGAACACCCACTTGAGGCCTATTGGTCGTTGTCCTGCAGGCAAATCAACAAGGTGCCAAGTGTGGTTATCGTTGATGGAGTCGATCTCGTCCTCCATCGCCTTCTTCCAATTCACATCGTCCGAGGCCTCGTTGTACGTGCGAGGCTCGTCGACGTCCGCTAGCTGCAGCACGTCGTCATCATCGTCGTCGTGACTGACCACGTAGTCAGCCAGACTCCGGTTGGGCTGGAAGATACCAGCCCTCGCCCGTGTTACCATCGGGTGCTCGACCTCTGTCGCGATAGTCGAATCAGCTTGTTTTGTTGCTGTCGAGGCAGGTGAGGCAGCCGGTCCTGTCGCGGCAGCAGAATTGGCAGGAAATCCTGCCGCAGTAGGCATAGCAGGAGCTGGAGACTCCGTCGCGGCAGCTGTTTCGGCTGTGGATGCTGTCACGGCAGAGCCTGGTAGGAGCATGGAGTTAAACTCCACTGTGAACCAGCCGGGGGTATGGTCGTTCTTGCCATGCTCCCAGTCCCATCGTGCTCCTTCGTCGAACACGACGTCACGGGTGACGTGCACCCGATCGCGCACCGGATCGTAGCATCGGTAGGCCGCCGATCCTTGCTCGTAGCCGATGAAGACCATCGGTTTGCTGCGATCTTCAAGCTTGCTTTGGTGCGGCTTCGTCGGTTTGACATGGGCAACACAACCAAAAGTACATAGGTACTGCACATTAGGAGTAAACCCATGCCATACCTCAAACGGCGTCTTGTCGTCGAGGCTCTTCGTTGGTGAGCGATTGAGGAGGTAGACCGTGGTGGTCACTGCCTCTCCCCAGAACCGCCCCGGCATGCCCTTGGCCTTCAGCAGGCTGCGCGCCGTGGACACCACGGACTGGTTTCGACGCTCCACGACGCCATTCTGCTGGGGAGAGTACGGCGCCGTCAGCTGCCGTGCCACTCCCTGATCGGCGCAGTACGCCGCGAACGTGTGTGCCGTGAACTCGCCACCGCGATCGGTCCGGAGCATGCCAAGCTTATTCCCGGACTCGATCTCGGTGCGCGCCTTGAATCGCTGAATCGCCTGAGCTGCCTCGTCCTTGTGTTTCAGCAGCGTCAACCACATGTATCTGCTGTAGTCGTCGACGAGTAGCAGGAAGTAGCTGTTGCCGGCGGGCGTCGCCGGCTTGATGGCGCCGCAGATGTCGCCATGCACGAGTTCGAGTAGCTTCTGTGCACGGTACTTGGCAACCTGCGGAAAAGGGGTACGTCGCTGCTTCCCTGCCAAGCAGCTATCACAGATCTGGTTCACGTGTTCGATCTGCGGCATGCCACGTACCATGCCGTGGCTCGCCAGCTTGCGCAGCGACTCGAAGTTGAGATGCCCATAGCGCGCATGCCAACACCACGCGTCGTCGCCGCGGCGTGCAGCGAGACACACGGGCTGTGCGATGTCGAGCGTCACCACGTAGAGGCGGTTGCGTCCGCGCCTCACCCTCGCCAGCAGCCGACGCTTGCGGTCGCGCAGCTGGAGGAAGCCATCCTCAATGAGTGTCGAACACCCATTCTCGTCGAGTTGCCCCAAGCTCACGATGTTACTCTTGAGCCTAGGAATGTAGTAGACGTACGTCATGGCGCGATGTTCGCCGTTCTTGCAGGCGAAGATGACGGTGCCGCGCCCTTCGATCTGCACGAGGGACCCGTCACCGAACTTGACGGTGCCGCCCACGCCGGCGTTCAACTCCGCGAACACCTCCTTGTGCCCGGTCATGTGGTTGCTTGCGCCGGTGTCGAGGAACCAGTCGTTGTCGTGTCCCTCCCTCGTGAGGTGCACGCGTTCCTCGACAAGATGCACGAACTCGTCGGCACCCGTCGTGTCCTGCGGTGGCGCGTCGACACGCGCCATGAGCAGGGTGGGTTCATCGTCGCTGGTGCACGCCCGCGCCAGCATCAGCGTAGGTTCGTCGCCGTTGGCCTTTGCCAGGTTCACCTGCTGCTGCTGCCCTTTACGCTCCTTCCGCGGCTCCTTGCAGTGCTTAGAAAAATGCCCCATTTTGTTACAATTATAGCATTTTACCTTAGACATGTCGATGTTCCCGCTGGCGTCGCGGGCGTGCCTTGCTTCGGCGCCTTGCCCCTCCCGTTTCCGCTCGCGTTCTGGGCGTGGCCCATGCCGCCCATGCTCTGGCCGTGGCCACTCCCTCGGCCCGTTTGCCGCTGCTTGCGGCGCGTCTCCCACTCCTCCTCGGTGAGCAAGAGTTGTCCTCCGGCGGCACTAGACGTGCTGCCGCCGAGGGCGTACCGATCCTCAGTTGCCCGTAGCCGCCCGATCAGTTCTTCAAGCGACAACGTCTTTAAGTCGAGAAGCGTCTCGATCGATATGGCAATTTGCATGTATTTTTCAGGAACGCAGCTGAGGAATTTTCTTACCACCATCACCGTCGCGACTGGTTCTCCGAGTGTGGCCATGTGGTTGACGTGGTTGCTCAGCCGCATGCCGAAGGAGTCAAGGGACTCGCCATCGTTGAAGGCGAATCGTTCGAGTTGACGTCGGAGCCGTTCCGCCGCTGCCTCCCGCACGCGCTCCACGCCGAGCCGCATCATCTTTATGGCATCCCACCCCTCCTTGGCGGTGTCCTTGGAGGCTATGATGCCCTTCATCTCCGGTGGGACAGCCCGGATGAGAGCTGCCAGGGCCCCCATGTCGGTGTCCTCTGGGACTTCGTCGTCGTCGTCGACGTCGATGGCGCTCCACAAGCGTTGTGCACGCAAGTTAACTTTCATAACCTGCGCCCACTCCACATAATTCGTCGAGGTCAGCTCAGGGTAGACGATCGTGCCTCCCCCGACGCCGCTGACCACCCGCTCCTGGACGATGATTTGGCGACCGTCGTTGCGCCTCGCTCCAGGGCTCCGGCCTCTCGGCCGTTGCGACGCGGATCTTGAGCCAGCAGCTGATCGCTCGCGTGAACGATCATGACTACCGGCCATCGCGTCCAGAGCTCACCGTAGCTCTGATACCAATTGATGGCCAGAACCCGTCGCTTTCACCCTCACTATTCTCTCGTGAAAGGGACAGCAAGGAACGCAACTGATATTCTATTTTTTCGTTACTTGTTACAAGACTAGGACAGCATACTTATAGGCAGTAGGAACCGCCTGACAGCCTAACAACCGACTAACAAAGCCAAAGCCAAAACCAAAACGTATACTACGACGGCGGCCGACTATGCAGGCCTTAACCGCACCGCCTAACAAACACACGACGTGGATGCTCAGGATTTATCTTACATGCTCGGCTTCGACTCCTTCTTCCCCGCCTCCGGCTACGACCACCGCCAAGCCGCCGCCGCACTGCTCCGCCTCGTCCCCGAACTTCGCCTCCCTCTCGAGTCTCGAGCCCTCGGTGAGCACTCCATTTTTTCCCGTCGCCTCCCTTTACCCATGTCCCGTAGCACGCCCCTGCACCGGCCGCCGCCAGCGAGCAGAACCGCCGCCGCCGCCGCCACTGCTGTTCTCCCATTCGGATGAGCTACCGTTCCCCGACCCCCTTGTTCAGTTGTTCACTTGTTCCCAATCTCCTCCCCGAACCCTAGGCGTCCCAAACCCCCCTCTCCTTTGGGCCTGAGCAAGCCCAGCCCAGCCAGCCACCTGTGCAGCCCAGTGGCACCCCAACCAGCAGCCCAGCAACCCACCTTTCCCCCTGAGCAGCCCAAATTAGAGTTAAAACTTCGGATGGCAACGGGACGAAACCCGCCGGGCAGTGGCTGCCCAAATCCGTCCCCTCGACCCTCGTCCCAGACCCGTCCCGTCCTCGATCATGGGTTTCAGTTTTCTCCCAGTCCGTCACCATCGGGTTTTTTGTCCCCGTCGGGAAACCCGAACCCACCAGCATTTCAGCATCAAGCCAAAGTTGCGGCAGCAACATGAATGAAAAACAACCCCTTTCAGCATTGAAATAAGAGAAAATAATATAATTTAGGCACCATTTCACACATGTGACAACATCATATATAGTTCTCATATGTAAGGGCACCATTTCACACATATAACAACACCATTTTGGGTAGAAATATGGACTGTATTAGGTCATTTTTATGAGTCATATTGAGTTTTCGTGGGTTTCACGGGTACCGGATTCATGGAGTGCTGGACCGGGTTTGAACCCATGAAACCCGCTGGGTTTCACTTTTGACCCATGAACAAACCCGTGGGGATTGAACTTGATCCCGTCCACTGATGGAGTAAAAACCCGCGGGTTTTCGTATTTCGGGTCCCATTGCCATCTTGAGTTAAAACCAATGCACGACGTGATGATATGAATGCATGTTCAACAAACGTCTCTGGACTACGTCCCGTTAAAACTCTGGACTACTCCCGTATGTATGCTAAAATTTGTTTTGAAGTGCAGCCACGTTAGTAAAACCAAAAACGGGCGTGCAGGAGCCCCCAATGTACAAATAGAATACATGTCGTGCGCCCCGCGCAGGCGCAGGTAGGCCACGACGATAAATATCGACCAAACGGCCAGCACGATCTTCGCCCGGAATTCGCTCTGGGATGGAAACTGATCGACACGAAGAGATATCCTTGCCGTTTACGTTTGCTCCGCCCATCGGTTTCCTTCATTCCCTCTTCATGACTCCGGTCTCCCGATGCGCCACGAGCCCCCCTTACAAAATAAAGCGGCCAGGGGACCTGTGCTCTTCGGTTTCTTTTGCCACGTATCGACTTCCTCCTCTGCTGCAGCTTCCCCCTGGGGTTCTGCTCTCCCTGGGGTTTGCCCAGCAACAGTTCGCGTCGGCGGGTGGGGCTCGACAACAAGCGCCGGCGAGTTCGTTCGTCTTTCCGTGGAACGACCTGGATTCTCGGTTGTTCGTGAGGCTGCGGTTCCGATCTAGCGCGAGGCCTCCATCCCGGTTTGTTCATTTCCAGAGCAGAGTAGCTGGACGTTAGGTTTGCGCCTTTACTCCTATATATGTTGCATATTCTTTGCAAGATTTATGCTCCTATCGCATGCATCTGTTCCTTCTCTGATATGTGCATGTGCTTGCTTGTGCTAAAGCTCTGTTTTGATTGGTTCAGTGCTTGATTTACTGGATCTGCTAGTTGATTTTACTCTTCGTTTTTGAGTTCGGCAAGGATTAATTTCCGTCGGTTAATCCCGCCTGGGATGAGCCGGTGAACGACATCAACTGCCGCAAGAGATCAAGCTGGTGTGGATCTATTGTAGGCAGTAGTTTACTGTTGAGATTGGATCGGATAGGCGTACACAGATGATTTTTCTGATTCAAGTTCTACTGATGGTCTTGCCTCCCAAGCGCTCTCATGGTTGAGGCCAACACACTGCTTCTTGCTGTTGCCAGAGTACCAGGCCTTGCCGCCTTGGGAAGTTGTTGTGACAGCCATGGTTTTTGAGTGGCCGGCTAGTCCCCTAGCCGGGGCAGCGATTTCCGCTTGCTGTTGCGACTCGACTAGCGGACAAAGTCGCACGACTTGTTGCCTGGCCGACTAGCCGCGCGACGGGGAACGCTCGAGCCTTGCGACAGGAAATTTTGGGGCGAGATGGTTTAGGCAGCAGGCAAGGAATCTTCTTCGGCTAGAAATCGACATTCGATCTGCTCCGCCATTGGTGTGAGGGGGATAGAGAAGAGGAGGGGAGGAAAGCTGTGGCGGCTGCTCTGGGATTTTCCTTGCAAGACTTCCAACCTGACGGTCTGGGCACCTCCTAGAGGTGTTGACGGTCCGGATGGCCTAACGAAAGTTAAGGTTTTTTAACGGGCCTTATGGGCCAGCCATGCAAACACCTACGGTTACGAAGTCCCTAATATTCGACATAGACTCCTAATGTTGTCATCCTCAAAGCCACTCGCGAGGGCTCTGCATTGCAGCCTACCACTGCTTTGGTCCCTCGCCACCCTGACCTCTACTTCAAGCTTTCCTTGTACTGCAGCCCCCCCTCCTGTAATGCTCTCTGTAAAAAAAACCCTATTACTAGGTTTGACTTGGGTCGGGGACGACTCAACTTAACTTGGCGACTCAAAAATCATGGTGACCACAAAAATGTGTTGTGTTCGTTTGGTCTCACTAAGCATTGTGGCGCTCTTTGTTGAAAGGATTGTGTTGAGGTGCATTTCGTGTTCTGTATTTGGGGAGCCATCTCTTCAAAATGCTAGTGCCAAGGTGCAACTTTTGCTTTCGATCGTGGCCCCATCTGTTCAAAAGTATAGTGCATGGGTACATATTATACTTTTGGATTGTTGATCGGTGGGTGTCGGTAAGGTTCGCGGCCGATACTGTAATGTTACATAGTAGCTAATGGATCTGAGAGTGATGGGACAGGATATGTCATGTCTGAAGCAAGAGTGAGGGGAAGAAACCCTGTTAACCGGCCAATTCATCCCTGCTCCGAGGGTCATTGAATATGCGGTAAATTGATTAATCGACCCATTAGCTTATTAATGCCGTACTCGCCATCCAACTGAGCAGCTACCTGTTCAATTTCCTCAACAGTGGGAAGAAAGCAAGACGTCGCTCCACCGATTGTAAAATTTGATCTTCAAGAGTCAGTAATGTTTCTTTTTGAAATATGGATTTTTACAGATGTAATGTTATTTTCATTTGCATTTGCACAATTCAATCGAATGCAATACCAATTAGAATAGTTTCTAGAGGATTCTTAATTTTCAGTTTTTTATGATGTCTCTTAAATCACATTTTGAAATCAAATCACACAAGTCACTATGTGAGGTTTGAGGTTGGAACCTTTATAAAGAACACCATTTGTGATAGCCCTTAATGAAGAATTTGTTAGAATTCTTATTTAGATTAATTTGATGTGTCATAGTTTGGCATGAATTCTTATTTAGATCAATGACTAGTAAAATATAAATTATATGACATAAAAAATATACTGTAGTTCATTTTGAATATACATGTATATATGACTAGCAAAATAACTAGTTAAATGGGTGATCTTGGAACACTTGCATGCTTATAAAAGCGGATGGAGATAGTATTTAAATTGGGTAAGATTAATTTCTGGGTATATGGTCAAATTGAGGAACAAATGTAGGTTCGGTGGTAATATTTTGATAGTTTTATCTACATGTATATATTTTATTAGTAATCTTAATGTTTTTCATTTTTATGATATAATGGTAATGTGTGTGTATATAGGACAATTTTTTTTTTGTATTGTCGGGTGTAGTTACTCCCACATACCTTTCACGCAAATCAGGTAGTATATAAAACAAGTGGGAGTATGTAGTATGTAGAATATAGGTAGTATTATGTAGAATATGCCCTTTTTTAACGTACTCTATTAGATGTATAAATATGAAGGTAGTTCTAAAATACAGTAAGTACATGCCAATGTGCAAAAAAAATCATATGTATATTATGAAGGTATTTCAAAAATACAGTAAATATGATATCATAGTTCGCTTTGAAGTACCTTGGAATTGATATAGTATATATAGTACCGTTGGTTGTATACTCAACGTGGGAGTAACTACACCTGGGAGTACCTAGTTGACTCAATCTGACTAAGAGTAGTCATCAATCTTATCAAATTTATAACACATAATGTACGTATTATTGGTCAAATAGACGTTTAAAGGGTGTACCTCAGAATGCGTGGGCGTCATTCTTTGTGCAAAGTGTTGGGTTTGCTCAAGGATCAATCACATGAGGGCGCACATGACTAGAAATTTTTACCAAGGGTGGCAGTATCTTTTACCAACTTCTAATTTTCCTGCTATGCCTTGCTTAGTATCGTTAGCCTTAAACCAAACATCTCATGAGGCCGTCAAGGAGAAATGTAATACTTCATTCGTTTCAAAATATCATCCATACCCTTTGGAAGTTTGAAATATTTCTATTTTTGTGCTTTAGGAAGGCTATTTTGTTTTAAATTATTCCTAGATTTATCCAACCTATTGCTTTGATTAAATGGTGTTCCTATAAAATTGCATCTATCAGTAACTTATTAAATATAATTTTCTTTATAGTGATTGCGCTTGTGTTCTATGTAGATATTGCTTGGGTGCGATAGTGTTTGGCGTTCGTAATTTGTCACCTGTCTCAAAGAGTCATATCCCAAGATGGGAAACCGAAGACAGAATTATGGTTGTGCATTTGGTGCAAGCTTGCGCAAGCCATGCACAAAAGAAAACTAAATTGTGGAAGTAGTGTCTGAAAGAGAAGAAGAGAATGCAAGAGTTTTATGGGGTATCGCTACCAGATAACACTAGGGTAGTAGTGCAGACACGACGACCAGTGCCCTCTTCCTCAAGGCTTCACAACGTTATGGTTTCTCCACAAAGTTGCATCGACAAGCCTCGATCGTCTTCCTCTAAGCCAGACAATGTTGGAGCCTCTCCATCGAATAACATTGAGAGCCGTAGGGCCTCTTCTCGAGGATCGAACGATCGTGCAGTTTCTTTGCGAAAGAATACGGAGTTATCCTCAAGGTTAAACAAAGCTCCGACCTGTTCACACAAGAGTATTGAGAATCCTAGGCCCTCTTCCTCGAGCCTGGACAATGGAAGAGTCCCCACGCCAAGGAATACCAAGGTGCCTAGGCCATCTTTCCCAAGGCCAAACGATGGCATGGTTTCTCAACCGAAGGATAATGAGAGGTCTCGGCCATGTCAACATAGGGATGGATTTTCCTCGAGAAAGTCAGAAAAGCTTGCCTGCGCAGGGTCGAAGGATGGCTCAAATTCCAAATCTAATATTCCAAAAAAATTGCATCCCTCTTTAATGGTTCGGAACTCACGCAATGCCGGACAAATGCCGAGCGTTCATGCTCGGAAAGAAGATCAAGTCATACAAACTCATCGGCGCAACTTGGGGGATAATTCTTTCCCTAAAATTGGCAAAGATTTGTCAACTCACCAGACGGTGAAGGCATCATCCATGGGCAATAACATGGAGTTGAATACAAAATCAAAGCGTGATGACAAGTTTAAGAGAAAGAGGACTGAACCGTTGTCGGAAGAGGAGCTTGAGACACTGAAGATGAGGACTGAACCGCATGAAGATCATGATAGTGAAGAAGCGTTGAATTGTAAGCCGGTAAAGAGAACTAGAAGGTACATATGTAATGATGATGACGATGAAGATGTTGATCAAAATCTTGTGGGTGTTGAAGGTGGAACTGCTCCATTGACCACACAAACTATTGTCTTGAAGAGTATCGAGGTCTCAAATTCATTCGTTTCAGAATCTTTCAAGTCTAGGAGAAAGAGGATTGAACCGTTGTCGGAAGAGGAGCTTGAGACATCGATGATGAGGACCGAACCGCATGAAGATCGTGATAGTGTAGAAGCAGAGAATCGCAAGCAGGTGAAGAGAACTAGAAGGTACATATGTAATGATGATGATGATGACGATGATGATGCCGATCAAAATCTTGTGGGTGTTCAAGGCGGAACTGCTCCATTGACCACACAAACTACTGTCTTGAAGAGTACCGAGGTCTCAAATTCATTCGTTTCAGAATCTTTCAAGTCTAGGAGAAAGAGGATTGAACCGTTGTCGGAAGAGGAGCTTGAGACACTGATGATGAGGACCGAACTGCATGAAGATCGTGATAGTGTAGAAGCAGAGAATTGTAAGCCGGTGAAGAGAACTAGAAGGTACATATCTAATGATGATGATGACAACGATGATGATGCTGATCAAAATCTTGGGGGTATTGAAGGCGGAACTGCTCCATTGACCACACAAACTACTGTCTTGAAGAGTACCGAGGTCAAAAATACATTCGTTTCAGAATCTTTCAAGTTGCAACCGTATAGTGACCTCCCAATTGATGAACCCATTTGGAGGTAGAAATATTCTTTTCTTCCAGTCTTTGAAGTTTACTTGGTACTCTCTATATGCTAAGCTTTTTGTTGTTTATTCAACAGTGGTGTCTTTAAGATAGGCAATAAGTATGTGCCATTGGCAGCACATTTGTCAGTAAAACACTGTGACAAGGTGTGGAAAATTTCAAGATCATTGCAGCCGCGGGTTGAAGTGACAAAGCTTTCTAGGTTGGAGGCTTGGCCTAAAAGCTTCGAAGCGTTAGGACCCACTGATGATAGCATTGCGTTGTATTTCTTGCCCCATGAAATGAGGTATCTTGCTTACCATTTGACCTTAATTTGCATCATTTTTATCTTTTTATCAGTTTGGAATCTAATCTTGCTGGTTCCCAGGCAAGATGCAGACTTGGACAATCTAGTTAGGGAAGTTATGGATAATGACATGGTCTTACGAGCTGTTGTTGGGGAAGCAGAGATGCTGATATTTCCTTCTATTCTACTGCCTAAGCGACACCAAAGTATACACTCTGTCCTTTCTTGGAAGTATTTTTGTAACAGAAGATGATGACGTGCATAATTTCTGTTACCCGAATCTAGCAGCGCTGTTATTCAAATATAGCCTGGCATACTAATCATCGTTTATAAATAATTCAATTTCTCCTAAAGCAGTAACTAAGTGTTTTCTTTTCATTACCCCAATCTACTGACTTACAGTGTTGTCTTGTCCATTGCAGCCTTCAAAGGGAAACCATACCTGTGGGCAGTATTCAAGCGCAGAGAAGATAAGGTTGCCACACCCACACTGCATGAAGAACAACATGGCATAGGCCGTCGTGCACGGGAGGAAGAGAAGCATGCCTCTCTGAGAAGAGAAGGTCACCTGGTGGCAGGGTTAAACATGCGCGGTGGACTTGAAGCTCCCGAAGAAGCCGAGACGCAAGTTACAGAGCAGGAACAGACTGCCTCATCTGCTCGACCCAACACACCAGAACTTGCTGAAGGCACAGCCCCCCCTTCACCAACTCCTACCATGCCTGCCGCAATGACTGCAACCGGTGGACAGATCGACCCATGCTTTGGTGCTCCGATAGGAGCACTGTTTGGTTTCATAGCTGGACAAATGCCACGACTCGAGCAACTCATCAATGAGATGCGAAGTGAAGGTGCTCTGGTAGTTGCAATGCGAACGGAGATGATAGGTTCAGGTCTTGGCCAGACAACAGCAAAGTGAGGTTGCCAAGTTGCCCCTTAGCTCATTCCGACATGATGTGTCGTAATGGCAGGCCTTGAGCTGTTCTCTCTGAAGTGGCAGCATACCAGCAGCTATGTTGGGAAGTAACTGGACTCTTGCCTCAGCCTTGGTAGACCTTCCAGCGTCTATGCGTGCGTGCTTGAATGAAACCTGCTCAGGTTCTTGCATCGCCACAAGTAGAGGCTAAGCGGTAGGATGTTCCTGTTAGTGTTCCTTTTGTCGCAGTTAAGTGGAACCTTGATGGTTTAACTAACAAGTTTTAGTGTCATCCATTTAGCTGAATGTTCCGTTAAGTAGTTGATGTTTTTGTCGCAGTTAATTATTCCTCTGACGTGTTTTCAGATGCTTTTCCTCGTTCTTGCGTAGTTCTTTCGTTCAACTGTGATCCATTCCGCTTTTGCTTTTCATGTTGAGTTGGTTTGTGAGTTGTGAATCATGGTCAGATTGGTACGTAAGTGCCTCCACTGTAGTGCCAATTGTGTCCTTGGAATACTGCAGTAATATACTCCGTTTCTAATTAATTGGTGCTGGCCATTCTGCAGAAAACTTCTATTAAATTTACGAAATCAACCTGCCGTACACATCTTCAATTGAATGTGAACTGCGCGTTGATTTCGAAAAATTACAGATTATTTTGCAAAAGTTTTGATAGATCGTGGACTGCAGGACGATTTCGGAAAATAGCAAGAATTTTTTGACAAAATGTCCGACAGCAATTAATTAGGAAGAGAGGGAATACATCAGATTCAAATTATAGGCCCAAGAACTTACCAGCTGTAGCAACTTACCCGTGGGTCTTGGCTGTCGGAACGTTTGGACTGAAAATGATTAAGTGGTCTTGAGACGATTCCTCCGAGTCTGAGCAATAGTATATGCAACTTCGATCCTGCAGCGTCTCTTTTCTCTTTGTAGTTTTTTTCGAGGGATTTTCTCTTCGTAGTTCACACACGCATACCGATCACTGGACTGTTATTGTTAAACTTGAATGGATCTAATAAACTGGAGTATAATTGCTAAAAGCAAGTGCATTGAACATGAATATATTTACTTTTGTACACATATACTTTTAATTGCATTAGAATCACGACAAGTACGGAGGGAGTAGTCAATACTAGTATTGTTAATTGGACCTGTCCGCAATTGTCCATGTAAACTGGGTTCAATTTGCAAACTACTAAGCCTGAGGGCCTACAGGAAATACAGGGATGTTGGCAGAGTTACGTTGAAAATTCCCATCCATCCCGTGCTGTTGGGGAGGTACTACAATCCCTAATCGTCGCCACCGAACAGGCAGGCACCGCCACCACCGATGGAGTGCAGTGACAAGTGCCGCGCAGCCTGGTGGTGCAGTAGTCTAATGTTATTTTGTTACTTTCTCCGTATAATAAAGGATGTCTCAAATCTGACAAAATTTAAATGTATTTATACACTAAGTCATGTCTAGATAGATCCAAATTTTGACAAATTTAAGACATTTTTTGTTCGACGGAAGGAGTAGAATAATTTCATGTGATTTGAGTTTAAGTAAATAGTTCGTCCGCTTATTTAAATTTCAAAAGCCTTGAAATTCTGCAGGGACTTATCTTATTGAGATGTGAGCCTTTGCAAGTGTTCTCAAGGTCAAAGGTTAAGGTTTTACCAAAGGAACCCGCCAAAAAAAAAAGGTTTTACCAACGGGTTGTATATTTAGGATTTAAGCAGGTATTATTTTCATACACAAATTTTAAATCGGAGATGGAAAGAATGCACGAATTGATGATATGCGTGCACATGATTAAACTAATTAAATCATCCTTAATACTCCCTCCGACCTGGATTTTGTTTTCCGGCACCAACGAGCAGGAGTGCGCATGCAAGATTCTAATTAATCTCTTCGTTATGAGTGTTGTGGACTTGTGGCTCCGCTAGTTGGATGCATGTAGGCCTAATGAGACGTTTTTTGTTTTCCTTTTTTTATGGGTAAAGCTAATGAGACGTTTTATAGGGAAAGTCATCATGGATTTTATTGCATACTCTCTCTGTTCCGGTATGACTGGCCGTTCTTCATTTTCACCTTAACGAAGGCTGCGATCAATGCGGGAGATTGATTCCAACGGAAGAAAACCAGCAAAGGAATGCGTCCGAACGTGTCCTTGATTAGCGTTAATTGCGGCCCGGATTAAATGCAGATGCAATTGTTTAGGTTTCCTAAATTGATTAGGCTGGCATTTTCCTTCCCCCTTCTTAACCGCATGCGTTTTGATTGGTCAAAGAAGGAAACCGCAGCCCGTTCATGAAACTCAACGCTTCATGCCCGATGTTAAATACTCCTGGTATAGGAAATCGGCCCGGTACAGTGGAATTCGGTGAAAATGGAGAACGGCCTGGAACTCGGTCCGCGAAAGAGCGTACGTTTGGGTTTTAAAATAAAATTAAGCATTCAGCTAGAAAATGTATTGGAAATTTACCATACACCGTCTCTATTTTTTAGTTCTCCACCTCCAATGAGATAAATCCATGCATAAATGTTATTTGGTTTGATTTCCATGTAACGAGAGAGAATCATTTTTTTTCTTAGACTGATCATACTGGGAGTAACATACAGTACCTAATATCATGCGTTGCTATCTATGCATTTGGGTGATGTGGCAATCAATAAATGAAGAGAGAGGTAGTACTAGTATCAACCGGTAACATAACACTTCCCAAGGCATGTATGTTACTCTCACTATGACCAGGTTTAGTCTAAAGTGTTTTGAAAAAAGAGACATACACTCTTTTGTAGACAAATTTTAAATCCAAACGTTCACTTATTTGTTGACGAAGTGAGTATCAAAAAAGTTACATCTGTGAATACATCAACGATAAAATCAGGTGGATCATGCTGCCAAAAAAAAGAACGAGGACCCTCTCTACTCGGAAGAACATGAGCTACTCCATTAGACTCCCCAGGACAATGCAATTAATGAGACGTTATGCGCATTGTTTATAGAATTTTTCAAAGAATGTACACCTTGTTTATAGGGACGAGTAATGCAATGAATAAATAAAAATATTGAAGAATGAAGTGCTTCATTTGTAAGCGTAACAAACCTCTTAAAGTCGGACCACACTTCTTTATCTTTACACATATAAAGATCTGAGTTGGTGGTCGTCAATTCACCCTCCCAAGACTTCTTCGTAGCTTGTTAGATGATTGTCACTGGATTGTTTCAATGCAGTAAATTTATTTATGTATCACGATCTTTTGATTGGTTTGATGTATATTTTTGGGCTAATGATTCCTTAAATGAATATTTTGAGAACTCTTATTTAGCGCCAAATTAGAAAACACGATCACATAATTTTTTTAAAATAACTGATACATGTAATATATATTTTTAATTTCGTAGCAACGCACGTGCATTTAGCTAGTGCAACAAAAATACCATTGTGAAATACTAATAAAATGGAGTATTGATATTAGTCAAATGACAAGCGGTGGCGAATAAACTGGAGTATATGTTCATGATATCTTGGTTGGACATTAGATATGATCAAATTACGTAAGGTTATACGATATATATTTAATGGTGGCGTATCCGGTGAAAACCACTCTTACAGTGCAAACTCCATAAAAATCATGCTTAAAAATTTCAAAACATTCTTACAAGAATACCAGATGTTGGAGGTGTGATGTTCTACAAAGGAGTAAAATTTCAACCAAATGCATTTAAAATAAATTAAAAAGAAAATAAATTGCAGCCGCTGGCATGCGCACTAAAGGCGTTGGGCACACTGCTCCATGTAGCTATTTGTGGTGGAAAAAATTAACTGCCGCAGCATTCAGCTCATTGGCCTTCCACAATGTAGCCGGACCATACTTCATTTTTCCTGTGCCACGTAACATCTTCCGGGACCGATCCTTCAACTGGATCATCTCTCCAACGTACATGCACCGGTTCATACTCGGAAGTAGGACCCACGCGAGAGATAAAACAACTCTATCCTAAAACTTACTCCTTTCTTTCCTGTGATACTTTCCCCTACCATCCCCAAACCAAGGCCATGGAGGAATTTTTTATTCTGCAGTTGGTTGTTTGCATCGGTCCATATACATGGATCGATCCATCCTTTTTGCTGTATGTACCAGCTTTGGTCCAACGGCATGCATCAAAAAGTGAAGTTTGGACCGGTTGGAATACTACGTTGGAGAAGACCTTAAGAGATCTTTTCAGCTGCTGCCTTGGTATTCGATATTTATCTAAAACATCATTTAAATTGGGAAGGAGTGAGTAGTGAAGTACCAATATTCATACTGATTTTTTTTGCAGCTACTTAACACAGTTGTGTTTGGACTTGAAATTTTACCCATATTTTTTTATTATTTAATTTACTAAAATTTGCCTCATAAAAATGGTTTTATCGGATACGCTAATACTCCCTCTGGTGCATATTAATTATCGAAATATTACATGTATCCAGACGTATTTATAGACATAAATACATTAATATTTGATCAAATTTGGGACAATTTATATAAATGGGAGGAGTACACTGGTGGTAACAGACGAGGATAGCAAATGCAGCAGGGGGGACGTGCAGACCCCGGACGCAGGCGCCGCAGACATGCAGCTACAAAACGTGTCGTGCGCCCCCGCCCCGTGCAACCCGCTGCCCTCCCCCGGCAATAATATCGCGAGGCATTTAACGCGAAACCAAACGGCCAGCACGATCTCCGTCCGGAATCCGCTCTGGGAATCGGAAAAAGATCGACACGAAGAGATATATCCTTTGCGGTTTCCGTTTCCTCCGCCGATCGGTTTCCTTCCTTCTTCTTCACGACTCCGGTCTCCCGATGCGCCACGCCCACGACCCTGGCGCGTTACCGTCTATAAATAAAACGGCCAGGGCTTCATCGCGGGAGGAGCTAGCTCTTCCGTTTCTGTTGCCCATCTATCGTCTTGCTCCTCTGCTGCTCTATCCTGGGGTTTGCCCAGCAGCGCTCTCGTAGTTCGCCTTAGCGGCGCCGCGCTCGACGACAAGAGCCGGCGAGTTCGTTCGTGTTTCTTCCGAGGCACAACGTGGATTAATTCTCGATCTGTAGGCCGCCGTTCCGATCTAGCGCGAGACCTCCGTCCCGGTTTGTTCATCGCCAGAGCAGAGTAGCAGGCCGTGAGAGGTTTGCGCCTTTACTCCTATGTTACATATTCTTTTGCATCCTATCCCATGCATCCGCGTTCCTTTTGCCGATATATGTGCTTGCTTGTGTGCTAATGCTCCGTTTCGATTTGTCCAATGCATGATTGACCGTGGATGTTCTTGCGTGTGCTAATGCTCTGTTTTGATTGGCCTAATGCATCGTTGACTGGATTTGTTACTCCTTCCGATCCATATTAATTGTCGAAATATTACATCTATCTAGACGCCTTTTAGGCGTAGATACATCCATATTTGAGCAAATTTGGGACATATAATATGGATCGGAGGAGTAGTTGATTTAGTCCTACTTTAGTTTAGGGTTCGGGAAGGATTGATTTCGGACCTTAGGTTGGGTGCTCCTGCCTTTCATGTCCCCGTGAACACCGTCAACTGCTGCCATGAGATCAAGCATTCAAGCTGGTGTAGATGGGCAGTAGCTTGACTGGTTAGATTGGACCGGACAGGCGGAACAGATGGCTTTCTGATTCAAGTTTTACAGATGGCCTTGCCTCCCAAGTGCTCTCATGGTTGACACTAACACACTTATTCTTGCTGGTGCCAGAGTCCCAGGCCTTACCGCCTCGGGATATGCTGACAGCAAAATTATGCTGTGTTTGTTCGGTCTCCCTAAGCATTGTGGTGCTATCTGTTTAAAAGATAGTGCAGAGGTGCATTTTCTACTTTTGGTTTGAGGAGCCATCTGTTTGAAAGCCTAGGGCCAAGGAGGTGCATCTTTACTTTGGATCGTGGGGCCATCTGTTCAAAAGAATAATGCCAAGGTACAGACAAGTAATTGTTACATAGCCGCCGCTAGATCTAAAGTTGACCATGACCAGGAGAGGGAAAATGTAGTTGTTATCCTTTTCCTTCTTACAAAAGTAACTCAACCAAAATACAATTATTTACTCTACAAGAACTATATGCTTGTTATGCCTAGTATACTTGGTTTAACCTATATCTGTTTTAATTGTGTTATTCATCCTACTAGTATTTGTTTTTTTGCTAGATCTCCTATTTTCAACCATGCTCGATGTTATGCCTCTCATACCACTATTCTTTGTTCTTTTTCTATTAGTCTTTGTCAAGTTGTATGTGTTAGATGAAATCTTTGCGTGACCAAGTGTGTGGGGAAATCAAGTCAAAATAATTTGGTTTTAAATATTATTTTTATACAAATATAATGTTATTTTCATTGCATTTGTACAACACACTTATCATACCAATTAGAACGGCTTCTAGAGGGTTCTTAGTTTTCAAATTTTATGCTCTTCTCTTATTAAATCACATTTTGAATCACAGTCTACGTGAGGTTTGAGGTTAGTGCCTTTATATAAAGGAAACATGTTTTGTGATTTGATGTATTAAAATTGGTGGAAATTCATGGAATGGTATATGGTCAATTGGGGAACAAATTTATGTTCAATACTAAGAAACTACATTTTACAATCTCCCGATTGCGCTATATTCTCTCAAATTTGTGTGAAACGTACGTGGGAACTACACCCGGTAGTATGAAAAAGTCATCTACTCCCGGGTGTAGTTACTCCCATGTTGAATATTCTACCATATGATACAATATATTATATTTTATCACTTTTAATAAATTCAGATACTATATATAAGATACTTCAAAGCGAGCTACATGAAAAAATTGCAAGTTGGCACGTAGTTTTTACTATGTTGTAGAAATGTCTTCATATTTGTATATACAATAGAGTATGCTAAAAATTGCATATTCTACCTAAAAAGTTGAATATATTTTATATTCTACATACTGCATACTACCCATATACACATTCTACATTCTCCCGATTGCGCTATATTCTCCCAAATATGTGTGAAACGTACGTGGGAGTAACTACACCCGGTAGTACGAAAAAGTCGTCCTTTCTAATAATGTTAATGTTTTTATTTCTATGACATGAAATATGGTGTGTATTTTTTGTAGACAATTTATTGTAGTTGTGAAGTCTAATTTTGCATAAATGACGTTTGACCATAAATAATCATGTTTGTAAGCATGTAGTGAAGCTCACTTGACAACATACTCTAGCACTAACATCAAACTTGCTTAGATCAAAACAATTGGTAGAAGATCTATGGTCTATCTGGTTACATTATTAGTTAGACTCAATTATTGGTGGAATTTTCTCCACACTTGGTCGCATACTTAATTTGACTACGATTAGTCATCACGGTGTAAGTCATTCGAAAAAAGTTTCCAATGTTATTATATTTATGACACGTTATCTACATATTATTCGTCTTATTGATGGTTAAAGTTAAAACTCGAAATGTGTTAGCGCTATTCTTTGTGAAAAGGTTTTAGTATCTCTTACCAACTTTATGGTTCTATAATTTTCCATGCATGATGTTGTCTACATTCATTTTACAATATCATCCATTGTCTTTTGGAACTCCTTCCAAACATTTCTATATTTTTTTGCTTTAGGAAAGCTATTATTTGTTAAATTATTTCTATGTTTATTGTTTTCGTTTTGTGGTAAAAGTTATTGAACAATTACATTGTGCAACTGCAAAGTTGCATATTAGTAACTTATTAAACATGTTTTCTTTTATAGTGATTGTGCTTGTGTTTTATGTAGATACGTCTTGGATGCGATAGTGTTTGTTGGCACTCGTAATTTGTTACTTGTCTCAATAAATTGAGTCGTATCCCAAGATGGGAAACCGAAGACAGAATTATGGTCGTACCTTTGGTCCAAGGTCGCGCAAGCCATCCAGAGAGAAGACTATAATGTGGAAAAGGTGTGTCAACGAGACGAAGAAAACCAAAGATTTCTTCAGGAGGGTGTCGTTCCCAAATAACTCTAGAGTAGTAGTGCAGGCACGGCGACCGTTGCCCTCGGGTTTGATGTCAAACAAAGGTACGGTTTGTTCGCAGAAGAATATAAAGAAGTCTAGACCCAGACAAAGTCACATTGAGAAGCCTAGATTAGACAATGTCAGAGCCTGTCCATCGAATAACTTCGAAAACCCTAAGCCCTCTTTTCGAGGGTTGAACAATCGTCTGGTTTCTTTGCAAAAGAATACGGAGTTATCCTCGAGGTTAAACAAAGCTCAAACTTCTTCACCCAAGAATACTGAGAATCCTAAGCCCTCTTCCTCGAGCCTGGGTACTGAAAGAATGCCCATGCCAAAGGATAACGAGGTGCCTAGATCGTCTGTCCTAAGGCTAAACAATGGCATGGTTCCTCAACCGAGGGATAATGATAAGCCTAGGACATCTCGGCTTCCGGGTGGATTTTCCTCAGGAAAGTTGGAAAAGCTTGGTTTCATAGGGTCGAAGGTTGACCCAGATTCCGAATCTCATATTTCAAAAAAAGTGCATCCCTCTTCAATGGTTCATAACTCACGCAATGCCGAGCAAATGGCGAGCGTTCATGTTCAGAAAGAAAATCAAGTCATACAAAACCACCGGTGCAACTTGGGAGGTAATTCTTTCCCTAAAATTGGCAAGGAATTGTGTGCTGACCCGATGATGGAGGCATCATCCATGGGCAATAACATGGAGCTGAATGCAACATTAGACCATGGGCTGAATGATGACGAGTTTAAGAGAAAGAGGACTGATCCATTGTTGGAAGAGAAGCTTGAGACACCGATGAAGAGGACCAAACCACATGAGGACCATGATAGTGAAAAAGTTGAGAATTGTAAACTGGTGAAGAGAAGGAGAATATACAAATATGAAGATGACGATGACGATGATCAAAATCTTGTGGGTGTTGAAGGTGGAACTGGTGCATTGATCACACAAACTGCTTTAGTGAAGAGTACCAAGGTCTTGAATCCATTAGTTTCCGAATCTATCAAGGTGCAACAGCATAGTGACCTGCCAATTGATGAACCCATATGGAGGTAGAAATATGCCTTCATTTCCATTTTTTGAAGTTTACTCAGTACTCTCTGAATGCTAAACTTTTTGTTGTTTATTCAACAGTGGTGTCTTTAAGACAGACAATAAGGAATATGTGCCTTTGGCTGCACATTTGTCAGTAAAACACTGTGAGAAGGTGTGGAAAATTTCAAGATCATTGCAGCCTAAGGTTGAAGTGACGAAGCTTTCTCGGTTGGAGGCTTGGCCAAAAAGCTTTGAGACATCAAGGCCCACTGATGATAACATCGCCTTGTATTTCTTGCCCCAAGAATTGAGGTATCTCGCTTACTGTTCGACATTAATTTGCATCATTTTATCGTCTGCTCAGTTTGGAATCTAAACATGCTAGTTTCCCTAGGCAAGATGCACACTTGGACCAACTAGTTCAAGAAGTTATCGAGAATGATATGGTCTTACGAGCTGTTGTTGGTGAAGCTGAGATGCTGATATTTCCTTCTGTTCTACTGCCTGAACGACACCAAAGTAAGCATTCTGCTCTTTCTTGGAATTGCTTCTATAGAAACAAAATGATGATGCGCCTGATTTCTGTACCTCAGTCTAGCGGCATTGCTTTTCAAATATAACCTGGCATAGTAATTATTGTATACAGATAATTCAGTTTCTCCTAAAGCAGTAACTAAGAGTTTTCTTTTCATTGTAACATTCATGGCAAGTGTTACCATGTTGTCTTTTCCCTTGCAGCCTTCAAAGGGAAACACTACCTCTGGGCGGTATTCAAGCGCATCGAAGCTAAGGTTGCCACACCCACACTGCATGAAGAACAACATCGCATAGGCTCTTGTGCACGGGAGGAAGAGAAGCATGCCTCACCGAGGATAGATGGTCACCAGGTGACAGGGTTAAACATGCGCGTTGGACTTGAAGCTCCTGAAGAAGCTGAGAGGCAAGTTAAAGAAAAGGAACAGACTCCCTCAACTGCTCGACCCAACGCACCAAGACCTGCTGAAGGCGCAGCCCGCTCTGCACCAACTCCTACCATGCCTACCGCAGTGCCTGCAAACAATGGGCAGATCATTTCATCCTTTGGTGTTCCCACAGGAGCACTCTTTGGTTTCATCTCTGGACAGACGCCACGACTCGAGCAACTCATCAAAGAGATGCGAAGTGAAGGTGCCTTGGTGATTGCAATGCGAGGGGAGATAATAGGTTCTGGTCTTGGCCAGGCAACAGCAAAGTGATGGTGCCAAGGTGCCGCTGAGCTCATTCCGATGTGATGTGTCGTAGTGGCAGCAGACCAGCAGCTATGTTGGGAAGTAACTGGAGTCTGACCTTGAGCTTTGGTAGATCTTCTAGCGTCTGTGCGTGCTTGAAAGAAGCCTGTTCAGGTTCTTGCATCACCACAGGTAGTGAAGTGTTCTTCCAGTTAAGTAGAGGCTAGGTGGTGCTATGTTCCTGTTAGTGTACTTGTCGCAGTTCAGTGGAACCTTTTTTAGCCAACAAGTTCTGTTAAGTACTTGATGTTTTTCTTGCAGTATGCTCCACTGCTATGCTAATTACCAGTTTGTCTCTAGTTCTAGTTGTCTCCAAAAGTCTTATCTATACCAATATATTAAATTGGAGTTGGTGGCAATGTTATGGTCGTCACCGTATGTTAAACTTCATTAAAATTATAATCAATATGCCATTGCCTGTTATTTTTTTCCTCCAATTTTTTTCACGATTTCTTCTACTTCGTCTTAACTGATGCCCCACACTCGCATGCCAATCTCGACGGCGCCATGAGTTGCCTACACAAAAAATAAAAATAAATAATTTATCATTTTGTTGACCCAAAGCACGCGTGGGCACTGATGCTAATCCGTGACATGGTAACGTATCCGGTTTACAATGCACTACTTTTGGTGCTGCAATTTCGGATGAAAGACTGCCAAGAAAAACGTCGTGGCGACGATCTGGTCAATTCTCTTTTCATTTTCCCGATGAAGTCCTGTTTTTCTGAGGGAACGTGTCCACGGAATACTTCAGGAATTTATATCCGACTTATAGGCCCAATAACTAATCAGCTGTAGCAAGTTACCCGTGGGTCTTGGCCGTCTGAACGTTTGGACTGAAGATGATGATTCAGACATTCAGTAGTCTCGAGTCAATTCCTCTGAGCAATAGTTATATACAACTTCGATTCTGCAGCGTGTCTCTTTTCTTTTTCAGTTCACACACGCATGCCGACCGCTCGACTGGTTAAGTCAAATTTGAACCAGACTGCTCGCTCCGATCTTAAATTATTGTCGAAATATTACATGTATCTAGATACTTTTTAAAAATTGATACATTCATATTTGGACAAATTTATTAGAATCAGAGAGAGAGTAATAAACTAGCACTAAGCATGTTCGACAACTATTGTAGTCTACTAACGCTCGATCTAATAGATCATCGACTTGCCCGCATGCCTTGCCAGTCACCAGTATGGCAAAGAAAAAAGCACTCTATAAATCGAAAATCAGTTGTATGTCCTTGGTCTGAAAAAATAGTGCATAGTTTATTCAATGGATTAGATTAGCAAAAAAAGTTTATTCAATGGATTATGGTTGCATTTGGCTTTGCCGTGGATTAGACTATGCAGTGCCGATGGCCTAATCATTTTTTTTTCCTATTTGGAGCAATAGGTAGTAAAACGTGAGTTACAAGAAAATGTATTGCGCGAGCAGTTTAGTACAACAAGTTGCAAAACGGGACTAAATAGTACAATAACTTGACTTGAGGGTACACGTTTGGTCATAACCAATGGGGATCGGAGGCGACATGTGGCTTGCCGGTTGAGTTGAACATTTTACGCCAAGCCCCCTCCCCCCCTCGAGCAGTTTCGCTTATTCCAAAAACACGTGTACCTGCAAGTCACGTTATTGCACCACCTGACCCTGTTTTGCAACTTGTACTAAACTGCTCGCACAATACAAGTTCTTGTGACTCCAGTGTTAATAAAGAACTATAGTTTGTTCAAACCTACAAACGTAGTCAAGTTGTGTTCGAGTAGCGGCGTCGTTGCTCCAGTCTGATTGCGGTATCTTTACCGAAGCCTTGGAAGTGCTTCGTGCTGCGAAAATTGATACAATGATTCCATGAAGAAGATTTATTTGAAAGACTTTAATGTGATTTTTAGTTATAAGAGTCACTTTGTAGTTTTTTGGGTTTTTATCCAAATCATTGTACTTGTAATGGATGTTGAATCAGAATAAAATTACAGGTGATTCTAAAACAAAACTATAGTTGGTTCAGTTTTGGCTCATACATAAGATCTAATAAAAATAAGCTTGATCATCAATTTAGTAACTGATACGTTTAGTAATTCAATTCATTCCTTTCTGTGGAAATGAATGTGGTATTACACACGTGGCAACCTAGTCAGAAAACTAAGGAAAAGGAAATTGAGAAAATAATAGACTTTTTCTCAAAAAAAAATCTTTTTCAAAGAAAGTTAACATTCAAGTAAAATATTCCAAAACATATTGGGGAAAAGATGTGTCTCCGGGAGGCAAAAATAAACAAGAACTATTCTACAAACAGGGAACAACAGAAAAGTTACAAATAATCTATATCTATACCTATCTAAAAAATACGGACCGTTCCCTTCACCACGCGGTTTCGTCGTTCGTCACATGCGCTTTCTTGTTCTTCAAACTCCGCCCGACCACTGCGCTCCGCTCCTCCTGCTGCCGTCCCTCACCTACCTCTCCCTTCGCCCCCAACGGCACCTACGCCTCCTTCCCTCGCTACCTTCCTTCTCGCGAGCAGAAAAGAAGAGGCCACCTCCTCAGTCCCGCACCGATGCCTCCTTAATTCCCCCCGCTGCCTCCCTTCTCACGAGGAGGAAAGAAGAGGCCACCTCCTCAGTCCTCACCCTTCCCCAAATTCATGACCTGGCTGGTCTCCCCTCACAACGCCTCCCCTCCTCCAACCAACCCAGCACGCTCCGCCCCCTCCTCTCACGCGGCTGGCCCGCCACGGATCCTCTAGGCGCCCTTTGTTGCAGTCGTCGGCCAAGAAGTAGCAACGAGCAGGGAGGGGAGAGATCAGCGAGGGTGAGAAAGGAGGTCGCCGGGGGGTGCGGACGGAGCAGGCTGGGGCGCTGGGGCTCCGTGCCCGTTGCTCCCTATCTTTCTTATTCACGAAGGAACACGCAGCCACGGAGCCGACTCGCCTCCACCACCACCGTGCAATTGAGTTCGCCGCCGCCGTTGCCCACAAAATCTCCTCCACCGCAGGGCATAAAGGTTTGTTCCTTTCTTTGGGGTTGCTGCCCCCAAACACGGAGGAGCCGGAGAGCACAAAACAAATCTGCTCTATAATCAACCTTCCTCCTTCGCCGCGTCAACCAATCGATTCAATCCGATCCCAGTGGCCTTCGAGTTTCCCCTCGCAGCAGTGCACCTCCTCTCCTCTGCGTTGGATGGATCTCTTCCTCCCGCTGCTGCCCCTACTCTTCCGATAGGTGCTGCTAGAGTTTACTTCTGGAAGCGCGGGCGGACGGGATTGGGCACTGCTGGAGAGGGTTGTTGCCGATTCTACCACTTCTCGGCTTCGTGGCCGCCGCCGCCGCCGCCTCCGAGGGAGACGCTGATCCGGTCTACAGGTCAGTGGTTTGTTTGTGGTTGGTTGGTTTGTTTCCTCCCAGTAGAGATTCCAACCGTTTTTCCTGTCGCTGTTAGCTGGTTGGGGGGCGGTTTTGTGCTCCTTGCATGAGGTCTGGCTTGGTTTCTCAGATGGCGATTGCGTCATGCAATAGGGTGTTTTGTCCGTGCGGAGTTCAGCTCTTGCTCGGTTTTTAGTACTACGTACTACTCGGAAATAATCATTGATTGATTAGCATTGGTACAGTGAAATTTCTGGGGAACTGGAACTTGAACTGGTTGCCTAATTGGAGCTGGATTTATTTGCTCAGTGTGTGATTGTCTGGTTGGGTCATGTGGGGGTCTGGAAGATGGAGAGAGTATTAGGATAAACCTAAGTGATGTGTTTACTGTTGGACATATGACGGTTGTGGGTTCAGGATCTCGAGCTTAAGATTCCAGGTGTTGGATGTGGAAAAGATGTGTGTCCTACTGCTTTTGTTGAATGCTTGAATTCGTACCTGCTATTTGTGGAGGAATGTTGCTACGGGATCTTCAGATTTCGAATTCAGTGATATTTGACAAAATTCAGGAAAAATGACAATAAAGCTCGGGAGAGAACTCTGTACCATTTTTTTTTCTCTCGCTGCTATTAGCCTTGTTAAGATATGATGATTGTTCCTTCGTACAATTTGGGATGCAGACTTCCTTTTGGGGGAATCATTTGGCTGATGACTTGACTAGCAACCATCGCTGCTGCTTGTATATGTGCTCCTCAAGGGAAAAAATTAGGTTGTTCATTACTAGATGTTAAGATTGGAGATAATCTAGAGGCCATTAGGGCAATGTTAAACATGTGTTGTGGTTTATTGATATAGTAACACATGGGCGAAAAACTATCTGTTCAAACATGTAAAAATTGCTGAAAATATCAGCGGAGCGACGCAACGGGGCCTCAGTTTAGGATTTCATGATTTTTTTCTAGATAGTTTATGGAGAATTTTATAAGATTACATAAATTTCAGAACGTAAGTTACTGTTGTCTTCTAAGAGATCATAGTATATAGACAAAATATTCGAAAAACCTTTTTAAAAAGGATGTTTGGTGGTTGTCAAAGAAAAGCAAAGAGAAATTTTCTTCGAGTGTCTAATTTTATTTTGTTGTTCCGTTGCAACGCACGGGCATTTCAGCTAGTTAACAAAAACAACGGCTTAAATTGGAATGTAATTCACCACAAAAAAAATTGAGTTTATTTTGAAATACCTCGGTTTCCTTTTTTTGTTTCTAGGTTTTCAAGTCAATGGACACAGCTCTGTCTGGATACGTTATCCAGATGCGTTTCAGTCTAGGTACATGTGTATCTAGTAAAAGTTGCAATAATTAATTCAAATAGGAGGGAATACTTGTTTTTTTTTAACTTTTCTCATTTCCTTGTAGACAATAGACTGTTTTGAGACATGGTAAACATGGAACTCGTGAGTCAGCTGACCGTTGATTGGACTAGGACAATTCATTAGAATGGCAAATGGCGTCCTATCAGAATCATATGTTTTTTTGCTTTTCCTATGTTTTAGTTTCCTCCAAACCGAATAAGCGTGCACCCAGGAAGCCGACGTGCCCTACACATGCCCCTATCTGCAAAATCCTTCCATGCAATTTAAAACGTTGAACGGTGACCCTGCAATCCTTCATCATATATTCCTCCGTCTAACAAATGATGTCTCAATTTTGACTAAATTTGATTGCATCGATATACTAAATGGGGAAATATCCAGTGAAAACCTTCATCTGGTGCAAACCTACAAACTATCGATGTGAGTCGTTGGATCGAGAAT
The DNA here is from genome assembly GCF_000005505.3 of Brachypodium distachyon. Lineage (NCBI taxonomy): Eukaryota > Viridiplantae > Streptophyta > Magnoliopsida > Poales > Poaceae > Brachypodium > Brachypodium distachyon. The sequence continues at coordinate 9,149,673 of NC_016132.3, read as the reverse complement.
GTATGGCTCAGATCAAAGGTCGGATTGCAACTAACCACTTAAACGTGCATTTGCGCAAACCCCCCTTCTTTTTTGTAAAAACTCGTTAACGATTAGTCCACTGGAAAACTATTTGTCTTCTCAATTCCGATCAATCGTGAGATTGACATGGAGCCAGCGCTGGCCCTCCGCCGCACACAACCCCCACCACGTTGCGCCTCCGGTTGCCGGCGTTGGCCTTCCGCTGCACACAGCCCCCACCACGTTGCGCCTTCCTCCACGCCCCCCATCATTCTCGTCCGAGGCGTGCATCCAACGCTCGTGATTCCCCGCCCTCCCCCATCCAAGTTTAGGCGTACTGTGCGTTCGCCGGACGCCGGTCTTGATCCTCCACCTTCCGTCGGCCTCGTACGCGACCTGCACTGTCCCTTCGCCGGCCACCTTCGGAAGCGCTCGTCGGCCTGCCGTCGTCATCCCCTGCCATCCAGCGTCTTCCACATGCGGGAGCATTGGACCTCCTACGGAGCAAGCATTGGGATTCTTTGTTGGTTTCTCTTCTTGTTCATTGATTCAAATTGATCAGTGCAATGGCTATTTTTTTATTTGCTTGGATCTGATTTGATTTTCCAAACTCCCTGATTGCAGCGAGGAAGGAAGCTCCAACATGTCCAAGAGCTTATGTCACATTGATTCGGATAAACAACAGATATTTTCTGTACATTCACATTCATTCAAGAATTCTTTGTACAGTCTCATTGATTTGGCTAAACCAATCTGCAATTACAAATTCCTCTTACAAATCAGTACAAAAAAATTGATGCATTGCAGAACAAAGCACAAATTTCCTGTAGAGCAAAACAACAGCTCTAGCGCTTCAGCATACACATGTTCAGCAAACACATGTTTTCAGAAAACAGCAAGCAGACTGCAGGTCAGCTTCACCCTCCGTGACGCTGCCGAGGCCTCTGGTCGCCGTCATGGGAAGGGATCCACAGGTGATCGTCTTCGCGTGGGGAAGGTCTGTGCAGGTGGTCGCCGTCGGCCATCGCTGAATTCTCCAGGTCGCTGCGCCGAAGGGGATTCAGATGGGGGATGGGGAATTGGCTGGCTTGAGGATAACTCTCACCTAGTTCTACGTAAAAGCCTGTAAAGGCAGGGGGCTTTGCGCAAATGTACGTTTAAGTGGCTGGTTTCAATCACACCTTAGATCTGAGCCATACATTTTGTATCCAACGGCTCACAACGATAGTTTTCAGGTTTTCACTAGATATTTTCACATACTAAATCATGTCTAGATACATCCAAATTATAACAAACTTGACACATTTTTTATTAGACGTAGGGAGTAGTATACCTCACGATGTTGAAGTACCCATCTGGAGTAGCTCAGCCAGACATTGCTGACTTGTACCCTTCACACCACGTGGAGCATGCATGCATGAACGATTCGTATTCCTTCCGTCTTCGTGATCGATCGGGATCGGGCCATCGAGTATGTTCTGAACCATGATACTTTGGGACATAAATTTTCCGTCTTCCAACTTGTTTTTTCGGGGTAATCCCAACTTGGTTTGCACGTACAAATCAGCATGGAACTTATCAAAGTGCGCAAATAATCTAAGTGGCAGTAATAATCAAGGCTAAACATGTTTATTTTCCTAGTTCCAACTTGATTTGCATGTACAAATCAGCATGCACGAAACTTATCAAAGAACAAATCCAACTCACGATCGGGCTAGCTAAAATGTTTTCAAGAGACCGATAAAGAATATTCAACCTGCAACATTGTTGCAACCAATTAACGAACATGCTGCACCATGCAGCAAGCAATGCCCGAGTCGACCGGCTAAATTAAGTCTGAACTAGCTAGAGGTACCTAGAGAGCAGGTAAGCGCTGACGCACGGGGACCCGGCCCAGTCCCCGGCGTGCATCCTCAGCACGCGCCTCGCCGCCTCCTTGGTGACCTGGTCGCACTCCGCCTGGAGCACGCAGCAGAGCTTCCCCACGGCCCCGACCCGCGCCATCTCCCGCACCGTCTCCGGCGACGCGCCCCTGCCGCACACGCTCGCCAGCACGCGCACCGCGGCGGCGTCCCCGGCCGCAGACGAGCCCCCCCGCAGAAGGACCCTCTTCGCCACCACCGCGATCCCCGCCGCGTGGCCCGCCACCGTCGCCCGCGCCTCCGCGGACCCGCTGCACAGTAAGGACAGCACCGCCATCACCAGCTCCGTCGTCGCGCGGCTGGTGCCGCCGAGGGAGAGCTCGAGCTCGATGGCCTCGTGCGCGACGCCGGACTCCGCGGCGAGACGGAGGTTCCTGCTGCTTGCGGCGCACGCGTTGAGGATCGTTTTGAGCGCCGCCCGCGTCGTGGCAAGGGGCACGCGGCGGCGGGCGTGGAGGACGGCTGTGAGGGCGCGGAGGAGGTCGGGCCGGAGACGGTCGAGGAGCGCCGGGGTCGACGCCTCCGTCGCCGACTCCAGCAGGCGCACCGCGCGCTGGAGAGTTGGTTCGGAGTAGTAGTCCTCGTGTTGTAGTTCGAGCGTGAGCGTGACCAGCACGTGCGTGAGCGCGTCGAGGAAGCCGGGTTCCGCGGGGAGGAGATGCGGCCGGATCTCGTCGGCGGAGACGCCGAGAGCGTCGAGGAGAGCCAGGCACGCCGCCTCGACCCCGCTCGGCGAGAAGCTCTTCTTCTTCTCGGCGGCCTCGGTGGCGCACGACGACACGAACAGAGGGAGCACGCGCGGGATCATGCTTCGCCGCGCCATGGCGTCCGCCTTCGCCGCCGGGACGGCCACCATCAGCTTCTTTACGAGCTCCGCCGGACCACCACACTCGTCGTTTCGCGAGTCCGGCTGATCCGGCGTGGTCAGCGCGGGAGGATGGCGGTTGGAGTTGGGGTTGGGCCAGGAGAGGATGAGGCGGCGGAGGGTGAGGTTGGGGGTGAGGTCGGCGAGGGAGAGCGGGCCGCGGCCGGTGACGGGGCAGGTGTCGTGCCCCGCGGCCAGCCACCGCTCGATGGCGCCGCGGTCGTAGGTGATGCCGCTCGGCGCCGTGACCGGGTCCTGCATCCGCGTCAGCGAGATGGGGCACACGAACTGCGGAGGCGGCGTCTCCATCTCCATGTCGAATTTCTTCCTCACACGACTATAGCTTATATTGATAGGAATACATCTATCCACACTGTGTGATTGAACGATCATGCACGTCCGTCCGGGATTAAACGGGCCGGGAAGTTCTCCGCTTTCCAAATATTGCGTGCTGGTCTCCCTGCGTTAAGTTCAGACGTGTAGTACGTCATCGATCCTGATCCCTGCTCATGTTTTAGCCGTGTTTATAAGATGGTTCCGTATCTGCGTACGATGTGCCATCTTCGTCAAATCCATGAGTAAATTCCCGATAGACTTTGGAGCAAACTCCATAAATGGCCGTGATGTAGGCGCACGCAACTCGAGTACGTGTTCTTTGACCGGCTGAGGCATGACGCGACGCCTTTGACCAGGCATTTTTGTTTTGACCCCAGGACAGTTGTTTGCTGCGCCTTCCTTGGTCACTTGGTGAGACGTCCTGGGCTCTTGGCAGGGGTGCTAGGAAACCCAAACTGATGTGCCTACGAGTTTTTTATTTGTTCGTATCCGGCCGTATTTATTCTGCTTGACTGAACACTGGACTAGAGACATGGGCTCTTGCCAGGGACGCTAGGAAACGGAAACGGAGTATACTTTTTCCGGAAGATTTGAGACTTTAGGCCTCCACAACGTCCCAAATGCTAAATTTGTCATCTCATATTATTTAGGAGCGATGCTAAAAGTATCATTTAGACACAGTGTAGTTAAAGCCAAAATTTTCAATGTATGAGACCCACCAATGTTAAAACACATATATAAAATGTACTTTCTCTCCTCACTCATCTACTTTGAGCCAACAGGGAAGGAGATGCATGCATGGATATTGTTTTATATTGTTTGGAAGAATTTGACACCGGGAGCAATTAGGTGATCTGGTTCCATCTTTTCTTAATTTGCAACCCTTCCACAGTGGCATGAAGTGGTGCCAAAAGCTAAATTTCCAATTTGGCATCTCAATTTGGCACACACTGTGAAGGCCCTTGCTTGGTATGCACATGTCTAAGGTCTTGAGTGTTGATGATCAAGGCAACTCTTTCATCCTCTAGAATATTGAAAAAAAATGTAAATCAAGAGCGTAGTTGTGTGATATGTATCGGTATTAGCCGAATCAATATACACTTGGTTCAAATAATAGAAATGGGCGTTAATGTGGTGCTATATGCTTGACCTTCCAACCATTCGAAATCAAGAATTACTATAAGACCGGAGATGTGCCAAATCTCGTCTTATTGGAACAATCAACACACCTAGTTTGCTGAAAGATGGTTGTTGTTAGTGTTGTGTGAAAGATGATTGTTGTTAATGTCACGGGTCAAATCTCACCTCATTTCCTCAGAGTATTAAGTACGGAATACATCAAGAGCCTATGTTTATTTGTTCGTTAGGTTTTTAGTGTAAACTTCACCCTACAACTACCAAAATCATGAGATCAACTTTTGTTGGTTGTTTAGCTCGGTCAAATCTGGTTTTGATGGGAGGATACCGCTTCGTCTCTCCCGTTCTCAAGAAAACTCCACGACCTCCGTGCATGGACACGTGCCGTTAGCATCGCCTGCCTCCGTTCTCCTTCCCTTGTTGGGGAAGGGAGGTATGTGCGTCTTGGATCCGGATCCAGTGCCCTGACAGAGCAAAGGCACGGCGTGTCCTGTCCCTACATATCCACCATCCATTTTGATCGGACGGCGCACAACACTCACAGGCCAACAAGAGTGGGACAGGAAGGGAAACAGTTGGTTGCAGGCAGGAGCGCGGTCATGGAGAAAGGACGCCGGCCACCGCCACGGTTGCAGGAATGGACGACGGCCACCGCCGCGGCAGCCAGAAAGGACTCCGGCAGGCCCCTCCGCTCCCACTCCGACGCCCGCGCAGCCACTCCGGCAGGCGGCAGGATAAACCTACCCCGTACCGCGGCCCTCAAGTTTCCCCTGCGGCCACCGGCTACTCCCTCCACCCCCGTCGGCTCCATTCAGATTGGAAGGAGATTCAGTTAGGGCGTGTTTGGAAGGGTGCCCCGCACTTGGCCTGCACCCACAATGCAAATATCAGCCTGTTTGGTCTCCTGGGCCGCGCGCGAAGCCTGCAGCCGAGCTGCAAAAATAGCCTTGCGCGCCAGGACGCGGGATACGCCCAGATCGGCCTTTTTTCGGCTGCAGGCTCCCGTGTCTTTCTTCTTCGTCGATCTCATCCCTCGTCCCTCCCCCTCAATCCCGATCTGCTGGCCTCCCGTTCCGCCGCCTGCTGGCCGTTCCGCCACGCCACCACCGTTTTGTCGCCCCCGCCGCCGGAGTCCGCCACCTCCCATCGCTGCCGGCGCCCGCCGCTCCCATCTCGCCGCTCGACAGCCACGCGCCGTCCCCATCTTGCCGCTCGACTGCCGCTCCCAACGTCCTCTCCCATCAGGCCAGCACCCCACCTCCTCTCCGCTTCGTCGCAGCTGCAGCTCCCAGCGGGCTGCAGCCTTAATTTGCATCCCAGCTGCCGTATCCCAGTTGCGGTGCGAGCTATGGCCTTGCAGGCGACCAAACACGCCCTTAACAAGCAACAGAACAAAAGAGATAGGGCCTAGCAGAGTAGAAGAGAGACAGTGCGTTGAGTTTGCACGGGAGATTCAGTTAACAAGCATTCAATTTGAAGATGTATTGTACTGAAGGGAATGTATTACACTGAAAAGCTGAACAATCCTGTAAGTTTTAACAACTGATTTTGAAGCAAGGACGCTGTGTCGAGGAGGTGTTGCAGCAGAGCAGATGGAACCGTCACGGCAGGGCGGAGGAGCTGGCGCAGGACGGAGGAGGTCGTCAGAGCAGGGAGAGACAATGGGGTCCGTCAGCGACAGACGGATGAATCGGTCGGAGCGGCGCGGGGCGGAGGAGGACGTCGGAGTGGGGGCCGGCGAAGCTTGTTCCTCCCCCGCGGCGGCGGCTGGCTGAGCTTGCCCCTCTCCCGCCGGTGGCGGCGGTTGAAGAGCAGTTGCGGCGGCACTGAGAGAGAGCCCGCGCAGCAGCAATTTTGGCTAAGAACGCCCGCACAAAGCTCTTTTCCCCTTGCGTACTCTCGTTGCCTGAGACTCATGGCCTGTTTGCAGAGTGGGAGCGGAGGGGCCTGCCGGAGTCCTTTCTCGCTGCCGCGGCGGTGGCCGTCGTCCATTCCTGCGACCGCGGCGGTGGCCCGCGTCCTTTCTCCATGACCGCGCTCCTGCCTGCAACCGACTGTTTCCCTTCCTGTCCCACTCTTGTTGGCCTGTGAGTGTTGTGCGCCGTCCGATCAAAATGGATGGTGGATATGTAGGGGCAGGGCACGCCGTGCCTTTGCTCTGTCAGGGCACTGGATCCGGATCCCACATCCACAGATTTGAACAATTTGATATTTTTGGAATGGATCAACGAGAACCCGATCTACAGAAAGAATTAAACAACAAATTTGATGGAACCCTGGACAGAAATTGAAACAAAAATCGATCGAAATAAATTTGTAAAAAACTACGGATCCAGCCAACTCGTCGCCTCCTCCTAAGTCGCCGGCGGTGGCCACCTCCTTTCTGCGGCCAGGAACGCGCCAGCCACTAGGCTCGTCCTCCTCATCTCCCCTCCTCCAACGACATGGATTTGCAAGAGAGAGAGGGAGAGACATTGATAGAGGGAGAGAGATTAAGGGAGAGAGAGGGGGATCTCGAGATCTACCTGCAGCGACCGTGGCCGGCGGCGGGGCAAGCGTGGCCGGGGCTGTAGTCGGTCGGGGTGAGAGGCCGGCGGCGGGGCGAGCGGGGCCGGGGCGAGCGGCCAGCACCGCGAGGGTCTGACGGCCGGGGTCGGGAGTGGAGAGGGAGGAGAGGGAGAGAAGCAGAGAGGAAGAGGAAGAGGAAGAGAAGGGAGGGGGTAAGAGAGGAGGCTGGCGGCTGGGGAGTGGGAGTGGAGAGGGAGATAGGTTAGTGTTAGGTTTATATATAAGGAGGGGTGGGTTGGGCCGACGATTTTGGGCCCAAACACGCATCACTGGCGGGCACAATTGCAAAAACCCGTCAGTGATGTCGTGGAACATGATTGTTTTTGTATTTTCATGATTCATAAGATATCCAAGTATTTCATATAACTAAATTGGTATATAAAGTTATAAATATAGATTATTTTGTGTAAATTTTTTGAACCATATTAATTGTACTTTGGACATGCCAAAGATTTACCCCTTCCAAAGTATAAACATGACCGTGACTTTGGACATTTGGCTTGGACATTTTGCATTTGGAAAACAGAAAATCATTTTTTATAACCAAAACTTTGTAGAACTATTTGGCAATATTGTTTGTCATGACAAGATGCACCTTTATGCAAAAAATGGATACATTATCATGAACTATGGCATAGAAATGGACAAAACTTCTGTCATTTGACATAAAATCATAAACATCAAATGTGGAAAATAACAAGTTTGTAGTACATAATTTATTTTTCAATTGCTAATATATGATATTATTATTCCATCAATGTTAAGCAAGAAAAAAATAAGACTTCAGCAAAAAGAATCATATTTTTTTGATTTTTTATGAATTAGTTATGATTATTTCAATCTTGAAAGGTCTCCGTGAGTCATGAGTGGCGGACCTAGATGAACTGACCGTCACTAATGTGTGTTTGTGTGAATTTTGCTATTTTTCATTTAACCATTAATGACGGGCCTCCCACGCCCGTGACTGATGAGTGGTCATCAGTGACGGGCCCTGCGCGCCCGTGAGTGATGAGGAGTCATTAGTGACAGGCGCAGGCGTGGTGTGTCTGTCACTGATAAGGGGTCATCAGTAACGGACGAGCACGCGACCGTCATTGATTGTGTGTTATCAGTGACGGCGTGCGAAAAGCCCGTCACTGATGACTCGTCACGTATGCACGGTTTGTAGAAGTGGTGTTTCCTCGGCTGGGGGAGTCATCCTCCAAAAGGCCCCCTGCACCTGATGCCTCTGTTCGTTTCAAGCGTTTCATGGTGGATTTCTTCGGTCTCAGCTTCCCTGCACAGGACATCATGTGCATGTTGTGTTCATCCTCCAAAAGGCCCCCTGCACCTGATGCCTCTGTTCGTTTCAAGCGTTTCATGGTGGATTTCTTCGGTCTCAGCTTCCCTGCACAGGACATCATGTGCATGTTGTGTTCAGGAAGGAACCAAATTATGACTGGGTTCTCTTTGTTGCAATAAAATCGTTGATGGGCATGTTGCCGGTTGCTGTGAGTTGGGTGGTGTTGAAGTGGCCGACGAGATGGCTTGGGAATGCTCCTTGGCCTTCGTCGCCCACACAGCTACAATCGACGAATTCAAGTCCAGCACATGTCGCCCACTTTGATACTCCAGGTTATAGCAAGTGTTTTTTTTTTCTCATGGAGTATTCTTGGGTTGCTAGCAGTCTTTTGGTCAATTATATGCAATTTCGCCTTGTCGTTGTGGTGGTGACTAAAAATTCAGGTGAGGTGGTCTGGAGACTTTGATCGTTGCATTTGAGGCAAGGTTGGTAACTCATCACATGGCACCATGCATGATCTCTATCTTTGCTGCATTTGGATCAGTAATGAGTTTGAATATGCTTCATATGACAATGTTAGAGCCTTTTCATTAAAGGTGTTTCACCGATGACGGGTGAGAGCGTTATTGTTGATGAACCTCGGATTTCATGAGAGGGTCAACCTGCAATTGAGCCTGATGAGGCTTATATGAAAATCTACAGCTTGGTTGGTTTCAACCCAGCGGCGGAGCCAGCCGGCTTCCTGAGCCTGGGCAAAACGTACACAAACTAGCATTTTGCCTAGAAATAACATCTTCTAGCTTTCATATTAATCCGGTGATCAGTAGAAAAATGTCCGGCGAGCCCGGGCAACTGTCCGGGGTTGCCGGGCGGTGGCTCCGTCGGTGTTTCAACCTCGGGTGCACAAGCCTAGTAGATCTCTGGGAGAGCCGCCAAGATACTATAGGTGAGCACATTGGTCCGAGGTCCCTAAAGACTGGTTGTGGTTGCGCGTCGGAGTTCTCGCCTAATCCGCCATCGGCCCCTTCTGCGGTCTTCCTCGTTTTCCTTGGGAACATCTTTTTGAACTACTACTTATCTGTTTGCCGCAAAGTCATGTATTTGTTAACTTTGCTGGTCGAAGTTTCTCAGCTCGTACTAGTGCTCTAATGCGATATATCTTTTTCTTTCTGGAAAAAAAAAATCTGGTTTTGATTTGACGTGACAGTTGGAAGGTCGTTTTGTGACCATGTCAACTGATAATAAGGCGACCTAACTGATGTACACTCCCCAAAAATAACAAGAGGATGTAGAGGTATTTGGGTAGGCTCTTCAAGACCGCCAAATACATAACACAAGGTGTATTACTTAGTAGCAATCTTTTGTTGTTGTTTATGGGGCTTTCACATTTCAACAATGGCTGCCAGCGTGTAATATGATCTTTGTACTCCGTATATTCTTTTGTAGCCAGTCATGTTTTTATTGTTATCGTCCAATTCTACAGAAGTCGCACTTTTTTTACCGCATCATGTCAGGGACGTGTGAATCGGAATTCTGAAGTTCCGACTGGAATCGTGAGTTGGATCCGTCTTCGTCAACATTCTAAACGTTTTTTAGGAAATTAGGAAAGAAGCAGAATAAATTACAGGAAACCACCGTATTATTGATAGGGTTTATTTAATCCATCACTCGCTAGCATTTAAACAGATTTCTGACTAAACGGGTACACTCGCTCATGACAACGTGGCGTGTCAGCGTGGCTGAACAGATGGTTTCTGACTTTTTCTGCTCTCTCTCCCCAAACATCTCTCGATACTCTCTTTCTTCAACCACGGAAGCTTCTCGCGGCCCTGTAGAGCCGCTACTCTCGCTCTGCTGCTTGCGCCGCTTGCCGTCGCGCTCGCTCTGTCATGTCGCCCGCGCCGCCGCTCGCCCCGCTCGCGCGGGTCGCGCCGCGCGCCCTGCGCCCGCGCCGCTTGCCTGGCACTCGCTCTGCTCGCTTTCGCACGCCCGTCGCCCGCGCTGTCGCTCACGGCTGCTCGCCCGCGCCGTCGGTTGCTCTGTTCGCTGTCGCACGCCCGTCAGGGTGGCAGAGCGGTGCTCCCGCGCGCCCGACGCCCGTTCGGGCCGCGTCCCTCGCGGCCGTGCCCCCTGTGCTCGCTTTGCCCGCTCCGCGCGCCGCCGCTGGCCCAGCGCTCGCTCTGCTCGCTGTCGCACGCCCGTCGGGGTGGCGGAGTGGTGCTCCCACGCGCCCGACGCTCGCTCGGGCCGCGCTCGCTCCACTCGCGCCTCTCGCGGCCGCACACCCTGCGCTTGCTCTGCCCGCTCCGCGCGCGGCCGCTCGCTCTGCTCGCTGTGGCGCGCCCGTCGGCGTGGCGGAGGAGGCACGGGCTGCGGCAACGTGCTGCCGGACTTGGGAAAGAAATCGCGGCGCGGGAGGAGGCGGCTCGAGCTCGGCGTCCTCGCTGGAGATGGCTGGCTCGGTGGGGAGAAGAGAAGGAGAACACGCTGGCAGGCTACCCTGGTAAGACACGCTAGCCCGAAAATGGGCCATTCCGAAATATGCTTAGACGCGAGCAAGCGAGGGGTTAAATAAATCTGGTGATTTTTTCTCCGATTCTAAATTGTTGTCAAAATATTACATGTATTTAGACGCTTTTTAAGAATTGATACATCCATATTTTGACAAATTTGAGTCAAGAATCTAGAATCAGAGGGAGTAAATTGGTACCTATATGAAATCCTAATTTCTAATGTGGTGTTTTTTTTAATTTAAATGGGCCAAGCCCAGGACCTCAGATGCCAAATGTGAGAACAACTGGCGAAGCCCATTTATGATTTAAATGGGCCAAGCCCAGCACCTCATACAACACACCGCAGAGTCCAGACCCATTCAAAGCCCTAATGCCCGCATACCCCGTGCTCCGGATGATAAATACCAAAAACCTTAGAAATGAAGGAATAGTCAAGTCCAAGATGGGGTGGGCTCTCGCCTCTTCAACCCATTAACCACCACCCCCCTCCTCCCGCTCTCAGATCCCGATCCGCCTCCGCCCCAGATCCAACCACCGCCACCCCTGTCGCCGGCGCAATCCGGCAAGGGTGCACGGCATGTCCGGCGCCATGGACAAGCCGTGCACGCTGCTGGTCCACTTCGACAAGGGATCCGCCGCCATGGCGAACGAGATCAAGGCGAATCTGGAGGGCAGCGACGTCGCAGCCAAGGTCGAGGCCATGAAGCGCGCCGTCATGCTCCTCCTCAATGGCGAGTCCCTGCCGCAGCTCTTCATCACCATCGTCCGGTACGTCCTCCCTTCCGAGGATCACACCATCCAGAAGCTGCTCCTCCTCTACCTTGAGATCATTGACAAGCGCGACTCGACCGGCCGCGCCCTCCCGGAGATGATCCTCATCTGCCAGAACCTCCGCAACAACCTGCAGCACCCCAACGAGTACATCCGCGGCGTCACCCTGCGGTTCCTCTGCCGTCTCTCGGAGCCGGAGGTCCTCGAGCCGCTCGTGCCTTCCATCCTCGAGAACCTCGAGCACCGCCACCACTTCATCCGCCGCCACGCGCTCTCCGCGATCTCGTCGATCTACCGTCTCCCTCACGGAGACCAGCTCATCCCTGACGCTCCCGAGCTTGTCGAGCGCGCCCTCGGGTCGGAGAAGGATGCCTCCGCGCGTCGGAACGCCTTCCTGATGCTCTGTCTCTGTGGGCAGGAACGTGCTGTGGTGTACCTGTTCTCCAACGCTGAACGTGTTACCGAGTGGCCTGACCTCCTGCAGATGGCCGCGGTAGACCTCATCCGCAAGGTTTGCCGCTCTCCAAACCGTGCCGACAAGGGCAGGTATATCAAGATCATTATCTCCCTACTGTCCTCTCCAAGTACAGCGGTTGTGTATGAATGTGCCGGTGCGCTTGTGTCACTCTCCTCGGCGCCCACTGCAGTGCGGGCTGCTGCCAACACATACTGCCAGCTGCTCTCGTCGCAGAGTGACAACAATGTGAGGCTCATTCTTCTGGACCGTCTCAACGAGTTGCGCACCTCGCATCGGGATGTAATGGTGGATGTAGTGATGGATGTGCTGCGTGCACTTGCCAGCCCAAACTTAGATGTCAAGAGGAAGGTTCTGGATTTGGTGCTCGATCTGCTCACTCCTCGTAATGTGGAGGAGGTGGTGCTTTACCTGAAGAAGGAGGTGGTCAAGACGCAATCAGGGGAGCTTGAGAAGGGTGGTGAGTACCGCCAGATGCTTGTGCAGGCAATCCATGCATGTGCTGTGGAGTACCCAGAGGTGGCTGGATCGGTTGTGCACCTCCTTATGGACTTCCTTGGTGACAGTAATGTTGCCGCCGCAGTTGATGTTGTGTTGTTTGTGCGGGAGATCATTGAGACCAATCCCAAGCTGCGTGTGTCCATGATCCAAAGGCTGGTTGATACATTCTATCAGATCCGAGCCTCCCGTGTCTGCTCAATTGCTCTCTGGATCCTTGGAGAGTACTCCTTATCCTTATCAGAGATTGAGAGTGCCATCGTCACCATCAAACAGTGCCTTGGGGATCTACCATTCTTCACTGTCTCAGAGGAAGGGGAGACAACTGATTCCACCAAGCCTGCCCAACCGATGGTGAACTCGGTCACTGTGTCTTCCAGGCGGCCTGTTGTTCTTGCTGATGGCACTTATGCTACACAGAGTGCTGCTACCGAGGCTATTTCGACTCCATCTGTTACTCTTGGATCTTCAGCGTCAACCATGAATCTCAGATCACTTATTCTGTCAGGCGATTTCTTCTTGGCTGCAGTTGTTGCTTGTACCCTGACCAAGTTGGTCTTGAGGCTGGAGGAGGTGCAGCCAGCAAAGGTTGAAGCAAACAAGGCTTGTACTGGGGCTCTGCTTATCATGACGTCCATTCTGCAGCTGGGGCTTTCCTCCTACCTTCCCCAACCGATTGATAACGATTCATATGATAGGATTTTGCTTTGTGTGAGGTTGCTTTGTAATACTGGTGATGACGTGAGGAAGATTTGGTTGCATTCGTGTAGGCAGAGTTTTGCCAAGATGCTTGCTGAGAAGCAATTCAGGGAAACAGAGGAAATGAAGGCCAAGGTACAGATCTCTCATGCCCAGCCAGACGATCTTATTGATTTCTACCACCTGAAGAGCCGAAGGGTAAGTGAAAGTTGCTTAAAATTTGTTCCTTTTGCCTTACGGAAATTGATATGTTCCCATTGCCATCTAGCTCAGAAGCACTCTAACTCTAGTCTATTGATAAATGTACTATTTTCTGCTTGGCATCATGAATATAGTCTGTTCTCAGGTTGTTACATATTATGTATTATATATATAGTATTACTCCCTCCGGCCGGAATTACTTGTCGCAGATTTAGTAAAAAGTTGTACTAAGTCAGTGACAAGTAATTCCGGACGGAGGGAGTATTATTCTTTCATGCATCCGGACTTAATGAATTTGTAAGTAATTGTCTCCTGACCTTTAAGAATACCTAATGTTTTAAATAACACCTATTATGACTTTTTCTTACCTGAAGCACTCACAGTGCATTTGGTTTGTAAAGCAATGCTGATCAGCCTTTCTGATGCTCCTTTTTGTACAACTCAGTATCGTGCATGCTACTTTCATGGTATATTTTTGGAGTCCGTGGTGTATTTCAGTTGTGAAAACTGCCTTGTTTTAACATGAATGTTTTATGTAACACTTGTTGGATTTGAAATTCTGGTCCACATGTCAAATTATCTAGATGTCAAATTATAAACAACGACAAGAATTATGAGACGGAGGGAGTATTACCCTTGGAAAACTCTTATCATCTTTGGGTAGAGGAAAGGCCAGGTAGTTATGTCAACAGTGTTGTGAGCATGTTAAATCACTAAACATGAACCAAGCTGTTGCTTTGAGAAAAGAGTTAAACCTTAGTACTCCATATTAATTATGGCAATGCTAAATTAGAGAGTATATTTAGCACTGTGTCTAATCTTGGATGGTGAACACTTAATTTCCTTAATCTAGTAACATGCTGATATATGTATGTTACTACTGTTGTTAAAACGTGTCATTTTGTTTCCTAGGGCATGAGCCAGCTTGAGTTGGAAGATGAGGTCCAAGATGATTTGAAGGCTGCAACTGGTGGATTTACTAAGGAAACAGATGATGCAAATAGGCTGAATCGCATTCTTCAATTGACGGGGTTCAGTGATCCTGTATATGCTGAAGCATTTGTAACAGTTCATCATTATGATATTGTACTTGATGTTACTGTCATTAACCGTACAAAGGAGACACTTCAGAACCTGTGCTTGGAGTTAGCTACAATGGGAGACCTTAAACTTGTTGACCGCCCTCAGAACTATACGCTGGCTCCTGAGTCAAGCAAGCAAATACGTGCTAATATCAAGGTTTCGTCAACAGAGACTGGAGTCATATTTGGGAACATCGTTTATGAGACTTCCAATGTGATGGAACGATCTGTGGTTGTCCTAAATGATATTCACATTGACATCATGGATTACATCTCACCTGCTACATGCACTGATGTTACTTTCCGCAACATGTGGGCAGAATTTGAGTGGGAAAACAAGGTAATATGCTTCTTTGTACAATGTAGCCGCTGATTGTTTCCTCAGTTAATACTGGTAGTTTTCCTTAACCTGATTACAAAATTTGCTCAACAATTTTCCCTATCAGCCATTGTATCTGCAAGAATAATTTAGACTTAATGTGCCACTGAGATGACCAGTTCTTCAGTCAGTTTACTCTGTGCAACCAATATTTTTTACCCCCATATCAGCTTAAAGAGGGCCTTTTGCATCTTGTGCTCCTTTCGGCTGTATTTAGAAATTTCTTGTTGCTTCTTATTCCAGTTTCTTATTACTACTATTTTTAACTTCTTTCAACAGGTTGCGGTGAACACGGTTATTCAGGACGAGAAGGAATTCTTGAATCATGTTATCAAATCAACGAACATGAAGTGTTTAACACCACCGTAAGTTTTTCGACACAATTGCCTTGTACTCTTACCAGCTCCTTCCGGATATACAAGGCCAATAGGAAGTCTTATGCCAAATTTCGCCAACTGTTAGACAAATAGTGTTTTGAATATTTGATAAAAGTTGTACCATCAGAAAATATTTTTCAATACGGGTCTAATGTTATCACTTTTGCATCACAATAACTTTATACTCCCTCCGTTCCATAATTCTTGTCGAAATCTTACATGTATCTAGACACTTTTTACGAATAGATACATTCATTTTTGGACAAATTTGAGACAAGAATTATGGAACGGAGGGAGTACTAATCTAATAACTGTCAAAGTTTGGCATAAAATTCCCAGTTGGCCTTGTATATTTTGAAGGAGGAGGGGGTGCCTTTTATCTCACGTAGAGTTTTCAGATGCTAGTATGTACATCTGTACAGTAAATCAAAATAGGGTTTAAACACGATTGAGCATAGAGTATAAAATTGCGACAGACAATACATTTTATGTTGCCAACATTGTTCATGCAATAGGACATCAGTAGCTGCTTTTAGCTGGCTAGCTCTTTCCAAGTACTCCATTTCACCATACCTTCCATTGCTTATCTGATTACTGATGGTGTTGTCTACTTGTGCCATGGATAACCTTACATCAGGTCCGCTCTTGATGGAGAATGTGGTTTCCTAGCGGCGAATCTTTATGCAAAGAGTGTTTTTGGAGAAGATGCTTTGGTAAACATTAGTATTGAGAAGCAAGTTGATGGTAAGCTGAGTGGTTACATCAGAATAAGGAGCAAGACTCAAGGAATTGCTCTCAGCTTGGGAGACAAGATTACCCTCAAGCAGAAGGGCGGCAGTAACTGAGCTGCTACCTGTAACAAACTTGCAATTGTATGGCATTTTTTGAATTTAGGTGATCCACTTGCCAGTGCCATACTACCGGGACCAGCAGTGCGATTGAATTAAGTAAAATGAGTTTTTATGTACAAAAAGATTGAGAGAATGGGAAAAGGGGAAGATTACATAGATGTCAGTCTTGAGAGCTGATAACCGATCTTCAACGTACTTGGTAAATGGCGTTTTGTATAAATAGATGCGAAGTTCTATTAATTGTGATACCCCGCTTATATCTTTAATTCGTTTGAGAATGAGTATTGTATTCGGCACATTCGCTTATATCTTTAATTCGTTTGAATTTACGAACACATCCTACCGTCTTCGCTGGCCGAGGCCATATCTGTGCTCTCGATACCAACGACAGCTAGCCATACCCGGATAGACATACCTGGGGAGACTCCCGGACAATCTGGATCAGCCGTTCTGAGTCCAACGAACAAGGTTGAAGCTTCTGACAAATTTTCATTAGAACCTTGTAAGTTCTGTTGAAATTACCCTGCACACCACTCATCTCTAGAGGGTGTAATTTCTCTCTGAGTCCTCCCTCCAATGACCTAAATCCTAGCTCTGTGAGCTCCGACCTGATCAGTTGCCTTGTAGATAAATCTTCCAACATTTACAACTCCAAATTAGTTTTGTTAAATCCATCATAAACATGTCTTCATAATATTTTTTTTACTCCGTATTTGATATTGTAAATAGTCATATGTTTATAAATTCTTTTATAAAAAATACCTTTAAGTAGTCTGACTAGAAACAAAGTTAGAACATCTTATTCAAACTTTGGAACAGAGGTAGTAGATAAATCCTAGATCTGTGAGCTCTACTACCTGATTAGTTGCCTTGTAGATAAATCTACCATCATTAACGATTCCAAATTAGTTTTGTTAAATCCGTCATAACATGTCTTCATAATATTTTTAATTTGATATTGTAAATGTTCATATATTATACCAGAAAATTATATATAAAAATAGCTTTAAGAAGTGTGACTAGAAACAAAGTTAGGACGTCTTATTCGAACTTTGAAACAGAGGTAGTAGTATTATATCACAATTGTTCTACATCACTACATGTGTCAGTCCAGTTTGCTATTCTTCTCGGCTTGAACAGGAGTATATGAGGGAGGCCGTGTTAAGCCCGTGGGTTCGATGCCGGACGGCGAAGCTCGATCTAGTTGCCGACCGCCGCCGCACAAGGTTTTGTTCCCTACGTGGCGTTGGAACAAAGAAACAAAGGCGCGCCCACCAAAGTACACGGTTTCACGTAGGAGATACTGCTAAAACGCATCGGCGACATCTAAAAAAAGGGGGCATCGGCGACGGATTGCGTTGCCGAATTTAAATGGGGAAACGCGTGGATGTATCTACTCTAGCTGCCGCCGAAGCTGCATCCACAACAAGATCCCCAATAGAATACATCACCCTGTCCAGATTACGAGCCACGTTTCTTGGGCTGTGCACTTGTGCAGACCAGATGCTTCCATGCTCTGCAACCCCGTGCACGCTCGCGTGTGGAAGTACGTTAAAACCGCACGGCTGTTAGTAGCGGTCGATAAATTATGGAGTGTATATGCATGCCATCGTCGTCGTCGCTCGTTCAGATGGAAGTTCTGACGTGCAGATGAGTAAACCTATCAGGATAACACATACGTTGCAGAAATTAAAGGAATTTAAGCTTTGCCGAGGGAACAAGTTGAGTGGTTCACACGTACAGTAGCGCAGTGCATTGCATTCACAGGGTACGTAGAGCAATCATTGGGTTGCGGCGTACTAAACAATTCCGGTCAAAATCTTATTTTTAGGCAGGAAACGAGGACACTTGGATGGACCTATATATATACAACCACCAATTCTTTTCCATTCAAATCAATTCAGATCCTGTCACCGAATCTACTCTCTCACTCTTGCCCTTCTCTGCTCAAGGAAAAGGAAGAACTCCCCGTTTCGAGATCATGTCGCTCTCGTACAGCGCGCCACTCTACCTGTTCTTCGACGTCGTCGTCCCCCCCTTCCACGACGACGAAGAGGAGTTCGAGTTCGCCGCGGCTGGCTCCAAGAACGTCAACGAGGAGAAGGAGGACGCTCCACGCGCGTGCGCCAGCGACCTGTCGGCCTTGGCGGACGAGCTGTTCCGTGGCGCCGGCGTGCTCCTGCCGCTCAAGCTGCCCCCGCGCCTGCAGCACCCCACCGACTACTTCTCCTCCTCGGCCGCCACGTCGCCCACGGCCGCGCGCCTGCTGGGCAGGGCGCCCTCGTCGTCGTCGTCGTCGTGGAGCCCGTTCGCGAGCAGCAGGAGGCAGCACACGGGCTTCGACCCGTTCGCGGCGGCGCTGGAGAAGGTCCGCCGGGATGACACCGGCGGCCCCGGGCGCGAGCCGGCCGCGCCCAACAGGCGGCGCCGCGCGAGGTCGCTCTCGCCGGTGCGGGGCGCCGACGACGCAAGGCCCGCCGCCACGTGCCTGAGCTGCTCGCGCTCGCGCCACGCAGGCGCCAGCGCGGCGGCCGCGAAGAAGGCGGTTGGGAAGACTCGGCGGCGGAGGGACGGCGGCGTAACTTACCGACGGCGGCCGAGTCTGTTGGTGTGCTTTGGGTTCTAAGCGCGAACACAAAGCAGTTCTCGAGCTCTGAGCTGCATACATCTTGAGCTCTTGGCAAACTTGCAAGTTTAGCATGCTAGCTAGCCAAATGTCCTGCAGTTGAACGTAGTGTGTACAGTAGCAAGAAATTAAAAGGATCTTGTAAAAAGCAGTTATGTAAGAAACTCTGAATTCTACTTTGAAAATTTGGTCCCTGAAAGTTAGTACTCCCAATTTTCAATTTAGCGACATGGGGTCCTGCAAAAACTTAAGAGAAATTTTATGGTATGTTCTATATGCAGCAAAAATATTAAAAAGATGTTGTCTGAAATGTACATTTGTTTTGTTTTTGTTGTTGAAGATTTGTCTTCGGATGTCGTTCACCTCCTTGGAGGCATCTTGTTATGGCCTTGCAGCCCTTGCTGCTTTTATCTCGTTGACCGAGCTTCCGGAAAATCTCAGATCTAGTGTCTTGTGTCGGACGATGGCGGTGCAGTGCCTCGCTTTCTTCCTTGGTGGCATCACTTTTAGAGATTGAGTCGCCCGGGGACCACTGGTGGCAAACATTTATAAGTGTGGTGTTCCTCAACGTCTTTCATGACTTTGACGATGGTGCTGAGCAGAGTTTGGGCTACTAGTTTCGGTAGTCGGTCCTCCGACGTATCCGTGGACTCTTCATGGTTGGTTTTGCATCGTCACCGTGAAGTCGAAGTCACCAGCTCAGAGGAGATCAAAGGAACGACGCGTGATGACAATGACTTGGTAATGTGTGGTCCGGTCCGTGGAGTTCTTGTTCGGTGCGAGCCTTGCATTTTGGTCCTACGAAGCTCACCATCAGAACCAGAGCCGCATGGTCGCCAGCGTTCGTGGCCGACTGTTTGGCATAGTCCGATGCGAGCTCGCGCTCTTGAGATGGAGACTCCGCTGCTAGTGGTCTACGATGAAGAGTCGCCAGCTTAGGAGTAGTGTTTGTGTGATAATGGTGACTTCTGCGTGCAACCTTGGCATCGTTTCTTCTTTCAACAACGTGTGGGGTGGTCAGGTTGTCCAGGTTGTTTCATGAAGACATAGTACATATTTTGCATATTTTCATTAACTAAATAGCAACTTTATTCTGCTTAATTAATGGATTTGAGTCGTTCGAACCATAATTTTAAAAACTGGACCGCCCTCAGTTCAGTTCCTGACACTTGAGAGATCTGACAGTCGATTCAGTTAACGGAGGAGGAGGAAGGCTTCACCTCTTCAGAGTACTATTGCTCTCTGTGTTAACGTCAACAAGAAAGTATCTATTTCATCCCCTGAAAATTAAATCTAAAGAGGATTTGAGATCAACTTTGACTGCCGCATGCAGCCCACTAAATTCCCAATAGAATTCATCACCCTTTCCAGGTTTTGAGCCGCGTTTCTTGGGCTGCAGACAAATGCTTCCATTCTCTGCAACCCCTGCTCGCGTACAAGTTTGGTAAGAATATACGCCGCCGCCGTCGTCATCATCCTACAGGTGAGGTTTTTTATGAGGGAATAGCAAATTTTTGCGGCACTATAATTTAGTGAGTAAAGCTTGCCCCGGCAATAAGCTGGGTATAGTTGAGACGAACAGTATTGCATTCCCCATCCTGTTTCAAATGTTCAATCAGTCGGTCGCGACGTCAACAATTCTGGTCAAAGTACATTTTTTGGGGGCCATGAAACGAGGCCACTTCATTCATTCTGTTTCCAAGCCGCCATGGACTTGTTCCATTGCTCATTATATATACACCCATCAATTCCATTTCAATCCACTCAATTCAGCCGTATCCATCTTCTCTGCTAGCTAGGCAGCTCGATCTGGTCATGTCGATCCCTCACAGCGCGTCGCTCTACCTGCTGTACAGCGTCTCCACCTTGCCAAAACGCCACCGTCACGGGGAGCCGGAGAACGGCAACGGCTGCTTCGAGTTCGAGTTCACCGGCGCCGAAGACGACGACGACAGCAGCAGTAGCGCGGCGCCGCGCGCTTGTTCCAGCGACGTGGGGGCGGCCTTCGCCGACCAGCTGTTCCGCGGCGGCGTGCTGCTCCCGCTGAAGCTGCCTCCGCGCCTGCATCCGTCGTCCGCCGCGTCCTCGGCCGCCACGTCGCCGACCGCGCAGCAGATGGGAATGGGTTGCAGGTCGTCGTCGTCGTCGTGGAGCCCGTTCGCGAGCGGGGGGAGGAAGGAGATGAGAGGCGCCGGCGCCGGCGGAGGCTTCGACTTCGACCCGTTCGCGGCGGCGCTGGAGATGGTTCGACGGGACGGCGCCGGGATCACGCCCACGCCCAGGCGCCGCGCGAGGTCGCTCTCGCCGCTCAGGGGGGCCGCTGGGGAGTTACTAATTAGCAGCGCGCGCCCCGCGGCGGAAACCGCGCAGAAGGGGCCGCCGTGGCAGAGGAGGAAGAGAGGTGGTGTGAAGCACTTCCTTTCCACGGCACCGAGAGCCCTGAGGCCGCGATGCCGGAAGGACGACGACGGCGCGTCCTCTTACCGGCCGGGTCTCCTGGTTTG
The DNA here is from genome assembly GCF_000005505.3 of Brachypodium distachyon. Classification (NCBI taxonomy): domain Eukaryota; kingdom Viridiplantae; phylum Streptophyta; class Magnoliopsida; order Poales; family Poaceae; genus Brachypodium; species Brachypodium distachyon. Next base: position 9,128,587 of record NC_016132.3, on the reverse strand, counting down.
CTTCGGGCTGTAAAAGCGCGCGCGAGTTTGTGGCTTCGTTATACTGGATGGAGCCAGGAGATTACTGGTTTCTTGTCAAGATCCGAGTGATTTGAAACTAGTGTGAGTGTCTTTTGGGTAGCCATCGGTTTGTCCCCGCCAAAAATTTCGGTTACCCGTAGAATGCGAGTAAAAATCACAATTTACTAAATTTGTCTGAAAAACACAATTTCGATATGTTTTAATAAATTGTGGCATATGATGGTTAAAGTTGACGAAATGTCTCACGTACGGTCACCGTGCACATTGGCAAGTCACTCACAACTCGAAAAAAGTCGTGGATGACATGAGCCGCATCCTTTCGGTTTGTGAAAACCGCTTCTCCCTTATGTCCGATCTATTCGCGGCTCCCTCGGACCCCTCCCCAATCCCCTACCTCATTTCTCTAAACGGCGAGATCTCACCTACCTCATTTCTCTAAACAGCGAGATCTCACCCTACCTCGTTTCTCCGGACACAGCTAGCCCTCAGGGACATCACGGACGTCATGCTGGGCGCGCTATTTCGCTTGAGCTCTGCCAGGATCTACAACCAGGTGAGCCATGACACACTTATGGAGTGCCTTGTCGTGCTTGGGGTCGACAATTTGAGCTTGGAGGACGTGCAACATATCGAATGGGGCATCCTTGTCAGCAAGATGAAGAACATGATCCACACCCAAGATGAAGGAACGAACTTGGAGGTGGGAGAGAGGAAACAATATATTTTAGAGCATGCTTTCAGGCTACAAAATCGAGGCACGATTGGACTGAAATTAAGGCACGATTGAACTATTCACTCTCTTAATTTTCAATTTCAGTCCAATTATGCCTTAGTTTTGTAACCTGCTTCTGTTAATTTGCTTTAATTTCAGTCGTGCCTTAATTTCGGTCAAATTGCTAGGTTTGTGGACGAAACACAAGCTACGTTCATTTAAATATGCATTGATCATGCAACTAAATAGCTTGGGGAAGCTAATTAGTTTGAATCGGCTTGGACGATACCAACTGGAACTAATCAACTTCACCCAGACCAACTGGAACTAATCGGCTTCGGCCAGGCCGACCGGAGCAAATTGGCCTGGCCCAAACCGAGGGCTTATTATTTTTGAAAATTCTGAAAAACACGTATTATTTCCAAAAATGATTAAATAATTTGTATAATTTTAAAAAACATTAGTGATTATTCTTGCTCTTCCACTTCAGATTTCGTTTTCTTTGTACCTTACGCAATCCCAAAACTGTAGAAGGCAACCCCTTTCAAGTTCTTGCAAATTTTGGAACATCACTTATATGTAAACAGCGTTTGCAAGGAATTAACTGAAATTATAAGGTAGAGAATCTGCAAGAAAATAGGGTGGATTGGAAGGGCGCCACTTAATTAGCAAGAGGTAGTTTGCTTGGTGGTTCAGCCCAAACTAATCGGCAGATTCAGGAATTTACCTGATCCTACCAAACAGGCAAACATGCCACAGGTTTATGGGCAACCTCCTGAAACACCAGCTAGTTAATCCTGGTGGCTGTGGACTGCAACTTTGCACCAGGATGATTCTCATTTATGTTCACAGGAGATGATCCCTACATAGAAAGGCCACAGCATGCAACCTTCGCTGCAATATTCAGGAGTAGCCATTGTATATAGTCTGACCAGAAATCCCAACGGGTCAGCAGAGCCACCACAGTGGTCTCTGCAATCGGCCTCGTTGGTCCGAACAGTCTGTCTGGTCCATTCACATCCCTTGTCAAATTCTTTACTCAGTTTCAGTTTCTGGGTTTTCATGGCTATCCTAAAATGCACGCAGATGCCTATTGCTAGTAATTGCAGATGGAACGAAAAAAATGTCCCTCTCGAGAGAAAAAAGAGAGGATAAGATTAAAAAAAAATCAAACCCGGTGAGAATTAGCTATATTTTCCAAAAAATCAGTGAATCTTTTACCTGAAACTAATGAATCACATGGCAAAGGCTTCAGCGAGCGAGGGAGGCCAGCAATGCCACCCTGTCCATCTCGTACCCATATATCTCCCCAATCGACTCGCCGTCGCCGCCGGCCACCCGAACGACCTGCTTCGTCTCCACGTCCAGCTTGTAAACGTAAGTGTTGGGGTCGGTGTGGCCATTCCTCGCAGTGAACAGCACCACGCCGCTGTTCTCGAAGAACCACCGCAGCTTCACCGTGTGCACGCCGTACTCCGGCGGCCCGATCAGCGCCACCTTGATCGCCCAGCACCACTCCTTCGTGCTCGACGACAAGCAATTGCCAATGGCGCCGTAGCCAGGGCAGCTCGTGTAGTAGGCGCGTATCGTCTCGCTGTCCGCTTCGATGACGCACAGCCTCCCGTCCGGCATCAATCCTACCAAGCGATCCGCGTTGCTCCTGTAGCCGCGCCGGCGGCGCGCGGAGGAGTAGGCTATCACGGCGTATGGAAGCTTGGAGGCGTCGTCCTTAGCCGCCGACGGCTGAAGCGTGGAGAGAAGCAGATCGAAGTCGAGCCCAGGCCAGAAGACCACGCCGCGGCGCATGACGGGGGGCGGTTGCACAGATCTCCTGGACATGCCCAGCCGCTTCCTGCCGATCCTGGCACCCGTCACCTGGGCTTCCGGGCCCCAGCCGCCTTCGGATGAGTCGTAGCACCGGAGCGCCGTGAAGCTGCGACGGTTGTAGACGAGGAGCACGCGGTAGGAGGAAGTCGTCGTCGTCGTCGTGTCCGTGCCCCGCGGCTCGTCGATGGCGGTGAGCACCGTGCAAGCGTAGGGCCCGGGGGAGTCCTTGCGGCGCAGGGGCGGGAGGAAGTCGACGTCTCCGGTCATGGGGTTGCAGACGCAGAGCCTCAGGACGTGTCCGCCTACGCCCTTGCCGCGACGGAGGTCCAGCACGAGGCGGCCGTTGCGGGAGGCCACCACGCGGGAGGAGTCCAGCACCCCGTCGTCGCCCACGAGCGTGCTGAGCGAGAGTTGCTGGCCCAATGAAGACGAGGCGCCCAACTCCATGGGCACGAAGCGCGGCGGCGCTGATGGCGATCCCGCGCCGCCGCCGCTGACGTTGTTGAGGAAGAAGCCGAGCGCGAGGCGGCGGATGAAGCGGTCGGAGCGCGGCGGCTCGCGGCAGATGAAGGCGGCGTCGGCGGAGACGAGGCGGAGCCACCGCCTGCAGCTGGCGGCACAGCGGGCGAGGTCCACGGTGCTGCCCGAGAGGCCCGAGAAGACGAGCAGGAGGGCTTCGTCGCTGATAGGCAGGCCGTCGTCGCCGTGTCGTTCGTCCTGCCGCTTGAACTGGCCGCGCCGGACGGACAGCCAGCCGTTGCCGCCGCTTGCGCGCGGCGCCTCGGCGGAGCGCTGCAGGCGCCGGCGACGCGATCGCCGTGGCGGCGGCATGATCGATGAGCTAATCGTGACGTGGTGGGGGATCGGGGGAAAAGTTCGTATCCATCGAGTCGTCGTCGGTTGCGTGTCTAGCAGGGACAAGAGGAGGAGGGTCGCCCCAGATTTATCCCATCGCGCCGCCGGCTTCCATGCGCTGGCCCGCACCCGAGAAGTTCGAATCTCTTTAATTTTTTTTCCTTTCCTTTCGAGGGAATTCGTACCGATTCTTTTCGTTATTATCACAATTTACGTTACCTGCTTTGTTTGGTCCGCCAGCCCACCCTGCCTTTGTACTCCGTAATTAAATTCGCGATGCAGATATAAGGCATTTTTTTTCCTTTTCTGTTTCGGAAATTATAATGAGCTCACGTCAGCCTGCAGCTCTCGTTGCATGCATTTCTTTTTTTCTTTTTTTGCTCCTGCATGCTGGCTTCTCCAGTGCGATTGCATGTGCCATTTTTTTTTTGTTGCTAAAAGCTCGAATTGAAGAAAAATGATGATGCTGGACAACAACCGGGGGGGAAACGCACCGAGTTGATTTTCAAAATTTAAAATCTCCTAATGTTTTAGCATAGATTTTTTGGACTCCTTTAACCATGTCATGATGCATGAATTACCACTAGATTATTTAAGAAGTTGACATTACGATAGCAATTACTTTTTTCGTTTTTTTATGTAAGATGCATAAATATCTCTCCCGATTTCCTAAATATATGGCGTCAAAAGTTTCACCATGTCACATGAGGCAACCCTTGCATGCATGGTGTTGATGACTAATTAAGATGATGTCAATGTGAGATGGTGTTGAACTAGCCGTCATATTTTTATGTCATAATTGGCATGTTGTTGTTTGGTCTTAGTTGCCATGTCGTGTGCTTCCCGTACTACCTAGTTGCCATGTCACGTGCTACGTAGTTGCCATATTGTTTGGTTCTAATTGCCATGCGGTGCATTACCTAGTTGACATGCATCTTAATTATTAAATGTTAACTTTGATGTACAAAACGCCACCATATTTTATATGCGGAAGTTATGATATGGTAGTTTGTTACTAATATGGTTGCAACTTCGCATATTATTAGGTGGTGACTTTACGTATTATCGGATGCATGGTACATTTGATACACAAATTGCCATCGTATTTTATATAAAGTTGCCACGTGTTAATATGTTAGTGATAGGGTGGCAACTTCATACATTATTGGGTGATCATTTTACATATTACCATACGGTACCTTTGCTACACAAATCGTCACCGTATTTTGTATAAAGTTGCCACGTGGTAATTTGTTAATATCAGAGGTGGCAACTTCATAGATTATCTGGTGGCAACTTTTAAGATTAAAAAAAAGTTGTTTAAACATATCAACATGAGATCTAGTTTCGAAGATCTCGTCGAGACAAACCTAACCGTGAAGACAGATCGAAAATTGAGTACACGGTTGAAAAGTTATAGCATTTTAATCATACGGCCTTTTTTAATCTACATGCATGCATAAGTGTGTCAGAGTTTTGCCACCCCCGTCAATGTTGTGCGCATTCTGGGGCTATCGCGCAGGTGTTCGCGCACTATTTGTACCCTTTTTGTTTTGGGTTGTGGCCGTAACAAAACAGTTGTGGTTTTGTTTTGGGTTGGGGAAGCTGCAATGAAAGCTATTGTGCTGGAGATGGCGGGCACGACAGCACAGGCCCCGGTGGCTCGGGAAGACGGATGCCGGGGCCGGCAGCGCGAGGACAGGTGGTGGAGACGAGATCAAGGAAAGCCTCCATCCCTCGACGGAGGTACAAGATCAACCAAGACGGAAGAAATAACCGGGTGGGATTCTTTCGGTTGCTTTGTCATTGTAGGATTTTCAAAAGTTTGAAAGTATATCTACACCTGTTTGGTAGGACTACAAGGGTAGTCGTTCTCACAAAAACCAAATTGGGGAGTAAGGCGTTTCCGACAGGAGGGGCCCACCTGCCAAACGTCCCTTGGCCAACATGGCTCTTTTTCGTCGCCACATCACCCTCTGACCTACACTCGATTAGGCCTTTCACGTGGCAATGAAAACAAGCCGGGTTGGCCACATGGCGTCTAACAGGTGGACCGAGATGTCGAAAATGCCATCAAACGAGTTAATTCTCTCGATTTGGTTATTGTGAGAATAGCTGCCCCAATACTTGTATTATTTTGAGAATATTAGCAACAACCATGGTTTGTGAAACTCGAACCGTAAAAGTGTGGTTCTGTGAAATTTATTTTCTTTTTTGTAGAAAATTATATTTCGCACGATTTTGCAACTATGTAATAATGAGTTATTTTTCAATTTGAAGAGGTACATGACACGAATTTTTCTAGAAGTACATGTGTGTGATCAAGGGGCTCATATTTTTCATCTTTCCCTAAGCCTGAGACATATTAGGACCGCCTTCTTTTGGTGGTGAGGACATACATTTTTAATTTGCGATGTAGATATGCTACTATGTCATTCGGTTGTATATGAAGGATGCTGTTGGGCTTTAAGACCACTAGTTTCATGCTACATTCGATCAAGGAAATTTGTTTAAAAAACAAAAACTTTCGATGAAGGAAATTTGGTGTGTCCGATGTCCCTTTTGAAATTCATAGACTAACTTTCGTAAACTGACCTATCAAACCTTCCAAATGAATTTACTATAATTTAGAATTTCTAGTTTTTATAATCAAATAATTCAATTTTTTATGCCTAATACAAAAGCAATTGGTCATTAAAGAGTGCAATTTTTACTAAATGGCACCTTATAATCCTTATTTGCACTTCCGACGCCTAAGCCACAAGCACACGTTGGGGATTCCCCTTCCGCCGGCGCCTATTCTAAGGTTACGGCCGCCGACTTGAATGACGTGCATCATCGATGCCCTTGCCACCAGCATCTTCCCAGCACTTAGTTGTTTTTGCCTCATGTCCCCTGCACAAACATCCAAACGAGCTTAATATCTTGAATCATTCCATCACATTTCACCTCATGCCCCCAACCAAACATGTTGGGTGTGGTTACAATATGAATTCATAAGCATTAAACAACACATGCTATTTATGTGACTAAATATACAAGAGACATATGTTGTAATCGATTCTGAAAAACCATTTTCTAAGACTTCATGTCAACAATCCTAAAAGTTACTCCCTCCGATCCATAAAAAGTGTCATCTGTTTAGTACAAAATTTGTACTAACTTATTATGGATCGGAGGGAGTAGTTTTTTGACTTAACAAAATAATATTGTATTACTTCAGTTTTTAGTCATTTGCGCATCCTTCTGCTCCTAAAACGCCTCGCTGGTCCCGTGATCCAACTGTTTGACTTCTTGCTCGTTAGGGAAAACTGAAAAAAAGAAGGAAGATTTTCCTCCTCCCCCAAAACAGAAGAGTACAGATTGTGCTATAATCGTCGCCTGTACTATCCATCTTCGAGCACCCCGACCCGAGTTTGGTTCCAAACGGCTACAAATTTCGTAATATCGAATCAGGGCCGTCGGATCAGCGCCCCGATTGCCATCCCGCCGTCGGCTTCCATTTATTAAAAAATCGACCGTTGGAGAAACCCCTCCCCAGAAAATAAATCCATCGCCTACAAAGCAAACCGCCCCGCCGTCCGCCCGTCTCCTGTTCAGTTCCTTCTCCTCCACAAACCAAAGGCTCGCGTCATCGTCGTCCAGAGCAAGAACAAGAACCGGGAGGGAGAACTCTGGGAGAGAGGGTCCCCTGTTGGTCGATCCGTTCTTTTGTCGACGCGGCGATCGATGGCTTCGAGGAGGCAAGCGCCTGCGCGCGATGTTCTTGCTCAAGAACACAAGGCCGGCGGCGGTGAGTCTCTCCTTCCCTGGATCGTTCTATCTGTCTCCATGTCGGATTATCATAGCGGTGGCGGCGAGGAGGGTGGGGTGGTAGCGGACGGGTGTCTAGTGGTCGATGCGGGGTTCGTAAGATTCTTGGATTGCTCGTTTCTTGGCGTGGTAAAGGTCTTGTCTCGGGCTCTTGGCCGCCTTGAGGAGCTCGTGCCTCTAGGTTTATACTTGTCGATTTTCTTCCTGTAGGATCGATTGGTTGTGCGGGCTTAGTACGGATTCTTGTTGCTTTTCCGCCACAAAGGGGGCATATTTTGAAAATTCGATTGGTATATGCGCGTCTTGTGAGGTCTCATGACGGATTAGGTCCTGGGAACCACGCACACGCACCAGAAGAGGCAATTGTAGTTGTCGTGTTGTTGCGACAACTCTTGATTTTTTTTCCACATTACTGTTCTTGATATCGAAGTTTCTTGAAAGAAATGTTGACATTACTATTCTTGATATGTAAGATGGCCTTGCCTGATTGCCGTGACAAGCTCTGGATGTCCATTTCCTGCTCTGTTCTTGGGGTTTTTTCATTTTAGCTCTAGTTCGGATTCTTGTCCCCTTTCCGTAGTATTCCAGTAAAGGTGGCACCTTTAAAGATTTCGCGCGTCTAATTGTGTTTCTCGTTCCTCTTTAGTTGGGATTCTTGTTCTTAGTTGTTGTGTTCCTCTAATCCCCTCCATGTATGTTCGTAAATCTTCTTGTTCTGAACATTGAACTTTGCCTAACTCCAGTACTATATACCTGATGCAATTCTTGTGTTCATCCTCCGAAATTCCAACTTGAACAGATGCTGCCAGGCTTGCCAGGAGAACAAAGTCCATGGTTGCTCAACAACCAGCCGCAAGAACCCGTCGAGCACTTGTCGACGTCGGTAACCTTATCAATGGTCGGGCTGCTCTAGCAGCAGCTGACAAGTGCGGCAAAGCAATCAGACAGCACAAGGAGAACAACAGGGTGAAGCCCGAAATCATTGTTATAAGCTCAGACTCTGAGAAGGAAAAGAAAATTCCAGGCAAGAGAGCCGCGTCCCGGAGGGCGCCGATCCACACCTTAACCTCAATTCTTACCAAATGCAGCAGGGTATGGAAGTGACATCTGAGCTTAATGATTTTCACATTATGAATTGTTTGCTGAATTCTTGTTCTGAACACAGGCTTCTGATGGGGTGATCTCCAGCCCAAAGAAGGCGCCGGCAACATATGACATCGATGCATCTGATGCTCAAGATGAGTTCGCAGTGGTAGATTATGTAGAAGACATCTATCGATTCTACAAGAGCACTGAGGTGAGCTTGATTCGACCCTTTATTGTGAGCATTGTGAAGTAACTGTCGAATTGGGAAGCTGTTATCTGATAATTGACTTCTGTTATGTGAAATTTGTGAAGTAACAGTAATTACTTTGCTGCATTTTGCTACTTGTCCAGGGTACCTGCCGGCCCCTCTGCTCCTACATGAGCTCACAGGCTGAGATCAATGAGAGAATGAGGGCAATTCTGACCGATTGGCTGATAGAAGTGCACGACAAGCTTCTACTTATGCCAGAGACCCTGTACCTCACGGTCTACATAATCGACCAGTACTTATCTATGGAGAGTATTCCAAAGAAAGAGCTTCAGCTTGTTGGTGTCAGCGCAATGTTGATAGCATGCAAGTATGAAGAGATTTGGGCTCCACTGGTAAGGGTTCTTGTACTAATCTGCCCTATACTGTTTGATTTGTGTAAACAGTACTAGATTCAATTCTTTGGCTTAAAATCGAACTATCTTTTTCATCAAAAGCTCAGAACTGCTGTATGATAAAACTTTATCAGACTTGCTTGTGAAATCTGGTTATTTACATTAAACATGAACTATATTTACAGGTTAAGGAACTTTTGTGCATATCAAACTATGCATTTAGCAGAGAGCAGGTTTTGATCAAGGAGAAGTCTATACTGAACAAGCTCCAGTGGAACTTAACAGTACCGACGGTGTATATGTTCATCGTTCGGTACTTAAAAGCTGCCATGGGTGACAAGGAGGTAATACAGTGACCCTCCTCTTCTCGGTAATTCTACTGTGAATTCACTCATTGAGGTGTAATGTGCAATCTTTGCTGTCTGCAACGCAGCTGGAGAACATGGCATACTTTTATGCTGAGCTTGCGCTGGTTCAGTACTCGATGCTTATCTACTCACCATCGATGACCGCAGCAGCAGCTGTGTATGCGGCACGCTGCACCCTTGATGTGTGTCCGCTGTGGAGCGATACCCTGCAGCACCACACAGGCTTATCTGAGGAAGAATTGCTGTGCGTGTTCTTCCTCTGACTTAATCCTGCTCTGTGAGGAATCTGATAATTTGCATCAAAACCTGAACCACACTCTAAATTGCGATGCTCACATGCTCCGCTGGATCATGTTATTTGCTTCCTGAAAATCTGATTATTTACATCAAACCTGAATCACACTTTATATTTGTATTCCTCACATGCTATGGTAACTAGATTATTCCCCGCAAAAAAAAACTATAGATTATTGCTTTCTACCTAACTTAATGTTCATACTTCACATGCACTCTACCAGTTCTGTGTCATGTTATAAGGATTCTATTGGTTATCTAGTTTTGTTAATTAGACTGTGCACAGCATTTTGCTTTGAATTATCTGAAATCCCAAAAGGAATCCTTGTGTTTTCTGTATGCATATGGATATATAGAGGCGTGACAAATGCAGCTGATCTGAATCTTTTCTTTCTTGTGGTATCATCATTAACGCTTTGGTTTGGTGTTTGGAACTGACAGGGGGTGCGCAAGGCGGCTGGTGAGCCTCCACTCGACGGCTGCGGCGAGCAAGCAGAAGGTGGTGTACAACAAGTACACAGATCCCAAGCTCGGCGCCGTGGCGCTCTACTCCCCGTCCAAGAAACTGCTGCCGGTCTCTGACTCTGACTGATCGTTGGCCCACGAAGCTCTTGCGTTGTACCATCGCTTTGATGTTACTACCTTGTTTGCTTCTACCTGGACAAAGAGATGGAAATCACTGAAACTTTTGCTCTACCAAGAACGCTCATTGTCCTCATGAATTCATGAGATTTGTAAAATCGAACCTGTTTGTTTTGTGACTTATATATGTCTTTTAGATGATATGCAGTATTTAGTTGGCTAGTTTTCAACATTGAGATGTGACGGTTTGTGTTGGCATCTTGGGTGCAAATGTGAAGTAAAGCGTATTGGCGTGTGTGCATCTAAAAGGGTGAAATGATGCCGTGTGTACCGTGGTGTGTAGCTGAAAAGAAAAATATGCCTGCCTGAAATGAGCCGCTTCTTCTCCCGTGCGAAAAAAAAAATGCAAAGAGGAGCTCCCGCTCGGCAGGGTGCCCAGGGCGTCGTCGTGCAAGTCGTAGTCCGCAGACAAGTAAGAATAACTTGGTTTGCTTTAAGATGAGTTAATTCACAAGAGTTTTGTCCTCGGTGTACGATTGTAAAACATTTTCCATGTGTCCATACCATGACGGAGCTAGGATGTTTGTTTAGGGTAGAGCAACTACTGTAAGTATAACAACACATCATATAATTTATCAAAAGACAACAACATTTTCATAATTTTTCGTAGATATAACATGCAACACCCACCTAGCTCCCCCCCTGTGTGCGTAGTGTGACTCATAAATAATCTATCATGTTTCAATTAAAACATGTTAGTTTTGTCGTGGTCAATGAGGTTTTACACACACCTTAAATCAAAACCAAATACATTTGAAACATACTTGCCACATCTATGTAGTTCCTTTAAACTTTTGTATAAATACACTGGCAGCAGGGGGTTAAATTTTTAATGACACTGTTTACGGCAGATCGGAGGGTATTCTCTTGAATCATACAACTACCGTCAACGTCCGGTCCACGGTCCACCAACGTGGGAGACTCTGTTTACGGCAGATCGGAAGGTATTCTCTTGTCCGGTCCACGGTCCACCAACGTGGGAGACTATTCCGTATATTTCCATTTCAGGTCCAAAGTTAATGGTTTTTAGTGGGTTTTAGTGATGGTATATGACCAACCTCGTCTCAAAACGGCATTTGTTGTTGAACTCGTGTCAATATGTAGTTTGGAATCATTAATTATCCATGCTAGTGGAAGTGTTTTAAATTCTTTTAGACACACAAAAGAAAAGAAAAACACTCTGATTCATATTAGTAGTACAACTTTGTACTAAATCAGCGACAATTAATATGGATCGGAAGGAGTAGTTCCTTTGATGTGCGATGGCCTTTTGTTTTCAATGTTATCGAGATTCTCGACCTAAGAAAAAATGCTCTCTCAGGAAGACAATATTTTGGGCTAGTAATCTGAATACCCTGACTCACAAGAAGCTCGAGTGGGTGCAAGCTTGTGCCGAGTGGGAAAAAAATCCGTACTGACCAAAAGTTGTGGTTTTCTGAAGCTTGGCACCCATTAAAGGGGTATTGTACTCGGAAATTTTGATACGAAAAGCAACACATGTCATTGAACTTTCTTGGATGGATATTCACCTCATATGGCACATCAAACGGCTTGTTTCCTAGTAGAAGAGACTTCTAGCATGTCAGTGACCCACCGTTGTATATATGATGAGCCAACGAATGATCGGGAGAAACGACCAAGGCAACCTAATGATCCGGGAAAAGTCATCAAAGGTATACCTAAAGCCATGTTGGTGACATCGAGGGACTGACACGACCGGAAGTTAGGAACAAGGCAAGGAAGACTGACAACCCGGATGAAACACGATTGTCATGGTGACACAACAAGTGTGAGTAGAGGGGTGAGATAGATGGTAGACAGAGTGGAGAGACACAGTCAACGAAGCTTCGTAACAAGATTCGAACGCAGAAGTAAAACAAGAGAGAGAAAGAAATAAACTCGATTAAACTTTAAATCAATTTAACTTAGAAAGAGCTAAAACATCTTATATTTAGATAGAAAGAGCTAAAATACCTTTCTACTGGTCATAAAAAACATTCAAAAAATTGCAATGGCCGGCAGATCATAAGGACACATGGCTCGGCACAAGGACGCACCAACCACAACTCTTAACGGTGAGTAGACCTCGCACTACGGGCAGTGTACGTACGTATAGATGGGGCCGGCCTTCCGGCGACGTGACGCGCACGATGGTGAGGACGGCACGCCACACACCTGGCCGGTCGGACCACAAGAAATTGGAGAAAATTGCACTTTTGCGCCATTTGTGTTGTCTTGTTAAGCGAAACTCCGGTCCTAAACAATATTACATCCACTTGAGATGCTGCCGAACATTTTGTTGCACCGAACTCTAACCACTTCTTTTTTTTGACCAGTAACTCTAACCACTTCTTAATCCCGCTTACATCACGCTTGATTACTCAAAAAAAGGGACAGGACTATAGCGGGACGTCAGCTCATTATCGTTAGACAACTGCGAGAACCTCAGCTCATTATCTTTTCCGAAAAAAAACATATGCACGCTTGTGGAAAAGTCTACATAGTATCACAGCCAAGAGTTTTGAATAGCGTAAAAAATTCAGACCACACCGAAATTAATCTACGAATTTCATATTAGAAATCGAGAAAAGTTAAAACGTTTGGCGGATGTAGATTGAAATCCAAAACCTCAAGAACACATGTCTTTTTTTTTAATTACAAGTAACCACACTCACACAAGCCCTCCAAACACACTACCGTATCCACGTGTGCGCGTTCAAGTGACTCTCAATTCTAGAGCGTTAACGCTAAGATAAATCATGACCTTACGGACTACGGGACACATGGTTTATCATTACATACGCACACATGTGTGAACATACGACACACCGACGCTTAATCTAAGACTTGAACCCAGATAGACAGCTTACACCAGGACAAGCCTTAAAATGAGTCATGACTCAATTTATAGAATATACATGTCCTTCCTTCCTGCCCTCTAAAATAAACAAGATTAGTTGATAGATATGCGGTGCTTCTTTTTATTCAAAAAAGGAACGCATGTATATCCTCCTAGCTTCTACATCCTCGGATGCACAAAACCATAATTTTATTGAAAAGATGGCAAACAACAAGGCCGAGTTCAAAGCTTGCAACAACAACAAAAACGAGGCCATCATGTGGCGTTGTGACATATGGCTTCTCCATTATGTATCACAAGGTTATGACCCGAGAACAAATCTACCGGTAGAACAACACGGGACCTAACAACGAACAATGTACTCCAAACAATGATTTCTAGACGGGATTGTTGCTTGTATGTTGTCAAGTTCAACCATGCGGTCAAACTTGGGCTATCACCCCCAAAGCGTGCTTTAATTTGAGCCAACACTTTGATACACATTCAGGTGAGGATGCTCTCCTCCCATTGATTACCTCAAAACAAAAAGATACGATGAACACGTTATGCTGCCATAGAGGCTAGATCAAACTTTGACAACTGAAATATTTCTTTTTTGAAACTCAATGAAAAAAATATGAAATTTTCGTCTGGAATTCAAACCCCTATGTACCTATGTCTTGAAGTAACACACATGTACTACAAAGATGTATAATAGACATACAGTCAATTCTATCTTCTTTTTTTGACCCGAACTACGGCGGACCGAGGCCAGCCTACACAACTTTATTAAAAAACGCTGAACTTTACAGAGGTGGTAGTCGAATTTACATGGGGATGGGGGATTACAGTCTAGAGGCAAGGTGGGACATCATTATTGCCCAATCATTTAGAAGAGCTTTACGGGGAGGCGAGTTGCATCTGGAGGACCAAAGAACCAGGTCGGAAGCACAGCGCATGATGACTTCATGGGGTTCCTCAGTAGAGCCATTGAACACCATGGCATTCCTTCATTTCCAAATATTCCAAAGCACAGCTATTATAATTGTGGAGTTGACGTTGTCGGAGTGGAAGTGGGTTGTGAGGTCGGCCAAACAATCACAGGCCGTGGCGTCAGGGTGGAGCGACTGAAGATTCAACCAAATCGGGGTGATCGAAGCGCAGTGAAGAAACAGATGTGTAGAGGTTTCGGGGAGCTCGCAGAAAGGGCATTTTGCAGAGGATGTGAGGCCGCGGCGGAATCTTCGATCATTGGTGAATAGGCGGCCTTTGCAAGCCAGCCACATAAAAATCCTGCATTTGTTGGTTGCAAAATTCTTCCATATGGTCGGAGCCACCGGGTCGTCTGGCCGATCGCCGATCGCCGAGGAGTACGCTGTCTTCGTGGCTAGCCCTTTGTCGTCCAATCGACTTACCCGAACATCTGGAGCCTGTAAATTCAAGACAACAGTAGACAACAAAAGTTGCAAGTCACCAAATTCTAATTGCGCCGCAAGAGAAAGCCTAGGCCGGAAAGTGGTTAAGCTGTCAAAAGAAGCAAGCGTTGCAGCTACCGGAATGTTGGGTCGCAAGGAGTGTGAAAACAAGGCAGGGAAACGGTGAGCCAGGGTGGTGTCGCCTAACCACAGATCAAGCCAGAAGGAAGTCGAGAGATCATTCCCAACGGTGACCTTAGAAATGTTCCGGAAGAAATCAAGGCCCTTTACAATATCCTTCCAGATCGGAGTGTCTAAGTGGTGAGGATCTCTGAGGTCTCAAAGCGCAGACCAACCATAGGAAAGGGCGAAGCGCTGCTCCCTAGGAGCCGAACCTGGCAGATGGACCTTGGCAAGGTGCTTAAGCAAAAGCCAAGTGTTTTGCGTGCGGAGGCAACGGAAGCCCAGCCCTCCTTTACCAATGGGGTGCAAACATCATCCAAAGCAACCTTACAATTTCTGCCTTTTGCATGGTCTTCTCCCGTCCAAAAGAAAGCACGGCAACGCTTATCAATTTCGTGAATCGTGCCAGCCGGAAGAAGGAGGGCCCCCATGGCATAAGAAGGCATCGCACGCAGAGCAGATTTTACAAGAATAGCACGGCCGCCGATAGAAACCAATTTCCCTTTCCAACCAGCAAGGCGGCGGTCAACTTTATCAATGATAGGGCGGAAAGTCGAAAGGCGTAGTTTGTGGGTGGATAGGGGCAGGCCGAGATAGGATTGGGGAAAGGATGAAACCTGGCACCCAAAAATGGCAGCCAACTCCGTAGCCGCCTGCGTTTCGACATGAATTGGGGCGAAGGTGCTTTTGTGAAAATTGATTTGCAGGCCGGTGGCGGCAGAAAATTGAAGGAGGACGTTCTTAAGATGAGCAAGTTGGGCAGAATCAGCGCGCAGAATGATCAGAGTGTCATCGGCGTATTGTAGCATAGGACAAGGCAAGCTATCGTCAATAGGGTGAGAGATGAGGCCCTGGGAGGACGCCGATAGAAGAAGGCGCTGAAGAACGTCGGCCACAAGAATGAAAAGAAACGGGGAAAGGGGGTCTCCCTGCCTTAAACCCCGACGGCACTGAATCCAAGGCCCAGGGGAACCGTTGAGTAGGACCGCAGATTGACTGGAAGAGTTAAGGTTAGAAATCCAATCGCACCATTTATCCGGAAATCCTTTGGCGCTCAGGATTTTGCGAAGGGCCACCCAAGAGATAGAGTCAAAAGCTTTTTGGAAATCAAGTTTTGGGGCAATGGAAGGGAGTCGCCGTTTGAAACAGGATTGAACGATGTCGGCAGCGTAGATGAAGTTTTCAGAAATACTTCGGCCCTGGACGAAACTAGTTTGATCGAGGCGAACTAGACCATGGATGTGAGGCCGTAGTCGCAAGGCCAAGCACTTAGAAGCAACTTTGAGACAACAGTTTTGTAGGGAGACCGGGCGAAAGTGGTCGGGAGAGGACTCCCCTTGTTTTTTCGGAAGAAGAACAATAAAGGCCTTGTTAATCGGACGGAGATCGGCAGAAAGGGTGAAGAAGTTGGCTAAAAATTCCCTTGGATCGAACTTAACAAAGAGCCAAAATTTCTTGTAGAAGGCTGGGCCGAAACCATCAGGGTCTGGGCTTGCGTCGTCCTTCATGGAGAGTAGGCATTCTTTAATTTCGAGGTCCGAAAAAGGGGCAGCCAGAGATCGAGTCTGGGATGAGGTCGGGCGTGAGGAGGAAAGTAGGCTAGTGAGATCGAAGTTGAAACAAGAGGAGCCAGGGACACCAATGATCGAAGAGAAGAAACCTGACAGGATTGATTGCATAGCAGAGTGAGAGAAGATCTGGGATCCTTCGAAGTTCAGAAGCTTAATTTGATTTTCCGGAGGCGAATGGAGGCACAAGTGTGGAAATATTTTGTGTTTTCGTCGCCGAGGGCGCAATCCTTAATTTTAGCTCGTTGCCGCCAGTAGGAAGCAATCAGTGCATTGTGCCGGTGCAAGGAAAACTTGACCAACGTGCGAAGCCCTAGTTCATTTGGAGATAACGGCCTACAGTCCATTCTATCCCTTGCATAGAAACCGAATAAAGTAATATTCCTCATGGCAACGAATTGAAGGAGACAGGCTTGCGAGTAAAACCAACCAAATGATTCTGGACTCTTTTCAAGCTAAAATTCGGGACACTTTTTCCAAAAAGAAAAGAAAAAGAAAAGGAAAATAAAATAAAATAAAATTTGGTGGACACTTGGATGGATCTTAGCTTTTCCACGGTCAGCATCTCGCAAAATTGGAGAGTAAAGCCCGGAATGGGATCACCGAATTAGTATCCACCGGAGGCAAAAAGAAAAGGTGAAAGGATAGACGTGGTGCATCCACAAGTGCCAGAACGATCTCCTCCGAGCAGATATATTAGGTGGGGCCAGGGGTCGCATGCACCACGCACCGTTCCTTTCCAGCTTTGCCGGGAGACGCTGTGCTTTGGAGAAAATAATAATTGCAGCACGAATAATAGTAGTCATTGTTGGGGGGAGGAGGAAATGATCTTGTCAGTGGCCAACGTGGCGCAGCCGAAGCCTAGATTTAGATTAGCCGTGTCCGGACGATGCTCTGTGGCCACACGAATAGTCTCTCAGCACATCTTTTGCTTGGCGCACAGCCCACCCGCCGTCCTGTGGTGGGCCAAAGACTTGTCCTGTCAGCGAGGCTCCTCCTAGATGGCGAAATTGCCTTTTTTTTGTTGTTGTTGCGGATAAGATGGCGTAATTGCTGCTTCAAGAGTCCCAGGGACTACTGGCATTTGCATTTGTGGTTTCTTGTTTACGAGGCAGTTGTGTTTGTGCTAGCTTAATGTTTTGTTAACTTCATTTTATTTTTTATTGGGAAATAGCAACCGATTCATCAGGCCCGTACCAGAGAATTTGAGGCCCCCTAACAAAATACAAAACGAGGTCCTAAATAATCTAGTCTGATGGCCATAGAGCACCGTTTTTGCCCGTGTCAAATTGACGATCCCAGTAGACGAATCGATCGGGCAGAAAACGACGCATCGCGCGGAATTGATATATCGATGGAAGTAAGTAGCAGTAGTTAAATATGCGTTGATTCAACCTAATGGGCTATTGTGGATTTATGGGCTTAGACTGTTCTGTTCTTTATCCTAGCTGGTCTGACCGGAAAGCAGATCACTATTGTGGTTTTCTTTCCTTTTATCTCCATGCGCTCATGTTGGCCTTCTGTTTACGGCTATTAAGTACGTGACTAGTACTGACTTCAGTAAAATTTGAGGCCCTGATTTTTCGGAGCTCTGTGCGGTCGCCCAAACTGCCGCGGCTAATATACGGGCCTGCGATTCATACCTATCTCCTGGTTAGTTCGATTGGTTCTCTTCCGAAGGAGTATCTTTCCATTGTTTTTAAAAAAGAATATATTGTTCTATGTACGTTTGCACTATGATTTATGTGCCGTTGCGAAGTGCTTAGCTACATTTGGCTCTGCTATGTGAAATTTCGTGATATATTATATACATGGTCCGGCTACTTTCATAGATGGTCTTTTAGCGTTGTTTTCCTTGATCAATTTTGTCTCTGTTCGTCCGACAAAGCTAGCTAAGGCTATTCAACAAGTCACCTGTTAAAACAAAATGCTATCAAGTACCCTAGGGACGAGAGCAAGGTTCAATCATTTGTAGCACTAGATGTATATATATGAGCTGATAGCGAGAGTTTGTCATTTAAAAAAATGTGATGCTCATACATCATAGCAAGATAATTGTGAGACTAGACAAAAAACTGAAACACATTCTAAATGCGTAGTATAGATGTTTAGCAGCCTAGTCGAGTTGAGCTAAATTAAATAGCTATCCTCTCCGATGCATAAAAAGTGTTGTTGATTTAGTACTCCATCCATCTCAAAATAAGTGACGTGGATTTGTAATCACTTATTTTAGAATGGAAAGAGTATAACTTTGTACTTAAATCAGCGACACTTATTTTGGATCGGAGAGAATAGATCTGACAAAACTTGATTCTCTAATAATCATTTTGCATTTATTTTAAAAAATAAGAAACTAAACAAACATACTCGCACGTACTCACTCCGATCTTAAATTGTTGTCGAAATATTACATTTATCTAGACGTTTTTTAAAAATAGATACATTCATATTTGGGCAAATTTGAGTCAAGTATCTGTGATAGGAAGGAGCGGTAATAACCATAAACTTTGCATGCGTAGCTTATCATGAGCTATGTGAAAGTGCGACGATCTGGTTCTAGTGACGGAGCCAACTTGCTTCCGGAGCCTAGTTAGTATTCACCATCTCCTGGTCTTGGGATCAGGTGGTTGTACTAGCTAGCTGGTAGAAAAAAAAAAGACCATGGAGTCCAAGCCGTCGATCTCGTCTGCCGACTAAAAAGCAGTTAACATGATAAAACAACAAAACAACATGTGCAGATCAGACTGGTGAGCAGTACAAAGTAGACCCACTTGGGCATTACTTTGAGTTAACAAATGGTTCCCATTTCCGGGGGCTGGAATGAGAATGTTAGTATCACAGGGGGGTGTTTACGTTAGAAGACGAGTAAACAAACAAATTACGTGGGGCACAGAGCGCAATACGTATTTGAGAGAGAGAAAATGATCCTTAGGGCCGACGTGGCGCAGCGGCAGCCTAGATTTAGATAACCACGATCCCCAGCCACAAGTTTGCGCCTCCACTCAAAACCTTTTGCTTGGCTCATCGCCTCACACCGCAGCTTGCCCCGGGCCCCACCCGTCATCCTGCTCCCTGGATTTGTTAAGTAGCGGCTCCCCCTCCTCTCTTCCTCTTCTCCCCGTCCACAATTATAAGCAGCAGCCGCCTAGACGCTTCCGCGCATTTCGCCGTCCACGAACAACAACAAGAACAACCACCAACAGCAGAGAAAAAGGTTTGGGCCACTGATTTGTTTCCTGTTCTTGATTTGTTCATCTGGCAATTGCTCTATACTTCGCTCCTCCTGTCAGGTTTCGTTCACAAGGCAGGGTATTTATTTTGGAGTTCTTTTTCTTTTCTCCAAGTAGCTACCTAGCCTCACGTTCTTCAGTTCTTGGATGCGTGACCAAGAGAAAATTTTGAAACCTGGAGGAAAAGAAACTTTGTAATGAAACGAGAGGTTCTTTGCTTCTTGTAGAAGTTCTGTACGTAGTTGTTGCAGTTCTTGTCGGTTTCGTCTCTGTTTCTGATCCTCCTGCTGGACCGTTCGCGCGCGCGTCCTCTTTTGCCTGGCCCTGCAAGCCTTTGTTTGGTGAATTGCTGATGCCAAACGCTGCAAGTTAATTATGGTTTGGGGTTTTGATTTTTTGCTTTCTTCGGCTCAGGGTATCATGAGATCTGAGCATCAGAGCGCTTGCGTGTACTGCTTTTCTTTTTCTTTTCTTGCAAATCGCCTCACCTTCGCAAGTTGATGACTGCGGTGGTGTTTGATACGCTCTGTTAAGTTGTGATAATTCCGTTTCATTCTTGCTGTGATTTACTTTTCAAAGCCAAAAAAATGAAGAATAAAATTTTGTCACGTTGCTTCCTAGTACATGATTGAATTTCTTAATCGGTTAGAGTTGTGATATGTGTAGCAGCAGGTACTGTAAGCTCAGCCGCATGATTGGTCTCCTCTTTGCCCAAAGGAACACATACACGGTTTTTTGTCCGTAGCTTAAATGAATCGGCCTTTTATGCTTAGCCTACATGAATTGGCCTTCTTTGCTTAGATTGATGCTCAGTATCTGCAAACTGATTAACCCTCAGTTACAACTTTGCTTAAAAGAAATCCTGAATCTATGAATCAGAGCTTCAGTAAATACCCATCAATGCAAAAAAAATAAAAAATTGTGTGTGGCATTTAGTTTGGTTGATGTTCTAATAGTGTCTTTACTTTTTCCAGATGAGTGGCATGGCATGTTATCTCCTGCCAGAAGGTGGAAACATCTTCCCTTCTGATGAAGAACTTTTTGAGAATCAAAACGCGGAGCAAGGAGATTACTGGACACAGTGGAATTCAAGACTATCTGATGATCTGAACACAAGTAGCATATATTCAGACAAGCATGAAGAAGGCTCTGCACAATGTTTCGATGCCGATGAACATCAACGGAGCAACCAATGCGAGAGGTCATCCGAATGTGACAGGGCTGCATCTTCAGGTTGTAGTACAGGGCAATCGGAAGAACAATCTAAGGGTCCAGCACCGTTGGAGCTACAGCAGACAAAGGAAACGAACGACATATTCTTGTATGTACAAATGCTTACTGAGAGCTCATAGAAAGTAATTGTGCGATACCATGCACAACCGTTGTAAAAAAATTGTATAGCTGTAAACTCATACCGTCCTACATCATTTTCAGGAGTCAATTTTCGGATGATGAAATGAGGATGATGGATACGCCGTTTCAAGCACTGGATATGTTCCCAGGCTCCATGCACCGGCTGCTGTCCTATGAGAACATGCTGAGCGGAGTATTAACCGATTCTACAAATCAAGTAGCAAATCAAGATCGTAATGAAATGGACACCATGGACACTTGTGGCTTCCCATTGTTCAGCCATGACCTGCAAGATGATCCAAGCAACGCAGACGGCAGCATAGAGACACTAGTAAACCCCTCCATGGACAAGGTAAAATTTGTGCCACCACAAATGGTTCTTTATTAAGCATCTGCAATGACTGAATTGGATACTGACCAGATTTGAATTGCAGTCTGAGGTGAGCACCATGAAACGGAGCTGGTCCACTGCTGATATAGAGAGTTCCTCTAACGGGGAAGGAGCAGTGCTTGAGGAACTTGAAGATGTAGTGTTTCAGGTATGTTCACCGGAAGAGGGGTACTGTTTTTGGGAAGTCTACTTCATTCATGTAACCCTGCATCTTTACATGTCTGTATCTGCTTCTGAAGCTGACAAAGAAGATGCGTGTCTGCCTCCGTGACGCTTTCTACAGGCTGGCTGAAAGCTCGGAAGCGCAGTGCACCTCTGCAAATGGAGAAACAATCACGATCACAAACGAACAAGGTTTTCAGCTATCAGAAGGCATTGAGTCTAGGTATATATATATACCATATATACTTGCCATCCAATTGTAGCATGCTTACCATGTTCCACATATCCTGATAATGTGGTCTGTTCACCTATTCCTAGTCCTAATTGTTCCCACTGGATAATTTCAGCAGCTCGGCATCAGACCGTGTGGAGCGAGAGACAAACGCAATAGACAGAACCGTGGCCATCCTCGCGTTCAAGCCTCCTTGCTCAACCCTGTGGGAATGATCGCTGCGCCGGGGACAAAAGAGCGTGAAGCAGTCCATCCGTTTTCTAGCTGGACTACAAGCAGAGGAGGCTAGCTTTCGAAATACTCTCGTGGGGCTACCACGCCGGTTTGCCTAACGCAGAAATGTACATGTACTAAATATGTTGCTAGGGATATTTTTGCTCTGAGATTGCAAGTAGAGACCCAGCATGAGATTATGTAATCTCATGCATGTGTAATGACTTAACCTCGTTGTCAAATTCTTTTTCCGGCACAAGAATGATGATATATGTACTGCTATTGTCATGTCTCGGGATTCAGTATGCTCCGTTTCTGACTCCAAATGTTCACGCCTTTTTTTGGACTGAATCAAGCTAGGTACATGGGTACACTTGCTTGTCACCTACTATCTGATCACCATAAAATGCTCGACAATTGGCATCTACTACGATCTGAACATATACTGGCAACCAGTACCAGTTGTACCCTTGCTATCAGGTCTGCAGGAGAAGTACCCAACATGAGCTTCAAGTTCAGGGTGGAAGCTCATGTTTGTATTATCCTCTCAATCCATCTTATTATTCTACACGCTCTTGTTTTGAAAATAGAGAAGGGCGCGATTTGTGTTCGAATTTATGTAGGAATTCGGTGCTTCATTTCCGAGAATTCCTAGAACTCCTAATCCTACACATTTCAGGTGGCATCCTGGATCTAGTTCAGGCATTGGTAAGAGTTCAAACTCCAGTTTTGAGTTGTGACAATGTCTTGCTCTGAAAGCTGTGCTTCCTTGCTCTCTTTTTCGCTTGCAACTCAACTCACATAACATGACAGTGGAGAGCTATAGAGTCAATCTCAGAGTAGTTCGAAGTTCAAACCTCAACTTTGTGTACAGACAAAAATACCGATTGATTTTGTCACATTCCAGTCCACAGCCGAATGATCGAGGGAGACAATTGCAACTAATGTGTCATAAATTTGAACTAAAAATGTAATTTACATTTGATCTTTCTGCTCTAGAACTACAACAGCAGGCAAAAGGCCCAGACTGCGGTTTACATACACTGGAAGTAGACTTCTTACAGGCCTGCGGTCCCCTAAATAATAAGCAGTCTGAGTGGATTTGCCCGGCAATAAGTTTACAACCGTGTCCAGCTACCAGATCTGTCACCTCGTGTTCTAATCCGTGTGTACAGTTTCAACGGAGGGACGGCTGATTGTGGGAGTACAGATTGGATCAATGGAAGGTATCAATTAGCCAACTTGATGAGTTGTAATAACAGCGAAATAGCATGCTCCCGCTACTCCAGGATATCTATTGGCCACAGCTGCTTCCACTTGGAGATTTCATCCTTGCTGTGGAGCTTCCTTATTCCACCGTAGAACCCGTCGCCCTCATTGCCCTCTTCCCTGTGGTCTTTCCGGTTGACCAGAGACTGCCTCCATCTTGAGCCAGGTGTGTATTGATTGAACTCCAGCACAATGGTATCTAGAATATTAATCAACAGAAGAGTTTGTAAGTTAGACGGAAAACGAGTTTCAGTTACATAGAGTAGGGTTGCACAGAGGTAGTCTGGTTACTAGTAGCAATGTGCATACTTTAGCATTAGTACTCATTACACGCTAACTGTGTTTCAACTTTCAAGTTCAACCACATGGAAAGTCGTACATAGGTTATTTTTGTTCACTCAGAAGAAAGGAATTGGTGGCAGCTGTCAGTCATTGTAGCTGCAAAGAACAAGATGCTTGACCTCAACCTTCTAATGAGTTTGCTACTTGGTTATTTTTATTCTGAAAATAAAATGCATACTGTATATAATAAAACGATCTTCAAAAAGTAAGCAGTATCTAAATAGATGGCTTCTTATTGAACAAAGTGGTCACACAGAAATATCAATGTCAGGTATCTTCATAAATATGTTAAGTAGGTTATCAACATAATTTATTACTGGGTAGAAGATGAACCAATTTTAGTTAATGGGAATACACATAAGACACAACTTCTTTTAAGTAAAATTAAGGTCAAACATAAGCTAAAGTCATCATTTTGGGGGTTAACACTTTGCTTTTCTTAAATGGATAACCAATAGTTTGAGGCCATGATGTTGTATTTTAATGTTCTTTGGTCTTTGCTGGAATGTTCATGGGTCATGACTATAAAAAGCCTATGTATATGCAACTAACTTTGCAATTATTAGTCAATTCAAATAAATTAGTCTCTGAGATTAAAGTTATCCTCACCACTAAGATGACACCGACAAAAGTGCTCATTTCCATCACATGACTCCAAGTGGCCAACAACTCCATACCACCAGCCTGCCAAACATAGCAGCACATGAATGAACAAACTGTCCACTGGTAAAATACTCCTCATCACTATCAGATAAGATTAGCATATCCCGTATGGCAATGTTTAATGATTCTTCTAGCACTGTGGAGAGCGAGAATGGCATTGTTGGGTGCCCGGGAACATACCATATGGGAACTCCTTGTTCCTTCTCCACTGAATCTCAATGCTATCGCCAGGCCGGAGTTCATGTAAGCAGTCAGAGACGTGCAGGTCATGTGCAAGAGTGTCGACAGGAGGTGCCCTGACCCTGTCCCATTGCACACCATCCTCCAAGACTACAGTTCGTCGCCCGTGTGGTGGATACCTGGAATGTCGATGTTTTCTATTTTAAGTCATCTCAGATAAGACAACTGGAAGATACAATTTCCAGGAAGTATGAAGCATGTGCTAACTATTTGTTCGCCTACAAAAACATATGAATATATGCAGTGTTTACACTCCATGGCTAAAATGAGAAAGAAGCTAGTACCTTGCACGGAAGGTGTCGGTGTGGAAATCATAGCTGAGCTCTGCATCATAGCATGACATCATGAAACCAACATGCCCATGCTGCAAAACAACCTTAGTCTTAGGATTGTTCATCAAACGTAACTGAAAACACTGGAAGTCAAAAACTAAAAAAAGACACCAGAGCCCAAAAGAACATCAGTAGAAGGCCAGCAGGAAAGCTCATCTATATTCAGCTCAATCAGGCACAAGAGAAGCAATTCCATTAAACCAAACTAAGGTGTGAACATCAATGATTGCTCTACAACTTGTTTCTAATAATTCAGACCAATCAGTCTAATAATTAGCACTAGTGTCCAACTGACAATTAACAAAGTACACTACTCACCAATTAGTATCATGGCTTGCAATAATGGAAGGAATTAGCAGCTCAGAGACGAGATTGTACCTCTCGGTTGTAGACCTGTGCCGGGAACCAGAACTTGCCGCTTTCCATGTGAAGATACCACGACATGACAGAGTCATCCAGCACAGGGCCCGCCGACTTGCCGGCGCCGCCGTCGGCCCTAGGCCGTATCCAGGACACCACGGGGCAGACGCAGGACAGCGCGGCGAGCCACCGCCGGCGCTTAACACCGCCGCCGGAGCCGCACCCCGCCGCGCCGCCGCCGCCGTCGGCCGCGCTGGACGAGGACAGATACGACCTCCACTCTTCCCTCGCGGCGGCGCCCATGACGGGGCCCCACTTGTCGGACATGTGGCTCTCCCAGAGGTGGTCGGCCCGGCAGCGGTCCCGCATGGAGCGGCAGACGGCGGCCATGTTCCGCAGCTCCGCGGGCGGCAGCCTGGCGAGAATGCAGTCGATGGTCAGCTCCGGGAGGTCGAGCAGCGAGGGGTCCCCCGTGGCCTCGGCGCTCTCCACCTTGGCCACCGGGCGCTTCCGCTTGAAGGACGGCATGAGCGGCATGGCGTCCGCGGGCGCGCGCGTGGGCGCGGGCGTGGACGCGACCC
Source organism: Brachypodium distachyon (assembly GCF_000005505.3). Classification (NCBI taxonomy): domain Eukaryota; kingdom Viridiplantae; phylum Streptophyta; class Magnoliopsida; order Poales; family Poaceae; genus Brachypodium; species Brachypodium distachyon. Next base: position 9,102,993 of record NC_016132.3, on the reverse strand, counting down.
CGCCGAGCAGCCTGTAGCCGGCCAGGAAGCCGAGCAGCGAGAGCGCGAGTTCTTGGCAGAGGGAGGCGAGGAAGAATCTCATGTCACGGGCGCATGGCTTGGAGAGGAAGAGGAGGCAGGAGAAGACGAAGGTGGCGACGAGGGCAAGCATCGATCGATCAGAGACAAGAAGCACTCGGACGACGGATGATTGCAGCACCCGGCAGTCAGTGCTCCTCACCAATAAACAACGCGGCCCAGTGGAAAGAGAGATGCTGCTGCTGCTGCCGCCGCTACGACCACAGCCGCATCAAGAACTCGCCTTTTCTCCGGCCGATCGGAGGGGGTGACGCGATGGAAACCAACTTTACAAGAAAAGAAACTATTAAGCGGGATTCGATCGAATCGAAGCCCGGGGAAGAAGGGGGACACTTGTTGCCGAGCCTGGATTTCCCGGATTGGAGCGGAGAGACACGCTCGAGGTAGCTCAAATTGGAGCTTAAAATTGGAGCTTACCCTGTCCCGCAGCTCAGGGGAAGGGAACCGAGGTGGGATCTCCGCAGCTGGAACGGGGGTAATTGTTTGGAGCCAAGGAAAGATCAAAAGAATGGTCCTATCGGAAAGGGATCTCGGAAGGAGATAAGAGAGAGAGAGAGAGTTGGTGGGAGGAGTGAGTGAGCAGAGAAGTGTGGGGCCCCGTGATCCAGCCCCACGCAGCTTCCCTAGCTCAGCTCACCGGTGCCCTTCCTTCCTCCCCTCCCCTCTCTCGCTTCCAAGCTAAAAAAAAAGGTTGGGAGGGAGAAAGGAGAGAAGAAGAAATGGATCCCCAGCGGAGGAGACGAGTATTTATGCGCGCGCGTGGGAGTTCTTCTCTTTGTTTGTGATCTCTCCTTGTTTGTAGCCAGCCGGCTTCCTTCCTTCCACGTCTCTTGTTTTGTGGGCGAGCCAATAATTGGCAGCCATGCGTTCGTTAGAGATGGCCCTTGTTTTTCCCTCAAAAAAAAGAAAAGAAGAGATGGCCCTTGTTTTCCACGGGGAAGAAGAGAGGATGACGAAGCTCAGGTTGGAGGGCCTCCATCCAGAGGATACATTTGCGTACGTGCCCGGATTTGGGAAGGATTTTGTTGATAGAATCTGTGTGTGTGCGCATTTTTTCTTTTCTTCCTAGCCTCGAGTTTAAGGACCTCAAATTGTGTATATCTCGACCTCAAATTTCCCTGGGATGCAGATAGCGCAGCAGATGGCTGCTGGGCGTCTTTGGAAGTGGCGTCGAGTTGTGGCAAGTGGCGGAGGCGAATGACGGCGACGCGTTCGCCAAAGTTTGCCGTGTCTGAGACGTTGCCAAAGGAGAGAAAATGAGTGACCCTGTAATGCACTGGAAGCAATAGTGATTTTATACGGCGTGGACTGCACCGGACGGACCTTGCTGGAATTTAAACAAATTTAACGGTCTGTCGGTCCTACGGAGTATATTGTCACAACATGAATGCGGCAATAAATTTACTTTTGGGGGGAATTTATTCCCATTTAAAAAAGGTACAGGCTATTACACGGTGCATCAGATCAGATCGTAAACAATATTGCCACTGGATTACTGGAAAGGGTGTTCTCTTCCCTTCCACATCATCCAAAAACATGTGTGGCGAGGGAGATTTTAGGAGAGATAAAAATGTTGACTCCTAAAGAAAGGATAAATTTTAAGAAAGCACGGTTTATTGGGCAGTCTCTCATTGAGATCCAGTTTTTGCTAATTTGCTCGCGGAACCACACACACTTTCGGTCTGATTGTCTCAAATGGCCAAAACAAAGGGTTAAACCCGTTTATCAGGACTCCTAATAAGTGGGCCTCACGTGTCAGGTGCCACGTCGGTCAAACCGCTTATAATACACACAAAACAACACTTCCCCTAAGGTCACAATGATGCTAAATCTAGCCATTGTCCTTGATGACCTTAGGGGATAATGGTTCAGGTCATGTTTTTGCTGAGGTGGCACCTAACAGGTGGGGCCCACATGTAAGGAGTCATAGCAAACGGGTTTAAACCTCTGTTTTGGGTCACTTGAGACAGTCAGACCGAAAATGTGTGGTTTCGTGGACAAATTAGCAAATGACTGTGTGAAATACATGAGTGTGAAATTTACTCTTAAAGAAACGGTACACGTAAACTGGCTATAAGTGAGACTAGTGAAATGCATGAGTGTGAAAGGTTATGATTAAATAGATGGCACGATACTTGCAATGGTTGCATCTAAACTTACTGTTTCTAAATGACGTCGAAGTTTTAGAAACAAAGTATACTCAAGTCTAGGCTTCTATGAGTAAATTTCAGAAAATCACGGTTTTTAGGCCAGTCCCGCAGGTTAACGAGGCGGGTAGATACCGACGTGGCATCCGACAGGCGGGCCTCACCTCACGTGAAACCATCAAACCACTCGGTTTTGGGCTAATTGAAACAATTGTATTAAAATGTGTGATTATGTGGACAGTTTTTCGATAAATGTGGTTGCGTGATACAACTTTTCAAAAAATTGTGATCTTCTGATGTTTTTTATTATTAGGCTGCCGCATGTGGCAATGAACGTAGAACGGTGAGGACATCTCTACGACGGACGGGCCATGCCTACTTCATTCCTGTGCTCGCACATGTGCAATATATTAGTGACCGTAGTAGTTTTATAAGTGGACGGCTATCAAATCTCAGCTGTTGGAAAGCACGGGAGTACGGGTCGGAGCAGGCAAGCCTCGTTCGCGAAGCCAAGCATATCTAGACATGGTTAGGTCCATCTACACTTGAATCTGTAATGGCTTGCCTAGTATTGTGCCCACCGAGATGCACGGAACATATCAGGTGCAGCAGCACCTTGAGACTTACTAGTGCACTAGCTCCATAGAAAAGTTTTGGATTCTTTTTTTTAGAAAAGTCATGATATAGACGCAATAAATATTTTTCATGCATGCCATAAACATCAAAGTTAAATTTGACGATCCACACCTTAAATATAAATAATGACGAGTTTTAAATATGAAGTCAAGAGTATCAAAATTGATATACTATTCACTACTCCCTCCTGTCCATAATAAGTGTCGCTGATTTATTACAAATGCATTAAATCAACGACACTTGTTATGGATCCGATGGAGTGTATGATTTTGTCATTTTTGTTCTTTGAGTTGTGATTGAATTTTGGATGTGAAATTTGTCCAAAAGTGCGATGAGCCGATGACGTGCGCGGCGCGTGACCGGTAAATCTACTCTTACTCAATTTGTTGTGGTACCATACCACGTACCATCACTCACCCCACTCACGCTCTTGTCTTCCTCCACGGATCGAAGCTTCCAGAATCCGGAGGCCGATGGCGGCCGACCGTGCTACCGGTGTACGCCGTGACGGGCAGCGGCGTTAACGAGAAGTGGGCGCGGCGGCATCAGCGGTCATGGGGCAGGAGTAAGCATAGCTTGCAAAGCACCAGCAGCCAGGGAAGCAACCAAATTCAAATTCAAACTTTTTTTGACATCAATTTAAATTCAAACTGAATCTAAAGCCAGCTGAAATGTGATCTTCCACTTTTGAAACAGATGAAAACCACCCGTAACATCGGGAAAAAAAAAACAGCAGCAACAAATCATTTGCTGGTGGGACGCGCCGACTGGACGGGTCGATGGGACCAGCGTGTGACGAGAGGCCACTCCCGGTCGGAGGAAGAAAATACATTTCTTTAAACCGACGTGTCGGTAAAAGCACGAGTTTACCCAAAAAGAGCCGAAACGGGGTAGGATTATTCCATCCCGTGCCCCCAACTAGGAGCGCGAGATGATGCCCCCATCAGCCTAGCTCTGCTGCTCCCCCCGGGCACGAATACGATCGATTAGGACAGGTCACGAAAGCGAGACGGCCCCCCAATATGTTAATCCTGCTGCAAATCGATCAGGATCCAGGATGCGTAGCGTAGCCGCACTAATTTGATCGCTCCTCCGTTCCTCTTCCTCCGGCTTTGTCATGTTCGTTCGTACCTGCAGTAGGCCGGGGCAGCGTATCTTCTTCCCCCGATCTCTTTTCTGGTTAGGACTAATAATTTAACTCCTGTTGGCTTTCTTCTCGTCTGCGGGCTGTTGTCGTCTCCACGTAACAAGTCTAGTTTAAGGATGGGGCTAGATATGGTTAGGAGATACGTGACGACAATACAAAATTAGCGGGCGTGGCTAGTGGGCACTAATCCTAATCCATCCTCTTGTTTCCCGTCGTCGGCTCGGCCGGGGACGTGTGTCGACAAGACCGAGCGCGTAGCAGAGGCGGCCTCCTCCAGGGGTCGACACCGGGGTCTTTTGACATGTTTGTTGGAGCAATTATGCGCCGGGTTTCTCGTGTAAAAGTTGTGGCCTTTTTCGCTAGCTCCCAGCGAGCTTTCTTCTTTTCGCCGGACACGTTGGCACCTCTTTCGTTGTGGATAGGTCGTTGAGTAAGATGGAGAAAAGTAGAGTACATATTCGCGGCAATTATGTGGGTGAGGGGGCATTATATGCAACCTGTGAACCCCAAAGATGGCGGTACAGTGCTGCTGGAGATGGCTAAGCACCGTATGCACACGGCGCAGTAGGCAGTAGCAGATGAAACATGCTGTATGAGGTTGGTGTTTAAGATAATTGAGCACTTGCGGACAGCATAGCACAAGAGCTAACTAGTGGTTTTGTTTGTTTGGGGTGACCTGGCACTTCCAACCATTGAGCTAGCAGCCTATCATGCATCATGGACTACAAAAATAGCAATATTCTACTGTATTTGAGATAGCAACAACCGGCCGGCGGAAAAGTCCTCGTCGGGGTTTGTTTTACGTGCGGTACGTGTACTGATGACTCATATGACAAGTTCACGGGTGACGGCGACGAGGGCGCGCGCGTATATTGTCGATGTCTAATTAATTCATGTGTTTCAGACGAATGGCGTGTACTATACTACTCTAGCTAAGTATAGCCTCGAACCGTAACACGTATACATTACCAGATCGAGCATAGTTTAGCAAGAGACGGAGCAATTACCGTCTCTGCAGCCACCAGATGACACGGGCGGATCGATCATCACCTTCCAGATTACAACTACTCGGTACTGACTTTATATAAAAAAAGAAGATTACAAAGTACTGGGAAGCTGACAAGGCGCTTCTAGATTTACACGCTCGATCAGAATAAGACAGTGACGCGGGTGCCCAGAGGCCAGGGCGACGACCGGGCCGGGGATCGAGAGCAGTCAGTCAGCGACTCGGCGATTGATCTTTGATCCTAAAGCAAAAGGGAAAGGCGTCGAGTTTCAGAAAAAGGGAGAACGGATTTGGGGGGAAGGCATCTATCTATCTATCCATCGTCTGCACCATATCGCCTGCCGCCGTGGGCAGGTTCACCGCACGCACCCGTTCCCGCAATGCCATGACTATAAGCATGTGCGTGCACGCACGCACGGATCATTCAGAACGCCAGCGAGGGAAAGTGTTTGTTTACGCTCTCTGGCCTCTGGGCCACACCACGGCTCCACTAGGCGCTGCGGTTGGTTGGGATGGGGCGAACCTGGACCGGTTTCTCGCGGGCTGCGCCACCGGCACCGCGTGCGTCGTCCGTTTGCTGTCGTGCGATCCGGGTGAAGCCAGGGATGGGCCGCCGCGGGTTTCCCCATTTTTTTGCACGACTAGTTTACTTTATCCCACGGGGGCACTCCTACGTCGGTTTTCTTGGGAAATCGCAATGCGACGTGAGAACGACCTAATAACGGCGGGCGATTCGGTTAGGAAATGCTGCCTGGAGGAACTCTGGCTCTTTGTATACGTCGACAGACGAACTAGGCAGGGCAAAAAGGAAAAAGAAAAAAAAGAACGGTACCGAAAGTCTGCAGATGTACATTTCTATGGGAACGTTTGGTTAGTACTATGCACAGTCCTGTTTATCATTGCTTTTCTGTTCTACATATATGCAATACAGCGAATTGCACTATGCAATTTTTAGTCGTGACTTTTGGAATGGTGAAAGGTCTAGGACATAAGGTGCACCTGAGTCCCACTAATGCATACGTACGTCACTCGAAGATTAAGAGAGGGGTTGTCTTGGACTTTTTAAGGAAAATACCATCAAAGTCTTGGCAAATGATTCGTTCCTCCGGAAACATGCTCCGGGAAGAAGAGACTTGTACTGTACTCTCCTGTTCTTTTTAGAGGAAATTGCATGGCAATGCCTTAAACTTGGTGGGCATTTTCATCCATTAGCTTACAAAGTTGAAAAGTGGAACCTTACACTTGGCAGGCTAGTTCATTTTAGTCCAAATCAACTAATTTGAGTTTAAATTGGCCAGGCTAGCAACTGACATGGATATGACCGGCTCAGGGGTCTTTTGCAAATTTTCGGGGTGATGAAATCTTTTGTTTAACCCCTGAAACAGTTTCTCATACCCGCGGTCCACGGAGCTAAATCCCTCAAAAACCCGAACCGACGGCCAACCCTTTCTTCCTTTTCCCCAATCCTTTCTCTCCAAAAGTGCCGCTCACTGCTCCGCTGTAGCAGTCGCCGTCGCCTTTCCGTTGCCTCCCTCGTTCCTTTGGCTGCCAAGTTTGCAACCTAATGGATGAAACTGAACATGCCTGCCAAGTTTAAAGTCCTCCCATGCAATTTTCCCTCCTTTTCATATTATAAGACGTTCTATTTTGTCTTAAGTTAAAGTTTTAAATTTTGACTAAATTTATAGAAAATTCTGTCAGCAATTATAAATGTAAAATTAGTATACTGCAAAGACTTTATTTTGAAAGAAAAAGTACTTTTGGCTTCACGGCTCCAGTACCCAAACAACGGTTTTTCTTAGATACGCTGACTGCAACGTATACGTACACACACCTACCGAACCACATGCTTGCACTCACACAATGCCTACAAAGGACGACGTTTAAAGTTCTAAAGAATTCTGAAAACAAATTTGTATTAGTACCAGCGAACTCGCTGCCGCCCGCTCACTTGAGTCCCGCAGCACCGATGAATGCTGTAATTTTTTCATGTTTCATGTTTCGGAAGAAAAGTTTCAATGTGCACGGATTAATGTTCACAATTCACTAGGGATGAAGCCATTCACGATGAAATGCTTGGGCAGTAAAATGATGCGCTGGAAAGATCGAGACCGTTGCTGCCTACTATGATAAGGAAACGGACGAGGTTCTGAAAAAAGACAAGGAAACGGACGCAATGGCTCCGAAGGAAAGGCTCATGTCGATTGATTTTGACCTGGCCCTATGTGTTTTTGTCCAACTAGCCAGGCACCGTCTGTGTGCCATACGAGTGTCGCAACTTTATTTAGAACATACCGCATTTTAGTGTGTATGCATACAAAGTTGAAAAGTAGTACCAGTATTTTATGATGATGAAGTCCATAGACATTACAGTTAAGTTCTGCTTCCGAGAATGTAATAGCTTAGCACGCACTCTTGCTAAACATAGTGCATGAAACCCTTATGTTTCTTTTCCCAAAAAGAAAGAAAGAACGTTCCTGCACACGACAACTGAATTAAATTGAGAACCTTAGTATTAAATTGAGAAATGGCACTTGAAATCACAGAGAACTAACAAAGAGCACAGTATCACTATCATCATCACCAAGGTTACATCCGGCAGAAACAAACATTATTACATTTGAAACGACTCTAACATCGTGCCTAGAAAGCTTCAGGCCACAGCACAGACGATGTCTGCGTCAGGAGGTTGCAGACACGGCTACAAAAGTTAGTAACATCAAAATTGTACTTACGGCTCTTTTGGCACTCATCATTTGGGCATAGAATTGTAGAATTCATTTTGAATTCAAAAAACAACTTGTTTGGTTGGCACGGAATTAGCCACAGGAATTCAATCTCAAATTTCATGAATTACACTATAACTAACCTCAATTTCTCTCTAAAAGTCATCATTTCTCTAAAATTGTCTCACTCTTCAATTCCATGTGGTAGACAAACATGATTTTTTAACCCGGAATTCAAATTCAACCAAATGAAATCCTATCAAAAATTGGATTTCATTTCATTTTGATCAAATGAAATGAATTCTTGGTTGCCAAACGAGCTGTTAGTTTGCATGCAGCTTGATGAATCTGACCCTCGCTAGCTCTGGTGTGCTCCTGATACCCAGCAGAGGCAACATAGAATCCTACATAATATTTTACTCCCTCCGTCCCATAAATTTTGTCATAGTTATTTTGAACTAAAACTACGACGAGAAATATGGGACGGAGGGAGTAGTAAATACAGAGAGATAACACCTGACACCACTGATGAATTTTATAGGCTACCCAACATAAAGCAGCTACTCTAGACGTTAACATTTGTTCAATTAAGAATAAGGCTTACTCAATAAGGGTATCAGTAGAAATACCAGTAAATACATTCAAGACGTAGACCATGATAAACCGCATTGTTGCTGATTTCACACTTGGCTCCATCGCTCCAAATCTGTTCTCTCAAAGCTGACGCCACTGCTTGGTGCGCTTATTTACTCTCCCGATATGTCTCTGTATAACCTTGTGTATGACCTTGTTATTATCCTTAATATAATTCAGGTGGGGCTTCTCCCCCGGTTATTCTCAAAAAGATAGTTGCTTTTGACTTCTTGCAATCCGGTGGAGAATATTTATAGACAATGAAATTCAGCGAAGGAACAGAAGCTTAGATCACAGCCATTAAGATTGACAAATGCTTGGTTGAGTCAGGTGGTCACCTTGCTCGACAGATGAATTGAAGTCTCTATGATAGAGCATACACATAGTGAGGTGATCTAGACCCTAAAGCATTGTCACTTTTTTATGTAATCTTGAAAGAGACAAGCCAAACATTTACCTACTGAACGTAATTCTGTAGCTTCCATTCCCTACAGATTTCCAGCAACAAAATCTCGTGTACTGACGATGACGTGACGAAGTTTGCACTTTTCTCTTTGTACACCACTACCTTATCTAGGAAGAGCCTCTTGAGCTAGGTCTTGATAGCGTCGACAAGAGAGCAGCTCGGTAAGTGCTTCGGCATTGTCAGTACATAATGCTCCCCCTGGCACAATTGGAGAGTGAAATGGTGGTAATAGAGTAAATTCTACTCTTACAAACTGTAAATTATACCAGCAGCATCACTTGACCATGAAAAAAATCAAAGAATTAAAAAAACCAATCAGTACTCACATTTGCATGCTTTGACCTGTGATAGGAAATCAGTAGGCAGCAGCACCGACAAGTCCTGCTCTTACAAATAATGATGAGTTCTCGATTATCTATGTTTGAATTAAATTCTACCCTTTTTCTTTTGATTCCAGGGCTCTCTGCCCAGATTAAGCTATAATAACTAATTAACCAGCATGCCACACTACGAGAAGTTGAGAATCTCACACTAAGCATCATGGACACTAATCCTGTCTTCATACTCAACAAAGCTAAAGAAAATTCCAGCCACCTGCGTATTAGTATGGTTAGGAAGCCAAGAGCAGAAACAGGAATGAAAGCAGTGGATAGAAAGCAAGAAACCTTGTGACTCCGTCTAACAACTCCATCAGGTTTAATTCTTCCAAACGCCTGAAGATTTTCTCAATATCGAAGACAGAAGTAGACAGCGAAAGATTGCCAACATAAACTGATAGGAACTCTTCTGGCAGAAAAGAAAAACCATCATCAGACAATACGGGAGAAAACACAACGAAAAAACAAAAATATTACCACGGGCATTTTATAGACAGACACTAATACCTGCATATTTCAGATAAATTAGTGTTTCTTTTACAAGGAGCATAAAGTTACATAAGGAAACAAGTTCAGGCAGCTATGGACAAGACACTACAAAGTAAGCATGCACCAGCACAATAAATTGTCCAGTTGTCTTCACTTTATATACACACACAGCCAAAATAACTAAGATTAACTACCAGGTCAGAAGATTCATCTAGTGAGTAGTGAAGCATACAGAAATCATTAGCATGATTAATCTAAAGCAACATGTAAGCTTTAACTAGCCAGTGAATTGGGCAAACATTGGTAATATTCAAGAATTTGAATTCAAATTAGTACCTGATAAAGAAGTTGAGCTTAAATCCAAAACATATAGGTTTGAATAACAAATAAGTTGGATTCAAATTAGCCTTGCTTGCCAAATGAAAATAGTCATAGTGAGTAAGAATATTCACAGCCATTAAGATTGAAGTGAGTCTGGTTGTCACCTTGCTGGACAGATGAATAGTCTACGTGATCTAGATTCCAAAGCATCATATTTTTTTATGATCTTGAAAGAGATAAGCCAAACATCTCTTTACTAAACGTAATTTTGTACTTGCTCCGATCCTAAATTTTTGTCGTGATTTTAGTTCAAATTTGAGAGAACAGGTAATCAATTTTCTTTGCTCCACAAAAGAGCTGGCGAGAGGTGTCAAGGAGTGCGCTTTATTCCAAGGAACCCAAGGCTCCCCCGAGAGGGAAAGGCCAAGCTAGGAGAGGAGTACTAAGGTTAGTGGAACTCCCTCTCTTCGAGAGAAAGCCCCGTTAGTAGTGTTAGTAGTACTGAGGGGCTCGGCCGAAGGCCAACCCGGTGGCCTTGGCCACCGGACCCGGGATACAACGCTTGGCCCCTGGGTCGTGTCCCTCCCTGAAACCGTATAATTTACTGATACGGTGGGGCTCGTTTGAGTAGAGTGCTTACACGCACGCGGGACATGGGGCGTACCCCCTGACCCTAGGCTCAAACTCAGAAGGCTGCGCACCCCTCAACCCGAGCTCGGCTCCGCCACCGTTGCCGGCGACGCCCACGCATGAGCCGAGCCTTACCCTCGCCAACTCTACCCTCCGAAGCTGGAGTTACAGGCCTTCGCTACTAGGCCCGGCGAGGCAATCCGCGAATGGTGCGGATTTATAGGACGCGGATTCCGTCTGAAATGGCGATGTGGGACTAAATATCCTCCGCGAATGGTGCGATATAACTGCCCTCGCTGGATTCCCCCCGTCGAGCCCGACCGCCCGCCTGCCTGAGCGAGCCACCGCGCGCGGGAGCGGGCTCATCGAGCGGCATGGTCTTCCCAGCTGCACGCCTTGCTCGGAAATTCCCGCGCCGCCGTGCCGCACTCGCCGCTTCTGCCGTCGGCGGATCCATCGGAGGATCAAATTGGCGGCGTCATTTGGTGGGGCGATCTGTTTGGATAGGGGTAGGGGACGACACCTTCGTTTTCCCTGCCCCTTTTCTAGGATCTAGATTTACGTTTCCGCGCACGCAAGGCGTATTCTGAGGTAGCGTTTTCACTTTTACTAGCTAGCTTCGAGAAAAACTAAAGGCCAACTACTATTAGTACTTCCGAGACAAATCGCGGACCTACTGTTTGCGTCTATGTAGGATTGAACGAGTTTTAGTGATGACCGAATTGCCATAGATACTCGCATCTTTTTTTCTTTGAGAGGATAAGTGCATCTCTAGCACCTCCAAAACTGCGAACCCAACAGCACTAGTTCGGTTGAACTGAATCCAGATTTGCAGATACGAATTGCGTCACGCAGAACAGATATCTAATTCGGAGTAGAAAAATTCGAAAAAGAGATTCGCGCGAATTGAATTCATCATCTACTACCATTCACACAGCATACTATAAGTAGAGTTCATCATCATCTAAACAAAATATATACTACATAATAGTTAGCAGAGGAGCAATTAACAAAAACAAAATGTGCTCCCTGTCGCGGCCGCCGGCTCTGTTTTATACTCCGGTGGCTCCTTCTTCAGCTCCGGCGGCGAGTCCTTCTCCTCGCCGCCTACTCATCCTTCTTGGATTCATCGATGGCAAGTTGGAGCTCGGAGTCTTTGGCATCCTCCTTCTCGCGGCGGGCAAGCTCCTTGGCTTCAGTGACGAGGCTTGCCGCGATTGCCGTGGCGTACTCCTCCTCCGGCAGCTGCTACTACCCCTCCTCCTCCTCCGGCGACGAGAAGCAACGGCGCACGGCCGCACTAGAGGACTTTGGTTCCTCCCGGCCTGGCGTGTGTGCGATGCGCCCCCAGCAGCCGCGGCCTCGTAAATCCACTTGCCGCCAACGCGGCTTCTTCCCGGAGGTACGCCTGGTACCTCCGTTCGGCGTCGGCGTTGAGGTGGCGTTGCTTCTCCCACTTTTTTGCACCGCGCTGCCGCGCGCCGATGCTCCGCCGCCGGACTGCCTCGTCATTTTCGGCACCCCACGCCCATTGCTAGGGTTTCGGCGCGGGGAGAGGATGAGTCCGAGGCTCCAAGGCGTCGACTGGGAGGAGGCGCCGGAATGCACCATTGCGAATGATGGGGGCTTGGGTGGCAGGAATTTGTCGCCCAAATTTGCGAGTAGACGGATTTCGGCGACGGGGGAGGGTTTTGGCAGCAGAGAGGGGCGGCGGAATGTGAGGAGTTGGAACCGAAAACGACCCTCCGGGCACTGGCGGAGGGTAATGGAGGCCAAACTGGGCTGCAACCCCCCCTTCCAAATTGCAAATTTTTTACTACTATACATGGACAATGTATCACTGACATGTGTGCACAAATATGTTTTGTTGATAGATAGCCTTCCTTACTCCGTATTTTGTACATTTGTATAGGTTTGTTCTTTCTCTCCATGTAAATAGCACGTACGTTTTACTTTGCTTGATATATGCAACATCGTGCCATCCCCTACAGTTTTTGGCCAAAATAAAATGACATGTGTTTTCAGTCGGACATATATATTTCATCTGATACATGGGCCAAATCGTGAGGAAACCGTATGCAAGTGTGCACGAGAATCTACTAGGTATAGCTCTTTAATCACAACCGGCCGCAAAAACAAGACTCAATCACATTAACCAACAGATCAAACATGATGTTGTGTTAGTTCACAAGATCAACTGCGTATAATTTAATGAATCTTGGTCTCACGTTCTTTTCTGAAATCCCTTATTTATTCTAGGTTTTCTTTTTGTAAGATTCTAAACTACACACAAAAGAAGATTTATATATTTTAGATAATTGTCCTAATTAGAAAACCTCTCAAATGTGCCCTAATATAGCATGTGTATGTTAATTTTTAGATAATATATGTCGATTTTTCTCTCGTTCCAATTATCATGTAATCGACGAAATGGACATCTAAGATTGTATGAATCCAACTGAAATTTGATGAGGTACTCTGCTAATTCAATATCTTCTAGTAAAAAAAATCTTGCATATATATCGCTATTTGAAATTAAATTAGCCCCCTCTTGAATTTCCGTCACGCTCCACCACTGCCTCCGGGTGCCATATATGCCCGCTTTTCGCAGGCCCTTTGGTGTAAACCGAAACACGTGTTCCGGGCCGGCCCGGTTTGGAATACCTGCTCAGGCTGTTTTTTGGCCTAAAACCGAATAGGGGTTTCAGTTCGGCCTTTTGCGGGGTCTGCTAGAGATGCTCTAAGGTTTCGGCAGTAACCCAAGAGCATGGTTCCCTGCTAAATCATTGTAGATAACACTTGATTGCATGGTGTCCACGGATTAACGATCACGATTGACTAGGGATGAAGTATCCGGAAAAAAAAACATTGACCAGGGATGAAAACATTAGGAGAAAGGATGACTCTTAACCAACACTTATCTGAAACTTGCCGAGGAAAGAGAAATATGAGAGAAGAGTTGACTCTTAAAGAAAGAATCGACTAAGAGTCAACTAAAAATCGACATATTTACCATTGTATATCATCACATTTAATGCCAACTAATCATTCATAGTAAGTCTAAAGACACAACCTATTACGTATATGTTTTTTGTTTTTATTTGTGGTACATGAAGAGCAATACCGACTGTACCATTGCGTCGAAAACATAGAAAGCCTGCTGCTCTTTGGGCCAAGTGCTAAATTTTGCTAAACCTTTGGGCAATAAAAGGATGTGGAAACCAACGGATTAGGAAAGATCAACATCGACGCTGCCATGACAAGGAAACAGACACACTGTCTCTGAAACAGGCTGGGCGGATCCGCGTTGAGCTCTATGGGGGTCCAATGGCCAATGCCCCCCACTCATTAGAACTACCAATGCAAATATTAGATTTTTACCATTGGAGCCTTCTCTAATTAAAGTTTTATCTTCTTAAGAATGTTTAAGTGCCCCCTTTTACTTCTCTCCTCGCTCCTGCCCCTGCAGGCTCTTATGTCGATTGATTTTGATCTGGCCCTGCATGATGTTTTATTCAGAGAAGCCAACTAGCCAAGTACTCTATGTTGACAAAGTCCAGATACTACATAATTGAGTACTGTTTCAAAGAGTGTAATCACTTAGCACGTACTCTTGCTAAACCAGTGTAGATAACACTCGACACAACTGATGAATTTTACAGGTTGCCCAACTGAAAGCAGCTACTCAATAGTTCAATTAAGAATAAGCCTAGTTGATATAATATACTCCTGTATGTTACTGGGCACGACTGAAACCAATGAATCCTTTTCCGCTAACTATTTTCTGTTTGCGTACGTAGTTTTTGCCCATGTTGTGAACTACACCACATGCAGGTCTGCATTGCCGAAGAAACAGGTGATGGCAAAAAAAAAAAAAAAATACACTCACATACCCAGAACCCTGATGCGAATCCACTTGAATGATTAAATCTAGAGAGAAAAAATGATAAACACATTACATCTCGCATGATGATTTTCTGACAGATAACACATTTAAACAACAAATCTGAACACAAAATTTTATCATCTAATTTGAAAAATCTGGACATCAAATCCAGAAAGGACATGAACATTATTTTGTCAAAAGTTCATCATATTTATCCAAAGCGAAGATAGAAAGGCATCACATAATATAAATATATTATTGTAGCTCCAAGGATAAATATAAACTTGAACATGATAAATATGCTCATAAAACTTGAACACGGTCCTTGAACATAAAAATCTTTGTGAATTTACCGTTTCAGATTGGACACAAATATCTTTGTCACAGCTCAGGAGTGCCCAGCTGCTTGAACATGAACAGGAGCAGCAAAAAGCACCACGCTGTCAACATTACCACATGCTCTTCAATTGCCGCACAAAGCAAACAACATTACTATATCTACATCAGAGATTCAACATGAACCTGGTAGAGCAGAGCAAAGAGATAGTAGTAGAATGGCAGTATTACTGTATTAGTGTTGCAGACAGAAGTTAACATCCATGGCTTCCTAGCTGGTACTTCCAAGAATCAGGCACAGATTCTCTGACTGAAAAAGCAAAGTCAGGCGACTGACTTACATACCCTTCTAAGATGCCATCTATTCTCAATATAATGGCTTCTGTAGCTCTCAGCTCTCGAAGCACAACACATAGCCCAATTGCGTCAGATCAGCAGCGAGTAGCGTTTAGCTAAAAAGTTAGCATATAATTATGACTTTTTAGTAAGCAAAAAATTGATCCTGTTGTGCTCTGCTGCGCCACAACACTATACATTAGTGTTTTCTTTCACAATTAATTTCATGTTACCCTGATGATTCATGGACAGAGTTTAGTAGACTCGATGCAGTTAGGTCACCAAACAAAAACACTTGCAGTCTGAAATTAAGAAGTAACCACACAAGCCAAAAGATTATGCACAACAGGGGTGTGCCTTACCCTCTAACTTTCAGAAGAATAAGAACTAAGAACAGAAAAGCTCCAAAATACTGATATGTACTAACAAGATTCACTTGCACATAAATGCTTGATATATTTTATGGCATGCATAACACTATGTAGCTACTCTTGTAGTCTAGAGTCTATTCTGTCAATCCTTAGCACTTACTACAAATGTACTTCCCCTCCAGCTGTAACCCAAATTTATAATTTTGGTTCAGCTTTCAGATATTTAATTTAGAACAAACTTATAACTTCTATTTTCAAAATGAGGGAGTACAATGCAATGCTAGGGGCTAAGCTTTCAGATATTTAAGTTAGAACAAACTTATAACTTCTATTTTCAAAATGAGGGAGTACAATGCAATGCTAGGGGCTAAATTAATACTGTAAAGAAACTTTCTAGTATCCGGACTTCTATCGCCTTTCGCCAAGCTGAGACCCCTGAACTAGCAAAAAAAAGCAAACACCAAATCTTAATCAATTGTTTGAGGCAAACATATAAGAATTTATTTTACGTAGCTTACTTTAAGATAGATAATTTGGGTACCAAATTCAGAAGGAAGAGAGGTAAGGATAAGGTATTTTAAACTTGTGCGGGTTTCCATCTTTATACTAATCTTTTCCTATATCTCTAATAGCTGTGCAAAATTCAAAACCAGGCACATGAGGGATAAAATTATTCAGATTTTATATCTTACGGTGTACCAGTCAGTAAGCATTGGACTCCAGATTAGTAGAGTTGCATTCTCCCAGCCATACGGAGAAATGGTAGCATTCCTATCAAACTCCAACATGCAACTAGAAACTCTGGACCAATCCATACAGTCAAAAATCTGTTTAGCTGTCAGACTTCACTCACCTTTCACCAAGATGAATTCCCATACTCTAGTCAGTTAACAGCACAACTACCTTACTACTAGAATTCATAGGGGAACATCTAATCACATTTGATATAGAAAACTTGCCAGAAAATTTCATGTCTATACTACAAACTGCAGGTAATTGAGCTCCTAAAGAGGAACCCAAACTGCAAACAACTTACAAATGGGCATATATGGTACTGCATGCTAATTATGTTCTCTGTGTGATGGAACAGAGAAGCAAATGGTAAAAAGGCGCCTATTGTTCAGCAATTTTCTTGAATTTGGCACATGAACAAGAAGCAGCAATGGCATGCGGCAGCAACAAGACAACAAGAAGCGATAGGGGGATGAAGGGAGGGAAGAGATGAGGGCAAGGCTTACCTTGCTTGCCAACGGAGGAGAGCAGGGACCTGGGGGGATTCGGCGGCGGAGATGGCGGCACGGTCGCTGGAGCTAGTTCCCGTCGTTGCCGACGCGGCGCCAGGCGAAGAAGCAGACAGGCGGGGGCGGACTTGGCCTCACCGGTAATGTTTCAAGAATTTGAATTCAGATTACCTAATAAAGAAGTTGAGCTTAAATACAAAACATGTAGGTCTGAATAACAAATAAGTTGGAGCCCATTCCGGCAAAAAAAAACACAGTAGATTGGTTATTGCCCTGCTTGCCAAATGAAAATATTCATAATGAGTAAGAATATTCACGGCCATTAAGATTGAAGATAGTTGGTTGAGCCTGGTTGTCACCTTGCTCGAGTGCTCGACAGATGAATAAGTCTCCATGAAAAAGCATACACATAATGAGGTGATCTAGATTCCAAAGCACTGTATTTTGTATGTGATCTTGAAAGAGATAAGCCAAACATATCTCTACTAAACATAATTTCGTAGCTTCCATTCATATTGTCATCATGAGAGAACAGTGAAACATTTTTCTTTGATCCACAAAAGAGTTGGCGAGAGGGGTCAAGAAGTGCGTGCTCTCTCCGAGGATCCCAAGGCTTCCCTCGAGAGGGAAAGGGCCAGCATTAGTAGGACTTGTACTATGGTTAGTGGGGTTCACTCTTGAGAGAGAAGCCCAGTTAGTACTACCTCTGTTTCATAATTCTTGTCTTGAATTTGTTCAAAAATAGATGTATCTATTCCTAAAAAACGTCTAGATACATGTAAGATTTCGACAAAAATTATGGAACGGAGGGAGTAGTACTTAGGGGCTCGCGGCCGAAGGCCAGCCACCCGGTCTCCGGCCGCCCCGGTCGGTTAAGGCCACCGGACATGCCCGTGGCTGAAGGCCGTCCATACCAATGCCGGCCCCAGGGTCGTGTCCCACGCGGGTCATGGGGCGTACCCTGACCCTAGGCTCAAACTCAGAGCGCTGCGCACCCCTCAACCCGAGCTCGGCTCCGCCACCGTTTCCGGCGACGCCCACGCATGAGCCGAGCCTTACCCTCGCCAACAATGCCCCCGAAGCCCGGATAACAGGCCTGTGCTACTAGGCCCAGCGATACATTCCGCGAATGGTGCGGATTTATAGGACGCGGATTCCGCCTGAAATGGCGATGTGGGACTAAACATCCTCCGCGAATGGTGCGATGTTAGTATGTTACCTGCCCTCGCTGGAATCCCCCCGTCGAGCCCGGCCGCCCGCCTGCCTGAGCGAGCCACCGCGCGCGGGGGCGGGCTCATCGAGCGGCATGGTCGGCCCAGCTGCAGGCTCTGCTCGGAAAATTCCCGCGCCGCCGTGCCGCACTCACCGCTTCTGCCGTCGGCGGATCCATCGGAGGATCGAATTGGCGGCGTGATTTGGTGTGGCGATCTGTTTGGATAGGGGCAGGGGAAGACCTCGTTTGCAGGGCGATGGCCGATGGGCGGTAAAAAAAAGTGCTGGGCGATGGATACGGCTCAAGTGTACGTTTCCAAACACGCAAGGCGTATTATAAGAGAACGTTTTAGCTATTAATTCGATCACGATTCAATATGGACTACGCCATTAGAGTTTTGGCAATAAAATGATGCGGAAACTAACAAGATATCATGAAAGATCAACATCGATTCCACCTATATTGACAAGAAAATGGCCCAATGTTTCTGAAGCAGGCTCTGATGTCGATGGATCTGATTTGGCCCTGCATGGCGTGTTTTCTTTTCAAAAGAAGCCAACTTAGAAAGTCCAATTTAAGGAAAGAATCGGCAAGAATCAGCTAAGAGATAACCTGTTTACCAATCGTACTTTATCGCAATTATAGCATTTTAATGCTAACAAAACATTTATGATAAATATGAAGATACAATTTTTTGTATGTTTTATTTTACCGTCGACTTTTGCTGACATTGAGAGTCAACGCTGACTCTGTGTATTATTGTGTATGCTCGTACTCTTGCTGAACATGTGCATTATTTTCTTAAAGGTTCCTGCAAATGAAAACTGAATTTTGTGGGAAGATGATATTGATCTAAACCTTGTTAAATTGAAAAAGAAAACGCACCTAAAAGCCGAGAGAACTAACAAAGAGCACAGTATCACTATAATCATCACCAAGGTTACATCCGGGAGAACAACCATATTGTTACATTTGAACTAACAAAGTGCCGAGAGCCCCAGATGATGTCTTCGTCAGTGAGCTGCAGACATGGCTTCAAAGTTAGCAAGTCAGAACTCAGTTCGAGGCCTCCTCTAGTATGCACGCAGCTTGATGAATCTGGCCTTCCTAGCTCCAGTGTGCTCCTAAAGATACCCCAGCACAGAAGCAACACAGAGGCCTGGGTAATTTTTCAGTAAAATACAGAGACAGCACTTGACACCACTGATGATTTTTTCAGGTTGCCCAACATAAAGCATCTACTCTAAACATATGAACATTTGTTCAATTAAGAATGGTCTGACTAAGAATTGGGATATCAATAAAGATAAAAACACTACATTCAGGATATCAATAAAGATAAAACACTACATTCGTCAGTGATCAGTTGAAAGCTACCAGCACATACCCCCACTTAAAAACAAAGTCAAAAACAACCAAGTACTATTACAGTTCTCTTATTTACATGATCTCTATCCGAAGCTGGAGAGTACAAGTTTCTGACATCAGTGGAAAATATTCATAGCCAATGAAATTCAACTGAAGAACACAGAGCTGAGCCTTCTGTGCTAACAAGCCCAGAATCTTGTTCAGAATGTGCATTACTGAAATGTAATAAGAAGGGCATTAAGCATTAAGCTTACCCAATGCATGATTGATAAATTGCTTGACTCTGTTTTTAACAGTACCTTACTCTACAGATGAACTGAAACCTGCTTTCTCTATGAACATTCCTAGGTGATCTAGAGCAGCACTCTGCGTGATTCCGAGATAAATAAATAAACTTCGAATAATACTAACGTCAGAATAATCTCTATAGATCAAAAGAGAAGCAAAAGAGTTGGCGAGCGGGGTCGAGAGTGCGCCGATTAAGGAACCGAAGGCTCCCCCTAAACGAGGGGGAAAGCCCAGCTAACACTATAATATAGGGGCTCGGCTGAAGGCCACCCCGCGTCGAGGGGCTGCCCACTCTTGCCGGGCTCAGGGCAGCGTCGTCTTATACCGCCGTACCTTATAACACATTGATATGGCGGTTGTTTAAGCGCTATTATGCGCGGACGGACGTGCGTATTACCTGACCTTAGGCTCAACTTAAAGCGCACACACGAACCCCTCCCGCCAACTCTACCCTCCGAAGCCGGAGTTACAGGCCTTCGCTACTAGGCCCGGCGAGGCAATCCGCGAATGATACGGATTTATAGGACGCGGATTCCGTCCGCAATGGCGATGTGGGACTAAACAACTTCCGCGAATGATGCTATGTTACCTGCCCTCGCTGGAATAGTGGAATCCCCCCGTCGAGCCCGCCCGGCCGCCGGACGCGGGCGCCGGGCCAGCGGCACGGCAAACCACGCTGCAGGCGCTGCGCGGAAAAATGCCGCGCGGCCGTGCCGTATTTGCCACTTCTAACGCCGGCGGATCTGCCGGACTATCGGAGAGTCGAATTGACGGCGTGATTTGTATGGCCATCTGTTTGGACAGAGGTAGGGGAAGACCTCGTTTGTTTTCTTGGGCCCAAATGTACGTTTCCCTAAACCGAAGGCGTATTCTAACATTAACGTGTTACGGAGTAGGACTGTAGGAGTACTAAAGCTGAAGAAGAAAAGAGCTGAGGTCGTCCTCAGCTAGAGTTAGCATGTCCGGATTATCAGAGCATCTCCGTCCGTCCATTGTGGGTGCCGGCCTGAAAATTCCGACCCAGCCAGCCTCTGCAAATTGTTTTTTAGCCGGCACCTCTAGGCCGAACCAAATTTAGGAGGGCTGTCGGGAGCGCCGGCTCGGACGCAAAACCTCGTGGGCCAGCACTGTCAGCGGCACAAACCCAAAAACATACCCCATTTGCCCTTCTCTGTTAGCTTCGGCGACTTCCACCCCCGAATCGCCGCCGGAACCACCCCTCTCACCGGCGACTGTAGGCAGCAGATAGAAAAAAAAACCTGCCGCCGCGTAGATCTTCCATTGCCGCCGCAGTTCTAGTTCCCGCACCCCGTAGGTGCCCACCCCGCGGCCATGTTGCTCGCAAGGTGTTCGACGATTTGCCAAGGGCATGGATTTGGATGACGAAGAGATGCTCGCCGTGCTTTTTGACGAGGAAGTAGCCGCTGCCGATGATGCTGCGTGGCGAAGAGGAGCATCAACTCATCGTCTCATCGCTTCTTGGCCTCATCGCCGAAGATGCAAAGCGGCCGGGAAGGTGAGGATCGAGGAAGGGCCGTCACAAGAGCAAGGCGAGGCAAAGGATGGAAGGCTACTGCATGTTGTACGCAGACTACTTCGCCGTTGATCCATTGCACAACGATGTGATCTTTCAGCGCCGTGTCAGAATGTCTCGGAAGCTCGTTTTGAGGATCGCCGAGTACCTCTGGGAGTATGACGATTAGTTCAAATTGAAGAGGGACGCAGTCGGCACGCTTGGTTTCATATCAATTCATAAATGCACGGTATCCCTTCGTTTGCTTGCTTATGGAATTCCTACCGATACACAGGACGATTGCCTCCGCATGGCCGAGTCCACGGCCATCGATTGCATGTACAGGTTATGTAGGGCAATTGTGGCGGTGTTTGGAGACCGGTGTATGAAGACACCCACTCCAGAAGACACAGCTCGGGTCAAATAATAAGTTTGTTTCAATTTGTAAAATTTGGTTTTGAGAGGCGTTTGGGGGCGCCGGCTGGGAACCGGCTGGACCTTAAAAACAAAATCTAGCCGGTGCCCCACCTCCCCCCCATACTATCAGAAAAAGTGGCTCTTAGGCAAGCGTGGAGACGAGGAGACGCAGATGAAGGATCAAATTAATGAAGTGGTATTCTCTCCGATCCAATATTACTTGTCTCAAATTTGCCCATAAATGGATGTATTTATGTTTAAAAAGCATCTAGGTACATGTAATATTTCGAGAAGTAATATGGGTTGGAGGTAGTACTAACTTTTTTCGAGGAGAGAACTGGACTTTGTAGTTGGATGCTCGAACATTTATGTAAGAAAAATGTTTTTTTTTCATAAATAATGATATGGTTTTATTGGTTCATCTAACAAAGTAAAATAGATGAACGGAACAACCAATGTGAACATCAGACAACAGAAACATCTACTCCCTCCGGCCGGAATTACTTGTCAAAATATTACATGTATCTAGACGCTTTTTACACATAGATACAGCCATATTTGGACAAATTTAAAAGAAGTAATACCGGTTGGAGGAGTAATAAATTGAAATGTCGATCATAATCCCTCAAAATTGAGTGTTTAGGTCGCCGTTCATCTTGGCATTCATCCATGTATCCAGCGACAATATTAAAGAATACCATACACAAAAGGGCTACTAGATTAATTTCCAAGGTTTTAAAAAAAGCACAAAAATGGAAACCAAAAGAGAGGCTTGATCTGGTACCATGGAGAGTTGTGCCATTCCTCGTAGCCATCGGATCCAGAACCTATGTACGGTGCAAACAAAGCAGTTGTGAGAAGCACGTGGGATGCACGTATCTACCAGGTGGAATCCATTATTCCATTCGTGTATTCTGATAACTCTAACATCACCCCCAACACATGTTAGGTCTACAAGTGTGATCCAACAGTGGAGACTGAGGCACCGCCGCAACATGCTCGAGACATTTTCGGAACCTGAAATTGATGAATGCGTCATGGTTGGGGACACCCTCGTAGGGCAGATTTTGAAACCATTGTTTGCACTGGTAACCATTAAAACCAAAAGTACGAAAAGACGAATTATAAACCATGGGGTCAATTATGTAGGTCACGACACCCACACGAGAACGACGATGTAGCAATGGACACCATTATTCCGTATGACTCCGTTTGCTCCGTTAAGACGCCTTGGACACACGTAAGAGACTAATGAAATGCCCGACATTGGTCCTCGGTTCGCCTTGCCGGGTTGATGTCACGAGAAAAAAAAAACTAGCAGAGACCGTTGATAGCCTTCTGAGTTTTTTCATGGCTCTGTCTGCATATGCATTTTGTTCTCTCGGTGGCTGTGTCTTAGGACGACAAACTTATTTTGTTCTCAGTTAGCCTCCACATTTGAAGACGGCTCGGTCCTTTGTATTAGAGCTCAACCTCTTCTCATGCCACCATTTTTTTTTACTCGGATGAATAAGCGTATCCAAATTAGCATATGTACTGAAGTTTCTCTATTTTCTTTACTACTATTTAATTTGCAGTTTGGTACGTTGGACGTTGGTCCGTCGTCCCAAATTCACAGAAATTACATCCGTATGCCATCGCCCGAACTCCTGAATCGTTTTTCTCTTTCCTTTTCTCGCATCTCGCCTAGCCCGCATGCCACCGCTGCTCCCTGCCCCGCGCGGCGCCGCCACCGCCCACCAGCCTCTCCTCTCCCGAAATCTCTCCTCTCCACCGGAACTCACTCGATCCCTTCCTCTCCCTCACCATCCCTCCTGCGCCCGTCCCTCCATGTGCCGGTCCACGCCGCCGCCGCCGCCATGGGGTGCCGCACTGCCGGTCCCCGTGATCGCCGCCATGGGACGCAGTCCCGCCGCAGGGTAAGTTCCACAAATTAAGCTCTCAGCAAGGTAAGTTCCACAAATTAAGGAAACCATGCGTAATCTATATTTGAGAAAATTAAGCCCATGTGGAAGGTAAGTTCCACAAATTAAGATAAGTTTTCTACGTTTGTCAATTACGTTTTGAAAAGAAAAAAATTCGATCGGTCGATGGACATGCGTAATCTATATTTGAGACGTAAATCATTGAAATATTTGTGCCTCCGTTGCAACGCACGGGTATTTAGCTAGTAAACAAATAAAATACAGTTATTACGTGTGCTATCTATGTATCAACGAGATCGATATCCACACTACCAATATGTACCCGAATGGTTGAAAAACACAAGGGAGAATCCATGGCCACTCGTGTTACTTGTCTCCGGTTCGTTCTCGCCTCCGGATCAAAGTCAAAACTGTTTCGCTAGCTGTCTAGCCAGCTTTTTTTTTTTAGGGAAAACTGTCTAGCCAGCTTTTTTTTTTTTTGAGGGAAAGCTGTCTAGCCAGCTGGGCACCTGACGTGTACAACCAAACAGCGGCGTGGCCGAGCCGCCGCGACCGGCCGGCAGGAAAACTTGGTGCCAACGTAAGCCCAACAGAGAAGAAACTTGGAGAGGAAAGGAGCCTCAGCAAGTCCAAAGTCCAAGCCGTGGCCCACTACGAAACTTGGAACCAACGGCACCCAAACCCCAACCACAGCACGTTAAGGAATTACGATCGTAGTATTATAAGAGTTCGCCTCAAACTATTCACCTCCTCCACCGCAAAACACTTCCACCACCACCACCGGCGCCACCTCCCGCCCGCCCGCCCGCCCGTCGCGTCCCCGCTAAGCTCCCCTTACTCGCCGTCGAGGGAGGTTTCCGCGACCAGGCCCGACAATGGCGTCCCGTGAGTCCCCATCCGATCTTATCTTACCGAATTTTCTTTCCCCTTTTTCTGTTCCTTCCAAATTGACCGGTCGATGCGAACGCTTTTGGTCCTGCTGTGCCGCAGGTCTCAAGTTCGAGAACTCGTGCGAGGTTGGCGTCTTCTCGAGGCTCACCAACGCCTACTGCCTCGTCGCCGCCGGCGGCGCTGAGAATTTCGTCAGGTTAATTGGCCACTCAGAACAAATCGACGATTGAATCTGTTGTCATGTGTGGTGGCGTGTCTAACTGTAGTGTTTACGTTTTATTTGCGGTGGCAGTGTGTTTGAAGCCGAGCTCGCTGGCGTCATCCCGGTGGTCAGGGCGTCCATCGGCGGCACCAGGATCGTCGGGAGACTCTGCGTCGGTGAGCGCACTTTGCTTTTCCTCAATGCGAACCGAACAGACTGCACTCCCTCTGTTCCTAAATTCTTGTCGTTGTTTTAGTTCAAATTTGTACTAAAATGATAAAAATTTAGGAACAGAAGGAGTCCTAGTAATTTTGTGGTTCCTGTATTGAACTTGATTGCTCATATGTTTTTTGTGTCTGTTCGCTATGTTGATCAGGCAACAAAAACGGGCTTCTTCTGCCACATACCACCACCGACCAAGGTAGGAAACACACCGAGTGACATTTGTTTGTGAATTGAAGGATCCGCATATGTTGTCATTGACAGTGTGGCGGGCATTTTTTTCGACAAAACAGTCTGACAGACGCCTTTGTTGCCAACAGAGCTCCAGCACCTGAAGAACAGCCTGCCTGATCAGGTGGTCGTCCAGCGCATCGACGAACGCCTCTCTGCCCTGGGCAACTGCATTGCTTGCAATGACCATGTTGCTCTCACAAACCCAGATCTCACCAAGGTAATTGTTCTTAACCCCCAACGATGCGGCAATAATCATATAGCAAATCGTGCAAAGATGAAGAGATCTGGACTTATCTGGAGTGTTTTGTCCGTGGCAGGAAACCGAGGAGCTCATCTCAGACGTTCTTGGAGTGGAGGTGTTCAGGCAGACGATCGCTGGGAACATACTGGTGGGGAGTTTCTGCACCTTTTCCAACAAAGGGGGACTTGTAAGCTCATGGCAACCAGCTACTAGCGAACTGAAGTTCAGTGCAGAATGTGATCATCACTCTTTATCTCTGAAACTTGTGAACCGCGTATCTGTAGGTTCACCCGCGGACGTCGGTGGAAGACCTGGACGAGCTGTCGACGCTGCTACAGGTGCCCCTCGTGGCCGGCACCGTGAACCGGGGGAGCGAGGTCATCGCGAGCGGCATGGCGGTCAACGACTGGGCGGCGTTCTGCGGCTCGGACACCACGGCGACCGAGCTCTCAGTTGTGGAGAGCGTCTTCAGGCTGAGAGACGGACGACCCGGCGCTCTTGGCGCCGACGTCAGGAAGTCCTTGGTTGAGAGCTGCTTTGTTTAGTCTTCTTGCCAGCATGACTTCTCCCTTGCTGTATCTTCACTATTACGACTGCTGCTGCATCAGAAGATATGTGTTCCCGTCCATTAATCCTGTCAGGATGATACGAACGAAGATCGTCTACTTTGCAGACCTGGAATTTTCCCAGTCAAGTTTAGCTCAAGGACAAGACTCGTTCTGATGCCAAATGCTGATTGCAGAGTTCACATTTAATGTCAAGTAGTATTACGTGCTTTACAAACCTGGAAAACCTTCCCAAATCAAGTTGAAAGGATGACTCGTTCTAACTAGCAATTGTTACTTGCAGAGTTCATTTATTTCTCCAGAGTTATTAGTACAAGGCAAATATTGCTTTTACAAATAGACAGCTTAAGTACAGTTTTGTAGGAGAACGAACTTCAGATTTGGTCAAGATTCCAACACAATTCAATCTGGATCGAAATTAAGGAATATGTACAGGCAAAGAAAGTGAGCAAAGGTAGTCCTGATTGCTATCAGGTCAAAGAAATAGAGATAAACTTAAGGAGTAACTGAATATTCTAGGGAAGCAGCTTCAGTATATCTATTCCTGACGCGAAGTTCAGTAATGCATGAGAATACAAAATGCAAACACTAGTAGTTCGTTCCATGACTAAGACATTATTATCGCATCACATACTTTGGCAGAAAACCATAAGAAACATCATATCGCATGGTGACAAAGTATGGGCCTAAAGCATCCCAGATCCTATTCAAGTATGTCAGATATCGACTTCTTCTTGTTGAATGGATCGGTTGCGGCAAGTAAAGATGCGATGACACTGTTGGGGAAAATGTTATCAGCCTTCATCCTCTCTCTAAATCCATAAACAGGGGCCTTTGCATGCAAATACGCATGAAGCAGCAGCTGGTACTGTCTGATCCTCCCATTATAACCCATCTGCCGCAACTTGCTGAACACCTTCTCTGAATTGTGGACATCTCCTATTTTTGAATAACTATCAAGCAACATTAGATATGAGCTGTACTGAGGCTTCATTTTGTTTTTCACTGATAACTTGTGCAGTAAGGATTCAGCTTTTTCAACTTCTCCAGCATCTACATAGAGCTTCACAAGCGAATCCAATGTTGAGATCCCTAATCTGCAACCATCCTCCTCCATCCGCTTTGCTAGCTCCTTGCCCTTGTCCATAAGGTTTTGATTGGCATACACCCTCATCATGGCATTGTAGTATTTGGAAGAGAGTGTTTTCCATGTCTTGAACATATTCCCAAACACTTCCTCAGCCTTCTCAACATCTCCAAGCCTACCAAAAGCCTCAATAGCTGATAAGCACTCATCTAGACGAGTATTAGACTGGCACACCTTCCAAATCCTCTCCACATCATCCTTTTTTCCAAGAAATGCATATAAAGGCATTACCATCTTGCAAGCATTACGGTTTTCTTTCATATCACCCTCCATCGACTCCAAAATTGCTTCAGCTTTCTCACGGTGACCACCAAATATGTAGTGCTTTGCAATTGTGGCTTGAAGCAGAAGATCTGGCGTGATACCTTCTGCTTCCATTGACTGAACAACTTTTTCCATGCCTTCAATATCTCTTGATGCGCCTTTAGTGTCTACAAGAAGCTTATAAGTGAAGAGGGATGGCTTCACATCCTCCTTCTCCATCATTGTGAGAACATCGCTAATCTTCTTCTTGTCCACCCTTTTGTACAGTAGCAGGAGCTGATTGATAGCAAATACTGTAACTGGGAACCCAAGATCCTTCATCTTATTGAAGACTTCCTCTGCTTTTTTTACATTTACTTCAGCCACACAATTAGCTAGAAGAGTCCTGTATACTATCTCACCCCTAAGAGATGCAGGAATATTATCAATAAACTTTTCAGCTTTGTAAATCCCATGGACTTTAGCCATCAAATCAAGACGTGAAGCATAATCACGTTCTACAAGTTCAATTAGTTTGGATTCTTCAAGCCATTCCAGGAGCTGCGTAAAAATAATGAACAGATTATCTTCCAAGTCATACAACAAACATGCTGGGGTAAAGCGACTATCATGAAAGAGCAACAGTCATATATTCACATGACACTGGACACCTGCATATTAAATGTTTAAATAGGTATATACTGCAAATTATTGTTCACAGAAAATTAATTCCATGGCATGGCTACATATAAGAAAAAGGGTATCCTAAAACATACTTAAGAAATGGCATTGTGAGGCTATCTTCTTGACTTCACATAATATGTAGTACACATGCATTTAGCACCAAGGTTATATTGACATCATTATTTGTGAAGAAATAGAGCTGGGTGCCTAACCAAAATTATAACCAACATGTATAAAAAGTTAATAAGAATTTACAACCATGGAAAAATAGAAAAGTAATTCACAATCACCTGCAAGGCTTTGGAGAAGAACCTCCGCCTCCGAAGGTTCAGAACGGCAAAAAAGACATCACTTCTATCAACTGTATTGCCATCATTAACCCATTTCTTCAGTGTTCCAGAGACATCGTTCCATGGGGCTTCCAACATAACCTTGAGAAGGGGGCACTGGGAGATCTTCTTTTTTGGCTCCTTCTCAGATTTTGAATCGGCGTCGTCAACTTCCAACAAGTCAACTGCATCAGCAGCATCCTCATCAGAACTCTCTTCTGATGTCAACTCCGCATCCTTTTTATCAGCTTCCGGAGGAACCTCCAGATCAGAAAATCCATCCTCCAAATCCTCCTCCTTGTCACCAGAATTTGCACCAGCCTGAGAAGAGAAAGTCCTATTCCACATAAACGAGCCAGATGAGAACGATGACTGGCAGACTGATGGCTTTGGCTGACGGCAGCAGCATGATTTCAGGCAACCCCTATCACAGTGTTCTGCATTCTTTGTATCGGCACTTAGCAGTACATCAAGACTTGCGCAACCACGGACACTTGCAACTTGGAGGGCACTGGTCCTAAATCAGCAGTAAACAGTTAGCCGAGCTAAATCAGAATTATCTGTGTATGCAACCAAAAAAAAACACATGTGTACCGTTCCGAGCAAGCACTCACGGGCAGAAAGAACATGTATATCTGCTTCATATCATGAATCGAGGGCACATAATTGGACATCCAGTAAAAGAAACAAAACGATTCCTTCGTTCAAACGGATCTATCTACATATTAAATGGAATAGGGAACTCCTAAGGCTACATGGACCTCCAGCAGCAACACTGCGCAAACAGAGTATCAGGGTGAGACCAACAATTTCCGACCTAAAAACGGGTCACTGGAATAATCAATCCAACAAAGGTGCAAGCTTTCTTCCCCGGGCGATGCTACCACTGATGGTCACAAGAGATCGCGTCCTCCTAACTGCGGACCAAGCTGTTTCGGCACGGGAAGTCGCAAAATTCTAAGGATGAAC
Source organism: Brachypodium distachyon (assembly GCF_000005505.3). Classification (NCBI taxonomy): domain Eukaryota; kingdom Viridiplantae; phylum Streptophyta; class Magnoliopsida; order Poales; family Poaceae; genus Brachypodium; species Brachypodium distachyon. Next base: position 9,073,715 of record NC_016132.3, on the reverse strand, counting down.
GGATTTACTACCCGTGGACGCCGCAGGACAAAGACACCGAGCGGTTGATTACGCATACGATTTTCCGCTAAAGGCCACCGATTCACCAACGAGATAGCAGAATCTGAAACCTAATCCAAGACCGGCGGCGGGGAAGGTGAGGGCGATACCTGAGGGGGTTGCCAGCTCTGCGGAGCGCCCACATGGCGGCGGCACGCGGGATTCCGGCGGCGGAAGGAAGGAGATGATGCGTCGGTGTGGGGAACGGAGGCGGCTAAAACCCTAGAGGCGGCGGCCTGCCTTTTGGGAGGGGGGAGAGGGGGTCCTAAAACCCTAGCGCGAGGAGATGAGGGCTCGGCGAGTTTAGTGGGTACGGTTTTTAGATATTTCTGCGTAGGGGGCGGTTCGGAGCCTGCCTTCGGGGCTTTCCTTTTCTTTTTCGTTAGTTGCGGTGCATTTGTTTTCATCCGTTGTGCAAATACGATGTGGCTGGGTTTCTTGGGTACCACGTCTGAGACCCAAACTAAGCCCCACACACAATTGAAAGTAATAGTCACAGGATAACGATGGTGCAAATTCTAGATCGATAGTTATAACACAATGCACATCTTCAAGTTGTATCATCGTTCTAGATGAAACAAAAGAACTAAGAAGATGGTCCTGCTGCTCAACCATATACGATATTGATGTCACAATGATTTCTTTGCACTTACCCCGTAACTAGGGTAGTAATTATTGAGAAAATATCATACTCCTGGAAAATAAATACACAACGTTAAAGAGATGCTCCTGTAATACAGGAGAGAGGAAGAGATCGAGATATTTTCAAACTCGGGTACATGTTTTATGGTTCAAACGGTTGGCAACACATTTACATAGAATTTGCTAGTTGAGCACCTGTATACAGACGTAAACAATGTTTTCTTCGGCAAGTGTTGGGTGTAGTGTCGGATCATGTGGTCCTGAGCTATCACTGGACACGATCACACGACAACACAAATTCATGCAGGACGCGATGCCCTTTAGCGCACTGGCTAGGCTGTTTGACGTGTTGCTACTGAGTGGCTCTAGTGGTGGTACTAGCGGGCGTCGCAAGAGGGGGGAAACCATGTCATGCCTTCGACGGATGGAGCATACAAAAGAAAAAACTTTTCACAAAAAAAAGTGATGGGGCGGATGAAGTTACGAGGTGGATGGTCGAGAGTTTAGGAACAGTAGAGATCCAGAGGCAACTTTAGTAATATAAAACAAAATGAAATAGAAACTGAAATGGTTGTGTGCATTGTAAAATACAAAAGGTTTACACCTAGGTACATGTTAGTGCTTTTTTTTTTGCAGAGTCAACAAGCTTGTGAAGTATTCTACCAAACTTAGGCAATATCTTACCGCATGAATGCATAAGGAGCAAGGAATATTACAAAACGACTAGATGTTTACCGCATGAATAATACTTGTTTACATCAGGATCTCCAATGGTCTTAGCTTGTACAATGTCGTGATCCATGCCTTTGCCACCCTGAACTTTTCCTATTCATGCCTTATCTGGTTTGGAGGTTTTTCACAAGAAAAATAAAGGATTAGGAGTTACATAGGAAAGTTCATCGTAGATATATTTGTTTGTAGAAAATAAGCAAGATGACTTTTCGAGAATACTGTTGATTTTCTTTGTTTTGGTAGAAACTGAACATGAAGTCCAACCTCTCTTTTCTTGCGAAAGAACCGGGTAAGATGATTCCTTAGGTTGGCAACTAACGTCCCAACCCAATCCTATGTCCTTCGTTTCCGTTTGTACTTGATTATCATATTCTTGACTATTATTAATTAGTGCGTTAAGTACTAACTCGCCGTTCCTAAATATAAGATGGTCTAGGTTTGTCATAAAATCTATCTATAATCAAATACTTCATCTGTCCCATATTAATTGATTCGAATTTGTCCAAATATGGACGTGTCTATCGCCAAAAAACGTTTAGATACATGTAATATTTCATCACTTAATATATGACAGAGGGAATATGTTACTATCTACAATATCAAATGATATACCAAGAAAATACATATAATGTCATATTTAATAAAACTAATATAGAGTTGAAGATGTCAATTTTTTTTCTATAGACCTTGCCAAATTTTAAGAAGTTTGATTTAGCACAAAGTTATAACATCTTATATTTAGAAGTGGATATAGATCAGATATGGCTTATCTAAAAATAAATATTTAGAAGTGGATATAGATCAGATATGGCTTTTCTAAAAATAAATCTTAACAATACCATCTTTCAAAGGAAAAAAAAATCTTAACCGAAGCAAATTCCAAACAACTTTGAAGTCCATCACCGGACGATAATACGACAGAGCTGTACTGTACCTTAAAAATCTCAAACACCGGGGAAAGGAGACGCGATTCACGATCTCGGCACGGATCTGGACGGCGGCGAAGCGTCAGGTCCCACTTCCTACCGTGCGGGCCCCACCACTGCCGATAAGTACCGGAAGCCCAGCGTGACGCCGCGAAAAGGAGACCCGAAACCACGCGTGCCGCGCCCCGATTGGATCCCCGACCCGTGCGTGCTGTGCGGCGGTTTCACCAGATCCCACGTCCGTCGCTGAGATAGGCAGGCAGAGGGTATAGAGGAAGGTCAGGAGGAGAAGAGAGAAGAGGAGGTCGTCGCGCGGTGGCCGGCTCTGTTCTTCCCTCCCGCTCCGGTTCTCGCAGTCACATGTACGTTGGATTATGTTATTAAAAGGAAAAAAAGAATCGGATTTCGATAGACCCCTCTCTTCCCTGTTTCCTCCTTTCCCGCCGTCGCGCGTGCTGATCTGCTGATTTTGTTTTTGGGATTTTTCGCCCGTGTGTGGGGGGCGGGGATCGATCAGGTCGTGTGACGCGGGGGGAGTTCTGATCCGGATGGTCCAGCGCCGCGGGAACGCCCACGGCCATGATTGATCACGAACGCGCAGGTCAGATCTCCTCTCCCACCTAGATCTTGATTCTCTCCCTTCCGTCGCTCCTAGTGGCAAAAGGTTTTCTCCCGTCGAGTGACGGCGGAGGTAAAGGTGCGATTTTTCGGAGTTTTCGTGGGAATTTCCTGTGGTAAGGCCAAGCTATCTTTCTCTCCCTTGGGGGATTTCAGTGACCTTAGCCTGGGACATTGGATGTGGTGCTTGTCGGGCCATCAGCAAGTTCCGGGCATGAACTGGATAGGGCCACATCCACAGTAGAATGTTGCTGCTCACTGCTACTGTCGAATTTTGCTAAAAAAGGACGGTGCTCTTGGTTTTGCTGATTTCTTTCGACATTCCTATTTAGCTCAGGCCAGTGTAAACTGAAACCTATCGTTCGCTGACATCACGTGCAAGCGAGTGCTACCTACAGTACTTTGTTTCCAAACCAAATGATAATGCACTTGTGATAGTGGGTGTAGACTGCTGTTTGACATGTTTGTTGTCAGAGTTAAAGAGTATTGCATCTAAATTCAATGGTCTGCTGTCTATGTCTCCTAAATTCTGTGCCACACGTTTAATGTTCTCTGGAAAAAGGTGAAAAAAACTTAGACCAAATGGGAACACAAAATCCATTCTTCTCCTTATTTTGAGTTACCTACAGCTATATCCATTTTGACCGGAAAGAACTCATATAACACTTGTTAGATAGTGGTCGCGGACTAATCAACGTTACGACTGATCATTAGCTTTTCGGTTTTTTTTCGAGATACTGTATTTACTATGCCATCCATATGCTGTGTACTAATTGCTTTAGTCATTAGTTGTTTAAGAAATATATTGTATTACTGTTCTTGGTATCCTTTTAGTTCGTAAATTGTTCAAAAGTTTCACGTAGTGCAAGTTCAATATTTTTCTAATGGCTTGAACTGTTTTACTTTGCAATGTTAGTTCTACTCTATTCTTATATAGTTTATTATTGCAGAGGAAATGCAAGTTAATAACGAGGCACTTCCAGGGTGCCTCAAGCCAAATATTTCTCAGTATAACCCTCAAGAGCACAGGGGTGTCATTGAAGGGTTTCCTGAGAATAATGAAAAAAAGAATAATAGTATTGCGACAGATAAAGTTTGGGAGGCATCTCCTCTCCCAAATCAAGGATTTAGCAGACCCTTGTACCGACAAGAATTTTATGCCTGGCCACATATTCATTCAGAATACCAAATGCCGCGGCAGCCACAACCTTATGGGTTCGACAACCAATTTTATCAGATAAATAGGGACCACAATTTTTCCGTTGAGAAAAGAGTTCAGTTCCCATTGAAGATGCTCCCTCAAGGTTACCCTCATGACGCACAACTTCAGGAATTTCAATATTTTGTGGTTATCGACTTTGAAGCTACCTGTGATAAGGAGAACAATCCACATCCACAAGAGATCATTGAGTTTCCATCTGTCTTGGTTAACAGTGCAACTGGACAATTGGAAGCCTCCTTTCAAACATATGTTCGGCCGGCATATCATCAAAATCTGACCGACTTCTGCAAGGAGCTTACTGGCATACAGCAGATTCAGGTTGGTGCATAGTCTAGCTTTTGAATATTTCTATATTTTATAACAAGTCATTTATTGGGTTTCTACATGATTCCTTAAGCTATTAGCATAACTTGCTAAATAATCATCTTTGTAGGATAATTATATAGAGTGTAGACATCAAGGAACAATTAGATTTTATGCGAGGTTCATTTATGTACACATGAAAACTAGCTCGGTTTGTCCATTTTCTACGAGTTTAAAGTAAAATTTGACTTTGGAGATACATATATCCAATTGATCTCCTGCAGGCAGATTCCATGAGCCAACATTTATTTTTGTATTTTAGATGCTAAGTAGGACAAATACAACTTACAGTTCCTATCTCCGGAGTCCATACATGTGTTGTGCCACTGGCACCTACCTGTTCCTCTCTCTTTATCGGCCAATTGCATCACTTCCAACACAAGTCCTTTCAAACTTAACTGTGTCTATCAGTATCTAGTTCCATGCCCATGCCTCCCAGATCTCGCAGCAAGCTTGCTCATATCTCATATGAATGAGACAAACCTTAGCCGCATTGCTAATTTGTGAAAACTTCACTGGATTACCTTTTTTTCTTTTCTATCAAACTTGGTATTTATTAATTGAAGAACTACATTTATGGACTAGGACCAGTGCACTACAACCTGGTATTTACTAAATGTAATGCAGACCACTCCTGGTATCATCGAGACACTTTGGGTTCTGCAGACATTTGTTTCACCTTGGGTGCTGTGCTGGTTAGCAAATGTAAGAGTATTCTCGTGCAATGAGGGTTGATGAGATGATATATCAAACTTGGATCAGCCTTTGTGCGCTCAAGATACTCCCACTTCCTTTCCACCCTTATTCCTCTAATGGGCTGTGCGTGTTTCAGCTCAACATGCATGCTCTACCTTCATAGAGGGCACCTGTCAGACCGCATGCGTGTTTCCTAGTGGTAAACCAGCACATATAGACAGGGGCAGAGACAGGGGTGGTGCTACCCGTGCTGTAGCACCCCTCTAGCAATGGAGCTCAAAAGAGAAGCTATTAGCAATTTAGCTCATAAGCATGGAAGATTCACAAATATAGCACCATTCATCTTCAGTTTCTGCCTCCGCCACTGCATATAGATGGGGATTTGCTATTATGAACCTTCTGTAGAGATCGTGCCGCCTCGCAAAAGAAAAGAAGAAAAATGGTGTTTGTTACTCAACAGTACGGGGCAGAAGCTGAATTCTGATGGGACAATGCTACGGTGGATCCTGAGCAGTACTCAATAGGACAGTCCGTGGTAGAATCTGATTGCTGATGGAACTTTTGATTGTTTGACCAAATATTTTCCCTGAGCCATCTGTAGAGCCATGGAATTTCAGCTTTGATAAGACAATAGGACATTTTCAGAAGGAATTCTTAGATATCCTGCTTCTTTATCCACCACCGATGAGAATTTTGGAAACCATCTAGGCACTTGGCCGGTTGGCCCACATGTTCACGGTGAGACAAGGGCATTGTTTGATTACGCGTTTGTAAAAGGGACTGTATAGAAGTGTACCCTCCCTTCCGTGAGAGAAATTTAGGACGCTAGCTTTGATCACATTAGCTTTCTTAGCAAGCATAATTCAAGTTTATAATTTACATTTTAATTCAAGGAGTTAAACATTTCTTATGTCTGTATTTTTTATTCTAATGCAAAGGTTCTCTGTGAATTGTGAAAGTCAACATTTGTTAGTAAATCCATGACACAAAATACTATATATGTTTTTGCAAACCTGTTATCTGTATACTCCCTTTAGTTAACAAAACATGTCAATCTGAATGGTGACTCAGTGCCAGAAGATAACTTTGACCAATAAATTCATTTTGTCTTACATCTATAAAATGGAACAGAATGAATCAATTTTTTGAAGTGATGTTGGTAGCCAAAGTTTCAAAAGTTTGACCGCACGTGTACAAAAATAAAAAGTTTTTTGTGCACCTGAGAAAGTATCACTTTCCACTCTACGACATTTTTGTGAACGCGGTATTAATTGGCAACATGTGAGAAGTGGCATTTTCCAAAACCATATTTTGTTATGTCCAAGAAAAAGTAGCGTTGAAATGTATGACTCAAAATTTGACTAGTGTGTTTGGTCAGTAATACAGTTTGCTCTATGTGTATAGGTGGACAGAGGTGTACCTCTAAGTGAAGCCTTGCTCATGCATGATAAATGGTTAGAGGACAAAGGAATTAAGCACAAGAACTTTGCTGTTGTGACCTGGTCGAACTGGGATTGCCGTGTGATGCTGGAATCAGAATGCAGGTTCAAGAGCATCAGGAAGCCCCCTTATTTCAACAGGTAACATATCCATTGTTTTGTTCTGATTTTGCGTGGAAGATTCCTCCTTCTGTTGATTTTATATAGGCTATTTGTTTTGCCATCTTGTAAAATAAATTATAGTATAACGTCAATGCATATTTAATGATATTCCCACTCTTTTGCTCTTATTTATCTTAAGCATTTATGCATCACTAACCATACATGCTGATTGCAAAGTCGCATCTTCCCAAAGCCTTAGTGGTAGTTTAGACATTTTCCCTGGTGTTTTCAAAATTAATCTGTGTGTGCAGTCGAAATACGCTTGTTCAAAATCAAGGAGGGTGTAATTATTTATTATTTATTTTCAACAATTTGAGGGTGCATAGATCATTGTAACATTTTGTGCATTCTAATAGGCATAAATTTGCTATAACTCACAAGTAGGTGACTAAATCTGAAAATTAAGCTCTCATTCAGAAGTACAGGCGGGAATTGCCAACAAGACAAGTCGAGATTTAGTCTCAAATAATTGGGAATTATGGCGTGTTTGATTCAAATTTCTCTGTGTGTCGATAGCAGCATGTCCCAACTCTTGTTTGGAACTCGCAAGTTGGAATTGAACATGGCACAATTCAGCTGTTTGGATGCGCAAGCAAATTAAATTGGAATTGTGGGTCCAATTTTTTCCAAATGAAACACGACTGAAGTGAGAGCTCTGCAATGCCGAGCTCCACCCCTCTGGATCGAAAGGAATCCACCACTTAAGTTCCTGTCAACTCAAGTCCGAGCGTCTGGCCTCCTGTGTCCCTTGTATCTGATGAGAGCTCGGCGAGGCCCCGGCCCCACTCTGGCGATTCTCCGACCACGACAGTGCGCCCCTCCTCGCCGGTGATACTCCAACCACAGCATCCCAATTCCCAACCACCAGCATCGCCGGTGTCCACTCTTCATCTTCTTCTCTGGCAATTGTCTTCTCCTCATCCATCATGGGTACAAAAGCCATCCATCCAAATGGGCAGATCCAGAAGCCATCAACTCAAGCAACCAGATCCAAAAGCTCTTCACGGTGTCTTTCTTCCTCTTTGCCGGTAATCGTATCTTCTTCCTGGTCGTCTTCTCCCTTCCTCTCGATGGTTGGCCATCTTGTTGCTGGAGCATCTTCCTCATTGCCGGAAGTTGGCATCGACACCTATTCTCTCCCCGGTCTCTCATCGCCAGCGGCCCCACCTGAGTACCTGACACCCTCCCCTCTTCAACTCCCATAGGCTTTTCTCCCTTACATGGCTGCATCTTACATGAAAAAAATTTAACTTCAAATATATAGCATTCACATGATAGGAGCCTAATTTTTTGAAACTGTAAAATAAATTGTGGAATTCCTGTTTTCTTGAAGTACTAATAGTGTACATTTCTGATTTCTGATGGTTTTACCTGTTCATGCTATTTTTGCAATAAAAAAACTGAACGCAAATTATTGTGCAAGATGGTTACATATGACTCCTAAGAAATGGCTTGTGATTAATTTGCACATGCCAACTTATAATATACTAATTACATATACGTTTTAATCCATATCACTTTGGTATAAGTTAAACAAAATACAGTTTGTTTTAACAACGGCAAGTGAGGCCCCACAACTAGTTGAATTTTGGATTGTGCCTTTAGTTGTAGTACAAACAAAAATAGACCAATTACTTTAACTCTGAGTGTGGTGCATCTCTTGTGTTCTTTGGTTGATTTTGGCATCGTGGTTGCCTGGTTGGTTTTCTTAACAGCACATTTGACATACTGAGATAAATTTTATCAAGTAAACTCTCTTGATCTGTAACATCATTATTATCATCATCATTATTTTTATTTTTATTTTAGTACACCATGTAAATATCTTCTGTACTTGGGCTTCTGGTCCTCTTGGTGTTTGATGAATAGAGGATCATATCCTACCAGTTGTGTAAATCGTTGCAATACTTTGTTTACAGCACTCTCAAGTTTCTACTCAAATAATACCTCATGGACTATCACAGAAAGAAATAAGAAAGTATAAGTCATTGTTTTGGGTTAGAACAAAATTTGATATAACTCTCTGATGGGGTCTTTCCTCCATCCAATGTTCAACATCTTACTGCCAGGATCAGGACACCATGTAAATCACTATTGTATGTTGCAAGTTGCCAACAAATGTGTGCCTTTAATAGGATTTGTGTGCCTTATTGCACCATAAGAAGGCCAATTGTAGGTGCTTAGCGCTGAGGTTATTGAGATCACAAATCTAGGTGGCTGGCTGCTGCTCTCTTTTGGTCAAAGACACTTGCTGATGTCTTTTTTTTGTGATGAGGCTAGTTTGAACCATGTATTTTTTCCTTTGCACACCCTCTTGACACAAGTTTCACCCATCAAAATTCTCTATTATGAATTTCCCTGTAGATATACTTCCTACTGACTGACTAGAAAAGGAATCAGCAGGATATGAAGTTATATAGCCTTTAATAGGATTTCTTATTCCCTGCTCTTTAAAACTTCTATTTAACTGTAGTAGGAGTATTTAATATATTGTCTGGAACTTGTCTGGAGATTCAATCTAAGTCATGCATTTTCTGTTGTTCACCATCATGAATGTATAAATAATGAAGCTTGTTTTGAACATGGGAAGCTTGTATGGAATGCCACTGTACCCTTAGATTTCCTTTCAAAGTACATTGTTCCTTATAGGTCAGTAAACCCCAAAACTTACAGAAATAGATATATTGACTGAATCTTCTGCATTATCGTAGATAGTCACCTTGGCATATACTGTATATTTTGGCACATCCTCGTCATTACTCATTAATTGGAACAACGGCTACATCGGTAGTTAGGGTAGGCATGGTTGTTTCATATGTGCCATTCAGAAAGTTTTTAAAAACTTGAAATATATAGTTACTGAGAAGAAAGGTATAATATTGATCCACATGTTATATCATGGTTGTTTATGTTTACTTGCAACTTTCATGCTAAAGGTGATTAAATTGATTATTGAGTTTCCTTTTATCATAGGAGTTTGAATTTTTTTTCAAGGACATCCATTCTTTGTGCATGATGATAGTCGGTGAAAAAAAAATTGTACACAACTTTGATATTATGCAGTTTTGTTCAATAGGTTTCTATATAAGATTTGAGGTGTAGATCTAATGTCTTGTGCTCTGAATAATGTCAGGTGGATCAACTTGAAGGTTCCTTTCCAGGAAATGTATGGGGGTGTCCGTTGCAACTTGAAGGATGCAGTTCAGTTAGCTGGCCTCACATGGGAGGGCCGTGCCCACTGTGGGCTCGACGATGCGCGCAATACTGCTCGTCTACTCGCGCTGTTGATGCACCGGGGCTTTAAGTTCTCCATCACCAACTCGCTTGTGTGGCAACCTGCCCCACAGCAAATAACATGCCAGCCATTGCCTGACCGTTCTCTAGAACCCACCCAATTGCAGCAGAAGGCGAAAGAGATGCTGTTGGGACCTCATGTCCAGGTTAATCCATACGCTGGTAGCACTGCAGGGAAGGACAAGCCAATGTACTGCTACTGCGGAGTGCTGAGCAGATGGAGCGTCGTACGCAAACCGGGGCCCATGCAGGGAAGGTATTTCTACGGATGCGGCAACTGGACCGTCACGAGGAGGGCAATCTGCCCGTATTTTGCATGGGCGTCGTGAATATAACGACGATGACGCATCTCGAGCAAGTCTCGAGGAGGGCGAGGAAGCCGTGGTGCTTTAACTAGGGGAGGCTACTAGTTGCGGTTATGGGCCCTTGCCGTGCCTCCCCTTGGTATATATGATATGACTCTGCTCATAAGACAATGGAAGTTGACTAGGTAGTGTCTAACCTGTCATACTGACTTCTGTTGATAGAAGAGAATGGGGATCAGATGCTGCTTAGGATGCTTTATCCGCGAATAATCTTAAGTTTGTGGCTGCTCGTTTATAACTTAAAATGGAACTCTAGTAGGTGTGCTTTGTGAAAGTGTGGTTTGCGGGTGTTTGGTGCCTGATTGATTGTCCAAGAACAAGTATACACATGGAACTGAATCATATCTAAAGGTTTATATAGTGATCAGATTTGGGCCCGCCCAGCAGCATACTAGTCAAAACTGCTCATTCATCATACTTTCCAGGGTTGCAACTTTGTTTATTTCTTTTCTCACTATATGAACTCAACAGGCACAGATACATACATGTTTTTTGAAAGGCCTGTGTTAATCTGAGTAATATAGAAAAATTGGTCAAAAAGAATATTATAGGAAAAAAATTAACTAGAGATAAAACAACAATGGCAGAAACATCGAAAAACTTGATGAAGTAAAATAGCAGATCCACATGTGAACTTTCCGTAGGCCGTAGTTATTTCTTCCAGTATCCACATTCATAATCCAGTTTACCATAAAAGCTAGGGAAACGAAAGCTTAGCTCCTGAATGCCATGCTAATCCGAAACACAATCTCCCCAGAATCCGCAGCTTAAAGATCTAGGGAGCGCGGCCATTCGATCCCAGAATGTGTCGCGCTATAGAGGAAATTGTGAAGGGATTTGGTTAGGAGATGGTTGATGCCCAAGCCCCCTTTGCGACATACAAAAACATCAAATTCAAGGGAGTAAAATGGTAATATACACTTGTCTAGATTGTTACCATGGCAATGTACAACAGGATGTCAAATGTACTCAGCAGTCAACAAAACCGATTAGGGACCGAAGCGTTTCTAGATGCACAATCTAATGACTCTGCAAATTAGGATCTTACAGATGCTAGGTAATAATGGAACAACAATTTTACAGCACGACATGGACCAGGGCCTAATGCACTTAACTTCAACTATATATGGCTAAGCTACCTGAACACAGCATCTTCTTGGATCTCTTATAGTATGTGCAAATTTCTCTGAATCAAGTCTGTTGCATGACTGTCATCATCATCACCAACTCCCAAAACTGAGAAAATGTATTGCGGCCAAATCACATCGCACGTGCTTGCTATGCTTGCTATTCCTTCGGCCGAGCAAGCCAGAGAGAACTAAGGGCACGAAGCCGTGACGAGTAATCACTTATCACAAGAAGTGCACGGGCAGACTGCCTAGTTGTCAGGATCCTTTGCATCTGTTGAAGAGTCTGCTGCCGCAGGTTGTCGGCCTTGATATAGTTAAAACAAGAAACAGGTCATGAACGCACCATAACAATGAAACCATAATTCAACAGGATTTATCAGATGATTTTAAAATACAGCCTACTGGAATTCATATACTCCAGCCTGGCTGTACTGAACTTACATTTGAAATAAAGTACTCCCTCCGATCCTAAATTGTTGTCGAAATATTACATGTATCTAGACGCTTTTTAAGAATAGATACATCCATATTTAAGCAAATTTGAGTCAAGAATTTAGGATCAGAGGGAGTAAATACCTGGCGAAGGAAATTCTCGAGGGTTCCAAGCTTCCCCATGGCCATGGCCATTTGACCCATGTAGTTTGCCACATTCCCTGTTGATCCAGAAGTGCCAATAGACCCAGCCAAGGTTTCTGCCAAGGACTGCTGAAGGGCCTCCATTCCTTGTGAAAGAGCATCCTCAGCTTGCTGTGACGAATGCTGAAGGTTGCATATCCCTGACAGCTGCTGCTCAGTGAGAGGCTCAAGCTGTGTTGAAAGAAGCTGCAATTTTCTTGGTTATTAGTAACTCATCAATAGATTCATCAGCACTTATAATAAAAAAGGAGCCAAGAGAAGGTATTTGCACACTATCCAATAACCAAAAAACAAGTGTTCAAGAGAAAAACACATGACGTTGCATTCCTATAATCTGTAATTTGCCTACATCCCCACATAAAATAATTCTATAAATACAAGTGGCCTAGTTATGTATAACACACAGAAAGAAACATAGATAAATCCTAAGGTTTTAGACCGACATTTTTAATTCTAGACAAGCATCTTCTACTGCAACATTGCTTACATTAAGATGGGCTTTGCGGTTCCAGGACAACCTAAAAGATTACAAGCAAAGCATAAGGCTGAGTTACACACCTTTAAGACCTCAGAGGGTCGAAAACCTCCTAGCCACAAGAAACACCTTTCTGCTGGTGTCTTCCACATGCCTGATAACACATGAAAGACATCTGCCTTGGCCGCATTTCCTTTTTGCTTATATATCTCTTCGTAGTGTGACATGATCTTCTCAACAACACTATGGAGATCATTATCGCTTGCATGAGCATTAACTGCAGCCCTAAGCTCATTAACTTGTCGATTGTGTTCTTCTAACCACCGGGAATACTCCATGTCAAAAGCAATTGCCCCTGTGAGAAAATGTGGTTTATTTATTTCTCCATCATTACGAGAGAATGTTGAAGGTATTGCTTGGACACTTCCATGGTGATAATATTTTCTGTGGCGAATAATGATTTACATATTAATCATTGGAAAGTCTGGTATTACCATTTCCACTCGTGGAATGGGACTGATCCGCTGAGCTAGATATAAAAATGCCCTGTGAAGGAAATTTCCATAAGAAAACTTTAAATGGAATCTTGAGGCCAGAAGCTCAAAATAGTGACATGGAATAGAAGCAAACCTGTTGACGAGCTCGCTGCAACTCCTGCTCTAGCTGGGTGAGCTTTAGCCTGCTATTCTCCAATTGCTGAACATATGCCTACAAAAGAGAGCAACATTACCAATGCAATACAACATAATAGTCATGGCCAAATTATAGAAAAGTGTGAAAATAATAGCTCAGTGAACTTATAGGAGCTAGAAATTGTATACGCGCAATGACATGTCAACTAATACATGAAAAATTATGGGTAAGAAAAACTTTCTAAATGATTGGAGTAATTTTAAATTACAGGGATTGATTTGTAATTAATTGAGGGTTTCCATAAATGATTGAAACCTCTCCAAATTATTTGCAATGTGAAAGTAATGGGATTGATTTGAAATTAATTGGGTTTCCATAATTAATGGAGGCGAGGCAGGTAGGTATACATCATTGGAGCAACGTGCCAACGTGGGATGTTGGATTTAGCCGGTTAGATGGCTGAGATCTTTTGGATCCGCCACGACTCGTGAGATGGACAAGATTTTTTGATGCTTTCCATATTGTTGGAACAGTTCACCAGAAACCTTCAGTGTATTTACTGAAAGGTCCATAGGAAACAAAATAGCAGAAACTTTTCACTTAGTTTATATTCCAATGGTAGACCCTCTTGTGTGCAAAATACTGATCGAATCTCCAAATTATAGATAGGAATACGTAAATTCATCCATGCCATATTTTTTTCCACCAATGTACTGTGTGAACCGCAGCAGCCCACACTAACTGAACCCCAATAGAAGAAAATAAATAAACCCAACAATTTAGTTATACTTAAATAAAATAAATCAAAAAGGTAGTGCTATCGTAGCAAACACAATACCAAGTGAAACAAAAGTTTGACAAACATAAAAGCACTACCATTAGTACAGAAGCTAAAAGTAACATTCAAATACCTTTTTCCTCAGACGACTTTTCCTTGCAGCCTCACGATTTTGAGCAAGTCGACGCATTGTCTACAAAATAATCTATTAGCAAAGTATTTGTGCGAACTTGGAATCTGCTAGAGAAATAAAGTGAACTTTTACCTTTTGATCTCCATTTTTGTCCCTGGATCTGTCACTAGAGTCAGAAACAACAAGAGCAACTTGCCCTGGTTCAAGCTGCAGATGACAACATAACTATCAAGCTCACATCATCCCTATTTCTCACTATAAAATGTCTTCACATGTATTCCTGATGCTTCGGGTTGGAAGTCGGATGAGATTTTTTTTTCTGAGTTATCGAAAAGCAAAATTATTTTACTTTCTTTTTATGCTTTGACTCTGATTCTTAAAAAACATAGAGTGGAGAAAGCAAAGGTTTACATCAACTTAGTCACTTATATCTGCAAAACAAATGTTTACTATTGTTTTTCATCACGCCACTTTGTCTATGATGGTCATGTATGCCATAATGCTGACAATGCAAATACTTGTATACTGTCAACTGTTACAATATGTGGCTTGCAAATGTGATAGGGTTTCCAAACCATACATAAGCAATTTTGAAATAACTTCTTATGCAGGCATACACATCATTACTGTTGAAATTACCACTATCAAGTATCAACCCCGACATAATCTAGATAGACTGATAATCTGAGTTAAACTACCTACGTTACATGTGTTATCAACTTATCGTATATCATGTGGTAGATACTATACTTCAACGGTCCTATTTGGCAAGTTGATATTACCAAAAAAAAACTTTGCTAGCTATCTTGGTAAGTAACACCATGTGACCACCTGTTTATGTTTACTCCATTCCATAATTTTACGGAAATAAATGTCAATTGTCATTCACAACAAATAGTTATATTAATTATTGAAGGTTTCATTTGATTGGTGTTTTATACAAATTCTCCAGTGTACCCTGTGTTGTAAGGGTGATATTTTCAAATAAAAAGTATTCCAAGTGTAGCAGCATAGGCATGTTACTGCATAATGATTTTTCAGTTTAAACCTGTTCCACAATCACTATACATCAAGCGTATAGCAAGCTATATAATTACCTTACAAAACATTCTCTACACCAAAGTTTTATTTGGGTCCGCAATGCAGTTTCAAGTTGTTGCCACACTTGCTTCGATTTTTTACTTCTGATGATTGACTTCATAAATATGGATGCATAGCTATCAATTTGATTTCTAAATGGAAGTGATATCTGATATCATAGGTTATCATTATGAGCACTCATACACTAGTTCAGCAAAAATAATTAGGTGGGTTCCCCACTCCATACAGTTTAATACAATTAATGTTTTCTGTCAATACCTTGGATCAAAGGCAAGGCTACAAGAGAAGACGTACCGTATGATTTTCATCAGTGTCATCTGTTGATGTGTCTGTTCTAGGGCTGACCTCTGCCATTGTAGTCTTGCAGAGTAGTCTCAGTGGTCTGTCAACAACCAGAGAGGAAGGCTACGGAAACTGTGATTCCTTTGTGACAAAGCTGTAGATCTAATATCTACTACCTGTACATGATGGATAAAACATGTCAAAGATAAATAATATTTATTTGAAGACCAAAGACTTAAGGAAACCATACATATCCACCAAAATATATATACTCCCTCCGATCCATAATAAGTGCAGCTGATTTAGTACAAAGTTGTACTAAATTTTTACTAAATCAGCAACACTTGTTATGGATCAGAGCGAGTACTAGATATTCAGGTAGCATTGAAAAGAAAACAATTAATTTGGGTTAATTAATTTGATGAAAGGATTGAAATGGCAAGATTCCATAAACAGCAAAGCATCTATCTGGGAGAACATACTCAAATATTCAACAATCAAAATTCCTCTGGAGTTAGGAAATTGCCACAAAAAATCAATGGATAACTTAATTGTAACAAATTAACTTGACACTCATATTTCCTTCTACCTCCCGTCTAGGGATGCAAACAGCGACCGGCTAAACCCTGCAATTAGTGCACCAATGGCCACAAAAACTGGCTAGGGATCCCTACTCCCATCACCTTCCACATGTAAAGGTAGCTGCCTTTATACTTTCCACTTTTCAAACAGGAACAAATCCAACACCATTCATCTTCGATTGCAAGTAAAGGATTCAAATCGACCACACTTCCGTACGTATACAAAACACCTACTGTACAAAGTAGTAGTATTCAACATTCTGGTGTCAAATTATACTGCAGGACGACCATATTTAGAGCGTTCAGATTTTCATACTAAATAAGGATCATATGGTACGGTAAGATGTGTAATGCAAGGACTTACGAATAGGTTCAGGACAAACAAAAGGGGACCAGAGAAAACGAAGAAACACCAAAAGCAAGCTTATTTCTCATGAAGACTACAAGCACGGGCTGAGGACCCAGTAGGGCAAGGTAGGGCGGCCACCTACCTTGATTTTTGCCTCAGTTACGAATTGGGGAAGATTACGGAGATAAAACGGGGAGCTAAAGCGTGGAATCCGTTCGTGGGGAGATGGGAGGAGAAACAGTCGGGAGCGAGAGAATCGAAGCGGAGATCAACCGGCGGTGGCGGCGCTCGCGCGAGGAGGAAGACGAGCAAGGGGCCTCGGGCGCTCGGCAGCGAGATGGGCCAGAACAAGGGTGGAGTGCGGCTCACGAAGGAACAGAGAGAGATGAGCTCCGGCCCATGTGAAAAAAAAAGAGGAAAACGCACTCACGGTGCCGAAGAAATGAGTAAAATGACGGTCCCGAACCTGTATTTTGGAAACGGAAAGTTACGGTGCGTTACCTTAACGAAATATCCATATACAGTCACCGGTCGTATGAGTTGGTAGCCCGTGCCAGCTCAGTTTGGTTTTTTTGTATTTTGTTCCTAAAAAATATCCATGAGGACTGGAGCGCATTTTTTGTATATTTTTTAGGGGCAAAATGCAAAATACAAGTTGACCTAGCACAGGCTAAAGACCCATATGTACAAATACGGTATCAGTGACCTATTTAGTATATTTTGTCAAAGTTCACGGACCGTAATTTTTGATTTTCAAAATATAGTGACTAAATTAAGAATTGAAACCAAGTTCCGTGACTGTGAATGCATTTTACACAAAAGAAATTAGAGTTGAGACTTGCGGTGTTCTCATTCATCCTATCTAAAAATAATTATTCTAAAAATAATTTCCCTTTCGTTTGTAAAACTTTGTCTATTCATCAATGAAACGGACTTTTTATGACGCTGATTCCAACGACACAGCATGGGTTGGACTTTTTGTGGTGATGCAGTCCAAGAGCTCTCTGTAGTTTGCAGTCATGCAAGATGTAACTCTTTATTATGTGTGTCTCTGTATAAATTGACTCTGACTATCTAATTAGCAAACTAATTAACTATGGAGCGTGAGAGGCAGCGACGATGATGAAGCGTAAGCTATGCATTTGGAAACAAATATTTCTACAAGGAAGGCACCGTAGGTGATATATTGACTCTCCTGGACTCATGGCTCATCGTACCAATGCTTTCATGGAGTGGTTCCGTGCTTTGCTATTAACTTAACCCCTCCAAATTTTCAAAATACATATTTGATATATGGACTCATGATGACACTAGTTTTGTAACATCAATTTTAAGGCCTTAGTTGTTTGGGTTTCTGCTTCAGCTTTTGGTGCTTTTAGCTCTCTAAAAGCACTTCTTCCGTTTACGCATGAAGCGAAGCACGTACGGAGGTGCTTCCTGCAGTTTCTGGAGGGAAGCACCTCCCGACGCTGCTTCTTAGAGGCACTTCTAAAAGCAAAAGACCAAACAAACAGGGCCTAAACACAACGAGTATTGTGAGGTTTTGAACAGACAAAGCTCTAAGCTGATTTTTGTCATTTTAGATCCACGTGTCTTCTCTTCTCTTCCACATGTCTTTTCTCTCTCTTGATAAACATAATTCCTCCTTGCCATATCCCCTTATCATTGGTCATCGCTTGCTCATCTTCTATGCCTTTTGCCCTTGCTATTACTCCATGGACGCAAATGATGGAGGGTGCATGGAATTAGCTATCCATATATTCTCTCTTTTTGTCATATACATGTAGACTGTTTTTTCTTTCTTTCATGGGCTACATTGTTGCATTTCGTCACTCAAATTTGCTCGTAGTGGCAAGTTTAACCTCCACTTTGTCTCTTTTGGCATAACGGGGACTCTATTTCACTTTCTTCTTCACTTGTTTGCCAACCTATATGTCCCAAACAACGTAGAATGTTCATAAGATCATCAATTATCCAACATTGCATGAGTCTTTCCTTGTGGTATCTAAGCGCAAACATATTGATATTAAGTAAACACCCCTGAAACCATGCGTCAAACATAGATTAGACGAGTATTTCTTTAGAGAGGAAGCTATCAGTGCACCCACTACCTGTGACATCAACACAAGCAACTTTCATGGATGATCTAAGATTTGCTCAATTGCATTGCACCCCTATGATATAAATCACTCAATTCCATTATCAGAGGAGCGCCGGTCGTTAAGGTTTTTCAAGGACAAATACACCATGTTTTGCTTTGAATCTAGTGCGGAGGTTTGTGAAAAATACAGAAGCATTTCCTCTTGGGTGGATCTTTATATTAACTATCTATCAATTTCCAGTTGGTGATGGTTCATCCGCACCCTTTCATTCTCGTTGACCCTCATGTTCCCTTTCTCTCATATGTATAAAATTGGCATCATGGTGGCCCCGTTTCATTTGCACGCCCAAAAGAAAATTCAAAACACATAACAAAACTGATGGCGGTAAGCATTCTCTTTCCCATATTTTTTTTCCATCAGTGCAAGATCAATTGTCGCCCACCACACCTTGCCACCCTCTACTACCAAGGCTGGCCCTCCCATGTATCCATATATGGTGAGACGGTTAGGGTCAACAGCTAATTGGATTTATCCAAGGTCGAAAATGGCAGCAACAACGCATGGTCTGGCAACATCTCCATGCCTTAGGGCCTTGTCACTACCTCATGCATTTTTTTTCCTTCCATAACTCTTTTGAATATTTCCATGACCAAAATATTTCAAAATAGTTCCATGGAGTAGCATTTTAGGCCCTTTTATCAATGTAGGAGATTGTATTTTGCCAAGGATGATGGTGGAACCAAGAGGTGCGTGAAGCAGGGGAAATGCAGGACTTGTAGAAGGTCCCATTTTTCATAACTAGAGGGAAATGGTTCCCTATCACGTCTCCAAAAACATTTTCCAGTGAAGCCCCTATCACATTCTCCACATCTTACCAAGGATCCTCATATTTGAAGTTGGTTACAGAATCCTCGTAACTGCCACTAATCATAATTGTGAGCTAATCGTACGACGTTGCCAGACACCCACATGTCATCGCAGTCCGGGACATTCAAGCCCTGGACTAGAGTGACATGCCACCATGGTTGATGATGCTCGAGCCTTGGATCTGAACGATGCCCACATGCTGGAGCAGGACAAAGGCACGATAAGAGAGCCTAGGGTTCGGATTTTTGGAGGAGTCAATGGTTAGGATTTAGTGCAGGTGATTGCCAGCTTTGCCCCTACTTTAGTCACTACATAGAAACTCGTATGCAGTTGCGAGACAAAGTTGCACCGTTCATACGTTGACCAGGACACACCTCGAACTTGACAAGCAGAACCAAGGTTTAGAGTCATGTTCCAACACACACCGGGAGACAATGACTTGGATGGGGGTTGAAGAAAACTGTGATACTTCCTCCAATCCTAAATTGTTGTCGTTGATTTAGTGGGAGTAGATTATAGTAAAAACACACAAACCCACGACAATACGTGCGAAGCCATTAGCCACACCCCACCGCCCCTCCTCCAGCGCTCTCTAGAAACTCCAGGAGCTTCGTGCTTGGCGTCGTGCCGTTAGGTTCGGCCGCTCCCCTTCCACTCTCTTTCGCCGGCGCGGCCGGCCGGAGTTGGAGGGGAAGGGGAGTGTGTCCGTTTTTAGCTGTAGGTTTAGTTTGTTTCCTTGTTCTTAGTGCTGTGCAGATCCGGTATTCGTTGTCTCCCTGCCTCTCCTCTCTGCCTCCGGCGAGAGCCTCCAGCGAGTCGCGCGTCGTCCTCCTGCCAGCACCCCTCTTTCTTCATTTTCTCCTAAATAAATCCACCATCTTGAACCACGATCTTCCCGATTTCTCATTTTGCCCCTTTCTTTATCACTGGCCAAGCTCATCTCCCATTAGATCCGGTGGTTTCCCCACCGTTTCTTTGCCTGTGCCAGACATGGAGGCGCTCGTGATGGCCTTCCGGCAGGCCCCCAAGCCCTGCTGCAGTTCCTCCAGGTCCGATCTGGTTGGCCTCTGCCGATTGGATCCCGTTGAGGGCGTGCAGATTGTCTTGCTACGATGGGGATCCGGCCATGGTGTCGATCCCTTCCCCTAGCCATGCGTGGTGTATCGTTCATCTCCTCTAGCGGCCAGTAACTGGGAAGGTACTGCTCTGTCCCCTTGTGCCCAGAGCTCTACTGAGAATCGGAAGCTTAGTGGTTTGAAGATCGTGTGCTGCTGTCTGTCATATGAGCATCAGAATACGTGTTGCCTTGTTGTCGTCAATTTTTCATGGAAGAACTCTGATCTGAACAAGTTCAATATGGTTTTTGAAAGCTTCTTCTCCAGAATCCATGTTGGGCAACACATCTTAGTCCTCCGTATTCTGAAGCTTGGCTTCAGGGGTGTTAAGAGCTTTAATTCTGAGTGTATGCTTTGCATTTTGGAAGCAAGACTAGCTAATGAACAAGCTGGAGACGGTGATCCTCGATCATTCGGGTTGATTCGCATATGACAGGTGAGAAATCCATCGTTGTTGATCCCCAGATATGATGGTCGAGAGAGATTCATATTGGACTCGGTGAAGCGCCCCCAAGATCTACAGCCTAATGTTCCTAACCTCGTGTGCATTTGCCCGCTCGATTGTTGGGAGAGTCGCTGGCTCTACGGCTGGCTCACACTTTTGAGGCCCGTTGAATACTCCAGTTGTGGCTTTGTGTCAGTCTTCTCAACTGACCCGCCATCAGACTCAAGCTGTAGTCTTCCCCGTCTTAGGCTTGATGTTTTTACTGTTCTTGTAACCAAGCTATGCAAGAATGCACTTGTCTATGCTCTCTTTCTGAGAGTAGTGTAACGCTTTGTATTAGTAATCTATACCAATATATTAAATTGGAGTTGGTGGTGATGGTACGGTCGCAACCGTACGTCACTTCACCAAAATTACGAATTTGCCACCGCTGTCACCACTTTTAGTTATATCCGATTGATTCTAACCATCCACGTAGGTCTCGATACTTTCCGCACGACCCTCTCACGCGGGCACGCGGCCCGACCCCTGTACCCTCTCCCTCTTGCACCTATCCCCTCTATTCATCCTTCCCGAACTCTTCTTCCTCGCACCGCTCGATCCACCTCCTCCACGAAGTCCAACTCCTTCCTTCATCACCATCCTCGCTCGTTCTCCATGCCGCCGCCGCCACTGCTCTCCCCCGCCGCGCCGCCCTCTCTCCAGTCCTTCTCCGATCTCTCCTCTACCGATCTGGCCCGCGCGACCACTCCCGTATCCTCATCCCCTGCCCCGTCTCCTCCTTCCGAGTCCCGAGGAGACTCGATCTGGGCATCTGGCGGCCCAGCGCCCCCTGCCCTCTTCGCTCCTCCGGTGCTCTTGATCTGGACCAAGGACGCCGAGCCCCTGCCCCCTTCCCTCTTCATCTATCTGGACGGCTGGCTGTAGTCTGTGGAGGAGATCGACGGCGTGTTCTGGCAGAGGCGGGGCGAGCCGCGAGCGAGGTAGGTGGAGCTCGGCGGCGGCGGTGCAGTCTGAAGACGGAGGCGCGACGGCAGTGTTGCAGAAGATCGGGAGAGGCCGGGTGGCGTGCGACGACTAGGTGGAGGCGTAGGACGACACGCTGCCAGTTGCGGAGCGCCCGGGTCCCGTTGACGGCCAGATGCCAGTGACGAGGATCTGCGTGGGGAAGACAACAGTGCCGCTCCTTCGTCCGGCCTCCGTCCGGCCTATGTCGTTAAGATCCTCCATGGCGCCCGCTCCTCGACGGGTCGGTCGGGCGCCTCCTTAGCTGGTCGTCGGCGCACCGCGGCTGCGGATCCGATGCGTGGTGGCGGAGATAGGCATGGCGGTAGCGCGGGCGCCTTCCTCCAGCGACGCCGTAACAGCTGCTGCTCCCGAGCGGGTGTTCTAGCGCTACTACACCGACGCTTTTCTCTATTTTTTCTTATTTTTGCTGAAACCTTGGCATAATTGATGGTACATGCAGATCATGCTTTCTAAATTTAATTAGGACGTGGATATGCTCTGAAAATTCCATTGATTTAATTCCCCTCCGTATATGATTTTAGTTTTACCATTTTCCTGGATCTATTTTTTGACCCGATTGGACTTGATCATATGACTAATCGATGATGTGCTGGATCCTTGATTTACCTTAAAGATCATGGTTGAAACAGGCCCAATATATGTGGCATGGCATCGCAGAGATGCGTGATGGAGCGAAGGGAGAGCAGCATCTCGTCAGGGCTAACATAATTTTCATATGGGCTAAAAATTATTAAATATGAAAAGGCGTTTTCGGTAGACTAAATTAACGTTTTTTCGATCAGAAATTTCGGTAACTGCCAGAGTTGCTCTCAATACGTAGTTACGTGCAAAAGACACCACTTTTGAAAACTTAAGCTAGCATGTTTTTCAAAAAAAATTCTTCCGTAGCAACGCACGGGGTTTTGATAGAATTTTTCTCGCTCTCCCTCTGACTATCCTCTCCATCCACCTTGAGTGCAAACTCCTCCTCTCCCCGTCCCGATTCATCCCACCACCGAACATTGTGCGGCCGCCCGCTTGTGCGCACCGCCTCCGCTCATAGATTCTCGCTGGCCGTCCGCTCCCACTTGCTGCCCGTCCTCTCACAGCCTTGTCCGCCCGTTCGCCGCGCCCGCGCGCCGTCTACACATCGCGTCCGGCCACTGGTCGCCGCGCACCACTGCCCGTCGGGAGGGCCACCGATGGCTCGCGCCGACGCGGTCCCTGCTGCCTTGCGCGAGGCCACCGCCATCCTGGCCTCAAACTCATCCCATCGCCGTTCAATTCCCGCAGGGAGCCACCGGCGCACATGAGCCAGTGGAGGCGGGCGCGCGACGGAGCCACGGGTCCGCAACCGCCGCCGACGCGCACGAGCTGGTGGAGGCGACCAAGAGCGGCGGCGGGTGCTGGCGAGATCCGGATCGGGTGGGGGTGAGATTCGTAGGAGAGGAGGAGCGAGGAGAGATCTGTTTTTTTTTCTTTTTTGGACGTTACGTGTTTTTTCTGCGCTTGAGGACCGCGGAAACCGGGATTAAAATGCGTGTGGGGACAGCGGTGGTAGATTCGTAATTTCGGTGAAGTGACGTACCGTGACGACCGTGCCACCAATTTCAATTTAATATATTGGTATAGATTATGGTATAGATGTTCTTTTAAAAAAAAAACAAGACACATTCTCACGAGACTCACGACATAAGAAAAAAAAGACGCAATCGTAAAAGAAAAGAAGCCTTCTGTGCAACAACGTCTTCGCTATCGTGGCACTTGTTGCTAAAGAACAAAACGGCACCCCCGTGAACGCGGGCACCGCCGGGCGCCGGGGAACGATGAAACTTGGAAGGGCGTCGCAATGGAGCAGTTTCGCACTTTCGCTGCGTGCGCTTACTTGTATACCCACTGCACTCAAGGCCGCAGAAGATCAGGGGTGTGAGGAAGAAGGAATCTTTTACGCTTTCAGTCCAGTCCAGTCCAGTCTTCCACTTCCGCTCCGCTGTTCACCTCCCCTTTAAAACGCAACACTTCGCTTCCCGTTCCCCCAGCTCCGGCACTTTCCCCATTCGTCGCCAGCCTCCCTCCCTAGCCCCCTTCCTCTTCCGCTGAGAACCGAAACCCTAGCCAGTTCAATGGCGTTGGCGGCTGCGGCGGCGGCGGCAGCGCTGTTCGTCGCGGCGGCCGTGCTGTCGCCTGCCTCCGTGGCGTCGGCGTCCAATTCCGAGGGCGACGCGCTGTACGCGCTGCGGAGCGCGCTCGCGGACCCGCGGGGCGTGCTGCAGAGCTGGGACCCCACCCTCGTCAGCCCCTGCACCTGGTTCCACATCACCTGCAACCGCGACAACCGCGTGACCCGCGTGTACGTGACCCGATCTGATCTTAGATGAGCCGAGCTTCCCCTCCTCCATGCCTGCTTTGTGATTCCTTTTTTATCCCGTTTCATTAGTTATCTGTGAGTTCCATTTCGTGCCTGCTATGGCGCCAATGTAGAGAGGCTCGTGGTTGATTAAGGTGCTGTTCTTGTGAATTTGCAATCTGAGGTTGCTTTAATAGTCGTTAGCCAAATTATTTTCGCCGAGAGTTGATGACTACGAGCATTATTTGTTGATTTCTTTTTCTCCTTTGAATCAGAGTTAGTTTGCATGGACGTACATTGTTTTGGGACCATTTGACGTTAAGAAACTAGTACTCGCTCCGATCCATAAAAGTGTTGCCCATTTTGTACCAAGTTAGTACAAGTTCTGTACTAAGTGAGCTTATTCTTCCATGGACGAGTATGGTTTATGATTAATTGCTTTTATTTTTGCCTACTTCATTTATGATCTTTAATTGGTCTGACTGGAGGTGGGATTGTAGCTTTTAGGTATGATGTGTGATGGACCTAGGCACTTGGTAGTGGCATTGGCCGGAACAAATAAGAAATCCCAAGAATTTAAGAATTCCTCCATGCCTCACATGGCATATATATATTTATTTACTATTTATGTTACTCTAATAGAGTTCCCAAAATATGTTTTTGGGTAACCGAGACATTATTTTCCTTGACATCCACCAAAAAAGCCTTCTCTTTGTATCCATTATACTTGCTGAAGTCTTCACTTACATGCATCTCTGGGAACCTACGGTAAGTCGGTAACGACGTAGTTGACCTGAGTAGTTGACCTGTGGTGCAACAAGTTTCTTGTCACAGAACCGGTGTCATCTTGCTTTGCACCAACATGAAGTTGGAGACTATTGGAAGAGTACGCTGGCGACACTCACACCAACATGAACTTGGTTGCATCACCATATCGGCCGTGTCGTGACTGCAAGTTCGTAGAGACATGTTCAACAAGGATAATGTAGACAATAGGAGGGTTGGCTTGATTGTCAGGCAAAATAATGTCACAGTTAATAACAAGCATTTATCTGGAAACTTTACTTGAACGGCCTAAATAGTAAACGGACATCAATATGCCAGGTCTTGCGTCATTAAAGCTATTGACAAAATAAGAAATGCTCTCATGGAATGACGTTGCCTGGCAAAATAAGAAGACGTTCTAAATCCGCCATCTTGTTTTAGTTTGTTCTTTTCTATCATCCATAAGTGCCTGGCTGGACCCGACATTCTTGATCTGAAGGCGATGAACTTTGACACCAAATTTGAAGTTTGTGCGCCGCAGTTTGTCAAGGTTGTCCCAAAATTTGTCTGGCTGTGTGTAAGAAGTTGCTGGATTGCTGACAGGCTCACCAAACACCAAATGCGGGCTTCCCAGTAACAATGACCATCTTCTACTCAATTGTAGAATTTGGCGGAGCATGGTCCTTTGTTGGGCCAAGATCTTGAAGGTTAAGCCAGCTCCTAAAGTGGGCGAGTGGTGAATTTATGCAAGGCATGCTAAGGTCAAAAGAAGTGGCCTTTGTAGCCTAATCCTGGTCTCATGGCAACATGGAAGGAAAGGAACAATAGGGTTTCAACAACACAACCGCACCTCTTCCAAGAATATCCACTTTAATAATCAATCAGACAAAGTCCTGCAGCGTGGTGGGAACCGAGGGGCTCAGCTACCTCCAACCTTGCACTTAACTGTTGCGTGATCTTACTACTTCCGTTGTATGGCAAAAGCTTACTAAGGTTGAAAGAAGTGACCTTCGTAGCCTAATCCTGGTCTCTTGGCACACATGGAATGAAAGAAACAATAGGGTCTCAGCAACACAACCTCACCTCTTCCAAGAATACCCACTTTAATCATCAAAGAGATCAATCAATGAAAGAGATGAAGTCCTGGAGCATGGTGGGAACCGAGGCGCTGAGCTACCTTTAACCTTGCAATTAACTGTTGCGTGATCTTACTACTTACCTTGTATGAGTAGATTTGCAGCCCATCCTGCAATCATTCAGCTTGGAAGGTAGCTATAGTATCTCTTTGGTTGCTGAAAACAAGGAGCTTCTTAATAGAAATGGTTTTGTAATGCAATGTAAAAGACGACAACACCATCGAATAGAAAAATATGACAAACAGATTAAAAAGTAGATATATTTTTATGAAGTTTGGACAAACCATTGCTTCGTCTGGTGTCTACAATACATATGACTCATACAGTACTAATTTACCAGATCGGAAAAAAAAATTATGTTCAAAAGAAAAATTTATAGATCCAATGCCACATTCTGTAAAAAATTATGATACATGTATAGGATGCACTCAATGTGTACGAGCTTGTCCAACAGATATGCCACTGCAATTTTGGCGGTTTAGAGAAATGCCACTGGAATTCTCATCCTTTGAAAAATGCCACTGCAGTGTCATCTTTCAACCCACTGTAGTGGCATTTTTCGAAGAATCTGCAGATTTGCAATGGCATTTTTCAAAAGATGGAAATTGCAGTGGCATTTTTCGAAATTACCAAAATTGGAATGGCATTTATCAAATTAGCCCAAAAAAATATGATGGCCTCATTTTGGTTTTGTTGTAGTTGTGTATGTTCTTATGGCCTTTCTCCTAATCTGACCACATAAGCTCTGTGCCTGGCCATTTGTGTATTTTGACTAGTTGAATCTACATGTCTGTACCTTTTTATTGAGTGGCCCTGATGTTAGCACATGTCATATTCTGTTTCTTTACAGATGACATTACATATGATACTTCCTGACACTTTCTTACACCATCTTGTAGTGATTTGGGCAACTCAAATTTATCAGGTCATCTTGTTCCTGAATTGGGACACCTCGAGCATCTGCAATATTTGTGAGTCTTTCCCTCTGTCTGCACATTAATGCTATTCTTTTGCTAGGTTTTTGTGTGCTAGGCACACTGGCACTGTATGACTTGTTGAATTATAGAGCTGATCAATGAAAGGTTCTATAATGTCTGTAACAGTTGATAAACACAAAACTAGATGTTCTTGCCAGTTTGTATTATATATAGTCAGTGATGAATATGCTGCCAATTATGCATGTAAGAAGCGGAGCTACCTTAGTTTGCTCCCATTTGTACATTTTGTTGCACTTCTTTCCAGAATTTGGAAGTTTTGGAACGTTGTGAGTATTTTGTATATAGGCTACGCGAGCTTTGAAGTATTCAACTGAATTCTGTTCTAGAGAGTAGGGGGTTAGATTTATAGCCATTTAAACAGCTAGATTTCATGAATTAAACTGCAGATTTCATACTGCTGTTTGGTACACATGTTATACAGCTGTGAGAAGTTCCCTGGTTCCAGCCTCACTGCTGTAGACAGTGACAACGTTACAACTATACTAAGAACGGATTTCCATTTGCGAACTGCTTGTTGCATGTTCCATACTTATTGATTTAGATCAAACGAAAACTACAAAACTTATATTGTTTGTTCCATAGTTATGGTAGGGAGTAAACTGAATTTCTTCTTACATCATGTTCTGTAAGTATACTGTATACTGGTTGGTGGATGGACACTAGAGCATTGCTAGAGCTTTTTATTTGAGTGCAGGAGAAATTTGCTGATTTTTTATCCATTAAAATGGCATCCCAAACCTACAGGGTGGGACAATATCTGTTTATTTCAGCATATAGGCTTGATAGAAGCAATCAACGTGCACTGCTCTGCTGCTAACAATACTAGCAACATACCTCTTAAAAAAAACAATACTAGCAACATAAATTTCCTCCACTGCCTTGGTCCATTTTCTCAACAACTTAATTATCTAGGACACGTGGAAACTTCAAACAAAGAAGAGTTGTTTGTTTGCAGCTCTTGTGCATTAAACTCAGCTTGTGTCATTGACCCTACATATGTTGCTTTTTGACCATATTTAGTGTCATTTCGTTTCAGTGGCATCCTAATGTAACCGAGCGTAGCATTCATGTTAGTGCTCTAATATCTTCCTGAAAAACTGTTGCAGAGAGCTGTACAAAAATAATATTCAGGGCACTATCCCAGCTGAGCTTGGGAATCTAAATAGCCTTATTAGCTTGGACTTGTATAACAACAACATAACAGGGACAATACCAAAAGAACTCGGCAAGCTGAGATCCTTAGTATTCCTGTGAGTACTTTTCCGTTATTTCTATGGTAACAATGTTTGCATCTGCACCATTTTCTTGTTCTTTGGTACATGTTAGTTACCCCATGTTTATGCTTATGTAGACGACTTAAGGACAACCACTTGACTGGTCTGATTCCAAGGGAGCTGAAAAATATCTCTAGCCTCAAAGTGATGTAAGTATTCAGCTATCAGTACTCTGTTTACTGAACTATATGTTTCTTTGTATGTACTAATGACAGCATTTCATCTCGTTTTTGCATACTCTCAGAGATGTTTCAAACAACGATCTCTGTGGCACAATTCCAACTACTGGGCCTTTTGAGCACATACCCTTGAGCAAGTATGACCGACATGCTCGCTGTTAATTGATCTTTTTATTCAGTTGTTGACTTGTTTTGTGCCTTTCTCCATCTAATCTTCGTAGACTACCGCTGTTTCAAAGGACCTGTCCTTTTAGATTTGTGTTGGTCAAGCATTTTATCGTTGACTGTCAGTTCCAATAGAACTATCATTATTGACAACATCCAGTTGATACTACTAAATCTGTCACGAAATATACTTTCATAGTGTGTAAGTTTTTTATAGCAACCTATTTTAAACATTGACAACATCAATATTTTGCAAAGGAGAGAGTATAACAGACCAATGGCCAGTTGGCCACTCAAGCAATATCACTTCAGATGATCATACGAGTAACTTCGAACCTTAACTACGTGTGTGATTTGGGAGTTGCAGCTTTTTATGGTATTCATATTGCAAATTTTCAGATACTCATCCTGTGGCATTTATTCTCTTCTATTAGTGCAGTATTTGGTTTTGTATACACATGGTGACATGGATTACAATTTTCTTTCCTTTTTTGCTGATTGCTGAATGACAACAAAGAGGGATGAATTATTTTGCATAGTTCCATGATTTCATATTTATTTATTCTGCACTAGTTTCACTTGATTACTTGACTGCTCTCAGAACTTGGGTTTCTAAGACATGTTTAATTTTGTGAAGCTTTGAAAACAATCCAAGGTTGGAGGGCCCAGAGTTGCAAGGGCTTGCAGCATACGACACAAACTGCTGAAAGTGCTGAGTCGTTCCCTTTCGCCTGTGCTACATAGATGACTAGCGGATGAACTTTATCCAAGTCCTGTTTCTTGTAAAAGTGTAAGCGGCACATGGCTGAATCTTCATGCTAGCAGTGTAGATAATATTTATGTCATCATGGCTGAGGTCCTCAGAGCTGGTAATGCCATTTAGTGTATGGTTTCCTTATGAACCAGAACCAATGATATTATCGTTGTAGCTTCATAATGAAATCTGTGTTGTTCAGCGTTTGGTTTACCTGGCCTGGCACAAACTGTGCCCATATGCTTGGCTTTTATCAAAAAAAATAAAATTGGGCAAGTCTGCTTGATCGTCAATTTTGTATCCTTTTCGATGCAAATCATTTATCTTTGGACTGACATAACTGAATTATTCACACGTCCTCTTAGAGGAACAAACATGGTACAAGTGGTAGAAATGGAACTTTACTATATTCAGAACTTAACTGGTACATATTCATAAAAAATCGTTGCATTTTGTTAGTAATATCCTGACCTAATCAGGAAACCGAATGATTTGTTACAGAAATAAGCTATTCAACAAAAAAAAAAAAAGAGATTCGCAAGTCAAAAACGCTACGGGGTATGATGAATATGTACAGGATACCTATAATCACTTGCACAGTATACATCTGGCCGCTGCGCATTCCTAAGCTCAACCCATGATATATCTGCGAATCGAGGTCCTGAGTTTTCTGGAGTTTGAATGGCACGTACTTCTCGTGTCGCGGGGTTTCAGTTGTACATACTTCCCCTGTTGCGGGCCATATGCTCAGCACCACCTAAGAGCTGGCAGTCTGCTGCTTGCTTTCTTTCCAGTAATTTTCAGCTGCACACCAAGAATGGTTATGTCCACTTGTCCAGGAAGGGTGGCACCTACTAGCAGGAATAAGTTGTCGATCGAGGTGTCTCTGTCGTTGTGAGCAGTAAGCAGGATATAATACACATATTAATCGATGATTTTCTCGCCAGTTGAAAATACATTCCACACCACAGTCCCAATAAGATACAGAACGACAGACAATTTGAAGACATCGTCCCAAGAACCTGCATTGTTTCAAGGTAGGAGACGTATAGCATGTAAATCAGCAGTGTAATATGTTACATAATGTGAAGCGTAGGATTAGGGCAAACCATGCTGCAAGATGTATCCTGTTGCTGCTGTGCCAAATACACCAGCTAGAACCCCAGCTGTGTTGGAGAGACCAAGTAGTACACCCTGTATGAAAGGAAAGGGGTAGTTCAGAATTGTTTAGAACTATATTCCTATGACTTCACAGAACACTTAATTTAATGTCCGGTGAAAGATTATGTTATCAAGAGATGATTACAGCGTATCGAGGACCAATATCTTGATGATTCGAGTACAGACCAGACTGCGAAAACGCATCAGTTCCCTGTCATTTAAACAAAAAACAGGTAGTGAACAGTATTGTTCTGCAGCGAAAACAATCGTCATTGACAAGAAGCTAAATGGACCCTCACCTGGCTACAAGCCATGCACAAGACTGCCAGTGCGGGTGAATCAATATGGCTCAATTGAGTGAGGAAAAATGCTGGCCCTAAGAATCCAACTGATTGCATGATCTGCAAGAGATGGCCATGCATAGGATACAACAGAAAAGAAAATGCATCACTCAACTGGATGGATTGTGGATATGAAATAAGTCTAGCTTGTCAGTTCTCACTTCCTCAGAGCTATTCTGATTTATTCAGTGTCAGCTTGAGTTTGATTGATCTAATTTCAGGACTAGTATAAAGTCAGCTCCCACTTATATTTTAGTTTTTAGTGTACACTATTTTAAGGAGTGTATTAAGGAGTGTACACACAGAATATTCAAGGAATCAGTTTACCTTACGAACCGTGGTCACTGATGTTCCTCTACTAACAAGTGTGTCTGCAATCCAACCACCAACATTTGCAGATATCGCCATTGTTAGCCAGGGAAGGACGCAGAAAAGACTGGACTCCGTGAGGTTGAATTTCAGAACCTATTTCACAATAAGTTATGTCTTATATCTTTATAAAGAAAGGGGTTGCTGTTCATGATGGTAAACTGGAAAATAATGATGCTGAGGCCTACTTGGTTGTAGTATGTAGGCATCCATGTCAGCAAGATGAAAGTTCCCCAGTTATGGCAAAAATGACAAACAATAAGAGCCCAAACAGGCGGTTTCGACAATATTAGTCTCCATGGAATTGTTGTAACAGGCTCTCCAGATGTGGTTTGAGTAGTGATAAGCTTTTTTTCTTCAGCGCTAATCCCTGGATCCTCAAGTGGAGTACTATAAGCCTTTATAAGAAACAAGCCACAAATTTAGACACCAATATAACAAAAAAAGAAGAAGAAGTCGCACATCAATTTACAACACCGAACTACCTTGGTCACCCATGTCGCGAACCAAACAGTTCCGAGAGACCCGAAGGAGTAGAAGACAGATGGCCATCCAAACTTATGTATCAGGAATGGGGAAAATGCAAGTCCTGTCACTGATCCAAGGTACATCCCACTATATACTAGAGCCAATGATCTGCTTCTCTCTGATACAGGAACCCATTTTGAAAGGATATTATTCATCGCAGGCATGGCAACCCCCTGGTGCAAGAATTCAAATGTTTATCATATCAATACACAAGTGCATAAATGACATCAACTACAATTTTTGTGTGTGTTTCTTGTCCTAGGAAATCTTTTGACCCTTTTCTTCCAGTTGGCTTGCTCTCTATTTTTTTTGAAGACTTGAAGTTTCAACTGTTTTCTCTTATAGTACAACACTAAACTTTCCCACAAAACAAAAATAGTACTCCCTCCGATCCATAATAAGTGTCTTGGATTTATCCAAGACACTTATTATGGATCGGAGGGAGTACAACACCAAAATTAATACCCATATAATGATATTCACTCAAGAGTCCCAATAATGCCACACACAATAGTTATACGAGCAAACTATATGTAGAATAGATGGAATTTTTTAACCTCACAATGAAAATAATTAAGAAAATTCACACTGTACCTCACCAATTCCCATGAAAGCACGCACAACAAGGAGAAATGGCAAGCCTAGCTTTGCCGCAATAGGCGTAAGAGCTGTTGCCACAGACCACCAAATCACGCCGAAGCCAAGAACAGTCTTCCCCCCAACTTTGTCTGCCCATATCCCTCCAGCTATCTGCAATGACAATGGTGCATGGTTACCAAGTTAGCGATCTTTCATGAAAATCCTAGATAGCCATTGGATGCATGCAACCCATGTATGAAACAATCATCGGTTGCACTCCTCAAGACACACTGACCTGAGTTAGGAGGTAGCCCCAGAAGAAGGATGACTGGATGAGGCCGACGGTCTGCGGGTTCCAGTCGAACTCGGCGGACATGGGCATGATGGCAATGCTCATGTTTACCTGGAAACGAAACGAAGGGCAATGGCCGATACTCAGTAGCTACGGATATTAGTGGTGAGGACTGAGTATGGTGGAGAAGCAGGGGGAGGGGGCGCATACACGGTCCATGTTGCAGAGGAGGAAGGCGGAGAAGCAGAGGAAGACGATGGCCCAGCGCTTGGGGAACTGCCCCGGCTCCTCTTTCCCCTCCGCCGCGTCGTCCAGCAGCAGCTGCCTGACCGACGCCAGCAACGCCCCGCTGCCGTCGTCCCCATCTCCGGCTTCTGAGTGCGGCGGCTCACCCCCGTCCCGATGCGACGACGAGGAGGGGGTGTCGGGCTGGACGTCGGTCCCGCCGCGGAGCGCCCGCCTCCGGACTCTAATGCTACCCCCGAGAGCTCCGAGCCCTGGCCCGGGTCTCTGGGACGAGGCGCCGTCGAGGACGAAGCGGCGGCGCGGCGGCCGGCACTGGGCGGAGAAGGAGAGCGGGAGCAGGTGGAGCATGGCGCCTGTCCTCGCCCTTACCCAGGGTACAGTATCTCGCTTGCGTGCTCGATCGGCTCTGCCCCGGCTTGGCACAGAGACGAGGAAGAGGGAGGGGAAGCTAGCTAGCTAGCTAGATTTTTCTCTCCCCCAGCCCCGCTGCTGAGCGCGACCGAGGGGTGGATTCGACGGTGGAAGCGTCGAAGTGGGCATCGTGCTTCGTGCGCGGCTCCTGGGCCTGGGGAAGACGAATGGCTCTCGTTGGACGACGGCTCCGACGGGACGATTGTGTCTGGCTAGGGACTATCTGCGCAGCGCGCCTCGCCATCTGGACGCGAAACGTGACTATTCCATGGTCAATTTTTTTTATTTAGGAAACACAATACAAGACGCACCACTCACACACGCGCACCTATAATCGTCTGTACGAACGCACGTGCTCACACCCGATCTCTATGAGCACTTTTGAAAGATTGTGTTGTCGGCAGACCATCTTGAGATTGACGAACTCATCACAAACGCCTCCAGGGAAATGCGAGACTAAATTCGCTATTCCATGGTCAATTTACCACTAAAATTAAACAATTTGTTCCGCCGTCGATGGCAAATTCAATAGCATGCCTTAGGGTGTGCTTGACTCTGATCCAAAATAAGTTCGCAGCGAGCTAGGGATCGGAGGTAGTACCAAAGTGCTTCAAGCTAAAATTTGGTCATGACCAAAATTTTAGTGTTTGTTTGGATAGTTGTCTATTTTTCGTCGTGCCAACTAATTTGCCAACTCCCTTCCAAAAAAAAACTAGTTTGCCAACTCTAGTTTATTTTTGGGACCAAACTGGCATGGCAATTGTGGGCTCAGAACAAACATTCCAATTTTTGTTCAATGACCAAAAAAGTGGTATAATGTTCTTTTATGAAACACAGTACAGACGCAGACGCTCACACACTCACCCTACACCTATGAGGACCTCCGAGAAACTGGTCTGGCACAACATCGTGAGATTGACGAAGTCACCACAGGGCCTCATAGTTGACGGTTACATCACTTCCATTGAAAGCACAACGTCGGTTAGGTCCTGAAATAAATTCAGAGAAATTCGAGCACCCATGTCAAGTCGAAGACTTGAACCTGGGTGGGCTGTTTCCAACAAAAAAAAACCGACCACCTGGCATAATGTATTTTGACATCAAACCAAACACATCCCTTCTCTACTTTGCATTTTGGTAGTATATCGGTCGGTGTCAAAGATATGCGGGGTTTGGATTCATTATCAATGATGCAAAATGACTCGAATGTAATCAAGGTGCAGAGTAAAATAGATATATGATCAACTATGTTGATATTTCGTCACCGGCAATTTGGATTTGCGTTTGAAAATTTAAATTTAGAATTACATAAGTGTTTTGTTCCATTTCCTAAAATCTTACTGCCTCCATTTCGTATTAATTGGCGCGGATTTAGTACAAGTTGTACTAATTTAGAAATATGGAAACAGTTTGCCTAAGATGTCCTAGAAAAAGATTGCTTTGTAATTTATTTTGAAAATTATACATATACCTAGAACTGTTCGCTAATATTATGTAGGAGTACCATTATTTCTCTACTATTGCTAGTTTTTTCGGTTGTACTATTGCTAGTTCTTTTTGCTAGCATTCAGTTTATGTGCGGGTTTGAATGTGTGAAATACGAAGGAGAGTGTGATTTGTGCGAGCTCTCTTTCTTGCCAAATACATAACCTTCAATCCGAAAACATGTATAACATGTATTCCCAGGTCAGAATAATCCGGTCCGTTCTTTTTATCACATCCGGCCCGTTCTTTCATTATTACTAGTTCTTTCATAAAAAAAATTGAGAATAATTTAGTATTTTTTAGCAAAAGAGAATAATTTAGTATCCCTCTGTCCTAAAATAAGTGACGTGAATTTATATATGAATCTTTAAGAATCTATACAAATCCACGTACTTATTTCGGGACGGGAGTAGTTCTTTCATTTTAGGAGTATCTTGTTCCGCTTCCTCTCGTTCCGACGGGGGGGGGGGGGGGGGGCAGTTTGTGTAGCTAGTACATAAAGTTTGTCCAAATGTGGATGTACATGTAATATTTCGACAAGAATTATGAAACGGAGGGAGTACAAAGTAAGAAGAGAGTGGTATCATGTTAGGTTTTTGTTCCCAATAGTCAGGATAATTACACATGGCTAATTTACCAAACGCGAACATACATGATAGATTGAAGTGGAGTAGTATGCAAATCAAGTACTTTCTCCGTTCAACAAAATATGTCTCAAGTTTGTCAAAAATTGAATGTACGTAGACATGACTTAGTGTATAGATGCATTCAAATTTAGTCAAAGTTGAGACATCGTTTGTTGGATCGAGGAAGTACGAGTCTCGTGGTCTTATGTCTCTGGCCGAATATTAATATTCAGAGGAACTGAAGGAGGTTCTCCATCCACTTTTGATCCACGCAATGTTTGTCTTGTTGAATCGAAGGACACACACGTGCCGCCATTAAGTTGGAAGTCTGTCAAGTCTTTAATATCTTTTCTTAGCATATGAGAATGGTGATTGAAATGGTATGTATGTGAGGCCAAAAATTTATACTCGCACACGTCATCCCGTAGAATGCATGCATGCATACTTTTTTTTTTAGATTTTCCAAGCGTACATGATACTGGAACAGGTGCATAAGCTAGCACCAGAGGACGTTTGGTTTGTGCCAAATACAACCCTACCAAATGTTGGCAAGATTTGGCTTGCCAATTTTTTGGTAAAGGATTCTTTGGTCCTTATTTTGCCAACTACTCCCTCCGTTTCATAATTGTCGAAATCTTACATGTATCTAGACATTTTTAGTAATAGATACATCTAATTTTGGGCAAATTTGAGACAAGAATTATGTAACGGAAAGAGTATTTGACAAGAATATGTGAGAGAGTGGGATGAATCATATTGACAACCAAAATTTTGACAATAAAACAAACAACAACTAAATAATCATAAGCTGCCAAATTTTTGGCAAGGCTGGTTGGAAGCACAAACCAAATAGCCCTTAGGTTTTCCAAGCCACGGTACAACTTGTTTGGAGTAGTGGCGATTATGGAGTCTGATTGCGCTCCAGTTGTCACGAGCTTGAAGAAGGAGTTGACAGATTTATGCTTGCCCATGTCTTTACCGAGATGAAGGCTGTTATGCAGCTTAGTTACCCCTGATTACCCCTGAGTAAGAGGTTGCTCGTACTTAGCCTAGTTAGCTACGAGAAGTTTAATAGGCATGCTTCGGTATTATCCCACGCCAACAAACTCAAAACTCAAAGCTCAAAAGTATACTAATTTTTTTTTCTTCCTCCGTCGTCTCTTACCTCCAGCCCTCCGTGCTCAAGTCATGCCCCACCGTAGTCTCCGGCCTTGCAGAGGATTCCTTCGTCGCCTTCTCCCTCCTTCCACACACACTTCCGCGTGGCTTAACGCCACATGCCCGGTTTACGACTACGTCGCACACATCTTCGTGCTCCAGCAGTATATCATGAAGATCCAGTCTCAACTCGCGTCGTCGCATCAGCAGTATGCTCGAGCGTCAACCTGCGCCATCCGACCGCACGCACACAACAAGGGCAGTGACCTAAAGCGGAAAATCCCCAAGCACATCTGCAGTAAAGTTAGTGAGACCAAGAGATTCTATCGATGAGGAAAATTAGAAAAATAGGGTTATAATAGAAAGGGGCCTGAGGAAAGCAAGGTGAGGAAGGCGCCATGTCCGTCCAGAGCATGGCGAAGCTAGCCGACCATTGGAGCCTGGGCAAGTTATTTTCTGAACTGAAGTTTGCCCATATAATTTACTAATATAATCATCTTGCTTCCTTTAGTTAAGTAAGGTTCAATTAAGAGAGCATGGGCAATTGCCCGGGCCGGGCGTTGGCTCCGCCCATGGCCCAAAGCATGCGCAAAAGAGAGGGGTGGAGGAGCAAGCGCTGGACAAAAAGAGAAAGCTAGGAAGGAAAGGTAAAGACTTATAAATTCTAAAATTACTATCGTGCTTTTCTTACCGAAAGGGTATCATGAGATCTGATATGTTTTTTTATTTTAGAGGAAGAGTGGTGTGCATAAGGAGAAGTCTTCCGGCTATACCTGGGCATGGTGGGCTGGCCCGGCCCAGCAATAAGCCCGGCGTCTCAGGCCGGGCTCGGGCCTTACTTTCCAATCCCAAGCCCGGTCCGAAAACCCGGAAAAAGCTCGAAATGACTAAAAACGGGTATTTTTTAAGAAAAATAGATAAAAAAATCATTTATTTATTTCAAAAATAATTGTTTAAATGCTTAAATGACATATTTTCAGGATTTCGGGCCGGGCCGGGCTCGGGTTTCAGGTTTGGCCGTCAGACTTTTATGAAGCCCGGCCCGGGGTTTTCCCAGGTACACTTCCGGCGATACTTTGCCCTCCTGCATCGATAAACTCCTCCGTGTTAATCGTAGCAATTATTCACTGTGATAAGTAAAGCTCTCTCGCGTCTCACCCTGAACAAAAACGACCGATACTGCAATTTCTCTCTTGCCAGCTGCCACACCCCCACAGGATAAGGACCGATCGATAAGGTGGTGCGTGCATTGAGCGGTCCACTTATCACTACTGTCCAGTACACGTCTCGCCATTAATTAATTTGCCGGCGGCGGGCTGCTAGGAAGCAAACGGGCCGATGCATGACTCGTTGCTATCGTGCAAGCCTTGTTGCGAAAGCAAGCAGAGCAGTGAGCTAACACGGCAGTAGTGCTGTCGACGGATCGACGGCCCGGCGGCAACGTACGTACGGACGGATGCCAAGGTGACCAGATGGTGTGCACGAATACATATACACTGGGTTCAGTGGCATTATGGCAAGGCAAACGAGAAGATTCACACCGTACGTGTTTTTCTACGGCTGATAGGTTTCACGTGTTTTCGCTTGAAACAAAACGTAGGAATACTTATCTCATTGTGATGACAGGACGAGGATATATATATCGTCCTTTCTGAACTGTGGACAGTGCAAACACGTTCCTCTTCTGGTCCTCATCACCGTACGCCGTTCATCGAGATCCGTATACACTGCGTGCGCCGTATACGTGGGCGCGCGACAGCACGCGGCACCTAAGTATCCCGCCACGCGTTACATCGTCCGCTGCTGGCGAATTTACTCCATTTTGCGTTAGGTGTCCTCCATTGCTGCTCAGCTCTCTATTGTCGTGTGGGGCGTTCCAGTGCTACATGGGGGGCGACGTCTCCTATATAGGGCCCGCCTCTTATTACAGAGCGATGATAAGTGGTCAGGGACAAGATAATATATATATGACCAATGTCGTCGTGCAAGGTGGTTTTACTTTCACACACATGCATTGTGAGTTTCGACAATTAGTGAAGGTTAGTCTGGCTTTGGACATCGTTTTTTTTAATGTGTATTTTCGGTCCTCAACTTGTTGAAAACTATGTAAACGATTTCTCTCTTTTTTTCCGTTCTCTAACCGTTGAAACTTAGTTTGACAATCTGTGTATCTTTTTTAAACCGGATTATCCTTTCGGTGATAGTATCGATGACTTCATCAAATTTAAGTGCTCCATGATCCGATCTTACGTAGGTGCAGTCTAAATACGGTATCGATGATGGTGTGTAGATGTATAGATGTATGCACCTCTTTAATTTTTTTCTGGTACAAAACTAACGTCACAAGGGACCCGCCATATTGCCCGCATACACCCAGCCACGCTCTCTCGTCCTATTCCCTAGCCTAACACACATGCAACATTTAATACTATTTTTTGGTGTTTAGTAACAATGCAAAGTAATCTTTCGTTGGAGCACTTGTTACTTAGGATGTGAATTGTTTCTCTCTCTTCTTAGTATCAGCTGTGCTACCTGCCTATTGAAGATGTCCTAATTATGTTGTAGGGGTCTTCTTACAGTCTTTCTATCAAAAAAACCGCTGGTTTCACTTAAAACCAACTGATTCCTCCTTTTAAAAGAATGAGATGATTAGACATATTAGGAGAATATTCCCTTTTGAGGAACCAAATGGTTCCATTCCAGATTCATATATTTTAGGAACCAAACATGAGGATGATACTTCAATGTGAAACCATTCCATTACATTCCACCGTTTTGCAGCAACCAAAGTCGATGTGTTTGGCTGTCAGATCTTAATGTTTTATTCTTAGAACCTCGTGGAATGTAATGGATCCGTTCAGAATTTGAAGACAATTCTCGTGTTTGGTTCTTAGATTATATGAAGTGAAAATGAACCATTAGGTTACTCAAAATAGAATATTCTACCTAGAAAATGTAGTAATTAGTTGATTCCTAATGGAACCAATGGCTCAGCGTGTGGTTCATAGAATATATCTCATCTTTTTCATAAAGGTTGACGTATTTGATTTCGTTAAGACAATCTTTTGACCAACAATAATTGTACATGCAATGGTATCACAATTATCGGCAAGAACTTTCAAACACAAATTTATTGACATATATTTCATGTTTTAAAAAACACGTTCATATTAGTTAAAGCCTTGTCTCAACGAAAGCAAATACGTCAAACTTTATGGAAAAAAAAATAGAAATGTAGAACCTTTCGGTTTCATTTCATTTCTACATGAATTGAACCGTTGCATTCTATTATACCTCGAGAACTAGACACTACTCTAGTGGCAACACGTCAAGAGTGGGTACGACACGAGATCTTAATCAAATGATTCCGACTGAGATTTTAACTTTTAAGTTACAAACCAGACGCCTTGAAAATCAGACACCCTGAAATATGCCCACGTATCAAATAAAACTAGAAAAGGCTGCACTAAATAGTCGACAACGCGGCTGGCGTCGGTCGCGCCACGCCGACCCGAAACGCCAGTTCGGCCATGACCTAAACGGCCGGCACGTGCTATCGGCCGCCTCGCGCATGCATCGAATATTCGCATCCACCGTCCCCTAAGCACCGATGAAACGGAAACTGGACAAAGAAGGTCGTGTATTCTGCCGCGGGCGCCCATATCTCAACGCTGGATCACGTCACACGCGCACGCACCACATGCCTCCACACGCTCGTGTTCGTTCTCCTTTCTTTTGTTCCACAAGGCCGCTTCTGGAAGTCACAGCTAGTTCACTGGGATCAAGCTCCGGTCAGTAACGGAGAGAAATGAAGTACGGAGTACGAGAAAAATTAATATACGCCCATAAAGAAAAATACGTACAGCAAGGTCCTCGAAAACAGGTTAGACAAGTCTGAACAGTTCTCGGCTCTTTTTTTATCGCGAAAAGTCTGCGCGCGCGGAATCCCGGCACGGCACGGGAAGGGAATTACAAACTCATTCTTTTTTCCCCAGGATACGCGCTCGTACGGAAAGTTTTCCACGCCGTGGTCGGTCGTTCCCGTGGAACGACGGACCCAACCCCTGTGTATTCCTGATCGATCTCTGTTCTCTCCTCACGCCACACTATAAAGAGCGCCCCTCTCCCAGTCCCTCGGCTCGCTCTTTACGGGAGTAGTGTAGTACACAAACTAGACAGTGCTGCTTCGCTAACGCTTGCTTCCTGCGCGTTACTCCTGCAGCTTTTAGCAGTTTGCTGCCGTGCGGTGAACGGCGCGTACGGCTTTCTTTGCGACCGCACGAGCCACATCTTCGCGGCGAGAGAGAGGAAGGGGGGAAATGGCCGCCGGCGAGAGGAACGGTGCGGCGGCGCCATTGCTGGCGGCGGCGAGTTGGGGGAGGAAGAAGCTGTGCAAGGAAGGGTGCCCCGGGTGCAGGCTGGACGAGGTCAACAAGGCCAACACCGGCATCCCCTACCTCAACTTCTTCTACGTCTGGGTCGTCTGCCTCTGCGCCGGTAAAGCTCTTCACTCTCTGAGCCTCCTTGATTTACTGTCTTAGTGTGAGTTTTCTTGGTTCCGGCATGGCACGCACGCACTTTCCGGACGCAGCAGCACGCGTCCGCCACCTCCATCTTCTTCCTTCGCATTGACATCCACATGGCATGGGAGTATTATATTCCCAACTGAATCCGCCACCTCGGTCTTCTTCCTTGGCATCGACATCCGTTTATTTTATTCGCATTGCATATTACTCCTACTGAGTAGTAGTACTGGCATGCGGTCTTAATTTACTACTACTCCGTACGGATTAAACTGTACTCCGTACTGATTAAACTGCTGTCCTCTGATGGAGTACATTGGAGATCGGTGTCCAAAGTCCAAACCCCCCAAAAAATCGTACAAAGTTACAAAGCTAACAGGAAAACGTGCCCTCCACAGATTAGTAATTAGTTAAACACGGAATAGACGTTTTCATCAGAAAATTAAGGTTTAACTATGCCATGGAATTATGAAACAAGAGTAACAGATCAAGGAATCCACCGGCAGTTAAGTTAAAGCTGGAGGATGGATAGATCATAGCCTCATACTAGCTCATAGGACATGGACGACGATAACCCTTCCCACCTCCGTGGTACAGTACACATGTGCCTCCGGCTGGGGTGAAAACTGAGAAGGATGTACCTTTCTGGCACATGCCTACAGACTACTGAGTGGGGCCTAAAGTCAGTCTTAGGCAGTATTACAAGACAACGAATACATGGTGTGCGACCTGTGGGTGCAGAATCTCACCACGTTTGAACTTCAAAATGAAATGGCCCTGCGTTGCAAGCTGCAGCTTTATGTCAAGGCTTCAGTCCAGCTTGAACTTGACATGGTAGTACAGTCTTAGGCGGTGGTACAGGACAACGAATACATGGAGTAGCTTTTTCAAAAAAGAATTTTTTTTAAGGATCTAAACAGAAATCGTAGGGTCGCTTGTTGGAGCTAGAGCCAGGACCTACTCCAGTCCAGCAATAGGGCAGGTAATGAGCAACGGACAATTCGGTCCAAATTTTGAACTTTACTGCTTACGGCTTGTAGTTTCTCCTACTACTCTGAGTCGATTTAACGTGCAACTACGCGTACTAGTCATGCGTATCTGAAAATAGAGCGTAAATATCAAATGATATGGACCTATCTACGTTGTTAATATCTCGGCCTCACACATATACAGAAGTGATGTTTCTCTGTAATCTACTCTGCGTAGAACTAACGTAGTAGACCTTTCCCCTCTGCAAGCCTACAAATGATTTGGCCGTTTTGAAATTAATTTTGTAATTATCTTATTAGCGAAGAAAGGATGGACGTACGCTATATAGCTTTTGGTTTGTCTGATTCTTGATTCCTAAATCCTAATGATCCGACTTGTATGCATTGTCCCGGCTTCTGATAAACTGGCAAATAACGGCTCTCAAATGTCATAATTTTGACAAATCACTTCTTTGAGTTGCAACCAATGCAAGTCGCCTATTGTTATATTAGAAGGGTGTGGATATATCTAAATTGCCTGATTTTTAAAGAAGAGGGTTAAATCTAAGTTGGCTAATTAGAACCGTTGTATCACTATCTAAATTTCCTTTTACTCTATTTTTTCATCATCCGTTTTGAATCTAAAAGCATAAACCATATTCAACAGTTCAGGAATCAACTTATCTCTAGCAAAAAATCAGACAACTTATATATAGCAAAACCGACATTACAAAGTACTAAAAGAAACAATGAGTGGAACTGTGTAGAGGAGCAAGCAATAGAGAACACACTCCATCCGATCCAAAATAAGTAGTGATAGTTCAAAGCTAGTTGAAAGCTGCGATGCTTATTATGAATCGGAGGTTGCATTAATGTCTTGTGTAGTCATCATAAGTTCACAAGGACAACATTGTTGAGCTAAATTTAATCCGATCTGCCAAATGTATTTCCATTTCCCCCAAACCTGGAACTAGTATTGAACTGGCTCCAAATTTGCCATGTCTTGAGAGTTTCAATTCCAGAGGATAGGCGGCTTTGTGTAACCCAAAAGGTGCATGCTCTACTGCTCCGTACCTGACATACGCAGCAGTATTAGTATCATATATTGAAAAAGAATACCGCGATGCGGTTACATGCCCGAAGACGAAAGGGAAAAAAAACTACTCAAATACATTTCACTCGGAAGCCACAATACTAACACTAGGAAAAGAAAAGTTGGCCCCACGAAACAGCCCCGCTCGCCTCCACGCCACGCCTTCAGAGCGAATCCAGTGTTGCACACGGGCAACACTAAACCACCGAATTCCGATAATGCACCAACAAACCAGCGTAATACTAGTGTTTTGAACCACGAGGCTAGTCCACCAGCATACTAGTTGTACACGGTAGAGAACGGTACATATGCAGAGTATACATAACAGCCGCTCCCTGCATTAGTATCATCCACACCCCTCCACACGCATACCCACTGGCTGGATCGAATCGAACATGGGCGAGTTTCCTTTCACGGTGCACGCACGCATCACCCCGGCCGGTTCATCAATTCCCTGACAGAGAAACAGAGAGAGAGAGAGAGCGACTCACGAGCCGGGGACGGACGGACGCCCACAGCCGAGTCCGATGGCCGGCCCTTGTCGCAAAAGCCAAGACAAAATGCTCCTACTAGTACTCCTCCTTGATGCTCGATCGATCCGTCGCTGTCTGGATCTCGAATTAATTCCCGCTGCTACTGTTGTGGATCGGACGCTCC
This sequence comes from Brachypodium distachyon, assembly GCF_000005505.3. Lineage (NCBI taxonomy): Eukaryota > Viridiplantae > Streptophyta > Magnoliopsida > Poales > Poaceae > Brachypodium > Brachypodium distachyon. The sequence goes on along the minus strand of NC_016132.3, from coordinate 9,029,527 downwards.
AACGCGACCGCACACGGTGGTGCTTCGTCCGATACGGCCGGTGTCGACTGATAATGATGCTAGATGGCAAAATATTCGGCGAGGTTGACACGTTATAAGTACGGTATATATCAACGTGACAGTAGGACCAGGACCATGTTTTCAGGCTGGCTGGACCAGACCAGGTGCGTTAATGCGTTGTACACGTGAGTACGAGACGTGGACAACGATCGGAAACGAGTAGCATGCAAGCCGCCGTACGGAGAGGTACGTGGCCGTACCTACTCCTGCCTTGTGGCCCACGGGCGTGGGAAGTAGGCGTGGTCCTCCTCCTGCCTTGTGGCCCACGGGCCGATCTGATCGATGGAACGTGTGCGCCGCGTCGAGTATGAGAAGCCACGACACGACTAGGTAGCTAGGTTGGTCCATGCAGGATGCAGCTTACTAGCTTGTTGTTTTCCTCCTCCTAGGGTACATGTGTTTGGAATTTTAATAATGTTGAGTTTTCCTACCAAAACAAACGAAATACTACTGTACTAGTACTCTGGTTGCCTTGAGGATGCGGCTGCAAAAAGAAAGAAAAAACATGAATGCGCTCTCTGACCGTGCATACACTTCAATTGTTTGAATTCAAAAGTTCCACTAAATTTCTAGTGAATGCGTGTCGGAATCATCTTGATGATGAGTCATGCCTCCACGCCTCACTTCCACCACCCACGTAGCAAGCGCCGCGGTTTATTAGAGCGTGCTATTTTCTTACCACTAGATGTTGTAGCAATGTTCTGTACATATATATAGTCATGTGATAAAATGTCTAATTTGCAAGTGTTTATTGGTGAGCTGATCGATCACTCCTTTCATCAACTCGTACTAACATGCTGGACCAAAGTTGAACTTCTAATTCTAATCCCACTCAATCAGTTTTCTTCTGACGTTAAACAATTATCCTGTTGTCATATGAGACGCGCAATTGTTTGTTTCGTATAATTGATAATCAATCCAAAACGATTACACTCAATTGGCAAATTATTCTCATTTTTTTCTCTTCTAGTTTGTAGCAATCTCATAGCCACTATGCTAAAATGTGACTTAGGACATCTCCAATGGGTTGCTTAAAAATGGACGCTAATGTCAAAATTCTAGTTTAGCTCGTTCGGGATTTATTTCCAACCCGAAAGCTAGCATGAACGTTTAACATAGAGTCTAGCACTTGAGTGAATTTTTAGTTCTCTAGTTTGCATTGAGAGTGTGATATTTATATAGATTTTTTTTCATCTCTCACTTTAAGCATCTGCATATAAAAGCTCTTGCATCGGAAATGGCCTTTAGAGAATAAAAAAAGGGGCTCCCATGACAGGTGGGGGGACGAAGAAGGTCATGCAGGGGACTTGGCCAACCCTCTCATCCCGCCACCTAAATTTAGCCGAAACGAAACCAAGGCAAGGGAAAACCCGAGATCCGAACGCGAGCTAGGCTTCCATTTCAGCATCTCTCTCTCGGGCGAAGATGATGCCGCGCCACGACTCTCAGAATCCATTGATGTGGATTCAGGAGCTCGAGCAGAGGAGCCATCAGGTAGCACCTCTTAGCCGGCGCCCTCAGCAACGACCGCCAGGGGCTTCCCTTGCCTGCTGCCGCCGTCGAGATGACCGGAGCCGGCGAGGCGCCATTGCTCCGCCTCCGGAAGGTGTACCATGAGCGCTGCCCCGGGTGCAGGCAGGAGAGGAAGGTGCAGACGGACGGCAGGATACCCTACACGGACTTCCTCTTCATTTGGATCGCGTGCTTGTGTGCCGGTATGATCCGTATTTGTGACCATGTTCGATATCCAAAGGGGGCTCTTTTGGGGAAGATGATTAATCCGATGAATTTAAAGCATTATACTGCAGCTTGTCGATTGTGATTTCCTTTGTTTGGTGGGTGTTTAATCAAGAACATCGACAGGTTCCCTTCCCAATTCTAGTGCAGGTAATTCATTGCAAAGTGCGATCGAGTCGCCGCCAGTTAACATCACGAGAAGATATTGTGCTCTCAGAGTTTAGACCAATAGAAACCAATAGACCATTAGGGGATGACTCCAAACATATGTGTTTGTGCATTCATTCTTCATTCATGGTTGTTACTTTAAGCCGTTTGCCCCCCTCCCCAAGGACACCGTGTATGGTCTATGTGCTAGAGTCTCGTGCATTTGATCTTAGAAATACGAGATTTTTCTGTTACCATAATTACTTTGCAAAGAAAAAACACACAGATATATTTCTGTCATTTGGTTTAGTCCAGTTATTTCACATTAATTTTAGAACTTTCTGACTAATACAGTGCTTTGTTGTATTTCCAGCCCTACCAATCCAGTCACTGTTCCCTTATCTATACTTCATGGTATGTACACATGTTGGAAATGCATCCGGCCTTGGTATATACACTAATGAATTCTTATGTGCTTGTGTTCACTTTTGTTCTGACGCAACAGATCAGGGACTTGAATGTCGCGAAGGAAGAGCAAGACATTGGGTTCTATGCTGGTTTTGTAGGTGAGCATTGTCTCCAACAGTGACAAACTACCGGAAAATATGGGCAGAAAAAAGCTTATGCTGTCATAGAATTCTTAGATTACACTGACGGTTAATAGTATTGTTTGTCAAGTGTTATTGCCTCGTAGTAGTTACTGACTGTAGTACTGTATTGTGAAAGGGGCAACTTATTTCCTTGGGAGAACCATCAGTGCTGTGCCATGGGGCATGTTTGCTGACAAATATGGGAGGAAGCCCTGCATTGTGATCAGTATCCTTGCAGTGTATGGAAGATTCAGTTACATTTTGAAAACATACTCAGTACTCCATTCGGTTTAACTGAAGTAAATACCGTTGACCTTTTTTTCAGGATTGTGTTTAACACACTCTTCGGCCTCAGCACGAGTTACTGGATGGCAATTGTAACTAGGGGGCTACTTGGGTTACTCTGTGGTATACTAGGACCAATCAAGGTAGTTTAATTGTTGTGTTGGTGACTGCTATTAATTCGGCACTTATTTGTGGAACACTCATGGTTGCACCTTTTTATACTTCAGGCCTACGCATCAGAAGTCTGCCGGAGAGAGCATCAAGCTCTAGGAATTTCCCTTGTAAGAACAGTTCCTCTTTATATTTTGCGTTTCTCTCAGTTTCATTGTTCTGAACAAAGGCTTAAGATTATCATGCTTCTATCACTGATCCACTTATGTCTGTATTATGTCGTAGGTTACATCTTCACGAGCAATAGCTCTTGTTGTTGGACCAGCCATTGGAGGATTTCTTGCACAGGTTTGGATCAGTCCACTCAGATGAGCAGAAAGTTAGCCTTTTTAGAAATACTGAACTGTTCCTGTGGAAAAAATAGAAGTGCTAAACTTTAGGGTAACAACCAAATATTTGCATCTCACATGAATGCCAGTCTGGTAAGATAAAATGCTGTATCTGACGAACAAAGCTATTATTGCAATAAACTCGTTACACTGATATAATCATGATAAGAATAACCATCTGCTGATTAGTGTGAAAACGAAACACTCGGTGAATAGGCAAGAACGTCCCTAACATGGCAGTTTAAGGAAAATGATGAAGTTCATAAGTATCAATTTTGATAGAGATTTTGCAGAAGTTAATACTCCCTCCGTCCAACAAAGGATGTCTCAACTTTAAACAAATTTGAATGCATCTATACACTAAGTCATGTCTAGATACATTCAAATTTTGACAAATTTGAGACATCTTTTGTTGGACGGAGGGAGTATTACTGTTCAAAGTGATGAATAGAATTTTGGTTGCAGATATGAACATAACCTACGTATTGTTGTATGATAATTAGTAATCTTATATATATGACTCTTAAAACTAACTTTCTTGGCTAACATTGTGTACCATCAATCCTATGTCAGCCTGCAAAGAAGTACCCGAATCTTTTCTCCGAGGAGTCTATATTTGGGAGGTAACTATTATTCGTACTATTTTAATTAGAATGTTATTTGTTTGCATCATTGGAGCATATGAGATAACCTTTGGACCATCATCCACTTTTAGGTTTCCATACTTCCTCCCTTGCTTCGTCATATCCGTTCTAGCAGCAGGAGCATGTGTTGCCTGCATTTGGCTTCCGGTATGGCCCCCTACATTTCGCAATGATTCTTCTTCATTCCCTTGAAATCCCACTTGATGAATAAATACCACCGTTCGTTACAGTATTCACTTTCCAAAATTTCATAATCTCATACCATTTTGCTTCACACATTTCTCGCATTTTGTTAGGAAACTCTGCACATGCACCATGATGACGAAGTAGAAGCTATTGACGCACTGGAGGAGCAAGTTGTTGCTCCGAACTTACAAGATGCGAAAGCTAATCAGTTTGGATCAGGAAGAATGTCATCTACTAAGAGACTGCTAAAGAACTGGCAGTTGATGTCAGCTATAACGCTGTACTGTGTCTTCTCACTCCATGATACAGCTTACCTTGAGGTAATCTCGCTTTATGAACCTTAAATGACCATGGTAGTAGCATAGTCACAAAAATACATTTCACCTTATCTAGCCTATAGAATTCCCAGATTAGCTAACGTATTAATGTGTGTTTTGCGATTTCCATTTTCAGATATTTTCACTCTGGGCTGTGAGCAGCAGAAAATACAGGGGACTGAGTCTTACATCCCAGGATGTTGGCACTGTGCTAGCTATCTCGGGTATGTGAAATAAATGAACATAACACAACTGTAGCATAATCTTACCTATTCCGTGTAGCACCCACTGGTCTGATTTATTTATCTTTTGCCTCATGACCGATTTGTTTAATGTTGCAGGTTTTGGTGTTTTGGTGTATCAACTTGTAATTTATCCGTTCCTTGCCAAGTATGCTGGATTAATCAAGCCATTCCGTTTTGCAGCGGTATGTGAAGATAATATCTTATGTTTAATATGCCTCTTTGCTATGATGAGTCTTTTTACAATACCAAATGGGTGTTCAATTTTTTAGGTGTTATCTGTACTTCTCCTGACAACATATCCATTCATGGCCAACCTATATGGCCTGGAGCTCAAAATACTCATCAACATAGCTTCTCTTCTGAAGAATATGTTTGCGGTAAGTCAGTTTTGATGGCTCTTATATATCATTAGGAAATTAAGATGGGGAAGCCTGAATGATGTAAACCGTGTTTCATTTGGAATTCTATTTGAACAAATCTGTTGACAATATCAATTTGTTGCCGCTTCTTATGAAGTGAAAGAATAAAACGAAGAAAATGAACTCGCTGCTTTTTACAAGATAATTTTACTATGAACTATTCTGAGATATTATTTGAATGGAACAGGCTACGATTACAATTGCATGCAACATTCTGCAGAACACTGCGGTGGTATGTATCGATATCCCATTCTCCAGACTCATCTATCTCATTGCTTCTGTTCTGGATAATTTTGCTATGATCTAACTTCTCTGATGAAACATGTGCAGACACAAGAACAAAGAGGTGTAGCAAATGGCATCTCTGTGACTCTTATGTCAATCTTTAAAGCCGTAGCTCCAGCAGCAGCAGGAATTCTGTAAGTAGATTGTTTCTTTTCTGTTGTGTCCGGCTTGGGATTCTTCTTGCTATTTATTTTTAAGAGGATAAAAAGGAATTGAATAGCTCCAGCAGCAGCAGGAATTTTGTAAGTAGATTGTTTCTTTTCTGTTGTGTCCGGCTTGGGATTCTTCTTGCTATTTATTTTTAAGAGGACAAAAAGGAATTGAACAGGATATTCTTGGTTTTCCAACCAAGTAACTTCTTTTCCTGCCCCCAAATTTTGTAGGTTTTCGTGGGCTCAGAAGCACATAACTGGGATGTTCTTACCAGGTGAAAACATTGTTCTTCCAAGTCACGCTAATTTCCTTAATTTGGATGGCAAACTGATACTTGATCATGATTTATCGTGCAACATGCAGGTGACCAGATCTTGTTCCTGATGCTGAACATGGTGTCGGTTATTGGGCTTGCACTGTCGTTCAAGCCATTTTTCTCTATGCCGAGTGCGATGCGATGATATGGCCATAGTTGTGCATATGTAGTTAGTTAAGTAAAAAACAGCGGCGCTGCCAGATTGCAGGCCTGAACCTAAACTAAGTGAATTCATGTATTGTATCATCACATGTTTTTCTTATTTTCGGCTGTGTAATCATATGTGATGAGTATCTTGTTTTCTTTTTTTGTTGCCTAAACTTCGAGACACCGGATTTGTGATTGTGTGATTGTACTGATAATTCAGTAACCAGATCAGGCCTTCTTCCTGGAATCCTGATCGGTAGAGTAGCAGTTATGTCTTCAACTCAATTACATTCACTACATTTTTTTAGGGTGGAAATCTGTTAAGAACCTTGGTCTGAACCATGTCAATTTACGTTTGCAAGCATTTTGGCACCTAACAAACTGAAACAGCAAGCTAGCCGCTTGTAGTAAAGGGGCAAGGCCACAACTTGGTAATTCTCCTAGCAGTATGACTATCAAGGGTGATCTTTTTCTATTGATCAATGCAGATTTCTAACACAAAATTGGCAAGGGAAAAAAACAAGGAGAAAATCAACTCCAGGACTTAAGAGACAGATGGTGCTTAATTTTTATTTTGGTTTTGCAGTGTGCCGGTTAGCTAATCCTTGTGATATTTATTTTGCTTATTGTTGATTAGTTGGCACTTCCCTGTCACTAATTTGTTCGAACAATCTTGAACACATGGAAAGTTGGAAACTAATTAGACAAATATTTGATCAATACCAGTGGCAGAATGCCGTATTTGACGAGTATCATGAATATGATGTAATATTGAAACTTTTGAAGCGAATATCATAAGGTTGGCTTTTGAGATGCTATGGGAATCATATGATCATATTTTCTAGACCAGAAAATGATGCGGGCTGCATAAGAGAAATATAAGATGCTTCGGCAGGTCCCAAGCCTCCTAGTAATCAAACATGGTGAGGTGACCGTCCTTCCAAGTTCTACACTGGTAAAAGCTTCCAGTAAATCAGTTCAATTTTCTATTATTCTCATGCATAATTACCATAAAAGATGTAGAGTAACCAAACCTCTGCAACTGGCGATCTAGTATCAGAAAAACAACAATTTTTAGAAAAACAATTCACGTGGCCAAAACTATTGCGCCCAAAAAAAGATACCGTGCGAGGAACAACTAAGGTGAACGCCTGAACGGTGAACCAGATGGTACAGAAGACCACGGGAAGAGGACATCATGCGAACTTCATCTTGATTCGGTCCTGGTCATGTTCTTTTTCACACATGGCTCTGATTGGTTGGCCCAACCGATCAAATTCCCCGTCAAATGCCTTTATTCTCAAAATTTGGGTTTTCCTATACCAGCGTAGTACTTGTGGTCATGTGAAAAAATAATCCAGGAGTTGTGGTTTTCTGATACTTCTAGATTCCCCAATCGTATGGGTTTTGTGAAATTTACTCAAAGACGCAAGATATACCTATATCAGACATACCCATCACATACCCAAAACTAGGGGAGAAATGGTTAGCTCACAATGAAAATTATGGAACAACAAAATACAATTGTTCATCAACACAATGTAGCTACACTCTTGAAAAGTTGGAAAATAAATAAACAGAGATAATCGAAGAAACAAAATCAGAAAGACCAAAACAGGATCTATAAAACCTTTAAGGCAAACAAGCATTACCCGGAGCATATGACACAGCACAAGAAGTCTCGCAGTCTTATAATGTTTTCAGTTCATTACTATAACCATCCCACAAAATAGCATCGGGATAGGTAATTTTGGTCTCTGGATTCTGATTACTGAAGCTTCTCTCAGAATGCAACTTACTTGGCCATCATGACTTTAACAAATTCATCATAGTTGATCTGGCCATCACCATCAACATCAGCCTCACGGACCATCTCGTCAACCTCCTCATCAGTCAACTTCTCACCCAGGTTGGTCATGACATGACGTAGTTCAGCAGCAGAGATGAAACCATTTTGATCCTTGTCAAACACACGGAATGCCTCCTTGAGCTCTTCCTCGGAATCAGTGTCTTTCATCTTGCGGGCCATCAGGTTGAGGAATTCAGGAAAATCAATTGTTCCATTGCCGTCTGCATCTACCTCATTGATCATGTCTTGTAGCTCTGCCTCAGTCGGATTCTGCCCCAGTGATCGCATAACAGTCCCCAACTCCTTAGTAGTAATGCAACCTGGAAAGAACACAGTCTGTTACTCAAGTCCAGGAATTGTTCAGCTCTTAAGTATCACTATGTAATGCTTTACATCATCAAGTCATGTTTGCGTATATGACAGATCTAAAGTAGAACGAAATCGAACAAGACCAAAAATGAACCTTACATGCAATGAACATAAAAAACTTGAACCTTACTTGCAATGAACACACAAGTTGTGATGGCTATTGAATTGGTAATGACACCCTCCACTTAAATTTATAAAGCGCTTGCGTATTTTGAGATTCAAACTGCAAATTTTATGCCAAAATCATTCCATCAATGCATAGCTTCTGTGAAAAATTGCTGCTTGAAACTTGAAAGTACTTTCATGTGGTCATGATTGTGTACTTACTTGGAATATATATTAAAACTGATGCTTAACTTCGGATACCGTGTTTGCAAACCCTCAAGACCATTTATCTCCTTCCCATCTACCTAACAACGTGAGAACCCACAACAACTAAGGATATTCCAACGATTGCTGGGTAAATTGTGGTTTGTCGACCTAAATTCAAGAGCAACTAGCATACCATGGCCCTTGGACTGATTCTAGCGTGCCACTTGTTATAGGATAGCATGGTGCCGAACTATTGAATTCATGTTTTTCTTTGTTTCCAATTTACATGTCCACAAGCAAATGCATGAGGCATATTTAACTCAATGCTGCATGCCATAATATCATAATATGTGTTTCAGTTTTACTCCTACGATCATTGAATTTTGCCATCAGAGACTCCAGGGAATAACACTTTGAGATGGGTCATGATAGGCAAGCAACCAAAGTGAAACCTTCAATCAAATATTCAATTGGTGTTGGTCCTCCTGATGGTAGTCTTCAGGGATGATGAATCTATGTAGGTCAAAGAAGGCATGTAGGGTGGCACTAAGGTTTTCGGGTGAATAGATTCTGAAGATCCTTAACCGCTCTAAGTTTACCTTCTCTGTGACAAAAACCTACACAACTTTTGATCATACTTTTCCTGATTTACCTTACTATCCAGTTGATAGCTTTCCGACAACTCATGTACCAGTCTAAGGAACTCTGAAACAACAAGATTGTAATTCATGGGTGGATGTTGTGTGGCCCCTAAGGATAGGGATACCCTCGTTGGATAACTGTAAACCACATAATACTCCCTCTGTTTCAAATGTAACGCATCCACCATTTCAAGATTATGTAACAGAAAGTGATATCATTGGAAAATGTTTTTGGGTACCAATCCAGTGCTATATATTCTAACTAGAATCTTGGAACGCATTGGGCCTAAAGATTTGAATTAGCCTAAACTTCACAGCACATATTTCTTTTTGTTCCTTTTGCCTTAAGCTCTAAAGGTTGTTCCTCTGCAATACGTGGAAGTTACTACAGCAAATCAGAGCGAATATCTAACTGATAGTGGGACTCATGACAATGGTTCCATGAAAAGCTAATGAAACCACGGTATACGAACGACGAATCAAAACTATGCAGACCTCCGATCGTTGACACAAACTGATGATAGATCACGCGATACGCTATCGTTTACTCCCAATCGAGTTAAGCCACTCCCAAATCAAAAAACCTATGAGCAGTCAAGCATCGCAGGCAGGCCCATTGGCTCCGAATGGATCTCAGGAAATCACAACAGGTGGGGATTTAGCAGGAGGACGGCGTGCGGACCAGGAATCGAGATCCTCGATCCCGCGCAACGGAGAAGCGATCCACGGACAGTTCCTGATCGGTTGTTGACCCATACTGATGAAGCAAAACAGATCACGAAGACGCACGATCGATCTCTTCGCCTAATAACATCCGAGCGCGAGGGGAGGAGGGAGTGAGAGGGAGGAGGCAGTACGTACCGTCCCCATCCTTGTCGAAGAGGCTGAAGGCCTCCTTGAACTCGGCGATCTGGTCGTCGGTGAGCTGGTCCGCCATTGGCCGCAGGTCGAGTCGGGATGGCGAGGTAGGAAGGTGGCGATGCGAATGAGCGTCCCTGTGGCTGCGGGCTGCGGCTGGGTTAGAGAAGACTTCTGCTGGTTGCGTCGTCAACTTGGCTGGCCGGCTGGCACGTTCAATTGCTCAAATGGCGCTGGCTGTTTCCTTTTTCTTTATATGTCTGTTTTATTTATCGCAAAATCTAAATCCTGCCCCGCGCGCGCTCTCTTCTTACGGGGTGTGCGTCATTCTTTCCCGTTGGATGGAAATCGTGTGGATGATATTCGCTTTGGGGGCCTACATGTCATTGGGTCTTGGTTAGGGTTGACCAACCGATCAGGCTATTTTTCCAGGTTTACTTTACCTGTCTAAGAACAGAGACGCACGAGACCACCCCAAAACGTCCTTTCCTCTCTCCAGTTCCTCTCATTGCTTGTCGTCTACGTCACTGACGATTTTCTCACGCGAGCACATCAATCGGCGTCACGGTTTCGCTAGGAAATCTCTGGTGAGTAGTTCATGCCATGAACATTTTGTTCCTAGTTCACTACATTGGAATCACATTTTGCCATGTTGATTCAGGATAATGACCTATGTGTCTTGATTCGACAAGTCATTTCATTTGTTATCTCTGCATGTCCATTCGTTGAGTAAGGATGGTCTCTAATTGCATATTGGATTTTTTAGATTTTTCGCTCACATATATGTATGTTAATGGGATGGATGTACTAGTATGCTGATTAACTTCAATCCTATTTCGAGTGTAGCATATAATTTTTTCCCCAGTGACTAGGTTTATCGAACCGGAAATAGATATGCTTGGTGAAGACACGTCTTCAAATCTGTCAGTCATGTTGAGTTTTTGTTTCCGGACCAACATAAATTCAATAGAGGATGTAATCAATATGGAAAAATAGGCCTGCGTAAGTTTCACCTGCAGTTTAGTACACATGTAATGGATGGATTATAAGATAGGCAATAGACATCAGAAGATACTAAATATATAGTTGACAAAAGCATAAGTCGGCGATGCGCCCTTGCAACACCACTACTTGGTACCGCAGAATTGTGGATTGTATCGTCCAACCTTGGCCCAGTTTCTGTCTCGCGAGGTTCCATGGTTATTTAAGGTTAATACCGAACTAACACGTTACCGTTCGGTGATGTCATCTCTCTTCATCAGGGAATCGGATCCGGCTAGTGTGCTCACTTCACTCTTCACCAGGTTTCGGTATAGCCTTCCTCTTCCCCTCGCTTATTACCTCTCCCTTGTACCGACCTCCGATTGCTTGGTTACCTGCAAGCCTAGGCCGAGAAAGGGACACAGGAAAAATATTTACACAAGTATATGAAGTATATCAAACCGTAAATACTGCCTTCATGTGTACATGGAGCTGCAAGGATTAGCGTTAGCCGTTAGCCCGTGAGGACTACCCACGCATCATGATCGAATCACAAAAAGACATTGTATCGATTAATAGTTTGGAATTGATAACTACAAGTCTTACAATGTCGACGATTATGATGGAATCAAGATTACAAGTAGTATGATCTAGATGTATGGCGGTTATGAAGATGTAGGTGGAGATGGATGTGGAAATCCTTGGGGTGTCGATTGGTGGCTCTTTTCCTAGCGGCTCCCTTCTCATCTTTATAGATTAGCAATGAATATGGTTTCTACCCCCAAACCAAGGAAATTGAGGCAGAGAACATGGAAAAGTTGGGCTACAATGGCTAAGAGGAGGCGGCGGTTGGTTCAATTGAGAGGATGAGGGAGCATCCATGGGAGGGCCAGACGGCCCTTGGACTCGGTCCGGGCATCAAGGCAATAGCGGCGGATAGCGCTGGCCAACAATGGAGAGAAAGAATGTGCCCGACGGCGCAGAAGGAAGAAGGGGAGAAGGATGCGCGGGAGACGGGAGCCAACTGTTGGATAGGAGGTCCCTATCCAACCCGTAGGAATTTTTTTATCCTACACCCTTAAAAACATGATAGAGATCCGGTTTAGAGACTCTTTTGAACCTCATTTTCTACCCTAAACCCTTAAAAACACAGTAAGGGTCCTCTTTAGGGGCCATATCGGAGATGTTTTAAGAGCATATATACCCTAACATCTTTCAATAAAGAAAACATGGTTTTGATCTCTCAATTGGTTCTCTGCTTTTTACAATTATTACTTTCAACAATTAAAACTATTGTACAAGTCCTTTGTCTAAACCCTAGATAATATGCGGATGCCAATAAATTAACCATTGACTCTTTTCTAAAGTAGACCCTAAAATTCTCAATAGCTTTTGAAAATTCGGAAGTCTCGAGAGTACCACTGTTTACAAGGAAATCTGATGCAAAATAAACACACGACTACTGCTTGCTTTGTCATAAGTCAGTGCAGTAGTACTTTAACAATCGTTCATACGGGTTAGGTGCGCCTGTGCAGTCAATTCTAATTCCACAACATTTACACAATGTGCATCTACCTCGCAAAAGCAAATTCGTGTAACACTAATTATTTCGTGTGTCAATGTTACCAAAATATTTTAGATTTTGTACTCCCTTCGTTCCATATTAAGTGACTTAAATTTTTTCAAATATGTACTCCCTCCGTCCAACATAGAATGTCTCAACTTTTACTAAATTTGAATGCATCTATACACTAAGTCATGTTTAGATACATCCAAATTTTGACAAACTTAAAACTCTTTTGTTGGACGGAGGAAGTACTCCCTCTGATCCTATATTGTTGTCGAAATATTACATGTATCTAGACGATTTTTAAGAATAGATACATTCATATTTGGATAAATTTGAATCAAGAATTTAGGATCAAAGGGAGTATATATCTATGTCTGAAAAGCGTCAAGATTAATACTCCCTCCGTCCCATATTAAATGTCTTTCTATTACATGTATCTAGATATTTTTTACACATAGCTACATCCATATTTGGACAAATTTGAGTCACTTAATACGAGACGGAGAATGCATTCGACATGGTCCAAACTGACAATAAGAACATGGAATGCACTAATGCGCAACGGCACACGCTAATCTATCATTACGACAGCCCTAGGATAATAGTTAAGATCTTGCGTCGCGCGGGAAGACTATCCTTACAATTGCCGTAAAAATATGCTTGGTCGGGAAATTTTCAACTGAGCCCTAGATGAATACCTCGACAAGCGCAATTTCTATGAACAAACTGTAAATGGCTAAAGCAGCTGCTAATATGAACAAGCTGGCTATGCTCTATTACATACCATAAGCATAATTTTTTGTGCTTCTCCAGTGGCATTCATTTCGAGTTTTCAACCGCAGAAATCTCAGCATACTGGAATTAGCACGGCGACTCAGTTCAGGACAAAATCCCAGCACCCCACTGGCCAACTCACAGATGAAAAGATAGACAAGACGATATGATCCACCAACTAAAGTGCTACGTTCATCACACTGGCAAGTTTCTTTACCCACATCCATGATCCAATCTCAAGTATACCGCAAAATACCCCTCGCATTACGCCCCAAGACACCAAAATAAGCAGGTACAAATGGAAACCTGCCTTCTCTCACCCAACTCTGTTGGACACCGTTTGGTAGATGGACTTGAGCTGAGTATTCCACTTGTCAATAGCTTGATATTTCCGCATCCCCTTTGACCTGAAAAATGCCAAATGGATCACCCTCAGAACTTGCTCAGAAACATGCCAAGAGACTGAGAAAGGTGGAAGTACACACCTGTCACCACATTCAAGCAGCTTGTTCACCTGATCGATGTGACCCTGGACACGGTTGTCCAGAATTAATGACACCAAGAGCTGCTCCACATCCTTTTCTGGGAAATTTAGTTCCTAAATACAAACAATTTTCATAAACATAATCAGTATTAAGATAAACTAAACATCACACAGGATATAATTCACAAAAACTAGTGCCACCTTGTTGCAAAAGAACTGTATATAATACTTTGCTATAATTAAGTGCGCAAATATGCTTGTGTTTTTAATTGAACTGGAGTGGGTTAGTTTTGATAAGGAGATGATCAACCTTCAAGTTGTACATCTTGTAATCACTTGACATAAGCCCACTTCTTTTCGGCTTCCAGGACGTGCTTCTCGGTGAAGCTGCTCCCCCTCAGCTTCCGGGAGAAGCCGCCCTAAATTTTTTGCTAGGTTTCCAGATTAGGTTAGGCTAACCTAATTTGGAAGCCTAACAAAATTTCACATGCGGCTTCTCCAGGAAGCTGGGTGAGAGCAGCTTCTCGGAGAAGCCCATCCTAGAAACCGAAAAGGAGGAGGCCATAGAATAAGTACATGCAAAGATAGCATGATATATATTCCTCATGCAATTTAGTCGTCACAATAAATTTCTGGTGTTCGTTTGGTGGAGAGAACAACATATAGTCCAGTTGAATTATGAAATTTGGCTAGCAAAGAAAGTGAAATATGCACAAGTGAGTATTCACCTGTGAAATGAATGGAATCCTTATTCTTGTATATGGCTTAATAAGCTTGAGCAGAACTTGAGTTCTGATGTTCTTCAATAAGTCCTCAATGTAATTACGGATAAAAGGATCATCCATTATTGTTCTTCTATTGGTCTGGCAAAAACTCATAACAATTACAGCAGAATCAGTGAACCGGAATGAAGAGCTTAGTATTGCCGCACCTAACAAAAATGGCATCTGTTCAACAAACACTGACCTTTAGGATCTTTTCAAATTCCATGATGTCATTCTTCTGGTATGCTGCAATCAAGTTTGTCATTGCAAGGATTTCAGGGTCATTTTTGTACCTGCACGCATTTAAGGAGTTTCAGGAAAAAATCAAGCTACAGGACTTAAGAGGGGCATCAGATGGATGTCTTACGGCTTGGCTTCTTGTCCATCAAAGGGATTCACTTCAGATTCCATCAACATATTGGCAAGAACGAGGTATCTAATGGGCAGTAAAGAAAATTATGAAAGGGATCATAATGTGTTATCTAATCTATCTAGCTACAAAGTTAAGACAGAAAAGAAGCGTCAATGATCGAGTACTTGAGGCACTGAATTCTCCGTGGATTGCCAGCTTCATCATAATTTTTGAATGCTTCAAAGAAATCAGTCGCTGCATCTGCCCACTGCCTCTCTGCCATGTGCATCTTCCCACCACATTCACGGATTATACCCATAATTCTTGGATGAGGTATTGCTGATTTGATAGAGAGAGCCCTCTGGTACAATTCCTGTAACAGCATTATTCACTTCAGATAGTGCATTTCAACTTTCTTGCCAACATTGGCCAAATAGTGGGCAGCCAAAACCTTAGTGGGCAGCCATAACCTTAGCGAACATATTAGCTTGCTAAATTCTTGGTGGGGTTAGCATGGGCTCAAAACTAACCACACCCTAATCTTGCAAGAGAATACAGAAGACCCTCACACTTGCATGATTCAGATAATAAAGAAAAATATCACAAACATGAAAGCAAAACATTTTCCCTCAAGGCAAGATAAAATTTGGTATTCCATCCAATTTAAGATTATAATCTGCTTGTAGACAAATTCAGCTAACAGTGAAGAATCCCTTGATGAAACAAGCCAACAACACTGTAGACTGACTTTGTGTGCAATCACATAGCATTTAGCTGCACTAGTGTAATGCTTTACGGGAAGGTACCGTTCGACAAAAGTGACAGAGTAATAGAGCGGCACACGAGAAGGGAGCGAAAGGTAGTCTAGGAGTAAAGAAATATTAAATGAGTATGTCTTTTTTAGAAAAAATATATACAGCTAGAAAACGGCAGCACCAGGAGAAAAGAATTCAACAGATAATCTAGAACAATATAACCTGTAATTCACTGAAACATTGCCAGTAAAAGGCAGTCGCAAACAAAGATGCCTAACCTTCAGTTTTTTGTTGTTCTTTGTTTCCGTATACATTTGGATCTCAATAGCATAGACTTCCAGAAGTTGTGTGCCTTTTTTCTGGTCGTCAGAACCATCTTCCTTTTGACAAGATTTATGCAGCTCCTTGAGTATCTGTCAGTAAAAAAGACACATGAAACAAACGAAGAATAAGGAACCAAGGGTTGCAGATTGTTTAAGTAACTCATCTACACACCTTGCTCATTCGACCATACTCCCCCATGTCAAACCAAATTTTGCAAAGCTTCAGATTTGTCTTAAACCATAATCTCTGCACCACAAACAATAGTAATAATATATGAAAAGCAACCACCCAATATATCAAATTGTAGTTTCGATAATGCAACAAACCCAACCTCATTTTTTGCCTCTTCAAGAGCTTTAAGTGTTGTCTGGTAGAACTCTTGCAAAAGAGAAAAGTTCTGGCTAGCAGATCCAGAAACAAAATCCATTATGTTGTTTATACATTTCTCACTGTAGTTACGTGTCACAGCAGATTTTATGTATGTCAACATCTCTCTGTAGGCATCCATCATTTCTTTGTACTTCCCCAGCTTGTAATAAATCTTCACTGTTTGTTTGAGAGCCTTGAATCCCCTATAAGGGTGAAGTTACAAGATAAAAATTAGATACCTGAACATGAATAATAGTTGAATAATATGACAGTTAATTTCACAGAAAATTTGTATGGCTGAAAAAGGGCAATTATTTAAGTACGCATGTGTTAAATAGATGACTATTAAATATTTCCGTTGTCATTGGAAGCATCGGACAAGACACTCCTTTTCACCAATAAATGTCCAATTAACACTGAACAACAATAGAAATCCTGATCAAGAATATTGTTAACAGGCATGGAGATGTCAACCAAAGGGGGCTTACCTTTCAGGCAGTTGACCATAACCTAGTAAGTACACATTTTATCTACCAGCCAAACCTAAAAATTCTTTACTATATTAAGATGCTGGAGTTCAAGTGACTCATATGCAAAATTTGAAGTTGGTTTTCTGAGTTCTATTCCTGGTTTTTGAGTCAGCGACTAGTCCCCAAGTCTGTGCAGCAGGCGAGACTTGCGCCAGCAGCGACTTGTAGGTCAAGTTGCACGACAAGGGGACTCGCCGGAGACTAGGTCCGACTAGTCAGTGACTGGAAACCATCAGCCACCCGACTTGCCCAACGAAAGCCCCACATGCCAGGAAAATTTCAGGCTTTATATAGGTTGCCCGAGAGAGAATCGGGCGGGAGAGAGAATCGGGCAGGAAGAGGAGGGAAAGGGTGTGGAAGAGCTAGCCGACAGTGCTGCCACCACCACTGCCCCAGGCCATGGCCTCGATGGCCCTGCTTCCTCTGCAGGGCTCCTACGCTGCCTGGCTGCTCAGTCCTCCTGTCCTCTCCAGAAATCTGCGCCCTGAGACCTGCTGCCTGACTCCTCCAACTCCCCCGCCCCAACTCTACCTCCGCCACCACTCGCAGGCAACCCACGCCTGAACCCTCTCCTCTGTTCTCAATTTCTAATGCGCCTGTGCTGTCTGATTTCTGAAATCCATAGCTGCACTGCTGTCTGCTGCTCCAGTGCTCTGTTCAATTTTGCAAACAATTTCTATCTCTCTGTCCAGGTCCAGTGCTGCTCTGCTCTCCTGTCTCTCTTTCTCTACAACTGATGCTGCTAAACCTATTTCTGATGGCCGAAATGAGCTATAAATATGCGTACTAGTCAAGTCGACTTAGGTCGACTACTCCAGCCTAGTCACAGACTAGTCTACTACGGTACTACCTAGTCCCCTAGTCTGTGAGAGGGCGACTCGACTCGACTCGACTCGCCGACTCGAAAACCATGCTTCCATTTTCTTTTGCTTTTCACTCCTACTAGCCTGAGCTAGACTAAAACATACTGGAAATGGCCTCCTACAAAAGAAAGAATGAGTAGACCTTGCTGGAAATGGCACGTTTTTTAAGGTTGCTTCAAGTAAAATTTTACAGAACAATATTCATAGAAACAGGGAGGGGCAAGAGGCATACCGGCACTTACTGCTAAGTGCAAACAAACTGGGTAAGACATAAAAATAAAGCATGTCTTGCATTCATATTGATCCAAGACAGCGGGCCTCCGAAAATGTGACTAGCATGAGCAATTTCTTATTGGGGAAAGTTCTGGTGAGACCATCATACAACCTAAATTTGTCTACGACTCACCATATGTCCTCAACTTTGGGCACGCCCACAATTAAGAGTAACGGCTAGAGAGAAACATTAGCATATTTATGTATGCAGCATATTAGTGTGTGAGGTTGCTAGAGCCAAAAGATGAGTTCAAAAAACCCCAAGGCTTTGTTCGTTTGAATATCCAGGGGGAATGGTAGGGAGAGAGAGGAATTTTAGTTCATTTTCCTCTCAATACCTCCCAATCCCCTCAATCCAGGGGGGTTGATGAAGAACCGAACAAGGCCCAAATGGGTGCAGATGAGGGCGTGGGGATGCATCATATAACTTCTGCTAAAGATAACAGATACTAGCCCATATATCAGATCTAGCATAGTTAATATTCATTAAGATGACCAATACTCAAAAGACTTGAGCATTCATATTGTCCTGTAGCAAACAAAAACATACTGATAAAATAGATTGGTGAATCAGAATAGCAGGAAAAAAGGTTATACCATTCACCCTTTTCAGGCTCCATACGGACTACAGCATCAAAACCAGCAAGTGCTCCCTCTGCGTCTGTCTCAACCATACCTGCAGAAGGATATTCTGTCAACATCATGCGGTGCAGCAGCATATGCATCAACAACTATAATGCATCAAATTATTATCATTTGAAATTGGTACTAACTGTTATACACAAAGTCAATTTATGCTATTCCCTGCCATCTCGCGGACAGAGTAGAAATAACAGTCGACTTTCTGAAGAATATTTTCACTATTAGATTGACCTAATAAGCTTAAACTTCAATTTTTTTCCAGTCTGCATCAAAATATTGCTTACAGAGGCTTATTTTACAATCTGCTGTGGAGAAGTGGCTGTCAAAAAGCAGATGAACTGTTTGGCAAATCAGATTATAATCTAACTGACTCGTGGTATGGAGAATAATCTTTACTCTTATAAAAGAGCCAATTGGTGGCGGCGGTCCGTCACCTCCTGTGAAGAAATAGCCTCGTCATCTTTTTGTATTGTGAAAAAAACAACTGCCACTCTCTTTCTAATGCAAACATGCATAAGATTGATATGTGGATAATGTTTGTCAACAAAATTGGAATAAGATGGGCAGTGCTGCTAACATGTAATAGTGATTTTAATCTAATTTAACGAGTAGTCTAATTTTTCATCCATAGCAACGCATGTGTATTTAGCTAGTAATGTAACTAAAAGTCAAGAAAGAAGGAAAAAAGCACCGTACCACCAGATAAACAGTATTTACCTTAACCGTGAAAAATTCCAAATAAAATAATAGAATAATTATTCTAGCGCATATCCTGACACAAAGATGTACAAAATAATTTCTTAGTACTACTTTGAAATAGTTAGTTGCGGTGGGGGTATCTAGTCTGTTATCCGGATATCTCGGTAATCTGGTTCAGCTCTAACGCGATTTTGCACTGCTTTCCTGCTGATT
Source organism: Brachypodium distachyon (assembly GCF_000005505.3). Taxonomy (NCBI): domain Eukaryota; kingdom Viridiplantae; phylum Streptophyta; class Magnoliopsida; order Poales; family Poaceae; genus Brachypodium; species Brachypodium distachyon. Next base: position 9,009,874 of record NC_016132.3, on the reverse strand, counting down.
ATAATTGAAGCGGGTAGCCAAACACTAAAATAGTCAAAAGCAGGTGAGAAAAACAGGATTATGATAATCCACCACAATGCCAAACGAAGCTAAAGTCATTTAGTCAGACACAAAAAACAACAGAAATTTTATATATAGAAACAACTTGCGAGATTAAAGAAACCTAGTTCACTTTGAAGGTAGAAAACACTACAGGAATCTTAAAAAGAACGGGAAAATCCCAAGAAATACTCAATCCTCGCAGTAACTAAGAGGGTGGGAAAAGAAGACATTAGACATTTATCTGGTACTGCAGTGACCATTTATAAATGATAATTACAATGATAAACATTTCTTCCATAAGAATTCTTTAGACTCTCTTTTGGAGTGCTGACCAGTTTGTTTAACTTACATGCAGAAAGAAATAGATGAACAACAGATGGTTTGTGTACTATGTAAAAATAGAAGGATGAAGCATGTGACAGCCTGAAGCATATGTCTTCATTAAATCAATGAAAAAGTATGTCTTCCTGTCCTGGCTTCGTAATACATACTCCCTCCGTTCCTAAAAGCAAGGCACATATTTTTTTTTCAGAAATTCCGAGAAGTAAGGCGCCAAACTGCTTTCTCCACCCTTCTCCCCAAATTGTCCCGGCCCTTAGCGCCCACCGCAATCAATCAGCACTTACCGTTCCATCTTCCTCCTCGGTTCTATCGCATCTCACCCCTCTCCTAAAAAATTCCCTATCTTTCCAGGGTAGAAATTGCTAGCTGCTGCTAGCTGGGGTTTCCCGATCCCAAAAATCTATTCATTGCTGGCTTTGTCTCATGCGCCGCCATCTTGGCGGCTAGCGACTCCACAGATTTTGTTGTCGCGTCCAGCATGCTCGAGCCGTGCGTTGCCGTGGCTAGCAACACCGAGAACTCCATTTCTCGCGTACGCGCAGGGAGCGAGAAGATCTGAGGCGGATTTTCAAGGTGCAGATGGCAAGAAAATTGCATAACTATATGGGTAAGAAGGTTCAAGTTGTGTCAAAAAACTCTTTACCGTTGCTGCCTTGGTCCTAGCTAAGGAATTTATGCGCCTTGCTTTTAGGAACAGAGGGAGTATATAGCCACGCTGGCTACATTTATAAGTTAAGACATAACATCAGTAAGATATACTTTTTCCTTTTTAGATGAAAAGGAAGTTTCTGCAGGAACAAACTTTGCAAAAGGGCAAAATAGAACTTAGCTAAACATCGTAATCGTGTGACAAGCACCACATGCATGTCAAATCTACATAATAGTAAATTTATTCCCAGAGAAAAATAAAATTGCAGTGGTGCCTTGAATACCTTACTAAAATCCACATCACCACATAACAGGGCAGAACAGTCACAAGTAAACTGGCACTAGAATTCAAGATGTAACCCTGCTAACACTACGAAATGACTGGTACATGATAATGCAATCGGGCTCTCTTCGAACGCCGCCAACACTCGGAACAGAAGAAATTGAAGAACAAAGTAAAACGGGCGGAAGGAACGGAACCTTTCGAGTTGTAGTACTGGTTCTCGATGTCGACGTCCTGCTCCTCCGGCTCGTCGTCCGAATACTCGAAACCGTAGTCCTCCATGTCCGCGTCCATTGTAGGACCCTGTAGGGCAAGGTAGGACGGCCGCCCTACCTTGATTTTTGCCGCAGTTACGAATTAGGGAGATGAGGAAGATGAAACGGCAAGCTAAAGGGCAGAATCGGTTCGTGGGGTGATGGGAGGAGAAACGGTCGGGAGCGAGAGAAACGAACGGGAGATCAACCGGCGGCGGCGACGCTGGAGTCGCTGGAGTCAGTAGTGCTCGACGAGGAAGACGAGCGAGGGGGATCGGGGGTGGAGTCGTGGGGAAAAACAGAGAGGGTCCGAGGGAGAGGGGATTAGGGTTTGGTTTATACCGGGCCTTTGGTACCAGGCCCTTAAGGGCTCTTTGATTTAAGGATTTTCATATACAATAAGGATTTGTATCCTTGCATTTTTTTTCCCAAGTGGTTTCTTTGATTTACCATTGAATTCTGTAGGAAAATTTTCTAAGGATTCATTTGCACTACATTGTATAGAAAAAAATTCGTTCACTCCAACCGGTTGTTAAGATTTTTTTTTTGTTCAATCAAACGAACTTTGGTGCAACCATATTCTTGTAGGATTCAAATGAGCATGCCATTACAATCGTGTGGTTTCATGTTCATGCGTTTTTCCTATCATGAAAATCAAAGAGGCCCTAAACATGCAGGTAGGGTTAGGGTCTTTCATTACTAGACCCAATGGATATAAAATTTTACCGTTTACAGGTCTAAGGGCATTTTTATTGACCAAATCCGTAACGGGTCAATACCTGTCAGGTTTGCGGGTTTTGATACCCATTGTCATCCACAGGCGTCGCCCTAGACCATGTCGTACGACGGCTGCCCAGCATATCCTTCTGCGGTCCACGCGAGCTGGCTGGCTTGGGTTGTGCGATTGAGCCATAAGCCCACACTTCAATCCATCTTTTTTTCTTGACTCGACTAAATTTTTCAAAGATAAAAATCAATCCAAATAATTCATAAGAAATCAAACAAGTCTATATTCGTATAAGACTGGTGTCTTGGAGCATCTAACAACACAAAAAATTGTCCGTACAATACTAATCAGTCACTCTCACATACATCTTGATTACCCCAAATCATCATGTACAACACATCACAACACAATATGCACAAAAATCACAAACAGAACGTGACTGCATCGTTGCACCCGCAGCAGCAACTAGCCAACTTCGCCTCGCGAGCCGCAGCTACAGGCCCAGCTTCGTCCATATGTGCGCCGCAACGGCCCAGAAAATGACCATATATCGTTCACAAAACAAATAATAAGTTAATGAATATACTTAAAACCGAACATTGAGTGGTGCTAAAAAACAACGAGTAAAACATGTGGCAATTTGAGCAGTGACAGAAACAACATACCAATTTAGGATCAAATAATCTGGTCACTAGGAATTAAAAAATGGCAATTTGGGAAGGTAAAAACAAACAAGGCAACTAGAATAAATTATATGGTGCTAGGGATAAAACAAATGGCAATTTGAGCAAGAAAACAACATGTCAATTAAGATCAAATGATTAGGTCACTAGCAGTAAGAAAATGTGGCAATTAAACAGTAGTAAAAGAACATGGCAACTGGTGTCAAATAATCTGATCCCCTGGGATAAACCTTATTACTTGGGCAAAACACATGGCTATTAAGATAAATCATCTGGTCACTAGCAGAAAAAAAAATGTTAGCTAAGTTGTGGTAAAACAACATGACAATTACGATCAAATAATCTAATCGTTACAGATAAAAATATGATAATTTGAGGGGAAAAAAGGTAGACAAGATCAAATAATATGGTCCCTAGCGGTAAATAAATATGGCAATTAAACGGTGCTCAAGAAAAATTACAACTATGATAAAATATTTGGTCACGAGGGATAATAAAATTTATGGCAATTTGAGCAAAAAAAAAGTAATACGTCGATTATGATCAAATAATTTGGTGACTAGCCATAAAATATGGTAATTAAGCAATGGTAGAACAACATGGCATGTATGATCAAATAGTCAGGTCACTAGGATAAAAAGTATGGCAATTGAGCAGGAGTAAAAGAACATGGCAAAGTAAGATCAAATAATTTGTTCGCTAGGTGTAAAATAATATGGCAATTAGACATTGGTCAAAACAAAAAGAACGACTACAACAACAACATAGTAACTAGGTAGCACTGTGTAAGATGGCAACTAGTATTTTTCATCAAACTACGTGCATATCCATCCGTGATCCATTTTGTGGACACACGGTTTTGTGCACATGCCCCGTTACCGACAACGATACTCTTATATTGATATAAATTCGCACCGTCACCGACGACACTAAAAATTCCAATGATATAAGACTGGGATAAAAGATCAACGTCGTTCTCATGACCCACGAAATATTATCACATCATATTAGAGATGATACGATGATTATAAATATTTGAAGTGTGTGTGTGCGCCCATCATGAAAATGGCTAATGGGTAGGCGTGCGTTGCGCCCGTAAAAAAATGATTTGCACACAAATAGACGTTAAACATCTCTATGATTAATTGAATAAAAAGAAACAAAACAATTGATGGCATATACAGTGGCCACACTTAGCACCTTTTGGACGTGCATGCCCTAGGTGTATGCATGATTAAATTGCATATTCGTCTTCAATTTTTTTTCTAATAATGACGGTTTCGTATCATATAACTTACACATTAGTTAGAGTAAGTTTTTGTCAAAGCTTTGTATTAACGAAACCAAAAGCGCCAACTTTTGTGAAAACGAGAGAGTAGTCTGGTAGGTGCAACCATTGTTGCTACCATGTCCGATCATTAACCATACTGGTCTAACATGATAGCATGCTCCATGTAGCCTGAAGCTAAAAGGCCGTGTTCGTATGAATCCTACTCTTTAATTCCTATGTGTACATTTAGTACAATAACCATGTCAAAGCCACGGTTGTCCTCCACCAGGACCTAACAGCATGTCATGTGTGATATATAGCATGTCGAAACAAAATTGGATGCTATATTACATAACATGTCTAAGTATCAACACAAGTTACACAACAACTTCAGATATACTTATCCATCTGTAGGAAAACTGGAACACCCACTCGGCCACTCTGATGCAGTTCACTGCCACTTTCATGTAGATGTAACAACAAAACTGGCCAAGTCTTAATACTTTACAGGTGAGCACATGAGGATGCAGATCCTGTTAACCATGGATCATCTCCTGAATCAGATCCCCTCAGGGAGAATGACGCATCACTATGTCTTCTGGAAGAGAAAGGTGGTGATGAATCTTTTTACAAAATCAGTAGACAAGCTTGGGCTCAAATTCAGCAAAATCAACAGATCCAGACTCGATCGGGGGCATGAGGTACGCGGCGATGATCTCAGACACCAGTTGGGCAATAAGAGGAACCCTCTTCAGGTTCTTCACCACGGGCATGTCGGTGGACTCTCCTATGGCAAGGATCTTCGTGTTGATATCTACCATCCTGTCTAGCTTCCTCTTGAATTCAGGGTTCTCGACGTCGGGGACAGCAGGGAAGATCCTTGCTGTTGTCCGGTTGGTCTGCAGAAATATGCACCCATTGGATCATTGATAGTGGCCTTAATTTAAGTTGAAGCTCAAATATTCTCATATGCATATAATTCATATGGGTTATGGTGTGCAATTGTCACTATTGTCATGTTCAGCAGTTGTCCAGAAACTATCTAAAACACTACACAAAGAAGCAACCAAGACGCACAGTTCATGATACAAACAAGGAGTTGAAGTTCGATTTACCTCGATGATGACATGCATGTCAAATTCTTTGGTGTTCAGACCAATTCCTTCGTAGAATGCAGTACGTTGGCAGTCATTCAGGTACATGGTCACATACACCTGCGAATCCGATATACAGTCAGCTGTTAGAAGAGGGGCATGTCAAGGCTCATGCAAGAAAATACATGGATTAGATTGGCATTACCGAGAGGCAGAAGAAGCGTGACCAGAGCTTGGCCTTCCAGTCGTTGAGGAACTGTGGCTGCGCCTTAAGCAGCGCGGAGAAGAAATCCCCATGCCGGTTCTCGTCCTGGCACCAGTTCTCGAAGTACTTGAAGATGGGGTACACCTGATACTCCGGGTTCGCCTTGAGGTGCCTGAAGATGGTGATATACCTCCAGTACCCGATCTTCTCCGACAGGTAGGTGGCGTAGAAGATGAACTTGGGCTTGAAGAAGGTGTACTTCCTAGCCTTTGTCAAGAACCCGAGGTCCAGCGCCAAGTTGAAATCGGATAGCCCCTTGTTCAAGAATCTACATAAGAAAAGCATCATGAGAATTAATTAATACTTAGTCAGTTAGTTGTGTTTCTTGCCATATTGAATTGAGTTGGACTATTTCGCCCAAATTTTAGGAAGCTTAAATTTTTATGAGAAGAATGCATCATTTATCCTTGTTTATTGCGCCAAATGAAATTGTATGACGGGGATAAACTAGAGTGTAGTAATTACATACCCAGCGTGCCGGGCCTCGTCCCTGGACATGAGCGAGAAGATCTCGGCCACCACGGGGTTAGTTTTCTGCAAGAGGAAACATGGTACCGTCACTTGAGCAAACGCCCACACCATGTTCGCTGGAATGCCTACATGCAAAAGCAGAGAAGAACCGGAGGAAGGCGTACGAACCTTGAGCCTGCGGCCGAGCTCCTTGTAGAGGAGGAAGCCGGAGAACTCGGCGGTACAGGAGCGCTCGAGGAACTCGACGAAGATCTGCCGGAGCGGGCCCTGCATCTTGTCGGCGGCCTCCTTGAACTCGGGGTTGCGGATGAAGTGGGTCTGGTTGTAGTCCGTCTTGAACTCCTGCAGCAGCGCGTCGAACTCGTCCTGGTTGAGCTGCTTGTTGATCTCGGCGTTGAAGAGCTGCTCCATCTCGTCGAAGTCCGTGGTGTAGAACCGCGGGGTGAGCAGCGACTCGTTCACCTCCGTCTTGCCCCGCTTCTTGGGCGACCCGGGCTTGGCTGCAGGGGGCGCGGCGGCGGAGGCCCTCACGCGGAAGCGGACGGCGGAGAAGGCCCGGCGCGCGGGGAGCTGGGAGGCCGCCTTCCCCGCGATGCCGTGGTGGTGCACCGTCGGGTTGAGGAGGGAGAGCTCCATGGCGGATGCCATCGGCGCTGGAGCAGAGGTCGAGTGGCACTGGAGGGAGCGAAGAGTCTGGGGAAACGCAGAGGGAAGGGGTATATGCCGAGCGCTGACACGGGTAAGAGATAGGGTGGTGCGATAAGGCGGCGATGAGGTGTAATCTACGGCTTCAAATGGGCGCTCGCCATGTGTAGCGGAGGCCAATCTAAGCACACGCTCGCTTCCATCTGGCCATCTCCTTGTTCTTTGTACTCTTCTCACAAGTCACAAGGTTTCTTTTAACCCAACCGCTAGAAATTGCAGCTGCACTTTTTGTGCCAAGAGAGCGCACGCATGCGCGCGTCGTCCGATCGAGGCGCGCGCTGCATCCAACCGCCCCAGATCATCCCGATCAGGTGTTGGGCAGTCGGAGCCAGAGGCGATGAAGACAGTGGCATGCCGTGCACGTGCAGGTCTCGCACTGGCCGATGACCTCGGTTTGCACTAAATTGTTCGGGAGATAAATGTAAGGATTTTCACTAGAGCAGATTTCATCTTTTAAGGAAGGTCGGCAAACGTGGACGCCTATATATCAGGCACTCCATCCAGGTATACTAGGCGTTCTAGTTTTTCGCGGGTACTAAGAAACTGAGTACACCAGCCTTCTTGCATGCATTTTATACTTAAGGGCACATCCAATTACTTTGCAGCTAGTCTTGCATGCAGCTCTTGGACCAATCATAACTGTTGCAGGTGGAATAGGAAAACATTTAATAGATGAAGAAGAGTGGTCATAGCCTATGCGCCTCATATTAGTGGGCTTCAGGTTTTGAACAAGACGCCCCTAAAAGCTGGACAGAGGGAGTAGCTAAAAGCTCTGTAAATTTATTAGGTAGACATGTTTGGTTTTTAAAGCACTGAATAAATAAAGTCAGTGCTCCCTTAAAAAGAAAATGTTTTATATTTTTTGTTCCACTTTCAGCCTTTCTCTTGATACACCCGCAGACTGACCAAAGGATCTCACGGCTCCGACACCGAAATTAATCCTAACATACTTGGTTTCTCTTCTAGGCTGAAAGACCACGTACATTTTGTGACACGTGAGAAATCCGCTGCATTATAATCGTGATTATTATTTTTCTTGTCTCACCCCTGATGCTTTGAGATTAGTTTTAAGAGAGAATTCCATATTTTGCCACTCAAATTTCGCCCATATGTCCAAATGCCACTCAGAATTTATTTGTTGCAAATTTGCCACTCAAATTTTGCATGGAGTACTAATATGCCACCACCATTAGTTGACCGCTAATTGACCGTTAAATAAGAGATGGAAAATACAATTTTGCCCCTAACTAGTATGTTGATTTTTCCTTTACAACAAAGTACTCATTTAAAGAACTTATAATTCCAAAATTTTAAGAATTCAGTAACACAGGTTATTCGAGGAACAACGTGAGCATGTTCTTCGAGAAGCCACTCACCAGCGCCACCCCTTTCTGTTGCGAATCACGCAGGTTCCAGAATACAATCTCTAGAATGGCGTTGCAGTAACCGGCCTCTGAAAAACTTCTTGGTGACGGCCTCGTAGTCCGTCTCCAATGGCCTCGACGACGCCTGGTCAAACTCCATGTCGCTGAACACAAACACCTTCTTCACCATGCGCTCCGGACCCTTAATTATCAGGGGTAGATTTGGGGTGTGGTTTGGTTCAAATTTATATTCAACCAGATACAGAAAATGTCAATCAAGCAATTCAAGAACTTAGTTTCTAACCTTTTATGTTCCAGGCTACGTTTTGTGTGAGCTGTCTTAGATTGAGAACTTTTTTCTTGCAGTGGATAGTGGAGATTGCAATGTTTTTAGTTGGGTTAATTTAATAAAAAGATTCGCACAAACTACGGTCTACAAGCAGCATGACAGAGATGCTTCACCTTCTCCACTTCACCTAAAGTTGGGATTTATTTACTCAATGATCAATGATGCCACCCATTAGTCATTTTCCCCGAACCGTTACCATCGAACGTAGCACCCCGACTCCTCCTCTCTTCCTCCTGTTCACGTTCCTTCTCACCATGGCAGCACATCTCCCACGAATCTCCCCCACAGCGGCTGGGGGTCCTTCTCCAGCGAGCCCCCTGTCCTCCTCCGGCTAGCCCTCTCTACATCTCCGTCCAGCCGCCGCCGCTTTCCTGGGATTCACCGCCGCCACCGCCCGGATTCGCCGCCGGTGCCGTTTATCCAGGACGCCAAGACCACGATTTGTCACTGCTACCACCGGAATTTGTCTCTGCCACCATCGGGCTTTGCCACCGCCGCTCCTCCGGACTGCACCGCCACTGGATTCGCCGCAGTTTGCTATTTCGGATTAGTTTTCTTGGAGAAAATTTCAGTTCATTAGTGATGAACTGATGACCCGTAGCAAATTGCATCAGTTTTGTTTGAAGGTCAGACGTACGGGTCAGTTTTTCCTAAACTTAAGCTTTCTCGGGATTGTTGTTGGGATTTTTTATCTGAACGTCAGATGGATCTCTTGGTTCAGTCCGTCTGATGGAACTGGAAATTTTGAAATATTCATGTACTAGCTCGCAACCAACTGTGGGGATTGTTAAAAATCAGCGATGAACTCTGATTCTTGCAGGTCTGCCATACAGGAGTACCAAATTTGTATGCTTTCGATTATGTGGTTTGAGCGCAGTGTAATTTGATGGGTCAAAACCTGGCTCTGAAGCCAATCTACTGGCCAAAGAGCAGGCAGGTGAAGTGAAGTTTGGAGGTGAAGTGGATATAAGGTATAGTTTCAGTTGTTCCACAAGTCCGAACAATATAAGAATACAATGAAGAGAGCAGAACACGCACGCGTCCCATGTCTCTCCTAGGGGCGTCAACGGGGCGAAATCCTAGCCGCCGCCACTAGGACCTCCTGCATGCTCCTCTCCATCGCCGCCGCTGCCGCCGGCCTCCTCTGCCGCGGTGGCGGCAGGCCCCACACCACAAAGGGTTCGTGCGGGTTTGCTGTGGTGGCGGCGTTCTCGGGCGGCGGGGCAAGCGAAGGCCGGGGCAGCGGCCCCGGGAGTCTTGGCGGCAGCGTCCCCGGGCGTTGTGCGCTCCGGTAGGCGGAGGCGGCTGCAAGCTCAGGCATCGGCGGGTGCGGGTGGCCGGGCGCGGCGGCGGTTCGGCTGGATCTGGCCAGGTGTGGCTCGTGGCGAGATGTGTGTCGCGGGCGGGGCTCAACGCGGCTGCTGGCGCGAGGGCGTCCAGCGCTGCTGTGTGCGGCGTGGTGCGGGGGTTTGTCGGCGGCGGCGGCCTTGCTGCTTTAGGTGCAGTTGGCGCTTCTCCCTACCCCAGTGCGAGGCTTCGGCACGTAGGCTCTGGCCGACGTGGCTGCGGCAGCGGATGCCGGGACGGCGGTCTCGGGATTTGGCCGGGTCTGTCTAGGCAGTGGATCTGGCGCCTTGGGCGCGGATTTTGCTTGGGCATGCGTTGGCAGGCGATGGAAGTCGAGGTGGCGACCTCGGAAAGGAGTGAAGGCGGTTTGTTGCGCTGGGCGTAGTCGGTATCTGGATGACAGGGCGGCGGCCCTGGGCAGCGTTGGTCCGCAGACTGTTAGAGGCAACGACGAAGGCTGGGCTCTTGAGGCGCCTCACTTCCACCTTTGCAGGGGCGGCCCAAACCCGCTCCTCCCATAGCGGATTTGGTTTCTCTCCCCTTCAACGGGGCGATGGTGTGTGCGGTGTGGTACTCTGTCAATGTTTCTTCCGTGCTCCTTCGGAGCCTGTTGAGGTACTTCAACCCCTCTCTGGTAGGTCGCGCCGGATCTGGCTTGTGTGATGTGATTCCGATGCGACGGGGATGCTTTTTCAGTTGCTTCCGTTGTTGTGTTGGTGTGTAGGTGGTGGTTTGTTTTGTTGGTTCAGACCTTGTGTCAGCCGGTTGGGGTTTCGTCCCCTTTGTATCTGGTTTTCGCCTGGTTTTCTCTAATTAACCGGACAACTCTATTTCTTCTATAATGGATTGCAGGAGCCCCCTGTCTCTTTGGGGTGTCCTAAAAAAACACATAACAATGAGATGATGTTTTTTGTTTATTTAAACTTATTTCAGGATGATACATTACTACACACAATTAATAAAAGGATTCTGACATCAATATGTAAGTATCATGGACGAGCAAAGTATTTGTTTTGTGCTAGAATGCATATGGTTTCTTTCAATTATCTTTTTTTTTTCATGTGTTCCAATGCTAGGTCCATAAGAACCTTTAATTAAATACAAATGAGGAACATAACACCATACGTGCAGACATCATACATGGCACACTTCTATACACACTTTGATTAATACTCATCACTGAATGTCAAATTATGTTGTTATCATTTCTATAAACATGAATTTAGTTTGGAAACTCCTGGTGGTGCCCCATTAATCTTAGTTTACGCATCACACGTATCGCCGGCAATAAACTTCGATATCTTCCCTGGCTACATCTTCATCATTTGTGCTCCTGTTTTTCAAGCCCAGCTTGTAATAAATAGCTTCAGCACGATTTATCTTATCAGCATAGCACTTCACAAGGTCAATGTCTCTGTCAGGATCGAAAAACCTGTAGTCCACGTCAATGGTGGTTGGGCAATCGCGGTCATCCTCAGTTTCATCTGTCCTGTGCGGATGCCCTCCGAAGTGCTCCTCACCATTTGGATGGTCAATTTTTCTTGATCCTCGCACAGGCATAACAATTATCTGCGTTTGTCCACAAAAAGGATTAGAGACAGAATCTGCCACTGAAATACGCCAAGAAAAAAGGAACTTAACATCAATCAAACATCATATTGCAAACAGGACATGGTACTATCAGAATGTACAAAAAAAACTAGGTTGCAATACTCTACATTAAAAATAGACATATGCCAATGCACACCGTGTAGATCCCAAAATCCTTTGGAGTACAATACAAGGCAATCACTGCTGCATATAAATCAGCGTAAACCTATTATTGGTTCTTTTTCTGCAGAACCATTGTTTGTTCTGGCATTAAGCAAGATCCATAAGAAGATTTCATCTACTCTGTCTATTCCAAATTATACTTTGGTCAAGTTTATAGAAAAATGCACCAACATCTACAATATCAAATTAGTTTCAGTGAATTCTCCATAAATATGATTTGATAGTGCATTTATTTGAACTTGTAGATGATAACATAATTTTATGAAAACATGGTCAAAGTTAGAAAAGTTTGACTTGGAACAGAGGAAGTACCAACTACCAACCAACAATGAGTCTTATTTGTGGAACTAATCAAACGGGGAACAGATGCAACAAATAGGGAACTAATAGAAACTTCTTGGTTACCAGGTTTAACTGGTATATGCACAACAAGCAGCCTAACCCAGAATCCGCTAGCTAGTCGAAAAGGAACACCCAATCTACTAATCATACATGAACGTTAATAACAGGATTTGCCCTGCTATTGCATTTGCAAGGCAGACAAGCAAGCAAGCATGATATGTTGCCCCAGGTGGTCAGGTGGCGCTCAACTTTTAGGAATGTATGGTGAAAAAGGGATCTGAGATAAATGAATAAAAAAAACATACCAACATGACTTGGTGATGGTTGTGCGCATCCAAGCAAGCAGCAGAAGGTGATGTCTTCTTCAGAGCAGTTTCTGGTTGCTGGATTATGAGCTTCAGCAAAGAAGCAAACTGGAATCTGGCTTTGGGTTTGTTTACCCTTTGGCCAGGCCATGAAATTGATGTGAACATATCGGTCCATGCCGCAGCAATCCCCAGCCTCCACGATGCTTTGGCCATAGATAGTATGAAGGCGATATCGTGCCCCAGTTTTACGAGCAAACTTGTGCAATGCCGCATCTGCAATGTCAATATACATTTGGTACGCGATCCTCCAGCACCTCCTCCTCTCGGCAATGATTCGGCCGATTCTTATGCTCAGCTCTTGAGAACACGGCTGCTGTGCCAGTGCATCTGGCAGCGGGAGAGGCTGCAGCATGGCGGAGAGGCGCAGGATGTCATGCGAAGAGAGCCTACGCCTGCCAGCAAGCAGCGAGAGCACATCGCGTTCCACAGGTGGCAGCACCGAGGTGACGAAGCTCATGAGGGCGGAAGGTTTTGGGTGCCGCGCAGCCTGCGCAGCCACCTGGAATGGAAAGGATTCCAATCCCGTGCGGCCGAACGGCACAGCACCGAGTGCGCCATGGGAGAGGGCGAGGTGCCAGAGGGCGTCGTCGTGGGAAAGGTCAGGGGATCGGTTGCAGAGATAGGCAACCAAGCCATCGAGAGAGCGGCGGGCAAGGCGGTTTATGGCGTCGGTGGTGACGACGTCAACATCGATGGGGTCGGCGCGGAAGGGGAAGGCGGCGGCGTACCAGACGGAATTGAGGATAATATTGTGGACGGGGTGGAGTGGGCCGTAGCAGTGCCCGCCAACAAGGAGACCGCGCGCGAGGGTGGTCCTGAGCTCGGTAGCGGGCAGCCGGGCGATGGCGTCGATGTAGTAGCCGCGGATGACACCCAGCACGAACGCCCGCACATCGCGAGCATCCCGTGTCCTCCTCGGCAGATCAGGCCTCTCCTCAAGCACCTGCTGCTGCCGATTCGGAATGCGCTGGGAAGCGCGGTCATCGGAGGACTATTGGGGAGACGATGATTCGGATGCCTCCGAATCTACCTTAGCGCGGAGACGGCGGCGGCGGCGGCTACGGTTACGCCGGCTAGCCATGCCCTAGCTCTTTGTATCGCTTTACCGCCGGTAGGGATTGGGACGGGACGGAGTTAGAGCATCCACGCTCGAGCCTTGATTTTCAGTTTGGGGTTGAACCGGTTCTGTGTGGACAGACCCTCAAACCCCTTTCCTATACCAAATTTCTTAAATAATGCAAATTGAAACGAGTACTTTATTTGATAAGTTTTGAATCACGATTAAGAAAAATTAGAACTTTTTTTCGAGCCTCCACAAATGCTCCACCAGATCATCTTGAAGCTGCTGATGAGTACCGCTGTCTCGAATTTCCTGACGCTTGCCGAGAAAATCAGCAAAGGCGGCTGGCACATGATGATCAACATCGGCTAAAGAATCTATCCGTTCATACGGTTCAATACACCGGACATTTCCGGTCGCTCATAATTATCATTTATGCACGATCACATAGGCAGTCATGACCTCCCACATCTGATCATTGGACCAAGTAAGAGCAGGGTACCGGACAATAGCAAATCGAGCCTGCAACACACCAAATGCCCGCTTGATAACCTTCCTACAAGCTTCCTGTTGCGTCGCAAACCGAGATCTTGCTCCTCCTAGTGGTGCGTTTGAGATCATCTTCACGAAAGTTGACCATCTTGGATAGATCGTAAATGCCATCTGCCAAGTTGGTTATACCTTACCAAGTCTTTTCCTTTGGCATACCTACTATGACTCGGCGGAAAGCCCACCGAAGGCCCACTACAATCCGTGAAGCCCAAGCACCTTCGATTGCGGCTCAAGATAAGAAAACCTTCTAGGGTTTGTTTTATGTTGTAACCGATCCGGACTCTGCACCCGAGACCTAGCCACCTATATAAAGGACTAGGAGGGGGAGGTGGGGAGGATAAGCCATCTCATATACACTCGCCAGATTCAATCAGCGCAACATAGCCTTCCAGCGAACTTGTAATCTCATCATCAATACCAACACAGACGAGCAGGAGTAGGGGTATTACCTCCATGAGGGCCCCGAACCTGGGTAAATCGTGCCCCTTCTCCTTGTTAGCGACAAAAATCGCCAACACACACTTCTTCTCTCGAATCACAAGTCCATAACAATTGGCATTGCCGAGAACCAACCTCGACAGTGTACATATGGCCATTGATCTCATAGTTCATCGGAGGAGGAGTGTCTTGAACAAGCTTGGCGAACACATTCAACCATTGTAGCACATTGATGTCATTGTGCGATCCTGCCATACCAAAGAAAACATGCCAAATCCACAGATCCTGATCGGCCACTGCCTCAAGCACCACACTACATGATCCTTTGTGACCTTTATACATGCCTTGGTGTGCAAATGGTCAGTTCTTCCATAACCAATGCATACAGTCGATGCTGCCAAGCATGCCTAGGAATTCTCTTTCTGCGTTCTGTGCAAGATCTGAGTTGTGTCTTCTGCAGTGGGTGTTCTCAAGTAGATATCTCAAAACACTGCCACCATTGCCTTACTGAACCTGTACATGCAATCGATGGGTGTGGACTCGACCATGCGGAGGTAATCGTCTTGTGTATCGGCAGGAATTTCATACCCAAGCAACCGGAGGGATAACGTGCATTTCTGAATTGTTGAGAAACCAAGTGTGCCGACCACGCCTCTCTTCAATTTGAAGTAAACGTCTTACTCCCTGAGGTACTCGGCAATCTTCAAAAAAAGCTTCCGAGACATCCTGAAACGGCGCCGAAAGACCACATCGTTGTGCAATGGATCATCGGCAAAATATTCAGCGTACAACATGCAGTAGCCCTCCATCCTCTGTCTCGCCTTGCTCTTACGGCAGCCCTTCCTCGATCCTCCCATGCCGGCCGTTGTGCATCCTGGGCGACCAGGATAAGAAGGGCAGAGAGGATCACCTGATGCTCCTCTTCGCCATCGGAGGCCGCATCATCGATCGCCCGGCAAAAGTACTGCTAGCAGGGCAGTTGAACTGCCGGCAAAGACTTTTGCCGGCAGCGTTATAGGCGGTAGGCAAGACTGTCGGTAGTAACTCTTTGCCGGCAGTTATGCCGCGCTCTTTAGTGATCTTTGTCGGCAGCAAATGTGCCCCTAGGTTTGGTCCATCGTGTAGTGCGACAGCAGCGACTTCCTCATCAAACAACACGGCGAGCATCTCCTTGTTGTCTGAATCCATGGCCTTGGCAAATCGTCGAACACCTCCTGCGCAAGGTGGCCGCCGGGTGGGCTTGAAGAGAAAATAGAGAAAATCTATTCAGCACACGTGTTCCCGCTTGTCTATTGAATCAATAGTTTCTAGCCGAGTATGCAGAAGAAATGAAATTGATAAAATCCCTTGAATGTATTTACAAATAGGGTCAGAAAAACTATTATACCGAGAGGAATGCTTCAGTTTTGCCACAATATAGTAGCTGAATGTACCATTAATGTCTCTTTCGAATATCACAAGGAAGAGAAGAGAACATTTCCATGGCCCTACTAACCTCATGCTCTGAAATGTAGCAAGTTTGTTTACAATACATGATTGGAGAAATAGTGCATAATCATCCTAGTCATGATAACCAGAGAGATTAAATTGATGATGCCACAGACACCGCGGTAGCTGCAGTATTCTATGCTATTTTGAAAAACAACCCAGTAGGTGTACAATCGCACTTGCTTAGTTGCTGCCACAGACACCCAACCAGTCCCTATGGTTTGTCTTCCAGGTTCAAAGATTAACAGCACGACACCACTCCTAACAACCAACCTCAATGACCCGTGCTCTCCCTCGACAAGTAATTTGCAAAACCCCCGTCTCTATCAGCATAAAAAAAGATATAGTCCGCATCCAAGGGACTTGGAAAATCATTGTCATAGTCGACTTCATCCTCTTGAAATTCACGGCCACCAAGGTATTCATCATAAAAGGGGTGAACAACCTTCTTCCTGTTGCTCTCGCAAGCAAAGCAGCAGCCTAAGAATTTTCAAGAAAGGTCAGTAACTGTTATTTGGTTACAACTTCTCAGGCATGGACTAAAACAAGAAAGACCAAATTGTAAGTCATTTTGGCTTTTTTCATACTCCCTCCGTCCCATATTTAGTGATGAAATATTGTATTTATCTAGACGTTTTTTAGTTATAAATACATCCATATTTGGACAAATTTGAGTTATTTAATATGTGACGGAGGGAGTACATAGATAGATTTTACTATGCATCTAGAAATAGCGTATATCTAAGGTTTGTAGGAAAAACTATACACCTAAAGCTAAAACGATTTACAATTTGAAAAAGAGGGAGTATCATCGAACCATATCTGCACATAGATAAGGATAAAGCGTGTTGCTGATATGAATATGTCAAAGCAATTAAATGAAGGATGATATTAGTCTGATAAACAATCAAGTAGCCATGTGAACTATCAACAAGTTCATAATCAAATCAATTCTACAGGTACACAAAACTGAAGGGCCTAAGGAAGGGAATACTAATATCGTAAGGCAACATTTAGGAGAGCTTGCAATGTGGCATAATTTTAATGAGGACAGGGGAAGTGTATATTGTATTCAAGGGAATTATTTGTAGCTGGAAAATGATGATACTGGAAGCTACTAGTGGAACGAGTCAATCAGTTGACAGCAGAGCATCGAACTCAGCTGCTAATCAAGCCTGAAATATGGAACACACCGGAAAATATGCTAATTGGTGACTGAATACTTGGACCAGAAAAGCTCTCGGTTGTTCGGTGAAGCAAGAAGAAGCACTTCACTGTGAACACTCTGGACAAAGAAAGGATACTGCCATATGTAAAATAGACGCACCTTGGCTAATTGAGATTTCAGCTAAAGAGGACCGGTAATATCAACTTTTGTACCAACAGCAAATGCTCCTTGACAATAAAAACTTGAATAAGAAGTAACTAAAAGAAAATAAATAAAGTTCATGGTGGTAGTTGCCAGCCATGCTTCACACAGATTCAACATTGTGTTTCATTCATGTACACCCAAATCAAAATTGAACTGTTTCACAGAGGAAGGGCATACCAATGTCTGTGACCGGATCAACTGGCGCACATAGGCGGATATCAGTCTCATCACAAGAAAGAATAATTGCCTCAGTGAAGAAGAGCACAGTGGCACCTACTGCCGAACCAGAGCCCTCGTGGTACGCCAGGAAATTGATGTGGTAACAGTTCTCTAGTCCCTCCTCCTTTAGCAGACTAGCACCACACACAGAATGAAGCTTCAGCTGTTCACCAGACCGTTGAGTGTATTGTTGCAGTGCCATGTTGACAACATTAACCACTTGTTTTCCTATGCCCTTAAATTGCTGCTTCTGAGATGCAATGCAGTCAAGGACTGGTGCGCTTAGCATGAGAAGCGACACAGAAGGTTCATGTGGTGATGACGGCACCAGCACTTTGGAGAGGTAGTTGATGTGCCGAGATGCGAGCACATGTTTCATGATCAAGAGCTGAACAATGTTGTGTTGCCCATTGATAGAAGGTAACGCTGATGATGCGAAGTGAGCAAAGGCTGTGGGATCGGGGTGTCGCGCAACCAGGGCGGCCAGATGAAAAGCGGCATGGCCCTGAGACGCGACGACACGCAGGGCGCTTGATTTGCTGACCCCGTTTGCCAGTGCGACGGCAGCGGTGAGGTCAGCGCCAGCGGAGAAGAGCCGCCACAGAGCATCACCGCTGGAGATGGATGGGCACAGGTCGCGGAGGGCGGCCACGAGCCCGTCGAGAGAGCGGTGGCAGATACCGTCGGTGCTGAGCAGTGCGTTGGCCTCATCTTCGTCGTCGCTGCCGGCAACGGGGAAGGCGGCAGCGTACCAGATGGAGTTGACGACGATGTTGTGGACGGGGTGGAGTGGACCGAAGCAGTGGCCACCGACGTGGAGGCCCCGCGCGAGGCCGGTGGTCCTCCTGAACTCGGCGGGGGGCAGCCGCGAGATGGCGTCGAGGTAGAAGCGGTGGATGATGTCCAGCAGCCTCCGCCTCATGGCCCTCTTGTCCGATTGAGTCCAAGACCCATTGTCGTCGTCCTGGTGCAGTTCAAGCCCAGAGAGGGGATTTGTGCTGGCAGGCGGCGCGCTCGGAAGGGGAAGAGGACGAGGATGTCGGGTCCGTGTCGGGCGGCGAGTCTTCGGCAGGCTTCGCCGCTACCTTAGCCCGACGGCCGCAGTGTCGTCTACGCCGGCCAGCCATACGAACGGAGAGGCGGAAGATGCAATTGGGATTTCGATTTGGCTTTCGTTTTGATCGATCTGGCACCACCCGCACCGGGGAGAGGCAGTGGGGGCTATTTGGGGCATGTGTTGGAACGCTGGAAAATATCTGTTTTTATGTTTTTATAAAAGTTAAATTAATTCATGTGATATTTCTTCATGATATCCGATCCATATTACTCGTCGAAATATTACATGTATCTATGCATTTTTTAAACATAGATACATTCATATTTAGACAAATTTTGAGACAAGTAATTTGAGTCAGAGGGGGAGTATAAATTTTCTGCTTCCAAACCGTTCTTAATGAGAATGAGCAGCTGCTGATCCTTAGAGGTATTAAATGTGTTGCTTATTTGGACTATCAGTTTCAAAATCAAAATACTTGATAAATTGTGAATGCTCCTTTAAATTCGCTCAAAGCATTGCATTCCCTATAGTCAAATCCACAAATCAAGATCCATGACACCTATGCTTTGTCCACGTGTCAATCTCACAGTTTTAACAATTGACATGATTATTATAAAATACCTCTCTTCAACCTAAATTTGGCTTGGCTATAAGCCAAAACCCAACACTTTAGACTAAAATTTGATCTGGCTGGTGTGGCTTGTCGCTTGGCGATGTTCTAGGCCTAGCTTGTTTAGGTTACTTCTGGTTGTCAAGATTTTTTTGGCTTTACTCTAATATAAGCCACCTTGTACTGTTTTTATGTCCGTTTTTCCTTATAGACGGGGTCACGGTCATCGGTCTTTATTTCTTAATAGAATTTTAGCGGCTCTCCTGCTAACTTTCAGAAAAAAGAAACCGGACAATAGAGGAGCCAACGATTCTTTTTTTTTAGAATCATCTGTAATTTTATTTAAATGTGACATCCATTAGAAGTACAATGCTTTGCATAAAAATCAAATAAAGTACAAAGAAACTTCTGTAACTAAAAATTACATTGAAGTATTTCAAAGAAATCTTCTCCATGGTATTAAGCTTCGCAACACGAAGTACGGCCAATGCTTCGGTAAATATATTGCAATCAAACTGGAGCAACGACACTGTCACTCGAACACCTGCACCAACTTGAATACCTCTGAAGAATTGAAAACCATGACCGTTGAACGTATTTGCGCCGGTGATGATTCCCTAAAAGTACAGATCGTTGAACCACAAAATCTTTATCGGCACACCAAAGAAGGACTCTAAAGCTAAAAAAATAATGCCAATAAAAACACTAGCACACGCTAACAAAAAATAATGCCAATAAAAACACGGGTCAACCGGTCTGTCGTACAGCGTTGGTTTTGTACCCGGTAAGGACTAGTTCGGTTATGCCCATCCCCACCGGGATTGACATGGATCGCTGTCATTTTAGTGCATTTTTTTCATGATCCCTCTCAATCCTGCGGGGAATGTTGCAACCGAACTTGCCCTAGTGGGCCACGTTTGCTTCTTTTTCCACCGCGTATATCCATTACCAGGTGGAAATTCCGCCATGGCCTACATCTGCCAATCGATCACGCACGCCAGATCCGCCGCCGCGACCCATCATACCCCCAGGTGAAAAAACGCCATGTCCCCCAGCCACCGCGATCCTTCCCTGCCGCCGGCGTCTCCGATCAAGAAAGAGCTATCGCACCTGACGCTACCCGTCGCCCGCCCACAGCCCTCCGCCGCCGTCGCATCGCCCGTCTCCACACTTCGCCAGCCCGCGGCCGCCGTCGCGCTCCACTCGTCTCCGCCGTGGCCCGTAGTTCCGCCCGTCAACCGCCCACCGTCGCGCTTCGCCCGGCCGTCGCTCCACCCGCCAACCGCCCGCCTTCGCCCGCCGGCGGTGGCGGAGAGCCCGATCCGGCCGGAGGAGTCACCTCAATGACGGGTGTGCGGGGCCGCCGGCCGCCAAACTCTCTGCAATCACCCATCGGATCTACAAGATGACAGGTAAGATGAATAGATTTATTGTGTTCATTGGTTTCTGATGGAGATGGTTAGCTGTGTCCAAGAAACCAAATTATTAAGAAGCAAATTTGCCATAATTTGGTTAATTCATACGAGTAAAACTTATTGATTTGCTGTATATTTTTCTCATAGATATGATATGGTTGCTTCTGGAGCTTCGGATGTTTTTTTTTTCTGTCAGGCACAAAGGAGCAATAGCTTATTTCTTGCGTACAGGATTTGTTGCTCCATTTAGGGACTCCATCCCCATAGTAACTAGCTGAACCTATATTTATTCCTATTTGTTCTAGCATTGTCTTATTGATGCAAGTTTAAGCGTGTTTTTGTATCTCCATTTAAGGACTATAGCTTTAGATTTGATGCTGCTACACTAAATTAATGTTCATCTTTGGAGGATCTGGAAACTACTCCCTCTGTTCCCTTTTATAAGACGTTTTGGCAAATGACTTGCCAAAAGGGCTTATAAAAAGAAACAGAGGGATATAGTGGTGTTGCTGCTCACAATTCTCTAGTCTCCATTGATGAACTAAAACATTCATGTATCCTGGAACTTGTTTGAATGAAATATTTATTAAGCATTTCCAGATCTTCTCAAGATATCGAAAACATGCATCTTATGTAGGATGGAAATGCCTATTTCTATTTATTTTCCTTACATTGTTCTGATACCTAAGCTTTTTATTTGCTTAGATTTATTATGTCCATTTTTCTTCCTAGACTTGTGCAAGTGTGGCGAATTCCTCTTTCTTGAGTGCACGCCGGGAAGGGAGGAAGAAAGACACGGTGGAGATAGTGAATCTAGCGTTCTCTGCACACAGAAACAACATGTCGCTCCCTGTTCTTGCTGTTCCTGCATCCATTTTCTTCTTCCTGACATTGCTGCTGCCATGTGAAGTTCCATCATGTTGTTCGCACCTTTTATTTTCTTACGTGCTTTCATCTACAAGGTAATGACTTCTCCATTGCTCTCGGTTAGGAAAGGCTCCGGCTCATATTTGCTAAACATTTTGGTACCATCTTTGGGCTCTGATTCTGTTTTTCATTGGTACTAGATTACTGTTATGATGGTGTTGCTTCATGTCATAGCTCGGCAAGGAGAGGGAGAGCAAAATGAGAACTGGGCGGAGCCATGAATCCACCGTGGCGAGAAGATGTTGCTCATGATGCTAGGGTTGCAGTGACGACAAGAGGCTCGCCATTCCATTACTTTTCTTTGAAAAGAAATCTATAATGTTACTAATGACTGTAATGCTTCTGATCCGGAAACAAGGAGCTCAAAGTCAGCATGTCGCCTATTCATATCTACCCATCCTTTAGTTGAAGGTGAAACTGGGCATTTGTCTATCGCATATTTCTCGGTGGTGGTTACCTAACCCATGTCACAAAGCAATTTTTTCGTTGCTAAGACTCGCTTTTCCTTTAATTGTTGCATGCAGTTAGTTAGATCGTCACCTCTTCCCAGATGGATTGCAAATGGCGACGACCCTTGCGGTGAGTTTGCAGGGTGTTCTGTGTATCCGCTCAAATATATATCCTCATTTATATAAATAAATATTTCAGGATATGGGACCGCCAATTAGAATCATCAATTGATTCATATACGATAATATTCTTTATAAGCCTTACAAGGCGGGTAAACTTGATGAAGTTTCAATATCTAAATTCATTTCTTATGATATTATAACCTATAAACCTGATGTCTATACAGATGATATACTCCTGTTATTTTTAGATACATATTTAAGTATGAATTTCCCAGTGAAAGGAAGTAAGAAATTATTAAAAGAATGGGGGAAAAGGAACAAAGATATAGTTTTAAGATACAGAATGTATGTAGAAACAGTTTATTCACGAAACTCTTTTGTAGGTTTTAAGCCAATTATTCTTTATGGTTCCTTTCTCTTGTAGAGCTTTTATATTTTGTGCTTTTTATCAACTCATTGTTTATAGAAATTTTGTTGCTGTAATAACTATGGGAGGACAACTTTGCAGCCAAGAAACTTACCTGAACAACCACAATGTAAGGCCTTTTTCGTCAATATTTTTTTCTCTCACTCTTGGGCTCTTGGCTGATAGTTCTATCATATCAGAATGTTCCATGGGTGAATTATTAATTTCTAGGAGTTCATGTATATATTGGCATCATATCCTCATCAAGCTTTATGAGTATCTATTTCTATTTTTGTTTTAGAAATATTAACAATAACAAATCAGCAGAACTATACTAGATGATCTGCCTGTTACACCGCAGAATTTTTTTTTGGCGGGGAAGTTACACCGTGGAATCTGTATGTGTTCTTGCTTTGTACAGTTCTTTTGGTTATTTGTGATAAAAATATAAACATTTTTGTGCCTTGCTGTGTAGTTTTCTCTATGATAACCAACTCACTGTGGTATCAATATCAAATCCTCGAAGTTTAACAATCATGTAATTTCTTGTTTCCCTACTAAGAAAATGACTCATGTTGTACCTGCTCCCTCTATAAGGAGCATAAATATAGTGTATCATTCAAAATCTGCATTCTGCCGTTTTCTGTTGTGAGTTCACTTAATGATAACCATTTCAATGGACAGACTTCCAGATGCTTTTGATTTGCTTCTGATGATGATTTAAGTGTGTCCTTGGATGATATGCACTAGTTTTATGAATATTCCATGGCAATGATACACTATATATATGCTCCTTATAGATGTTATTTTCCCTAAAGAACGGGTCTTCAGCGGCTAGAAGGAACCATTGGATGGTAGCAATGATGATATAGAATAACTGGATGGTTATCCCATAACCCTACCAAAGACATGTGAGAAAGTGGTTCCCAACATTGAAGAAAGCTAATGGAACTGCCAATTTGGTAATGACAACAGGACCATCAGAAAGCTTTGATTCTGATGGAGAGCTCATTACTCTTTCCAACGAGCGACCTCCAGAAGCATGGATATTGGCTTCGGTAGTTTGTTTTATGTGACACTTATCAAAGATGGCCGTGGTTATGTCAATAAGGCAGACGGGTGGCATGTATGCCGTACCTCTCGTGTGCAGGTCATGAAGGGCGATAAGTGACCGTTGAAGAACCTGATGGAGAGCGGGTCATAGCAGCCTTGCGTGGCATGTATGCCATACCTCTCGTTGTTTTCCCCGTACAATGATGTTGCGTTGCAACCTCCTCGCTAAGTCGGTGCCCTCCACCCAGATAGCGGCCACCTCCGAAGCAATCGGAGTGTCTTATGTTCGTTGATCCAGCTTCTTGTCGATGTTTAGGTTGATGCGGTACTCCGCGAGGTTGCCCACACAAGTTCCTAGACTCTTAAACGTCTCGGAGTAGGGGTTTCCTCTCATGATGTTGGCCACCTTCTTGTCCACATCTTGGTCCAGTCTCTTGGTAGCTTCTGCGCGATGGCTTAGACTGGGGTCGTCATCATAGAAGGAGAGTTGTAGATGTTTTGGCTTAGACCCAGGTTCGAAAGAATGCACATTATGGTACACTGTTCCGTGAGCCCGAAATGTGTACACCCCAGAACTCATGTTTGTATAGTTATTGTCAAGGCTGACGCCGAGGATCGTGAAGGAGAAGTGATCGTTGAAGAACCTAATGCTGTTCCGAAAATGGCGTGAGTCCGCATCAGCGCTAGACTAGAGCCTCATAAGCTCTGGGTCAGGATCTGGCACCGTGTTGTCGAGCTCTATCTTTCCTCCCCGACAACAGAAACCGTCGGTCTCGTACTCAAACTTCTTGGTTTTACAGTGGCTGCAGTCGTCGACTTGCTTCAGGCTATGGGTTCTGTCGGTGATGTTGGAATAGACAAAATCGAATGGGTCGATGACATCGCTCACGGGAGAATCCCCAGTTGGCTAGTCGATGTCCATGTCTTCGATATTAGAACCTGCAGGTGTGGAGATAGAGATCAATTTTATATGACCATTTGACACATTTTATAGCATCGGTAACAGCAAGGATAGGGCGTACATTCAGCAGCAAAAATATAGTACTCATCATTCATCAACTCATCGGAAGAGGCATCCTGGCAGGCGTACTTGTCACATGTAACATGCAAAAATATAGGACAAGACCTTCCTGAAGCGTCTCATGGAAGCCGAGGAAGGAACACCCTTCTTCGGTGTTACATGTGACAAGGACGCCTATCAGGATGCCTCTTCCGATGAGTTGATGGATGATGAGTATTATATTTTTGCTGGTGAATGTACGCCCTATCCTTGCTGTTCTTGAGGCTATAAAATGTGTCAAATGGTCATATAAAATTGATCTCTATCTCCACACCTGCAGGTTCTAATATCGAAGACATGGACATCGACTGGCGAGCTGGGGATTCTCCCGTGAGCGATGTCATCGACCCATTCGATTTTGTCTACTCCAACGTTCCCGACAGAACTCATAGCCTGAAGCAAGTCGACGATTGCAGACACTGTAAGGCCAAGAAGTTTGAGTACGAGACCGACGGTTTCTGCTGTCGGGGACAAAAGATAGAGCTCGTCAATGCGGTGCTAGATCCTGACCCGGAGCTTATGAGGCTTTGGTCTAGCGCTGATGCGGACTCACGCCATTTTCGGAACAGCATTAGGTTCTTCAACAGTCACTTCTCCTTCACGACCCTCGGCGTCAGCCTTGACAACAACTATACAAACATGAGTTCTGGGGTGTACATGTTTCAGGCTCATGGAACAATGTACCATAATGTGCTTTCTTTTGGGCCTGGGTCGAAGCCAGAACATCTACAGCTCTACTTCTATGACGACGACCCTAGTCTAAGCCATCGCGCAGAAGCTACCAAGATGTGGTCAAGAAGGTGGCCAACATCATGAGATGAAACCCCTACTCCGAGACGTTTAGGAGTCAAGGAGCTTGTGCGGGCAACCTCGCGGAGTACCGCATCGACCTAAACACCGACAAGAAGCTGGATCAACGAACATACAACACTCAGATTGCTTCGGAGGTGTCCGCTATCTGGGTGCAAGGCACGGACTTAGCGAGGAGGTTCCAACCGACGGGCTCGTGTGTGCCATCGCACGGTAGCCCGTCGTGTAATATTTTGATTTTTGGGGGAGTGCGAGCGATGTGTTAGGTTCTGCATATTGCCCAAGAAGGAATTCACTAGATCCCTGAACTACAAGCAGCCCAACCTCTTTCGTCCCAATCACTCAAATGTCAAAATCTACAAAAAAGAAGTATAATAAACACGAGGGCAACCAGTCATCAATGGTGAAGGAGATTATTTTGCTGTCATGCATGGTTGCTCTCTGTTAGTGCCTGGTCCAGGATTGATGACTCTCCTTGGATCTTCTAGTAATGATGAAGTGCCAGTATCAAGGTAGAAAGAGGCATGTCAGAGAGAGGTTTGGAAATAATGGGGTTTATTGTGATTCATTCGGCAGCCAGCTGAGAAATAAATTGTATCCTTTATTGATCTATCAAATACATTGTTTGTTGACACAATTGTTACAAAGTTATTAACTAGATGTAATAAAAAAATGTCAGATGATTAAGATGGTCACATAGTGAGTCCCTTTATGATACGTCACCCTTTGCTTTGTATCATGGCTTCAGTTTTGCAGTGCATAGTCTATGTTTCTTATGTGCATCATATTGTAACTGTTTATATGTTCACTTGTCAAGTAGAACCCCATTAGGCTGTCTCTTTCATGCATTTCCTTGCACGTCTTGTTATATTCAGTAAGTACATTGCTACTACTTGACTAGTACTTTACTCTGTCTCATTAATGAAGCACTTTCTATAGCATTTGCAAGTCCATTTACTCTTTTATGGGCTGTACCACGCTTGCGCTCCAAGCTAGCTCACCGTATGGTTGTTTCTGTTGTGTCCTCGATTTGACAATCTGCTTATGCTCTAAGCTAGCTTACTAAGATGTACATAGTGAGTTGTCTGTCTTAACCAAAAAATTCTTGGATATGTTAGCTGCATAATAGTTGAAGCTTGCCAGATTGGCAGGGATGATTTAAGGCTGAAGCTAATGAAGAAAGCTGTGTCACATCTGCGTCAACCCAGAGCTATACCAACTGGTAATCAGTTTCTTTATTGATTAAATACTAATAAAATGCTTGGATCTAAGGATAATATTTGCACCCATTGCTGCATCAAGAAGACTGCAAGCAATTGCAATCATCTCATATTTGAAGGTTCACAAGCGCTTGCAAAGATAAGCTGGTGCAAAAGCTTATAAGGGATGCGTTTGATCCTGAAACCTGGTAATTTCAAGGTTTTTCATTTTTCTGAATGTTGTCTAGTGATGAAGTTGTTAGTCTAGGCCCTATAAATTTGTTGCATGTATTTCTGCGAGAACTGAGAGGTCAATAGTCTTAAATGTTAGGCAATATCTATTTTCATCTTCTCGATTAATTGGTTATAACTTATAAGAACGTTAAGTATCCATTCAGGTAGACCTACGTAGGTTAACTTAATTGTACTAGCATATCTAATTTTCTGGAAAAGTAATTCCTTCATCTTTGTGACTGCACAGTTTAGCAAGCTATATCTGACAGTTTACTTTTGCTAAACATATTGTTAAGCAAAGTTCTCCTGCACTCCTGAGCATTTATGTGTGGTTCAAGTAAAAAAAATACTCAAAGCTATAACGGGTTGTATTAGTAAGCTGGCAAGAAGAAGAACATGGTTTTAAGGCAATGCTTATTTGCAGAATCTAATTTCTCTGCGCGCGCAAACTTGTCTTATGGAGTGCTCACTTCCCACTCCGTCCGATCTAATCTAACACATGATACAAAACACCAAATGCCTCTCTTCAGTCCTCGGTACTCCTCACCAAGTGCCCTGGCGGCTGGGAGCACTTCCCCTACATCTTTTAAGCGTGCTTGTTTTCAGTCCATCTGGGTTCTGTTTTCGTGCAGTTATGTGCATGATGTATGAAGAAGGGAGCCAGTGGTTTTCCACTCCATTACATTCTGTAACCACATGTGCCAGTTCAGTTTTATTCAGATCGAACTTCTATTTAAGACGATCTCGAGTGCTTAGAGGCTTAATTAGAAAGAATTGGGCTTTGAAGGCTTGAGATAAATCTCTACCCGCATTGTAGGTCTTCCTTTCAATTAAGGGATAAATAGATTGTGTTTCTTATGCTAAAATTTGTTTTCCTTTCAATTAAGGGATAAATAGATTGTGTTTCTTGCTAAAATTTGTTTTCCTTTCAACTAGAATCAATGATATATACAAAGCAGATTTTTTTTCCATAGCTGCTCTTTATTTGAGGGTATTTTGGCAAACTACTTGTATTAGAAAAATAAACCAATATATGTACAATGTCTAGCCATCTCATGGTTCTTGTATCAGTCTATGAACCAATGATATATGCATCCTCCCAATCTTCGTTTCATTCATTGCCATTTTTGCGAGAAAGTTCCATTCTATACTTGCTTATGGCATGGCAGGTTTTAGTCATTATTACTTTGGTGCTGTCTTTGTAACTATTCAGAAAAAAACGGCTGCATTTGATGGTTCAGTAAAACAAATCAAAATTGAGCAATGGTATGCTTGAGTGCTATATACTGTTCTTGTATGTTGTGCTTTAATTTTCTAGCAATTAACATCAATTTTTATGAACATTCTTCCTAGTAGGGAAGTAATTATGTATGTGTCTAGAACTATTGGAAATAACTTGTAAAAGTCTAGAACCATTGGAAATTACTTATCTCCTTGAAAAATCTGGAGTATTTTCTTTTCATAGCTGTGAACATGCATAACATAACTTATTTAGGGACGCTTCATGGCTTGTTGATTTGTTATTTAGACTGAAGTTGTTTTTGACCTCTAGAACTAACAATCTTGATACTACTGTTTATGGGCTGGTTTTCATCACATCTCTCGGTGGCTTGTTTGTTCCTTTGGATGCATATATGTTTCATATGAGGTGTAATTTTTGTGATGTGTAGAAGTTAGTTTTTTGCTAACATGTCTGAAACTTTGTTGATGATCTGTGT
Source organism: Brachypodium distachyon (assembly GCF_000005505.3). Taxonomy (NCBI): domain Eukaryota; kingdom Viridiplantae; phylum Streptophyta; class Magnoliopsida; order Poales; family Poaceae; genus Brachypodium; species Brachypodium distachyon. Next base: position 8,981,357 of record NC_016132.3, on the reverse strand, counting down.
ATATGTAGTCCTTAGTTCAATTTTTATGTACCGCTTCTTGCTCACAGGGATGTGATTTTCCACAGTTTCAAGGTGTGAGTTTTCCCGTACATATTATTACTGACGCACCTATATTATCTGATGAATGAGCTCGGGGAAGAATGACGCGGTAGTGTCCCCTGGGTGCGAAGTTCTGAGGACTGCTAGAAGTTGATGCATGGGTGAATAAATTGCAAATGAGGGTCAATAATATGTTCTTTTTCCCTCTTTGAAAGATGTAACTTTGTATGCTAAATCGCATCTAATATATGTTGAATTACTCTGGACAAAAAAAAAATACTTCCATCAATTTAACTGCTAGAGTTGCATATGCCATCAACACTCGTGCTCTTTAATTTTGAATTACATTAGACGCACTTTGGATGTAACTACGAACTGTAATGGATATGCCTATAAAGTATCTACATTTTGCACGCACAATTTCGTAATTCCGCTGCTCTATTGGTGGGAAGTAACTTATCATCATTGGTTGTAAATTCAAATTATATTAGATGTAATATATTAAATATGTTGGATGTAACTAGGATTACGTGGTTCATCAAGGAAATGTATATCCAACCTGTTAGCATGTTCTCGTGTTGTAAAATGAGCACTTGAACCTTCCGTCTTCCCTTCTCGGTGGGACACTTCGTCTCCTCTTAAGCTAATTACAACCTTTCTCCATGTTGAATATTTGGTTTTTTGGCTTTCTAGAAGAAAATATATACTTGGTGGGGAAGTAATTAAGTGTGTAAAAGTAATCATATGCAAATTTGTTCATTAACTGCCATGGTTCTCAATTTCTTCCTCCTTTTTGCAGACATGGATCTCAATGTGCCGCTTGAAGGTTTTCAGCATTAAGTCATAATTGTATTAGCCCTTTGAAATTCCCAAAAGTATAATAAAGTAGAAGTGAAATTATGTGCATTTTTTGAAGTGGTTGAAATTCAGGTCTAGAGCAGGGTTAAATACTTAACGATTTTTGGTTCAACAAGCAAGGAATGACGACTTTTGTTCTAGGGAACTGGCCTTTGGTTGTTACCAAAAATAAGATCGAGATTTGGACTTTACCATTGCTTTATTTTCAGATGAATATTCGTTGTTCAGAGTTTTAGTTTTACATATAGATTTGTTTTTCTTCCTCATTTCATATTAAGCTTTCTGGGAGTTTTGTTAAAAAAACAGATTTCTGGGAGTGTTGTTATAGTTTGAAAGTTTGGGCTGCTTAGTGAAATTTCATATGATCTTCATAATATATAGAAGATATACGGAGATCTTGAATCAATTTCTCTTTGTTATGGATACTGCATAGTTATTGTTATTTTTATGTGACGAAGAAACCATTTTTAAAATCAAAATTATGTTTATTATAACTTGGCAATAAAATTGTTGTGTGTATCGATTGATTCAGAGGCAAGGTATTCCCTTTTTTTCAAAAAAACAAAAAAAACAAAACAAACTGACAACTAATGCTACCACTATGTAAGAGTTCGCCAACTGAGTGATAACAGGTTTGTTCCATCTTTAAGAATCAGAGGACATCCTCACGTTTGTGGAAATATGATATTTTCATCAATATTCTTATGAATGATTTGTCGATCTGTAACGACGCACGGGCTCTTGTCCAAAAAAACATGATAGGTGGGCCTAAGTAAAAACAGGCTTAAAAATTATGGCATTTTGTGTAGCAGTCTAGGTGTCAAGAGAAGGTGTGCTATTTTGTCCAAAACAAGAAAGTATTTGCATTTAGGGCAAGGTCCAATGAAAACCTGCAACATTTTGTCATATCTCTGAGGATTCAGTGGAACGAGCAATATCAAAATCCTGTAGAATAAGCTAGCACAGTCCCAGAACCTTCAAAATGCATGTCACTGCTGCTTGCATATATAGGGACGTTGAGGAGAAAATCTCAATAGCATCGAGGCACCACTAACCGGTGAGATCAAAAGTTGTTTTCCCGAGAGCTGCTACCAAGTACTGACTCGATACCGTCAGGTGCGTAGCATACCCCTCATGGCACCAACAAGGTGCTCGTGAAAAACAAATTCTGGCATGATCACCGTTCAGAATTTACATCGGAGCTCATCACCGGCGGTGCCCTCTCAGCATCTTGATCGCGTACAAACGGACTATTATCTCCTCCACCGCAACCCTCGTCGTCGTGTCGCTGCTGCACCGCCGGGACCATAAGCAGGTCCGGCGCCTCCGCTCCCCGGTCCTTGACGTTCATCTTCTCGATGTCGCCGTAGTCCAAGCCCTGCAGGATCGGCGGGACCCCGCCGGGGCTGTAGTGCACGCCCTTGCGCCCCATCTCCAGATCAACACCGCCGCTCATCGGCGAAAGCACCCCGACGACGTCCATGGCGTCCTCCGGCTCCACCACCCATGACCGGAAGCGGTTGAGCGAGGGCGGCATCCCGGCGAGGAACACCTCGGCCAAGTTGGCGAGCGCGCCCCGGTTGTAAGGGTTCTCCTTCTTGTCGTACCTGTAGCGGAAGTTCTCGTACGTGGTCTGGTTGCTGGCCATGAGGTAGAGGTGGAACGCCGTGAGCCCGCCCACGAACCACACCGACACGAAGCTGTACACGGCCAGCACCACCGACAGCACCTCCCCGCCCATGGCCCGCAACAGCGATCCGTTGACACTCTTGGCGGCGGCCACGATGTTGAGCCACGAAAACGCGAAGACGTAGAAGCAGAGAAGCGTCGAGGTCGAGATGAAGAGGAAAAAGAACCTGTAGTTCCTCTGAACAAATAAAATCTATCTCTCGGTTAATTTGATCAGGGAAGCAGAGATGGATTAATTGTCCAGGATATGAGATGGGGATGAGGGGACTGACGAGGCCGATGCACTGGCCGACCCAGGGGCAGTGGTGGTCGAACTTCTGGACGCAGTTGTTGCAGATGGAGCAGTGGGAGGTCCGGGGCGGGCGGTAGAGCAGGCACGTGTCGCAGTACTTCACCTTGACCACGCACCCGTTGACCACCACGTCCTTGGTGCGCGGCACCCGGAGGTGGGGGCTCGCCGCGCTCACCCACTCCGTCGACGGCGTCGTCATGTCGACGACGCCGCACTCCGGCGGCCGCGCGTTCCTCGGCACGATCCCCGGGTCCCTGCTCGATGTCAGGAACAGGAACGCCATATCCTGCACACGCACAAAGACAAGAATCAGCAGCCGGCCGCGACCCAAGGGAAAATTGTGGGCTGGATTTTTATTGTGACTCTTACCGCGAGGCCGAGAATGACGGTGGCGATGAGGACCGGCAGGCCAAGGACTTGTTGGTTGTGATCTGGACTGCTGGAGTTCATCTTTGTGATGCACTGGCAGCATAGGCCGACCAGGGGGCCTGCTATCAGAACTGTGGATAGGAACAAGGAACCCGCGTCCGGGCCGAAGATTAGGCGCCCGCCGCAGAGGAATTTCTGAAATTGTTTTTGGGGAAAGTTGACCAATGTCAGTTGGAGCTTCGAAATAAATTTCTCTAGGACAAACATAAATCTTGTGCATTCTTCATGTTCCAGTTGATACAAATTTTGTTCGATTTGGTACAGAAATAACTGCTGAAATGCACTGGTTGCAAAAGGATTAAGGGCAAAAACAGTGCAAAGTCCTCCGATACAGGGGACAAATTGTTTTGTTCGTCGTCCGGAATCAAATTTGACCAAACAGGAGGGTACAAAAAAAGGAGGGGCAATAGAACGAAACCACATAAAAATGAATTTCGCTCTCATCTTAGGGAGGATTGCCATCGAATGTTGCAGGAAAAAAACACTGGTCAAAAGATGCAACGAACTAGGCAAGAAGATGAACATTGTATATATGAACGTACATTGTTTCCTCTCCAGACTTGATACAGCCTCCTCCGCTTCGGCTCTTCTTCCATCCTGCTTGACTGCTATCTCCCTCCCCGCCGCGATTCAGCAAACCTCTTCTCCAAATTTCTATTGGAGACTCCAATAGCAAGAAATGCAACTACTTCTCGGCCACCGGAGTCGGGGACAAAGAAAGGCTATTGGCAGCTCTTCAGTTTCCTGTCTCTTCTTTCTCTCTGTGTGTCTTTCCCAGCTCGTTATGGGGGGTTACAAACAACTTACAGAAGCCACGGCGGCTGGTCTCTCAATCTCATCGCCTTTCTGCCATGGCGAAGAAGGCCTTGTCCAGCATTTCCCAGGGCGCCAGGTGTAGACGTGTGCATTTGTTTTCCGCGGGAAATCAATCATCAGGAGGCTGGCTCTCAACGACCTGCCTGCACGACAGGGTGGATCGGCCGGCGCCTCGAGGTTGTGGGTGGCCCGCCTGTCGGTCGGTGTACGGGGATATTATATCCTAGGCCTCTCGCATGTTCTATTATTCTCTTCGCCTAGGTAATCAGCATCGACTTACCCTGAAAAAGGCGTACTAATATGATCATGAGCTCCTCAATAATATCATTTGTTTCGTTTTTTCCGAAGAAATTTATTTGGGTGTTAGAGGAAATTAATAGAACGTGCATGTAATCTTTTTATTGTGCTATGCTTTTCAAAAACTAAAATTCTCTAGGGAGGAAAACACCTTTTTTGTACAAGAAAGTGGCCTCTGAATGATTAAATATATTTTTCTCTCTAAATTTTTTATTGCCCGAGAGTACATATAATGGTCATGGCCTCCACGTACGTACTACGTGAGCTGCATGTACCAAACAAGTACTGTTAAGAAAACATGCGAAAACAGGAAGAGAGCAGCTGAAACCAGCGGGAATATTATGCGCATAGTTTTGGTGGTTGCGATCAGTCTGAACTGCAATCTTTGTTCTTTAGTGCAACATGTACGCCCAACACCCATTTATAGTCACCCCTTAAAAATTAATAGTCGTCTGTTTAAAAAACTGACTCACATCAGTCTCCTTTACGTACGTGCCAACATGTCATCTCGATTTTGATTTTGGACTTGGTCGCTTGGCGTGCAAGATCATTCACGAAAGTGCTCATCCGACACTCCTCCATGTGTAGTAATTGGACAGCACGTCTATGTGAGAAAATTGTCACTATGCTAGTTGTTCGCCGGCATGGCATATGTCCTTTCATTCAACTGGTCCAAATGGGCAGGGGTGGTAGATCCAGTGAATAAAAATATCAACCGGCAAAGGCCGAGTTATCGCTCATTTTCGAAAAACATCTAGCAACTAAAAAATGGTATTCCTAAGAGTTTTCTTTAGAACAACGAATATGGCTTTATTTATTCAGCCAATAGAGTATATACTTGTTTAAAAAAACTAAGACACCGACAAAGATTTTTTTTTGACGAAAAGTCAGCAGCGCTGCTTTTAATTAATTACGATGAAAGCACGGGAGCTTTTTTTGTCATCATGCATATATGCTTCACTCGGTCTATCCTTCTATTTACGATCGTATCGGCTTGATATAATGTAACAGCCTGGTTTTGCAGCTTTCAAAAACATTACCCTAAAAAGGTGGATCGAAAATTTCGTTGAATTGATCAAAACTTAGATGGAAATTTCTTACTTCTTTGGTTTCAAATTGAACTAACAATAACTAGAATCTAAATTTTAGTTTCTTTGCCTTCTGACTTGGAGTTTGTTTCATTTCAGTAGTGCATATAAAGATACACAATTCTGGATTTTTATGAGATCTTATTGTTTTCGAGCTTTAGTTGGATTTCTGGAATTTATAAGATGGAAAATCCATTTTTGTCGCTTTAGTTTGTTTCTGTATAGTTTGTTTTGCTCTTCTTTTGAAGCTTGCCTCTCTTCTTTTTGTTTTGCTTTGTTTGCTCGGCCCTTGGCCTTTGAAACTTTTGCCGTCTCGGCGCTTCTTCTAATGAAAATGGCACACACATAGTTGTCGGTTTGAGAGAAAAAATCGTTTTATTCCCACTGTCTGTGCCAAGCCCATCTCCCGCCTCACCATTATATAATGAAGAATAAAATGCACTCAAGGTCACTGAATTCAGTTTTGATTCTCGATTTAGTCAATGTATTTTGGAAATTGAAAGTTACGGTTCATGAACTTGACGAAATATCCCACGTACGGTTACCGGTAACGTATTTTGTACGTATGAGTCCATAGCCTATGCCAGTTCAGCTCGGATTTTTGCATTTTGCCCCTCCCCCCCCCCCCCCCCCCCCCCCGAAAAATGCAAAAAATGCACTCCGGTCCTCGTGGATTAATTTTTCTTCAATTATCTGCAATCCTTTTTTAGTCAATTGATGGAGAAGTGCACCTTTTATTAAAAGATTAAAAAACTTGTACTTATCAACAGGATGATTAAGGGGATTTCTCATCTGTGAGCATGGACACTACCATGGCAATCCAGACACTAGAAGCAACATACGTCGGCTGAATCTGCCTCTGTTGAATGAATGATTGCAAAATTTAAAGTACCACTGTATTACACCCTGGAACAATATACGGGCCATCCATGTCATGCTTTCATCGTGCATCCATAGAATATATGTAGAGTTCCTTTGGAATTATATACTTCCTCCGATTCATAACAACTTTGTACTAAATCGGTGACAATTATTATGGATCGGAATACTATTTACCATATCAATGCTGAGGAGAATTTGGGTCAGGTCCAGTTATTTGACTTGCAATTTGTGATGTGGTGCGTCATAGTGTAATCTCAACCATGCTCGCCAGGTTTGGACTGCTATCGCGCCGTGTATCAGGTGTGCGGGCTTCGACCCCTCCGGCTAGGAGCCGAATGATTCGATGGAAAGTTGGTAGCTGCATAGGAATGAAGCGGCGAGGACAGTGAACTTTCCATCGAATTTTGGACCTTTTGAAATTGGTAGATTATAAACCCAAACACGTGGGAAAAAATTTCTCCTCACGGCGCGCTAGGCGCGCTTCTTTTTAGGAGAACTAGGCGCTATTGGGAATAAAAACGGACGCTGGGACAAATTGAAAGGATAAAAGGACCAGGCCCAAGCGCGATAGCTTCATAGCCGGTCCAATAGAGGAGGCCCAACAGCGAAGCGACAAAGGCTCTATCGGCGTTGTCTGACGTCTCCCCGTCCATAGACCGAGCACACAGAAAACCTTCAACGCACCCCTTAAAAACAAAAAACCTTCAACGCATCCGCGGTCGGCGTTGCAAGGCGAGCGCGCATCCGCGGCGACGACGAAGATGCTGTAGAGGGCACATGCGGGCCGCGGCGGAGTGAGGGGAAGCACCTCCGGCGGCGGCGGCGGGCGGACAAATCGGGGTAAGTAAGCGCTGCTCTACTGCAATTGAGGACTCTTTAGTCCAATGCGCTCGCGGAGGTGGAGAGACGCCGGCCTCAGCTCGGTTAGCAAGTCTTCTAGGCGCAGGCCAGAGGGGGGGAGGGGGGCTATGCCCTGTATTGGGGAAAGACGGAAAGTTCAATGTGAAAACTTCAAATGCAAATTGCAAGTGTACATAAGGAAATTATGGAATACTTCTTGCGTGCTTCATGGCCATTAGTTAATTTACTCCATGCAAAAACCTCAAATGCAAATTGCAACCTTATTAGGCATGCATGAGGGGTAAAAGAACACCAACGCATACACAAGCTTCCCCAGCAGTGGGCAAAATAAAATAAAAGAAGAACATACCAACTTGCTACAAACCCAACAGCAATCTGCAGCACAATAAAAGAACAACCTGCAGGCCAATAAAAAGGGAGTTGCAGCATCTTAGCTAGAAAAGCCCACCTATTTAGACTCGTGGGCCGTTGCCTGCTAGGAATTAAGCAAAAGAATAAGAAAAACCAACACAGAATTCTGTCTAAAATCTGACGGTCCTACGAGTCAATTGAGAAATAATTAATTCTCAATCGCTTGTGAAATAGCAATTCCCTAAGAAGGAATGATATCTAGCTACTTGCACCAATATCATGACTTATCCAATGGCCTCGAGTGTATAACATTTCAACAAAACACATCTTCCTCTTTTTGGGAAATGGATCTTCAGGACCTGTGATGAAAAATATTATTGGCATTGTTGGGACATGGATCACCCTGTAACCTTACAAGCCCGTGTGCCTTTCCCTTTGAGGCCATTCATGAACGTGTCCTTTTGTGGCATGATTCTCTCATGCAGCCCCCCCATTATTCAAAGCATCTTGTGCCCCCACAACGTCACCTGGATTAACATTCATATTCCGCTCATGTGCATTGGAGATCTAGCTTGGATTTTACAAATGCACCGACAACGCAATCATTACATATATTTAGCAGGCCCAGCAACATATCTATCTCATTGATCTAAACAAATGGAAGGGATACATACATGGATGCTACAACTGACAACTGAACAAGACAAGGGATAGAAATTACAACTAGAACAGACATCGCAACATCATGGAAGATCAATTTAAAATGGTTCTGCCTGTGGAGAACAGACGACACATGACATTATTACACGACACTTCATGACTGGATCTAAGACTGGATAGGATCATGTGACCCATGCGACAACAAAGTAAATGAGACTCATAAGAGATGGATCGATAAGCGATCGACACGAGATGCACATAGCTGGCCAAGCATGCATGCAGTATGGAGATCACCTCCTTACTTGGGATGGAAAGACGAACTAGAATCGCCAGTATCATCAGGCCATTGCCATGAGAACCCTGCACTGGCGCTGGTGCTGGCCATGTTGTCAGCCGTGCTGGAGCTGGCATCATTGCCACCAATAAATCCACCTTGGACCAGGGGGGCTTCACCATGTCGAGCCAGGTCTCCTGCTACGGCACCTGCATACGTCAGAGGGGGAGCCGGCTGAGCTTGGAGCTGGAGCGCCGCCTGTGCTTGGAGATTCGCAATGCGGTCACCAATGCTTTTGAGCTTCATCTGCACCATCCAACCAACGTTGGCGACCTCCTCGACGGTAAGGCCCTTGAGTCCCGGGAGGCGGCCAAGCATGGCCTTGTGCACTAGGCACGCTGTGTGAAGCTCACGGTTCTCGTGCCTCGCCTTGTGGACCTGCTCTCTGAGCTTGTCCATGCGCTGGCGGAGGAAACCCTCCTCGGTCATGGCCTTATATCGATGCAGGATGGGTACCGCCTCATCGACGGATGGCCATACCTTGGGCTGCGCCTCTCCCTCACCATACACAATCACACAAGTGTTGACATTGCAGAACGTGGACAGCTCACTCGCCTTCTTCACCAGGTCATTGTGGAGGTTTCTGAAGGTGGTGCTCCGTGCCGCGTCATTGGGGATCCGCCGGGGGGTCGCCTTCTTGCGAGCCATTGCCTCGGCTCGCCAGACGGTACCAAGCAACTACGCAAGATGGGCTAGCTAGCTTCAGGTCTATCAGAAACCAAGGAAACAGTCAGTGTGGTGAGGAGAAAGCAATGAGGGGCTGGTGGATTTATAACGAGGGTCCGCATGGAAATACATGATCGGATAGCTAGCACATCTTTAACTCCGGTCTTAATTGTGGCCATCTATCGCTTTGTGATAAGCCATTCATTCATTTGTAGCCAAGTTAAGAAAAACAAAATCGACGAATACAATTATCTTATAATGGAAGGATGAGCTGGATTATTGATTTACAAAGTTAGACCAATTTATCCACCTATACATTATTTGTGTGATACATGTCCAGGCATAACTCAAAAGAGGCAGGTACATGGCGAGCACCACACGTAGCACTAGCCAGTGCCGTAAGATAGCGCCCCCAGGCCTGTTAGCAGCAGTGGCCCGATATACCTCCTTATACTACTGCAAAACTTGTCATCCCTGCATGGCCACCCCAGACGAATGTTGACAACGTGTCAGCACAAATTGTAATCTCAGATGCTACTTATATGGGCATGTTAGACAAATGTCGACAGACGGCGTAGACAATTCATCTCTGACATGTCCTAATAAGGAGCGTTGGAGAAGAGGGTATGTGCCACCTTCGGCTGGCACATACCTGAAGCATATACACTTCTCACAATGCTGTATATGAACGTCGGAGGTAACAAGCACATCTCAGATTGTTGAACTGGTAAGTGACACAAGGCCCAGCCCATTACTCCATTAGGCCCATCTCTTGTTTAGAAGAACTGGAGAGCCACCTCCTCCTGACGCAGCCGCCTGAGTCACACCAAGCCTAGGTCGAGGTACGACATGGTATCAGAGCCAGGTTCGGCGGCGACCTCACCCGCGACGGGGGCGACCTTCCCGGCGATGGCGGCGGTGCTAGCTTGAGGCGAGGCGGCGTGGTCCAAGAAGGGCGGTGTGCTCGCCCTCGAGCGACGGTCGCCTGCAGCAGGGCGGCGCACGGAGGTGCGTGGGCCAGGGGGGCACCATGTGAGGAGCTCTGCGTGGGGCCATGGCAGAGCCGCTGGAGAGGGAGAAGATGGGGAAGCTGCTCATGACACCAGGTTGGGAGCAGTCGCGAGAAGATGAAGCTCAAGGTGGTTGTGTGCGTGGGTTGCCAGAGAAGACATGCGGCTCTGTTGCCGGACAGGATGCTCACGTGACGTGGAAGGAGAAGGCGGTGGAGACGGTCATGGACTTGGAGGAGCAGGCATTGTGGGTACAGAAGAATTTGGCGTGTGGAGCTCGGTGCGAGGCACGGCGCAGCAGGCACTTGCTGCAGCGTGGACCGCAGTGGCGCAAATAGTGGAGTAGGGCACAGAGGATGCCCTTGATGTGGCTTTAAATTCAGGACTCCCTGGTGTCGAGAAGATTGAGATGGCGCCGGTGCCCTTGGTGGAGGGGATGGTTCCCGTGAAGGGGGAGCAGCTGACGGAGATTGAGGTGCCAACTGGGTGTTTGGAAGGAGAAGCCGGCATTGGGGAGGTCATTGATGTGAAGAAGAGGAAGATGGATGGTAAGGTTGTTGCTCCTGCTGATCTGAAGTTGAAGGTTGCAAATAAAAATGAGGAGGTGCTGATGCAAAGGGGCATCAATGAGTGGAGCCAGCATGAGCTGTTGGAGCTTCTCAAGGTGATTCTGGGTGAGATTGGTTCTCGTAGTGAGATGGTTGGAGCTGCGAACTTTGTGCATACTGTTGAGAAGGCCGAAAACGTTGTGTTTACGGCTCATGGAACATGTCCGGAATGCATTCGGCAATTCGAAGGAGTTTGAACACTACGACTCGTATCCTCCCACACACAAGGAAACTGTTTAGATTGCTAATGGCACAAGACAACCCGTCGTTGGAGTAGGGTCAGTGCAGTGTACTCCAGCTATCAAACTGTACTCGACTTTACATGTTCCTACGTTCCCGGTGAACCTTGTGTCATTGGGTGCTCTTGGAATTATTCTTGACAAAGTGGGCTGTTCAATACAGGAACAACAGACAGGAAGACAAATTGGTGCAGGAACTAGGCGTAGAGGATTGTGGTACATGGATCGAGAGGAAAATGGCCAGACGAGTTGCTCTGTGTTTGCTGCAGTGGTTAGAGAGAGGGAGACCAAGGCAATGATTAACCATTGCAGGATGGGTCATGTCTTTTGACAAGATGTATAAGGTGTTTCCGGATATGATGAAAGGAGTGGATAAAGAACAAATGAGATGTGATGCATGTGAGTTTGCAAAGCACACACGGACTGTTTATCTGAGTAGGGGATTGAGGAGTATAACCCCATTTACGCTGGTGCACTCTGATGTTTGGACATACCCTGTTACTTCTATGAGTGGAATGAAATACTTTGTGACATTCATCAATTGCCACACACGCATGACTTGGTTTACCTCATGAAACATAAAGATGAAGTGTTCACCTATTTTAGGGATTTTTATCCCTTTGTGCAAACACAATTTAAGGTGCAAGTCCAAGTGCTTAGATCTGATAATGGACAGAGTATATCAATAAGAAGTTTGGGGGTTTCCTTTCAGATCATGGAATCTTGCATCAGACCTCTTGTCCAGATACCCCACCACTGAATGGCGTACTTGAGAGAAAGAATCATCACAGCTTGGAGGTGGCTAGGTTGTGCACAATGAATGTTCCAAAGTTCCTTTGGAGTGAAGCTGTGATGACGGCTACCTTTCTCATAAATCGTACACCTTCCAAAATCTTCCAAACGAAGTCTCCATGTGAGTTGTTGCTAGGTGAAAACAAGTTTGAAGTTCCTTCTAAGGTGTTTGGCTGCACTTGCTTTGTTAGGGATCACAGGCCCTCTGTCACAAAACTTGATCCGAAGGCAATCAAGTGTATCTCTTCATTGGCTACCCCTCTGGACAGCGAGGGTACAGATGTTGGAGTCTCTCCGATAGGCGCACATTTGTAAGTGCTGATGTTACTTTTTGGGAATCTAACCCGTTTTATGGTGAACCAACAGATTTGAGCATATTGTCGAGACGCTTGACCAGCGGGAATCTGCAGCCGGTCAAGAGGGGAGTGTTGGCAATCCTTCTAGTAGTCCTGCTGCTATTTCTTCAAATGGACAACAACAACAACCTCTTGTTGGTTCTATTCCTCTGATTGTCGGTTCTATTCCCATCCCTGTAACAACGGAAGTGCATAATGGCATGAGGTGGCCAAAGGTTAACGAAGAGCAGAACCCTCGTGTCTACTCCCGAAGACACAAGGTTGAGCAGCAGGGGGTGCAACAGCATTAGGGGGAGATGCAGAATGTATGTTCACAGTGTGAAGATGAGTCATCTGAAGGCAGTTCGTCAGAAAGTGAGTCAGGAGATAGATCAGGTGTATCCCCCTCAAGCTTGCCAATTGCATTAAGAAAGGGAACAAGAGAAGCTGCAGCAAAACCGATTGAGAAATATGGTTTTGAGCACAATATCAGAACTATGTATCTTATGATGCTTTCTCCGTCTTATAGAGCGTTTGTTGCCTCACTTCAGACCATTTCGATTCCATCAGATTGGAAAGTTGCAAAGCAGGATCCTAAGTGGTGCGCAGCCATGAGAGAGGAACTGGAGGCATTAAGGAAGAATGAAACATGGGTGCTAACTGATCTCCCAAAAGGAAAGAAGGTTGTTGGTTGCACATGGGTCTATACGGTGAAGAAAAATCCCGAAGGGAAGATAGAGAGGTATAAGGTAAGGCAGGTTGCAAGAGGCTATACTTAGACATATGGGATGGACTATGATGAAACCTTTGCTCCCGTGGTGAAGATGAACACCTTGAGTACTCCTGTATCATGTACAACGAACCTTTGGGTCTTCATCAGCTAGATGTGAAGAATGCCTTTCTGCATGGCGATCTTCAAGAGAAGGTATACATGGAGGTACCACCAGGAATGGCTGCGGCCGGCAATGGTGAGGGGAAGTTATGCAGGCTGAAGAAAGCACTTTATGGGCTGAAACCATCTCCAAGAGCTTGGTTTGATAGGTTCAAGCGTGTTGTTTGTGGAATGGGGTATGGACAATGTAATGTTCATCGCATTGTGTTTACAAGCGTTCAAACCGAAAGATAACCATCCTGGCCAAATATGTGGATGATATTATAATCACTGGAGATGATGAGGCTGAGATATGTGGATTGAAGCAATGTCTCAGCAACACATTTGAAATAAAGGATCTTGGCCAGTTGAGGTACTTCTTGGGCATAGAGGTTGCAATGTCAAGCAAGAGAATAGTGTTGTCACAACGAAGGTATACTCTGGATCTACTCAATGATGTGGGCATGATTGGGTGTCGAGCAGCTGCCACTCCTATTGAATCACAATATAACAGCGGAATCTGGTGAGCCTGTAGACAAAGATAGATACCAGAGACTTGTGGGCGGACTACTCTACTTATGTCACACTAGGCCAGATATAACCTTTGTCGTGAGTGTCATAAGTAGGTATATGCATGATCCAAGGAGTGAACACCTTGAGGTTGTTAACCGCATCTTGAGATATCTAAAGGGTACCCCACGAAAGGGTTTGTTGTTTGAGAGTAATGGACACCTAGTTGTGGATTGGTACAATGATGCAGACTGGGGAAGTTGCTTGGATGACCGACGATCAACTTCAGGGTATTGTGTGTTTGTCGGAGGAAACTTAGTGTCATGGAGAAGTAAGAAGCAACCTGTGGTGTCAAAATCAACAGCTAAAGCAGAATACAGAGCCATGTCCCAGGGGTTGAGTGAGATGTTGTGGGTGAGAAATCTTCTAACTGAGTTGAAGCTGCTAAGAGAAGGGCCCCTGCATGTCTGGTGTGACAATTGGTTAGCTATATGCATAGCAAACAATCCAGTGCAACATGACAGAACTAAACATATTGAGATTGACAGGTTCTTTATCAAAGAGAAGGTAGATGCGGGGATAATCAAAATAGATCAGGTGAGTTCAGGGCAGCAGATTACAAATTGCTTGACCAAGGGACTGGGAGCTAGAGAATGCAGTTTGGCCCGTGACAAGATGGGGATGATAGATACACCCATCTTGAGGGGGAGTGTTGGACTGGCAAGTGACACAAGGCCCAGCCCATTAGGCCCATCACTTGTTTAGAAGAACTAGAGAGCCACCTCCTCCTGACCTAGCCGCCTGAGTCACACCAGGCCCAGGTCGAGGTTCGACACAGATGCTTCAATATTAAGGTCCGTCAACAATGAGGACAATGTCTTCTCTGACGCGCCTCCATGGTGAGGCGTCAGAGTTGTTCTGCTGCTGCGCTAACGCATGCTTTTAAGGTTCGTTAGAGGTTTTCCTTTACTAAGTTTAATTAATTCATTGACAGTACAAATAGATGTATGACCAATAGAGCTCGCTACAGCTAACAATACACACACATGCACTAGCACTAGCACATGCTACACAATACTCAGAGTCATCTTCAAAATTTCCATCGATGGAGGAGGAGCAGGAAGCGGAGTCCCTAAGCCACGACATTATTGATTCAACTCCTTCGCCGGTGTATCCACTATTCCACTATGGCCCATATTCGAAGATTGGAAACTTTGAGAACAGATCGAGAAGTAGCTAGGGAAAATGGTGTACATGTTTTTATATAGGTTGTTATACCATTGACGTGTCTACGCTCAAGAAGCATCAGGGGTGTAAATGGAACCTCTATTGAGCCCACGCTTCCCTAGCATTGGTAGAGCAGAGCAGGGATATAGAAGAATGAGAAGCTCAGCTCCAGACCTGCCATCATTGCTATTGGACGCTCGAATTATATTTCTTGGAATGCCAGTCAGAGATGGACTCCAGTAAGAGATCAACATTCTACCTTCCACTATCTGCAGCATAATATTTGCATGGTTCCAGTTAGCAAAATGATAACCTTGTGTTTTAACTGTTTTATTTGTAGATTGTTCCAGCAGCAACTGAGCTTATCGTCGCACAATTTCTGTGGCTAGATTGTGATGATCGCACCAAACAAATTTACTTGTATATAAACTTCACGGGAGATGCATATGCAATTGCTGATTTTTTCAATGTAAGCACTTAACTTAGATTAACAGGACACTTGACATATCTTTATACCACGCTCATTTACAAAATTTATCATGTCCAGTCTCCTGTGTCAAGTGCATAGTGGGTGCTGCATCCATGAAGGATGTTTGCATTAATGATGCACTATTTTCACTATTGACCCTATGTTTCAAGTTCCAACATCATGATTGATTATATTGTTTAACAGTTTTTCTACAAATGCACACCCCATTCCATTCAGCCCTTTGGGGTTTGCAGTCTATGACAGTGAAATATTTTGCATATTGTATTGTGCTCCTTATATTTGCTATCAGAGATGCTAGCTGTTACATAGATTCTTAAATTTTGCTTGCACATTTTTTAAGGGCTCTTGAGTTCACTTAACTAGTGATTAGTGAACCATGAAACTACATCTATAGAAGGTGATCACCTATACCTCTCAGACTGTGCAGTTACGCCGTAGCAACTGTGTTGACTACGTACCTTGTATGGGGCGGGGCTAAGCTTAAATACCCTTGTACTACTAGGGCCTTGCTTTCCCGAGGGAAGTATCAGCTTAGCCCCGCCCCATAGGTACGTAGTCAACACAGTCGCTATGGCGCTTAAGCACGTGTAATCACTTATAGCTTAACCTTATAGGAAAGCCTAGTGGAACCCACCTTCCATGTGCCTTCGACCTTCCAAAGTTTCACCAGATCACGCCCATGGATGGCGATCACTATGCTATTTTATTCACTTCAGAAAATAAGTTTGGTTTGTGTGCTATTTTAGAAGAGATAGAAACTTTTGTTAAAGAGTATCAATGGACATGAGCAAGACACTGGACATGCCAAGTGACGGATAGGTAATGGAGTTAGATGGGTTTGCTTGATTAACTCCTGCTTTTGAAAAGATATGAAGTCCGATAAGGGCTTATTCCAAAAAAATGCATCAAACGCATGAAATGCAATGCTAATGATATGCTCATGATAATGATTTAGAGAATGTGTCATAGCAAAGAATCAAAACATTTGCGAAATGCAATGCTAATGATATGCTCATGATAATGATTTAGAGAATGTGTCATAGCAAAGAATCAAAACATTTGCATCTAAGGCTTTGGGCAGTTTTATGTACTGCTCCCTCCGTTTCATAAAGATTGGCACGGCTTTGAACTAGCTCTAGTTTAAATCCGTGCCAATCTTTATGGAACAGAGGGAGTATACATTTTTATTGAGGTTTAAAGGATTTAAAGCTAAATAACATCATTTAAGAACTAGTTATATTTTTTTGAGGTTTATTAAGTCACGTTAGAAATTATCTGACTGACAGTTTATTGCTGAAAGGTTTGACATTTTGAACTGAATTTGGATTCTCCTCATAAATTTTACCATTTTGTACTGACTTCACTAAAGGTCTACCTGATTTGGTCATCCTAAAGCTAACTGATGTATACCTGGCTCAATTAACCAGAAAGTTAACTGTCCTACCCAGATTACCCAAAGACCTATGGGCACAAGCATTTTACTGAAACTCTGAAGATTTGCTGGAACTACGGATTTCATGGTATGGCTAACTAGTACTAAGCCTGATCTAGTTCCTTATTAATTACTCCCTCCGATCCGTAAAAAGTGTCGCTAATTTAGTACAACTTTGTATTCTAACAAGATTAGGCTATATGCTAGCTGAAGTGCAAGACTGGTATTCTAACAAGATTACTTGGTCTAATTGCATAACCTGAATGTTTCTAACCCTAACATGAAATTGGTTCCTGGGTTCTACTTCTTTTCAAGACATGCTACAGTACATCCCTTGGTTTCAGTGAGAGTAATCCTATTCCTGGTCTTCAAGTCAAAATGGTCCAGTTTAGTTCTTAATTGTACACTTATTTAAACAAGCAAGCAACCAGGCACTCATTGACAAGACAAAGTACTGAGTTTAGATGAAAGATTCTTCTGCAGGCCTGTGCTTCCTGTGGTTACTCTTCCAGATATGAGAAAAAGTTATGCATACGCCCTGACGCTGACGGTTATACAGTGCTGCAACGACAAAAGACTAGATCCTAAAAACCTGAAGACATTTTGATACTCAGTTTGTCATATAAGACAAAACTCTGGTACCTGGGATTTAGTTACTGTGTTCAAGCTAAAACCTGGAACCTATTTCTAGTGTTCTTGCGTGCAGGTGCATACTAATGCTAGCATATCCCACTAGTAATGGTTGTCTGCATCTCTTAAAAGGATCTTTAACTTATCAGGTTTAAACTGCAAGAGTAGGTGCTCCCGGGAGGTGTAGCTTACATATGAAACACTTGGCTGCGCTATTCTCCTCTACCTATTACTGGAGTTCACAGATGAAACTTGTTTTCAACTAATTCCCTGCTCTCTGATTTGAAGCACTATGGTTTAGTTTATTTTTCTAAAAACTTAGAGTATTTGATACCTCACGTCAAAGATATTCAAAATTATATACTCTCTCAGTCCCGAATTAACTGACGTGGATTTGTATAGTCTTTTTATACGGATAAATCATCACACCAGTTTTATTAAATCAATTTTACTCTTAATATATTTTATAGGAACATGGGGTTAAAACTTATCTAAAAAGGACCACTGAGCCAGCAGACAGAGATTCGTTTGAGCAAGGTAGCAAGGTCAGTTGAATAAACTCGTCCAAAAGGACCAGAGTTTTTTCAGCAAGTAGGAAGCTTATCTGAAAATCCACCTCTGAAGTCAGAAGCAACCGAGTATTTCAAGGCTAGCAGGCATTCAAATAGCATCTGCAATGATGTTTGACAAGTACAAAAGGTTACACAATACTACATCCGTCCCACAATAGGAAGCGTATTACCTTCTTTTTCTTTTGACCAATGCTTTGACCACAAATTACTCTGTTAATATATAATTATATGACATAGATTCATATCCATTATATTTCTACTTAAGGATATTTGCTTATGGTTATGATTTTGATCACATTAGTCATATATTCGTGAAGTAATTTGTGGTCAAAAGTTTGGTCAACCGAACCCTTGGACGGAGGGAGTAACATAAGAAACCCCAAACTTGCTTGAGACAGAGCACGGGCAGTTCTATAGCATAGATTAGCAATAATGCTGGTCTCCAAACAAAGGTAAAGCACGTCAATCTTCTGCTGTAGACATGCCAGAAGACTTCATCATGGTTAGAAAAACAACTGCATTGTACAGATAATGTGTTTTAGAACAGCAAAATTGTACATATAAAATGAACGCCAATGCATTAGTTAAGCAAAGACAGCATTGGAGGAACAAAAATACACAAGTTTACAGAACAACAGCCAGTCAGACGTTCTTGAGCTTCTTCATCTTGGATGGTGGCCACCTGCCCTTCTTCCTCAGCCTCCTCTTTTGGACAAGCCGCTTACGCCGCTGCCTCAGCTTCTTGGCCAGCTTCATCCGCGCCCTCTGCTCCAGGATCATCTGCTGCTTGGACTCAAGCGGCATGTCCTCGATCGAAGCCACCGGTTTCGGCTTCTCTGGTTGCTCTGCCGCATCAGCGGCACCAGCCTCTGCGGAGGCCTGGACATGTACCGGCATCCTCTTTGCAAGAGAGACATGGCTGGTTACATTCAGAGGGCTCGGCAAGGAGGCAGAATTCTTGCATTGCAGCCTCGAGACTACAACATCAATGACAAACAGTAAACCACTTAGTAGGATCAATGCATGCACAACTTTAAACACTGCAATTCTAAGTTCATGTATGTTGCATGGATCATAGCATATGTAATGCACAGTGGCAAATTGTAGTGTGCTCGCTGCTATCATTAGATGAAACTGGTATAGAAAACGTATAACTGGTATACTCAATTACTCATTTATAGCACAGGTATCATAATTGCATGTGGACTAAGCTCTATGTCAGTTGATAATAGCACTAAGTTTTGAAGCACTCCAATGATTTTTACAGCACCTAATTGAGGCAAAGTGTTTGATGAAATTGCTGCAGACAAGATGTTTGATGAAATTCCGCAACAAAATATCCCCATCCTCGAGCAGCAAGAATACCACAACCCAATCTGCACACGCCCAAACTAATTCCTCCGTCGATTTCTCTATCAGATTAGCGACAGGGATGACCTAGTTAGGTACTTCACCTATGGACCCTCAACGAACCGACGACAGCGCACTCTGCCAGGGAGGCGGAGGCATGAGGGCAGCTTACCGGCGTGTGGAACGGCATTGTTGTCGACGGAGGCGGAGAGAGCTCGGGCACGAGGAGGAGAAAAGGGGGAGGCAAGGAAGGAAACATTGTAGAGTAGGCACCCGGAGAACTCGGCGGAGGCCCTCACGGGGAAGCGGACGGCGGAAAAGACCCGGCGTTCGGGGAGGTGGGAGGCCGCCTTCCCTGCGATGCCGTGGTGGTGCATTGTGGGGTTGAGGAGGGAGAGCTCCATGGCGGATCCCCTCGGCGCAGGAGCGGAAGTCGAGTGGCGCACTGGGAGCAGAGAGTTTGGGGGAACGGAGAGGGAAGGGATAGAGGGAAGGGATAAGGCAGCGATTAGGTGTAATCTACAGCTTCAAATGGGCGGTCCCCGTGTCAGTGTGTAGCGGAGGCAAGTCTACGCGCGCGCGCACTTCCCATCTCACTATCTCTTTGCTCTTTGTGTATTTTTCACTTCTCTTTGTTATTTTTGCAAATCATTATTATTCCGTTTAATTATGGATATAAATGACACTTCTAGTTCAATTCGAACCCGCGGTCGAGTCTCATAAACTCAAAGGTATTCAAGCATGGAGCCCAAAAATGCACCATCCCATCTCTCTTTCCATCCTCTGAGTTTCCCCGAGGATCTTCGATCCCTGAAAATTGAATCATTTGCTCCATTCTCATAGTCTCATACTCCTCGATTAACTGCTGCACTTCGCACTTTCTTCTAAATCCTCAAACAGACATATCGCCAAATCTAAAAACCTACCCACCTTTCGGTGTTGGCCAGCTAGACGGGTTGGTCGCTACTCCGCACTTCAACACTTCTACCGTTCCGCATTTGCACCGTGTGTGCACAAGAGGACAAGCTGTTGGGTTGATCCCTCCACATGGAGGTGGTGAGATGCAACCCAAATGAAGCCCAACTCACGTGAACCGTTGATCTCAACCCCATATAACGGCTGAGATTGCTCCTTGTTGTAGAACGAGAGTAAAGAAAACCCTACCACATGTGAGAAGAGAGGAAGAAGAAGCAAGAGGTGATTTCTGTTCAGATTGGTGACTCCGTTGTCTTCAAATCGGTGATCGAAGGTTCAAATGTGTTTGGATTGGCTCCAAACTTGGTGAGCTTGTTTCTTACTTTGGGTACTTCGATCTGGTTGGGTGGTTTGAGTGTTGGGTCAGAGGAGCATCAGATTTGAGAGTGATTTCGTCAGCTTTTTTATTGCAGTTTCACAACAGAGTAGTTTTGGTAGACGAATAGTTTTTGTAGGCAAACGATGTCTGATTGAGCTGAAATTTGGAGGGCTTGTTGGGAACTCGTGGATCTTTTTGTCTGCCAAATTTGGTGCTGTTTGGATCAACCGTTTAGAACAGTTGACAGAATACCGAAGGGGATAGAAGTTGTGTTAACTCTGCTTTGTTGTGATTCTGCCTCGCATGTTTGTTGTTGTAATCATCGGTCTGTAACGTGCTAAGTGTGTTGTACATCTCTAGATGCTCTAGAGAGACTCTTGTACCCATTTGCTCATAGTGGACGTTGCGTGGACCGGTCGAGTCACTTTTGCATGTGATTGTGTTTATTCCGTTGATTACTTGTTAGTTTCAAACTATTCTCAAAGTTCATTACAAATTGAGAGGATTGTTGTGTTGTCCAAATCCCAACACAAGCGTGAGCAATCGCTCGGTTAGAAACCATGCTAAGTTGCAATTTGGGTAAACAATTTCTAATACTCGCTCGTCATAATCGGAGGAGGATCCCTTGACGTACGGCTGCTGCGCCTGACCCGTGGGGGACTGCCTGACCCGTGGGTCCCACACGTCAGCCACCGTCAGGCAGAACGTACGTCAGAGGAGCTATCTCCTCAAAATCGTGAGCCCTCCCATGATTTCCAGTGCAATTTATTCAAAACTGTAGGTACAAAAAATTGAACGGTTTGGCTCTAAAAAAAATTGAACGGTTTCATATCGATCAAACGCACTCAAAATTACCAAGAAAAATCTCCCCAAAACAAAACGAGAGGAAACAACGAATACGCAAACGCAATCAATCACACGACGTTCACCGCGAAGGGCGTCCGCACCCAGTGCGCGCCATCCGACCAGGTGACGGCGCCGTGCGCGTACCCCTTGCTGGCCCCGGCTTGGCTCGCGAAGCTCACCACGTACGCCGCCGTGGTCCACCGGTCCGAGAACACCAGCCGCTCGGGCGCCACCGTCACCGACAGGCCGGACGGCGCCTCGACGACCACCGCGTACGTGGCGTTCGGCGGGCCCACATTCATGGCGGTGCGCGACACGGCGACCGGCTTCCCGGCTAGGAGCCGCGGCACGGAGATGGACGGATAGTTGAAGCCCGTGGCGATGCGGTCAGGCGAGGCCCCGCCGCGGGGGCAGGCGAAGCGGGCGTCGCCGGAGACGGTGCGGACGGCCTTGTCGTCGTAGCCCATGTAGCAGAGGAAGTCGAGGTAGTCCTTGTCCGTGGTGTCGAACACCAGGCCCGGGCTGAGCGCGCGCAGCGGGCTGATTTCGCCGGCGCCCATGTCGTGCCCCGTCGCCGCCCCGCCCGTGCTGCTCGCCACCGGCCGCCCGAGGTTGTCCCTCGTCGTCGCTGCAATTCACCAAGATGGTTAGATTTAGAAATGCAAAACCCCAAATCCTTCGCTTTTAGTACTCCGTGCTTGATTTGTAGAGAGGAAATATACCTGTGGTCATGAGAGCTGATCTGATCATGGACGGCGTCCAGCCCGGGTGGGCCGACTTGAGGAAAGCGCCGGCGCCGGCGACGTGGGGGCAGGCCATGGAGGTGCCGGACAGGAAGGCGAAGGCAGACGGTTTCTTGCCGGCGGGCACGACCGCCGGGTTCGGCGGCGGCACCCAGGCGGCAAGGATGCTCACCCCGGGCGCCATCAAGTCAGGCTGCCACCCAAATACCGCCATCAGAAATTCAGAGCTACCAATGCCAGCTGAATCGCCCTTCGACAGGGCTAATCATTGCTCTTTTTTGCTTTAAAACGACAGAGAATTCATCAGTTTTACCTTGAGGATGGATTCAGTGAGCCCGCCAGGGCCACGCGCCGAGAAGGACGCCACTGTCGGTGCCGGCTTGAACTCGTTGACGTCCTCGGTCGGAAGGATCACGGCCGTCGGGTTCCTGAATCAGCGAAAGATGAACCGTATAAACGTGACCGAACGTGACATTACATTACTGACAAGTCCAGTTTAAAATTCGAGTGCAGTATTTGGCTACTCACTTGGTGGAGTTGATGTAGTCGAGGATCTGCGCCCCGACGTGGCTGCCCACCTGGGAGAAGGCGAAGCTGCCGGCGTCGTACGGCTCGTCCATCTTGGCGTCGTCGATGAGCACCAGCCCGCTCGCTCCGCTCCCCTCGGCGACCACCTTCTTCACCCGCCGCGACGCCATCATCGTGCCCGTACTGCCCACGCACACCACGATCTTCCCACGCACCTTCTCCGGGTCCAGCGATCCCGGATAACAGTTGCTGCAAATGCACTTGGCGACACCAATCAGTTTCGACCAATTTGCAGCTAGCCATTCATGGAGTATGTATACTACTACCTCCGTGCCATAAAGGTTGGCACGGATTTGAACTGAGTTCAAATCCGTGCCAACCTTTATGGAACGGAGGGAGTACGTACCTTGCCTCCGCCACCGGCGTGTACCGGCCTACCGCCTGTGCCCCGAACACCAGAGGGTAGTGCTCTCCGCCCAGGCTCTGGTTGGAGAAGTTTATGCCGATGCCCTGACATGCCATGGCCCGTGGATCAAACAAAGCAAAGGCAATGGTGATAGCGCAGTATATGGTGTGTGCAATGAGACCAATAGTGGGGTACCTTGACGACGTTCCCGTTGCCGAGGACGATGCTGGACTGGAAGGCACGGTCGATGGTGGAGGCGGCGACGGTGACGATCCAGGGGGCGGCATTAACAACGGTGTAAGGGACGGGCCCGTCGTTGCCGGCGGAGCAGACGACCAGGACGCCCCTCCGGTGCGCGTGGAAGGCGCCGATCGCGATGGGGTCGGAGAGGAAGTCGTCCGGGAACGCGGAGCTGACGCCGACGGACATGGAGATCACGTCCACGCCGTCGCTCACGGCGTCATCGATGGCCTTGAGCAGCGCCGACCCGGAGCACCCGCCCAGGATGCACGCCCTGTACGCCGCCACCCGGCTCCCCGGCGCGCCGCCCCTGGCTGGGCCGGCGCGGCCCAGCCCGTAGTAGTCCGCGCCGGACACCGCCGCGCCCGCCGCCGTCGACGTGCAGTGCGTGCCGTGCCCGTCCGTGTCACGCGGCGAGTCCGTCGCGGTTGTCGACGGGGGTTTGACGGTGGCTTTGGACCCGCCGGGCTCGTTCCCGTAGTAGCGCGCGCCGATGAGCTTCCTGCGCGCGGGCGCACAATGTAATGTCACGATAAGTTTCCCCACCCAGAAAGTTAGAAGCAAGTGAAAGTGTTTACTACAGTACTTGTTGCAGTTGGTCTTGTTGAAGTCCGGGCCTTCCATGCACACGCCGCGCCACCTGGCCGGCACGGCCCCCATCCCGACGTCGTTGAAGCTCGGCGACTCCGGCCAGACACCTGACGACGGCGACAGACCAAATCAACAAAGCGCGCGCGCGCGCGTCAGAACAGTTGCAGCCACTGTGTGTGCGTAAGCGTCACGAGTCATCACGGCTGCGCATTCGTAATACCGGAATCGATGACGCCGATGATGACGTCGGCGGAGGCCCGGGCGGCGAGGCGGTCGGGCCGGAGGCCGGACTGCGCGTCGAGGAAGTCCCACGACCGCGTCGTGTGCAGCTGCAGCGTGCGGTCCCGGAACACCGAAACCACCCGCTCGTGCGCTGCACATCCAGTAATGCAAGAACCCAACAAAAACCCAGCATTAATCACCGCAAGCTAATCAACAAAATAAATAACGGACGTGGGAGCCGATCGAACCGGCCAGCGCGGCGGCCTCCTCCACGGTGAGCTCGGCGGCGAACCCCTCGAACGCGTGGTGGTAGCTGTGCGTCAGCGTGGACGACGCCCGCTCCTCCTCGCCGCTCATCGGCGCCACGGACGACAGCATCTGCAGGTGGGCCGCCCGCGCAGCCTCCGCGTCGCGGCCGCCGCCTCCACCCATGTAGACGACATACGACTGCACCGATTGCAGATAGACCCGACATTAGTTTTAGGAAACAAAATTACCAGGATAACATTTCCAACAACTCGCCGTATACGCAAGTACGCAACAAGAAAGAGTACTTCGATTCTTGCATTTCAGAGAGATGCGTGCATGCGCAAATCCAACAGCAATAATTCTGCTACGACTACCTCTTTGGACTGCTGTGCTTCGGCTGAGAGGGATACCAGGAGGCGGTAGGCGAGGACGAGGATGACGAAGTGCGCGCGGTTCACCATGGATACCAATTGGTCGACCAACTCCTGGTCGATCTCCTGCTGATGGAGTGAGTGATCGATGTGATGGTTTGAAGCATGCACGGGGCCCAATTTGTAGCTGGAGTTTGCTCTTTCTTCCGTTTTTTGTTTTCGTCATCTTACATTAATAGTACCGAAAGTATCCGATTCATCCAAACACTGGCTGGCTTGGCTGGTCTCTCTTTATCTTCTTTTTTCTCTGGTGCTGCCGCTTTAAGCTCGCACAGTGGATAGAAACTTCTCACGGACATTATTCTGTCGTCGTCGCCGTCTGTCACCTGATCGGCCACGTGCAAGTCCGAAATGATATCCAAATGCAGCGCAGATTATTGTTCTTTTCTTTTCTTTTCTTGCCTGAGATGGATGAGATTGCTTGGCACAGAGGATTGGTATATGTGCTCTGCCTGCCACTCTCACCGGTGGAGACGATCGATGGAGCCCTCGCTTTCCAGACCTCGTGTACTTACCCATGCTGTTCCAGTGAACCCGACGTAACAAAAATAAAGGGTTTCGACGCTTCCCTCTGAAGCTTAGCTAGTGTCAATGGATCAATGCACATGCCTATAGCTTACAAGTAAGGGATTGGATTTTGCTATTTATGTTGATCCTGGCAAGCGACGTCTGATCAGGAAGATAACTTAACGTTGGAAGGATACTACTGCATTATCACAAGAAAATGATTGGACGGTAAAATCGGCCAAGA
Source organism: Brachypodium distachyon (assembly GCF_000005505.3). Classification (NCBI taxonomy): domain Eukaryota; kingdom Viridiplantae; phylum Streptophyta; class Magnoliopsida; order Poales; family Poaceae; genus Brachypodium; species Brachypodium distachyon. The sequence goes on along the minus strand of NC_016132.3, from coordinate 8,955,728 downwards.
ATTTGTTACCGTGTACACTGTTTCCGTTGTTAACAGCACATGTGCACATGCTGATGATAAGGTACGGGCCGTCATTGCTAGCCGTGTCGGTGCTTCTTAGCGTGACTGAACAACGGTGGGCATGTCATTTTCGGTGCTTCTTGTTCCTTTCCTGATTACTGCCTCCTTTCATTTCTTCTTCCTTCGATCGTACTCCCTTCATTGCATAAAGATTGGTTAAATCCGTACCAATCTTTATGGAAAAAAAGAGTAGTATCTTACTTGTGGCGGGATTGACTGTGGATGGCGATGGATGATGATTTGTTTAACTCATGATCGGTCCGGCCAACACCCATGATATTGTGTACTTTTCCAATGGGCCTGAGATCAAGGAGGGGATCGGAATCAGAAGAACGCACTCCTGGAGGTGAATAGTAAAGAGAAAGTAGGAGGGAAGTGAGTATTACTCCCTCCAATCTTAAATTCTTGCATCAAATTTGCCTAAATATGGATGTATCTATTTTTAAAAGTCACGAGCAAAAGTGTTCTGGGCTTCACAGCAGCGCTCTCCTGGCTTTCGCTCCAGATCGGCCGTTCCATCACTGCCCCGTATCCGATTTCTTGCCTGCCATCTCGTTTCAGTGGAAACATGATTACATTATAGACTGGGGAGATAAGAGGATTGATACTGCAACGAATCTAAATAGACAGGGTAAAGACTTAAAATGGGACTCGGATTTTTGGCGCCCGTGATCCAGGATTCTCGGAGTGTCGTGTATACCGGGTTACTTTTGGTCCAGTACACCGTATTGACCTCCTGGGCCGGTCCATCTCTCAACCCCCGAGACCCTCTCCTGGGCCGGTCCACCTGATACACGTACCCCCACCCTCGCTCCCGATCCACGCCGCGGTGGGCGCCGCCGCAGCAGGCGACGTGCGTGTCCTGGCCATGGGCTCCTCCCGCGCCGACCGGCTCTTCGTCCTCCATGGCCGGCGGTTGCAGATCCGGTGGCGGCCGTTTCCTCCTCCGCTTCGGTACAGCATGATAGCATCTGGAACCGACGGTGACGCGCGTCTCGGCAGCGGCAACGACCAGATCTCCCTCTTCCCGTCTCGGCAGCGGCAACGGCCAGATGCTCTGAAATTTCATTGATTTGATTTCTCCCCACCTTGGCGACCGTAGCGGAACCCGACGGCCTTGACCGCGAGCGCTTTCCCCGCATCACCCCGGCCATGCCACCGTCTCCTTCTTCGTCGGTTCTACTACGAGTATCTGCTGTACCTTTTTGAAAAATTGGACTGTCATCCTGGGCGGCCGCGAAAAGGAATGGGCCGGACCAGGACTGAAAAAGCAACAATCTTTGTCAGTGGACTCGCATCTTTGTCAGTGGACTCGCGGAATACCGGGCTATACGATATAGAGTGGGTATTGTACTGTGGACCGGTCCAGGTTGGCCATCGGATGGGAAAATGACCGGTCTAGGTTGGCCATCGGATGGGAAAACGAAGGTACAGAATACCAGGAGCCCTGGATACCATGATCCATTAGGAATTTTCGCTTAAAATGGTTGTTTTAGCTCAGAGAACTGAGAAGTAAAAAGACTGAAGAATTTGATGATGTTCTTGTCCTTCCTTGATCGTCAAGGACCACAAACAAAAAGATCGTCAAGGACCACAAACAAAAAGAGAGGTGTGGTTGGAGTATTTCCGATACTGCTCAGTGTAACCGGCTGAGCAAGGAAACAGAGATTCCTTTGAGCAACTTAGCAAGGCCAGTGGAAACTTGTCCAAACGGACCAGCTTTTTCCAGCAAGTAGGAAACTTATCTGAAAACCCATCTTCCAAAGTTAAATTCTAGTTAATGTGATTCACGGACGATGTAGTTTTTGCCCAATGAGAGTGTTTTTAGGGGAATTTGATACTACGTCGTTTTCGGGGACGTCACAGTTGAGCCAGACCATTGCACACTTGCTTGCATGCGTGACCCGATCGAACAGACATTGAGATCATCAATTAGTTGAGATCCACCTAATTGAAGGTGATATTTTGAACCCTAGATCGATTCAATGGCATAAGAAACGTACAAATTAAAAAAAAAATTATGAGTCGGGACCGATCGATCATCATTTTTTTACAGGAGGCAATCGAATTCATTTGTTTGTATCGATGGTGGGTTACACATGAACGCAGATAGTACGTGACAAAATTGAAGGCAGAATATTGACTCGAACAGATGAACAAAATCGTTCTGCTAGAACGACAGACAGATGAATTAATCGATGGAGAAGACGACGACTGATCCAGGCTACTATCTACAACCAGTCCTCAGGAAACATCTCCAAGTCGTCTTTCTTGTCTTCTTCAACAGACAGGCTTCATTTATCAGCTATGCTTCTTGCCACAGCTCGGAACAATCCCTCACCACCATGAACAGAAAGAAAATCAACAAAACTCGAGGTCCAGATCTCATTCTTCTGTAATAAAAGCAATAACAAATATTAAATTATTGTGGCTTCACCTAAAAAAATACTAAAAGTGTAACAGCATAAATTTCTCGATTAACGTTTGAGCAAATTCCATTTTTTATCCTCTACTTGAGATTTTTTACACCAATTGCCCCATTTAGTGGGAATTTTCAAAACTTACCCCATTTAGAAAAAGGTGTACCAGATTTTACCCCATTTAAGATTTTCATCAGATTTACCCCCAAAACTGACCGCTAGGACCCAGAAACAGAGGACGGCGCAGATGGACCTCACCGCACAGGCAGTCCAGAGCAGCCATCAGCTTCATGATGCCGCGGCTCATCGTTTTCAGGATTTGGCGGGCCAACTGGCAGAGCAGATGCACGATCTGGCTTGGTTGAGGCAGGAGCGTTCAATCGACGAGGACGATCCTGACCCCTCGATTCATCATCCTCATGGTAAGGGCACCTGTTCGGCTCATCACGAGCATTCCCCTGGGTCATTGTCGGAGATGCAATATCTGGAGGCAGGTGCTGGCGGCGGTAGACCTACTGGTGGCGCTGGGGGTGGTCTTAGTATCTTGAGGGGTGGCGCGCTGGGCGGCGGTGGCGCACATGGTGGCGGTAGACCAGAGCTGCAGGGTGCTCATCGCACGCCTCTGCCGAAGATTTCTTTTCCCCGGTTCGATGGTGCTCAGCCACGAGTGTGGTGCGACAAGTGCTTGGATTATTTCCGGGTCTTCAACATTCATCCAACCCTTTGGCTCACTTCCGTGACATTGCACATGGATGGGAAGGCAACACTCTGGTTGCAGACATTCACCATGCTGTGCTGGAATGGCCGGTGTTCATCACTGATGTGGAGCGCAAATTTGGGGCCGATTCTGAATGCAAGTCGATGAAGGCTTTCCTGCAGTTCAACCAACGTGGCTATGTCGATGAATATTGTGAGCAATTCGAAGAGCTGCAGTATGAGGTGGTGATGCATCATCCCACCTATGATGATCACTTCTTTGTGTCCCATTTCTTACGAGGTCTGAAGGCCGAGGTGCATGGTGCCGTGGAGTCTCAGGTGCCAACTTCCGTGGACCAGGCCATTTGCGTAGCTTTGATTCAACACGAGATTCAGCAGTACATCCAAACACTATGGTGTGAGGGCTCCCGCTGCTCAGAAACTTGACTGACCAACCTAGGGGAGCTGCTAGGCAAAGGCAGGGGTACTGGCGTGAACATCAACTCCGGGACTATCTGCGTGCTCAAGGCCTGTGCTATCGTCGTGGGGATAAATACGAGCCGGGTCATCAATGCGCCAAGAAGGACCAAGCAACTGTTCATGCGCTGACCGTTGAGGAGCATCAGTCTGAATTGAGTTCTGAAGTTTTAGATATTCTGGCTGTAGCTGATTCCACGGCAGAGGAACAGTACCACCTCTCGGTGCATGCTATGGCAGGTACAGTTGACAATGATACAATTTGCCTCCGTGCCTTGGTAAAATATCAGGTGTTGCTGATTTTGATCGATTCTGGGAGTACTCACAGCTTCCTGAACAGTTCGTTCCTTGAACGTGTCTCGCTTCCTCTGACGGATATGCCGCCTGTTACTGTTCGTGTGACAAATGGTCAACAGTTACAATGTGACAAAATGGTGAAGCACATGAAATGGTGGACACAAGGCCATACGTTTGAAATGGATATGCATGTGTTGTCTATGGGGGCATATGACACCATTCTGGGCATGGACTGACTGCACCGTCGTAGTCCAATGTTGTGCGACTGGGAGAATCGTATGCTCCAATTTGATCAGCGTGGACATCGCATTCGGTTACAAGGTGTGCCACCTCCTTCCCCTCTGCTCCAGGACGAGCTGTCCGTTGAGCAATTTATCAAGTGGCAACAGGGCAATGAGATCTGGGGGCTGGCGGTGGTTCAGGAAACCTCTTCCTCAGTTCCAGAACTGCTCGCTGCCGCGGTGGTGTCTGTTCTCGATGAATTTCATGATGTGTTCGCAGAGCCCCATGGCCTTACCCCTCCACGCATGTATGATCATACTATCACCTTACACCGGGGAGCAGCACTTCAATGCTCACCCGTACCGTTACTCTCCCTTGCACAAGACCGAGATCGAGCGCCAAGTGTCTCAGATGTTAGCTGATGGCATCATCATCATCCCGAGCATGAGTCCGTTTGCCTCGCCAGTCTTGTTGGTGCAAAAGAAAGACGGTTCATGGATATTTGCATCGATTACCGTTGCCTCAATGATCTGACTATCAAAAACAAATTTCCCATGCTGGTAATCGACGAATTTCTCGGCGAATTGGCCGGCACACGCTACTTCTCCAAACTGGACTTGCGTGCTGGGTACCATCAGATTCGTATGCGCGCCGAGGATGAGAAAACTGCATATAAGACGCATCAGGGGCATTATCAGTTTCATGTCATGCCGTTTGGCTTGACGAACTCGCCCGCAACTTTCCAACGCGTGATGACTCTGTTCTCCATGACTGCCTCGGTCGTTTTACACTGGTGTTCATTGATGACATATTGGTCTACAGTCCCACTCTAGAAGCCCAAGTCGAGCACCTGGGCACAGTCTTGCAGTTGTGCAACCATCAGTTGGCGGTCAAACGCAGCAAATGCTCTTTTGCCCAGAACAGCTTGGAGTATCTCGGGCATATTATTTCAGATCGTGCTGTGGCTACTGATCCGAGCAAGACACAGGCTATGCAGCGCTGGCCCCAACCTACCCAGTGACAGAACTGCAGGGATTTCTTGGCCTCACAGGGTATTATCGTAAGTTTGTTCATGCTTATGGGATCATCGCGAAGCCTCTGACTTCTCTGTTGAAGAAGTTTTGTGTGGACAGAGCAAGTTACAGCAGCTTTTCTTGCTCTTAAACAGGCCATGGTCACTACCCCTGTGCTGCGGTTACCTGACTTTTCCCTTCCTTTTGCCATTGAAACCGATGCATGCGTTTTGGGTGTGGGTGCAGTGTCGCTCCAGGAAGATCACCGGGTGGCGTTTCTCAGTAAGGCTCTGAGTCCCAAACATCAGCAATTGTCCATCTACGAGAAAGAATTGCTTGCCCTGTTTTTGGCTGTGGAAAAGTGGCGTTCTTACTTACAACGTAGCGAGTTTCTGTTTAAAACTGACCACCAGAGCCTTACGTTTCTGTCCGAGTAGACTCTGCATTCTGATTGGCAGCGCAAGGCAATGGCTCGCCTTATGGGTCTTCAGTTCAAAATTGTGTATCGTCGTGGCCGGGATTACGCGGCTGCGGAGGCTCTATCCCGTGTTGGTCATCTGATGGTTATTCAAGCTATCTCTAGTTCTCTACCGCTACTCCCATGTGGATTCAGGAATTGTTGAACTCCTACCAAACTGATATTGTCGCCCAACAGAAAAATTGCAGTCTCTGGCGGTACACTCTCCTGATGAGGCTGGTTTCTCGCTGAATCATGGATTAGTTCGTCTCCATGGCCGGATTTGGATACGTAACAACTCAGCCCTTCGCACTGAACTAATTCATGCCTTTTCACACTAGTGCTCTCGGTGATCATTCAGGGGTGCAGGGCAATTACCAACTCTGAAGTTGCAAGCAGATCGCAATCGGTCTGAGCACGTATGTGTGGTTGGTGATCAAGTGTTTCTGAAGCTGCAGCTGTATACTCAGTCCTCTGTCACCAATCGACCGTACCCCAAGCTCGCCTTAAAGTTCTTCGGGACGTATCCTATTCTGGAGTGTATTGGCGCCGTTGCTTACCGTTTTCAACTACCGCCTGGGAGTAAAATCCATGATGTGTTTCATGTTTCCCAGCTAAAGAATTTCAATCCAGACCATACTCCTGTGTTCGCTGATCTCCCCAAAATGCCTGATTTCACAGTGGCCGCACCTGAACCCGAGGAGATTCTGGATCGTCGTTTGGTGAAGAAGGCGATGCTGTGATTCCACAAGGTCTTATCAAGTGGACTGGCATCCCGGCTGAGGATTCTACTTGGGAAGACTTACAGGTCCTGAAGCAGAGCTTTCCGTTCGCCATTGCTTGGGGACAAGCAACGTCTTCAGGCCCTGAATTACGACCCTGAATTAGTTGTTTAAATCCATCATGATATATATTTGCAAATAAGATCTTTATGATGTTAACCAGACTGAGACTAACCTTTCATAAGGCTTCCTCATTGGTGATATATGGATCCCATAACCGTGTGCCTGCCCAGCAGCCAACAGGGCACTATTGACGTTGACGACGCCACTTCCATAAACTGCCTCCTTGACATCAGATGCCAATCCGCCATACCAACCATAGTTAATATCCAGCTCTGACATAATTTCCTCGAACGCCTTCTCGAACGCCTCAAGGTGTGGCCAATGAATAGCACACTTCTGAATGGAATTGATTTTGAAACTTCCACAGGTGCCCTCAGTGAAGGCATTTCTCACCATTTGCTCATCGGTCCATAGAATAGGTTGGTTCGTGAAGAACCAATTATCTTTGTCACCCATGAAATGTTCCATTTCTTGAAAGGTTCATCAAGATCAATGATCACTTTTCTTAAAAAAACAAACAGAACCCTTTGTCCACTGGGCATAATCTGTACCTCGACAATTGCTATTTTTTCTGTGAAGGTGGCCGCTATTGAATCGATCGTGGCGCGGGGAATGAACCTGGTGTCACCCTTCAGTTTGACAGAGATACTTGTGGGAGGTCCGCTGCGGCAGAACTCATCCCACTGCTGCCGCAGGGATGAAGCTGATGAGTCAGCTGCAGGTTCAGTTGTGTTCCAGTAGACCTTACGGCGTCTGTCAGTCCAGCGCATGCGGTAGTTCTTGCTGGGGTCGTCAAGGTTGACGCAGCGCTTCTCCAAGAAATCAAAAAGCATCCGCCTGCCGCGATATTGCACCTCAAAGATGGCCTTCCCCTGATCAAATGCTTTCTCTAAACCTGCTAACCTGCAGGGTCTATCCCCCTCAATTTTGACTTCAACGGGCAGGCCGCTGCTGCAGAGCTGACGCCATTGCCACGGCAGGGATGACTGAGACGAGTCCCCTGTCTCTTCCGCAAGGAGAGGCACGCCATGCGAGGGGTTGCTGGCTGTGCCGTGCTGACAGAGAAGGCGAGTATGGAAGCCAGGATCGCAGGTCCCTGACTCAGGGTCGACTGATCCCAATTGAGGGTCAGGGTTCAGTAGGGGTCGCCCTGGGTCCACGGCCGGAACACGACCCAAGACGGTGGCTCCGCTTCCTCGACGTCGCTTGGCGGTCCTCACCTCCGGCGTCACTATCGCGATGCTGCAGCTGTTGTCCGGCCTTTCCCTCGGCTGCTGTTGCCTTTCCTTAACAAACTGTGGGGTGTTAATCTGATTTTTCTGCAGCAAGACAAAGGAGAAATATCATTAAAAGTATAACAGGCCCCATTAACTTAGAGAACATTCAAAAAAATGAAAGTGCCTTCTCCTCAAAACACTTGCAAAACAATATAAGGATCATTTACTTAAACTTGTACTAGCCAGGGAATAATTGTGAGCCCTTGTATATTTGTTACTCCTATTAAACGGATTGAATGTCACTTTTATACAAGGGGACCAGCACTGCTGTCAATCTCTTTTTCAACTTGATTAACCTGCATTCCAGACTTTCTAGTGTGCACATTGACTAGTACATGCAAAAGAGACTTCATGTGTGTAGTAAGATCCAGTATCATGGTCAGGAATCAGGACTAATCTTTCCCACATCACTTAGGGTATGAGAACAGCTGACTAACCGGTTGAGGCATCAAGCAGATTTTAGTATACTTATTTGGATGCCCACTATTTTGCACGCAAAGAATTGCATTCATGCAGAACATGTATTCATCAAAGAGAGCCTCCTGGTACCCTTGTTTTGACGGTACGGATTATTCTAGTTACTATGCAAAGGACAATTGACAAGAGAAGCAAGACTTGAGCACTTTTTCATTCAATTCAACAAGACAACTAAATAATTAAACAGTTGGAAATCAACTTTAGGAACACCAATACCATGTATACGTTGCAGCACCTCTCCACAGCCTGCAAGTCTGAGGGTGGCAAGGACTTCTGGATCTCATCATAAACGCCAAATGGAGACAGCCCTATCAGCAAATTTAAAGTAGAAGAAACAGAAGTCAGTTAAGATAAAAAAAAACATAACCAATCCCATAATCCACAAGTTTGAAACACGCACCAGGGGTTAGGACAGGATTTTTGATAAAGCTTAGGACATACAGAGGTACTATTTGGTTATGCATCCATCCACTCCCGAATATATACCAACTTGGATAAAATTTATTATCAACACCAGTATCATAGGGTTTGCCAGTGGGGCTGTTCTGTAGTGATCCGGCTGGGATAACCTCTTGTCGGCCCAATGCTATTGAGCAGAACAACAAATGAGCTTCTCCTTTTGTATCCACCTCAGCAAGCATGGCACTGGGAAATAATAGAACTGCACAATAAACTTCTGAAAAAACATATGATGCTATTTTGCTCTAGTTCGTAACAAAAAAGTTTGAAGGATTAGTTTATGATCAACAAGTGTACACTTTCAGTTGAATAGGTATAAATGTGTCAGGACATACACATCGGACTTGCCAAAGTGTCTGGAGCTGATAATTCTGAACCCAAGTAAGTGTAAAAGGGAGGTTAATTAAGCAAAAGCTCTAATATAGTATTTATATAAGCATATCTTGTTGTATTTGTATAACAGCAATAAAACGTAACAACATATTAGTATATGTGTATTCAGATCCTCAAAGAAACAGGAAGCAATGTCTTAGGGATGCATCATGAGGAATAGGTTACAGAATACAGAAAAAAATTCACATCTGAACAATATCAGGTTGATCAAGAAAGTTCAAAGCCTGAGCATATTTTCAATCTTTGGAGGCGAACCAATCCTTTTTATTAGCGTAATCAGGAAGTCATGGCAGATGGTACAATAAGTACCAGAACATCGAAACAAGCATCCTAACTCTTAGTGGGATACTGGGATGTTACTGCATAGCAAGTCAGATGTACACTGGAAACACAATAATTAGAACTGATAGTATTTGGGATTACAATTGTCTTTACTGGCATTAGCAATCTTATTTTTGTTAAATGTTCTACATGTCTGAATTCATTACTATAATCTGTTTTCATCAGATCTGGTTGACATACATACTGGAACAAATCTATCCAATCAATCCATAAGTTCGACCTTAAGAGGTAATGTCATCAGAATTAGCATGTCGTACACTGGGTATATGAACACCAATGGAACTTAGCAAGATTAACAGGAAGCATGCTTGCTTTTACTAATAATAGTATCAAAGCACAACCTTGATATGTAAGTCAACACAAGTGCAGAAATGACTACATGCCATTTTTATTTTAAAAAGGTCAATCACCAAAATGGAAAAGAAGTTAAGACATTGCTTGTTATTGAAGTATTATATTATGTTCTCTGTACGACTTCCGAGCTTCTGGATTCCATATTGCACTAACCAGCAATGGCGCAGCAGGTGTCCAGGTATGCATCCTTAGTTAAGTATTAATCTTAACGGTAGGTTCAAAACCTTGCGGACAAAGTCAGGAAATAAAAACAAGAGATGTAGCATATCATATATTTTCAATATGCAGTAGAAATATAAAATCAAGGAAGTAATGGTAATCCCAGAACATGACAACAGTTGGGCAAAACCCGATTCTCACATAAAACCATAAGGTCAATCACCAGAAGTAAAAAGAAGTTAAGACATTGCTTGTTATTTATGTTTTCTGTATGGCTTCCAAGCTTCTGCATTCCATAATGTAAACTAACCAGCAGCGGTGCAGCAGGTGTCCAGGTATGCATCCTTAGTTATGTATTAAATCTTAACTAAGCGATAGGGACAAAGTCAGAAACTAATCACAAGAGAAGTAGCGATAGGCAAAACCCGATTCTCACATGAAACCATAAGTCGACTGGCTGGAGGCCTGAACTACTACAAGTGATCGACCTCATTTCAACTAGTCGATGAACTGATCGTGTTGCTATAGGTCTTATGACCTAAAGCTTTCCGTCAAAAAAACTGATCGACCTTATCCATTCGAGCAGCAGATACAAAGTGACCTAAAAACATCAACATGAGTACTCTCGGGCTCTCGGCAAGCATCATAAGATGATCAAAGGTTTTGAAATGTATTTGATTTTATATTATGTTACAAAAGGCATGGTCTCAAGAAATAATCGTATCCACTTAGGATGTTGACAAATCTACCTCAAGCACATGCACCAGCATTACTGAATCCTTAACACACCATCATTGTGGGACCGCCAGGTTCTGAGATATGCTTGATTTTGTGTTATATACACAGTAGTTTACAAATGGTACAGTCTGAAGAAATAATTGTACCCACTTACAATATTGACGAATCCGACTCAAATACATCCACCAGCATTACTGAATCCTCACAGTTCCATCATTATGGGACTCTCAGTTTGGGCTTAATAGATGCCTCAAGAGTAAAGGTGGCAATCTTATCCATGGGTAATGGCGCCCATGGACACCCGACCCAAATGGGTAGGGTATGGGTTGCCGTTTTAATAGTGCTAATACTCAAAGCCTAAGATGTACTGGTTAAGTAAGATCAAGTTCTGCAACTTCACTTTGCCATAATGACAAACTAATTGAAGCATTAGAAAACTTCATTATAAAAGGAGGATAAAGGATGATAGCTATGAGCTAGTTTTCGTACAAAACAACAAAGTTAACATTCGTTTGATGAATTCGTACAGTATGTTTATGGGCTCACTATATAAGTGAAGATACGCAATTGGGTAATTTGACATTTAACATTGATGATGCAGGTATCAGGTCAAGATAAAAGGGGCAAATTAGGACACATTCTAAACAAGACATTGATATTCTAAAGAAAGCATTAACTCCATGTGTTAGGTCAGGTTACTGATCAGGGTGGTCAAAACTCAAGACCATTAACACACAAACAAGGCCTCAATAGCAAAGCTATGTTTGTAAATAACAGATTTGTGATTCTAAAAACCACTCTGATGCTGACCTTTCGTAGGGTTGGCTCATTGGCGACACATGAGCCGCATTTCCATGTGCGCGTCCGGCAGCTAACAAGGTGCTGTTTATGTTAACGACTCCGCTTCCATACGCTGCCTCCTTCACATCGGACACCAATCCCCCATACCAGCCGTACACAAGAGGCTGAGGATAAATGTTTGCCTTGAATGCCTCAATGCGATGGACCAAACACTTCTCTATACAGGTGATATTGAAACGCCCAGAGGTGCCTTCGGTGAAAGCCCTTGTCACCTTGTGCTCATCAATACCGAGCACGGGTTCGTTTGCGAAGACTCGCTGCTGGTTGTCCACCCAACGGATGGGGGACTTGTTGGAGGGCTCGTCAAGATCGACGATTACCTTCCGCAAGAAATCGAAAAGGACGGCTCGGCCCTCTGGAAGCCGTGCCTCAACGACTGCTTTCCCTATAGCGAAAGCCGTCGCTACGAAGTCGATGACCTTGCAGGGGACCGCGGTCCTGGCACCACCCTCCCCGTCGATGGCGATAGCACGGGGGAATCCGCTGCGGCGGAACTGGCGCCACTGATGCCGAAGGGAAGAAGAGTCTTCCATGTCTCGCGGCAGGGGAAGGGCTGGGTGCTCCGTCGCGTTCCCGTAGACCTGATGGCTGGCGTCGACCCAGCACATATGGTAGCTCTTGGAGGTGTCGTTGAGGTCGACGCAGCGCCTCCCCAGGAAGTCGAAGAGGAGCAGTCTGCCGCATGGAAGCTCTGCTTCTATTACGGCTTTCCCGTCGGAGAAGTCCTCCGCGACTAACCCCTCTGCTGCGTATGGTTGCTCTCCGTCAATTTTGAGGTAAACTGGCGGCCCGCTGCTGCAGAAGGCCCGCCATTGCTGCGGTAGGGAGGAAGGGGACGATTCCCCCATCTCTTTCGCGAGGAGGGGAAGGGGGAAGGTGAGGAAATGTCCGATGAGGGGCGGCAGGAAGAGGAAGGAGACGACGGGGGACGGCTGACGGGATGGCGAGGCGGGATGGCACGATAGAGAGACAGAGAGAGTCTACTAGAGGGAAAAGAGATGAGACGAGGGTTAAAAGAATTCTGCGGTCAGTTTCGATGTTGGTTTTCGCCTTGGAATTCGAAACTGACATTCTCAAATTGTGTTGTTTGGTTGCGTGTGGAATTGAAGAATGGAAATTGCATTACCAATTGAACCACAACTAAAATGGTCCTGCTGCAAAACTGAGCATCAACCCTCCATGTCATATGGAATTGACTTTTCTTATCTAAAACCATCGGCAGCAGCCAACCACTCACACTACTTGAAGTTCGTCGCCGCCGATCACTCCTGTCACCGGAGTTTGCCGGCGACCACCATCGTTGGAGCTTCGCCGCCGACCGCCATCGTCGTCGGAGGCTTCTTGCAATTTTCCTCAACTCAGAGCAGCCGCCCCACGAGTCTGGTCTCTGCTCCGGCCATTCCCTCGCCCCGTCGAAAGAACCTATTGGTGCCACTGCACAGATTGTTTTTATTCCGAGGGATATCCACATCTCCCAGCATGCCTGGATCTAGGTCTTAGAGTCGACATCCACACCTTCCTGGTGCGCTATTTGGCATTCGCGTCCATAGTGCGTGGATCTAGTTCCCATGCGACATCCACACACGTTGGAGCCGGAGTCAGCTAGAGCAGGAAGGACGCCTCCGCATGCTGTCGAACAAACAGGTGCTCCCGCTCACACGCTACCATCGCGGGAGCTGGAGACGACGATAACAAGTAGACCGAGGCGAGAAGACGGGGAGATGAAGAAAGCGAGCATGTGTGTGCTAGGTGAGCTCGTCGAGGTAGGTGTGCTTGCGATCATTCCTACACTTAAATTCCATAGGAATTTCAACATCCACTTGCGTCCGATCGAGGTAGTTTTTTTGTGGTTTTTCCGTTTTCCACCCAAATGACTATTTATGCAATGTTGCTCTGTCTTGCAATCCTTTGTTTTGTTCTTGCAATCCTATCAAATTTCTTGTCTTTCCTATCCATGTGTTTCATAATGCTATTATCCAAAGAAGCCCTCAGGGGAGAGAGGACGCACGGTTGGACGCCTAGACCCACGGGTGGGCACGATCCCTGCCCCTTGCTTTTGGTCGCTCTTTTTTTTTTGAACTCAAGTACACCTTTCATTAATTAGCAAATAGGTTTACATCTCTTATAAGAAAGGGTACAATGGAAGGAGGGGGAGTCTCCAGCCAGCTTGCCGAACCCGAGGACTAACAAAGGAGGTTTACATCGCCGAAGGAGGTGGGCACGGTCCCTGCCCCTTGCTTTTGGTCGCTCTGGCGTCAGCGGAAACGCCGAATCTTCAGCAACTAGGAACGGTTCAATGTTACTTCAACGAATTGGGCTGGACTAACAAGCTGTTGGGCTTGTTAACTCGCGCTCGTTAAGTTTTATGAGCTGAAACCTGCGATCGGCTCGGTTTGTTCAAAGCTCGTTAAGCACGCGACATGCTAAATTTTGACATTTATTTTTGTCATGACTTCATGTAAGTCTCTTGACTTCATGAGGAGTTGATGAGACAGATGAGAAGGTGGAATAGGAAAAGAGATCGCTAGATGCGCTAGGTTGGCCTACTGGAGTCTGGTCGTCTAAGACTGCAAAGATTTGTTGAATTTATTGGTCACATGAAAAAATAATGAGCTGCTGGTGAAACTCGTTTGCTCGCTCGTTAAGCTTGTTAGTATCAACGAGCTAAAATGGGTGACTGGCTCGGCTCATTGGTTAACAAGCACGGGCTACCGAGCTTTTCGTCCAGCCCTTGTCCGTTCGTCTATCTTATCATTACTACTCACTAACTTGTTAGATAATTATTTCATTGTCACTCATTTAATATGCGATACATGTTCTGATTATATTTTATTTGTCGTATGTATAGTAGTATTAAATATTTTTTCACAAAAAAAATCAAAAATTCTTATTTAACATAAGATTGGAAAATATGAGTACAAAATTGTCGGCTCTGGGGATACGGAGGTATCCCAGATCCTAGGAGTACGGGACGTGGCCCCACCATATCTGTGTAAGGCACCCCAAGGACAGGGTATCCCGGGGACGGTCTTCCCGGGAGCCCTATGTCTGTTCTCTCCTTTTCCGGACCCGGAGCCCAAAGGTTCCGCGGGGGCGCCTGGTCTGGTGACCAGGGAGAGAATACGTCACTACTTACCTCAGCCGGTACTGGGCATCCACTTTAGCGCCCTCGAGCCTGGGCTGTTACAAATCTGCCCGTTCAGAGGCGTCCTCGGGACTACGAGACTGTGGTATGACGATCACCGGCGAGGACTGCAGGCTAGGCGTGGCAGGTTCACCTTTATCTTTTGACCGGCCAGCTTCCATGCCGCGCCAGGACTATCACCGTTTCGGCCCAGACAAGGCCGAAAGCTTCTGTGCACCCCAGACCGGGTACAGATCACTTTGGACAGAAGCCACCGAACAGAAGGACATCTTCATATTCGTCTTGTAGCGGGGATGTTCCCCTGTAGCAGCACGCATGCCGTGTGCCCTACTTCGCCACTGTGGTGTCCTCTTGAACTATAAAAGGAGGCCCGAGGCTTCCACCCAAAAAAGGATGGCATCAGGGTTAGACGAGGCATGGGGAGCTCGAGGTAGGAGAAGTGTTGGTGTTTTGACTGCCGGAGACGAGCAGCGTCTGCTTCTCCCTCCTCCCCGGGCCGCCGTAGTTAGGACTGAGCTTGCCGCTCCAGCCGCTCTTTGTACTCTTCCCTTGCGACATCCACCCCGATCAATACACACAAAGCAGGACATAGGTTATTACACCTCCGGATGGCCCGAACCTGAGTAAAACGATCGGAGTCGAAGTCCTCACTGGTGAAGTTCGGAGCGCTATCCCCGTGCCACCCTACCTAAACAAAAAAAGGGGTGCTCGCACCCCCGGACACAACAAAAATCATTTAAAAAAATCATATATGCAATATATGTTTTAAATTCCGTGGCAACACACGTACATTTAGTTGGTTGATGAATTGAGCTAGATGCATGTATGTTGCCGGTGAAGAAAAATCATGTTAGGACGTTTTCAATAAATATCGAGATTATGTTGTTAGATACATAAGTATAACTATATTAGCCGCTATTAATTTTCATAGATTTGTGATACAGAGCTTTTGTTAAAATGGTTAGGAAGACCCAAGGAGCGACGTTGCTATCTCCCCTTTCTCCGCCCGATATTTTGAACCCTAGATCGAAACATACAAATTCAAAAAATTATGAACCATTTCATCATTACTTTTTACAGGAAGCGATCGAATTCATTTGTGTGTATCGATGGACATGAACGCAGATAGTACGTGACAAAATTGAAGGTAGAACATTGACTCGAACAGAGGAATTAATAATAAATAATCCATGGACTCAAGAGTCAAGACAGATGAACAAAATCGTTAGGCTAGAACGACAGACAGATGAACTATATAATAGTAGTTGGAGAAGACGACGACTGATCGAGGCTACTGCCATCTATGACCAGTCCAGACTCTCCAAGTCGTCGTTGACGTCGTCGATTGCCTTGGACGGCGGAGGCGGCGGCCTGACCGGACCCGTCCTGGGGTCCCCCGTAATCCGATTCAGTACCGCGATCATCTTCCTGGCTTGAGCGGCGTACTCTTCCGGCGTCCTCAACACCACGGCCGGCTGATCGGATGCATACTTGCTCACCAGCGGCCGGTACGTGGGCGTGGGAAGGGCCTTCAGCTGATCCTGGCCCGTGCCCTTGCCTACGTGATCCAAGCGTATGCACCAACTGTTTCTCTATCCATGATCGCTTTGCGCGCCTTCTTCGCAGGTCGGATCGGATCCATGGAGAACTGGAGATGTGTTGTCGATTTGTTCCTTTTCTTTTCTGTCAAAACCGTCACAGGTCGGATCGGATCCATGGAGAATTGGAGATGTATTGTGGATTTGTTTCCGAAACCGAGATGGATGATCGGTTTGGTCTACTGGGGATCGAGACGTGTCGAGTTGTGCTTTGGATGAGCATCTGCAGCCCTCCCCCTCTCAGTATATATGGAGTACTCAGCGCCAGCGACCCCTGCTACCCTCCGACTCCGACCTGGACACGGCCGGGATCGTTGGACGTTTTCTTTACGCTACGAACCTTTTGACTGGATCGATCGAGGGGTGCACGTACAGGTAGCGGGCTTGCGGGCCGGCAACCTGCCTCACGTCAAGGCCCAATTAAGGATCCCCAGTTTCCCCCACGGACCGCGCCGTTTTGGACTATTAGCATTGTTTTTCATCGTTGGGATTGCTGGGCTGGACTTCTTCGGTCTGAAATCTTTCTGCGTAAGGAATGGTCACTCTGGTCCTTCCCTCAAAAGAAAAAAAAAAGCAATGGTCTGGTCATTTTCGCTCAAAGGAAAAAGAAAAGCAATGGTCTGGTCCCTCTCAAAAAACAAAGCAATGGTCTGGTCAATTGGCCAGGTCGCCGTGAGGCCTGAGTAGCATCGAAGAGATATCCAAAATTAAAATCATCTAATGAAACTGAACGACAAATTCTTTACTATCTAGACATGAACAAAGCTAAATCAATGTCTAAGAATGATACCAAATATTTATCGAATATCTTGATAAGGAAATTGGTATGATCATCCATAACCCATACGAATTTTCGAAAAACACAAACAAACACCAATTTTATTGTCTAACAAAATAAAATAAAAATGCAATGATTATCCATAGTAGCTATCTATCTTATGTAATTACCATGTGATGCCTTGATCGACAGCAGAAACAATATAGTTGAAGAAACAAATTGATGGCAATGTGCAAAAAAATTACATTTAATGAGGAGATTGCACTAACTAGGTGTGAACAAATTGATGATGTGGTGACATGTGGCATGGTTGCATGTACAGAGAACTTAATTAGTGGGGATGGCTTGATGGCAAGTTGCAGGCATGTGGAAGAGATTCTTACTAAGTAGGTGTGAACAAACTGATGATATGATGGTGTTGCATGTTTGTATGTATAGAAAAAATTTGTTAGTTGATATGGCTTGTATAGGTGGAAGCCGCCACAAATCAATTTTTGCTTATACATGGAATAATTAGGCATCTTTTTTTTGTGGGGAATAATTAGGCATCTTTAACAATATGCGCTACTTCATTTTCAGCACGCCAAAAGATCTCTCAATGACATTACACACATATGAATGCACCCTATTGAACATTTTCTTTGGGGTAGATGGCTCTGCACCTCTATCAAAATCAGGGACATGATACCTCCCATCCTTGTATGGAGCACCATGGCCGGTTAGGATAACCGACATCAACTAGATAGTACTTACCTAAAACACAAGATAATTTTTGCAATGAACGCATTGAAGATTAGATGAATGAAATCATCCATATGTTGAACAAGCTCACCCTTCGAAGGATGCGTAAAGATGTCGTGGTCCACTCTCGTGGCATGGTATAGCAGACTTGTTTCTTGCATATCACCCGACTCTCCAATAGACGTGTAGGCGAAGCACATATCAAAATCACAAATTGCCAACATGTTTTGAGATGCATTGTCCGACCTTCCAATGTATCTCACTTGTTTTTCTTAACGGGTATCTCACTTATTGATCAACAAGAAGTGATGCACGAATATGAGTACCATCTAGTACACCAATACAATTCTTAAGGTGCAAATAATCCCTTTTATCACCGCTAATCCTCTTAGGTCAACACAGAACTTTGGATCCTTTGGTCTCAAATAATGAGTCACCATCTTTACGCCACCATGAAGAATCTCATCAAACTTCCTGCAAATGGTCTCACCGGAGTGCTTGAACCAGTTTTGTGTTTTCCGGTTTGATTCACATTCACCAATAACCCAAAGAAAAATCATGACTTGTAACTACTTACTTGTGTGGATGTTGCTACACTATACTTTCTCACCACATGTCATGTAGGTCAAAGAAGGCATGGTTGTTCAAACTCAACATCCTATAGGTCTCTTCAGGTGTTGATTGTGCGTTCTTCAACCAACCTATCCCACTCAGAATAGAGGTCCTTGGTCCCGAAACGCGAGACCATGGGGCGTCTAGATGTCAACCGAAATCGGAGTGTTCTGACATGTCTTTTTAGGGTTTGGACGCTAAAACTAGCCTGCCAGGCATA
The DNA here is from genome assembly GCF_000005505.3 of Brachypodium distachyon. Classification (NCBI taxonomy): domain Eukaryota; kingdom Viridiplantae; phylum Streptophyta; class Magnoliopsida; order Poales; family Poaceae; genus Brachypodium; species Brachypodium distachyon. The sequence continues at coordinate 8,937,087 of NC_016132.3, read as the reverse complement.
ATAATAATACTCCTCTGGACCTCCGGAGTGAGTATTTCCGTTTCTGGACTGGATCAAGAAAAAACATTACTGGGAAATTCAGGAAAACTCCGGTGCCAAAGAAGGCCTTACCGAAGTCTAACCCGGCCCATCATCCGTGGCAGACCACAACTCCACAGCACACGGCAAGTACGGCGGCACATCATCGGTCCCCACTCACACATGACACGCGCACTTAGGCAGAGTGGCACACACGCTCCCCAGCCCCGTCCTCCTCCTATTTAGCTCTCTCCATTTCCGTCTCCCGCACCGCAAGTTCCCCTGCCCCCAAAACGCACGCCTCCGATCTCCACGCCGAGACGGCACCCTTTTATTACCTATTCCACCACAGCCGCCGCCGGACAGTGAACCCCCGCGGCGGATTCAGTACTCACTGGGATAAGGTAGGGCAGACGCCCCCGAACGCTGCGATGCTTTTGCTATGCGATGAGTAGCTTCCAGTTGCCCGCGCCGCAATTTCGACTCGGTTCAGGGCCGGGCGCTTGATCGTGCCCGGGTGGCGGCGCCGCCCGCCGCCGCGGTGCTGGTTTCGTTGTTTTACTATCGGAATTCGATGGGGTTGCTCGGGGCTTGGGGGATCTCGACGCGGGGAGAGTTCGTCGGATCCCCCGATGATGCTTATGGGATGGTTTGCCGGTAGATGATAGCTTGGTTTGGTTTTCCGATGATGATCGGATCTTCAGTTTTGCTTTCTCGTTGCTCGTGATATGCTTAGATAGTTAGATCCTTGGAAAGGGTGGCGAAGTAGACCGCTTTTGGTGTACTGACGGTACTGAGTTGCAGTCTGACAGATGATGTGATGATTAGGATATGATGCCACAAGGTTCTAGTGCTGTGTTCCTTCTTCCGGTGTGCGTGCATACAGAAATGGGTGTTATATGAATGACCTGCTTAGCAAATGCAGCATCTTCAAAAAGAGTTGCCATCTCATCATTCATCAATCTGTACCGTGCTATATTTTTTAGCAGATATGTGTTTGTTTGTGCCCTGCAAAATATAACGGCTTACAGATGCATCACATATTTATTTTTGTTTGTTATGATGTCGTTATGCATAAAATAGAACGTCTTAGCAGATGCATCACACGGTTATTTTTAGTTGATTATTAGGCTGTCATTATGGATAGAATAAAATGGCTTAGCACATGCACCACACAGTTAATATTTAGGCAATTATTATGCTTTCATTATGTATAAAATACAAAGTCTTAGCAGATGCATCACACAGTTAATTTGTAGTCAATTATTGTGTTGTCATTATGCATTAACATAGATCGGTTTAGTAGATGTATCTAGAGTTATTTTTGGTTGATTATTATGTAATTATGTATTGCTGTACATGTGGATGTTTGCTAGCGCGCATTTGTGCATGTTATGGGACATAGTGGTTACCAAATGCAGCATAAACTTCTTGATAGATGATTTATTTGTCATTGTGCTGCTTTGGCCGTCACTGAGTCTCGTATTTCCATCTGTGCAGATCACACTACCCCAGGCTGAGTTGTGGCCGGTATAGGCAATTTAAGTGTTTGTTAGCTGTTTTCTCTTGTGTCTTAACCTTTGATTAAATTTCATTGAAAGACTGTACATGAGAAAACCGTGTTGTTGGAACATTTCTCTTGTAATATGAATATATTGTGACAATCCTTCTTCCTGTGCTAGAATCATATATTTCAGCTTCAAAGCTCTTCTGGTACTTTTTTAAGTTCCCTACTGAACCGAATACCTAATGCATTAACTTTAAGCTTGTCGTGAACATTCATGAAAATTCGTGGATATTAATTCAGAACCCTGTGGCATATTAACCCTGGATACTTGGCCAAACGGAAATTGGAGCTCCTTGTTTATGTCCTCAATGGAGAGCCTAGCTCAGTTAGAGGTGTTGTGCGAAAAGCTTTACAATTCTACAGATTCGGCTGAAAGAGCACATACAGAAAGCACCCTCAAGTGCTTTTCAGAGAACAGTGACTACATTTCACAGTGCCAATATATATTGGAAAATGCGTCAACTCCATATGCCTTGATGTTGGCCAGTACAAGCTTGTTGAAGCAAGTCTCTGACTGCAGTCTTTCTCTGCAATTGCGCCTCGATATCCGTAATGTTTCTTTCCTGACAACATAGCATGATATCACATATAATTCAATTTTGAATTTCCTGTTCCTTTTCATCTGCATGGCATGAAGGCATTTATGTCTCTTCCTATATGTTCGCATACCGGTTGCTTGTCTTGTGTAGGATGTAACTGTATAGAGTAGTTGTAATTCATTTATAGTGATGTTCAATATATGTTACCATATGTGTAGGTTTTGTCGTTTCCTTGGTTCTCAACTTATTTCCATTTTGTCCGTCAAGACATTAATGCTTCTGTAGCATAGCTGAAAAACACAATTTACTTATTTCGTTGTATCCTTCAGTTTTTTGTGCTTCTGTAACATAGCTGGAATGGATAAGTATCTGTTTCCATTTTATCCTCAGTTTATGCGTCTGCAATTTAGCTGAAACGGATAACTTTTTTATTCACCTTCCCTTATGCACTTACGTTCCGTGTCACTCTTTACTACTAGTTTTAGACTATTTATTTGTGATCCGTGTGAAGGTAATTATGTCATGAACTATCTGGCGGCAAGAGGACCTAAATTGCAGAACTTCGTGATCATTTCCCTAATTCAACTCGTCTGTCGGATTACAAAATTTGGATGGTTTGATGATGACAGATTCAGGGAGATTTTCAAAGAAGCAACAGATTTCTTAGCTCTTGTAAGTATGGCTTGCATTTTGAAGGCATTCCTCTGGGGTTTACCTAATTGCCCTTGGATAAGTATTGTTGTTTAAAGTGGAGTTGTATCATCATATAAGCCATAGGTGACTGACACATTTTCTTTAAAACTAATCATCAAAGTGTAACCAGCTCTGCCAGATACCTGCATTCATTTATAAAAATGTACGGATATAATTTTGTACTGCTTAACCATTGATGGCTCTAGATGTATGATAAGGAACTTTAGCTACTCTTGGAGGCATTTAGCAGAGTTATTTCAGTTTTGCATCCCTTGGTTAATCCAACTTAATTTTCTCATATGAGAAGTAAGCACTAAATGCCACCTTCTTAATCTGCCAGTTGATAATCATATCAAGAATTGATTTGTTCTGAGTTATTCTACCTTTCATTGTACTATATGCAGTATAGTTGTTTCCAGATAGAAAAGATGATTAGTTGTACTTTGAAAAACACATTTACCCTTTTGTCATGCAAAAGTCTTGTTAATGCTAAAACTTAATCACATGTCGCATGCAACATTAGTCTCAATTTCAGTAAACCTATTTACTGAAAGGGTAATCAAAATTACAAGCAAGTTTCAACTACAAAATATGTCATGCAATGTTTTATTAATAAAATCCATCCCACATTACAACTTACCTGATGCAGTTTACTATATTTGTTGCTTATGATTCTATCATTTCAGGCATCTCAGGATCACTACTTAATAGGATTGAAGATATTAAATTTTCTTGTAATGGAAATGAACCAGGTCAGAGCTGAAAATAAGTTATATTGGTAATATAGGTTCCATATGCGTTTTCGTCCCTATCCAATGTGTTCAGGCATTAAAGCTAACACATAATACATTGGTTGAGTTAAGTAAGATACTGAATTTTGCATCTAAAAGATGTTGATGTGATTGCTCCTACCAGTCTGCACTTTTTTTGTTGTTGTTCAAAACTATTTGTCATGTATAGTGTTATTGATGCCCATATGAATTTGCACTCCTGAGAGCCAAAGACTGACTCACCACATTAGTACTGTAACAAAATGTTATTTCTGGCATGCAAATGAGCATCTCAATAGTTGGAATTTTCCTGTTGCTCCTTAGTGTTGCTTGCTGGAACCGGACTGGTTTGACTTGGGATCACTGTAATAATACCAAGGATAGGGTGAAGAATGCTAGTGCTACGTTTAGAGGGCCCAATTTCATGTTAATTTTGTGTCTGTGCGGCCTGCCACATTTGGAAGCAACACAATGATCTTGTCTTCAATAGGTGGTTTGTTAGTTTTAAGGAGAGCTGATTTTTCATTGCTCTAGAGTCAAGGACACCTTAGATTTCCCTTAAAGAAAAGGGAGGCTCTTCTGGCCAGTGTCGCTGTGTCTATGTGTCTTGGGGTCTTCCCCCTCCGTTGTAAATTTTGTACATATTGCCTTTTAATATATTTTCACTGTTGGAGCCTCTCATACAGTTTTATTCAAAAAAAATATAGTACTGTTTACCCCACCAATATTAATTAGTGGGCATGTTAAATATTAGTACGATAGTTGTCATATCTTTATATACATCTCCATGCTAATAAATAGAAGGACAAGTTTTAAGTTTTAAGCATATCCAAGCATCCTAAATTCCTGATCATTCATTCATCAGATCAGAGGGCTATCATTCGAATTCTGCCCCTTTCCCATATATAAACCCTTTATTTAGTACATATCCAGAGATTAATTGCTGCATTACATCTATATTTTATGTGTTGCGCGCTTATTTTAGGAATAGCTTCTCTAATTTACTCCATGCCTTGTATGGACTCCAGGTGCACACTAATTTATAGAAGGGCTTTAGTACTGACTGTAATAGGTGGTAATATAGTAGGTGGGACATCAGTTAATTACTAGTGGAAGAGGGAAAAACGTTCCTTACCTCCGTAGATCTGTTGTGGGCTATTTACCCACTCAACTCGGTTTGTAACTTTTTTTCTTGTATATTTCTTGATAGATGATTGCATGCTACTTTAACTCCTCATAAAGGGAGTTCTATTTGAATAAATAGTAGAACCAAGGCCTGTGCCCTTCATAACATGAAGAATAACATAGCCTGCTTAGTATGGAAGGAACATATTCTAGCTGTCATGTATGCCTCCACTTGTTTCAATCAGCCGTATTGCTTTATGTTTCTGTAACACTTCTCTATGAATAGTTGGAACAATAAATTTCTCAGTATGAAGTTGACTGCTATATTCACTTAAGAGAACTAACTTCTGCTTATGTATTCACTAGCTTCACTTCGGTTGAAAATTTTATTTGTCAGTCCGTGACTTTAATGTGTAATGCCCATTTCTTTTACCATTCCTTTTCCTTTTTAATGTGTATTGTATGCAAAATTTGAATGTCTATTATGTCTGTTTATGCACATAGGCAACCTCGGCAATGCCTTTGACACTTCACAGAAAAATTGCAACTTCATTCAAGGACCAGTTCCTTCAACAGATATTCCAACTCTCTGTTACCTCATTACATCAACTGAAGAGTGAAGGTAGTGTTCAAAGTGTTATGTGGGCGTGATTTCTCATTCCAGTAGATCATATTAGAATACCTACACTGATTTCATTTTCTAATACAATATACTTAAACTGCAGTACCAGATGACATTAGGCATGTCCCTCTGTCCCTTGCATTGAGGTGCTTGTCATTTGACTTTGTTGGTCCAGTGGATGAAAGCTCTGAAGAATTCGGAACACTGCAGGTATATTGTTTGCTTGACTGTTCGCTTCCCTTTACGACGACTAACCTCTCATTCTGCCACACATTTATATCTTGATGCAGCTTCCTGCATCCTGGAGGCCTCTTCTTGAAGATCCTTCCACTGTCCAGATCTTTTTTGATTACTATAAAGTGAATGATACATCCGTTTCAAAAGAGGTATACTTTGATTGTGGGATTTGAATAATGCATTACTATGACGCAATCTGCAGTTATGTATGTGTGCACGTGTTTTGTTTTCTACAGGCTTTGGAATGTCTTGTTAGACTTGCTTCTGTGAGGCGCAGTATTTTTCTGGAGGACCCTGCAAGGTCCCAATTTCTCTCTCATCTGATGTCAGGCACCAGGGAGATACTCCAAACAGGCCAAGGTTTAACACTTACACCTTTTGCTCGCAAGTTTATGATTAGTGCTCTTTTTTTCACTTGAGAACATTGGTCTTAGATTGAAGTCATTTAAGTGGAGGTTAAAAATCCTGATATCCATTAGTTAAGAAGCATTTAGTAGTCTCACGGAATTGCTTAATTCATGGCTAGTTATGTTAACCTAAAGTAATTAATGGGCTCAATGACAAGTCCCAGCAATGATGAAATGCCAAACTTGTCTATGCACTTAATGCAGGAAAAAAATAGATTATTTCATGTAATGTCTTCTGGCCTGCCATTTACAGGTCTTGGTGATCACGGCAATTACCATGAGTTCTGCCGTCTTCTTGGACGTTTTAAAGTGAATTATCAGGTTTGGAATCGTGTTACTTAAATTAAAAACGACCCTGCTTCATTTCTTGGTTGTTCTGTAACCAAGGATATGATTTGTATTTTTTTTCCTTTTAGCGTTTATTAGGAAATAGACAAACTTGTCCATTGTCTGGTAATAATAGTGATGCAACATTTGTGAAGTATGCACATAGATTTCCTCCACAAGTACTCTTTCCTGATACCTTGATGCATGGGTGTTACAATTTTTATTTCTGTAGCTTCTCCTAATCTTTTGGCTTTATCGATTGAGAAAGCACTTAGCTTTCCCACCAGAACAAGAAAAGAAAAGCAGTTAACCACTTAATGTACACTTGAGTTCCATCATCCTGTGGTGTGACTTCTGATGTATTCTTTATATCATTCAGTTAGTAGCCATAAAAAAACATTACTGTACTCTTTGGAACAATTAATTCATATTACTTTTTCATTATCCTTATCTTTACTCCTATGAAAGACTCAACTGGTGGCGGCAGTCCATCGCTTTCGGACTGGATCACTTCTTGTTTTTTGTGTCACTTGTTGATTTGGCACATCAAGATAAAAATTAATACATACTCCCTCTGATCCTAAATTCTTGACTCAAATTTGTCCAAATATGGATGTATCTATTCTTGAAAAGCGTCTAGATACATGTAATATTTCGACAACAATTTAGGATCGGAGGGAGTATTATACAATATAAGAAAATACATAATGGCACAACATGTTCTTTAAACATATATATTTTTAGTCCGCAGCGACGCACGGGTATTGTGCTAGTCATTTTGAGTGGTGAACTGTGGTTAGGAATGAACCCATTTTGATTAGTGTTGTGAACATTTAATATATATGTGATGTTTTGCAGTTGTCGGAGCTTCTGAATGTTGAGTTTTATGGTGAATGGATTGGTCTTGTAGCAGAATTTACAACTAAATCATTGCTATCGTGGCAGGTTTGTCCTTCTTCGTGCTCAGTTACTAATCATTGTTGATTGTTGTGCGTACTATGACTTGTCTGCTATCAATTTATTTTTATAGTGGGCCAGCAACAGTATCTACTATCTTTTAAGTCTATGGTCAAAGTTGGTGACATCTCTGCCTTACTTGAAAGGCGACACACCAAGTCTGCTTGATGAAACTGTACCCAAAATCATGGAGGGTTTTATCACTTCTAGAATTAATTCTGTTCAGGTACTGTCTTCTGTGAGAGATCAACTACTATTTATATTTCAGTGCAAGGATGAAGGAACTATTTGTCATTCTCATTGTTTTCTCATTTCTGTTCATTATAGGCCAGCTTTGCAGACAACTCAGCAGATACAGAAAATCCGTTGGATAATGTGGAAGGACTCCAGGATCAGCTGGAGAGTCTCCCTTACCTTTGCAGATTCCAGGTTGCTACTACGTCACTAATTCTGGTTTCTGATTTTAGAAATAATTATTTTCCTTTCAATACTTCTATTTGTTCCATCTAAATAAGGTCATTTGGAAAAAAAAACGTCGCCTTCTTAAGGCTTTAAACCAAACAGTTTCATCAAGCTCCGTCACTGCTTCAAACTAACGACTAGTCATTTATAAACCCATGAAAGAAGCACACTGCTTGGTGGCCTAATCTTGTATATTTTGTTGTTTTTCTCCATGAAATGATATGGAAGGCTTTTCAATGTTTTCTAAGTACAGAAACACTGTAGTGTTATGAATTTTGCAACTTGAATAAATTGTTCCATAGTACATGCCCTGATTATTACTTTCTTCTTATGAGTTGCAGTACGAAAGTTGTAGCCTTCTCATTATAAATATCATGGAGCCCCTTCTACAAGCTTATACGGTATGTCAGTGTTGTTCGACATATTGGTTTTTCCAGAAGAGATTAAAAATCAAATTTTTTTTACAGGCAAGGTCCAGATTACCAGCTGCTGGAGATTTAGCTGAGCTGTCTGTCATTGAAGGGCAGATTGCATGGATGGTCCACATAATTGCAGCTATTCTCAAGATTAGGCAGAACGTTGGTCGCATGTGAGCAATTAATCCTGCTTGCTTGTTTTCTTTATTTTCAGCTAACTTTTCATGGATAAGGTTTTTATTTTTCTCTGCAGCAAAGATTCACAGGAGTTACTCGATGCAGAACTTGCAGCCCGTGTGTTACAGTTCATAACTATTACTGACACAGGAGTGCACTCACAGGTTAGATGAAAATGATTTGGTCACTTCACATGAATGCTGAGCTAGTGTACTTATAGACAGTTCTATTCTAACTTCTAAGTGCTATCTGCTATGGATGCCTGTGTAAGTACTAAAGGACTCGTATGATACTATAAGGGTGCTACAGGTAGCAGTTTAAATCACTTTGGCAACCATAGTCAACCATAAAAAAAAACACTTGGAGCAATCATACAAAATATCACTTAGGCAATTTGTTTGTCTTCGCCTTTCAGGCAAAGAAACTTGAATTTGAGTATATAATGAAATGGCTCAACCAGTGGGACCGGTCTCGGAGAGGCTGGCAGCTGTTGGTGCTACCTCGCACACCACCACTGTAATTTGCGACGGCAGAGCTCAACGGGACCGAGTCTGGTGTCCTAGGTTGTAGTCATACCGCTGGGTGGTGGGCCAACCCGGGTGGGTCCTGAGCCACCATTGCCGACCGAGTCAGCAGCCGAGTCGATGGTAGCCGGGGGCGGCGGTAAACCACCGTCTTGGTCACGTGAATGAGGAGGTGGAAAACCTGTGTCTTCACACGTGGTGGCATGACCAAGTCCGCTGGAGCCGCCATGTCTTGCTCCGAGCTCCAAGCACAGAATGCAGCGCAGTCCGAGCTGACACTCGGGGTGCAATGATCTGTGCCGAGGCACAGGAGGCACTTGCTGGTGTAGGAGTCTGCGGCGGCGACCAGCTTCGTCAGCGGGGAATTCGGTGGGGGTGGGTGCCGTAGCGGGAGTTGCTCATGGACGCGATCTCACCACTGTTGTGGTCATGGATGCGATCTCGCTACTGTTGTGCAACTTGACTGTTCGGAATTATATGCCAACTTTCATTGACCATGATAACCGTATATGATTGCAGTAGAACAAATCTCCATGGGAGCTAAGATTATGGTCAGTTCGGTATTGTGGTGGCTTCGCAATAGCGCTTTTTAATAGAGTATATTTTTTGATACAACATTTAGTGGAAACCGGAAAGCATTGTTTTCATAGACATGATAGCAAAATCCTACTAGACTCTGTAAAGATCATCACAGCAACCATAACTGGCCATCTTCTTGCGTTGTGTTTCTATTGCCCTCCCAAGGCATGACCATTTGCCCTCTGGTTATGTTTGCTGAGCTCACATGATTTCTATGTCGTTCATTCCATATTTTATGGCATGTCTTCAAAGCTGACCTTTACTTTGCTTATCATATACTCATTCCGTTTCAAAATAGTTGTACACTTAGATTTGTCCTAAGTCAAACTTCATACGTAGAAATATATAAAATATTGAATACAATATGAACACATCTTTCATGACTGATATGATTAAACTAATTTGGTGTTATAATTTTTTGTATATTTTTGTATTAGATTGGTTAAACTTAGAGAAGTTTGACTTAGGACAAACCTAAATGTACAACTATTTTGAAACGGAGAGAGTACTGGTTTTTTAATAAGCTTCACATGATGTACTGTCTTTGCAGAGATATCAAGAATTAAGCAAGCAAAGGCTTGATCGAGCCATTCTTATCTTTATGCAAAATTTCAGAAGGTCATATGTAGGGGACCAATCCATGAATTCTGCAAAGGTTTAGAAGAAATGAAATTAGATGATGGACTAATTTTATATTTAGTGCTTGATATACATTTCTGTCATGTCATAAAGCAAAGTTTCTTTGCTGCAGCAGTTGTATGCAAGATTATCTGAGCTTCTTGGATTGACTGACCATTTAGTTTTACTCAATGCTATTGTTGGGAAAATAGCTACAAATCTGAAGTGCTATGCTGAGGTGACTATTTATCACTGATACAGATTTCAGCTTTAACTTTGATCTGTAAGTTGTTGTTGACCTTTGATGTATTTGCAGTGTGAGGATGTTATTGATCATACACTGTCATTTTTCCTGGAGCTTGCATCTGGGTAAACTTGTATCTTTATGTATTCAGTTTCCATTTTCTCATGTTTAGCACGATTAAAATTCTTCATTTTGTATTGCCATAGCAGCTACATGACTGGAAAGCTTCTTCTCAAGTTGGAGAGTACAAAGTTCATCATTGCAAATCACTCTGTAAAGTGCTTCGAACTAGCTTTCGTTTAACATGATCTCTGTGTTTCTCAATCTTACAAATGATTCCATTTCATTTTTCATCCTGCCAGCCGGAAAACTTTCCATTTCTTGACGAATACAGATGCGTCCGCAGTAGAACTAACTTCTACTATATTCTTGGCTCCTTGGTCTTTATGGAAGATGGCCCAGTAAAATTCCAGAGTTTCATGAAGCCACTTATGCAGGTGCATATGTACTCCCTCTGTTCCATTTTGTAAGACGTCTGGTAAGAGATACAGGACGTCTTACAAATGGGAACATATTTATTACTTGTTTTTATGCTCATATATATTTTTGTTGCTTCCTTATCTGATTTATTCTTTTTTTTATAACTTTGGTCTATTTTACTCTTTGTTTCCATTTTAGGTTGCAATAAATTTGGACGCAAGTGCTGATGCTGCTTTCAGGACTGATATCGTAAAGTATGCATTCACTGGTTTGATGAGAGACCTACGAGGCATCGTGATGGCTACAAACAGGTGCATTATCTGAACATGTGCAGTATAAGTGTGTAACAACTCCTATATTTTTGCAAACTAACTGCACCTTTGTTGATCTAATCCAGCCGCCGGACGTATGGCCTACTATTTGACTGCTTGTATCCATCCTGCATGCCACTTCTACTGAGAGCTATCTCCCTGCTGGCTGATGAGCCAGAGGTTGTCAACTATCACTGTGCTACAATATTTTCTAGAACTGTTTGGTGTCATAGCATACCTAACTTTGTTATCTAGAAGCCAAGGCTTATAAATCTAAAATATCACTACATGCAGGTCACCACACCATTACTCAAATTCATTTCTGAATTTGTTTTGAATAAATCTCAACGATTGTCTTTTGAATCATCATCACCAAATGGAATCCTTCTATTCCGCGAGATAAGCAAGCTGATTGTGGCTTATGGTTCACGAATTCTATTGCTTCCAAATGGCACTGATATTTATGCAAGTAAATACAAAGGCATATGGATTTCATTGACTGTTCTTTCAAGGGGTGAGTATATAAATTTTGTTTGGAACATGCTCTTTCTCAACTGCTAGTTGCTTACATTTTGTATGATAGCAGCTCTATTGTATGATACAAACTATTCAAACGTTCAAACACTCATTTAGTAGACTTCTTTCACCCACTTGAATAAGATCCTTACCTTGTGAACTTTATATCAGTCTAGAGTTCTAAATTTGTGGCATTTGAGTTGAACCCTTGGAGATCTCCTGAAGTGAATATTCAAATCGGCTGCAGGGATTGAGAAATTGCAAGATAGTTTTGTAGTTCCGTAACATAATACGATTCTACTGCCCAAAGAGTAGTTCATGTCATGTCAGTAATTATTTTCTGAGAAACGTACTTAGGCCTCTCCCAATGCTCCAAGGTGGATTGTATCTTAGGTATGCCATATAGGCAAAAAGCTGATGTGGAGGCCTAATTAGTGAGGAAAGATAGGTGTCGTATCTTATGCAAGATACAGCTCTTAGCGTGGAGCCAACAAGGCAACAAACGCTATGTTTCTCTCTCACAAACCTATTAAATGATAACTATTTTAGATACAACAATAAAATACAAACCATTGGTGAGTTGTAGCTAAATACCTATGCGTAAGATACAACCTTAAAATACAATGTGTTGGGAGTGGCCTTAGGAGGGCCCTGTGTTACTGATTTGTGTGTATTTTGTACCTAATATTATTTGGTCTTTCATGAGTTGAAATTTTTGTCTTGTTGAATATGCAGTACTATTTATGAACAAATAATATGTATGCAGTCCGTTCAATTTTTATGTGATTCACCAGGCTTGTTAATAATAGCGATTTAAAATGCTGCGCATTTGCACTGCTGAACTATCATGTTCGTTTGGGACTTTTTTACTGTTCTAGTGAGCGTTCAGACTCTTTCTTTAACAGCAGCAGTTACAAACTAAGAACTGGCTGGTCCCACCTGTTTCTAGTCACACTAGCTAGTAGTTGTTCTTGATTCCTGATGGTATTAGTTTTTAATGCAATGAGTTATGATCTATCCCAATTACTGAAGCCATTCTTAATGAACCATGAATTCTTGTCCAGTTTCTAGGTTAGTCTTTTGGGGCTGGGGGATAACTTCATTCAGGTCTTGTAATTCTTGACCACGTTCTTATTTTTTTTGTAGGGTTATGTTTTGAACTATCATTCTGTTTCCATTATTAAGGTTAAAATAAGATAATAGGTCATTACACAAATTTGAGCTTATTACTATGATTGTCTCTATTCATTGAGAAATATATTGAGTCTCATTGCAGACTTGTAATCTTATTGCCGATTATTTTTACTATTCTTGTCGCCGGTCTTTTACTTGAGTTATACATGCAGCCTTATGTGGGAACTATGTCAATTTTGGTGTATTTGAGCTTTACGGTGACAGAGCACTTGCAGATGCCCTCGATATATCTTTAAAAATGATTCTTTCAATACCATTATCTGATGCATTGACATTCAAAAAGGTATCCATGCCATCTTTGGTAATTTAGTTTACAATTTTATTGTTGTCCTATACAATTGTTTTTCTAAAAATATTTGGGCTAAGTTCAGTAGCGCATATCAAGTAAAGTTGTTCCCCGTATCACATAGAATGTGCATAGGAACAATGTATGCATATCAACTTAGCAGAGGCAATTCGCTCATTAGGAACTGGACCAAGTGATTTAAGCACCAATACTGTTTAGTTAGTTTTTTTTTTCCATTTAGAAATTAATGCCACATATTTACATGGCTGGTGTGTTAATATGCTGGAGTTGCATTGTGGTGCAACCTGGGGGCAACCAGCCATGCCCACGACCTTGTTAAGACTGGGGTTCCTAAATTTTGGGAAATGGTACGTTTTGCATGTGCACTTTTTTCTGTGAGTATAAGTGGGCTACCGTTTATTATACTAACATAAGGAAAGTTCAGAAAATATTGAGTAAAATTGCATGCACATGGTGAGAATAAAAAATAAAACACGAAATGATCCATGACAAATAGTGGGGGCCGCAGCCTGGGGCTGATAGTGATGCCCCCTCTGAAGAGTAGTCACAATGCTGGTTTCTTAGGTGGTTTTCTCGATGTCTCCCACACAGAAACACGTCCCTAGATAGTACTACCTCTGTTCCTAAATGTAAGTTTTTAGAAAAATGTACTAACATCTACTACCTCCAATCCATATTAATTGTCTCAAATTTGCCCAAATATGGATGTATCTATGCCTAAAAAGCGTCTAGATACATGTAATATTTCGACAAGTAATATGGATCGGAGGGAGTACAATATAAAATAAGTATACTATGAGGATATATCATGACGGATTTAATAAAACTATTTAGAGTTGTAATATTGGTAGATTTTTCTATTAAAAAATCAAACTTTAAGAAGTTTGACTTAGGACAAAGATAGAACATCTTATATTTAGGAACAGGGGGAGTAGATGTAAGTAAACTTGTTTTCTTATCTTGTTAATGAGTAGACAGTCCTGCTGATTATTCCCGGGGAATACAGTGGCGCCCAGAATCTTTCCACAAGGCAGTTTCTGGAATCTTCGACGCTGCAATATTTTTTGCCTTACAAATCTAGGGATTTAGAACAACCTAACTTATATTCTAATCCCTAGAATTCTACTTGTCTATCAAAGATATATAGAAAAATACGAGTCTAGATGGTCAGAAATACCCCTTGTTTGTAGTTCCATTGTATTTTTATTATGTTCTGGTTATCATAGGTCAACTCTAAATGTTAAGCAGTATCCTTTGTAGTGTGGACTCGTTTGTTCAGATTAAACCATCAGCAATATGTTCAACTTGCTTGGCCATATGCGAGCATATTCACATATTGTGACAACCCACACAACTTTCTGTTCAGCTGCACATATGTGCTTGAACTGTTTTAAATTTGGTCTGCAGAATCATTCAGAATAATGTAATTGTTTTGTTTCAGTTATCAAAAGCATACTATGGATATATGGAAGTTCTGTTCAACAACAATATCACAATCCGCTCTGTTCTCAATTTGGATACAAGCACATTTGTGCATATTGTCAACTCGCTTGAATCTGGCTTAAAAGGATTTGATACGGGGATATCAACACAGGTATGCTACTATGGATCTTTTTGACCACTTAAAAATGTTACTGTAACAAAGTGACAATTGTGACGGATCGGTGTTTAAGCTATGGTGTCCTGTGGGGGTGACTTTCTTTCAACATAGTTATTTCCTGCACCAAAATAATAATTAAGTTCTGGTGTCTTTTATGTGTTTGCCTGAAGCTATTCCCTCCAATCCATAATAAGTGTCTCAGATTTAGTACAACTTTGTACTAAATTAGTACAAAATTTGATACACTTAATATGGATCGGAGGGAGTAGTTTATTTTTTGTTGCAACGAAGCTTCTCTGTTACATGTCTTGTTAGAATAATGAATTCTGGGAATCCTTTCTTTTCCTGCAGTACCTGCAGGTTGGGCTAATCTGTATTCTGTTGTTTTCTTTTGGCAGTGCGCTTCTGCCATTGATAGCTTGGCAGCTTTCTATTTTAACAATATTACATCTGGTGATAATCCTCCATCACAAGCTGCACTGAATCTTGCTCGGCATATTGGAGAGTTGCCCAATTTGTTTCCTCAGGTTTGTGATGCTAACCTTCTACCATGTTCTGAAAGGTTACTATGTAATAATAACATTGTTTCTGCAACAGATATTGAAGACACTTTTTGAAATCATTATCTTAGAGGATGTGGGTAATCAGTGGAGTCTTAGTAGACCAATACTGAGTTTGATATTGATCAGTGAGCAGGTGCCTATCTTACTTTTCTTGCTGTCATCATTAACCAAGTTTCCGTTTTCTCTTTTACTCTTCCGATTTTATGTCGTTGTAATTTATTTATTTGCGTGTATGTGCAGATGTTTAGTGATCTGAGAGCACAGATATTAGCGTCACAGGTTAGGATGCTCTTTTGCTCTAAGTTCAAATACACATTCCTTCCTTTCCTCTCATTTTGTTTTTATCCACCTGTTGAACTTTCTATCTCGTCGTCAGTGGTTAAACCTTTTTATTTTAAGGCGGGGGTATAACTTCCTTGAGTAAATCAATTTATTTTTCAAAATTATCACAAAACCACCTTAGCATGTATGACACAACTGTACTTTTAATATGCAAGCTTTCACAAAATCGCTCACCAAACTACTGTAATCCTATAATGGGAACTGCAGTTTTAAGACATAGCATACTTTCATCATTTGTGAAATGTTGCTTAAAAGTGTACAGGGAAAACTGTATTTGAGTTTCATTTATACCACCATCATGGTGTGTATCCAGTTTTGGGTGACTCTTTGGTATCATCAGCTTACACTTTACCAAATACTATGTGGTACATGTGAGCAATTACATCTCTAGTGTTTCCTGTTATTATGATGTGTATGGAATAAGGAGTGGAGTACATGAGTTGGTGCCGCAAAAAAAAAAAGATTGTTTCTGATATAATAAAAAAATGCCAGGTTTGATTGCACCAGAGATTGCAATACATTTTGCAGATATTGGCGAGCTTTGAATAATGTCTGCTTGATAGTCAATTTGTGGGATCAGTTAACTTATTTAAAGTGGTTCCTTTGGCATCACTCCTAAAAAATAGTTCTTGTGGGAACTTTTTGCTAGAAGATGAAATATTGAATGTTTGATATCTGTAGCATAACAGTAATGTTTATTAGAAAATGGAAGTGCTAGAGGCTGCAACTAGTCTATTGAAGTTACATTGTGACATCTCGATTTTGCATGTTCTAAAAAGAAATCAAGTAGGTGGGGAAAGAGCATATGTATTTGGTGTTGTTGATTCTAGGTCATGTTCTTGTGAGAAAATTGAATAATCTTTTGATAACCTCTTAATTGTATATTGATATTAGAATTAGCTACTGTTATGTTCAACTAGTAAATGTAAAAATGAAAGAAGATACTGGGTGAATTATTATTTGTTTCACTAACATGCTTCATTCTTTAATTTTGAACCACATCAGTCTCACTAGAGTTATGCTGGGATAGTTACAACGAAGTTTTAGACTGGTTGAAGCCTTTCAACTTTTTTCTTTTTTATATATCTTTAGTCCTATAAAAGATTCAACTGGCCGTCACCTCCAGACTGCATCACTTTTTTTGCATCACTTGTTAATTTGGCACATCAAGATAAAAACGAATATGGATTATATAATTTAAGACAGCAGATAATGGTACAACACTTTCTTTAAACGTTTTTTTTAGTCCGTAACGATGCATGGGTATTGTGCTAGTAACTGTAGCAAGCTGAATGGACTATTGACCAGAAGAGCTAATGCACATGTTTCTGCAGCCTGTAGACCAGCAACAGCGCTTCTCTCAATGCTTTGAGAAACTCATGACCGATGTCACAAGGAGCTTGGAATCAAAGAACAGAGACAGATTCACTCAAAATCTTACAACATTCAGACATGATATCCGAATGAAGTAACAGCCGTTCAGTATGAGCTGTCAATTTTGGTGGTGCTTCTTTGCTGTAAATACCCAGCTTATTTTCCATCTTAGGAATCACCTTTTGTTGGGAAAAAGTACTTGAGATCAAGAACCCAGTCTGGCTCGCATTGCTGAAAGATGAAGGGTTCTGTCAGTGCATGATGTGGCGAAAACCAATTGTAATTTGTAGATCTATTAGCTGGCCGTTCTTATCAGAATAGTGAATGGTGGGAATTGATTTGTCTTTTTCTATGCATCTCTTTGTTCGTACAACAACATTCATTGTGACCTGCCGTTTCCCCAAAGTGTTAGGGGGACAATGGCCATCACTTGCCTAATTCATTGGTTAAGAGTTAGAAGGTGATGTTGTAAATGGCCGCTGTGGCTTTGCTAATAGGTGAAAATGATAGTCTGGGAGAAAGGGGAAGTTTTGCCCCCATGTACATCAATGTCCATACTTTATCCCGTGTACATCAGTATCCATCTTTTAACTTCGTTTCTGCAGATCAAGCTATTTTGTTTTGTCTATGTCAATGTTCTATTTTGGTGGTTTTACGCAGGTGGATGTCGTGCTCACCAATATTTTTCACTTGGTTCTGTGTAGAGTACTAATCTGTTTGAGGGGCTTCAAGCTTGCACTTGGATTGCGTTATCCTATGCATCCGATTATCAGATTGTTGCTGATTCACTTTTTATGTATATTTCTTACTCATATCCCACTTTATAGGGAATTCTGGCTATTGTATATATGGATAGCTAGCTCTTTCATGTGGTCAAATTTTTGTTCCACTTCTCATTGGTATATTTGGGCGTCTACTGGCGATGCCAGTTTGCCAAGAACAGTAATAATAAGCTCATCCTATCAAGCAACTGCATGTGCATTATTGTGATGCGAGTTGAAGGGTGGTTTATAAAGTGATCGAAGCCAAACGAAGCCTCGACAGGAGTACTGTGGCGTTTCAGCAGGCAAAACAAGCCCAATAATTTTCGACGACGTAAACGAGAGCTGGGTATACGAGCAAGGTATTACGGATCGTTCAATTAGATGCGCAAATGCACACATCATCCAGGCTTCATCGACCCAATTGAATATGCGCCTGTCACGCGAACGACATTCTCTAGTTCCACACTAGACAGTAATCAGTTCCGAATCTTAGTTCGTACAAAGGAAGGACGAACTTGAAGGGAGTACAGAAGAACACACAAGTTTTTAGAGTTCAGATCTAACATGCCTTCTTCCGGAAGACGATGCCAGCTACAAATAGATGACCGTCATGCAGCTGGTACGGGCCTTAGTCGCGGATCCTGGGCTTCTTGACGCGGTTGCTCCTCCTGGGTTGGGCCTGGTTCTCTTGAGTTGGCCCATCAACGCTGGTGACTGTGGATGTCGTGACATGGCCTCCCCCTGTAGCAGCGGTTTGCCCCCAGGCCGTCGAAGAAGTCATGCCATTTGACCAATACTTGCGAGAGAGTACCAGCCCCGAGCTTGATCAATCGACGAGACAAGACTGCCTCTGGAATGGCAACATGGTCAGTGTCCATGCAAATATCTGGTAGGTCAGAACATACCTCAGTATCAGGGGCAATGGCACGTTTCAGAACTGAGACATGCACCACAGGGTGTATCTTGCTACCAGCTGGAAGAAGCAATTTGTATGCCACTTTGCCAATGCGTTGCACAATGCGAAATGGCCCAAAGTATTTGAAGGAGAGATTTTGATTGGTACGATGAGCGACGGTCATCTGCACATAAGGCTGCAATTTCAGGTAAACCTGATCACCAACAGCGTATTCACGTTCCAGTCTGCCCTTATCAACTTGAAGTTTCATGCGTTGCTGCGCCCGTAATAGATGATTCTGAATGACAATGTTCATATTGGCACGTTCTTGCAGCCAGACATCCAATTTTGAAACACTCGTGGCAGATGCAGCAGTAATACCCAGTTGTCGTGGAGGATGACCATATAAGACCATGAACGGTGTGGTGCGTAGTGCAGAATGGTAAGATGTATTGTACCAGAATTCAGCTAGGGGTATCCAGTGGTGCCATTTGGTAGGACAGGAGTGGACAAAACATCGTAAATAAGTTTCCAAGCACTGGTTTAGCCGCTCAGTCTGTCCATCAGTTTCAGGGTGTCGGGCACTGCTCATATTCAGGGTGGTGTCAGTCAATTTGAACAAATGCTGCCAAAAATGACTCGTAAACACCTTGTCTCGATCAGAGATAATAACCTCAGGAAGACCATGAAGTTTATAAACATTATCCACAAACAATTGGGCAATATGTTGAGCAGTATAAGGATGGCGCGGTGGAATGAAATGACCATACTTACTAAACTTGTCAATGACCACCAGAATAGAGTTGAATCCATGAGCCAAGGGTAAACCTTCAATAAAATCCATACTGATGATGGATCAAGTTTGGTTTGGAATGGGCAATGGGTGTAACAACCCTGGCAGTTTAGCGTGGTCCACCTTTGCTTGCTGACATACAGTGCAATGTTTCACATACTCTTCTTCCACACACTGTTTCATGTTAGGCCAAGCAAATAAGGCTTTAATTCGATGGTAAGTAGCAGTGGAGCCTGAATGCCCTCCAATGCCTCCAAAATGTAAAGCTTGTAGGATATGTTGTTGAGCAGTTGGATTGGCACCAACATAGATTCTGTTTTTTTTTATCTCAACAAGCCATCTTGTAATGTATAAGAGCCTGCAGAATTTTATTGGACAACTAAGGAGGTAATGAGTTGCTGAGCCTGAGGATCATCAGCATAGCCAGTAATCAACTGGGCCTTCCATTTAGGAACACAGGTGGATATGTCATTACTCTCCACAATCTCGAAATAGCGACTTAAAGCATCTGCAGCTTGATTAGTAGAACCTTTCTTGTATTGTAAGCCTAGTAAGGTAATGAATGCCTTTTGCTGAATTGGAGTGGTAAGTTTTTGATCAGATAAGTGGGCCAAACTCTGATGATCTATCTTGATGACAAATTCTTGATGTTGCAAATATGGTCTCCATTTCTTGATAGCCATCAACATAACCATACACTCTTTCTCATATGTAGACATCCCTTGAGATTGAGGGCCAAGAGCTTTGCTGAGGAATGCAATTAGGTGGCCTTCTTGCATCAAAACAGCTCCAATACCATTGTGACAAGCATCAGTCTCCACTGTGAATTGCTTGGAAAAATCAGGTAAATGGAGAACAGGGGCATTAACGAGAGCAGTCTTAATGGCATCAAATGATTGTTGCACCAAACTTGTCCAAGAAAATACAGTGCCCTTTTTTAGTAAATCAGTCATTGGGCGACTAATGACACCATAATTCCTGATGAATCATCTGTAGTACCCTGCTAAGCCTAAAAAGGCTCTGACCTGTTTAACATTAGTGGGTACTGGCCAAGTACACACAGCTTCAATCTTTTTGTTGTCAGTGGCAACACCATGAATGCCATTGATGTGGCCAAGATATTCCAACTGCTGTTGAGCAAAGGAACACTTGGAGTACTTGACAAAGAAGTTAGTTTTTTGCAAGATATCGAACACTTGTTGCAAGTGAATCAGATGGTCCTGTAAGGTTCTACTGTATATCAGAATGTCGTCCACAAAAACCAAGACAAATTTCCTTAGTATAGGTTGAAAAATAGTGTTCATGACTGCCTGAAATGTGGCTGGAGCACTAGTCAGTCCAAAGGGCATAACCCTGAATTCAGAATGTCCATTATGAGTTTTGAAAGCTGTTTTAGATTCTCCCCCAGGGGCCATTCTAATCTGGTGATAACCAGTACGAAGGTCAAGCTTGGTGAACCATTGGGAACCAGCTAATTCATCTAGCAGTTCTTCCACAACTGGCATAGGACACTTATTCTTCACTGTGATAGCATTGACTTGTCTGTAATCCACACAAAATCTCCATGTACCTTCCTTCTTCTTGACTAACAACACTGGAGAGGAGAAGGGACTAGTGCTGGTCTGAATGAAACCTTTTGTGAGCATTTCATGAACTTGTGTTTCCAGCTCATCTTTTAGTTGAGGAGAAATTCTGTAAGGTCGTATGTTCACAGGTTGGGCACCTGAAAGCAATGGAATGGTATGGTCATAAGGCCTGGATGGTGGTAAACTGGCTGGTTCAGCAAAGAGAGTGACATGCTGTGTCAAGAGTGCTTGTACTTCAGTGGGAATGTCAGCATCATCAGGTGTTTGCTGTTCTGAAGTAATTGGACAGAGATGAACAACCTGTTCCACTTGTCCTTTTGTGATCATCTTGTTGAGGTTGGTTGCAGTGATTGAAACACAGGTGGACACTGTATTCTTTAACCCCCTGAGTGTGATGCGTTTGCCTTGATGTGTGAATCTCAACTTTTTGGTTTTCCAGTTCACAAACATTGGGCTACAGTCGGAAAGCCAATCCATGCCCAAAATGATATCATAACAGCCCAGAGATAAGACTCTCATAGAGGTGGTGAAAGTGTGTCCTTGGGTCCACCACATGAGATTGTTCACAATTTTGTTACTCTGCATGGGCTTCCCATCTGCCAAATGAACAGAAGTAGCTTGAACTGGGGAAGTCACTAAATTCAGGGCCAGGACAAGCTGATCACTAATGTAGTTGTGGGAGCTGCCAGAGTCAATAAGAACTAGCACAGATTGTTTGCCCACTAACCCTTGCAGCTTGATGGTTTTCCTTTTGGATGTACCTTGAATGGCATCTTCAGAAATACTCATGAGGTCAGTGTCAGATTCTGAGTCACTAGCAGTAAGTGGAGTGGAAGCAGAAGTACCAGGCAACTGTAATGTATCCAGTAATTCATCCAACACATGTAAGGAGATTTTATCAGCACACTTGTGACCTGGACTGAACTTATCGCCACATTTGAAACACAGCCCTTTAGCACGCCGCATAGCATGTAGGGATTCATACTTATCAGCAAAGGAGACCTCCTTGAGCTTGTCAGGTTCAGGTGTACTAAGAATAGCATCAGAGGATTTCTGAAATGGTTTGTGATAATCCTTGGAATCAGCCTTATAATAGGGCTTGCGCTTCAGTAATTTCCAGTTCTTCCTCCTGAACAAGGGCCAAACACACTACAGTATCAATTGTTCTAGGAGTGTGAAGTCTGACAGCTATTCTAGTGTTAGACACGATTGACTAAAAATGTTTCATCATAACCAGGATTGTGAACTAAAACTTTATGCATCAATTCCTGAAACTGAACATGATAATCCTGAACAGTGCTGAATTGCTTGAGTTTAAGCAGCTTCTCCAATTGCTGTTCATATTTATTTTTATCAAATTTGGCAAACACAGCTAAAACCAAATCAGACCAAGTGTCTAATCTATGCAATGCCTCATGACTCTGTAACCAGGACTTAGCTAGACCATGGAAATGTAATGTAGCATAATTTGACCAATTAGCATGAGGAACTAAAAACATCTGAAAGTATTTTTCACAGCATTCTTTCCACCATTTAGGATCCTCGCCGTCAAATCTAGGAAAATCAGTACGCGGCATCTTGCCATGCCCAAAACGGCCACCCATGTGAGAACTCTCGCCTCTATCAGTAGTATCCTCATGAAAAGCAAATTGAGCAGTAGAGGGGCCATTCGCACGCTCACCTTGGTCCAGGGGCATCCCTAGAACACGAGTGGTTCGAGAGGTAGGCCCCTGGGTCTGTTTGTCGCCGCCGTGGCCATTGGCCCGCTGGTCCTCACCAGCATGAGAAGTTGTCGAGTGGGGATGAGCCTCGAGCATGTCGATGCGGCAAGTGAGCACCGAGAGCTGGTCATGGAGGTCATTAGTGGAGTTCATGAGCCGGGTAACAGTCGATGCTGATTGCCGATGCTCGGACAGGATGGTGGTGTGGTTCTGAAGGACGGAGTCGATCTTCTCCATCAAGAGGTCGATCTGCTTCGATTGGTGTGCCGTCACCAGAGCGTTGTCCTTGCCGATGGTCGCCGTGGAGGCGAGCAGATGTTGGAGCTCCTGGATGGTGAGCTCGGCGGCCGTCATTCTTGCGGTCAACGTAGGTTTGCTGGATTTCGCCGTGTTCGTCCTTTTCGGGGCAATTCAACCTAAGCGCAGGTACACCGAAGCATTTTGCATCGGTTCTCAGACGAGAATCAACACCTTTTGCCAGGAATTTTACAAATCGCACACCAAATACAGGACGAATTGGGGAAAAAATTCGCACGGGATAGAAGTGGGTCTGATACCAAAATGTCACGCGAATGACATTATCTAACTCCACACTAGACACTAATCAGTTCCGAATCTCAGTTCGTACAGAGGAAGGACGAACTTGAAGGGAGGAAGAGGGGATTACAGAAGAACACGCAAGTGTTTAGAGTTCAGATCTGAGACGCCTTCTCCTGAAAGACGATGCCAGTTACAAATAGATGATCGTCATGCAGCTGGTACGGGCCTTAGTCGCGGATCATGGGCTTCTTGACGCCGTTGCTCCTCCTGAGCTGGGCCTGGTTCTCTTGAGTTGGCGCTGGTGACTGTGGACGTCGTGACAGCGCCCTTCCTTGTCCTCAACTCCTCATGAACCTAGCTGCGGGTCTGTGATCAGCATCAGCCCGATCGAGCCGATCTCTGGCCGCTCCGTTTCTGCTTCGCGCTGTGGGGGAGACGTCACGCTGACGCAAGCGTGACCCGAGTCGTTGGCGGTGAGATCGCCGTCGTTGCAGCATCACGTGAGCCTTTAAAAATCAACGTCAACGACGGCCCATCTGCGCTCTAGGTTAGCCATAGCCCGCCCCATGCCCTGCTTAAATTAAGCTAATCAATGTAGCTACGTACGCCAGAACTACTAGTGTCAGTTGTCACTCTTCTACCCCAAGGAATAAAATAATGATATTCCAGTATATTTCTGTTGGGTCGCATGCCGCCGCTATCGTACAGAAGAGATGTGCAGCGCATCTTTGACTTGGAGGGTCAACATGCATGGGCGTTAACCCACCGTCCAGGCCACACCGCCACATGCATGGACCACGGTCCTCCAACCGATTTCTAGCTAGGTAGCAACAAGGTCGTCTATCCGTGGACCACACACGTACCGTACCTGAGATCTGACCTGCCCGGACGGCCAGATGTTCGTAGAGTCATCCGTATTTTATTACTAGTAGTACAGTACTGCATTCGTATCACTTAATTACTCGCACCAATTTCTTACTATACCAGCCATTAGCTAGTCTTCTGCGAGTGAGAGGAATCTGCTAATCTAGACCGGCTCACCGGCAGCTTGAACATTTCTGTGTTAGTTAGACACATTATGTGATCACGTCGCGTTATCAATCGATGGGATCGCTTGGGGCTGTGGATAACGGGAATGGAATATATGGGATCCCTTTTGGTCGCTGGACGAAGCAAAGCAAGGAGCCAGCTCAGCCCGACACCGACCCGGGCCTCGTGCGTGGGACCGGGCGGGCTTCTGACAACGCGGCTTGACACCAAGGACGAGGCGACGACTCTTTTCTTTCCTTCCTTCCTTCCTGTTGAAGCAAACAGGAGGATCTGTGAGGGCATTTTCCGGTGTAGCTAGAGCCAGAAGACAAACAGAGTCAGACAAGGAGAGGAGATGGAGATGAGAGTAGCGTCCATCCGTGTCAGGATCCGCCATGTCGCCGTCACCATGCATGCAAACGTTCTCGATGATCAATGCTGTTCACCCTACCGTACGCGCTACACGGCCGGTTAGAAAATTTCGTACGGTAACTATATACTCTCGGCTATCCTCGCCATGTCTACTTGTCAGTACGTCGTAATACAAATTTGTTTCAAAGCAAGTTCACACAGTAAATTAATGTCGACGATTTTGATCCTTTCAAAATTGCTTCATAATAAATGGACGATTTTCAAAAGTTACACTTACTACTTACACAGACATTTGATTCCTTAGTCCAGCGACCAAAGCAAGTTGACACAGTGAAAGCTGCGGGGCACAGACAGGCCAACGGGCCAACCCGTTTTAACGCTTGAAAGCAGTAGTCTCGTAAACTGCAAAGTGAGAAGAGAAAGAATGCTTTCTCGTATGTGCAGATGGATTCTTGCTGGCTATACTCGTGGGGTTAACTTGTCCAGCACGAGTGGATCCAGAAAGGCAAGCCGATCGAGCAAGGCAGCATTGGCTTGTGCAGCAAGAAGAGCGCGACTGGAATGGCACGGTCACCGGTGACCTCTGTAAACGAGAAGTGGTAGGACAAAAAAAAAGAGAGAGAAAAAGGCGTGGCTTTCCGGAGAAGAAAGAAAGAAGCAGTGAACGGGAGAGAGGAGACAACGTGGCGAAAGCGGGAGGAGTACAGCTGGCGTGGCAACGGCGGCATCACACGGCCACGGCTTCCTGTCCACCGCGCCCGCTGCATTCGGGCCCCACGCCGCGACGCGGTTTCTCGCCACCCAAGTCCGCGCCTCTGCCCCACCCGTCAGAGAGACACGCCGCGGCGGTGCCTGCATCGCCATCCGGGTTCCCGTTCGCCCGCTCCTCTCTATAAACCCCCCGCCCGCCCGCCGCCGCTCTCACTCCGCTCCAGTCCCATTCATCCCACAAGCCACGAAACTCAAAAGCTCAAAAACCCAATCCGCGAAAGTGCTAGAGCGAATCCCCCTCCCTCCCATCCCATGGCGAACCGCTACGACAACACCAGCAGCTGGTCCCCCTTCCCAGCGCCCGCGACGAGCCTGATCTGGCCTCACGGCGGCGCCGCCTCCTGCAGGTTCTCCTCCTCTCCCGCCGCCTTCGAGAACGACGCGCTCGCCTCCGCGCTGCTCCAGGCCTCCATGATGCCGCCGCCGCCTTCGTCCCCGACCCCGTCCTCCTCCACCACCACCTCCTCCGCGTCCGAGCTCTCCTCCGTCCACCACCACGACACGCCCGCGCCCGCGCCGCACGGCGCGGCGGCCAACAACAAGGTCCAGGCGCGGCGCGGCAAGGGCCGCGGCGGCGTCTCCAAGCGGAAGCCGAAGCCCCGGCCGTCTCGCCGCGCGCCGACCACCTACATCAGCGCCGCCCCGGCCGACTTCCGCCGCATGGTGCAGGAGGTCACCGGCCTCGCCGTCCCCGCCGGCGCCGGCGCCGCCGCGGCGTGTCCGGTGGCGTCCGCGTCCTGGCCTCAGGACCAGCTCGCGTTCGTGCTCCCGACGCTGGACACGTCCGCCTCCTTCATGCTCGACCGCGCGCCGCTGTTGCCGCCACTGCAGCGCTGGGATGACAAGGCCAAGGCGTCGTCGGACGGAGCAGCGACCGCAATGGCTGCGCCGACAGCGAGGGAGGAGACGGTACCGGAGGACTACCCGTCGCTGTTCCTGATGCGGGAGCTGGAGATGATGGTTGGCGCGCCGGCCGCCGCGTCCTCCTTCCCGACATTGGAGAGCTGGGGAATGATCTGACCTGATGATTTAGTTTAGTCCTTCTCTCTTTGGCCGTGCTAGCGCCTTTTAGGTTCTTCTGATCCGTCCGATCGATGCGGGGGTCGGAAGTGGTCGATGCTTAGCTAAGATCGTAGTAGATGCTGTTGTAGAAACTACTCCTTTTTGTTGTGATCATGGTAGGAATGCTCGGGTGTTTTTGCTTTTGTAAAATATTTCTAGTGGCTAATGAAGATGTTATTCACTCCTAGTCCCATTTTGAAATGCGATGGTGTGAACGGCTTAAATGTGGTAAGGCTTTCAGTTCTAGATTTGACGACGTCGCTGGCGCGTGGACAGGGAGGGGCTTGGAGCGACGCACGTAATTGAGGTTTGGAGCGGTGCCATCCTGCGACGCGGACGTTGCAGGAGATTAGGAAACACGACACCCCATCAGGATTTGTACTACTGTAGCAACTTTACAGTCACACCATGGCATAAATACATGTAGCCTCCAGTCCACAGACAACTTTTCACAAAAAAATAAGTTTTTGCAAGTTTTGTACTCCACTATAAATAAATTTTGAAGATTCCCACAAAATTACCGGATGTGCAGGGGATCTTATCAGATGTATATATGGATATGGCTTTGACTAGAGCACGCTGATTGACTGGCCACGCTAAAAATAGCATTGTACTACTGCCCTTTGTGAACTGTTAGTGATGGCACACTGAGCTTGGAAGTTAAATCTAGTGCATGCATGATTTTGTTGACATATAGTAGGTCACGACAACCGTCAGTATGTCAACGACATGATCTGCAGTTTTGACAACCTTGTTCAATCCGCAGTTTTGGACGACCTTTGTAGGCTCATGAAATTCCTTCTGACTCAGACCAGCTCTCACGAATTTCCATTTGATCTGGTTTTGGGCTGTATTGTCACAACCTGTTACAGCAGAGGCTCCCGAGGCCCAGGCCCAGACCCAACTCACCAATGCAAGGTTAGCCTGCCTTTCGTCCGACCTTTGTTGTCTCAATCACCACAAAAAATTCATTCACACAAGCCAAAAGCATTTTCTCAACAAATAAAAAGACAAGCCAAAAGCAATGGAAGAATCTATTCGTACATGTATTAATATTCTCAGTCTCTTGGTTTCTATGGTACATTACAGACACCGACAACTACAAGAATCAGGTAGTCAGTCGTCAGTTCAGGACAAACTTATCATTCAGAGTCAGACTATACGTGCGAAATTACATCAGGACCTGAACAAAATTATGCACATTCGTTTGTGTATGTACTACGATCTGAAGGAACTTCTAGTTAGCTATTTCCGTTCCCGTTTTCACCACAATCGACTCCATGGCTTCTTCAAATGATTTCTGCACAGATAATATAACAAACGCTGCACTCAAGACAGTGCTAATGACAGCCAGGATGGAAACAAGTGTCACACGAAAGGAAAGTTCAAGGTGACACATCAAGACCACCATAAAGTTTAGGTGCACAAATTTTTCTTCCAACTGACTAAACACTTTCCACCATGAGAAGATTCATCACCCGTCCAAAGGAAGTTCCTTCTAAACTTATCAGTTTTCTTAATGGCCCAAGCACTCGGCTGGAAGCAGGTGAGGTAGTATGTTTATTGAGCATTTTTACATAACGAAATCTCTTTCCAAAAAAAAACATAACAAAATCTAAGAATTATAGAAATTGATGTTCGCTTTCTAAACAATTTCGAAAGACATAAACCAGTTCCATAATTTCACATAAATACGATGGATTTGATTTCTACTCTTTAGCAGCCTTTCCATTATTGCGATATACTCACTACTACTAGTAACTTCCAACCTGGGAAAAAGACAAGACATTTTCTATCATACTCTGAACTGAAGATAGGCTGGACGAGGCAGTGCGCTTTGAATTCCATGGGGCGGCATTGAAAAAGCAAGGCAGCACTGACGAAAGCTCGTGCTTCTCGATCCCATGCTTGTCGTAGCCTGATAGTAGCAGCTTATCCTCTCGTGTCGCCAATCGGTTGACTTTCAAAATCACCTGCCTCATCGCTGTGGCTGTGAGGAACAGGGGTTTCTCTATACTATGGCAGCATCGCTGTCTTCACCGACGACAGCTCTAGTATGCTTTCCCAGCCAACAAATTCTGTGGAACTCTTCTTCCACAGCAACTCAGTCCACCGCTATAACTTTATTAACCTGACCAGGCCTGGCCGCGTCCGTCAATGGTTCGCCGCCATGGCTCTCCTCCTCTCCACACTCGCTGTGCTCCTCCTGGTGTCCCTCGCTCCTACACGTGCCGCTTCTGCATCCACCGCCACCATCTCCGCCGGCCAAGTGCTCGCCGCGGACGACACGCTCGTCTCCAACAACAGCAAGTTCGTGCTCGGATTCTTCCAGGGTGAGTCCTCCGCTCGCAACAGCTCCAAGTGGTACCTCGGGATATGGTTCAGTGCAATCCCCACCCGGACCACGGTCTGGGTCGCCGACGGAGCCAGTCCCATCATGGATGCTGGCGCCACGCCGCAGCTCGCCATCTCCGACAACGGCAGCCTCGCCGTCTCCAACCGAGCCACCAACTCCATAACCTGGTCCACCCACAACACCCAGCCCCAGTCACCAACCAACATGAACAAGACTGTCGGCGTGCTCCTCAACACTGGGAACCTCGTCCTGCAAGACACCTCTGACTCTCAACCTCGCGTGCTGTGGCAGAGCTTCGACTACCCAACCGACACGCTGCTCCCGAGCGCCAAGCTGGGCCGCGACAAGGTCACCGGCCTGAACCGCCGCCTCGTCTCCAAGAAGAGCCTGGCCGGCCCAACCCCCGGACGCTACTGCTACGAGGTCGACCCCGACACTCCCCAGATGGTTCTCAAGCTCTGCAACTCCTCCATCGTCTACTGGTCCACGGGGCCATGGAACGGCAGGGCCTTCAGCGGCATCCCGGAGCTCACAGGCGATTCGCCCAACTTCCACCTCGCGTTCGTCGACAACAGCCGAGAGGAGTACCTCCAGTACAACGTCACGATCGAGGTCGTGACACGCAGCATGCTCGACGTCACCGGCCAGAACATACACCAGGTTTGGCGGGACAGTGGCAGCGCGCAGGGGCAGGGCTGGCAGACGCTCTACGCCGCTCCCAAGTCTCCCTGCGACGTATACGGCGTCTGTGGGCCGTTTGCGTTGTGCGACTACGATCTTCTTCCGGTCTGCGTCTGCATGAAGGGCTTCTCTGCGAGGTCCCTCCGGGATTGGGAGCAAGGGGATCGCACGGGTGGATGTGTGAGAGACACTCCGTTGAACTGCAACTCAAGCCGCCGCGCGGCTTCAACTGACGACAAGTTCTACTCCTCCATGGCCAGCGTTACCTTGCCTGACAAATCGCAGAGCATGCAAGCTGCTAGGAGTTTGGCTGAGTGTTCACAGGCTTGCCTGAATAACTGCTCTTGCACTGCGTATTCTTATGGCAGTCAGGGATGTCTTGTTTGGCAAGATGAGTTGCTCAACGCAAAAACCAACGCTGGTACCAGAGTCTCGGCCAATGGAGCAGGAACTCTTTATCTTCGTCTTGCTGCAAGCGAGATACCACGGCCAAGTACCGGAAGCAGCAAAACAGGACTGATCGTTGGGGTCGTCCTAGGTGCATCCGCTGCTCTTGTGCTCGTTTTCGTAGCATTGATCATGTGGAGGCGCAAAACAAAGACAAGCGCTCAAGGCGGTGGGCTTGTGGCTTTCAGTTACAAAGATCTGCGCTCTGCATCGAAGAATTTCTCTGAGAAATTAGGACAAGGTGGCTTCGGCTCTGTCTTCAAGGGCCAGCTGCGTGACTCCACCAGTATCGCGGTGAAGAGACTCGACGGCAGCTTCCAGGGAGACAAGCAGTTCAGAGCTGAAGTGAGTTCGATTGGGATCATCCAACACATCAACCTGGTTAAGCTCGTCGGCTTCTGCTGCGATGGCGACAGCAGGTTTCTCGTCTACGAACACATGCCAAACCGTTCTCTCGACATCCATCTCTTCCAAAGTGGTGGCACCTTGTTGAACTGGAGCACTCGGTACCAAATTGCACTGGGAGTCGCCAGAGGCCTGTCCTACCTGCACGAGGGCTGCCGGGACTGCATCATCCACTGCGACATCAAGCCGCAGAACATACTCCTCGACGCCTCGTTACGCCCCAAGATCGCGGATTTCGGGATGGCCAAGCTTGTGGGCAGAGATTTCAGCAGAGTCCTGACCACGATGAGGGGAACCTTGGGTTACCTTGCACCCGAGTGGATCAGCGGCACCCCAATCACAGCCAAAGTGGACGTGTACAGCTACGGCATGGTGCTGCTGGAACTCGTCTCCGGAAGGAGGAACACGGACGAAGAGTACACAGCTAGTGACGGCAGCCATGTTGTCTATTTCCCTATGCAGGCTTCCAAGAAACTCCTCGAGGGAGACGTGATGAGCTTGTTGGATCAGAGACTTGGCGGTGATGCTAATTTGAAGGAGGTTCAGAGGGTTTGTAAGGTCGCTTGCTGGTGCATCCAGGACGAAGAGGCTCAACGGCCGACGATGGGTCAGGTAGTGCAGATCCTTGAGGGCGTGCTGGACCGTGAGATGCCCCCCTTGCCCAGGTTGATTGAAACCATATTTGCGAGGCCGCGCTCAGCAAACTTCTCTACAGAAACGGTTTAGGTTCTACCGGGACTCTCGAGTCCCTTGAATATAGTTGATGTAGAGATACTGTAGATCTTTCTTTTATGATTTTTCTTGCAAAGTTGCTATTACTTGTGGAAGTTTTGCTTCGACCATGTACCGTAAGTAGTTTGCACTGGGATTTTATAATCAGAGTGCTAATCAGAGTGCTAAGGAAAAGTGAGGATTACATTAGGTGCAGCTAAGGAAAAGTGAGGGTTAAATTATGATGCATTTGGACCATGCATATCGATAGGCGATTGTCGCTTTTCTTTGTAAGAATTAGTTGGGTGGCTAGCTTAACAGATTATAGTCAGTCTATAACTATTACGGTGCACTTTAATCATGAAATGTTTTGACAAAAAGACTAAAAAACTATGGTGATGCTAGAAAATCCTTATTCCATTACAAGCCCAGCAATGTAGCCCAATCATATAATTTGAGGCTCGGGAAAAATGATTGACTAAAATCTATCCGGCAAACATAACTGTAAGCCTCCAATTTGAATATACAACAGGAATTTGTACTATATGTAGAAAATAACCTCGTGCATTGAGAAAGCAATAGCTTTGAAACAAGACATTAAAATGTAATCAAGCCAGTTCTTTTGGAAGGCAACTGAAATGTACTACAATCACTACAGTCTACAGATCAAGTTTGCACAAAGAAGTGATAGCGATCAAACAATTCTGAATACAATTACTACAGATTCAAGTCTCGCTGTGAGCTCTCTGTATCACCCACTCCATCCTAGCAATGGAAGAACCTATTCATAGATGTATTATGATTCTCACTCTACGTTCTCTATGGTAGATTACAGACATCAACAATTACAACAATCAGGTAGTCAGTCGTTAGTTTGTGACAAACTTATTTTTGAGACTATACATGCGAAATTACATCAGGATCTGAACAAAATTATGCACCTTCGTTTGTGTATGTACTATGATCTGAAGGAACTTCACAAGTTCTAGCTATTTCCCCTTCCCGTTTTCACCTTCTCGATCGAGTCCATCGCTTCTTCAAATGATTTCTGCACAGAAAATATAACAAACGCTACACTCAAGGCAGTGCTAATGACATGCCAAGATGGAAACTTAACTGGCACACGAAAGGAAAAGTTCAAGGTGTCACATTTTATTTTATTTTTTCAATCTTCAAGTTGTCACATATTGAATCTGGCACGACAATTATATAATAATTAATCCTTCTCGTCACTTTTCACTCGTGTGACTATCTGAAACTTCAACATCTGATCAATCACTGGCATGACTGAAACATCTTAGCTTAGTAGCTTGAGGGGTTCCTTGTCAGTAAAAATGCTTTATGACTTTATCTATCCAGGGTATGGTTTTCAATATATGAGTTGGCACTTTCTAGCATTCTAAATTACTGCAAAACGAATTTACAGCATGCTGATAATTACCACAAAAATCTCAGCATGTCTTAAGCCTCTACAGTCTGCACTACACACAAGATTACGCATGGAGCCACATCAATGCGTACAAACAAGAGAAGAAAGTGTGTTTGCTCATTACTGCTGTGAGAATCCTTAAGTAAACAAGAACGATCGTTTACTGAAAAAGTTAAGTTTCAATAAATAACAAAATATAAAAAATATAGAAGATCGATGTTCAGTTTCTAAACAACTTCAAAAGTCATAAAGCTGTTCCATAATTTCCAGAGGGTACATAAATATGATGGATTTGATATCTACTTTTAGCAGCATTACCATTATGGTGATACTCACTACTAACTTCCAACCGGGAAAAAGGTAAGACATTTCTATCATATATTCTGATTATAAATCTGAACTTACCAATGAATTCTAGTTTGCTTTACATAATGAACAAAATGGTTATATTTTAGTGATGATCAATCAAGTCTTTTTGTCATCATCAAGTAATCAGCAAGCAATGGTCATATAACTTGTGCTTAATTAAAATATATTCAAAAGAACAGGGAAATTCTTAATTAAACCAAAGGAGCTCATACGGATGTTGGGAGAAGAAAAGAATAAAATGACAATGAAAGTTACTCTAGATAATGTATTAGAAATTTACCACTATATACTTACCCCAGAGTTATTCATATTCCAGAGTTCTAAAATACTTCCATCAAGAAAAGCTGCTCCAGACAGCAAAACACTGCAGTAAAGAGTTATCGTCATGAGCCATTGATCTCAACTGCTATCATATTTCAAATACAGAAAGGTCACCAGAACTAGAACAATTGGTACATGGACTCTAAAAGGGGACGACCTTAGTTTGGGAAATTCACCAGATGTTATTTAACAGACTTTTCATATTCCAACAATACATGACACTAAATTCTGTCAGCCGACAAGCTTATGGTCTTAAAACTAGGAGATCTCTAGGTAGTGTACGGTGCTACCAATCGAATTTTGGTAACCTTAACAAGTTCCATTCAGCTACATTGGATGAGCTACATGGACCTGTGTGACCACAGCAACATCTACCTGCTCAGTTCTCCGGTCGGCTACGCAAAACACTAGCCAACTTTTTGTATGGATCAGCAGCACATCCATTTGACTTCACATCAGACTATAAGTGATTCACATTGCTCAACCTCATCCGAGCAATTAGATTATTATTTTGTTTGAATATCTAGTGCTATTAGTACCTGCTGACTGCTTTTACGAGTTGTTGTTGAGACATGCACATTGATTCTATAATGACTAGTTTCATGTTGCTTTGTATGGAGCCGTGCTGTTCTTCCCACACTAGTATGATCAACCGTGCTTGTATGATTTGTTATGTGCTCTCTGCCTAGTGTTAATCTGTTGGTTAGTGGAATTAAATTATCTCTCGGGTAGTGAATCAATTTCATGAGAAAGTGATTAGATTAACTGCCTAGTTTACCACTAACTCATCATCAACCATAAACCACCAGTGCCAGCCCTATGACCATATCAATTAGTGGTACTTTGTCAACAACCGAACAGTCATGAAGTAAGAATGCCATTGCATCAGGTTGATTACTATTTAAATCCAAAGTAAGTAGACGAATTTCATTCAAAAGTGACTGATTCAATTTTATGGAACTGGTCGCCCGATCCAGGCAAGTTCACATTTGACGCCTTTTTGGCAGTTTACCTGGAAAAACCGAGATTCATGAGGAACCTTCGCCGCGTAAGCACCTTGAGCAAGAATCCCCAATCATATCCCGGAGGCGGCCTGCGCCAGGAACCTCCGCTGTGCCCGTGGCCGTACCCGTAGCCAGACGAAGCCGAGGAGGAAGAGGAGGCCCAGGCGGAGGAGGACGTGCGGCCGTAGGAGGAGGAAGAGCGGAGGCGGAAGTCGTACTCGGCCCTCCGTCGGTCGTCGGAGAGGACGTGGTAGGCGTCGGAAGCCTGACGGAAGCGCCTCGCGGCGTCTGCGCGGGCGGCGGCGTCGGAGGAGTGGGCGTGGCGGTCGGGGTGGTCGAGGAGGGCGCGGCGGCGGAAGGCGGCCTTGACCTCAGCCTTGGTGGCGTCGCGGCGCAGCCCCAGCGTCCCGTAGTGGTCGCCCATGGTGCACGGAAGGTTTCGCCAGCAGAGTGGATCGCAACGCAACGCAAAGCACGAGGAGGAGGAGGAAGGCGACGACGACGGGTCGACGGCCGCAGCTGCGTGGCCGCTCTTCACGCCGCGCGTTCTGGCAGATCCGGCCCGGCCCGGTGTAGTGTAGAGATGGCCATCTGGCTTGGGCCAAGGAAAAAGCACGGCGGCCAGCCGGGCCAGGCCCTAGGTGAACCAGGCCTGGGCCGGCACAAAGCTAATCGGGCCCCGTGGCCCGGCCTGTGCCCGCTCCTGGGCTTCACCATCCTCAGGCTCCCGGCCCGGCATGGCCCATTTTTTTTGGTTTAACACATTTGGCCACTGACCTTCTCATTTCTGGTCCAACCATCATTTTTTTCTCTTTTAGTTCATCATTACTTATTCTTTTGGCCCAATTCAAACTCTTATTTCTTATTTTTTGAAAATTTGGTATGAGGGGCCTTGCAGGCCTCGTCGGGTTTAAAAGTCCTAGGCCAGGCCGTTAGGACTTTGGGCTGTTCCTGGGCTGCCAAGTGGCATTTTGGGGCCGCCCCTAAATAGTCGGGCTCAAGGGGCTCGAGCCGGGACTAGGCCTGTTTATCAGGAACCGGGTCGGTCCTCTAAAAAAAGGGACCGGGTCGGCCCAGTGGCCACCTATAGTATACTGCCAAGCAATGGATGGGTTTGGGCCGCTGGACCCATGGGATGGCTATCCTAGCAAACCGGCATTTTTGGAGCCAAAATCTTTGTTAGCCAAAGTGAAGTGCTGGAGATTGGCTTCCAAAATTCATATGACCGTGTTGCTTTCTTTTCTTAGTTTTGTCCAGTTAAATTATGGATGTAGCGGAGGTGTGGCAGAAGAGCATCTACTCCTTCTTCCCTCCTCGCGTCCGGAAAGGCACCGTGTTGCAAGTCATGCTCATCCCAATAATGTCGTCTTTGACAATCCACTATGTGACTACCTCCTTGACCTGATCAAGGCTGATGCCCGGCTACGGGTGACAGCTGGGGTGGTAGGTCTTGAAGCGCCACTCTTAGTAGATCCTAGTCGCTAGGTGTTTGTATAGTATTTCGGTGGTGTCCCTCTCCGTGGGCTTGTACATAACTCCTTATCAACAAATTGAAACACGGAATTTTATGTGTTTTCTAAGAAAAAATGGATGTAGTGGAAGTGAAATTCATTATGTTGTTTTATAAAGAAATGTTAAATCATGACAATTTGCGCTTATCATAGAATCTCTCGCTTAATTTGTAACAAACCAAAAACAGACTTGCTAAAAGTTTGGCAAGTTGATCGGCCGTGAACCAAATGGAAGGCCAACACTTTAGCCAAAAAAATTATTGTTATTGTGGCTGCAAACTGAACAACGAGAGCTAATCAAAATTTGGTCATGTCCAATTGCTTTGATCATGCCAAATATTTGGCCGCTACTTGGAGATTAAACCAAAGCATACCATACATGCATGTATCCAGAAGCGCATAAGTTCAGGCAAGAGAGTAACTAGGCTTGGCCATACTGGATTTTGAGAATCCATAGTTCTATCCTCAAACTGTTGTTTGTTTTGGTGGTGCTGGCCCAAATCATTACCACTAGGGATAAGGTAGCGTTTTCTTATTCTTTTATTATATGAATTTGACTTCCTTCTTAATTGATCCTATTTTAGAATTAAAAACTACGAAGCTAAGATGTCAGAAATCTTGGTATCCAAAGAAAGGAAAGGTCCCTAAAGGGCATTCCGCTTTTTTCAATCTAAGATTGAAGAAGGGACTCCACGAAGGCCACTTCATCCTATTACAGTCATCAGAATATCACCTCATCAGTAACAAATCGAACAAAGCGAAAGGAACAAGTGTTTCTTTTTAAAGACGGGGTCAGCATTAGTCTTGTATACTAAAATCACGACAAGAATTTAGAATCGGAGGGAGTACTTCCTAATAAAAAGTATTAATCTTGTACAATGACTGGAGGATGCATTTATGGCTAGAGAAATTGTGGCATCATGAACACGCTGTCTACACAGTCAAGTGCAAAAGCCCACAATCCAACGTACGGAACCTGTTGATTCAAATGACCCAGCATGCAGCAACACAAGGTGCTTACTACATCTTCCTTCCTATTGGCCATTTTACATCTTGCATCCACCATTTCTTTTTTGAGAGCTCGTTTCTCACCTTCCAATCTGACACCATCCCTTTCTGCACATATAATGTGATGAGCGTTTAGGGTAGCATATGTTAAGCACCTCTGTAATGAAGCATTCATGCTAGCTAAATACTCCCTCCGTCACATAATTCTTGATCGAAATATTACATGTATCTCGATGCTTTTTAGGAATAAATACATCCATTTTTAGGTAAATTTGAGACAAGAATTATGAAACGGAGGGAGTACTGTTTAGTAAATAGTCACATTAACGTGCCAGCGAAGAAATGGTTTAAAAAACGTTGTGCATGAGATACATTTAATAATTGCATATGAAAAATGGGCGTTTGAATTGAGCGAAATATATATAGTGGGCAAATTTCTATATAATAACATGGAGTCAAATTGATAAAACCAAATTAAGGGGAACGCATCCTGGAACGTAAGGTGGGGGAGAAGGACACAACAAAAGGTGGTAGCTTAACTGGAACGTAAGATGGGGAGTGATATTCTGCCATTGGTACCCTCCAAACCCTTTTGATCCTCTCATCCTCCTGCACAGTAAACATAACGCACATAGACTGCTCACTACATGGTTACAATTCATCAAAAAAAAAACTACATGGTCACATTAGTAATAACATAGTAACATGCCAAGGATGCAAGCATTGTTTGCAGCAAGAATAAATCACTATCGGTTAGTGGTAGGTACTCAAGGATTTCGTTGCAGGTCGATTGACATTACTATCTTGCATGCAGGATGCAAAAATCAGATTAATGGAATTTTTAGAATGTTGACAACTTTCTTTTTTTTTACAACTGAGTCCATGCATTGAACAGCTGCCTTTTTAACTCTAGGTACGTAGACCAGCCAATCAACCGTGCATACAAGGATGACATGTTGTATGGCAGTCCAGCAAAATCTCTTGTTCATGCTTCCTGGAGTAGTACACCTTTAAATAATTTCTAACTAATTCTCCTCCTCATTTAAGTTTTAGTCAGCTTCCCTTTGACATTCAGCAATCAGATTAACAAGCTAACTGCTTGCGTGCCATCGAAATGACAAGTTCAACCAATGATTCCAGACCAATTACTGAATTCACAGATTGATGATGTTGGCAACAACAGCAGGGAATCATCAATTGATTAAACTGAGGATATACTTACAGGCTCCACATCCGGGAGATAATGTCCAAGTATTGCCATCCCAGAAAGGACCACGGCCCTGCAGTATACAAAGATTTTGTTGCAAGCTCTGGAAAATAAAATATCCGAGGGCAATGATGGACACCAATTTAGCTTACCATACGGCAATATAGATCAAAGTGGATTTGGTTTCTGCTCCCATGAGAGGTGGGCGTGGCCATGGACGGGCCCGATAACCGCCGGCGTGTCCATGCCGTCTATTCCCGTGCGCGTGGCCGTTCGAAGACGACGAAGAGGAGGAAGAGGAAGAGGATGAGGTACCGCTGTACTGTCCATGGCCATTCGAAGACGAGGAGGAGGAGGAGGAGGTACCGCCGTACCGCTGGCGCTGCCGCCGTGTCCGCCTCCGGTCCGTTTCCTGCAGCGGAGGCCAGAGTCATACGCGGAGCGGCGGCTGTCGTCGGAGAGGACGCGGTAGGCGTCCTTGACCTGGCGGAAGCGGCTCGCGGCTTCGGCGCGGGCGGCGGCGTCCGCGGCGGGGTGGTGGTCGGGGTGTTAGCGGTGCGCTTGGCGGAAGAAGGCGTTCTTGATGTCGGCTTTGCTGGCGTTGCGACAGACACCAAGCGTCTCGTAGTGGTCGGCGCCCATCGGGCCGGCCGGGGGCAAATTAACGCTGCGACGCACGGCGGCGAGCTCCCACGAGATTCCCGGCCTTTGCTTCCTCTCCAAGATATGAGACTCTGCTGGGCCGGCGGATCGTGACGAAACAGGACGGAGACAGAGCCACAGAGGTCTTTTACCTGCGGATCCGGGTCCGTTTAGGTCCATACGAGCTGACTACCTGGCCTGGCTCATCTAAGCCTTGTTGGAAGAAGGAACCAAACGCACCCTCCGTGTTCTCATGCAAATCGGTCCGGAGAGTGGAAAAAGTTACGGAGACGCAAATACTAGTCGGTCGAAGGTGTAAACTTTTTTGTTATTTCGACAGCGTTAAGGTGTAAATTGTAAACTTCCACCCGGGCACTGGGTGCTAACACGGTGCCATGCGCTGGAACAACATGGACCGTCCAATCTTAATCTAACATAAAAGCGTCCGAATAATTACTCATTTGCATCTTTAAGTTTTGTTCGAAATTAACCTGCATTTCATCCCTCGGTCTGAATGTGATATTTTTTACCGAGATTTTTTTTTCATTTGTTATGTGCCTACAAAGTTTCATCAGAAAATATGATCATATGTTACCTATGACAACAAAAGAATATCATGTGTTTTTCAGATGTCTCTTTTTTGTCAAGGTCACAGATGTTTTTTTTATGAAAATTACAAGATATGCCTAACCTATATCCACAAAAAAAGATTTGGAAACTCAGAGGGGTCGCATAGATGCAATATGAGATGCGAGCACAGCTAGTTGCGGATTAAAGTTTTCTGCCAGAATGCTGCTTTTCCTAATATTCGCAGACGATTCAGGATTTGAAATATAAGTTTGCCAGTGGAATCTAAACCACTAGTCACAGGTTACAACGCTAAAACCTCTCATGAACAACCTTGTGCATTGCTCTCCCATAGGCCACACCTTCCACAGCAATCTGGAACTAGACTGTTTACATGCCTAGCTTTGGAATTAGCTAATGGGTCATCTACTCATCCCACTGTCAGTTCCTAACACATTGTTCGTTTACTGCTGTTCTTCCGAGGGCTCATTGTTCATCTTCTTTTTCGCCTCCGCTTCTTCCTCCTGTATCGACTGCCTTGATGATTTCTGCACAGTAAACAAACACAAATTGAGTTTATTGCGTTGGTAATACCTTGCCAAGTAGCAACCCCTAGAATAGGACATCAGCAATGAGCGGCTTGAGGTGTTTATTCGCATAAAGACAGTAAAACTAAGCAGTCTCCAAGCATTCTCAGGCTGTCACCAGTGAGCCATCCAATTCTTGACGACTCACAACCAATACTATTTTTATACTTGAATTTTCCATTAACGTAGCATTTGGACCTACTCCAGTGGCATCTGTGCACTTGCGCTCGCGACGGGTGATGTACTGATTCGGAGAGTTCACAACAGTCTGCGGCGCAATATGGTCACACGGCCCGTTTTACTGATCTAATATCAACAACAGCGAGGATCTGAAACTTAACTCGACTTACAATGTAATACTATCACTTGCAAAACAATCTCAGGATACCTTACCTTTTTTTAGCAGGATATAATTCTCTTTTTTTAGCAGGATATAATTCTCTTTTTTTAGCAGGATATGGCCGGATATAATTCTTATTGTTGCATCTATCCATAATAAAGGGAAACTTTCAGCATGCTGATAACTGCATTTTTAGATCCAAACTATCAGCCATGAAGCTGATGCGTTCTTAACTTGACTGAAACAATGCTTCTAGCTGTGCTAAGAGAATAATCGCTCAAGGATTAGAGATTGCACGGATGAAATAAGCGAATTCCCTTCTTCCTGACAGAGTGACAGTTTATAACTAACTCATGTCTTCAATCAGTTTTCAGTCAGCTCACAATCAAATCGGCACGCCAATTTGCTTGGCTGCCATCCACATGGCATACCAGACTAGCATTCCAAATTAGCTACTGATTTTAGCAGTTTCAGTTGATACTACACATAAAATGGGGGTCGATTGATTTGAAACATATTGGACAAATGTATCTAAAAGAGCAGGGAGTCATTTGATTAACTAAAGCGGAACACAATTAGCAGATGAACTATTAGAAGTTGATGAGCCGTTTGCTTACCAAAGAATTATACAGGAGCACGCCATCTAGCACAACCCGCAGTGTAATGCAGAGCCATCACATTTCAGACAATGAAAGATATTCACCAGAAGTAGAATAGATGCTACAAGAACGGAGTTTTGAGGCGAATTTAGCAGCTACATTTCGAGCTTACCAGCAGAGCAAGGGGTGCCAATTGGCTCTAAGCCAAGCGCCCCAACTTTCAGTTCCCTTCGGAGATGGATATGGCCAGTTGGAGGAGGAGGAGGAGGAGGAGGAGGAGACACCGCCATAGCCGTTGCCACCGGAAGCGGGGGAGGCGCGGGACTCGGCGCCGCAGTGCGCATGGGCATGGTCACTCGAATCCGAGGAGAAGGGGAAGAGGAGGTCCTACTCGGCGCGGCGGTGGTCGTCGCGGAGGACGTGGTAGGCCTCGTACGCCTGGCGGAAGCGGCGGGTGGCTTCGGCGCGGGTGGCGGCGTCGGCCTTGGGGTGGCGGTCGGGGTGGTGGAGGAGCGCGAAGCGGGCGAAGGCGGCCTTGACGTCCTCCTTGCTGGCGTCCCGCCGGAGCCCCAGCGTCTTGTAGTGGTCGTCCATCGCCGCCGCTGTAGCTAACAGCAAGCAAGAGCACTCAGCAACCTACCACGGCAGGCTGCGCGCCTGTGCAGCGCCGCGCCTGGGACTTTGGGCTTGGGAGGGGTGGGGGTTTCAGCCGGATAAAAAGCCGTGGAGGGCAAGGGAAGATGACAGTGCGGGGCCGCTGCCGAGCCCTTTCGTGGGCTTTGTTACAGAACTTGTTTTCCAAGAAAACTCAGGGCATCTCTGACGAAACCCCCTACTTGTCCAAATTTGTCTATACGGAGGTCCATAAGCAAAATAGAGAACCCGATGAAAATCTTCATTTGTCCAAAACTGGTCCATACCCCCATTTCTTTCATAAATTTGGGGAGAGTACGGGGAGTCTCCATTCGTGCAAAACTCATCTAAACCTTGTCTACTTGTTTTCTTGGCCCACATGTCAAAGACTCATGAAGAGATAAATGCGAGATTACCATTGGACAACTTAATATTTTGCTCACCTCCATTTGTCCAAAGACTCCTCAAAAGGACAAATGGGAGCTCACTCTTGGAGATGCCTAGGATTTCAAAATGGGGATATAAAAACATAGGATTTAAATGTCATGCCATGTTAAATCTTATGAAAATTCAAAATACAGAAATGTGTAGTAGAAGTTGTTTGATTGCACCACATGAAAAATGCAAGATTTGCTTAAAGGATTATGTGCTACTCATTGTCGTCACAGAGACAAAGGAAATTTTCCATGAAGTTGGACCTCATCGAAACTTTCCTTCGGAATTGCATGCAAACTAGTCCATAAAAAATATTCCCATGGTTTCAAATCCTGCAAATCAAAGGAGTTATAAAGGAATTATTCCTTAGGAATAGAACCCTCCAAATTTCTTATGAAATTCCTTTGAATCAAAGGAGCCCTTAACACAGAGTCATAGACCTCCACTATGCGAGGCACGGTAAGGCGTTCTTGATGTGTCATGGTGAGGATGCCCCCAGAGTGTGGTGGTGGTCCCCATCGCTGCGCGGTATAGCAGGAGCTAGCAAAGCACGGCAACCTCGTCGCCTTTTTCTTTCTCTCCATGTTTAGTTGGGTCCCGTCGAGACAGGATACGGTGGACCCAAGGGTATTTTCAAGGGTTTTTATTGGGAGCATAGTTACGTTCCTATGTTTTAGTCCCTCCGTTTGGGTTTGTAAGGCCCGCGCGAAATTTATGCCAAACTTTGACCAAAAATTACAATGGTAATATAAGATTATTGTGGCACAAAAGATATATATATCGTTCGATTCGTATTGAAAAATTCTTTCTAATGATATAACTTTTATATTCATATGCTAAATATAATTTGAATAATTGTTGGTCAAAGTATGTCACGAAAATAGGAATCTTATAAACCCGAACGGAGGGAGTATAACTCAAATTGGATAAAGCAATATACCAAGTATACATATTTGTGCAGTATAACTAAGGATTTTAAGTTCAACGTGAAATTCATGTTTCTTAAGAAAAGCAATGTGATGAAGCAATATATACTACTACTCGCCAGTATTGCTGAGTTCTTGTTCGGATGATGTGAGGGG
Source organism: Brachypodium distachyon (assembly GCF_000005505.3). Classification (NCBI taxonomy): domain Eukaryota; kingdom Viridiplantae; phylum Streptophyta; class Magnoliopsida; order Poales; family Poaceae; genus Brachypodium; species Brachypodium distachyon. The sequence continues at coordinate 8,894,251 of NC_016132.3, read as the reverse complement.
TAACGGGGTTGATTAAGGCCTCCCCCACTCCCATAGTTTGAAGTAACGAAGCATATGTTCAGAAGACCACAGCCTTCCTTCAAAAATAGAAGAAGACCACAGCCTCAACTTGAAAAAAATATTGTTGCAGTTAACTAGATCAGCACAAACAAGGTGCTACACTACAACGCAAACTCCCAGTTCCAGCTATGAGTTCCTGGCAAAGCCAGATGCGGATAGATTCCAGACAGATGGATTAATAATCAGATCTTTATACAGCAAATCACGTACAACGGTTAGAGGACAACAGAGAATTTGTTTCACAAAAACATAGGAAACTTGGTTTGCTATCTACTATATATTCCTCTATGGAGAGACAAGTTTCCTGTGCACATGTGCATGCAGAGAATGCTCGTCACCATCGTGGTGATGGAACACATATGTCAAGACTCCAACGAGACACAGCACTGAGCCGACGAGGACCTTGTCGTAGCGTTCCACCCAGTGAAACTTGATCTGGCTAGCACCGTAGAACGAGAGAGCCACCAGGGATGTCATCACTGTGATAGTACTGCAGGCATAAAAGTAAATGTGTCAGGTTACAACACAAAGCAAATGATTTAAAACATTTTGACGGAACTGTACAACTTCTGGTTAGATACTCTGCATGCATAGTAGATTCAACATGCAAGTACGCAGACATGACGACTAACATATACACCCCTCCTATGTTGTGTTCCATCAGTTTTTTTTTAAGGCCAGTGAAGTTAAAATAAATTCAACTAACCAAAATAGTTTAGAATTGAAATGGCAGCAGTAGCTAGCCAAGCTACCACTCAGTTTACCAGCAATTCTTGACAATCCTACCACTGGTTACTGTCATGAGATAAGCAGTTATGTTCAGCAATCCTATTAATCATGTCCTGCACATGGGTGCTTTATGTTCAAGCCGTGGTCACGACTCACAGGCATGCACATGGTCCACATCCCATTCAAGATGGAGAGTTTAGTTCACACCTAAGGCTGTTGTTAAGACTCCCTCAAGATTCAGGGTAGTGACCAGTAGTGACAGTTAAAGCTTCAGGACTACCTTTAATCTTCGGACTCTGCTGACCTTATTCAGCACTTTGGTGGAGGCTTGCAATATTGAATAAAACTATATTATTAATGTAAATACATGTAAAAGCTATAGTTTGCAAAACATTTCACATCAACTGAAGGTCAAAAATAGAACTAACTTCTATTACATAGTTAAGCCCCCTAAAGGTTCAGACCAAAATGTACTACGAATCTATGATCAACTTATTTAGCACTACCTCCAAAATAAGTGTCACAGTTTTGAACTAGGCTTAGTTCAAAACTGACACTTATTTTGGATCAGAGGGAGTATTTATAAATACATGTAAAAGCTGTACTTTGTAAAAACATTTTGCATCAACTGAAGGTCCAGAATAGAACTAACTTCTATTACATAGTTAAGCCCCATAAAGGTCCAGACCAAAATGTACTACTCCCTCCATTCCAAAACACAACTCATATAGATTTTTTTCATTTGTTCCACAACACACCTCATTTTTCTCTTGGTACCCGCACCCGACCAATAACTACTCACATCCATTTACTATTAATCCAATATGAGTGGTCATGCACTATAAACGAGAGCTGCCTTGGTCCAAGTGCACAAATCTAAATGAGTTGTGTTTTGGAACGGAGGGAGTATGAATTTACGATCAACTTATTTAATATTTGTAAAACCAAAATCACTTATGGGTGCAAGGCTTAGCTAGTGGTCAATGAGAGCAAAGATAAGGAAAAACGGGGGGTGAGCAGGGATGACAGTGGCATTTAAATGTCAAGTGTCGACAAGCCAAAACAACTGAAAACGGTAAAAAGGGGTTGACCACCTGAAGAGAAGTACAATGATCGCCAGAATCATCATCGATGATGAGTTGCCAACAGCAAGAAACACTGGAAGAGTAGTTGCACAGGGTGATAATGCAGGTACAAGTACAAGACCAGCAACTGCCATCTTCTCCATTGGATGATTATGAGCATGGCTATGACCACCTTTTCCTAACGCAAACAACAGAATATATCCTGCTCCAAGAAAAATCAGCAACAGCGAGGCAAGTTTATGCACTGTTTCCTCGCCTGCTATAGTATTTGCCATGGTAACTGCAGTTATCCCAAGAAGAGCGGTCGAAACAACATGAAGTACAGCTCCAAATGCAGCTGCAAAAGTTGGGAGTCATTTACTAATAATGATATATATAGAAGAACAAAACTGTTGCCAAATGGCAAAGTATGCATCACCGATTTATCTAGAAAACACAAGGGGATACAGTAGTACATTAAACATATGGATAACCTAATGAACAAGTATCCTGCCCGGGTGAAGTGAAGTAGTGAACAACATAACAGTAAGTCACGTACAGGGAATTAGCCAAGGAGTAAAAGTCCAATTTATAAGCCTTGAGAACTTTGTCAATATGCAATTATTAATTTATAGAGTATGCCGTTGTGATTTGCAGACACAAAAGACAGTATGCAGGATGATGTTAATCCAAATATAACTATGAAATAAATATTTAGTCACTTGAAAATGCATTTCCAGTTATACAAGTTTATATACACAAGTTGCAGAGAGAGAGAAAACAAGATCATGTGATTGTGCTAGTTGATTACAACATTCATGCAAGATAAAAGGACAAGAGGTTTTTACAATGCACTTGCAAATCGGCACTAAATTAAACAAAACTCAACAAAAGAACTTCAAGGCCAATGATCGATCTTCACAAATATAAACATGAATGGATCTCATTCACGTATGTAGAAAACATGCATGTACTTGTGATAAAGAACCCAATTCGACAGTGCGGTCGAATCGGAAGATTAATTTAAATTGCATATTATGTTCAGAAATAAACCGTTGATCATCATCCAATCTATAACTACCATGCAACTCCAACATAGTTAATCCCATAGTTAAAGTGCCTAAATCAAATTTTCATGATGTGTGTATGGTATAGAGGCTAGAAATCATAACGAATCCGATGCAGCAAGTAGAGTACAAGACTTGTACACATTGAAAACTGACCCAGTATGCCATGTCTTTCTGCCTGAGTTTCTATTCTGAATAAATATACATGGCATTACAGCCACTACTAAGAATATACACTAACCTCTGCCATGTTCCTGGGGGTATCCGTATTAAAAATGTTAAGGTGAGAAACTCTAAACCAACTGATATGGCTTAAATATTTTCCATGGGTTCAGAAGATGCAAGGGTTCAGGAAGATATAAGAGCCCACACCAAAAAGAAACATGAAAAAAACTTCAACAACGAAAATTCAGAATTCCTGGATGCGGAACAGACCCCATGAAATGGACGACAGTACAAGCCTGTGTCCTGCATCCTGTAGGAGAATGAGTATATTGTCCAAGCTTTCCTTAATAGCTTAAGATATTGGGTGAACTAGATGGTTCATGAAACCCACACACCCAACAGTTATCATCAATGCAGATGTCAACCAGTCTCCTAATACAACCAATTCGTCCGTACCAGGACTGGCCGACTTTGCCCAGACAAGCACACAACCATCAGGATTGCCCAGAATGTTCAGGCATGCTCTCGGGTCTCAATGTTGCATGCATTGCCACGGACACTACTGAGTACTGTCACGGCACCACAACACTGCCATTTCCTACACTACAATGATCCAACTCAATTCGACCAGTTAGAGCAACTAGCCCCGTTCCCCCCACGCTAAATAAACCCTAACCGGGTATCGCCTCTAACCTCCAGATCTAACAGCGGCGAACAGTAAGCAGAAACAGCGGCAAAAGAAGAAAAGGGGCGAGGTAGGTGGTGGGGCGGGTACTGACTGACGAGGAGTGTGCGGGAGAGCGGCCAGCGCTGGGCGCGCCCGACGATGGAGAAGGGGAGCCAGTGCGTGGGGATGAAGGAGTGCAGCAGCGACACCGTCGCGATGCCCCCGATCGTCGACGCCTCCTCCGCGGTCCACTGGAACCCGCCCAAGCCCCCGCCACCGGCGTCCATTACCTGATACGCCGAGACGCGCCGGGCGCCGCCGCCACCCAGAACCGCCGGGACCGAGCTGCGACGACCTCTCGGGGACGCTCCCTCGCCGCCTCGGTACTTGTCCGAGTCCGACGACTCGCGGCTGGGGCGTGAGAGATCTGGGAAAGGCAGGGAAGGAAGAGGAGTGCGAAGCGGGCGAAAGGGGGCTCCTGCTCTGCTGGTGCACACCGGTTGGGGGGCTAGGGCAATCAGCCGTTGCTGTGGGAGTCTTGTCTCTTTCCGTCGCTTTTGTGCGATTTCCAATTTTCTTTTCCACATAAACTGTCCACTTGGCGAACCCACGTCACCGTGCTTTCTTGGTGCACCGGGTACCCAATTCGACGTGGATGGCCAGCTCAGCTGATAGAAACTAGGAAAGAAGTTCAAGTGATCCAGTCAAACCCCTTTCGGACCCAATGGCACCACAAAAACTCTCGTGCGTCCACGGCGCACAGGAGAATCACCACATCAAACTCCACCAGCGCATAGTGCAAAAATTAACAAATCTCAACATTTATGAGAATTTGAGCCAAAATGGCCCTATCTTGAGACACTTACATTTAGCACGAGTTTATTTGTTGACAAGATGAACCAAGTTAGGGTCATAGGCACTGGCATCGAAAAAACTATAAGTGAATTTATGAAGAAAAACTGAAAATTATAGGATCAGCGCTAGAGAAGTGAGTGGCGGAGAAGCACCTCTTGGTTTGGTTGGAGTTGTAGTTGTATGACTCCACCCATCAAGGTTCAAATTCCGGTGCTCACAGTATATACTTTAGGGGCTATCCCTTACAGTCTTTCCTAAAAAGAGAAGTTGGTGGTGAGTTGTGTGAGCTCAGTGTCATTCTTTATGACACCTTTTGGCCGACGCTTTAGGTTCGCCCCTCGGTGCCAACCAGAACGAAGAAGTGAATATAAGCTGTGAGATCGCATCGCATCAGCATGTCAGGCTCTGTCTCGTTGTTGATTCTTCAGCAATGTCTTTTTGCTAAACATTTTCTTATAGATGAAGCCTACAATAAGTGCCCCAAAGTTTCTCAATTAGGGATTTAGGGGGTGAGATTTTTCTCTTTCTCCTCCAACTGTCACCCAGCCTGCACTATTCTATAGGCAATTGATGAAATTTTCTCATTATAGAATTGACCGAATGTAGAAGAGTCGAGGTTTTTGTCTCCCTCTTTGAGACTAGTAACCGTGGAACATTATGTCTTTCTAAATAGCTCGAGCAGCACCAAAATAAGCTGCGCTTAAGCCTAGCGTAGAGGTCTTCCTTAGTCAGCAATAGAGGCCGGTGATCCATAGGCATGTACAATCTAAGAATTATTTTAGGAGCTAGGGAGCTGAAGTTTAGAGTTGGAGAACATAGATTTCTCGCATTCTCTAAGTTTAATGCTTGTTTTTTTTTTGTGCTCGTGGAAGAGCATTTGGGATGGCTCTTTGAGCCAAACAGGCTCGTTCCAGGCATTCGCCACGTCCCTATGAAAGTCTGGCATCTTGATAAAAATATCAAATTTAAATGCGCATGGCTTTTTGGTCCTCGGTCATTAGCAACAAGGAGAGGCCGAGAAGGCAGTGGTCCAAAAGCGAGGAACAGAGGGCATGGAGAACGTGACTATCTAAATTTAGGTCATAGTCAGTATTGCATAAGAAACTATTAAACTTGTTGAGTATGGGCTTTTCCCTCTCGCAGCTCCAAGTAAATTTTCTACTGTGGAGATGGGTCTCCTAGATCTCACATTCTTGCAAAGTCGATCTAAATTTGTTGATCCTTCTCCGCTTCAAAATCCCTTTTTTGTTATCCCTTGCGTGGCATATTTGATTGAAATCTCTGGGCCACATTTTGTTTCTTCTTGCTCACAAGATAGAAGCTCCAAAAGATGAGAGGTAAACGAGAGAGGGTGGCACCGCTACCAGCTTTGATACTATCACACCACCACGGCTCAAGCCCCTACCCCGTCCGTCTTCATCACCATCACCTCAGCTCTATGCAAAGTGAACTCACAGGCGTCGCCTTTCCCCATGGAAAACTGCCGGGAAGGATAGCCACCGAGCTCCAAGAATAATTCTTCGAGGCAGTTGACCCTAGAGCTCACATCACATCGCTGCTTGAGAGGTTCCCATTCATGAACTCCGTGAGGCTAACGACAAGCTTCTGAGGAAAAACAAGTTAACATGTCAACTAGCTTTTGATCGAGGACTCATTCCTCCTTCCTGCTCACACTTTGATTAATTCTAACGAGTTTCTTTACTATGCCGCGTACTCGTCGAGGAGGATTAAGCAATCGGCTTCAACGCCTCACCCCTCAGCCCCCAAGAGCTCACGCCGCCACTTCGGTTCTCCGTTCCTCTCCTTGCCAGCATTCTTTCCTATCTCCAACGAAGAACGCGCACAGTCCAATCCCTCCATCTGCCGCACCCAAGCTACACGGAAGCAGCTGCAGCGCGCGCGTCAGAATTCAATTTAGTGCCGCGAGTGGAAGAGGGACGATCTCGGAATGTAGCAAGTGTCACCGAGATAGACTCGTACTCGGACGTGTATCCCCGGCTCAACATAGTCTTACGCGTCTGGCACGATATGGCCGTGTATAACAGCCTCCCTCTGCAGCCATACGCCGCCGCGTGATCCTCGTCTTGTTTTAGATAGAGAAGAAAGAAAAGCCGCGCGCTGTGATCGATGGTTGTTCAGGCGGGGCTCTGCTGTAGGACGATGGCGGCGCTGTTCGGCCGCCGCCATGCGGCCGGCTACGAGCCGATCGGGCGGCAAGAGGATGACGATGATGAGTACGACGAGGCGGCGCTCTTCGAAGAGGATCTAGGGCAGGCGCTAGAGGAGCGCGGCGACCGGTTCATGGCCAGGGGTACGGGCGGATCCAACTCCAACGACCTGCGGAAATTCGTTCCGTTCGGACGCCGAAGGAGACTCCTGGCCATCGCCCGGGACTTCAGGGAGGCGGCTCTCTCCTACGTCCTCGCCAGAAACTGTACGTACGCCAGTGCTACTAATTTCTCTCCTTCATCTGAACGAACTCTAGCTAGTAGCACCGCCTCCTTTCCCGAATACTCCTTTTCAAATTTGACCAAGTTCTTATAGAAAAGCCTACCAACATCGTCTAGAACTGCAAATTAGTTTGACCAAATCTGGCTTCTGGCATTATATATATTTTTGGCCTTTTATCATTTAATTACCCAATCTTGATTGATTATGTCCCCCTGATTTCAAGCAGGGCGTAAAGCGGCGCCGGCATACAACAATCAAGCTGTCTACGCTCTCAAGGTTTGCATTTTTCAGCTACATTTCAGTATATTCATCATGAAACCAATACTGGAGTCTATGATAACCTTTGGCTTGCTCCGTACCTTATATAGGGAGGTTCGCCACTAGATTGTTTGGATGCCGCTTCTGCTCTCCTCAACTCTGGGAGATGCTACACAAAGATCTCACACAAAGGTCGGTTCCCAACGAGTTTAATTAATTAATCCTTTTGATTCCTTGGTGTATAAGTACGTTTCATATACTCTATCTCTGATCATTAAATTCTATCCGACGCAATGGATCCCTTGTGTTGTGCGTGCGGTGCAGATGAGGGGGACGTAGCGGCTGCTAAGCTTGCACTGCTGAAAGCTTTTGCATTGTTCGTCAAGGAGGGCGAGTTGCCATCGGCTTACACCTGCTGCGTGGAGCTGGCTGAGTTCTGCGTGGAGCAGGAAGAGTGGCAAAATGCCTTGTATTTATTTGACAAGGCCAAATACTATTATGGCAGCAGTACCCCTACAATTGGTAACCTGCACTACGCCCGCTACTGCTATGTTAGAGCTCTTCTGATCAAGCCCATCCTTCTCATTCAAGCTGGCACACCCTCCGGTGCAGCCAACTAAAGCTCAAGCGGAGCTTGACTGCGCATGCGTGGCCCTTGTATTATCCTACTGTACTATACAGATATACTCGTTTGTACTCTGTCGGTTTCTTTTGTTAATGAGAAGCTATTAATGTATTTCACCACTCCATCGAGTGGACATTTACCTGTTGTTTCAAATATGTACATGCACAACTCATACTCCCACCGTCTCATATTAAATGATTTTTTATTACATGTATCTAGATTTTTTTAAGCATAGATATATTCATATTTAGGCAAATTTGAGTCATTTAATATGTGACGGAGGGAGTAGATTCATGGAGGTGTAGATGCGTAATCATTGTGGATGTCTCGCTTTAACAATGGGTATTTTGCCACTCAGCTAAAGAATAATCTAGTTTAGCAAGAAACACGCGATGTCAAATCAAGTTTGTTTTCTTGTGGACTAGAGAATACAACCATCTCACTAACCACCCGAACTACACATGGTTTTCACTTCTTCCACTTCGTCTTATCAAAAGTTCAAAGCGGCCGCATGCATAATTTAATTTTTCCATTTTCACCATGTGATTTTGTTCATGTACCAAACACAACCTGATATTTTGGAATGTGAATAATACAAAACCGGCTTGCCCTAATTGGGCCCTGGGAGTGAATTCTGGTTGCAACTATGCATGAAGTCCTTTGGCATCATATCCTAAACGGTCCTGGGAGTCGATTTGCAAGGCCACCATCGTCTACTTCTTCTTCCCCCGCCCCACCACCTCTGTCTCTCTAACTCTGCTCGTCCTCCTCTCCGAAATCCACCACAGGCTGCGCGCTGAGGCTGCCTCTACCACCGTCTGCCTGCCTGCAACGCCGTCGCGTCGCCTGCCTACCTGCCCGTCTCCGTGTTTGCAAAGGCACTGGGGTCGCGGGCCTTGCCCACAACGCCGCCTCCTCTCCTCCTCAGTCCCTTTCCCCATAGCACCTCGAGCTCTTCTTCCCCAACTCCGGCAAGACCACTCCGGCAACCAAGAGCACTTCTCATCCAAACTAGGGAAAAGAAGAAGCCCGGGGGGGTCTCGTGAAAAAACTTAGTGACGTGGACAAATGAATGGGCAGATAGGACCTTACATGTGGGTCCAATATGGTGGGTTTCCTCCTGTCATATGCTCTAATAAGCCGAGTTTGGGTAGAGTGAAAAAGATTATCCTAAAAATAGTAGTTTTGTGTTACAAACATGCCGAGTTGCGCCTGCTGAAACCCTGGCCCAAATAACAACTAGTTAGGTGCTCGTGCGTTGCAACGGAGAGATAACCGTCCTATCACTATTTATAACACTCTTATGTGTGTGTAAGTATTCCAAGTCCTTGTGACAATGTGGGAATAAAACAAATACTGTAACACAATCAATTGACACGAAGAAAAACATGGGCATGCATGAACTCTCTTGTCTGAATTGCAAATATCTCTCTATACTGAGGTTGACGGAGACATTCACACGAAGATCTTATCGCAGAAGGAGGTAAAGAGGGTGGAGCTATGATGGCGGTGCACTGGCAAAATGCCGACCCGTTCAACACCTGACCTAAGCTTGTACCCTCGGCCTGACATTTGATATAACTAAGTAACTAACTGGTGCCACCATAGAGAATGACTTCACAACCCGAGAGATAGTTTCATGGTAAATTCTAATCATTTTTTACAACACACCATCCAATGCCTTATTAACATACACTTTCACTTCTTACAGGTGCAAGTAGTAGAACCCACGCACATTGCGTAGCAAAATAAAAAATTATGACAAAGCCAACATCTGGCTTGATTAATTTAAGAGGCATCTAGAAATTGATGATATATACAGATTCTAGGTAATTGTCCTGAGAGATAATGACATAATGTCGAAGAGGAACAACAAGATAAAGCTGTTCCTTGAAAGTTTACATTGTCATATTGACAAAATTCCATGGAAGAATTAAAGGCAACCCGAGCTTATGCATGTAAATTCTTGACTTGCGGATCCAGAAGTGAAAAACCCTCTTCAATTTTCAGCCCTAAATATTCCTTTTTTGTACTCCCTCCGTCCCATATTAAGTGACTCAAATTTACTCAAATATGGATGTATCTATACTCAAAAGGCGTCTAGATACATGTAATATTTCATCACTTAATATGGGACATAGGGAGTACCATCTTGGCTAGAACTTCTTTTATTTATTTATTTTGAGGGGAAAAAGGATTATATTAGACAGAGTTAACAAAGTCATTACAATCTCTCTGCACTGTAGCACGTACAGTAGCAGGATGCCTCACCAATCAAGACCTGAGACATACCTCGATGTAGACATATGGATCTAACTTAGTCCAATTTTCTGCATGCCCGAAACTGCCATTTCCTCGACTTTTTGCTCCAATTGAACTTGCTCCTGATGACTTGGTTCCTGTAAACATAGATAACAGAAAGTTGTATTGACTCTTCATCATCGTGCCACACCATGATTCGGCAACTCAGAATACTCTTCAATATTCCGATACAAATATGTTTTCACCATGACTCATACAATGGATCTTGGAATAATTATATGATTCTTGCCATCGAATGTCACATGAAAACTTGTCAAAATAAGGTTCATGGCACACATTGGTAGGTCCATCCGTCTATATCCAAATGAGATAACATCAAGTTCACACTTTAAACTAAGAATACATTGTGATTGCAATAAATTACAAATTCTAAGTGGTGGGATGTACAGCTTCTCTTTAAACAAAATTATTCAACAAAGAAATTAATACGATCTCCACATATAATACACAGAAAGCTAATGAGACGATAGAGCTAGCCAGCCAGGTGTAATATAAATACACAATATTGGTTAATAAGATGGTACCACACTAACTTTCACAATTTTTCTTACTGATTTTACTATGGATCTTTAAGACATGGAGGAACAAAAGAAGACATGAATTCTAGCAGTTAGTTAAAGGCAAAGTACATCAATGAATCATGTAATTAATCTGATACATGACACAATTTTTTAACAATATGCAGGGCATGTGTTCAAGAAAAATAGGCTAGACACATCTCAATAAGCATTTCCTGTACTTTTTCTAAGTTCATCAGTTGTCCAGGGAAGTCCTTGAGCAATATGTATGCGTTTCTTTTCATCCTCAATAAGCATTTCCTGTACTTTTTTTAATAAACTGTTGTTCTTTGGCTCTTCCTATTTGCTGTTAAAATAGGATTCACACATCATAATGTACACATCATAATGTATATATCAATATAGGTCATTTTAACTACTGAATCTACTACTACCGACTTGCTCGTTAACAAGCAGAACATTAGCCAAAGATATTGCTGTTCACCTCTGTTCTCAGCTTGAAAGGATGCTTGCTAGTAACCTTGAGCTTTCTATTCCAGCTGCTCCTTAGCGATTCAGATGACTGCAAGACAGCATTCATTTCAGAGAATAGAAGTTAATGTATCCTCCTGTTCCGTCAGCTCCTGCGCTCTCCAGCCGACGTCCGGCTGTCCCAGCTCGATCTAAAAAAGAGCAACAACTTTTCATCGATTGATCGATACAATGTGTCGACAACAAATAAACACAACCATCTAAAAACAAATAAATACAACTCATTCTCCTGACTGTTTGTCTGAACAAACTAACCTGTTGCTGTTGCCATCGGGTGAAGTACAACGCCTGCTCGGCTCTATGTCTGGGAAATCAGACGGAACCCCAAAGTCGCTCTCGTCCTTCCAAGGCTGCAACCCCAGCAGCGCCCTGGTCTCCTCTCCGGCCCGATCGGTGTCAGAGGTAACGCCGGAGATGGAGAGCGGACTCTCGAAGGCATGGACCAGGTGCTTGATGTGGCCAGCCCCAAAATTTGGCACGCTATTCAATGCCTTTGCCATCACTCTGCTCCTAATCGCCCTCACCTTGCTACTACCCTCCAATTCTGCCACATCCGCCTCGCTTCTTCCGGGCGGAGTAGGCGTGCAGCGCTTCTTCCGGGCAGAGTTGGTGGTCGGAGTCTTCGACTTCGAGGTCGGCAGGGGAGGGGATACAAGGATGTTCGGGTCAGAGTTCTCACAGGCTTGCGAGACGCACGCGCGCGAGGCGGACTTGGACGGGATCTTCACCGCCGCCATGGTCGACGACTCGGGCGGGGTCTCCGGCGGCGCCGGGGCCGGGAGCTTGGCCGGAGTCTTCGCCGTTGCCCCGAGGACCGGTGAGGAGGAGGGCTGGGACCACGGCGGCGGCTCGGTGAGGAGGAGGAGGTCGGTGGCATATCGGTGCAAGTAAAATCCGAGGAGGAAAGCACGAGCGCGAAGGAGACAGCGGCGGCGACGGATCCAGTCTTCGGGGTGGCGGCGCGTGCAGGCGAGGAGCGCGGCGGCGACCGGTCGTCCATAGATCTTGGCCGGCGGAGGCTAAGGCGGCCTGGGCGAGCGGAGGTGGATGCGGCGCGAGCAAGAGAAGGAGAGAGAGGGCGGGGACGGCGGCGGCGAGGTGAGGAGGCGTGGGGAACATCGGGCCCTTTTTCCTCGCGGAAGCAAAGGGTTTGCGATTCTGTCTTTTTTTTCACATGCGTTGAGTGGGGGTGGCAAAAAGTGCGAGCCTACAGGCTGCCATGACGTAACTGAAAATTAAAAAATAGTAAAGATAAAGATAGTTTCGTGAAATTTACTCTAAAATTTGACTGTCTTGTCTCAGGTTGGCAAACTTTTCGAGGGAAGAGGAACATCGAAGAGGGCCCTTTTCACATGATGACATGTATATAGTTAGTTGTACAATCATGTCATAACGGTACATTTGAACAGATCGCGTAACAACAAATTAACGTGGGCACGTTACGATCGTCTGCTTGCAAGCGAAGCGAGGCATCCAGAACCCCAGATCCATGCGTGCACAGGAATCTGCATACTCTGCCACGGACAGCGACGTTTCCGTACGTCGAACTCTTCGATTGTTCTGCATCTTTTGTATTTTTGAGATGTTGACAGTAGATCACGGCCGTTGATTTCCGTACTGAACCGCAACCGCATCAAGGTTCTTCCTGGAACTCATTCAGCCAGGAATATTTCCAAAAAAAATAAATCAGCCAGGAATGGCAAAAACAAGACAGAAAGAAAGATCCTTCCTACCGAGTTGGATATTCCCATACTTGTGCTGCTAGCTGTTATTACTACCGGTTTGGTAGTGCGGTCACCTGCATGACAGCCACCAACTACTCCTAGCTAACTCAGGCTTAATTCTTGTGGAGTACATATATTTTCCTTTTGCTTGACATAATTCAATCACATAGAACAACTAGCAACGGAGCCAGACGGGACAGCTAGGGGGATTCCACTCCGGTGCGACACGCGGAGGGACATGTGGAGACATCTGTCAGTCGTATCTTGCTAGTGCTCATCCATCGGTAAAACTAAACCTGTCGAGCTAAACTAAACTGGTAAAGCACAATGATGCCAGCCCTTTGTGGGCAGCTTTACTTGAACCAAAGTAACAAGATCTCCAGAAAAAAGAGTTTAGGGCAAGGGAGGTTGCCGGATGGTGGAATAAATTGACTCTGCTGCCATCGATGGAGACGAACTGCAGCTGCTTCGACTTGGTTTAGAGACCATAAACCTCAGGCAGTGACCAAATCACCAAAGTTATTTCGAAATTTGGCAAAATCACGCAAATTCAACTCTCAAGTGCCGCTCCCGGAATCGCGCCCCGGCCCCGCCCGGAACACCAACGACCCAAACCGAAAGCTCTCGAACCCGCAAAGGCTTCTTCTCCAAAGCTTCCCCAGTCCCCACCGCCTGCTTTGACCTCGCCGGCGTCCGCGCGAATCCGCCGCGCCCATGGCTGCGACCACCCACTAGACCCGCCTCCTCCTCCACCATGTCGTCCGAGCGCCCGCTCCTCGACGCCACCGCCACCACCCCGCCCACGCCGGCGGCGGCGTCGCGGCTCCCGCCGTCGCAGCCGGAGCCTCCCGTCCGCGCCGACCACCTCGGCTTCTCCGTTGAGGTCCCCGACCCCTTCCGCCGGTCCCGCCGCGACAACCGCGACCAGCCCCCCGACCTGTCCGCTTCGCGGCGGGAGCTGCAGGAAGGGGGAGACTGCGAGTCCCGGGCCGTCGTCGTGGGGGAGCCCTCGGCGGAGTTCTCCGGCAACGCCATCAGGACGGCCAAGTACTCGGCGCTCACCTTCCTTCCGCGCAACTTGTTCGAGCAGTTCAGGCGGCTGTCTTACGTCTACTTCCTCGCCATCACCGTGCTCAACCAGCTGCCCCAGGTCGCCGTCTTCGGCCGCGGCGCGTCCGTGCTCCCGCTGGCCTTCGTTCTCTTTGTCACCGCCGTCAAGGACGCCTACGAGGACTTCCGCCGCCACCGCTCCGACCGCAGGGAGAACAACCGCCTCGCCGCCGTCCTCGCGCCGCAAACTGCCAGCGAGTTCCCGCCCAAGAAATGGAAGCACATACGCGTCGGGGACGTCGTGCGCGTCGTGTCCAGCGAGACGCTGCCGGCCGACATGGTGCTGCTCGCCACCAGTGACTCCACCGGCGTCGCGCACGTCCAGACGGTGAATCTTGACGGGGAGACCAATCTAAAGACAAGGTATGCCAAGCAGGAGACGCAGTTGAGGTTCTCCCACAACGGCGGCGTAGGTGGTATCCTGCATTGCGAGCGCCCCAACAGGAACATTTATGGGTTCCAGGCATATTTGGAGATTGATGGCAAGCGTGTCTCACTCGGGCCGTCCAACATTGTGCTCCGTGGTTGCGAGCTCAAGAACACCTCCTGGGCAATCGGGGTAGTAGTTTACGCTGGCAAGGAGACTAAGGTCATGCTCAATAACTCTGGGCCGCCATCGAAGCGGAGCCGCTTGGAGACACAGTTGAATCGGGAGACAGTCATATTGTCCATTATGCTCATTGGGATGTGCACGACAGCATCTGTGCTCGCAGGGATTTGGCTGCTGAATCACCGGGGAGAGCTGGAGTTCACCCAGTTCTTTAGGGAGAAGGATTACACAACTGGGAAGAACTACAATTACTATGGCGTCGGGATGCAGATATTCATTACGTTCCTCATGGCTGTCATAGTGTATCAGGTTATCATTCCTATCTCGTTGTATATATCAATGGAGATGGTACGGCTTGGGCAAGCATATTTCATGGGCGCTGACAAAGACTTGTATGACAAATCGTCAAGGTCGAAGTTCCAATGCAGAGCTCTGAATATAAATGAGGATCTCGGGCAGATTAAGTATGTCTTCTCTGATAAGACAGGGACGCTGACAGAGAACAAGATGGAGTTCCAATGCGCATCGATTCATGGCGTTGATTATAGCTCTGGAAAAGATACGCGTGGATATTCAGTTGTAGGTACGCCAGCTTTAATGCATATTACTTGTTTGATGTTGCTGCTTCCTAATAAGACCCCTCATTTGCTGGTTTTGGTCAGTCGATGATCTTCTTTGGACACCAAAAGTGGCTGTTAGGACCGATCCTCAACTTTTCAAGTTATTGAGGAATGGTGGCACAAATGTGGAAGGGAAGCTTGTCCTTGATTTCTTCCTTGCTCTTGCTGTCTGTAATACCATTGTGCCACTTGTTGTGGACACTAGAGACCCTAGACAAAAGTTGATTGATTATCAGGGTGAGTCCCCTGATGAGCAGGCACTAGCTTATGCTGCCGCATCTTATGGCATCGTGCTTGTTGAGCGAACATCTGGTTATGTAGTGATTGATGTCCTTGGTGACAGACAACGGTAAGATAGCCCTCACCTTTTGTTGTATTGACATTGTATTTTGCGTTCATATATGAGCATGTTTTCATTAGAATTTAGTGCCTATATCATTTAGATATGCAAAATTTGATGGTGTCGAAAGCATGATTGTGTGAGTAGTAGTGGAGGAATGCTACCAGATCCGTGATCTTTGCATCTTGAGAAAACTACATAAGTTTCTATGCAGTTGGTAGCTATCATGTATCCGGCGACGAGTATTAACGACAAGCACAAGCTGTTTTTGCATTTTTCTTTCTAGTTTTTATTGGCGTCATTGTCTACTATTATTGGTGCTTGGCGGTGCGGATGTAACTTTGGATCAATGCTGCCTTTCTATGATTAGTAAATCATCATAACATAGTTTTCCCTTGCAAGTTTCTAAGATCAAAATGACCTTCACATCTACTTGAAAGTACTGTTTGTATCAATATCTTTTGGTGCTTGGTTAATCTTCACTTCTACTCCAAAATACTAAATTTGTGTAATTTTGTGAACAGTTATGATCTTAATGTGTATACTAGGACTTATGCCACGCTATGTTTGAATTGGTTGGCTGGAAAGAACTTGCAAATGCAGAGTGTGGTAGGATACTAGGATGTCCTCTTTTGAGTTTAAAAACTTCTTTTGAAATATGTGTAGGGTCCATTAGCAAAAAAAATAAAAAAAACTTATTAGTTCACCTACTTTTGCTGTTTTTCGTTCTTCTGTGTGGGTCAAATCTCAAATGGAACTTGTGCATTTCGAGTTACAATGTATTTTAGGAGTTATCTCTATTATAAAGTCAGTGTGCCAAATTGTGTTTTTATACACGGTACATTTAACATTTGGCTTGAATTTAAGAATATGTTCCTCAATCATGATAAATTAACTTAAATTCTGAACAATAGCAGTACCCTGCCTGATCAAAGGCTCAAAGCATGCCTTGTTATCCACTGGCCAGAATATGTAGTTAGTGTCTTATTTATGGTAATTTGTTTTCTTCTTCTTGCCCATGTTGACTCTTTGACTAAACTATTCCACTGCGTCGTTTGTCTGTGTCAGTTAACTTCCAATTCACGCTACCATTCTGACCTATCCTGTCATTGTTGGTGTGGGATGTGCAGATTTGATATATTAGGACTTCATGAGTTTGATAGTGATCGTAAGAGGATGTCTGTCATTGTTGGCTGCCCTGACAGCACTGTTAAGCTATATGCCAAAGGTGCAGACAGTTCCATGTTTGGAATCACCAACAAAGAACTGGACAGTGTTCGTGCTACAGAGGCACATCTCCACAAATATTCATCGCTTGGCCTAAGAACTCTTGTTGTTGGTATGCGTGAATTGAGTCAACCTGAATATGAGGAGTGGCAGTCGGCATATGAGAATGCTAGCACTGCAGTACTTGGAAGGGGAAATTTACTTCGATCAGTTGCAGTCAATATAGAGTGCAATATACACATATTGGGGGCCACTGGGATTGAAGATAAGCTTCAAGATGGGGTACCAGAAGCAATAGAATCTCTTCGGCAAGCAGGCATGAAGGTCTGGATTTTGACAGGGGATAAGCAGGAGACAGCAATTTCTATTGGCTACTCTTGTAAGCTGCTGACCAATGACATGACGCAAATTGTGATAAATAATAATTCTAAGGAGTCTTGCAAGAAAAGTCTTGAGGAAGCAATTGCAACAATTAAGGAGCTCAGAGTCACATCTACATTGGACACACTGAATCCAGTGTTATCATCAGAATCTGCTGGTGTAGTTCTTGCTTTGATTGTAGATGGCAACAGCCTTGTTTACATCCTCGAGACGGAATTGCAAGAAGAGGTACATCTATATGTGATTCTGTTAATGCTACTGTACTAATCTTTTGTCCTCAGATATAAGATCATTTTTCTCCCCAGAAAAGATATAAGATCAATTTATTAAGATGTCATAATTGATGCTTGATCTGTGTCTTACTTTGTTTGTGACAGCTTTTCAAAGTAGCTACAGAATGTAGCGTTGTCTTATGTTGTCGAGTGGCCCCTTTACAAAAGGCAGGGATAGTTGCACTAATAAAAAACAGGACGGACGATATGACCTTAGCAATCGGTGATGGTATTCCCTTCTGCTTCTTCTACTATGTTATATTTTCCACCTAGGATGGATGTACAGTGCACAATTGATGTATTTTACTTAACCTGTGACATTCAGGAGCAAATGATGTTTCAATGATTCAAATGGCTGATGTTGGGATTGGCATCAGTGGCCAAGAAGGAGGACAGGCTGTTATGGCATCAGATTTTTCTATGGGGCAATTCAGATTCTTGGTTCCTCTTCTATTAGTTCATGGTCACTGGAATTATCAAAGGATGGGTTACATGATTCTTTACAACTTTTACAAGAATGCCACATTTGTCTTGGTTCTTTTCTGGTAAGAATTTTTAAAGAGGATAAATTCTTATGATTTGGGAAAATATTACTCCCTCCGTCCCATATTAAGTGACTCAAATTTGCCCAAATTGGATGTATCTATACCTAAAAAGCGTCTAGATACATGTAATATTTCGGCACTTAATATGGCACGGAGGGAGTAGTATATTTGTTTTGGGCAGGAAATTACTCAGATGCTATTGGAATTCTCCATATTATAATCTAGTTGGGAAAAAGGGGAGAAATTTTCGTTTTCTAGTGTTCAGGCGCTATATGCATTAGAACATGTATACCTTGTGCTATAAATTTATAATGGTTATATTCAGTTGAGTTATCAAAAATTTGTTATGGGGTACTTCTATTTTTCCTATATTTGCATGGACAATTACCAAAAATAATATTTATGGTGTGATCTCAGGTATGTGCTTTATACAGCATTCACCTTGACAACTGCTATCTCTGAATGGAGTAGCCTATTGTATACCGTGCTTTATACATCGCTTCCGACAATTGTTGTTGGTATTCTTGACAAGGATCTTAGTAAGTCAACACTGCTAGCTTACCCAAAGCTCTATGGATCTGGCCAAAGGAATGAGAAGTATAATCTGAATTTGTTTGTCCTCAATATGGTTGAAGCGCTTTGGCAGAGTTTGGTTGTGATCTACATACCGTATTTTGCATATAGACAAAGTACAATAGATATGTCTAGTCTGGGAGATTTGTGGGCACTTGCATCTGTCATCGTTGTAAATATGCAATTGGCCATGGACATCATTCGGTGGAATTGGATTATACATGCGTTTGTATGGGGCACAATAGCAGCAACAGCCATTTGCCTCTTTGTGATAGATTCCATATGGTTTCTTCCTGGTTATGGGTAAGTACTTCATCTCCAGCATCTTATTACTGTAATGAGTCCCCTGCAACTATTTTCGTATTCATGCAATAGCTGTGATGTTAATATTAAAATGCTGTGGTCTGTGGTTTAGAATAGGCAAAGGTGTTCAGATTCTTTTCTCCATTGGACATATAAGATTGCTAGCTTTCTACAACATTTGTTTGTATTGTCAGGATAAAATACCAATGAAATCGTCTGAAGAAAAAAAATAAAACTTAAGCTTTTATAACTGTAATGGGAGGCGAGCTTGTGATCTGCAGTTCCTGAGTTCAAGATGCTTGAGCTTGGAGATTCCACTTCTCTATGTGATAAGAAAGCAACAAGCAACATTCCTCACGTGCTCTCATCCCATGCTCTTTTTCTTTTGGCATACATAGATCAAACACTGTATTTCTTGCAAGCATCTATGTGTTTCTTAAAAGTAGAATGAGCTGTCTACATGTTTTCTTGAGTAGGATTGCTTAATAATTGCAACCTATTGGCTATTGCATATGCTTCTGATTACCTATAATGGATGCAACAAACTGACGTCAACCAATCATTTCAGGGCCATTTATCATTTAATGGGGACTGGTTTGTTTTGGCTACTGCTGCTTATCATTGTTGCTGCAGCAATGGTCCCGCATTTTGTGATCAAGGCTTTCACAGAGCACTTTAGGCCCAGTGATATTCAAATCGCCCGAGAGATGGAGAAGTTTGAGGCGTTAAATCAGGTGAACCGTTCGGAAATTCCAATGAGAACCTTGTCATGACCCCAGGGAAACTGTATAGTGTTTTTCTTCTTTTCTGAAGTTCCATTTATTTTGTTATTTTCTGCCCTTTCGGTGTGTATACGGGTCAATCATTTGTTAACTGTAAGGTGGTAGGCTTTGAAAAAGAAAACTGCAAAGGTGGTAGATTTAGGCTAAAACAGATTAGCCTCTGGGTTTTATGTATGTATCTCATCGAACATTTACTGAAATGAAAATAGAAGTTGACCTACGAGAATTTCCGTTAATGTTGGCAACATAACTGTTACGTGAATGGGTGAATAGTGCAATGGATGTCCTCTCTATTCTATCTGAAATACTGTTTGATGTTCAACTGTTCCTTCTTTGGGGTAAATGTCGATTGACTTGTTGAGTGTACGATGGGCACATGAGATTGCATGTTTCACACCAAAGAATATATCCAAATTTGTTTATATCGAAACTGAACTGATTCCATTTCTGTTCCCAGACTAAGAATTTGAAGGTTAGCATAACAACCATTACATAAACTTTAGGACATGTTAGCTACATACAGACAGAGTGACATCTTCCTAAAAATGGAGCACGTTTTTGAGATCCAGCAGATGTATGGTGATTCCTCTTCGGCTCATGAACCATCTATGGTGATTCCTCTTCGGCTCATGAACCATCTCAAATCTCAGTGCAGTGACTTCTCAAACTTGACCGGTGCCAGGAAAACGTCTATAGACAAACTCGCCTAATATTTACATAAACACTCCCTGAGGAAGCAGAAACATCTGACTAAGTTCAGAGCACTGGAAGCCTTTATGTTGGCTGTAGAAGTACTTGCCGTCTAGCAAGATATAAACTCAAGATGACGCCCAACAAGTAACACTGACCATTCTTCTGTGATATAATCTCCTTTCTTTGGACAACACTCTGGTGAAGGTGGTTGATAGACGGATGGAGGCGGTAGGAAATAAAGCATCAAATTCTCATGTCCTCTCCTGGAATGACTGAGATCGTGAAAACGCTGCTGGGTTGGCCTGCAGGGTCAGAGGAGAATCCGGTGTCTTGTCATTTTTCGGAACCTTCCGCTGGAAAGACTTGAACAGGCCATTCTCATCATGTTTGATGCCGAGAGTATCCAAGATCGAACTCTTTGTGGCCTCAGCTGTCCCATCAATTCTACGAGTTTTAGGGATCCATAGGGTGTTTTCTCTCTTTTCTTCTTCCTGCATGTCTGCTACTTCTCTTGAATGCTTTCCAAGCGTTGGAGAATTGTTCTCTGAACAGGTAATTTTGTTGGGAGAGCCATTACTTCCAGGCCATGGTGAACTCCATGTTCCATTAGGCCAGCCAGGAAGGCAGCTCCAGAAAGGTGGCATCAAAGGAAAGGGAACAACAGGTGCACAAATTCCTGGAGCTGTCATCATCGATGGAGGCGCCCATGAAAGCAGGCTGTGCTTTGCAATTTCCAACCCATGAACAGGCTCTGTTGAGCACTGACTAGCTGCCATGACAGCGATACTGTTCCATCCAGGACTCCAAGGGAACACCAAAGCAGGCCCGTTAGGGTAAGACTGAACATGAGACTGAGGCAATGTCATGCCATTACAGTATCCTGACACATTGCCCGACTCCTTTTTTACTATGCTATCGAGCGTCATATTTTCCGAGCAACCCAATACTGCTGCAGAGGATGCACATGATTGTTCTTCCTTATTATCACCAGAGACCAAGGGAACAAGGTGAATACCCTTCTGTTCTCCATTATCAAGGACTGTAGCCATAGAATTACAAACTGGCACTTCAGATCCAAATTCCTTTGCTGTTTCATTTTCTTTAATCGGTCCTGGGAGGACAGGAGCTACAAGTGGAAGTGGTAGATGGTGAATCACACTGGGAACATCTTCAGCGGCAGCAATGTTATTGTCATGCCGCATCATAGCTTGCCGGAAGTGAGATGCATGCTTATTTCTGCGTCTTCCAGAACCTACAGGGACATTCCTAATATTTCCACCAGCTGTCCAATACCTCTGACAATTCCTGCAGTAGTGCCTAGGCTGGCTGACATTGTAATTGTTGAAGTAGCAGAACTTCGTTTCCATGCTATTGCAGCGAGGGCATGGCACAATTATATCAGGTTTCTTGAGTACCTTGTCTTGGTCAAGTTCATCAGACTCGGTCTTAGTGTCCTCCGATTTGGAATCAGTTCCCATTATCCCACCATGCCTGCTGAGAGCTTGTAAATCATTATCTTCACTATTCTTGGAACAAAAAGGAGTTTCTTTGACATTCAAGAGCTTGTCTGAGACACATGGCACGGCATCATTCTTGTTTTCATCAATTCTTAGCTTGGTGACAACCTGAAAAACATTATTTAACATGCATGAGACTAATAGTTCAAATAGGTATAGCATAGTCCTACATATTGCCAACAGATAAAACGCAAAATATCAAGCAGAATTTCATGTTGACTTAGCTACATACATATGCAATAAAACTACAACTTTGGAAGGAGCTAACGGTGATCAAGTAACTGGCACGTTACTCAAATTACTATAAGGCATATAAAAAGATGACAAACTGGAAACAATGCAGACCGGCATAAGAAACCATTAGGCCTTGTTTGGTACTAGAGTTTTTGGGGTGTTTTCTAGGGTAATATCGACTCCAAATTAAAAAACACTAGAAACCCCAAATGGTTGTTTGGTAGGAAAGGTTTAGAGGGGATTATCCTGGTCCCCCCCCCCCCCCCCACCCACACACACACACACACAAAACACCAGTTTTGTACCAAATTAAAACACTTCTCATACTAGTGTTTTTAGTGTTTTGGGTGAACACACAAACCCCTCAAATACCAAAACACTAGTGACTAAAAAATACACTAACACCAAACAAGGCCTACATGTTTATTTCAGCTGCTGCTATAACTATGTGAGGTCATAACATCCACTTGATACCATCGTCCATAGCTGATTTACATTAACATGCAACACCTTATTGATGTTTCTTCAGTCATGTACAGTTTATTTTCATGTTCATCCATGAATTACATTACATGCATCACTACATTTGTTCAAGAGGTGTTAATCATTGACTAATAGTTTCCCCTCTGTGGCTCTGTTGGGCCCTTTGTTTATTATGGTCACTAGCCCCTTTCTCTGTTGTAGTTACATGCACTAGTGAAGCTCTGTCATACTTCGGATGGTTAAGAACTACCTTCCAAGGAACCGGTGGTGTGACTGAAGAATTCTAAGACATTGTATTTCACCATAAAGCACTAGATGTCTAGATTAAGAGGTAGCATCAGAACTACTAACCGGCACCGTTGACAGTGTGTATGTACTTCACTATGATGCAACATGCACACAAGTAGGATTTCAATTTCTAGGGCAGGTTGCAAATTATTTTTGGTGAATCAGTTTGGCACTAGATATTGATAAAAAGGAAGGTGAATTTGTTCTTTAGCAATGACATATATACAAGACCCATCGCCAAAAAGAAGAAGACATATATACAAGACAATGCTATGCTGCTCAGAATCTATTACCGATGTTTTAATTTTTAAACAATATTGATGACATAGCTCCCAACAGGTAACAGGTTAGCGTAGCTTTCATTGATTGGTTTTATCATGAACCATGATTTAATATCTTGACCATCAGGCATTCCAAGACACAAAACACAACTGCTTTTATAGGTCCATAGCACTAGCAGAACTGTTTGCAAAAAGTCTCCCTCTAATTCCATACCAGTGTACAAGCAACACTTCAATTAAGCATTTATATTCTGTAGGGCTAGCTTAGCTACCGGAGAAAAGACCGGCTTAGTCACAATAGGCAGTTGACCCTGAATTTGCAACTCAACGTAAATACACTGCTCATAGGACTTGACTCCAAATTTTCATTCCGTGAGAAAAGGTTAAATAGAATCCTTATGAACAATTTATTTAACCGTTTCCTTTTTCAACACAAAATCGTTTCCCTAATACCTTATAGTACACCTTTTGAAGGTAGAGGCTATCAGGCTGTTAGCATATAGTACCAATTCAAGTACTACTGTCTACATCGTGTCAAATCAAGAAGGCTCCTAGCGCAAAAAGATACGTAACCCAATAATTCCCTGGACCCCAATTAAGACCAAGAAACATAACTGAAGAGACAGAAATAATCAAATGAGATTTTTGAAGACTGAGCAAATTCCTCAAATAGAGAGCAGGATAAAGAGCCATGTCAAAAAAGAAAAGAGAGCAAGATGTACGATAGGGAAAAGAAGAGTTGCT
This sequence comes from Brachypodium distachyon, assembly GCF_000005505.3. NCBI lineage: Eukaryota > Viridiplantae > Streptophyta > Magnoliopsida > Poales > Poaceae > Brachypodium > Brachypodium distachyon. The sequence continues at coordinate 8,870,272 of NC_016132.3, read as the reverse complement.
TCTACTCTCTAGTCACAAACAAGGAAGAAAACGTAGTTCAATCAATGATCAATCCAAACAATGAATTGGGTTACAAAGGAGAAAAAGAGGAGGATAGAGTTATGGTTCAGAACTGCATCAAGCTGCATGGCAGCCAAAAAAAAAATTAACACCACCTCGCAAAAAGAAAAACAATTTGTAACAACAACTGAACAAAATGGCACCTGAAGAAAAAATAATTAATAGGTGGCTTAAACACATCTCAGCAGTGGGGAAAACGAAACTGCAAAACGAAAAGAGAATCCCCACAGAAACAACCGCGCATTGACAGCGCAAAAGCAGGGAACAAAGCAGAAAAGGCGCATCGCATTCGCATCCAAAGGGGAGCGAAAGGAACCGGAGACCTCCCGGGCCAAGAAAGATTCGCAAAGGCTGAGGCCGAGGCCGAGGCCGAGGCTTGTGCTCACTAACCTCGGTGGCGGCGGCGGCGGCGTGGAGGAGCGGGATGGTGCGGCCGAAGAGCTTAATGGCGGCGTCCCCCCGGTCCCTAATCGCGGCCATGGCGGGATGGGTACCGGTCTCGGCCAAGCGCGCGGTCGCCGCCGTCTCAGGCGCGAGAGCAGGAGGAGGGTGATGGGCGGCGGCAGGGCGCGGGGTAGAATGGCATGTCACTGCGGAAGTGCGGAGTGCTGTGGAGTTCGGCGTCGGTAGGCCGGCGAAGAAGGGAAGTCCCACAAATAATTGTGCGTGGATGTGCGAGCGAAAAGTGTAGGGCCTCCTCGGAGGAACTTAATGTGCCTTTTTGCCCTTTTCCACCGGGGCAGCCGGTAAAGTTACAAAAGGCGATGGATGCACATGACATCCACCCACGCACAAAATCCTCTCAAGATAAAGTCATGTAAATCTTGCTCAACACAAAAACGGTTGCTAGACGTCAAGTGGAGAGGGCTGCTCCTTCCCATGATTCAGTAAAGAAAACCCGTTAAATATACGCTCTTGGTTCTTCCTATTAATATTGTCGCAAGGTCTATTCTTTTTATTCATGGCCTCACGGGACTATTTTGTGCCTCACCGTTGCAGCCAAAGTGTATTTGGACTGTCACATCAAATACAACCTATTCAACAATTCATTTTCAAACTCTCTGACTCATTCGATAAAACCTCAACACATTGACATCTCCCAGGTCAACAATGGCGAATTCATTCAACCAAAGCCTCGTTGTTGCTAGATCTTGCCTTTGCAGACCTTTTTGCCATAAGCCATTTAAGCTCTTCATCCTGAGTCCCATCATAAAGTTTGATCGGTAAACTTTGTGACCTCACGAGAGGAAGAGGAGCTCTAAGGAAGAGGATGATATGAAATAAGAGGGGGGAGAAGACTCTTTGAAAAAGAAAAGGATGTGATGATAAGGTAAAAGCTCAAGAGTTAGTAGACTTGGAAACGTCACTCCATCGGCTCAAGGGTTAGCAAACTTGGAAACGTCACTCCATCGGCTCAAGGGTTAGCAAACTTGGAAACGACACTCCATCGGCTCAAGAGTTAGCAAACTTGGAAACGCCACTCCAACGGCTTAAGGGTTAGCAAATTTGGAAACGCCACTCCATCGGCTCGAGGGTTAAGAGATAATTGGAAGTGCCACTCCATCCTTAATCAGCTAGAGGGTTAGGAAACTTGGAAGCTCCACTCCATCGGCTCAAGGGTTAGCAAACTTGGAAACGCCACTCCATCGGCTCGAGGGTTAGCAGATTTAGAAGTGTCACTCCATCCTCAATCAGCTAGGGGGTTAGCAAACTTCGAAGCGCCACTACATCGTCGTGGTGGGCAGGAAGTTTCCCCTTACTAAAATTGTAAGGATATTTAGTCATTTTGGGTGGTTGGTGTGTTTTCCTTTTTTCCACCAGAGATAAAAATTGATTCTACATTTCTATTTTCAAACAAGCCTCGTGAATCCTTAGGTGGGAAAAGAGTACTCTTGGCCTAGCATTTCAAAGGTTTGGAGTAGATAAATATTTTATGGTAATCGATCCATCTCTTTGTACGTGCAATGACAAATTCTCCCGCGTTCAAGACGATGCCTATATAAGTTTGCTACAGCAATGTCTCAAACAATGGACATCAAATTTGATCTGGTTGTCAGGGCTCATTTGATCCATGAAGTGGAGAAGAAATAAAAGAATACAAAATTCTTCTTTAGCAACACTATTCATCTATCTTATTTTAAAATAACAAATTAAGAAAAAAAATCTTTGATCTCAATTTTGAAGAAGTGAAACACAGAAAGCGGGAATAACACAAGAAACTTCGTAATCCATTTGCGCGGCTATGTCCCTACAGTTTTTAATTATGCACGAAGAACGAGGCATCAATGACGTCCTAATTTGAACATTGCTGGTGGTTTGACTATGGTTATCATGATCATCCGGGTGTTTACGTATATTCTTAAGCGCAAATCTTTTACTCTTTCCGTCCAACAAAAGATGTTTCAATTTTGACAAAATTGGATGCATCTATACACTAAATCATGTCTAGATATATTCAAATTTTGACAAACTTGAGATATTTTTATTGGACGGATTACTTGTAGAAAAATTGTGTAATCTGACCTCTGTGGCTCTGTGTTGCGCGGTCAAAGATGCCCTCACTTTTGCAGATACATTGGTCAATGTCCAGCATGCGGCATGATCACAGTAGCAGACGATTCACTACAGAAGAAGTTAAACACAGGACATGAAACAGTGGAAACGCTTTACCCTAGCAACAACATCCAGACGGAGCAGAAAGAAGTGAAACGCGTCGAACCACGAAGGTATTGCGCATTCGGCTGGGGCTGGCTGGTTGCTGGCTGGTGCGCAGCAGCACAGTGGTGCACGGCAGATGCGGAGAAGCAGTGACCGGGTGTAGCCGGTTACACATGGCCCAGCCGGTGTCAGGTCCACGTCAGCCGGCCTCTCTCGCGAGCAAGCGGGGCCAAGTTTTTCGGCAAACGGCGCGGGCCCCGCCCGTCGGGATCGCCCGTGGGTCTGAGCGTGCCCGTAGACGAATCGACCTTTTGTTCGTCCATCTCCAGAGAATTTTTCCTCTACGCTCGCTCGGATTGTCATATTCCAGAATGTTCTGTATTGTCGTCGGCGCCCGTATTCTGATAATTCGGTTCATTGTCTTCTCACAAACAAATAATTTTTGCTACTTTCCTAAAAAAAAAAATGCTACTCTTTACTAGCGACCGGCGCTGCAGCTGCTTAGCCGTGTGCCCATGTGCTGGTGTGCGTGCGTGGCACACTATCCATCTGATCTACTGCAAATCTGTTTGCCTTTTGGACCCGCGCACCAAGAAACAGATAAAAGCAAAAGCGACCGCGACAAAGAAAAAAAAAGAAAGAAAACGGAACAAACAAAACACCCCCGCCCGAAAAGCAGCGCTACGGAAAGTCGCATCAACCAGCTTTTCGCTCTGCTGGCCCCACCATCCCGCGCGGGCTAGACCCACAGGGGGTGACATCGCCGTCGCTGACCAGGTCCCACGGCGCAGTGTCCGTGGGTTTTACAGGTGATATGATATAGAATCGGCCCGGCGGAACTATAGTAAATATGTCGGCAAATGGAGAGAAGAACCGGCTGCCGAAAAAAGAAGAACCGTAAAAGCTTTGATTCGATCACGGAGTCACGGTCGCGATGTGCGCACGTCCTTTGGAGTTGAGCATAGGACCGTCGGTGAAATTTTCGTCATTTCTCCGTTTTATTCTGAGTAAATTATCCAAAACCGTTACTTTAGATATTTATTGTACAAAATACTCCACGGGCATCCGCTGCACCAAGTCCGAATAATTATGTCAATGGCTCCAACCTCGATTATGACGCGTCCAGCCCACCCGGGATGTTGGTGCGATGATCGTGGTCTGCAAGCGGGTTGCTTCGCGCCGTTTGGTCTGCGGGCGGCGGGTCATACGGCGTTGCAGCTCGAGCGAGAACGGTGTACGGTCGGGGATGGAGGTCCTGAAAGGTGGTGTTGGTGGTCTTCTGGGCGTGGCCGAACAACGGGCCCGGGGTGATTCGTCAACATTGAGTGCGTTGTCCTCTCTTCGCAAAAAAAATAAAAAATTGTTGAGTGTGTTGTCCTCGTGTCGTGTGGGCGACAAGGTTGCCCTTGATGCTGATAATTGGCGTCGCTTTGGCACAGGTCCCGTGGGAGGTCGGCTTCTTCATATTTGTCGAAGTGTCTCGTGCTTACTCCTCTCATAGAAGTCGCTGTCTGGTCTTAGTGAAGTGGGGCTTTGGACTTGGCCCTTGTTGTCCATTGGTGTTTTTATGGCATTAGTGTCGTTTATTCGGTTTTTGCTTCATTTTCTGTTAATTATCTGGTCAACTTTCTTCTTAATTAAGAAGCAGACAAAAACTTTTCCTTGTGTTAAAAAATCAATTAAAATTGTTTAAATACAAAAGAAAGATCAAGTTCTGATTTTGTTGATCAACTAAACGTATATTATTTTAAGCTCAAAAATCATTTCTAGATTTGCTACCGCTCGATACTTTTCTCTTTTTAATAAGGAAAATTGTGCACACATAACTTCTGCATCTGCATTCAATACCTTAATCTTTGCGTGGAGAAAATATCACCCTGCGCCTCGTTAGTTATAGATGCTCTACAGTCTAGAAAAAAAGCTTCCCCATCATCTGTTTTATTTAGGGAATTCCTATCATCTTTCTCTGTGTATGGTGCCCCTCTAGGCCTCAATCTTTTGCTTTCTTTTCGGGGACCTGCTTTTCTTTACAAAAAGGCCCAAAGAGCATGCATATGCATTTAAGATGTACTGCTACTTTGGACTTTGAGGTATTTCAACTGTGCAAGATGTAAAGTAATGGCTTGTGTGGGGAACTAAAGTGATTAAAGCCTCACGCCTCGGCTAAGTCAAGCTTTTCATTTTTCTTTCTTTCTTTCTTTTGAGATTTCGTGCAAGTAAAGTTGAAGGTGGGAAAAGGTTTCGCGACCCTTTTGGTCCTCTTTCAGCTTCGCAAATGGAGAAAAAAGGGAGAGGGACCAACGGACGAGTACGGAGTACCACGGTCGCTGGAGTTTTTCATTGCAGGGGCCTTCTAATTTTACATACGACCATCTAGTATTGAGCTAACAAAAATGCTTCTTATGAAAATTTCTGTGTTCAAAGATGAAGCCAAGTCCGTTTGGTTGTAACCTCAGTTCGCCCCACCATATTCTGGCTGCATAGTTTGGGTGAGCAACAAAACTTGTGTTCTCAATTGACGTGACGCCATCAAATTCGGTCTCATTAAACCGAGCGAGTCGGCATAAGGCCATAACCATCTCCGTTTCATAATTCTTGTCGAAATATTACATGTATCTAGACACTTTCTAGAAATAGATAAATCATATTTGGACATATTTGAGAAAAAAATTATGAGACGGATGGAGTACATCAAGATTTACACCTCTCTCATCGCTCATTTTTCGACCGCAAACTACAGATCAACTAATTCTTTCACAGAACTTTAAAAAATTGAGATACCAAGAGCATCTTACCTCAACTGTTACCAAAGCATGTCACGTAGGCTTTTTGATGACGTGGATGGGAGAGAAAGTGAAAAAAATAAAGTACGATTAATTATACAAGAGTTCGTGGTTGGTTTCTTGTGGTGGAACCAGTTCACCCAGGTTCAAGTAACACACTTGACATGGGTGCTCGCATTTTCTTTATTTATTTCAGAATTTAATCGGCGTTGTGCTTTCAATGAGAGTAATGTACCCGTAACCAATAAGGTTCCTGTGGTGACTTCATCAATCTCAAGATGATCGGCCGGACCTGTCTCCCTCGGAGGTGATCACGGGGATAGGATGTGCGTGCGCGCGTACATATGGGTCAGTCTGCGTGCGTGTTTGTGATCTTCTGCGTCTATACAGAAACTGCTTGGTCTCTTGTACCACGACGCTATTAACAGCACAATACTTGTTTAAGAGACCTGAGGGACTACTTGTCTAGAACACTTAAATTACTTGGTGGGCTCCACCATCTCACATGAATCTCTAGCTTTTTAGTGTTTAGTGCCAACTCTTAGTAATGACTATTGGAAATGCTGCTACTAATCATGAGTTAAATATTCTTTCCCCTCTTAGTAATTTCTACATGGGAATGTCTATTTCACGGTCGACTTAGAAATAGTTATTTCTCGGTCGACCATCATAAGCCATCTTATTAAACATTTCTCTTCATTTCTATTCGTATCAATCTTGCAAGAATCTCAGTAATTGGATCGGACGGTATTTAGATTGAACTTAGAAATACTTATTTATCAATCGACTTAAAATAGCAATTCGCTTTCTATATAACCATTTCTTCTTGAAGATGTCCTGAGAGCTCTCAACGTAAACTTATTGTTTTATTAGGGGGAAACTGCAAGATAATAAGGCTATGTTTTTTTCGGCTTCTAAAACGGGATTCTTCTAGAATCTGCCCTCACTTAGCTTTCTGCAGAAACCGCATCTCAAATTTAGCTAAACATTCAAACTAGTTTAGCCCAAGCTAGTTAGTAGCGTAATTAAATTTAGGCGGCGGTTTCTCCAGACCGTTCGCCAAACTAAAAAGACCTGGCGTGTAGGTGTGCTACCTACAAGCCGTCAAAAGTCTGACCCGGTGACCCCGTAAGACTCTTAACCCAATGGTCTTGTTTAAGTTCGTGCGCCAAATCGAGCTCGCTCTGGACCATTCTCGGGCTTACTTAATATCCGGTACCCTTTATAGCACTTGGGCCGGCCCAACAATCTACTGTGATTTTCCCTTCCTGTCTGCTCTGTTACCCCATGTCACTTGGCCCGGACCAACAAATCCACAATTTTATCCATCTAGTTTTATTTTTCCATCTCCTACTTTCCTTTCCTTTCCATTTTGGGTTTTATTTTTCTCCATTTCTTTCATTTTTCCATCTTATTTAAATAAATGAATATTTTTTGAGAGACATGAGTACTGTGTTCAAAATACATGAAAGTTTCTTTAAATACATGAACATCGATTTTGATTCAATCTAAGTTTTTCTATATTATTTTTCACTTTCTTAGTTAGTTTTATAACAATACATATACAGAATATTTTGATGTAGAAAAAACATCATGACGTTTATATACAATCTGTCTTAGATTTTTCTTTTGTATTAAAGAATCTATACGGAACGTTCAACCTTTTGTTGTTGTCAAGACTGGAAGCTAGGCACTCCTGTTGTTCCCCTGTCTCCTAAAAAAGGGCCCCGGACAAGTTTTTACCATCACGCTGGCTGATTAGAAAAATTGTTTTCACCACGGATGGAACACTTTGTACCATGATGCGGTCGAACGCACGTCTGGAAGCCTCGTGTCATCTCGATAATGCATCCACCAGCTCGCCATTCGCCACCATGCATGGCCACCGATCAATTTGTCCACGAACAGAAGAGACCTTTTCTCCTCTCCAAATTGGTAGTACGGAGTACTACTGTTCGGAGTCGGACTCGTGCAGTGCGGACGTTAGCCGCAGCAGAAAATGACAATGACAAGTCGAAGGTCAGGACCGAGCCACCAATATATGTTATGGTTGGATTAGTGGCGCACAATGATGTGTGTGAGACTGTGAGAGTGTCTGGTCCCGTTTGCCAATTGCTCCTCTCCTCTGCTTATGCAGGAAGAGAGGATCAGACCAACACCTTGGTCGGCACACCGTTTCCCCTGCCACCATTTTAGCGTAATTTAAAATAATTTAATTTTTGTGAGAGTACTTTGTTTGCTCATCTCTCTTTTTTCTCCTCGGTTGATAATCCAGTCTGTAAAAGATAGATACCGAGAAGCATATTGTAAAAGGTAGATGATGAATAACAGGAAGTATCGAGAGACTTGAATTTGAATAAGGAAATAGGCATCCGATTCAATTCACCGAGGACGTACTTCAAACTTCTTAGTATTATTATCTCTTTCGTTGGTTAGTGTTCTTAGTCTCCTTTTCCTTTCGCAATTGGATGTATACAGTTTGAGCATTGTATTGGGTTAAGTTGCTATCGTGTTGTCAAACTCGCATGATGCATGTACGTATGTGGCCCTTTGGGCAGCCATGTGGTTGACAGTACAGTGCGAGCGATGAACGCATCCACCATCCATCGATGGAAGTGACTAGCAAAGAAAAGGATGTCTCACCTTTTGCTACATTGGTGGGGCTGACACTTGCTATGCATGTGGTACATCTTCTTTGCGCACATGCAGAGTCCAACAAGATACACTGCTAGAAAAATGGTTATGTAAAAAAAAACATATCAGTAATGGGCGGGCCGTCCGTCACTAACTTCCTGTCACGATGTGTTTGGCATTAGTGACGGGCGGCCTGCCAGTTAGTGATGTATAACACATCAGTGGTGGGCAACAAAATATGACCGACACTGATGTTGTTTTCAAAAAAATAAAAATAAAATAGAAATGGCCCTCCCGGCCCTCACGTTTCCTGATCGCAAATCATATATCGAATCACTAATCCTCAAGCCGGCGGCCGGATATCATTCCATTCAATTAAAAAAACAGGCCACATGCCCGATTCCTCAAATCACAAATCAAACAAATTAATCAAATGTTACAACAAATCGAACTAATCGCCACCGGTGCTCTTCCACGCGTCACCGCCGGTGCTCCAGGCCGTTCGTGCTGCTGCTGCTCCACATGCGGGGGTGAACGACGGTGTCGGAGCCGGAGCCGGTGCCGATGGGGGAAAAGGCCTGCAGTAGAGTGAGAGAAAGGGATCTTATGAGAGAGATCCGAGAGGAGATAGAGGGAGAGAAAGGAGCCTTATGAGAGAGAGATTCGAGAGAAGAGATCAGTTACTGATGAGTGGTCATCAGTGACGGGCATACCACACCCGTCACTGACTGATGACCACTTATCAGTGACGGACGTGGTATGTTCGTTACTAATGATAGTCATCAGACGGAGCACACTGTTTTGTAGTATTGATAATTTAGTTAACGGAGTAGTAGTATTTTTGGTGCGATATAATGCATGTACGTGAGAGTTCTTCGCTCTTTGATTTCTCTAGATTACTACTCCGTACTGTACTTGTATGTGCATGCCTCGTGTACGCACGTACGTGTTGCATGCATCCCGAGCCTGAGGCGAGCCGAGTAAGTTTGGTGTGGTTTGACGACTCAAATAATTAATGTTGTCTCTATCTACACGTGTTGCATGATACATGGCCGAGTGCGGTAAGTTTAGCTACCTGCTAGTAGTACTAATCCCAATCTCTCAACGAAAAGAAAGGAGAGTAATAGGTAGATGGAGAACTGTTTGTTAGTGACGGTTCTTTGGACCGGGATGAATTCTAGTGGACCGAGAGTGAACGCCTTCCGTAGCCGAAAGAAATTAGGTACTGGCCAAACGATCGATGAGATCTGATCTCTACCCATCATGCATGATTAATGCACACTGAAGCCAGCACCGCACCACTTATCAAGACGTCGCCAAGACGCATGATTTATCTGTAGGTGTATATGTATAGTTCAGATATCCATCACATACTCTTATGATTTTAGGTACTCTTAGTTAGTATATTATTCCTACCTAAAAAGGCACTCACATGGTCAGATACATACATACAAGCAGTTGACTAAACGGTCCAATTCCAACATATATGAAGATGTTTGGTATTTTTCCAAGAACTCTGTCTTGAAGTGTAGCCATTGCACGTAGGCTTAGAATAATTTCTGTTCACGCAGGCAACTAATTCCCCCTGAACTTGGTAGATACTCCCTCCATTTCATAATTCTTGTCCAAATATTACATGTATCTAGCTACTTTTAAAAAATAGATACATCTATTTTGGACAAATCTGAAACAAGAATTATGAAATGAAGGGAGCAGTAGATACACGTACGTGCCAGAACTCAGATCACAAGAACAAGATGTCATAGCTAGATCTGGCCACTGGCCTGCCCACGCGATATACCTAGTTGAAGAAAACGGCCGATATTTGCGCACTCGCAGGGGCGCTGATGGATGGATATCGAGATCTATCGGAAGTGGATGCCAGTTTGCATGCACACACAATTCGCGCAGTGCAGTGCAGCGGCGCGTACGGCCGCCCATTTCCGGTACGTGCTCAATAGTGTACATACGAGTGTGCTTGTTTGACCTCGCTTGATGTGACCCCTCACCCCTCAGCACTTCTTCACACACTATATATAATGGCGATCCTTCTGTCCCAAAACTGAACACACAGGTAGATACATTACAATAATGCTTAGCTTGTGAAGAGGAAGAGTGACACTAATCACTGATAATTAAGCTAGCTCGATTGATCTCTTCTAGCTCGGCCGGACCGTTAATTCGTCGATCAACGGTGAAGATCGATCGATATGGCGGGGAAGGCGTGGTGCTCGGTCCCGGTCGTGATGCTGCTGCTGGCCTTGCTCTCCTGCGTCTTCCTCGTCCACGGTTTGTACGGCTTGATCCAGCTCTTTGGCTCGCCGGACCTCTCGCCGGAGGCCACGCTCCTCATCTTTGCCTTGTGTTTTCTCGTCCTTGCAGCGGCCGCGGCGGCCGGCGCCAACCGTAGGATGCTGCTTCCTAGGGAGGATGCGATTGCGGCGGCGGCGGCGGACGCCGTCGTTGTCGTGTCCGGCGGCGGGCAGGGAGAACCACTGCTGCTGTCCGACGACGAGGAGATGATGGTGGTGGCGAGGAGGGTGGACCTGCAGACGGAGGATTACCCCGGGTCAGGGGCCAACGGCCGCCACGATCCCAGGAACCCGCATTGAGATTCGTGTCAGATGGTCCGTCATCGTGCATGTAACTAACCGCATGCGTGCATGCTTAAGCATACAGGCCACACTTGTAACTATAGAACATGAACTTATTTAATTTCTAAGCTGGCAATTTTAGAAGTTACTGCTTTTTTAATCATACTAGCAAAAAGTCCGTGCGTTGCTACGGAAGAAAAAAAATTGAAAAACATGCTGGCTTAAGTTTTCAAAAGTGGGTCTTTTGCACGTAGCTACGTATTGAGAGCAACTCTAGCAGTTACCGAAATTTCTGATCGAAAAAACTTTAATTCAGTATACCGAAAATGCCTTTTCCGATATAGTTTCATATTTTATAATTTTTAGCCCATATGAAAATTATGTTAGCCCTGACAAGATGCTGCTCTCCCTTCGCTCCATCACGCATCTCTGCGATGCCATGCCATATATATTGGGCATGTTTCAACCATGATCTTTAAGGAAAATTAAGGATTCAACACATCATCGATTAGTCATATGATCAAGTCTAATCGGGTCAAAAATAGATCCAGGAAAATGGTACTAAAATCATATACGGAGGGGAATTAAATCAATGAAAGTTTCAGAGCAAATCCATGTCCTAATTAAATTTAGAAAGCATAGTCTGCATGTACCATCAATTAGGCCAAGATTTCAGCAAAAATAAAGAAAAAATAGAGAAAAGCGTCGGTAGTAGCAACGTCAGAACGCCCGCTCGGGAGCAGCTGCTACGGCGGCGTCGCTGGAGGAAGGCAACCGCGCTACCGCCATGCCCATCTCCGCCACCACGCATCGGATCCACAGTCGCGGCGCGCCGACGACCAGCTAAGGAGGCGCCCAACCGACCCGCCGAGGAGCGGGCGCCGCGGAGGATCTTGACGATGCAGACCGGATGGAGGCCTGACGAAGGAGCGGCACTGTTGTCTTCCCCATGCGGATCCTCGTCATTGGGATCTGGCCGTCAACGGGACCCGGGCGCTCCGCAACTGGCAGCATGTCGTCCTACGCCTCCACCTAGTCGTCGAACGCCACCCGGCCTCTCTCGATCTTCTGCGGCACTGCCGTCGCGCCTCCGTCTTCAGACTGCAGCGCCGCCGCCGAGCTCCACCTACCTCGCTCGCGGCTCGCCCCGCCCCTGCCAGAACACATCGTCGATCTCCTCCACAGACTATAGCCAGCCGTCCAGATAGATGAAGAGGGAAGGGGGCAGGGGCTTGGCGTCCTTGGTCCAGCTCGGAGCACCGGAGGAGCGAAAAGGGCAGGGGGCGCTGGGCCGGCAGATGCCCAGATCGAGTTTCCTCGGGACTCGGGAGGAGGAGACGGGAGTGGTCGCGCGGGCCAGATCGGTAGTAGAGAGACCGGAGAAGGACTGGAAAGAGGGCGGTGCGGCGGGGGAGAGCATTGGCGGCGGCGGCATGGAGAACTAGTGAGGATGGCGATGAAGGGAGGAGTTGGACTTCGTGGAGGAGGCGGATCGAGCGGTACGAGGAAGAAGAGTTCGGGGAGTATGGATCGAGGGGATAGGTGTGAGAGGGAGAGGGGACAAGGGTCGGGCCGCGTGCCCGCGTGAAAGGGTCGTGCGGAAAGTATCGAGGACGTACAGCGGTGGTTAGAATCGATCGGATAAAAAGACGCTTCGGGATTAAAAGTGGTGACAGCGGTGGCAAATTCGTAATTTTGATGAAGTGACATACGGATGCGACCGTACCATCACCACCAACTCCAATTTAATATATTGGTATGGTATAAAAAATGCACTAGCTAGTACCTCTGTTAATAATACACGGAGTAGTCTGATATACTCTTTGATTGCATATCCAATTTCTTCTTCACATATATTTTAGTATAATAATTCGGCATCCGGTATAATGGTCATCTCTATATTATAATGGTTTTGCTATATAGACGTTGCCTGATTTTTAGTTAGAAATAAGTTGATTCCTTAGCTGTTGGATATGATTTGTGCTTCAGCATTCGAAACGGATGATGAAAAACAAGAATAAAATGAGAATATTAATCTAACGGTTCTATTCATCAATTTAGATTTAAACCTTTTGCTTAAAAATCAAGCAATTTAGATATAACTACAGCCATATCAGAAACTATAGAATTGAGATTCGTGTCAAAATTGGTCAGCCGTCGGATCTGATTTTTGTTTTATGATTCAAAACGGACGATAAACTTATTTAGTATGGATGGCGTGCAAATCTTAACCTAACGACTCTGTTCCGTAACATTCTACTTCTCCTGCTGAAGTCTTCAGGAGAACAGAATCCAAGAGAGATGCCCGTAGTTTGGCCATCTCGTTGGCCACCTGTTTCATGCCGGGCCGCTCCATCTGCAGCTCGCTAGCGCACGAGACCCCAATCGTCGCCACCGAAAACAGACAGCGTTCCTCTGCTGAAGCACCCTGAACCAACGGCCGGTGTCCACGGTTTCTTCCCGCACCGAGCACGAGCAGCCGCGGATCGACTACGGACAAGACGCCGTCGTCTCCTCCGGAGTCCGCCGCCTCCCCGACGAATCCCGCGAGCGTCAGCCCATCCCGGAACATCGCGTCCGTAGGCCTCTTCCCGGTGAGCATCTCCAGCAGCAGGATCCCGTAGCTGTACACGTCGCCACTCGCACACGCTTGCCCGCCCATCCTGTACTCTGCAGACCAAGAATCCCCCAGGGCTTGATGTCAATTACGTACGTACATGGAGCAAGAAATTAGTTACACCGGCCTGCATATAATTTGGTTGATCTTTAGTTTAGTTAGTTACCTGGAGCGATGTAACCAATGGAACCCATGAGGACCAGGGAGCTGGCTTGGCGAGCACAGGGCTCGGTGCTGTCGAGAAACCGCGCGAGACCAAAGTCGCCGACGCGTGCGACCATGTCGTCGTCGAGAAGGACGTTGCTCGGCTTGAGATCGCAGTGCGCGATCGGCACCTGGCAGTCGTTGTGGAGGTAATCAAGCGCCGATGCGACGTCGGCGGCGGCGTTGAGCCTCTGCACCAGCGTCAGCGTGCCGCCGCTGTCGCTGGGCTCCGGGTGCAGCCACCTCTCGAGGCTCCCGTTGGGCATGTACCCGTACACCAGCGCCTTGAACTCCTCCCCTTTGCTGTCCAGGCTCGCGCACACCATCAGGATCCTGGCGAGGTTGCGGTGCCGAGCGTGCCGCAGGGCCTCGCACTCGGCGGCGAAGGTCGCCGGCGCGCCTTGCTGCTGCCGGAGGCCGAAGACCTTCACGGCGACAGCGAGCTCAGTGCCGTCCTCCTGGAGCATGGTTCCTCGGTACACCGAGCCATGTGAGCCGGCACCAATCAAGTTGCCGGAGGAGAACCCGTCGGTCGCGTTGGAGAGCTCGGCGTACGACACCTTTCGGTGCAACTCCTCCAATCGATTTGCCACTTTCGGCCAAGCCCTTTTCCCACGCCTCCTCGTCAACACCAGAGACACTGAAATGACCAGAACGACGGCGATGCACGCGAGGGGAACAGCCAGCTTCACGGCAAGCAACCTATCCGTCGCCGGTAGCGTCGTGTCGGTTGCACAGGGCCGTAGGCGCAACTCCGGGATGCCTCCACAGAGAAGATCGCCGTTTCCGGCGACCTGAACCGCCGTCGCGTTGGCGAATACTCCCTTCACAGGGACCTCTCCGACAAGACGGTTGAAGGACAGGTTCAGGAGGCGCAAGTACTGCAAGTCTTGCAGAAAGCCCGGAAACTCACCGGACAGGTTGTTGCCGGACATGTCCAGCTCCTCTAAGCCCTTGAGGCTCCCGAACGACGACAGCGAGACACTGCCCGTGAACAGATTGCCATGGAGATCAAGCCTCTGAAGGATCTGACATTGGCCGATCGTCACGGGGATCGCACCGGTCAACCTGTTATTGGCCAGATCCAACGTTTGGAGATTCTGAAGGTGGCCAACCTCCACGGGCAGATCACCTGATAGGAAATTGTTCGACATGTTTAGGATGTATGACATGGCCGTGATGGTGAAGATCCGCGGCGGGATGGTGCCGGTGAGCCGGTTCCCACCGACGCTAAGGTAGCCCAGGCTCCGGCAACCCGCCAGGCTGGGCGGCACCTCGCCGACGAGCTTGTTCTCACTCAGCTCGAGCTCGGTGAGCTTGGTGAGGTTGCCCAGCGAGAGCGGTATCGTGCCGGTGAGCCGGTTCCCGAAGACGAGGAAGTCAACCATGTTAGCTAGAAGGCCGACGGACTCCGGGATGGGCCCAAAGAAGTTGTTCGCCTGCAACCGGAAGGTCGCCAGCCGCGCCAGGTTGCCGATGCCGGAAGGGATGGTCCCGGATATTCGGTTGTACGACAAGGAGAGCCAGACGAGCTCCGTCGACAAGTTGGCGACCGATGACGGGAGCTCGCCGGAGAGATCGTTGTGGAACATGTGCAGCGTCTTCAGCTTGCTGCAGTTGGTCAGGTCGTCAAGGAACTGCCACTCGCTTGGCGTGGCGGCTTGCAAATTGTTGAAGCTCAGGGACAGAGAAAGGAGGTCTCTGAGCCCACCGAGATTCACTGGCACAAGACCGACGAGATAGTTTTCGCCCAGGTTGATAGTCTGCATCGCCGATGCGTTTGCCAAGCTCGCCGGCACTCCACCGGCGAGCTCGTTCCCGAACATGCTGAGGAAGTAGAGGTCTGGGAGCCGGTCACCGATGTCAGGGCGGAGGCTCCCCGTGAATGAGTTGTATGACAGCTCGATCATCCTGATGGACGTGACGTTGTACATGGAAGCCGGGAGCTCGCCGTCGAGATTGTTCAAGGACGCCACGATGTACTGCAGGCTCCTGGACAGGCCTATCTCCTCCGGCAAGCTCCCATGAAGGTTGTTGGAGTTGACGCCGAACCCGACGAGGGCCGTCAGGTTCGCGAACAACGACGGCGGAATAGTCCCGGTGAGGTTGTTGGCCCCGAGGTTAATTGACTGCAACGACGACAACGCGGCAACGGATGGAGGTATGCTCCCCGTGAAGTGGTTCCTGGAGAGGTCCAGATCTACGAGAGCGGCGAGACGGCCGAGCTCCGGCGGGATATCGCCGACGAGCTGGTTGCGGGACAGGTTGAGGTGCGTCAAGTTGGTGAGAGGTGCCACCGCCTCAGGTGGGATGGCACCGCCGAGCTGGTTGCCCGAGAGGTCCAGCCAGCGGAGGCGCCGCATTCCGCCGATGGACGGCGGTATGGCCCCGGTGAGCGCGTTGCCCGACAGCTCAAGAGAGGAGAGGAAGGTGAGGTTGCCGAGGACCGCCGGGATGGAACCCGTGAGGCCCAGAGAAGCGAGCGACAGCGTGGTCACTCTGCCGGCATGGGCGTGGCGTGGCAGGCACGAGACGCCCCGCCACCGGCAAAAGGGCAGGGAATCGTTCCAGGAGCTCAGCGGACCGGCGGGACCGCCGGAGACGGCGTGCTTGAAAGCCAGCAGGGCGGCGCGGTCCGTCTCGTTGCCGCTGACGTCGCTGACCGAGCAGGTCTTCTTGGCTTGCAGCAGCAGCAGGAGGATGAGAGTGGTTAGTTGGCCGAGCTGACGGAGGCAGCTGCCGCGGTGGCGGCTATTCCGGCCTACGGCGAGCTGCATGGCGATTTCGGATGGCTAGCGACCCGGACGCCTGTTCCTCTTGTGAGAAAGAGGAGGAGGAGGTGCGCGTTGAAATTTGAATCGCGGTTAATTTCTTGCAGAGCTGTGGAATCCAGTCTCTGACGCAGTCCCGACTGCACACCAAACGTCCCTTCGTTCTCAGACCTCGCCCTTGACAAGTTCAGAGCAAGCGAAAACCAAACGACGTCGCCGTGGTGTTCAAGCCGTCTTATTTCTTTTTCTTGTTTTGTTTATCCACTTACTACATATTCGTCAAGCCGTCTTGTGTTTTGATAAGGCCATGCGTTCATACAATCTTCTGATTGAGGTTGTTTTCCCGTGCCGACCGGCGTGCTCACTTATAAATTGGATCGATCGTTTGACTCAAGCGTGAGCATGAAACAATGCAGTTTTCTCTAATCAATTTTTCTAGGCTGCTCGAACGTTGTGGTGGTGGTCTCGCTCGATGCAGCCAGCTGCTCTGGGTGCCTAAACAAAGTGTGATCGAAAGCTCGGACGATCAATATCCTTGCATTACGTACCACTTACCATACCAGATGAGAGCAGCATGACATTTCTTCTTTGCCACGTATCTCTCCGCCTGCAGGCCTGTTTCAATTTCCTTCTGTTTTGCCCATGCGAATAATGCGCTATAAATTGTGTCCGTTCGGTTTTTCGGTTTAGTTCAGTTCAGTTTATACGGTTTTTCGGTTAATACAGTTTGGATACTTCGGTTCATACGATTATGTATAAAAATACGATTCGGTTTCGATTATAATCATTTATTTTCGGTTTGGTTTCAGTTATAATCAAATTAACCAAAATTGACGCGAATTTTTAAAGAACACATAAATTTTTATAGGCATGTTTCCTTCCATAGAACAAAAAAAATTGCACTGCCTGGCTGGCTCAGTCCGTCCGCAGCTAGGCTGGCCGGGTGGCCCTATTTGCTTCAAGTCCAAACCAAATTTGCTCAAAATCGGCCCACATGCCATATAGCCGGCCCAATTAGCCAGAGAAAATCAAACAAAAAATTGCAGGAGGAGCCAATCAAACTCAAGACCAACGATCCATTCAAGCGCACTACAGACCATTGGGACACTGCTTTGCTTCTATTAGCCTTCACACCATAGGTTTTATATTGTTTTGGTTTTTTGGGTTTAACCGAAACCGTTCGGTTTCTAACGAAAAAACCGACTGCGGTTAGCTGTTTGGCTAACCGTAACCGAAAACCGGAAAAAACAAAATTTCGGTTCGGTTTGGTTAATTTCTTCCGGTTTTTGGTTTTCAGTTCGGTTTTGCATAGGGTGAAGTAGCATACCTGTAGCAAGCTTATGTAATACTCCCTCCTTTTCACTAAGGTTGGCGTATTTCATTTCGTTAAGATAATGGTTTGACTAATGATAACTCTATTAATGTGTGTTTTTCATTCATGAAATTTATATCACTAGATTCGTCTTTAAAAGTTCTTGCTAATAATCAGGGTTTCGTATCATATAAGTTACATGTTGATAGAGTAACTCTCGATCAAAGTTTTGTTTTAACGAAACCAAATACGCCAACTTTTGTGAAAACGATGGAGTAAATGAGAAAAATCTATTTTCAACCTTGATCTTGTAGAACTCCGAATCAAACCCTAATTTGTTGATCCCTGAAATCAGGATCCTGACTTTGTTGATCCCAATCAATCTTAACCTTCGCGTTGTTTGGCACACCGGGAGAAAGGACAATCCCACCAGACTTTCCAACTATTCTCACTACATTTTGGATCCATGTGTCATATCCATCACTCTCACTTCTCTCCCTTCCTCGTAGAACTCGTCCAAATTGAACCCTAACCTCTCAATTTCGGGTTTTCAGCCCCTTCAATTGGATCTTACTGAGGTCGTTTACGTGGCAGGTTCTTAATAACGTTGACGGGGGGAGGGGGGTTGTCGCCGCCACTGCCTCCTATCAGAGCAAGAGGTGACAGGGGAGGGTAGCGGGTACGAGCTTGCCATACTCGACGGTGGCGGTGAGAGTTAGGGACAATTGAGGCGCTGGGCTCCCTGGAGAATGAAAAGCTTGCTTCCTCTTGGGCATGTCTGGAGCATCCACCGACGCAAACGACCTCAGCAGCCTCCCCATGGCTATCAAGATTCAAGATTGCCCGGCTGACAAGGGGACCACGGCCATAACAAGAGCCACCATCATACGCACAAAATAAATGTTGGCCTGAAATCACACCTGCATAAGCTCCTGCCAACTCCTTGGCTCTCCAGTTTCCGCAAAATGACGATACCAGGAATGATCAATACGATGCACACTACGTCGCCCAGCCTGGACCGATCGCCTCTCTTAGACACACACCGAATTTGTAAACTCATCTAACTGGCCTGTACCAGCTCCATGCCGTTGGGGAGGGTATGGCCTAACCCGGCTGTTGCCCTCCCCGTACCCGTAGAATGAAATCCCCATATTTACCCTCCCCAAATTATCCATTACCCACTTTTACCCATATCCATTGGATCATGGGAAATTTGGGCATGAGCTTAGTTTCGTTGGGTGAGCCCAGATGGCGTCATGCACGGCAGCAATCTCCCAGACAAAACAACAATTAGTTGCATATCTTCTAGCTGAAGAGCACACTGGCAAAACAAATACGGAGTAGCTAGAATTGAGAAAGGCACATAAATTGAGCATGATTTTGCACCGGCAACATAAATGATCCAGCGAATCCAATTGAGCAATAACCTGGGGAACAGAAACTGAAATGTAAACAGGAAAATATATATATAAAAAACAGTTCACTCTTTTGCACCTATTAGAAGGCTACAAACTAATTATTGTAATTATGATGCAGAAGATTCCAATATAGCTTGACTTCTAATTGTAAATAAAGGCCCCAGCACGTCAAATGTTTGTAATCACCAAATAAAGTACCTGGTCGAAGGAATTAATGAAAGCACCCAATATTCCACTTCACTCTTTCACAACTATTTAACAGAAGGGTACAAAGTAATTATTGTGATTTGTGGTTGTGCTGCAGGCAAGCACTCCCTCTATCCAAAAAATACAAGGACAAATCCTAATCTAAGAAAGCCAAAAAGATAAGGACAGATTGATCTTTGAACTCCCATCACACGTCCCCATGTCCTTGTTACTCGTTGCCAAACTGATTCTTGATTGCACCTCTAATCAATGTTGCGCTGCAGTTGGTCTAGTGGGATATTTACTTGGGAGTAAAACTCATAGACTTCAGCACCCTTCTCAGGAGGAATTTGTCCTTGGTTTCTTCAATTCTCAAATTTTCCTTGTATGTTTGGATGGAGGGAGTATAAAATAAACTGAGTTGTATGGTAAATACAAGCTCCAACACTTGCCTAGGTTGGTAAATGTGTGTGATCACCAAGAAATAAATCTGATTTAAGGGATTGACAAAATAACAAAAGCCACCCAGATCACTTTCGCTCTTTTGCGACAATTACCAAAAGGGAACAAAATAGTTACCGTGAATAACTGCTTGTGTCCTAGACTGTAAACTTGAGAACTGTGGTAACCGTGAATAACTGCTTGTGTTCTAGACTGCAAATTTGAGAACTGTGGTAATAGGTAAATACAAGCCCCAGTATTTGTCTAGGTTGGTAAATGTTTGTAATCACCAACAAATGAACCAGGTTTAAGTCCCCCAAAAGAGTGCCAACCAGAATGCAATCAATTGATTGATACTACATAAAAAACAAGAATCTTATTTTTCTTCTAAACACATGACATACTGTCATAGTTGAAGTCTAATTGCAGCACATCACACTATAATTAATAAAATGGACACAAACAGCAATTTCCTACATAATAAGAGATCAATGAAGCAACGAGAGCATTAGAATTGTTTTAATCCCGAACGCGGATGCTATGTACGTGGCTATATTAGGTAGTAGACAAATAAACACAGCATATTATTTAAACTGGATATTACAGATAGGCTTAAAGATAATATCCTTAATTTCATGAGGGTCAAGTAATTTCCCTATATATCTGGGAGCCTGCATGTACTAATCAATCTATTAAAGTATCAAGTTAATCAATAAGAACAGTATGTCAATCTCCTCCCTCGTTCATAATCTAACCTATGTTCTACTGCACAATCCCCTACGCTCTGTCGTCCGGCTAACCTCATGGATGTAGTTATTCTGTAAGCACCCAACGATGCTTACAGCCAAATGTGTGGTGCTTCTTGCACGAATTTTTGGCATGTAACCATACCTCCATGCCTATCACCCTTCCCATTTATCCAGAGCACCATCCTTTCTAATCTGAGTATCTATCTCCTTTAGAGACCTAATTGTTAGTAGGCAAAACCACAAAAGGGCAGCCTTGCTTTGCAACCAAGTATGCTGCCGTACAATAAAACAGAGCCTAATTGTGTAAGTTTATCATGAGCCAGGCATCTCAACCACTTTATGCAGCACAAACAAGAATGTGTAGATGCCTAGCATACCACTTGTAACAGGTCACAGAGGAACATAATTCATAAGTTCTGCTCAGTGTTCACCAAGGCACTGGCTCTAGCCAGACAGGCCTAAATGCTAATTACACGAGAAAGGCAACAGGATGATGGCCCGTGCCTAGGTGATGCCTTTCAGAACACTGTTCTCTGGTAAATGCAATCCCGCAGAAGATTGAAAACAAAACAAACAACATACCAGCAATGCAAGCACTGTTCTACCATAAAAACTAAAAAGCAGGTCAACAAGCATGTGTGACTATAGACTATGGTAACCAATTACTACCTTCAATACACTATAGATGTCATCCTAGTATAAACACTTTATAACTTGACAATTAATATATGCAAAAATAGTTCATTGGTCGAGTGAAAATAGTATAATTATATTTTAGATTTGTGAAGGAAATATTTGATAATCTTATAACCTTTTACTAACATATTCATATGGAAACCAATAGTCCAAAGTTGCAAGATGGAGACCATGTCAAAAGCAAATCCCAAAACAACAAATATTGTTGAGCGAAGGGAATATAAAAGAAGTAAACCGTTTGCCACAGGTAACTTGAGTCTTTCCCTAAAAAGAAGTATTATGGGGAGTACTGTTTGTATTATGCATAGTACATAAATAATACACCACCTATTTTCTATATTGTAGTGAGTACCAAATTCATGACATTTTTAGATTAATGGCTAAATTTATCAACTCACGGTATTAGAACCTACATTTGGCCAGAATTGTCAATAAGTTTTGCCAAAAGATATATGTATGAGTTAATTAGTTAACATGAACATACAAAGGGAAAAACGGACTTTAAGTTTTTGTTTATTTTTATGTT
The DNA here is from genome assembly GCF_000005505.3 of Brachypodium distachyon. NCBI lineage: Eukaryota > Viridiplantae > Streptophyta > Magnoliopsida > Poales > Poaceae > Brachypodium > Brachypodium distachyon. The sequence continues at coordinate 8,848,623 of NC_016132.3, read as the reverse complement.
GTGACATTTAGTATAAGATGGACTGACCTCATTAGTTTTAGCCTCTAGAACAGACACATGGTTCCTTTTCTCCTCTATGATTTTAGCATTTCCTTGCAAATGCTTTTGCAGATCATTTGACTCATCATGTTTTGAGGCAAATATCCTTTTAGTCTCATTAGCAAGAGCACTGAGCGCAGCCTTTAGGACAGTTTTGTAGGTGGTACCAAGGATTTCAGATGGGGAAGATCCTTTTGCATTTAGCATGTATTTGAAATCGGTACCGAGTTTCAACCTGCAAAATGGCACATCAGTGTTTGACAATAAGGTCAGAAGCTCAACATGTAAATTGAGGTAAAAGAAGTCAATGAACGAAAAAAACAGGATAAAATGGTCTTCTTTTTTAGATGTTAATCTTAATTTTGTTCAGCGGTGCCGCTAACAAATTTAGCATCAGGACACAATTAAGGGACAGCATACAACAACACCTTTATTTTACTTAGAACCTGTCAGGTTTTTTTAATAAAAAAATTACTCCCCTTGTTTTTTATATATTCTTAATCACCAAGACTAAAGTAGCAGAACTTCCCTCAAGATTTTCCAGCTAGAAACTACATGCAACGGAGATGCTATGCTGCTATTGCAGATTCAGTGCAACCTTTTGTCAGCTATGTGGATTATTTGCAATATGGCCAGATCAACATCAAAGGGAAGCGACTCTGGCAGCCGAACATTAACTTGGTTACAGTAACCAGTGGCAGGTTGTGAGCCCTCTTTCAGTTGGTGTCTTTTACAGTAGATTGGTGTAAAATTAATGTTGAAGCTAGCTTTGAACCTTTGTCTGTTAAAACTTGTTTGAGGCTATCATCAGAGATAGTGATGAACGACCTGTTCTTGCTGCTTGGAATCAGATGCAAGGATGCTCACATGCAACTGAGACTAAATTGCTAGCTTGTTTAGAAGGAATTAGGTTGGTGCTACGTGGAACCTGTCCAAGCCATTCTTTCTGGAGCTGAAGGTTGTTCAAGTTACAGGGGGATTTGTAAAGGTATTTCAGCAGCCATATCTCTTTTGCCTGACATCAAAGTTCAAAAGATTCAGAGGGAGGAAAATGAGGTTGCACATTCCTTAGTGCAGCTTTGTTGAAGAGAGCAGAATAGTGGGATTACGCATGGTTGTGCACTTGTGCTCCTTCCTGCGTGCCAGAGCTAATTATGTGATATTGTAATAAAATTATTATCTGCGTAATCTTTAGCCCACTTCAAAATAAATAAATAAATATAGCCCTAATGCCAATGGAATATATAGGTGTATTTGTTCTTTTTACATAACCGCAGTAATATCCATACAATTATACACCTGTACTATCTATATTTGGTCTGCAGTATTACAATCTAAGTCACAACGAGATAAGGGATCTAGATCTTCTCTTCTTTTCTCTTGATTAATCAGTCGCTTTATAATCTTACCCCACCAAATAGCAGTCTAAATCTTTCTTCTTGCTTAATTCAGGAAATTTACAGGATTCTTAATGTGGTCTACCCATTGCTGATTCTAAGTTTAACAGCAAAAGGTAAATAAAGGGATTGTCACTTGTAAGGCACTGAGGGTAAAGCAATTACAGACAGTTAACTAAACTACAGGAAGAACACATGGAAAATGGAAGACAAAGCAAATCATGGACAAAAACATGTTGTGTCCTACATTTTCCTGAGCTTTCTGATTTGTAACATTAGAACCATCTCTATTCAGTACAATGTAAACTAGTAGCGGACTGCCTTATGCACGTTGTTATTCATTGCATCAAACAATAGTCTGTGTACGTGCAGACCTCAACAACAGGCAACTGACAGAACAACTATTGGTGATGAACAGACAAGTCCACTTAATTGAACCTCAGCATCTCAATTATAGTCCATAAGAATCAGGCCTTCCCTTAACATATATATATTGAGCACATTACAAAGTGTAGTCTAACAGTTGACGAGAAATGCAATAATATAAGTTAAGAATGACAAATATCAAGTAGGCAAGAAAGGTAACCTAAAGGATATATATGAATAATTGCAGAGTCAAGAGAGTATCATGGCAAGCTAAAGCACAACTGATTGTAAACTGCAGTGACAAAACTCCTAAACAAAGCAAAATGATTATGAAAATAAATTTTTTGACATTGCGAAACTGCAGTGCAACAAAAGAAATTGATTCTCCCAAAACAGTTTTAAAACTCCGCCAATTGTCTGTATAGGCATGTGTCTTTATAGGCATACCGGTCCCAAGCCCGGATAAAGGAGGGTTGTGATAGGCTTGGCGAGCCAACATAAAAACTAGCCATTCCTATGGATATGAAACCCTCGAGAAACAGTTTTAAAATTGCAAACTACTAGAATTTGAATTATGGAGGTTAGGAAATACAAACATATTGAGAGGTGGTAATCATAGCATCCTGTCAGTATTAGAATAGAAGATAGGGACATCTCTATATATCTTTTGACAGATCAAATAAGAGCGTTATGGTTACTTGGTTAGCATCGGTTCCCAGGTACTCCTCAAACAATAACCAAGTCAATGGTTCAAGAATAATGAACATGGAAACAATTCATAGAACCATGAAGAATACATACTTTTTGAGGGCCTGGTTGCACTGCTCAGCAAGCCCCTCGATATCCTCAAGCTTGGTGACCAACGCAGCTGCAAGCTCCCATCCCTTCTCCAGCGCGCATTCACATTTTCCAGTTTGGAAATATCATGCTCAACTGCTTGCATCTCCCTAGTCATCCTATCGGCATCCCTTACATTTACCACCTGCGCCTCCACCTTTTTCACCAGCTCCTCATTGTCAGCCAACATGTGCTGGCCATTCATCACCTTCGCCTCCAGCTCCTTCTCCAAGACCACCAACGACTCTTCCTTCTCTTTGATCTTGGTGGACCAGCTCTTCACCACCGCATCAAACTTCTGAACATCCGCAGTGAATGCTTCCTTCTTCTCCTCCAGCGCCTTCCGACGTGAAGGCTCTGAGGTTTGCTTACTCCGCTTCGCTTCCAGATCCTCAACCTCCTTCTCCAGTGCCTGAACGGCCACAGCGAACGCATCGGTTTGGACACTGGCCTTCGACATGTACTCCTCGTCGAGAGAGGCGACGGCATCATCGTCGGCTGTGAGAAATAGCTCTCCGTGATGTAGGGCATGAGGTCATTGGAGGTCGCGGCGGATGGGGAAGAGGATGCGTCGAGGTTGTCAGCGACGCGACAGAGAAGGGTGAGCCAGTAGAGGACGGATAGGAGGGGCGGCCAGGAGTGCGGGGTCCCGGGAGCCTTGAGGGCGGAACGGGTGAGCTTGTAGGGGCAGGCGAGGAGGCGAAGGAGGATGAGGAGGTCTTCCTCCAAGGAGGTCTGGACGGGGTACTGGAGGCGCTCGAGGAAGTGGCGGAAGGCGGCAAGGATGTCGCGAGCGGCGGGGAGAGGCGCGCGGAGGTGGATGTTGGGGGCGAGGTAGGCGTTGACGACGCGCAGGGCGGCGGCCTGGGAGCTTCGGTCGGAGAGGTTGGTGATGGGGGCGGCATGGGCGGGAGCCGTGCCGATGGAGGAAGGGCGGCTGCTGCAGATGCTGAAGGCGTCGGAGTCGCGGCGGGAGAAGGTGTGGTCGAGGTTCCGGGGGTAGAGGGGCTGGTTGTCAGCACCAGCGCGATTCCTGAAGTGAAATCGGCGGATAATGGCACTCGGTACGGTTTGAATCAGCAAAACTTTTCATCCGAGCTTGAGCTCGTTCCAAGTTGTGCTTCAGCTCTTGCATCATATTGCATGGAATTGCCAACTCAGCAATTTGAGGGGATAGTAACCCTATAGTGCTTCAAATGGTGACATTTCAGTGAGACTGATCTTTGCTTCTTCGGTGATATTGCATGAAATTGTCAACTCAGCAACTTGAGGGGGATGGTAACCATATAGTGCTTCAAATGGTGACATTTTGATTGCTGTGTGATAGGAGGTGTTGTACCACCATTCAGCTGCAGCTAAACACTGACACAATTTCTTGGGTTGTTGGAAAGCCATGATTCTCAAATAATTCTCCAGCCACTGATTGACATGCTCAGTTTGTCCATCACTCTATGGATGATAAGCAGAGCTTAGGTTTAATGTGACCTTGAGTGATTTGAACATATCTTACCAGAAGGAGCTAGTGAAGATTCTGTCACGATGAGAGACAATAGATTGTGGGAGACCATGCAATTTAAAGACATTGTCCATGTATGTGGCAGCTACTTGTTGAGCCGTGAATGGGTGAGCTAGGGGGAGACAATGAGCATATTTGGTCCTCCTATCCACCACAACTAGGATGACATCCTTGTCTGAGATTTAGGTAGCCCTTCAATAAAATCCATTGATACTTGAGACCAATTTGTTTCAGGAATAGGGAGAGGGTGCAAGAGCATAGGTGAGGCGATATGTTCTCCCTTGTTGAGTTGGCAAACTGGACAAGTGTGGTGACCCAGACTCGTAAGGGTCCAGACCTCTGTGTAATCTGTGCTAGCCCCTGGATCAAATGCTAGCACACACAGTTCCATTGATGAAATAACATACACATGTCTATTACATCGGTTCGAAATACAAATCCAGAGTACTTAATACAAGCCAAGCGGAAGTCCAAATAAAACAAACTGATAAAGAGGGAGTCCCATCAACGCCACAGGCAAATTGAGTGTAGACTCGCGACCCTGTGTCTTCTTCTTAAGTGTCACTCTCTGCACATGATAGGTGCAGGTCAGTACATTGAATGTACTTGCAAGTCACACCTGCGTGGTTAGGAGGAATGCATGGAAATGATTAAGGATTTCCTAGTTTGGCTACTAGGGTTGTTTTTGCAAAATGCTGCTTTTGGGGTTTTGAATTACTCATAGTACTTTCCTTTGAAAATCTCTAATCCTGGAGTTTTCATAAAACAGGGTTTGATCAATAGTATGGTTATTCTGTGGATGTTCACTCCAAGACCTAGCTATGCACTCTGGGTCAATTGACACTCACATAGCATTCCTTTTCCCTGTCTCATCCTGTGGAATCTTCCATCGAGTCAAAACAGTTTTGGGGTTTTCGAAAACAAAACTTGAAGATCTCCACTTCTACTGACTTAATGACTCAAAGTCGTCCGTAACCAGGGGCATGGCTAATCGATTAGATTGACACTCTCGAGAGGTTTGTACACTTTACCCACTTGACACAATCAGTCCAAAGTGTTGCCTGACGACAAGCGTGCGCAACAGGTAAAGATTGTGACGAAATCTTTCACTAGAAGCCCCCTGATACCTAATTCTGGCACCGCCCGCCCCATATGAGCACATTGACCCCTCTCTGGATGGCGATACCCAGGTAAGGGTGTCCCGCTAGTTAGTCGACCAAGCCAGAGTCCATAATAGCAAGTGGTTGCACAAGAAGCCTTTGGGTACAAGAGAAGATTTGAACTCTTGGATTTCTGGACGGCGGTCCCCACCTTCTCCTGAGCGTGTACCCGTTACGGGGTTACAACACTCGCCGACAGCCAACTGGCCTCCATCATACCACTCCGTCCAGATAAAACATTTTGGTTTTATTTTGAAAACATTTTTCCAAAAACATACTCGCTCATAAAGAGCACTTAATACTTTTCAACATAGTTTGGGTCCCGTCCCGTTATAATAGTATAGCATGCTTTGGAAAAATGTAAATACATAACCTATCGTATTTGGTGGCATGGCAATAAAATCCTATAAGCAATCTACTAGGAATCGCTAAACATGTTGAAAACGCATGTGATAAATACTTCATAAAGAAATAACTCTAACATGCATCCCTATGACATTGTAAACAAAATAGCATAAGCAAAAATATAGGTACTACATGATTAATAAGTGTAACTTGCCTGGATCAGAAAAGTGGTTGCGGTCGTCAACTCCCAGGCACTCGTCGCAATCAGAATCCGAATAATCTAACGCGAAGAATGAAACAAAATTAATGCATAGCTCCAAATCCAAATATAACTCCAATGAACTTCGAATAAAAGAATGTATTACAAGCATTCAATAACAGAACCTCAACTTCATACAAATAATACTATAGTACCAACTATCAAGGTTCTAAAACCTAAAGCCAAGCCTAGAGTGGCTAAGTCTGAAATTCAGTAATCTGCTACTGTTAACAGGTTGCAACTAAGGTTGAAAGCTAAAAGGTGCTAAAGTACAGAACATGGCATGAAACGTATGCTACAGTACAGTACTAAGATTGTACTAACTAACGCAACGGGTTTCAGGTCAATTGGATCTACAGATCAAAAGTTACTGGCTTGCAAAGGTGGCTAGTCAGATTCTGACAGATAAAGGATATCAACTTCTACTGATAAACTACTGGTGCTAAACTATCCTAATGACAGACAACTAAACATGAGGATCCAAGAATATCATCTAATCTTCCAATTGACACTGGTTTCACAAACTTTGGAGATATGACCCAATAGCTATGAACAGATGAATGTGGCCACTCTAAAACAGAACAATACAGGATACGAACTGCTGTCGTGCCACTAGTGAAGATGAATTTGAAATGGCCCAACTAGGTAACTACTGTGTAGGAGTGTACCTAAGGTTCTAACTACCGCAAGAGTCAACTAAAATGATGCTACGGACAACAAGAAGAACTACTGTGAACTAGTCTACTCGGTAAGAATGGTGCTACAACTTCCTGCCGCGGCAGAGAGTCTGCTATGAATACAGTTTTGCAACGACGATGCAGTGATCAAGATGAACGATCTACGGCTACTATCTACATAATAAATATAGAGAAACATACACTCTACACAATGGTGAAACCCAGAGCACATAATGATCAGGGAATTGCTAAGATCGACGCCTAAAGGAAGCTAACCAAAGAACATAAGCTACAGAGAAGTTGAACAAGTTCATACCCCAACAACTCTCACTGGAGAAGAACGGAATCGGTGAAGAAAGGCTCGGGGAAGAAGAAGAAAGGGTGGGCGAGGTTCACGGCTTTGCGGGAAGAAGAATGGCGTCGGCGGCTTGCTCCGGGGTGGTCTCCAGCGGCGGCGCGTCGCAGCTCCAGCGACGTCGGCTTCGGTCGTCAGTGTCGGGGTCTCTCTGGCGTGCTCCGGCTTCTATGCGGGGGCATCCGAGCTCCGCGGCGGCGCGGGGATTGAGAATGCGGCAGCGGCTTCGCGAAATGGGCGGCGGTTCTCCAGCGATTGCTCGCTAGAGTTGGGCGGCGGCGGATTGGGCGCAGGGAGAGGGAGAGGGCGCGGGCGAGGGCGTGCGAGAGAGGGGTTCGGGAGCATTTTATAGGCGGCAGAGGGGGTCGTTGGATCGGGCGGGGCGCGTGGGCGAAGTGGCTGGCGGTTGCCGCGCGGGGTGGAGGCGTGGGCGCGGGCGGCGATTGGAGTTTGGCCGGAGGAGAGAGATGACAGGTGGGGTCCACGTGTCAGTGAGAGAAAAGGGAGAGAGAAGGGAGAAAGAATGGGGGCCGTTGGATCAGAGATGGACGGTTAGGATTAGAAGAAACCCCTTCAGGGTTTTAAGTGAAAGCGCATTTCACTAAGAATACGCTTTCCCATGGGGAAAGCGTACTTTTAGAGAAAAAGGAAAAGAATAGAAGAAAAAGAGTATAAAATACTTTTTAGGATCTATAATTCACCCGAAAATCCATTTAAATCATTTAAAATATCAAATGGCTTCAGAAAATTTCCCAAAAATTCTGTAAAATAATATATTTCATCTAGAGTCCAGGAACTTATTCCCACTCAAAAATAAAATAATAAAAATAGTTTTAATGCCTTTATGTTTTAAATAAATTCAAATAAAATCCTAGAATGCATTTTTAAATTCTAGAAAATTCTCAAATCAAATTCTACCAAACTAACACATTCCAAAACACCAATTTAAACAATTTCAATAAAGCATCCTAATGAAACACCAAAATTTTAAGATATGATCAAGGTGATATGCATGAGAAATGAAAAGGCGTGAACATCCGAAATTGAAAATTTGTGATATTACAACAAGTGGAGATGAACTGTTCCACCTGCTGTTTCAAGTTGGGCCAGTAAAACAGTTTCTTGACTCTATGATATGTTACTCTTCTGCCAGAATGGCCCCCCAAATACTGAAGCATGAAAAGATTGAAGAATTTTGCTTCTCAATTCAGTAGCTTCTCCCACATAGATTCGGCCCTTGTAATGAAGTATCCCAGCTTGTAAAGTATAGTTAGGTTTACTGTCAGCTTGTACACTAAGCTGTTGTAATAGCTTGCAACACTTAGGATCATGTGCATAACTGACTTCAATATCAGTAATCCAGCTGGGAATAGCTTCAGATGTTGCATTACACTGATCAGATGTTTGTAACAATGAATCCTTTCTGGAAAGTGCATCAGCAACCTTGTTATCTTGGCCTCTGTTGTATTGGATATCATAATCAAATTCAAGCAGTTTGAGCATCAGTTTGTGCTGGACACCCTCTAGTAGGCGTTGACTGGTCATGTACTTTAAGCTCCTTTGATCAGTTTTTATAATGAGTTTACTACCAGGTAAGTAGTGTCTCCATTTCTTCAGAGCTTGTAATATATCAATAGCTTATTTTTCATAAACTGACTTGCTAGCTGCCATTGGTCCAAATGAAGTACTATAATAAGCAATTGGACGATTGTCTTGCATAAGGACTGCTCCCAACCCAGCTGCACAAGCGTCAGTTTCCAAGGTAAATGGCTTAGTAAAATTTGGGAGTGCTAACAGGGGAGTGGTGGTCATAATCTGTTTCAGATTAGAGAAAGCTGTCTCCTGTTCAGGACCCCACTTGAAGGCATTTTTCTTGAGCATGTCTGTTAAGGGTTTGCAAATGGAGCTGTATCCTCTGATAAATCTCCTATAATATCCTGTCATTCCAAGAAAACTCCTCAATTGAGTAACTATTTTAGGACTCTGCCATCCTTGAATATCTGATATTTTGGATGGATCAGTAGCCACTCCCTGCCCTGAGATGATGTGTCCAAGATATTCCACTTGAGGCTGTGCAAATTCACACTTGGAAAGCTTAACTGAAAGATTGTGGTGTCTCAAGGTTGTCAGCACATGACTAAGGTGTTGCATATTAGTTTGCATATGAGGACTGTATACCAAGATATCATCAAAGAAAACCAAGACAGACTTTCTGAGCAGTTTCTTGAAAATGGTGTTCATGAGTGACTGAAAGGTAGCAGGTGCATTGGTTAAACCAAATGGCATGACAAGATACTCATAATGTCCCACATGAGTACTAAAAGCAGTTTTGGGAATATCTTCTGGATGCATCCTAATTTGATGGTAACCAGACCTCAGATCTAGTTTAGAGAATACTGTGGTCCCTTGAAGTTCATCAAGAAGATCTTCAATCACAGGAATAGGATACTTGTTCTTGATAGTCAAGTTGTTAAGTTGTCTGTAATCCACACACAACCTCCAAGATTTGTCTTTCTTCCTCACAAGGATTGCAGGAGAGGAAAATGGGCTTGTACTGGGTCTTATCTCAGTAGTATGGAGCATTTTTTGTATAAGTTCTTCCACAGTATTCTTCTGTTTGTGGGGCATTCTGTATGGCCTGATGTTAGGAGGTGTAGATCTAGGTAACATGGGAATTGTATGATCACAAGATCTGGCAGGAGGTAGTCTTGTAGGAGGAAGGAACACATCCATGTACTTGTGGAGTACAGTAGCTATAGGAGTCGGTAATGTATCAATGAATTGTTGAGGTTCCAGCTCTTTAGGCACTGTTTGCAACTGAATGCAAAATCCTAAAGCTCCTTTTCCCAAAATTTTCTAGCAGCTTTTAGGTGAAATGAGATAATCATTCTGTGGTGCTGTATGATCAATGAGAACCACTTTCTGTCCTTGGACATGAATGATAAATTGCCTCAGATCAAAATCCATAGTAATGGGGCTATAGAGCTTCATCTAGTTCACTCCTAGGATAATATCATACCCTTTCAGAGCTAAGAGTCTGAAATCATTGGTGAACTGTCTTCCTTGAATGTTATAGGTGCACTTAGGTAAGATTGCTGAGGATGTAAGCTCACCTCCACCTGCTACTTTCACTTTTCTTGCTACAGCAAGAACAAAAAGAAGATTCCTCTTGATAGCAAAACTATAGTCCATGAAGGTGTTTGTACTACCACTGTCAACAAGTGCTACAGCCTTTTGCCCATTAATATGTAACAGCAAGGAAAAGGTGCCGTCACTAGCAATTCCATTTATAGCTTTGGCTGAAATATGGAGAACAGCTTCCACTTCTTCCTGCACTTGTTCTGCTTCAGGAAGTTTAGGATTAGGGGCTTCCACCATGTTATGCACCTTTGTTTCGTCTTCACTTTCATAATCATCTTGCATTTGAATGGCATTAACTGCACATTGCATTCCTTTGCATCTATGTCCTGGTACCCAAATTTCAGGGCAATACCAACATTTCCTGGGCTCTATGGGCCTATCATTTCCTCCCCTTTGTCTGTTGTCTCTTGGAGCAGCAGGTCTGACAACTTGCCCTCCTGCAGCCTGTGCAGGTGGTTTTGAAGTTGTAGTAGGAGCTGCAGTTTTCTTGATGGTAGATAGATAAGCCAATTCAAGCTGGCGAGCAAAAGCATAAGTAACAATCAAGGTGATAGGTTTATAGCATTTGATCATGTGCTTGATGTGATCCTTGAGCCCACTGATAAATCTGAGAACAAAGAAATTCTTAGGTAAATAAGGATTGTCCTTCCTCATCAGCTGCATCCATGTTTCAAACTGATCAATATAACTGTCAACTGAAGTGATTTGTCTCAGGTGCTAGAATTGATCCATTGAGTCATAAGGTGTTGCTTCTGGGAATCTTTCACATAGCAAGGAACAGAGTTGGTGCCAGGTCAGTAGGTTGAGATTAATGTTTGTACCAGCTAACCAGGTTTGAGCTCTTCCCTTGATATGAGCAGTAGCCCATTTGACTCTCTGTTCCATGTGGATGCCTACCAACTCAAACACTTTGTCACATTGCTGTATCCATTCAATTGTGTTCTCTCCAGAATACAAGGGAATTTCCAAGGTGGGAGGTCTCAGGAAGGGTTCATGATTTGTGTTGAAGTGGTGTGGTTCAGTATGGTAAGGCTGATAGGTGTTTATAGGATTGGTGAAAGTCTGATGGGCTTGGTAGTAAGGCTGAGTGTTACGTGGAGGTGGTATGTATGGGTTGTGTGAAGGTTGTGGTGTGGCTAGGAATAAGGGTCGATGGTGTGGAAAATGGGATGTAGAAATGGAGTTGGGTGGTGTGAGAGGAGCAATGAGAGTTCCATTTGGTGAATAGTGAGGTTGAGACAGCAGATTGGGATGTACCGTGCCAAATTGTGGTTGGGTTATGAAAGGTGGGGTATTGAAGATTGGTTGTGATGGTGGTCGAGGGGTGATAGGTATAGTGACTGGTGGAACGGTAGAAGATAGTATTGGCTGAGAGAAAAAGATGCCTCCTTGTACTGAACTAACTGACAGAGCAGAACTGAGAGGTGTGTTGCCTTCCACAATAGGTGAAAGCTGAGGATTTGGGTGTGGGAGAGTATTCAGACTAGTGAGTTGAGATCCAGTGCCTTGCTCCAGAGGGGAACTGCTAGGAAATCCTGCACGAGCACCCAACGCTACACTGATATGAGTCACTAACTCTGTCAATTTGGTCATCTCACCTTGCAGGGAATCAACGGATCCCTGTTGATGTTGCAGTTGGTCCTGAATGTTCAGAACTTCGTGGGGGAGACGATCTCTGATAGCATCCTCCGCCGCACGAGCTGCCTCCGCTTCTCTCTGGCTTTGCTCCGCCGCCATCGCCTCCGCCAGAAGTTCCTGGGATCGAGTACGGATCGACATCTCTGCACGATTCACCGCAGCCAACTCAGTCAGGAAGGGATTTTACGGTGCAAGCACAACCTTCCCGAAAAAATTATGAGCAAATCGCCTCCAACTCTCGAATTCGCTACACAAAAGGGGGTTTTACCGCAAGAACCAAGATGGTCGACGAACCCTTCTGCAAGTAAATCGAGTGGTAGAACCGATGAGGCTCTGATACCCTTGTCAGCACCAGCGCGATTCCTGAAGTGAAATCGGCGGATACTGGCGGAATTTGGGGAATTTGGCTAGGGTTTGGTAACTAGGGTTCTAAGGAAAGTAGATGAACTGAATGTAAATGCAGAAAAGTAAGGCAATTGAAATAGGGTTTTTCTTCTTAGCTTCATTCACGACGCTCGCGGGTTATATATACTCCCAGCGGCAAAGTTACTGAACTGAATTACAGTTTCAGAGAGAGATGAAGTTTAACTGGAATGTTAACAACAGTAGTAAGTACTGAAACGCGTTTCCTCCGTTGATTCTCTTACGGATGGTCCAGATCTTCTCATGCGCTCCTTTAACTGAAGACGCCTTCTTGAATTACGTTTTCTCCCCTGATACCGCTTCGCAAACGGACACCTTCAGGTAGTTTCAGATAGATTTGGAACAGAAGCCTGACACTGGTCCATCATCGGGGTGCGGTCAACCGCGGCGGAGGGTGCCAGGGAGGACTTCGGGTGGCGGCCCGCATCGTCGCCGATGCCGCCGGGCCGCATTTTCAGTATCGGAGTTGGGGTTTGGCGATTTGAGAAGTGAGGGTTCTCGATCTGATTTCGGGACAAGTGGATTTTAGAGAATCAATCAAAATGGAAAATACGGTAGGCTTTTATGTGGGCGGCGATAAGATGGCCCTGTCTTGGAGGTCCAAAGGCCATCTCAGGTTCATGGATTGTGTTCTCTTCAAAAGAGGGGTGTTCTGCTAGAAAAAATCTAGAGCATTTTCTAGCAAATGCCGTGTCCGTATGTTCCTGACGTGAAGAAAACCCTAGCAGCCGCGGTCGTGATTGTCTGTTTCCCTCGTCTCTGGCCGCCGCCTTGGCGCTGGGAGGTGAGGTGAACCTTGATTCCTCGTAAGAGTATCTAGGAGTGTTCGTTCATATCAATTGATTGGTTTTGCTCGGCAACACTATGGCGGAGTTTGTGATGCCATCTCAAATAAATGTATAGTTCTTCATCTACTGTGGGGATGCCACAACGGGCATTGCCTGGAGCCAGAGAGTTTGTTCAGTGTACCCGATCTTACAGATTTTGGGTTTGTGTACTCGCAGATTCGTTTATACGTATCTATTGAATTTTTGTTAGTGTGTCGTAGTGCTTTTCTTGGTTTTATCTTTTGTATTTTTTTTAATTCTTCTCTGGCGTTCTGGTGAAGATCTTGCGGTTCGACGACCTGTACGTTTAGGGGATCATCCCGGGCCCAAGTACATTCAACGTTCACGGCTTCTCATCTTTTTGGATGAGCGACTCAAGGGTTTTTTGAAACCTTTGAAGGTAGTCAAATTCGTACAGGAATACGAGTCGCTAAGATGCCGCTCCAGTCTGATTGTAGTATTCATGTTGAAACCTTGGCAGTATTTCATTTTGCCAAGAATAATACCACGGAGAAGATGTTTTTAAGAGATTCCATTATAATTCTTAATTATAAGAATTACCTTGCAATTTCTGGGATCCATGATCCAATGCATTGTACCTGTAGTTTGAATAAGGTTAACAGGTATTCTAAAAAAAAGCAAATCCCGTATCCCCTAAAAGAAAAGCAAATCCCGTATGTTCCTCTAAAAAAAGAAAAAAAATCGTATGTCAGTTTGGCCCGTAAACTTTACGAATTTGGGCGTAAAGATTGAATACTCCCTCCGATCCATATTAGTCATCGAAATGTTACATGTATCTAGACGCTTCTTAGGCATAGATACGTCTATATATTTGGGCAAATTTGAGACAATTAATATGGATCAAAAGAAGTAGATGTGTTAAAACTATCCAGCCCATAAAAAAGTTTATGAAAAATCCTAAATCCGTCTTCCCGCACGATATATACCACACAGGTTTTTTTTTATGGATCGCCTTCCTCATATTCCACAGCCATCACCGTCGCTAAATCACCCAATATATCAACTGCCGCCGACGTCAAATCCCCCAAAATCCACCGTCATCCGCCCATTCTGGCACCATGGGGTTGGGCCGAGGAGCCTCCTCACGATCTGGCGATATAATGGATCCGTTAGAAATGCTCTTAGGATGGATGAGAATTGTCCTTCACATGCAGTCCAATCTAGTACTCCCTCCGTTCCATAATTCTTGTCTCAAATTTGTCCCAAAATGGATGTATCTATTTTAAAAAACGTTTAAATACATGTAATATTTCAACAATAATTATGAAACGGGACAGTAGTACATGTATGTGTGGTCCGGCCCTTTGGCAGCCCTGTGCGAGTGATCAGCGCATCCACCATCGATGGAAAGTGACTAGCTAGCAAAGAAAAGGATGTGTCTCACCTGTTGTTCCTGACCAGCTAGCTGTAATACATATATTGGTGGGTCTAGCTGACACTTGAATTACTATGCATGTTGGTCGATCTTCTTTGCGTGCATGCATGTGCAAAGTCCAAGAGGATAATTTAGTTGGTGAGAGATATCATGCAAGTAATTAAGTACGTGATCAGAGTTTTTCGCTCTTCGATTTCTCTAGATTACTTACACGTACATGTACGTCCGTCCGTACTTGTTGCGTGCATGCCGACTACGTGTGGTTGGACGACTCAAATAATTAATATTGCCTCTATCTACACGTGTTGCCTCTATCTACACGTTTAACTACCAATTGATCTCACAGCTCGTTGGCATCCATCCTTTCATTTTATTTTGTAGAAATGAAATAAAATCTAATTTTTGATAGGATTTATTTTGTTTGAATTTGAATTTTGGGTTAAAAAATCATATTTGTCTACACATGGATTTGTAGAGTGAGAGACAATTCTAGAGAAATTATATCTTTTAGAGAGGAATTGCGTTTAGTTATAGTGTGATTTCATGGAATTGCAAATTAAATTCATGTAGCCAATTCCGCAACCAAACAAGTTAGTTTTTAGTATTCAAAATGAATTCCACGATTCTAACCTCAAATGATGGGTGCCAAACGGACTGTCAGTCTCTCAATGAAAGGAAGAAGTAGCAATGAGTAGATCGAGAAGTTGTTGTTAGTGGCCGGCGGTTGTAGGGATTGAGAGGAATTCTGGTGAACGTACCGAATATGAACGCCTTCCATAGACGAAAGAAATTAGGTACTGGCGAACGATCGATGAGACACTGATGAAGTGATGACACGGCACCACTTTTCAATGAGACACTGATGAAGTGATGATACGGCAGCACTTTTCAATACGTCACCAGGACGCATGATTTTATCTGTACATCATATATATAGTCCCGATCGATCCGATCATAAATAGTATTCTCATTACCTAAAAAAAAACCACTCACACTCATGCAAGTTGACTAAATGGTCCAACATGTATGAACATGTTTGGTATTTTTCCAAGAAGTCGATCTCTCTTGCCAGATAGCAATTAATTGCATGTATGCGTAGTACTATAGTTTTCTGGTCAGGTAGGCAAGCTAGGTAATTCCCCTAACGTAGATACTTTTGTTTTTTGAAACGAGCTAACTTAGATACATACACGTCGTGCTAAAACTCAGATCACTGAAACAAGTTTTCAGGCTTTCAGCTCTGGCCACCGGCCTGCCCTGCCCACACGATATATCGATCGAGTTGAAAAAATGGCCGATATTTGCGCACTCGCAGCAGGGGCGCCGGTGGATGGATCGAGATATATCTCTATTGGTAGTGGATGCCAGACAGAGCATGCACGCACAATTCGGGCAGTGCAGTGCAGCGGTGCGTACGCGCGTGCATGCGTGGCCGCTCATTCCCGGTTTGTACTGTTCAAGAAAAGGAAACCCATATACTCCATATAAACAGCTACTAGGTAAGCTAAGCTAGCTAGTGTCCAATTAAGTGTGCTCGTTTGACCTCTCGCTTGATGTGACCCCTCGCCTCTCGGCACTTGCTTGTTGACACCACGTACTCCTATATAATGGCGATTGGCGAACCTTCTGTCACAAACTGAGCACAACGTATACCAAATTACCAATGCTTAATTAAATCATCGATCGACGGTGATCGAAGATCGATCGATATGTCTGGAAAGGCGTGCTGCCCGGTCCCGCTGGTGATGCTGCTGCTGGCCTTGCTCTCCTGCGTCTTCCTCGCTCACGGTTTGTACGGCTTGAGACCCAGCTCTTCGGCTCGCCGGATCGAGGCCACGCTCCTCATCATCTTTTCCCTTGCGTTTTCTCGTCCTTGCAGCGGCCGGCGCCAGCCGCAGGATGCTGCTGCCAAGGGACGGTGCGGACGCCGTCGTTCTCGCGGGAGAAGCACCGCTGCTGGGCGGCGACGAGGAGGAGATGATGATGGTGGCGAGGAGGGTGGACCTGCAGACGGAGGACTACCCGGGGTCAGGGGCCAACGGCCGTCACGATCCCAGGAACCCGCATTAAGATTCGTGTCAGATGATCCGTCATCGTCCACACGCTTGAAGTGACTCAAATTTATCTAAATATTAAATTGTATATATATTAAAATACGTCTTCATACATGCTGTATTTGGGCACTTAATATGGGACGATGGAGTATATAGAAAGTGAACTTAATTCAATTTGTAAACTGGCAAAGCAGATGCATCTTTGGTTAACGATGGCCAGTAAATCTAACTAGTCGTCGTCTGTCCCTGCGAAACAAAAAGTCGTCCTTGTATAGCTGGGGAATAATCAGAAGCATGTCTCGCATCTGCCATCGATCGATCGCCTGGTGAGTATCATATCAAATGAGTAAAGTCAAAACAGTTGTAATTTTAATTTTCTGCTTTAATTCGCGAGAATGTGTGACGTCCAATGATTTTTGTATGATTTTTTTTTACACGGAGTGAGTCGGCTAAGAATTAAGTTTAGATCTATCATGACACAGATTTAAAAAAAAATAAAGAGCATGGTCCCAATTTCACTATCGAAATCCCACGGGTTCACAGTCCTATAGGTTCAACTGTTGAAAAAAAGAAACTTCACTGGAAGCAGGACGAACGGCCCTGCCCCAACTAGAGCTGAAAGTTTGTGACTCTTAGGATACCTTTTGACCCTACTTAGTTCAACCAAATGAACTAAAATTTTAAAATGACACAATTTTTTTAAAAACTAGTTCATTTGTTTGAACTAAAAACGGTCAAAGGGATAGTCACACCTCTATCCCCAGCTGAAACCCTGGGGGCCAACCAAAAGTGAAGAGATCATCATCAATGATTCTCCAACCGTTTCATCAGCCGCCACGCGTTCTTCTTACTCAACACCTCTGTAATCAGCTGGCGCAGCAAACAGGACCCAGCTAACAAACTCCCTCGGTAATCAGGCTTCTGCAGCCCCGACCTGTAATACAACCAAGCACAGATAGAAAGAACGAGATTAGCAAGATCCCCCGGATATTTCTTCTGAAAACAAATTAAGTTCCTATCTTTCCAAATTACCCAGCACTGTGCAGAAGCACTAATGATAACATTACTTCTGGCATGAACAGGGAAACGACAAAACCAATCATGCAAAGATCGCATGGATGATGGCCCACTGCTTAATGACCCACAAAATTAAATGAGTCTATTTGCTAAAAGGATCATACGAATATTATTGCACGTGTAGCATCACTCTTAGTAATGATGTTTGGTAGTATAAGGATGACTCGAGTCTTGAGAGCACTCTTATTCCACTCTCCGATGGTAGGCAATGATTACGTGGACACCACCTTTATGGTGAGAACTGGGCAAAAGAACAAGTTTTTTTCTTCACGATATTTAAAAATATATGCGGTATGTTAGGATCAAAATATAAGATATACTAAGAAGGTGATGTCTTATAAACATGGAAGATTTCAGGTATAAAATTAAATAAATTCATTTCGAATGCGCAAAAAGAACAAATTCAGTAAAATAGTTTTCGATGTACATCCTAAATAAATATGGGTTTGAGCATAACTTGTTGAGATTCTTTTTACAAGGTAACTCGATGTGGTTTCTAGAGAGTTTCCACCAGATTTTTCTTCTTCTTTTTCACTGGATATTTTGCTATTTCTCGGTCAACTGCTTATTTCTTAGTCGTTGTTTGATTTAATCTTTAACAATAATTGTTTGCTCTATTGGTTTTTTACACCAAAGCATGTCATTATTTATTATCAAACCAAGTTGCATCTTGAATCATAAGAGGTACTATGCTAGAGGGGGAATCATCCATCCAGGTCGAATGTTAGAAAATGTAGCTAATCTAGCCAACTCATGAGCAACAAAATTTGTCACACGGTCTCCTTGCAGTCACCGTAAATTGCTGCAGCAACAATATGCAAACAATCTCCATTGGACATGGTAGAGATTATTACCTCCAGATCATCAGACGAGGCAAGTCGGCAACAATACGGTGGCAGCTCAGATGTTGAGCCAAAGCCAAACCAAACCAAACTGGAGAGCTGCAACTTCGGCGACATGAGCATCAGGGCAGCCATCAAACTTCTCGTTAGCACAGCCCACAAAGTCCCCTTTCACATCGCGGATCACTTGCCCTATTGGCTGTTTTTAGCTTTCCCGTTGCGGCTTTGCGCGTTTTTATTTTTTAGTTTTATAAGAATCCGCTACGTATTCTTACCTCTTGCCAGGCCTGCTAGTCGGCTTTTCTTTTTCACTCGGCATGTGTATACCAGGACATTACGAAGGCAAAATAATTTTTATCCCTACCCGTGCTCGCTGTTAGTGCTTGTATTTCACTTTTCTGTAATGTTTTGTTTGCCTGCTCGTGCTGTCAGACTAGTCCAAACCAGTCAAAACTGGCCAGAGATGATGAAGGGGTGTAATCTAAACGGGATTAAGAGTTGAGTACTTTGAACGGTTGGACTTGTCTCCACATGATTACATTCACAGCTCTTAAAATTCAATCGGACATTTCAGTGAAAAACATGTATAATCCCTCCGTCCAACAAAAGATGTCTCAAGTTTGTCATAAACATCTTTTGTTGGACGGAGGAAGTAGATACTATTGCTTGCATTACCTACGGTAGTCATGTATCAATTTACAACTAATTTCAGGGATTCAATTTAAAGCACATGAATAACTAAACAACCTGACACTGTATCAGAACAAACAAACTACAGAGAACAAATTTTATCTTTCCCCATGGAACACCCATTGATTCTCTGTTTGTAAGCACAAATGGTAAAACTCTGATAAGTGGACACCTTTAGCAAGAATTCTGCTGACTTATCTGACAAGTGAACACCCAGTGGTCTAAGTCGAAATATTTTGTTCAGTACGATATGGTGGCCTACATTGCAGAGCATCTAACTGATGCACCTCATATCGATGTACATGAAATCCTCGTCCACTGCATACATGTGTTGAACAGCGTACTCGTTCTCGCAGATAAGCCAATCATTACGATCTTCACAGATAGCCTCCTCGAACAACTCCTCTCTCCCATGAAATTTTCCTGATGCAGGATGCACAAGCTTTGTCCCTTCAGACTCACAGTACAGGCACCGAACATGTTCTGTTTGCAGAAAAAGATAGTTAATAAAAAATAATACACTGACTATAGTATAGTAGCCTTAAGCGAACAGCATATGTATGGTGATATGTACACATTCTTCAATCTAAAATGTACAGAAATTGTTGATTCAAGTGGACTTCTCATCCAAGCACGAGCTACCGATTAGACCTACAACGTTTTGCTATATGCCTTGACCTGCAGTTGATGGCTCCACTAACCCTGCCTTTACTCACTGTATGAACTCTCAACTGCCACCTCTAATCTCCAAGGAAACAATATCCATCTTAAATCCTAACATGACAGTGCTACAGCAGTGGCTGCACTGTGTTATGGACATTTATAGACCTTGGGCAAGGCTTTGCTCAATCTATTGATGTAGCTATGGAGCATGAAAGCCTTGTAAACTCTTGTTCCTTCCCCAGAGGTACAAAAGCAATTATCCATTTCTTTGTTTTCACAATGATAGGGAATATTATGGTTAAATAAGACGCAAAGCTTTTGCGTTTTCTCGAGAAAAAAAAAGACCAGGCATACACATCACAGATACAGGACTGCAGTCTACATGGATGATTTTTTTTCTGTTTAAACACATAGGTCTGTTACTTTCTACATCCAAAACACCGATACTTCACTTTGGTTACGTATCCGTATCCGATATGTATCCCAGGAGTATCGGTCGAATAAACAAAAAATATAAATATTTATAAAGACGGATACTCGGTGGATACATACGGGACACTTTGAGGATACATAAAGGACACTTCGATATGTATCCCAACTCTAGGAGGGAGATGTACCAACATCAGGGCTCCATTATGGAACCATGTTTCTATTTTAGAGAAAGCTCGAGCAGGGGGAGAAAATACTAAATTAAAATGCAAGTATTGTCAGTCCTTTTGAGTAATGATATTAAGGTGATCTCTCCAAAAAAAGTGCAACTATTGTGTAATGGGTACCCTAGAGTCTCCAGTCACTTGCTATGTTGTATAACAGTATAATAAGTAGCTAAGTAGTCACTTGCTATGTCTGCTACTTTGTTGTGTTGTGCCGCAGATCTTGAACTCATTTCAACATTTCACAATTTCAGGTTTATATTGAATTTTTGTTTATTGGTTTTAAATACTCAAATGTATCTGCATACCTGGTCCAGACAAAACACGGTCAAAAAACGTGTCCACATATCTGCATTTTGGAAAATTGGCGTATCCCCATCTCCATCTCCATCCGATACCGATACATGTGATCCGTTGATTTCTACCAATTCCTCCTATTTCCATGGATTTTAAGGGCATTGTGATGAAGGGCAACCTTATGGTAGTATGGATGTCATGAAAATCTCAATTTTAAATTATTACCTTCTATTGCTATACATATCTCTTTTAGCACCTCTGACCCATAGCCACAAACAAAATATTTCAGATTTTGTAGCAGACTCTACTTGCATTGCTACGAGTAAACTTTCAGTTCTATTCTTTTTGCACAGTTTTTCAAGGTGGAAACATACTTATTTATGTGGTTTCTTACTGGTAAGAGCTCAACATTGGTAGCTATCAAGATGGAAAACATAAATAGTAAAATGGAGAACTTCAAACTTGTCCACAAAGAAGAGCGTACCTGCAAATGGAGTTGGCACATCCACACGGCAGCATAAGGATTTGCCCTCCTCGTCATCATCGAATTCAGCAAAAAAAAGTAATGGATAACTCCCTGCGGGAGAATCCTTCCGGGTCACCAAAAAATTTACATGGGAGTAACAGAATTTGCACGGGGCACGGCACGCATCATCATCATAGACATCCACATCCTGGTCATCGCAGTATTCCGGGCTACCAACATTTTCGTTCGCGCCACAGATAATATGAAGCTCGTACATGGGCTCCTTTAAGGCAAAATCATAGAGCAAAGGTCAGTGAGTACCTGTAAGATAAAACGTTTGCTAATATTTACTAAATTAAGGGAAGAGGGAAATATAGTTACCTACCCCATCTTGTAGCAAGTGTTTGCCCAATGCAGCTTTCACCTTTGTTTTGATTCTTCTTTGTTGAGCCTCGGAACGCCTCTTTCCAGCTAGCACGGGATATGGGTTCTTCTTTTCAATTTGTTCAGGAGTTGGCTTCTGTCTGGAAGAAAATAAGCTAGCGAGGAACTGCACATTTTCTGAAGTGAGTTGATCTCCGGTTTGCAGCAGGAGGAGGGCAGGCCCCTTGAGCATCTCCTTGGTTGAACTGAGAAATACTGCATGAGCTTCGGGGTCGGGATGCAATGCTGCAGTGGATGCAGCTTCATAGGCTTCCTTGGCACTGGCACACGGCCTTTGTTGCTCCACCTTCCTGACAGCATCATAGAGGCCGGGTGTGCTGGTCCTGCATTGTTGTCGCTGGCGTTCCCCCTCCATCTTGGCAGCTGCACCAATGGCGATGTTCAGGTCAGCAAATGGCAGATGATCAACCCCCTGAGTAGCAGCATCAAAGTTTGGATCAGCCAAGGACAGGTAAGCGCAGTTGGCGACTAGGCTTTGCACAACTTCATGCTCGGACAGATTGTGGTAGCGGGTTTGGAGGAATGAGGCAAGGCCATAAAAGGAGCGGCTCTCCAAGCGGGTGAGGCTCCTTGGGCCGATCATTTCAAGCACCGGTGGTTGTGGTGCTGCGAACATGACATCATACCATATCGTATTGACAATGATGTTGGAGACAGGGTCCAAGGGGCCGTAGCAGTAACCAGCCTTGAGCATGCTGCGGTGGTAGCGACTACGCAGCTCTGCACGCGGCAGGCTGGCAAGTGCCCGCAGGTAGAAGCCACGAATTGTGTCAAGAAGCGCCATCCTCAGAGCTCGGGTGGCTTGGTACGGCATATCGGCAATGTTGTTGTAAGGTGGCCTTGAAGTCGCAAGGTCCCACGCTTTCCCCAGGTCAGGAATCGACTCTCCGCCGAGCAACCTTTGGATGGTTACAAGGTTCATACCATGTGGCTGGTTCTGGATCGCCATCACTTGTTGCAGTTGAGAGGACAGCGACATCCAAACATTGGCGAAGCGTTGGGGCTGCGGATGCTTGGAGACCTGAGCGGCCAATCTGAGGGCTGCCTGAAAGGCCGGCACTGATGCCAGGGAGGTGATCGAGAACCCCATCATGCCGCGGTCCGCCACGATGAGGCGCGCGGCGACGAGGAGGTCGGCGTCGGCGACGAGCAGGTAGCGAAGGGCGTCCCACCCGGCGAGGTAGGGGAAGAAGTAGACTAGGAAGGCGACGAGGCCGTCGAGTGAGCGCTTGGCCATCTCTCCCAGCTTGGTATCATCGAAGACCTTGTCCTTGTCCATGAGGTCGGGGCCGATGTCGGAAGTGACGAGGGTGTTGGCCATGATGTTGGAGACGGGGTCGAGGAGGCCGACGGAGACGCCGGCATTGAGGAAGCGGGCGAGTGTGGCGGGCGAAGCCTCCACGGCGAGTCGAGCGCAAGCCTCCCTGTAGAAGGCGTCCATCTTGGAGAGGAGCCGCGACCTCTCCTCGACTTGCTCCGCTGAGGAGGGCATATAACGACGCTGCGGCTTAATCACGCGGCGGGGGCTGTTGCCGGTGCCCGCACCGCCGCTCATGACCGCCGGAGTTGGGGTTTTGGGGGATATTGCGCTGTAGCTTCTCCTTCCCCTTGTCGATTTGGAGGATATTTACTTCCTTTCTTTCTGTTCCATGGGGAAATTGTTCGGTTCTCGGTCGGACTGAACCGTACCGAACTGGATTTGGGGTTCCCTTTGTTTAGCCGACCTCCCAGTACAGCCTGTTGGCTGCACCTATGTTCTCATGTGAAAACAAAAACAATGCAAAAACAAGAACAGCGGCGTCATCTTGTTCTGTTTAGATAAAAGTTGATGCTTACTAATCACCATCATACATGACACTAACTAGTTCCGAAAAATGACATGGTGAAACATGGAACAGAGGGACCTGAATGAGATGGTGAACAAAGAAAGATGATTTCTACTGTATTTCTCAAAAATCTTGAGATACAGTAAAAAAACCACTGAATTCCTGATAGGATATGAACACATGGCAGGGATGAGAATATGAACCCACAGCGTCAACTCATGAGCACCAAAAGACACCCTGAACCTGGGGTGCAATCAGGTAAGGACTCAGTGAAGGAGTCATGTTTGCTGATAACCGAGATTCTGCAATTATAAGTTCAGAAGGAGCCAAATTATAAGTACTCCGTATTTATAATCTCATACAGAAAAGGAACACATTTCTTTTCACCACGTTTGCTAACTTTTTTTCCGAAAAGGAATGCTCCCGGCCTACCTAGTCACTTGAAAAAAAACATTTGCTTACCCAGTTAATTGCAGGTAATGTAACACCACTTCAGTAATGTCATTCTTCCTGGTATGCTCAGTTAATACCGCTATTAGCTTCACATGTACACAAACACATTCTATACATACTACTTCCTCCGTTCCACTAACTCGACATTGTTAGTTCAACACGATAGGGTGGCACCGCAGAGCATCTAACTGATGCACCTCATATCGAGGTACATGAAATCCTAGTCCACTGCATACACGCGTTGAACAGCGTACTCATTCTTGCAGATAATCTTATCACTATGATCTTTACATATAGCCTCCTCGAAAACCCCCTCTCGCCCATGAAACTTTCCTGATGCAGGATGCACGATCTTTGTCCCGTCAGCCTCACAGTACAGGCACCGAACATGCTCTGTCATACGAGAAGATAGTGAACATAAAAAAATTGCACCGGGCATAGTATTCTTAAGAGAACTGCGGCAATGGTGTTATGTACACATTCTTCAATCTGAACCCTACAGAAGCTGTATTCAAGTGGATTTTCCATCCAAGCACATGCTACCGATTAGACCTACAATTTTTAGCTGCATACCTTGACCTGCAGTTGCTGACTTCACTAACCCGACCTTCACTCACTGTATGTGTTGGGAATATGCCCTAGAGGCAATCATGTATGATGTAATTCCCAATGTATTCATAAATATTATTAAGTTGTCCTTATTTGAACATCTGATATGTATCATTGAATATGTGATTTGATTGTGGAACTATGTATTCATGTTGTTCATACTAAATTGTCCTTAGTCATTGAGGTTGTGCTGGACACATAACCTAGACTAATGTGAAAGTTGGCTGATGACTCGGTTCCACTTGTCATGGGCATGGTGATGTCATTCCAGCTTACACGGACTCGGCTAAAGAGTTTAGCGAGTCGGACTGACCCATATTGAGATGCAACGAGTAGGTCGTCATTTGCATGTCTCAATCAATGTAATCCTTAGACCTGAGGTTATCGCACAATCCGAGTTGTGGATCACCAACTTAGGTTCTGTCAAACGTTGTTCCGTAACAGGGCAGTTATAAAGGCAGAGTTCGGGTTGACTGAGAATCAAGCTGTGTGATGTGGATAACCAAGATGGGATTTTGCTCCTCCGACTGGAGAGATATTCTCTGGGCCCTCTCGAGTGATATGATTCAGGAAGCATGGCCATGCGCGACTTGGTTAACTGTTAACCGGGTCGATCGACTAAGAGTTAGTCGGATGAATCGTATATCACAGATCGAGAAGAGAGTTGAACTATTAAAAGGATGACGATTAATCGCCTATAGTTCGACAAGGTATATCGTGAGGCAAAAGGGACTAAGACGTATGTCACATTGGAAGGTACGTCGTCATGACTCGATGGTACTTGGGAGTCGGCACGTTCTGCTAGGAGCCGCTACCGATTGATCGATTGTGAGTCGGACTCCAATCGTGTCCAAGTCGCCATGAGCCTGCGGGGTCACACACTTAAGAGCGGGAGCAAGTATTTGGTCGGGTTGGACCCGAACTGGAATTGGGCTGACAATGCGAGTTGGACTCGCAGGGTGGATGGGCCACAAGGCTTGGAGCCCACTTCCACTCGATATATAAACAGGGGCGTGGGATGCCTAAGGGGCACGGTTTTTCCACTCTCATGCGTTGAGAACCCTAGCCCGATTCAGTTCAACCGTCGCACCGGACCTAGCAGTCCGCCGCCGGAGCTCCTCCTCGCACGTGTGGATACCGGCAGAGGTGCTGTACGTTCAGCACTTCGACGATCGCGGGATTGGATCGGCTGGATCGGATCGAGGGACTGCACTGCATCAAGGCGCCGCATCAATAATCCGCAACTGCGCGTCTAGTGGTAATCCTCGTGGCCTTCTACCTCGGCTAGATCTTGGGAGTTCGCGTAGGAAAAGTTTTTTGTTTATCTCTACACGCCCCTTCAGTATGAACTCTCAACTGCCACCTTTGATCCCCAGAGAAATAATATCTACCCAAATTACACAACAATGCTCCACCTTTGCATTGCATTGTGTTTCGGGCATTTGGGCACTTTAAACATGTTATTCATGTGGCTAGGAAGCATGAAAGCCTTGTTAACTCTTGTACCTTCCCCAGTGGTAAGAAAGCAATTACCCCTTTGTTTTCACGATGATAGGACATATCTATTTTTATACTAGAAGCACTATAAGAGGTTCCCTTCGAGGGAAAGCACCATGTTAATTCACATCACCTGAATTATATTGATGATTGGATCTGTAATTTCTGGCGAAGATTTAGCACGAGATTGCAAGTTGTATAATGTTGTAATAATGTTGGAAATATGCCCTAGAGGCAATAATAAATTTGTTATTATCATATTTCCTTGTTCTTGATAAATGTTTATTATCCATGCTATAATTGTATTGACAGGAAACTAAATACACGTGTGGATAAATACAAATAGCGTGTCCCTAATACGCCTCTACTAGATTAGCTCGTTGATTAAAAGATGGTTAAGGTTTCCTAACCATAGACATGTGTTGTCATTTATTAACGAGGTCATATCATTAGGAGAATGATGTGATGGATAGACCCAAACCTAAGCATAGCTTTTGATCGTGTCACTTAAGTTTAAATTGCTAATGCTTTTATTGTGTCAAGTATCATTTCCTTCGACCATGAGATCATGCCACTCTCTAGTACCGAAAGACTACTTTGTGGACATCAACCGTCATCTCGTAACTGGTTGATCATAAAGGTGTTCTTCAGGTATCTCGGAAGGTGCTTGTTGGGTTGTATGGATCAAGACTGAGATTTGTCACTCCATGTGACGGAGAGATATCTCTGGGCCCTCTCGGTAATATAACATCCTAATGAGCTTGCAAGCATGTGACTAATGTGTTTAGTCACGGGAATATTATATTGCGGTACGAGTAAAGAGAACTTGCCGGTAACGAGATTGAACTAGGTATGGTGATACCGACGATCAAATCTCGGTCAAGTAATATATCGCGAGACAAAGGGAATTGGATACCGGATTAATTGAATCCTCGACATCGTGGTTCAACCGATGAGATCTTCGTGAAATATGTGGGAACCATTATGGACATTCAGGTCCCGCTATTGGTTATTGATCGGAGAGGTCTCTCGGTCATGTCCACATGTTCTCGAACCCGTAGGGTCACACACTTAACGTTTAATGTTGCTAGGGTTTGTTGAGATAAAAGATGGTGATCTCGAATTATGATTCGGAGTCTCGGATGGGATCCAGGACATCACGAGGAGCTTCGGAATGGTCCGAAGATAAAGAATTATATATGAGAAAACTGTTTCAGGGTTTCGGAAAAGTTCAGGATTTTTTCCGGTATGGTCCGGGAATGTTCTAGAAGGTTCCGGAAGTTCTCAAAAGGTTCTGAAATGTTCCAGAATATTCCTGAGAATTTAATTGGCCTTTATAGTAATTAATTAGAGCAATCTAATTAGTTATCCCCTAATGGGCCTAGGCCCATTAGGGGGAAAGGGGAGGAACAACTCCACCGTGCGGTGGAGAACTGTACGTGGGTGGGGAGTCCTCCCGGGACTCCTTTCCCTCCCCTGGCTGGCCACCTCTAAAAAAGGAAAGGGAAAAACTGAATTAGGGAATTAATCTCTATGTGATCAAATTCCTATTTCTTGAGAGGCAATAAAGGAAAGATGAGATTGTCTTTTTTACCTGCCTTGCCGTCGGCCTCCTCCCCTATATAAGGAGGGGAGGGGCTGCCCCTTGCATAACCCTGCTCTTCTCCCTGACCTCCTCCTCTCACGCGCACGGTGAAGCCCTGCCCGTGGAGAACTCCACCATAGCCTACACCACGTCGTCGTGCTGCTGGAATCTCATCGACCTCTTCCCCTCGCTTGCTGGATCAAGGAGGAGACGACGTGAAGCTGAACGTGTGGATACCAAGGAGGTGCCGTCGTTTCTGCACTGAGATCGATCTCATCGAAAGTACCACTACGCCAACTACGATCCCGTGATCGTAATGCTTTGTGGTCTACGAGGGTATGATACTCATTATCCCTCTCGTTACTTACATGTACTAGATATTATCATGGGTTTCTTCTGCACATCTCGTAGAATTTTTTTTGTTTTCCATGCAACGAACCCATCACTTTGCACTGCACTGTGTTTCGGGCATTTGGGCACTTTAAACATGTTATTCATGTGGCTAGGAGGCATGAAAGCCTTGTTAACTCTTGTACCTTCCCTAGTGGTAAGAAAGCAATTACCTCTTTGTTTTCACGATGATAGGACATATCTATTTTTATACTAGAAGCACTATAAGGGGTTCTCTTTGAGGGAAAGCACCATGTTAATCCACATCACCTGAATTATATTGATGATTGAATCTGTAATTTCTGGCAAAGATTTAGCACGAGATTGCAAGTTGTATAATGTTGTAATAAGGGGAGTGAATTCCATTTTTGACTCCCAAGTTTCACTTTTTTGACAGCTTTTAACCCCATTTAGTGAGATTTCTGTTTTTTGACTCCATTTAGCAAAAGTTTTGCCACAAATGACCCCATTTAATAATTTGACCCTAATACCTTTGTACCACATCGAGGAGGCCACACGTAGACAGCGAGGTCGATGAGCGAGAGCACGGCAACGAGAAAGTAGAACCTGTAGAGCGGCCAGAATCGGTGTTCCCTGACGGGTGCTTCTTAGAAATTGGTCAGCATGTCATGAACACGCTTACCATCTTCCATTACCGAGGAACCGATATAATTAAATGCCTACTGGCTTCTTTGTTTTCCTCCTATAAATCAAAGCTCTCAAATAGATTGAATATAGAAGGAACAAAAAGAATTGCTTGCATGACACGTTCTAATACGAAAAACTAATTCACTCGCATGACACATTCTGATACAAGAAACTAACTCACTCTCTTGGGCGCTTTACCTCGACGACACCGGCCACAACCAGGGCTGAAACCACCGGATCAGATAATTTCCGGCCGGATCCGGTTCCGAATCCGGTCAGATCGGATATGGGAGATGAATTCATCTATCCAGTGGGATACGGAAATGGATACCGGATATTTAAGTCAGATATGGAATAGGATACGGGATCGGCATTATCCGCGAATACCGGATTATCCGGATTATGTTATTCAGCCCAATAAAACAAAGGCCCAAGCCCAGCTTTGGTTATTCTGTATGATACCTATCCCACGACCTGGCTTGGAGTTATACAGCCCAATCCGTATTTTGTTAACACGGTGAGAAATTTGGCAGTCTTATATTCTTACGTAGGCCTACTCTTATCCTATTTCACCCCTAGGAATTGCTACTCAGGCGGATTTCATTATCCAATTTGAAACGATGGATTGGGTAAAATTGCAGTTACTATACTAGTGGTTGCTAATGCTAGCTAGTAGTACCTCCATATTCGTATGCCTGAGATTTTAATTTTGACGGTAGGGAACAGAAGAACAGGGGGTAGAACTGATGATAATGATTTACGCACAATGCATTTTTTTAATAGTACTATGTTTTTAGCCATTGATGCATGCATGATTTATCACTTATGTATTTGCATACTATTCGTTCATTTTTGTCCGCGTCCGATCCGACGCCGCTCCGTTACCGTACCACGTCCGCTTCCGTTATTTTTTGGCATATTCCGTATTTGTTTTCACATCCATACCGTTTCCGCACCGCTTCCGAACCGATCCGGTTTCCTCCCACAACCATGCATGGCAGCCATGCCGATGAGGAGCCCGACGTCCATGAGCTGCAACTCGGTCAGCCCCTGCGGGTTGCTGTACAGCCTCGCCGTAACGGGCACCAGCACGCGGCGCTAGATAGCGATGAAGGTACGTAGCACACTAAGGATGTCAAACACTGACATGCTCGTGGCCGGCACGTGGAATGCCATGTGTTGATGTCCATGGCGCAGGTCAAGGGGTCTTGGCCGGAGGAAATTAAGGTCAAATTGTTAAATGGGGTCATTTGTGGCATAACTTTTGCTAGATGGAGTCAAAAAACAGAAATCTTACTAAATGGGGTCAAAGCTAACAAAAAAATGAAACTTGGGGATCAAAAATGGAATTCACTCTAATAAGGGCTTGTGACAATAGTTTGCATGGACATGAGTTTGATGGTCCAGTCCCACCATGGAAAAAAAATGTTTAATCTCTCAGACAATAGGTTTTATGCTTCGGCAGCATGAGGCAGCAGAGGCGATAAGTATGTCTGGGTGCTTTTTCTCCAAGTAGTTTCATGGCATGGCGCGCAGCGGAAGGGTTGTCGCTGCAGACTGGTGGTTAATTAGGCGTGGCCTCACATTGAAGCTGGATCAAGTAGATGCAGTTGTCGAACAAGGAGGAAGCGTGGCTGGTGATCGATCGATGAAGTTGACATCAATCTGGAAAGCAACCCCAAGTGGGCTATCGGTAAGTCCTTGGCCCTCAGGCAGGTAATCTCAAGCAGGGGTGGAGTAAAGCGCATCAAGGGCACGGTCTACTACACAATGCGGAGCTTCTTTCAAGGACATTTGTGGCAACATGATAGTGAATTTGTGATTCGCTTCAAGGTGGAAGGTGATTGGAAGCATGTTCTCACTTATGACCCCTGGCTCATGACAGGATGACTACAATAAGTACTTAGTGCGTTTAACTTATGATTTAACGTGAGCGGATTCGTCTGGAATCACAACGGTCTTGTTTCAACTCGTGAGTGGCATAGCCGCCCGGATTCAAGACTTGCTTTAACGTGAGTGGCTCTGCCGTCCGGAAGCTTGCACTAAGTAAGTAGAAATAAAAAGGAACTAATCAACTACACCCTCTAGTAGTTGGTATAGGTGAATAAGCTCTCTCGTGGTGGGTTAGGTCCACCTCAAAAACTCTACAAAGGGCATTGCGACAAAGGGCAGCATTATGATATTTTCTATTCCTGCTTTTCAATTTATGGTAGTATGGATGTCATGAACATCTCGATTTGAAGTCTATTGCTATGCCTGATCCCTTTTAGCACCTAATACCCATAGCCCCAGACAACATATTTCAGATCCTCTAGCAGACTTTTGTGTGCAGATGTGAGTGGAGTAGGGCTACACATTCTACTTGCAATAACTACCTTCAGTTCTCTTATTTTTGCATGGTTTCTGTAAGATAGTAACATACTTATTCATGTGGTTGCCTGCTGGTAAGAACTCAGCACTGATAGCTATCTACATGCTAGGAAACATAAATAGTGCATGGAGAACTTCAAACTTGTGCAGAAACAAGAGCGTACCTGCAAATGGAGTTGGCACATCCACAAGACAGCATAGAGGTTCACCTTCCTCCTCATCATCGAATTCAGCAAAAAAAAGTTATGGATATCTGTCTGCAGGTGAATCCTTCTGGGTCACCAAAAAATTCACATGGGTGTAACGGAATTTGCACGGGGCAAATAACATGTCATTGTGGACATCGCAGATTTCAGGGATGCCTACAGATTCATTCACGCCACAGATAATATGAAGCTCATACATGGGTTCCTATAGGAATAAAAAAATAGCAAACATCAGTGCATAGCTGTATGACAACACGTTGCTAATATCAGTTAAAATTAAGGAAGAGAGGAAACTAGTAACCGACCCCTTCTCGTAGCAAGTGTTTGTCCAATGCAGCTTTCACCTTTGTGGAGATTCTTCTTTGTTGAGCCTCAGAACGCTTCTTTCCAGCTATAACAGGATAGGGGTTCTTCTTCCTAAATTCTTCAGGAGTTGGTTTCTGTTGGGAAGACAGTAAGCTGGCGATAAACTGCACGTTTTCTGAAGTGAGTTGCTCTCCATTTTGCAGCAGGAGTAAAGCAGGGCCCTTGAGTATCTCCTTGGTTGAACTGAGAAATACTGCATGCTCCTCAGGGTTGGGGTGCCATGCTGCAGTGGCTGCAGCCTCATACGCTTCCTCGGGAGTGGTGCAAGGCCTTTGTTTCTCCACCTTCCTGATAGCGTCATAGAGGCCGGGTGTGCTGGTCCTGCATTGTTGTCTCTGGCGTTCCGCCTCCATCTTAGCAGCAGAAGATGCAGCAGCACTGATGCTCAGATCAGCAAATGGCTGGTGATCAACTCCCTCAGTAGCAGCATCAAAGTTTGGATCGGCCAATGACAGATGGGCGCAGTTGGCGACTAGGCACTGCACAACTTCGTGCTCTGACAGATTGTTGTAGCGGCTTTGGAGAAATGAGGCAAGGCCACAAAAGGAGCGGCTCTCCAAGCGGGTGAGGCTGCTTGGGACGATCATGTCAAGCACCGGAGGTTGGGGTGCTGCGAACATGACATCGTACCATATCGTATTGACGATGATGTTGGAGACAGGGTCAAAAGGGCCGTAGCAGTAACCAGCCTTGAGCATGCTGCGGTGGTAGCGACTGCGCAGCTCTGCACGCGGCAACCTTGCCAGCGCCCGCAGGTAGAAGACACGAAACGTGTCAAGAAGTGCCATCCTCAGAGCTCGGGTGGCTTGGTACGGCATATGGGCAATGTTGTTGTAAGGTGGCCGGGAAGCTGCAAGGTCCCATGCTTTCCCCAGGTCAGGAATTTCGCCGAGCAACCTTTGGATGTCTACAAGGTTCGGCTTTGTCTGCATCGCCGAGAGGAGTTGTGGCAGTTGGGAGGACAGCGACATCCAAACATCGAGGAGGAGTTGGGGCTGAGGATGCTTGGAGACCTGAGCGGCCAATCTGAGGGCTGCCTGGAAGGCTGGCACTGATGCCAGGGAGGTGATCGAGAACCCCATCATGCCGCGGTCCGCCACAATGAGGCGCGCAGCGACGAGGAGGTCGGAGTCAGCAACAAGCAGGTAGCGAAGGGTGTCCCACCCGTTGAGTGAACGCTTGGCCATCTCTCCCGGCTTGGTATTGACCTTGTCCTTGTCCATGACTCCATGAGGTCGGGGCCTATGTCGGAAGTGACGAGGGTATTGGCCATTAATTATGTTCAAGACGGGGTCGAGGAGGCCGACGGAGACACCGGCATTGAGAAAGCGGGCTAGTGTGTTGGGCGTAGTCTCCATGGCGAGTCGAGCGCATCTCTCCCTGCTGTAGAAGACAGGAGAGGAGAAAGCGGAAAACGGCCTAAAAGATGGGCTCGCGAGCGGTGAGTCGCGTATCTTCGCTCTCTAATCTTTTACTCCCTCCGTTTCATAAAGATTGGCACGGATTTGAAGTAGAGCTAGTTCAAATCCATGCCAATCTTTATGAAACGGAGTGAGTACCGCTTGGGAGCATATGTCGTCCGCCCGATTAAATCTGACGGGAAAAACAAGCGTGCATGCCGCAAGGCACAATGGTACGCCGATATAAATCATCTCAAACATAATATAAGTACATCCAGATCTCTGTACCATCGGATCGGATGACCACTACCGTTATTAGAAGGAGTCAATGACGTGTCGATGTCGTTGCTCCCATACTGGAATTGGTCTGACCTTGTCGATGACATCGGGGAATACCTCGTGCACGTGACCTTAAGGACCAACATCCCGCATCTGCAGTCGCTATTTCTGAGTTGGAGTGTTAAGTAGACATTGAAAGGATAGATCAAGACTTTTTTTACGGTACCCCGGCACTCCAAAACAAACTTCGGAGCACCAAACAAATCAGGCCGTCTAAAAGTAAGGGCAAATTAGACATTACAGAAGGGCATATCCATCTGAGTTCGCGTTAATTACGGCCAGAAAAAATCCGATCAATTTGGTCGACCGACGGTGGCAACGTGGCCGCAAGTTTTCTGCGGCGAAGTCAATGCTGGGCTCCCCCGCATGGTGGCCTCGCACAACGTCGGCTCGTCCTGGACCTCCGTCGTGGCAAGGTTGGAGACGAACACATAGCTCTGCTTCTTCGATTCGATGCTGTTATCTGGACACATCCTTCTTCATCGATGCTCCTGCAGCTTGATTATGGCAATCGATTCACGGCTCCTGGGCTCCAATACATCAGTTGGAAGAAGCAGATGCTGCCAACTCCCCCAATCATGAGATTATGAAACACGTTCAAGCGCATGGCGGCAGCGGCGCTTGACGTGGTCGTTGCCGGCCTCCTGGAGCACGGGCACCCTCTTCTCCACAAGGCCGATCCGACCGTCCAGATCATGGGAAATTAAATCCGGCAAGCACCACCCCACGGCATCATTATTACTTTTTTGCAACGCAAAATCCGTCTTTGTTTATTACCCTAATACCTTTCAAATCGAGGTACTCCGGTGACTTTTGACTCGGTACTCCATGTGATTAGTGATGGAGTACCAGGTAATACTGGCCATTGGATAAGGATAAATAAACGGTTCATATTAAATCCGGTGTACCGTAAAAGAACTCTAGATCAATTAGAGGCAAGAGTGAGCCAAAGGATTTTTTTGTGGGAAATAGCCCACCACGATATGCAAAACACAACGAAATGTAAGTGCAAAACGAAATAAGTGCTGAACTATCAAGTCGATAGTTCTCCATCTTCAGCAGTCATGCAAATTTGGTCGACATAATTCTGCCTCAGTCCAGAATTGTCTCTGCGCAAATGGTCACTGTTGTTCAAGGACCAATTGCAACAGTGACCATTTGCAGGTCGAGATCAACAGCTTCCACCGACATGTTTGTGGTCTCCTCCAGGAGCCAGTAGTAAAGCTGTTGTGGAAATGAACAAGGCTCTAGCCTTCGCTGCCACGCCTTCCTTCTTGCCGGCTACTCCCGCACTCGGCACGCTCGTGGATGACGCGTTGTCGGGTGGCTGCTCTTCACTTTGCATCTCCTCTGAGCCGGAACGCTGTTTGCTGCTCCCTAGCTCCAAGCCCCTGGGGGCTCTGCCGGGCACTCTCATCAAGCTGAAGCTCCATGAAGTGCTTGCTAGCTTCGCTGACAAGGCCGTCGAACCAGCTCCTGCTGCAAGAGCTGCTGATTAGGCCCAGCTTGAGTGTACCTGTTCACCAACGGAGCGCCTCAATCCAGTAATAAGATACTCTATTGCGTTTACTTTCTGCTGAACCTCTTTTGTATGTTGAACCTGTACTCTGGTTTCATTTCTATGGAATGGGACGGGGTCCTTCGGCCTCTCCGGCCCGTTACTCTAAAAAAAAAATTGTCGACTCTGATCGAGTTCCAACTAGAGCTATCAGAAGTTCAGTGGAAACGAATAAACTACGTTAGATACTACTCATAGGCCTGGAACTATCTGTTACTAGTATATTGCACCTAAGCTAGTATCACAAGTTCAGTGGAAACGAATAAACTACGTTAGATATTACTCATACGCCTGGAACTATCTGTTACTAGCTAGTATATTGCACCTAAGCTAGATACTTAATCACTCTATGTAAAATCCTATGTCAAGATATTAACACACACGAAAACATGCATATATATTGTGAATCGAGCTTCTTTTCTTACTCTCATTCCCAACACATAAGTCGTTACTTTCTCCTTGCTTACTCAACCGAGATCTGCATAGGACAGATGGAGAAAGGAGGAAAAAAGGAGGAGGGAGGAAAAAAGGAGGGAGAAAAAAAGGGTGGGTGGAGGTCCACTACTCAATTATTTTGTTTGTTAAATACCATTTGTTTCATTATTTACGAGGACAAAATGCAAAGTTAAACTTTATTTGTTTCATTTAATACGAGAATGCAATGCAAAGTGCTTATTGGGGAAATGAAACATGCAGTGCCTGGTCGGAGGCGGGAAATATGGAGAAAGAAAGGGGGTGGGAGCAGCCAGCAAGAGAGTAAGAAGAAATGTGTTTTTATTTTTCTTAACACGATCTTGCTCTATCTCAATAATATTTTATCATTCGGTTTTGTTACATCTAAGTTACCTGATTTTAGTTAGAGATAAATTGATTTCTCAACCA
The DNA here is from genome assembly GCF_000005505.3 of Brachypodium distachyon. Lineage (NCBI taxonomy): Eukaryota > Viridiplantae > Streptophyta > Magnoliopsida > Poales > Poaceae > Brachypodium > Brachypodium distachyon. The sequence goes on along the minus strand of NC_016132.3, from coordinate 8,812,932 downwards.
TTGGATATGATTTGTTTTTTAAGAAACGAAACGGATGATGAATAAATATGGTAAAATGAGATTTAGATACTAATTCAACGACTCTGATTCGTCAACTTAGATTTAAGTCTTTTGCTTAAAAATCAGAAAACTTAATTATAGCCACAACCTTTATGATTTCGTCTACATGCCTGGATGCGATGTTTTACCATGTATGTCCAAAATGGTAAAAGGTATAATCGTAGTTATTTTTTGTGTGGAGAGAACTGAAATATTAGCATCCCGGAAGCTCACAACATACATGAATATCTTTTTTTTTTGTTAGAAATTTCAACCAGGAGCATCTGTGGCAATAAATTTTTTTTGTTCTTGATTAATTAGAAAATACACAACAATGTAGCTTAGTGACAAATGTGTGGAACACTCAAGATAGAGCAAAACACAGACAAATAGCGTGTGCAACAGATTATGAAACTTTGTGCACCGATATTTTATATACGCATAGCATAGTAGTAGTTTTTCCATTTTCTTAAATAGCGTCCAATGCCATTATATTTCTAGTTTACTCGTTTTAATAAAAGTAGGAGGAGAAACTAGTAGTAGTAAAGGGCAGACCGACCTTCCCAATGTTTGAAATAATACTCTCTCAATACGCTCTTTTGGCCTATTTAATCTTCTCTTCAATGCATGTTTAGTTATTGTGTTTCTGTCCTTCGTAAAGAACTATAGTGCTTCATAATTATATTGATCTGTTGAATCACTTTTGCATTGTTGTGGTATCAGGGGACGATGTTTCAGAAGAGGAGCATGACGAACCCTTTTGCATCGTAAACATCAAAGATATTAAAATTGCGGATGAAGAATCCCGCAGCAGTGGCTCGTTCTCTACTGACAGCCCAATACCAGACTCACCAAAATCCAAGCGCAAACCAGCACCTGAGAAGGAAGAAAAGAAGGACCAGTAGACGTAAATCATGAGCTAGCCAGCAACTGCAAACTTGCGCTACTGTCAGGCGCCTCTTTGTGCCACGTGTTGTTTAGTTGTTATTTTTTTACAGTTATTTAGTTGTCGTATTAGTTCATAATTTGTGTAAGTGTTTTTAGTTTGTGAAAGTGTGGTGTCGTTTTGTGTTGTGTTGTGATGTTTTATTAGGTTTGTAGGATGACTTGAGCTGAGGTGCAGTAAGTTTGTTGGTCTATTGGTGGTTATTGCCCTCAGAAGCTCAAAATGAATAATAGGTGGTGTAAATGTGATATAGTGTCTCCGCTCCATTATTGGGTCATAATATCTAATTAGTTAGAGAATCCACAGGCCTAGAAAGACAATATACCTCCAACACAAACAACACAAACATGGTAGAGAAAGTTTGCAGCACACGACAAATAACCAAAATGCAACCGTGTTTTGTCAACTTTGTTCAATGTTAATTGTTTCAGTCAACTAAAAATGAACTACTGACCATTTCACTTTTTTGCCTTCATTTACACTATTCAAATGTGGCATTTTACCATAATACTATGTCGAGTAATGTAAGAACGGGGATGCATGATAAGATGTTGTTCCAAAGACACTAATTGTAACTAAGTTTTAGAAAATCTTAGGTAATAAGTACAATACCATGGAGCAAATTGCATAAAACCATCTCATTTGAGACCCACTTTCCAACATAACCATTTTTTAATCTTTTCTCAAATCACCACCATGACCACTATCTAATCTCTTAGTTTTTTCTCGAAAATGAAAGCTTTTTATTGATATCAAAGCTATATCGAGCGATATAACGAAAGAGTATCACACCCCCGGCCTCTGCACCAAAACACACACAGCCACACAAGTACGAAACGAAACTCAAATATTAGAATGAAAGAAAAATAACATTTCTATGCATGCTCAATCCGCATACTAGACCGCCACCCATTGTGGGTGAAAATGTCTCTGGCCAATTGCTCCAAATTGTTGCACACCATTAAAGTCAGTTGGTGATCCATTGGTTTAAGCAGAGTAGACAAAGTACGAAGCCAATGAATATACGAATATAAGACATGCATAGGGAAAGTTAAGTTCTCTCAATTAAAAATATTATCATTTCTGCAAATCCAAATTGCCCAACATAAAGCATCGTCGCCAACCATGAGAAGCGGACTCAATCTTAAATGAACCTACCGTAACCAGGACTCAAACATATGAGTAACATCACAAGGGAGAAAAAGATTAGAAGCTATTTGGACCATTGACCACACAAAGCGAGAGACACGACGAAAAAGGGTGCATAACACTCTCATCTTCATGACAGAAAATACACTTTGAACTTCTCTTCTAATTCCGCTTTAGCAGGTTGTCTTTAGTTAAAGTGCCCCTGCCGCAAGAACCAAAGGACAAATTTTATTTTTAGAGGAACCTTTAGTTTCCATAACCCGTCGTTGGCAATCGGGACATCAGAATGAACCAAAGCCTGGTACATCGATTTGACCGAAAACATGTCATTGAGATGCAGATTCCATCGGAACTCGTCACGTCTAGGGGATAGGTTCAAAAAATTTAGGCGATTAAGGAGCTCAGTCCATGCAACCAATTTGGGTCCAATAAGGCTACACCTGAAAGACACAGTCAGAGGAAAGGAAGAGAAAACTTGAGCCAAGGTGTCACTCTTATTACGCACATGCTACTACAAAAACCGTTACTACTGCAAGCTCACCACTAACGCAGCATTAAAAAATGTCAGGCCAGATGCACACCTCTGACACGTCTTATAAAGCGTGTCAAAGGTAGCAACTGGGACAGCACGGCAACAAACAAATCTGACACTCCCTCGCAAGAAGCGTCAGAGAAGTTGTACACCTCTGACGTGTGCGCACTACTGACGATTCTTTACTTGCGACACGTCAGTAGATTGTGTCACAGCTCTTACGCTTGCTACCGTAGAAGTGTCGGTGGTTTGCTTTGTTACACCTCTGACACTTGCTGGAAGCAAAGCGTCAGGGTCTTTATGCCGCTGCACTGATTACATTTTATTGTGTGAATTGCGTGCGTCGGAGGTCAAATGCAGTGGACGATGAGCATATACTCCCTGCATCCCATATTAAGTGACGGAATATTACATGTATGTAGACACTTTATATATATCCATTACAACGTCCGTACAATAAAAGAAAAACTACTAGTAAAACTAGTTATAGCTAGCAGTATAGCTATTAATTAGATACAATAAAACAACGCCGGCGCGTGGCTGCATTATGCAGCATCATCGTCTTCGTCGTCGCCGGTGTCCTCAACGGCGGTGGAGTCGGAGTCATCTGCGTGCATGGCTTTGATGGCGGCCCATTACTCCCTCACGGCCGCCCTACCCCGCTCCTCAACAACATGCGTACGCTCCGAGTTCAGGAGCGTGGTCTGGTACTCCCACTCCTCCCGCACCTCCGGCACATCCAGGCCGCACTCTATGACGTAAGCTTCCGCCTGTGAAGCCCACCTTGCGGCGACCATTTGCCTTCGGTCGGCTGCACGACAACGTTGTTCGTAAGTTTCTAGGAGTTGTGACACTCGGAGGACGTGCTGGAGCTCGGCGTCGTCGTCGTCGCTGCCGCAGCGCTGGCAAGACAAGGAAGACGGCCGCGCGCGCTTGCGCCGGGAGGACGACGGGATGTGGTCCTCGTGCCGGGGCCGCTTGGCGGCGGCAAAGTCCGGCCGAGCTCATTGCAGCGTCAGCCGGCGGCGGAGGCGAGGAGGACGGGGGCGCGCGCCTAATCCCATTGGTGAGAAGAGGGAAACCAAATTCAACCCTAAGTGTCGAGACAATTCTAGAAACAGGTGGTAGCACAGCTAAATTTGGTAGCAGTACTGGGGCCGGTAGTGGTAAGTGCTATTTGTGCAGTGTTTTTATTATGCAGTTTGTATCTTTTTTACATGGATCATTCCTTTGAGCATAAATAGATTGAAAAAGGTACAATTATATACAAAAGAATGATTTACAATTTGTTCTAATTTATTTTGCAGTTAAGTGCGAAAAGGCACAAATTCTTCTCCTTTTTGGCGAGCTGCTATGCACCTATACACCGAAGGACCTGAGCAGGGGCTGATATGAAGAATGGAGGGATGAACTTGTGTTAGAAGAGGAAAAGGAGAACGGCTAAATGGCAAGAGGGGGGGGGGGCGTAACTAGCACCTCTCCTGTGCCCAAATCGAGCCTGGCATTTCCCTTCTCCCTTTCTTCCTGCTCCACCACTGGCCACTGCCGCGGCCAGGCCAGCGTGGTGCCGCGCCACCGAGAGAGCCGCTGCCCCGTTTCCCGATCTACTGCTGCTGCCCCTCCAGTACGTCTCCACCGGCAGCAGGCTGCATGCCTCGTCTCCACCAATACCACGCCGCCGGTGTCTACTGCTCCTCCACAGAAGACCTGCAGCAGCCAAAGGAAGCCCGGCGTCTCCTGCGAGCATCACCACGACGACCTGCAACGTCCTCCTCTTCTCCAACTCCTCTGCCTCATCTCCCTTTGGTTTAATCCCCATCTCTCCCTCCCTCTCTCTCTCCCCCCTTGTTGCTTGCTGTCGTGTCTACAAGAATTGAGATCCAGTAGTGTAGTATTTGAGTTGTTCCTCTTTTAACCAATTACTTGTGATAATATGTGTATATGTGAATTTTCTCATTTATATCCCTGGAAAATGGAAACTTTGGGTACCAGGGATATAATTGAGGAAATTCACATGCAAATATTATCACAAGTAATCTATATAACCTATAAAGTTGATCCCCACTAAGTGCAATTAATGTTTGCAAGCTTAACATGTAAGGTGTCCACATCATCATCCACATCATGCACATCATGGGCATTTAAAGACTCCACATCACCATCCACATCATATGTTGTTGTACACTAGGAATCCATTTTGGTGGTTTATTCGAATTTAATATTTTAATACCTAAGATTTTTTTTCACGTTGCATATAAATATTTCACCAAACACACATATTTTCATGATATGCCTCTCAATTTTTCTAAGATCTGCAAATATTCAAGTTGACAAAACTTCACTTTTCGGTTTCTTTGAAATTGTTAATGTTCATGCACATCAAAATTACACATATTGTTTTGTTGCATAGATGTTATGAATGATAAAATCGGTTTTTCCTACAATATTCATATTTATTTTACATTAAATCATATTATTATCATCCGTTTTCTAAAATCATATTCAGACGTGCATATAGAATTTTCTGCGGCAACACGCGGGGAATCACCTAGTTGGTTAAAAGAGGAAGAACTCAAATACTACACTACCGGATCTCAATTCTTGTACACAGGACAGCAAGCAACAACGGGGGAGAGAGAGAGGGAGAGAGATGGGGATTAAACCAAAGGGAGATGAGGCAGAGGAGTTGGAGAAGAGGAGGACGTTGAAGGTCGTCATGGTGATGCTCGCAGGAGACATCGGGCTTCCTTTGGCTGCTGCAGGTCTTCCGTGGAGGAGCAATAGACACCGCCGGCGTGGTATTGGTGGAGACGAGGCGTGCAGCCTGCTGCCAGTGGAGATGTACTGGAGGGGCAGCAGCAGTAGATCGGGAAACGTGGCAGTGGCTGGCTCGGTGGCGCGCCGCCACGCTGGCCTGGCCGCGGTGGCAGCCGGTGGTGGAGCAAGAAGAAAAGGAGAAGGGAAATGCCAGGCTCGATTTGGGCACAGGAGAGGTGCTAGGGATTTAACCCCCCCTCCCCTCTTTTGCCATTTAGCCCTTCTCCTTTTCCTCTTCTAACACAAGTTCATCCCTCCATTCTTCAGATCAGCCCCTTCTTTCTTCTTTCTAGTATGCTTAGGTCCTTCGGTGTATAGGTGCATCAACAACTCGCCAAAAAGGAGAAGAATTTGTGCCTTTTCGGCGTTTTCGCACTTAACTGCAAAATAAATTAGAACAACTTGTAAATCATTCTTTTGTAGATAATTGTACCTTTTTCAATGTATTTATGCTCAAAGGAACACTGATCCGTGGCAAAGAGATACAAACTACATTATAAAAACACTGCACAAATAGCACTTACTAGGTAGTTCCGGCCCAGTACCGCTCCAGTACTGAACTAGCAACATGTTCCTTCTGGACATGTTGAGGTATTGAAACGGTACCAGGGCAGAACTTTTGCCAAGGGTACATCTGGTCCAGTACCGGTCAAGTACTGCCCGTACTGAAATGCCTCCAATGGTTAGATTTTCGTGGGCCACTATATAAAGGTGTCTTCGTCCCCAACCTACCTAAGCCCGAGTTCTCAATTGTTCCTCACCATTTCTAAGTTTCAAATATCTCTCTCTCTCTCTCTCTCTCTCTCTCTCTCTCTCTCCCTATTGCATCCCCAAGCCAATGCTTTGAGGAAATCTAGAAAAGTGCTCGATCTAGGATTTCACCAAAACAAAAGGTTGATTGCTCTCGTTTTCTTTGTGGATTTTGTTACTCTGGGGTGTTTGGGCACCCTAGACAGAAGGTGTGTCCTTTAGGCCACATCCTTGGTGTGATGGTGCTCAAGGATTCGGTAAAAAGCCTCTAATTTGGTTGTGGAGACGTGCCCTTGGCAGATTTGTAAAGGTCTGCGTCCGCCTTCAAGTGAGTCACTAGTGGAGAATAAGGTGAGTCTTTGTGGCTGTGTTGTAAAACACCTCTCCAAACGGGAACGTACTTCCTCCGAAGGAAGGAACTTCGAGATAAATTCTTCATATTCGCGTGTGGTATGTCCATCAAGAAAATCCTCACATGCTTAACCCCGCTAATTTTTTTGATTGGTTTCAAAGGATGAAGACTTGCATCAATAGTACATCAACAGTTCAACACTATTATGGAGGATTATTGAAGATGGTTATCACCCTTACGATCCAAGGAACTTAACACTGAGGGAGTTGGTAAATGAGCAAATCAATGCATCCGTGTTTGGTATTATTGAGAGAGATCTTCAAGAAGAAAATCGTCCTTTCATTCGTGGCATCAACTCCGTCAAAGAAGCTTGGAGAGCAATTGGACTTCACTTCGACAACAATTCAAGCGTCATATCTGGACAAATTTGAAGTGATGAAATATTACATGTATCTAAATAGTACTCCCACCGTCCCATCTGAAGTGATGAAATATTACATGTATCTAAACACTTTTTAGGTACATATACAGTCATATCTGGACAAATTTGAGTCACTTAATATACGACGGAGGGAATAGTGCCATTTAAAATGGACGGCCAGATGGTACTCCGAACTCTAACTAACGAGTACCATGGTACCGGAAAAAAAACTCAATAATTTAGTCACTAAATTTGTCACGTCACGTATTCCTCCGTGTCCTGTTTTCCTCAGATCTTTTCATCGTTTCAAACAGAAAATAGAGACAGAGCCTCACATTTGCTTAACATTTATTGCTGCGTAAACCCAAAAATAATAATAATCTGGAGATCACATGTATAGCTCGGCAAGAATTTCATTGATATCGTCATCGCCACTACTGGCCCCGTCGCTATCGACGTGTATGGAGTCCTCTTCCAGCATGCACATGCGCTGTCCTACGTATTCGCTCTTGCTGATGATTTTGTCGTTGGAGTGTGGAAACCTTTTTTCGGCGCGAGCCATGGCCTCGAATTCTTGGTCCCGCCCATGGAAATCTGAGTCCGCCGGATGCACAATCTTACTCCCTTCGTCGTCGCAGTACAAGCAGCGGACCAGAGTGGCACGTGGCGGCGGCACGCCCACGGGACGGCACAGCGGTGGCTGCTGGTCGTCGTAGTTGCTGCACTCGGCGAAAAAGAGGACCGGCGCTCCGCCGCTCCTGCTCGTGGCCAGAAAATTGAAGTGGGAGCGGTGGTATCTGTATATCTCCACGTCCTCGCTGTCGGTGCTGTCGTAGTCGGGTCCGGAGATAAACTCGTTGACGCCGCAGATGACGTGAAGCTCGTACGCGTTACCGGGCTCGTTGCTCCGCTCCACGTATTCGTCCAATGCAGCCTTCACTTTCCGTACTATCTTTGCCTCATTAGTCCTGAACTTGTACCTAAAGTGCCTTATCAAGGCCCGGTTCATGTTCTCCCCTTTTGTAGCTGCTGCCGGCGTTACGGGCGACAGCAGCTCCTCGAGGCCAAGTACGTCTCCCGAGGAGAGCACATCCTGATCCTGACACAGCAGCGTGAGCGGCGGCGAGGCGGCGGTTCCTAGAAACTTGGCCTGGGCGTTAGCGTCCGGGTGCGCAGCCGCAATGGCCGCGGCCTCGTAGGCGTCTTGGGTGCTCCTGCAAGGACGGTAGCCTCGGCGTTCCGCGTCGCTCGCGGCCGCGTGGTGGTCGGCATCGGCATCGAGGAGGCAACGAATTGCGTCGTGCTCGGAGAGGCCCGCGCCGTAGCGGGTGCAGAGGAAGGAGACGAGGCCGTACAGGGAGCGGCAGGCGGCGCGTATGAGAGCGTTGCTGCTGATCATGTCGACCTCAAGCTGCTCACGCCTCGCCGGGAACGTGGCTTCGTACCAGACTGTGTTGAGGATGACATTGGACACGGGGTCCGACGGGCCGTAGCAGCTCCCGGCGGCGAGTAAGCCACGGTGGTAGCGGCAGCGCAGGTCGCGCCGCGGAAGCTTGGCGAGCGCCTGCAGATAGTGCCGGTGGATCTTGTCCAGGAGCGCGCGTCTGAGAGACCTCGTGTGATGGTAATACGGCACGCCGGTGATATTGTCTAACCGGGAAGCCGCGATCTCCCAGGGCTTCACCATGTCCACTTCACTATCGTCGGCGGTAATCAGCCCACGGAGGCGAACAGGGGAGAGATCAGCGCCAGCGGCGATGACATCGTCCAGTCGGGAAGAAAGCAACAGCCACGCGTCGACGAGGAGCTGGGGCTCTGGGTGCCTGGCGGCCAGCGCGGCGCATTTAAGGGCCGTTTTGAGCATGCATCCGGCGTGCTCAGGCGAGGTTTCCATGGCGCGGTCCTTGAGGACGAGGCACGCGGCGCGGAGGAGGTCGGCGTGGGCGAGGAGTAGGTAGTGCACGGCCACCCAGTCGGCGAGGCAGGGGAAAAGGGTGGTAAGGAAGACCACCATGCCGTTCAGAGACCGGCGCTCGAGATCCTCTGCCTTCCCCGCCTCCGCGTCTGAGTTTATTAGAATTGCATTGACGGCGAGGTTGGAGGCGGGGTCAAGGAGGCCCAGACAGAAGCCGGCCGCTTCCTGGACGGGCAGCCGGTGCTGCTCGCACGCCTTCTCGTACGAGTCGTGGATGGTTGCAAGAAGCTGCGACCTTTCTTTTTCTCTCACGTCCTTCCCTGGGAATTCTGGTTGCCGCGGCCGGACCACGCGCAGGCGTTCGTCCATCGATCCTCAATGATTTCGTCGTAGCGACAACGACACAATCCCAATTTGGGGGCGGCTCTGTTATGTTTGCTGCAAGTATATACACAATTTCAGATCTCGATTCCAACACGGAAAGGAAATCAAATACTAGTCGGATTCGATAGATCCGGGTAACAAAGATATATCGGACCTAATTAAACGGTAACTGGCAAACCGACTTTATCCCTTCCTCCCCCGCGGACGCTGCCGCCCTAAAATAGTAAAACGCATAAAAAGCAGCTTGTGTGGATGAAATCAGTGAATTAAAAAATAAATCAGTTTTGATTGGAAGAATATCGGAATTGAGGTAGTTTAGGCATGTGAGCATGTCCACTGGGCATGTCCCCTTGATGGTGAATTCAGGTCCGATGACGACAGGGTGCACAAGGGCTGCTGATCACAATATTACCGCTAGTTCAGTGAAACTGCAGAATGGTGCCCTCAAGGATGAGCCTTCGGTGGCCTCAAAGTTTTATTTATGGAAGCAGCAAAAATCAAGTCTGGTAATGCCCTAAAAAATGTGAACTGATCCAAGTATGAAGCCTTGGCAATGAAAGTAAGCAAAATCCTACACTATTTTTCGTTCATTATATTTTGAGCAAGCAACAATTTATAATGACTGCCAATTTGTTTGTGCTCTCAAGTTGCTGGATGAAACGAACAACGGCTGCTTGCACCTACGTATCTGTGTCCTTCGTAGCCTGTTCTGATTGCATATTTCTCAATACTTGCCCGTGCGTTGCAACGGAGCCCACGGAATAAAAAAAAATGATACATTCGAAGGCATGCAGTAAATTATTATTTCCTCTCTCTGGTCTTCTTTGACGACCACCAAACAACATAAAACCCTTACATGCTCAATTCATATACTTTGTCATGTAAAAATGGTCAAAGTTTGAAAGCGTTGTTGACTGCACGCATAATTAGATGCCTTATATTTTGGAAAGGAATTTGAGAACGAACATTATGGTGTTATTCAGAGTGAATAGTTTAAATGATCCTTGCATAAAGAAAACACTCTTTTTACATAAAGAGTTAAAGGAGCAAATACACAAGGAAATAAAAATCCTACAACAAAAAGAAGCGATGAGTAACCAAAGGGCAGCAGCCCCGCTGCTTCTTCAGGTGGTTGATTAGATGGAGAAGACATTGTAATTTCACATTTCCAAACATGAGGTTCAAATTTCTACCAAGAGGTGGTTATTTGTATTAGACTGGATCATACCTTGTTCATACATAAATGGTACAGATCTTAGAATAGTAGCTTGGTTAGCCATCCTTGCCAAAATTTTCTTTGTTTCCTACAAGTCTGCCAGCGAGCCTACATGACTCCGGTCAACGAGGTGGAAAGCGCAGAGTTAATTTGGCAACTCCATTGTATGTGAACCACAGAGGAGACAACAAAAATTCATGGCGAGAGGCCTCAAATTGGTATTGCACGGCCAGCAGATGATTGAACAAATAGTTGCATACTTTCAGGTAATGATTTCGGTGTCCATCCTTTCATTCAGGAGCTCATTTCCATCAATAATTTGCAAGGTTCACTGCACCAGTTAGCTCTTCAGAACAGCAATTCTGCTAGGATGGCATTTCCAGCTCCAAAGATCTTCCATATGCAACTTCTAACAATACCAGTTTGATACATAGATTTCCTTGCCTCTTCATAAATCTGCTAAACAAGGAAAACGTAACACGTGAAAAATCTTTGGAGAGAATTTTATTATATGTAAAGTGGCAGCCAGCAGTGTGCTACTCCTTGCCTCACAAGCAGCCTTGAGAATTTTATTAAGCACGTTACACAGGAAGAGCGTATTGGGCATCAAGAGCAACAGATGAACATGGAGTAGAAAGATGGAGCCGTATTTTAGATCTCACCTTGTAATCGGTGATGCGACAGGGCTTGTAAGAGCATATTGTCAAACGTGATGAAGTAGACATGGAGCTGGGCCGCAGCTGCACGAAGAAGATGCCAACAACCGGCGTCGAGGTTGGAGAAAATGCCAGATCGAAGCAAGAAGACTCCAGTAAAACTTGCCTACTGCTATCATTCGGCCATCCCCAAATTGAGACCTTCCAAACAAGTCCGCTGCAAGCCAATTTGAGCCATAAGATGCACAACTAAACAATTGGTCCTGTCTTCAGAATATGACTAATTTTCATATCATGAAGTGACACGTTTAAATACCGGCAGTACTATGCACACAGTGAAGTGAAAGAAGAACCAAACATTTTTCTGCACCATCTCTGCACATAGTGAATTCCAGACAGATAAAGAATTCTTTGTATTGTAGCGATAAAGTTTTATCTTTCTAAATGCTAAGGGCTTTGATAAACGAAATCATCTACTCCGTATTAATGGCATCTTCATCTTGACCCTTTGCCATCACAATATGTTTTAACGGGGTAAAGTCATTGTCGCCTCATAACATGTAGCATTAAAAATGAATCAAGTGTAACATAAGGATATGATTTTTTGTATTTGGTACTACGATACAAATAAGATATGCATGCTATATTGTTCTCTGACTGATATATGTGTGTATCTGTGTGTCATCCGTCATGAAGCTTCGGTGAAACAAAGATTGAGTTCTGACATAACAGAACAAGTGATTCCAAACTAAATGCGTAATTTGGCATAGTTGTTACCTTAGAATCATGATGGTTGATGCAGATGAAGAAAGCAGGTGATCCAGCTTTTGGCATCTCGAGCTGTTACAAATAGGTCACCTGGGCGAGGACCTGCTGCGGCAAGCTGACGCTCTGGAAGAAGGCGACGGCCTCCTGGGGTCCTGGCCGGTTCGCATCCGCGCGGCCGATGTAGGCCTTTGTCACTACCATCGGCGGGATCCGGGCCGGAGATCGCGCGTGCGGGGGCGGCGCGCGTTGAGGAGTCTGGTGGCGGCGGAGGCGGTGGATTAGGTTTTCGCCGATCCAGCGGGTAGGTGCTTGGGGAAGGGGCCGGGGCCGGTGAGGGATAGCTCGTCGGCGTCGAACTCGCGACGAAGAAGCTAGGTGGATGCGGATCCGCGAGGTGCCTCCTCTGGGCGGAGGGTCTGCCAGCCGCCGGCGCGTCTACGGTAGGGCAGGGGAGGTTAGAGGCGCCGAGAAAAAAAAACGCTTCGAGGGGAAGGGGTTGCGTGCGGGTAGGGGACGACGTACGATGGACGGACGTAATTAAGGAATAGTAAAGATAGAGAAAACCGAAAACTTGACATCCGTGTTACCGTGTAAATCATTTCCACTGTTTATTGCCAAAGTCCCAAGCTTTTAACCCACCGCGGCCGTCTGACCGATGTTCAACGCGGCTTTGCCGGCTTTAACCTACTGGAGTATGGAGTATGGAGTCCCCGTGCTCGCGGAGCTCCCGGGCCAAATCCTCCACCTCCAGCCACGAGCTGCCGCTGCCGCCTTCCCGCACAGCCGCCGCCGCTTCCCAGCTCCATCGCCCGCGCTGTCAGATCGCCCCACTCCTTCCCCTTCCCGGCCACAGTCAATTCGAACACGCGCACCAGCTCGTCCACCCTTGGCGCAGTGTCAAGGCCACCCCAGCAGACCGGCACCGCCGCCCGCAGCTCGTCCACGAGCAAGCGCGCGTTCACGAAAAGGTCCGCCGCCATCGGCCACGCCCGGATGCGCACGCCGGCCGCCGCCGCCTCCAGCACGGAGTTCCACCCGCAGTGCGTCACGAACCACCCCACGGTCCGGTGCCGCCGCGCCGCCACCTGCGGCGCCCACCCGCGGATCACCATCCCCCTGCCGCTCGCTGCCGCTGCAGCGTGGCGCTCCTCGAACCCCTCCGGGAGCGTCGCCGCTGCCCCGACCGCCCACACGAACGCCGCGCGCGTCCGCTCCAGCGCGGCGGCCAGCGCCGCCGCGTGCGCCGGCTGCAGCACCGCCATGCTCCAGAAGCTGATGTACAGGACGGACCCGTCCTCGAACTTGTCGAGCCAGGCGCAGAGGTGGGCCGCCGACAGGGCCGTCTCCCCGCCGCGGCTGCTCGCCGCGTCGTGGGCCTCCGGTGCCAGCGGGCCGACCGCGCGCACGCGCGTGAAGCCCAGGTCCGCGAGAGGCGCCTCCAGGTACCGCCCTTCCAGATGCCGGAACGCGTTCGACACGAACGCTGAGGAATCCAGGTTCCAGAGGAAGTTGCTCCTGACCCCCTCTGCGACCTCGTCGCCTTCCTCGTACGTCCTGTACAGCACCGAGAGCTGCCGCCACCGGGGCGCCCGGGAGATCCGGGAAGGCGACCGGGCACTCGTCTTCGCTCTCGTCCTCGTGCGTGGGCAGGCGGCGCAGCAGGGAGTGAAGCACGGCGGTGGCGCACACGGCGGAGGACGAGAACGCGATGCGCGGGACGCCGAGCTCGGCGGTGAGCGGCTGCGTCCACCCGCAGAAGAAGTCGGAGAGGATGGCGACGACGCGGTCCGGGGTGCCCGAGCGGGGGCGGAGCCAGGAGCCGAGCGGGCCTCGGAGCCCCGCGAAGGCGACGATGAGCGCGCCGAAGAGCGCGGGCGGGCAGCCCTTCGCGCTCTCGACGCCGGCGGGGAAGGCCGGGTGGGAGGGGAAGGGGAGGGTGAGGGCGCGGACGGCGCCGCCCGGGTGCGCGGCGAGGAAGGAGCCCAGGAGCGGGGCGGTGGCGGGCGTGGCGACGACGGTGAGGCGGAGGCCCCGGGCCGTGAGGAGGCCGGCGAGGTCGAGGATGGGGATCGTGTGGCCCTGCCCCGGGTACGGTACGACCAGGACGTGGGGCGCCGGAGCGGCGACGGGGCTGTCGGTGGTGCAGCCCGTCGTCATGGTGACTACTAGCCTGTGGAAGTGCGGGGGAAGGGAACTGGGAGGGAATCGCGATGCGAAAATGACGGCATGTGCGTCAGCGCAGCTGTGTTTTCATTACTATTCCTTCATTCTCAGTTACGATGGAACGTCGTGCGCCTCCCGCTCCACGCGAACCCCACTCACCGGAAAAAAAAACCCAGCAAAACCAGCCGTTTCCTTCCAACGCACGCACGGAAATAAAACTGCGAACTAAAAAAAACAGGACCCCATCGGCCGCGCTGTGTCCTTCTCCTTCCTCCCGATCTGATCCCGCACGACCTGCCTTTCCCCCTCCCCTGAGACCCCTCCTCCTGATCTGGATCGGAAGCACACGCCGCCGCCGCCGCCGCTGCAACTCTCCTCTGCCGCTTCGGCACCACCCCCGTGTCCACCTCTAACGCGCCTTGAGCCATCCATGGCCGCGTCACAAGCCATCCGCCACCCTGCAGACCCCCTCGCCGCCGTCGCCGACGTTTCTCCGACCATTGCTGCCATGGCCGTACCTTGTCCTCGACCAACAGGCCTGTGCGACGGCGTCGGTGGTTCTGTGCAGACGCGGCGCGTGTGCAACGGCTGTTCTGGGGACTCGCGGCAGGGCGCGTGCATCGGTGGTTCCAGTGACTCGCAGTTCGTGGGTAGTTCATCGGTCCGCTCGTGTGGTCACCTACGTGGACTGCAACCGCCCCAATTCGGGGGGTTATCTCCTTCCGCATCTTGAGAAAGTCCAAGTACGAGCTCTACGGCTCTGTCTCATCTCCTCTGTGCTCCTATCGCTTTACACTGTTTATACTTGGGAATTTTTACAGTTTCTTCTCCGTCCTTGATTCTTTCTGTGTTTCTCAACTATAGAACTCATATGTTGTTTCTTCTTCATTTGTACAACTCGGGTCACGAAGAAACGAAGCGGACCTGGAGAAGCTATGGTGAGCAATAGGTTAGGTCGCTTCCACTTTTCTTCCCTCCTGCCTGGTTGCAACTGTGATGAATCAGTTCCTTTTATGATTGCTTCAATACACGTATTAGGATAATTTGTTGTCTTTCCCTTGGTCCCTCTTGAGAGCCAGCCAAGTTATCATCTAGCATCTTTCATAACCCATCACAACGATTTCTCTCCAGATCATTTTGTCTTTCCATTGCAGGACGAGAGGAGAAATCAATCCCGTGCGAAAAGCTCTTACATAGAGATAATGTAATTAATCCAATGGCTAAGTTGTGTTTACCATGCTTTTATCTGCACATCAGTGTGAGTGTGTACAGAAACTGTCATTTCCTCTTTCTACCGTCAGAATCATTACACAAATATGCTTCTATATTGTGTCTCTTTTGAACATCTACAGCAAAGCGACGGAAAGGAGACAACATTTTTCTGATTGGGAAATACATATCGGCAATCAATTCAGTATGTACTAGAATATACAAATGAACACCACTCTTACCATAGAATGACATGGACTTAATGATCAAAATTCTACCAATTTGTTACCAAGTGAGCGGCTCCTAATTTTCTTATGTATACTTTGCTCAATTCCATCTAAGTTTCAAACTATCTAGCTGTGTGTGTTAGGATTTATAAACAAAGGAGTGTGTAAATTAATACAAGTTTGCTGCACTTATTCTTTGTATATTTTGCAAGAAGTCTTGACCGCCGAAATTATGCCAGCCTTTGTGTGTAGAAACCTTTTCTAATTAACTGTTTTGTACTTTCAATTTTTGTAAAAAATGTTTTGTGTTTCTTACACATAGTAAAGATTTGTCAAGATAGTCTCTGCAAAACTAATCTTGAAGCAATTGTCTTTGTCGGTCTAAAAATTGTACACCAAGATTTGGTGCCACTTATTTAGATTTTCAGGGAGGATTATAATGGTGAGAGTATTGGCAATCTGACATGTATACCTCTAGCTCTCAATCACTTTTTCTCCATTTATTTAGGTATCCAATGGATGTCTTATTAATCCATGTATGTTTATTCATTACTCATAATTTAACATAAAATCATTTTTCTCCATATACTCAGTAACACAACCTCTCTATTTGTTGATGTGCACAACACACCTGGTAAATCAAATTTCTTTGAGTTTCATATAAATAATTTATTTTTAAAACCTCGGTGAATGTCAATTGTCATTGAGTAATTACCATTCATAGTTTCAGATAAACTTCATGTTGCTTACTCTGAGGATGCCTTATACTTTTTAGGTGGTAATGTCTTATCCATTGCAATTGGATCCTAGATGCATATGTGGTTGAGCATTGAAACTGGGGAATCTGTTCTGTCCCGTCCTCAGTCCTCACCACCGTTCTGTGCCGCGGTGTCAATGCGGATGCCGTCGATGGCAACGAGGGACAAAGAAGAGACGGAGCCTTGAGCCCTTGACCGTCTCGGGTGAATGGGACCACCAGTCAGGGATCCAAATAGAGAACGGGGGCTGCTAACTGTTGGAGCACCGTACCTTAACATCACTGACGTAGGGGCGCTTAAAATCCTGAGCACAAATTCATTTACAGCATGAAGTTGTTTTTTAAGTAAAGTTTATTTTAAATGTACGTGTCAAAAAAAAGTTTATTTTAAATGTTAATTTTGTACAGTTGATTGAAATTGAACCTTCATTCCTTAATTCCTGAAATCAGCGTGATGATCTTACTATTTCCGATCAATATTGCTCGTAAGGAGGTTTGCAGTCTCGGATTGCTGACGTGGCCACATTCAACCTATTAACGTTGGGTGACGCTAATTCATTTTGCCATGCTGCTGTGAAAGGCTCCATTATTTAACCTAAGCGACTTAGGTTGCAACTGGATTATAAATTTATAAGTCATGCATGCCTAATTAAACTAATCAGAAGTCTAAACAGTCAAAAGAAAGCGGCAATCTTTTATATACGTTCTAAAGGTCACTAATGTCTGAGAACAGTACGGCAATGGTGTTGATTTCAGTGATTAGGTGGTGGATGTCGATTTTGATCGGCTCTACAAATGCAGGGTTTCAAATAGTCTGCATTGACAATAACTAGTCAACGATCGCAAGCTTGACCATGTCCACGCCAGAAATTCATGTTTGTATATGTTCTTAAGGTCACTAATGACCGGGAACAGTAAGATCAGGATGCTGATTTCAGAGATCAGGAGGTGGAGGTTCGATTTCGAACGGGTCTACAAGTTCAAGGTTAAAACGGACTTTACCTTTTTATGTGCTTTCTAAGCGCCGGACTCCTTTTTATGCGTCGATGCCAATAAAAGAACCGAATCGTGTGAAAATTACCAAAACGACCAGGATTTTTATCATGGCATCACCAAATTAGCGTCGTGATGTGATCGGTCGATTCCCACCCGTCCAGTCCAAGAAAGCTATCCATCAATTTTCTTGAATAAAATAGCGATTGATTGTTTCCCGGACCATATTAGCTGAATGCAGCGACCCTTCTCGAGCTTTTCCTCTTTTCTCTCTTTTGATTGTTTTTTTTAAAGGCTAAAACTTAGGAGTGAAGTTTTAAATTTGTGGTTAAGATTTTAGAGAATGTTGACAAACTTTTGAATTTCCAAATATTTTATATTTTTTAACAAACATTCAAATTTTTGGGATGGGTCCCCAAATTTGTTAACAAACTTCTAAGATTAATAGGGTGGAACTCTTTTTTACAAACTTTAAGAGTGCAATTCAAATGGACTTTCTAACTATATATTTCAGATGCAGACTTTTTAACAAACTTTAAAATAAGATTTTATATTATTTATGTAGAAGTACTTTATATCTTTAAGTTATTTTGTCTTTACTAGCTGAAATGCCCGTGCATTGCAACGGAACAACAAAATAAAATTAGACACTTGAAGAAAATTTCTCTTTGCTTTTCTTTGACAACCACCAAACATCCTTTTTAAAAAGGTTTTTTGAATATTTTGTCTATACTATGATCTCTTAGAAGACAACCGTTACTTCCGTTCTGAAAATTATGTAATCGTATAAAATTCTCCATAAACTATCTAGAAACAAAAATCGTGAAATCCTAAACTTAGGCCCCGTTGCGTCGCTCCGCTCATATTTTCAGCAATTTTTCACATGTTTGAACAGATAGTTTTTCGCCCATGTGTCACTATATCAATAAACCACAACACATGTTTAACATTGCCCTAATGGCCTCTAGATTATCTCCAATCTTAACATCCAGTAATGAACAACCTAATTTTTGCCCTTGAAGAGCACACATACAAGCAGCAACGATGATTCCCTTTTTCCTCAGCATGAGCAGCAGCAGCAGCAGCTTCCATCCTCCTATCTCTCAGCACGAGTAAAAGCAGCACCGGTCCCCTCGTTCCTCAGCACAAGCAGCAGCAGCGAACTTAGCAGCAGCAACCGGCAGGCTAGCAACCCCAAAGAAAGGAACAAACCTTTATGCCCTGCGGCGGAGGAGATTTTGTGGGCAGCAGCGGCGGCGAACTCAATTGCGCGGTGGTGGTGGAGGCGAGTCGGCTCCGTGGCTGCGTGTTCCTCCGCGAATAAGAAAGATAGGGGGCAAGGGGCAGGGAGCCCCAGCGCCCCAGCCTGCTCCGTCCGCACCCCCCGGCGACCTCCTTTCTCACGCTCGCTGATCTCTCCCCTCCCTGCTCGCTGCTACTTATTGACCGACGACTACAACGAAGGGCGGCTGGAGGATCCGTGGCGGGCCAGCCGTGTGAGAGGAGGGGGCAGAGCGTGCTGGGTTGGCTAGAGGAGGGGAGGCGTTGTGACGGGAGACCGGCCAGGTCGTGAATTTGGGGAAGGGTGAGGACTGAGGAGCTGGCCTCTTCTTTCCTCCTTGTGAGAAGGGAGGCAGCCGTGGAATTAAGGAGGCATCGGTGCGGGACTGAGGAGGTGGCCTCTTCTTTCCTCCTCGCGAGAAGGGAGGCAGCGGGGGAAGGAGGCGTCGGTGGTGTTGGGGGCGGAGGGAGAGGTAGGTGAGGGACGGCATCAAGAGGAGCGGAGCACAGCGGTCGGGCGGGGTTTGACGAACACGAAAGCGCGTGTGACGAACGACGAGACCTCGTGGTGAAGGAAACGGTCCGTATTTTTTAGATACTAGTACAGTACCCGTGCGTTGCCACGGCATTTTAAGCATGTGTACACGAAAATTCACATTTATAAAACAACAACAACATAATTTAGCATTCAATTGAGATGAACGAAACAACTGAAACTACTTATTCATGTTGTTTGAGCGGATCTTTTCATCGGGTTAACTCAACTGAAGACTTTGCAATCTGCAACATCCATTGAACGAAAAATGTTCCTAGTCCGTGACGGCCATGTTGCATCCGTATCTCACACAAAACACATAAAATGCCCGAAATGAAATAATTTCAAATGAAAATTAAGAAAACAAAGACATCTATGCATTCACTCTAATGTGTCGGTTGCCCTAAAATCTCTACTCGTACCTAATAATAAGTTGCAGGCATCCGCTGTCCTCTCACACCCGCCGCTGCCACGCACCTCCGCCGGCGCCACCAACAGCTACGGCTGCAGCTCAACAGCTCTAGCTCAAGAGCAGCCGAGACTTTTAGCACATATGAGCTGCAGCTGCTATAGGATGCATTTCATTTTTCTAGAGATTTCAACCCTATCAAAGTCCAGATTTGGTGATTTTAGGGGCCAACTGCTTCTTCCACGGTGACCTTGGCACCACACAGGACTTGTTTTCCCGTTCTGTTTGCGCTACATTCAGAATGTAGACCACAGAAATACCTGAGTAACAACCATGGTTCCAACTACAGTTGCTACATGTGCAGCTCGTGGTGAAGGAGGCTCGCCAAATGGAGTAAGCCTGACAAAGTGGTGTTATAGTTAAGTTGGGTAGGGACTTTACTGAAGTAGAAACCCAAGTATTTGATACTGAAGAAAAAGAAGGCATGAAAGAATTTATGAGATACCCTACCTGCTCCGCTTATTTGATAACACATCATAGCAGTGGACATAATAAGTTGTAGCGCCAGCAAGACCTGCAACCAAAGAGATCCGTGAGATATCCACCTATGTGTTTGGATGGATGACAAAATAAGCACTCCATGCCAGATAAGATCATCTACCATCTCATTTCAAAGCATGATCTATAAACTGAGCAACTAAACTTGTCTGTTACACTGCAAAATGATTCTTCCATAAACTGAAAAAAAAAATGGAAGAGAAAGAAGAAAGCCAGTAATTTCATGTCAACATCGAGTCTTGAAGAAATTTCATTCCCTACCTAACTTGCCTAGAAAAAAAAGGTTTCTCTGGCTATATTGATAAAATAGGTACAACATGGAAACTCAAATAACAGTATCATACCCAATTGGAGACGGTAAAACGTTCCTTCGAACCAACCAACCATAAGACATTTGGCAACTTTAGATGGCAGCAAATAAAGTGGCACAGTCCATGGAATAAGAGATTCGTTCAAAAACTATGACATGCCACTACCAATTTTACTGGCACCAAAAAACCATTGCACATTCCAACATTACGAGCTGACAGAAGCGAAGAGAAGCATATGAATTAAGAAGTACTCCATCCGATCCATAATAAGTCCAAGATTTAGTGCAAAGTTTACTAAATATGAGACCCTTATTTGGATCGAGGGAGTAGTAGAGATTACAACTTGATCCAATGTGACAAAAAAAGACAACAAACTTCATATGTTACATGTGCCTATAGGAAAAGGCATGCACACTTAGATTTTACAATGTCCACAAAGCAGAGTCTAAATAGTTACATGGGACCTGAGTGTCACCGGTGCTGCTACTTTATGTATGCTTTAAGTGACTGGCAAGTGATTTTACATGTCCACCACATTGAGACTGAAAGGAAGTCACACAAACTAAATGGTTACTCTTTAATCTCTATGCAACGCATATTGTGCATAAGCCAGAGGGAATTTTGTACCAGCACCTCAACATCATTCAAGTATACAAACTTCCATCCCTTGAGATGTGCTCGGACAGCAACGCCCATGTTCTCCATCGACCATCGCTGTCCTAATCCATCCGCCCACCGGAATCCTCTAGCGCCTTGATTCTCCACACTCCTGCAGTTCCATTGAACCCAAAGAAGTTGAGAAATGAGCATTACTCAATCAGCAATTTACAAAATTTTCATATCAAGCTACATTTCCGAAGATAACAAACACTCGAAACTATTTAGTTTGTACTAACATTGCGGTATACATAGATGGGAAGCTATGTGCAAAAGTAAAATATGCAGTGATGAGGTAAATACTATCATCATAGTAAATACTAAAATAAAAAAATCTTTGGACAGAGTGTTCCCTGATGTAAATCACAAATATAGTAGTGTTCAATTATATCAACGAAATCTTCAATATCATCCTGGTTCTCACAACAGTGGTCTATACAAAATAATATGATTCAACTTAATATCTATCCATCTCTAGAAACATATCTCATTATTTGATCCTACAACTTTTAAAGATAACCAGCTAGAACTGATATAATTAAGCCAAACCACTATGAATAAACCACTAACTCTGAATATATCTCTTATGCATTAGTACACTGCATATGCAAGGCCACAAATTTCAGAGTTTGGCAAAATTCAGAGCACATAGCAACACTTGGACTAAATCTAGACACACAATTCACCAATTTGTGTTGCCTTTCCATGATCTCATTTCTGCAACTTGCTATTCTAAACTCCAATTAACATGCAGGACGATGAGGATTAGATTTGACACCTTGTTGCTGTCCTAGGGTTCAAGAGGAGGGAGGGGCGTTGTGGGAGGTAAGAGCCTAAGAGGCCATAGCCGGTAGAGCAGCATGGGAAGGTAAGGGAGGTGCAATAGAAGGGGAGAAGGTGCAGGAGGAGGCACCACGGAGGAGAGGAATGTTGCACACGGTAAGAAGATGGGAAGAGTAAGGATAGGGAGAAGGTTACCTGCAGCGTCGTCGTCACCAAGGTCTCCGCCGCGCTCCCGCTCCTGCTCCCCGCCCTCCGCGACGGAGGCCAGTGCCAGCCACAACGTCCTGCTCTCGCTGTCTGAGTAGGTCGCCCTCCACCGCCTCCCAAGTATCGAGACCGTTGCGGTCGTCGCCAAGACCGACGAGGCCTGCTTGCCGCTGCGCCTAACCGTCTTTCGAGGCGGGCGGCAAGGAGCCAGGGGGGGGCGACCGCGGGGCAGTGAGGAGCGAGGAGGCAGCGGCGAGCGGGGAGGAGAACCTGCAGGCGGCGGGCGGGGAGGGAATGGGGGCGTGGTAGGCTTGGCGGAGGTGGCGGCGGCGTTTGGCCGGGGAGAAGCGAGAGACGGGGGACGTGGTGCGACGGGACGGGATGGGGGAGGACGGGGGTGTGGAATTTTTTGCAGAAAAGCCCTTGAATTGCGGGACCGCGGGGTTGATTTCTGGAAAAAGGAAGTACTAAAATGAAAAAGTTCCCGAAACGTCGGTGCTTTTATTATTTTTTATTATTATTAGCGAGACACACCCGACAGACAGATAGAAAGATATAGATTCGAGATTACTTCATAGAGTGGTGTTGTTGCCTAAGACGTAGCGCCCAGTATGGCAAGGTGTGGCACCTGCCATACCTAGGTTTCGTGCCGCATTATATTAGGATTTCTAATTGTAGAAGATGAATAGATGATGGTGTCTGGACCTTAGGTGGGAAAATAAATTGGGTGGGCGACGGGCGCATGGACGCCCTCGTGCGCTCCCTGCCCGACGCACAGCAGCTGTGAAGCCCGATGACATTGCACGGCAGCTGTGAAGCCACGTGGAGCCGGACGCTCTCGCGTGCACCGCATCTATAGTTGGAGCCGCGGTCCTCACTTCAACAAACTGATTTGATGTCTTCACAGCTGCCGTGCGATGTCCTCAGGCTCCACGTGGTGTCCATCTAGCAGGGAGCGCACGAGGGCGTCCGTGCGCCCGTCGCCCACCCAAGTTATTTTCCTTAGATCAACTCCGGTCGTCCCCCCATATGGCGTCCGGCCTGCCACATTTTTTGGCCATATGGGGGGACGCCGGCGCAAAGAATAATTTCGGGGCCGGCCGCGTCCCAGCAAGGCCCCCGATAGTAAATTGGGGCACCATTTAGAATTCATTGAAGTTGGCGAAATTTATTCAAATTAGGTGACATTTCATTGAAATTTGCGATAGTTTGTAAAAAATTAAAAAAAACGAAATCAAACCCTAGCCTAGTTTTCTAGCCAGGAGGCGCCGCAGCCCAAGCTACTGCCGGAGTTGAAGTTGAAGCCGCTGTCGTCGTCGAGGATGATGACGCACGGCTCCTGCTTCACCGGCATCTCCTTCTTCACCGCCTCCTGCGCCACCTCGTAGTCCAGCCACGCCGGGGCTTCGGCATCGGAGGCCGTGTAGCCCAGGAGTCGCCGCCGCTCCGCCTCCTCTTCGTTGGCGCGCTCGGCGGCGCGCTGACCCGGAAATTCTCCGGGTCGTCGTCACCACGGTGCGGGACGGCGGCCTGCTCGGAGTCCGGTGTCGACGTCCACTTCGGCTTCGGCCGGACGAGGCGGAGGTGGCCGCACGGAGGCAACGCGGCCCGCCGCGCTCGGGAGGAGGAGTGCGCGCTGCTGAGGAAGTCAAAGAGGAGCCGGGGCCGCCACCACTGGTGGAGGAGGAGCCCCGCCGTCGATCCTCGGCTCGTTGCATGGGTCACATGGGTTTCTTCTTGGACATTTGCATTGAGTTGGCCTTGATCCCCCCCCCCCCCCCCCCCCAAAACATCAGTGTGATTGATATATTCCCCAAAGGAATGGGCTCGTCGGTTAGAAGGCTTTATGTTCAAGGTAAAGAGGTCAATATCAACTCTAGCTTTGCTGTTCATCAGGTATGCTACAAGTCGGTATTGCCTATTCAATTTACCAGTTAATTTCATTTCATTGAATATACACTCTTTTTCTTGGTTCTTTCTTTGAAGAATATATATTTTAACAAGTGTTGCCTCCCCGTTTGTGGTTCTTTTTATGTAGGATGTTGATGGAAGGTCTATGGATGTTGCTCTAGGATGGACAATTGCTCTAGGAGTGAAAGTTTTGGTGAACGAGGAGACCTACTTTCCTGTCTGTGTCAGTTTTAGTTTGCACTGTAAGTCAGTGACAGATAGTCTATTATAGTGAAAACTCGAGATTCTGTTTTGCTTAGTCTATTAATTAAGAGTTAATTGGATCTATGCCATTATAATATCCAACGTATGGAGATATGCCATTACAAAAACTTGATTTGGGAAAACGCCACTCTAACTTTCTTATACATCTAACCATGCCATTTTGTCCAATACCATCACGTATATTGTCTAAATACGTATATACATAGCTCTATGAACAGTTTTTTTTCCATCCCAAATCAAATAGTTCTATTCCTCTTTCTCTTATTATCCCCCACGCGCTCCTCTATCCTGACCCTAACGAACCCTAGAAAAAGTGGAGGCGGTATTGTACACGTTGAAATACCTGTATTCTATAAACAGTAATTGGTCTTAAGTGGACATAATGACATAATTAGAGGTATAAGAAAGTTAGAGTGACATTTCTCCAAGTCAAGTTTTTGTACTGTCATATTTCCAACCGGTGGAATAGAGAGTGGCATAAATCCAATTAACCCATTAATTAATTAGGTTTATGCAATGCATAATGACAGCCTAAATACTTAAAGTGTGCAGTTTCTAGGATGTACTCGGTGTATCGCTGATGCTTTGAAAATAGATTATTAAGATTTTTGTTATGTGTTGAATTAATTCTCATCGTTGAGAAGATATTTTTTATGTTGTAATATCAAATCCTCATGTTTGATTTGTAGAACCGGTCGAGAGTTGTCAACAAAAGAACTACAAAAAATGGTCCAAACTCTTCCACAGTTCAGTGATCAAATTGACAAGCTTTCCATCCATGTTGAGGTTAGTTATATTGTTTTCTGATTTGTTATCTGTTGATTTCTTAACATAACCAGTGCAAGGATACATGCTGAGTACGTAGCATTTGTCAGAAATTAGAAATGTATGAATTGTTTAAAAATAAATTAGACTTGACTTTTTATCAACTTGTATATCAACAAACAACTACATTTGTCTGGTAACAATTAACTAAACAAATGCTCATGGCGTTTTAAAACTCTTCTCTCTAATATAATTCATGCGACTATCCCGGATGGTCTGAAATAAAAACACATTTGTGTTGTTTCCATTTCAATTTGAGCTAGCCACAGGTTGTCTCTATTGACTAGGATCCAGCTCCACCAGGTATTGCTGTCCCTAGAATCCCAAATCCCTAGCACTCCCTATTCTTGCACTCTGATTGGATGGTGGAGCTAGGCTAGGAAGATTTGAACTGGCTTCCGAAGAATATGAGTTAAACGTTTGAACATACCAATGAACATATTTTACTTTTGTCTACCTACTTTTGCTACGAATTGCAGACAAGCTCAGTGACAAGATCAAATAACAGCATTTGAAAGATGTTGGGCAGCTCAAGCAAGATCTTGTATTTGGTGAAGCTGGGAGAAAAGAACTAATCAATTTCTTAGGACACGTCGGGTAATTATGAGTTGGACTACAACCAATAATGTACTAGCACTAAACCTGTCTGGATATCATATTGACATGTTCATCTATTTAATCCAGGATATAAGTCGTCAAAACAACCTGCGTTTGCTAATGGTTTATGCTGCAATTAACCCAGAGAAGATGCAAGGTGACAAGGGAGCAAAGCTGATGCAGGTAACTTTTGTTTTGTGTTGTGACTTCGACAAGTGGGCCCTGGGGTAATGAGAACTGTGCTCTTGGGGAACGTGTAGGTGACAATTGGCATGGAGGTGTTGCTTTCTAACATGAACGGTATTTCCAGTGTTTTCTTTTTTGGTATTTCCAGTGCTAGTGAGAGATTACTCATTAGTTCTTGTGCTTATACTGGTACCTAAAATAAAGGGCATCTCAATGCAGTCGTAGCAACTAAAGCCATAACCCAATTTAATACTGGAATAACCCTGTTTGTTCATACCAAATAGTGCCACACTGGTAGCAGATTAGCATCCACAAGGTTGTGCGAACCAGAGTATATGCAGAATTGTAACTTGTCTACCTTGCCACGAATAAGGGTTGTCATAGGAAGTGTGTTGGACTGTTGTCACCTCCCAAATATAAAATAAAAATAACTTCAATTTTGAGCTACTGTACATTTGACAATATCATAATTTACATAAAAATGGAAGTAGATCTAGCCTTTTACAAATATATATGATTTGAAAGATAACCATCCAAGTTTTATCTTGAAGGTGATAAGAATTCCAATTGGCACCTATTGGTTGCATTTACATGGAAATGATGCATTTGTAAGGACCTACTTTATATTTATTTGCTTTATCTGAAATTCCAATGACTGATGTTTTGTCAAAAGTTGTACATCTCATACTTTTGTACAGTAGCCTATTTCTAAGAACTTGCATTCTAGATTCAGTTCTCTATTTTATATGACTAATGCTCCAAATTCAGTAAGACTTGTCTTTTTTTCTGGCAGCTGGTTGGATTAATTAAAGGCGGGCAACATGATTGCAGTGAATAATATGCATTGCCTATGTGCGCATGATACTAAAAGGTCTTCAACTGGTGGCTTTACTACGAAATTTGATTTACATAAGGTAACTTCTTTAAATATTTAATTTGTGTTTTAGTTCCTTCGAATCATGTAATTTTGAATTTTTATAATGTTAAAAGTTATTCACTTGACTATCCAACGCGTTGGCTGTCTCAAAAATTGTATGCTCACTTCTCATGCTTCTTTTGCATCTTATATACAGGATTGATCCCTGTCCACGTCTCTTAGGTAGCTGTTACGAAGGACGCCTACAAATTTACTCCAATGTTTACCGCGCTGCACTCTCAGTTCGACCTGCTGCAGCCTAACTATAGAACCATTCTATATGTCTTCTCTTGCGTGCTTATGAAGCACCTTATGTCCAAATTTGTAAACTAGCCAACGGGACACAGCCAAAATCTAGCTACCCTTTTTGCTACCACTGCTCAATGATCTTTCGTGTCTATCGAAATTTGTGAACCGCAGTTGCATACCTGATCCACCATGTAATCCAATCAGTACTTGTTTTTTTTATCAAAGATACCAACTGCTTTTACTTCTTTTTTATAGCATACACAGCTACAGTCTAGAACCGTTACCGTCCTCATGTGTGACCAGTACCGATCTAGTGGCTATCCATCTTGCCGAAGCCGGCCCGCCGCTCCCTACCCCTCCTGTCGGCCCACCGCTCCCTACCCGCTGACGCACGTCGGCCCGCCGCTCCCTGCCCCTCTCGCCGACGTCCGCCGGGGGTGCCGCTCCCTGCCTTTTCTGCCGACTCTTGCCCGCCCTGCTCACTGCAAGGCGCCGCTCCCGTCCTCACACCGCGCAGCGCACGCTCCCGCCCCAGCCGCGCTGCCCTGGCGTGCCCACGCTCTCGCCCCAACCGCGCCGCCTTGGCGTGCCTCCGCTCCCGCTCATCAGCCCCGCCGTGCTGCGCCGCATTGCCGGGCGGACGAATCGAGGCCGAGGCGCCGAGCTCTGCCGGCACCGGAGGGAATCAGAGCCGGTGATCCCGCTTGTCCTGCTGCTCCCTGTGGAGGAGGCGTAGCGGAGGAGGGCTTGGAGGATGAATCAAGCCGGGGGCGGAATGGCACCGGGTGGTGGCTGGCGTCGGCGCTTCTGCGGCAGTGGCCTCCAGATCCGTCTCGGCGGGATTTCGTCCCGGTGTTCCGCTACTTTTCCTGTCGCTCCTTCGTGTTCTACTTCCCTCTCGTCTCGTTGTGTAGGTGATCCGATGTGGGTGAATCCTGGCCGTGCGCTGGAGGTTTCCCATGGTGATCGTCAGGTGGAGGATGCGCTGGCGAGGAGGTCCGATTTTGTGGGACCCAGGCAACCACGCTCTGATGACATCATCAATGGAGATTCTCTCGAAGGGTGTCCTCGCCGGACGCCGGTTCAGTGAAGTTGCTCCTGCACTTCACGAGGTGCCTTCGCCCCTTCCATCTGACGTCCATTCTTGATCCAGCGGCTGAGACACATTTTCATTCGAGGCAAAACCAAGTCCCAGAACTACTTTCTAATCACAGCCTGGGTTCTAAGTAACCACGGAACCAGCTTGATGGAAACAAAATGTCACATACTTAGAAAAATTGTCACGTATACCAGATTGCATAACTGAACTGGTAATGTAACAACATATTAAAAGAAGAGAAATCTGATAAATTAAGTTCCACTTGTCATTAAACTTTTACAGAAATTCTGTAGCAACAGGCGCTACTACTGAGCATTCATCGAAATACAAACTTACAGGCCATTTCACTTGTACACTTGACCCACCAAAATACTATTGTTAGCCCCCAAAATACTATAGTTATCCCTTTCCAAAATACGATCTATCCAACTTTCATATGCTAGAAGAAACCTACGACATTATCATCATCACAGGTAGAGAGGAGCTGTCAAAAGCTGGGTGAAACTGCCAATGACATTGTATCCTTCACACTCCACATTTGATTTTTTGCTACTGCCATTTTTCTGCACTTGTACACCAGGCCGCACATCATCATCTTTCTTTTGTTGCTGCCAATCAAATATCAACTAATTAGTATACAAATGGATGATAACAAGCTATGAAATGTCCAGATTACATACCTTTGTTTCTTTTTTTGTTGATGCGGCAGATTTAGTTGGCTTGCGCTTCCCTTTCCGTAGCTTATCGAGCCATGTGTTTTGTTCTCTTCAATTTTTTTGATTGAGGCATCTCTTTTTCCTTTAGTTGTGCAGCACTCAGCAAATCATTTGTTTGCTGCACATTAGGGTCAACATTTTCTTGGCCTTTACATGGTTCATTCATAGCACTAGCCGAAGCATTAATTTTCTCCTCCAACTGTGTACCACAACAATCAAGTGCATTTTCTAACAACAAGAAACATTCTGGATAGCTGGCCACTTTGTTTGCCAAAATGTGAAACTTATAGGATAGAAACCTGTACCTTTCCAAAGCTTCTAGTTTTGGATTCTCTACCACATTCCTTCCTTGCCTGTCCAATACACTTCCTTCGCGAGCTTCTCTCGTCCATCTCTTTAAAATATAATGGGTTGGCAACGTCTTTATATTCATCAAATCAAGAACTTTCAGACCATGTCCACACAATATCCCCGTCCTATTGAACATTCCACAACTACATGAAGCTGTTTGGTTCAGAGGATCACCTATCACTATGCGCTCCTCCTCAAAAATTAAATCGTCATGCAAAGTCCCAATAGCAACGGCATATTTGTGGTCTCCATCCAATACTTTGGTGCATGCAGCCATGGATCTTTCGTACTCACTTTGGAAAGCTTCAAAACAAACTGGAGTGTAGACTTTGCTTGCTTGCAACAACATAGGTGTGGACATTTTTATTCTCGGTATCCTTTTCCTTGCCTCAAACTCAGATTCTAGTTCCTTGCTTCTTTTTTCTTCCACTGTCCTCTCAAAATGCTTCAGAAATCAAACAATATGAAAATCTGATTTCAAATGGTTCTTCAATGCATTGTTGAAACTCTCACTTAGTTGTGTACTTCTCACACCCAAGCTGAAGACATCTCTCATATAACATTCAGCCCATTTTTCTTTCAACTTGTAGATACTATCTAACCATGTTTGCTTATGCACTTTACATCTCATTGCATCAAATGCTTCTTCAAATAGTGCCTTCTCCTCATAGCCATACATACAAGCACTAAAATGAGTGAGAATATGAGATTCTGCATCTTCCTCTTCCTCTTCACATTCATCTTTGTCTTCACCCTTCACTAGAGATAAATGCTTGATAGCATTCTGCATTATGTGAAAGGTGCACAAGCCATGATACGATTATGTGAATACTTTACCTATAGCTTTTGCCATTGCCGCAACTTGATCTGTATAAATAGTTCTAGGTTGTTTTCCATCATGTGCAGTTAGGAAAGTCTCAAACAACCATGTAAATGACTCACTTGTTTCATCAAATAGGAGAGCAGCACCAAAAATAGTGGTTTCTCTAAACTGATTGAGCCCAAGAAAAACACCAAATGACTTATATTCTTTGTTTGTGCCAAAAGTAGTGTCAAATGTGACAACATCACCAAAATGTACATAGTCAAGGATCATTTTAGCATCAGCCCAGAATATGTTGGTTATATGCTCCTCACAATCCAATTGCAAAGCATATTGGAATGACGGATTCTCTGCAATTTTGTCATGAAAATATTTCAACATACTTCCAGCCTGTCCAAATGCCAACTCCCTTTGCCTCTTGCTTTGCAAAAAATTTCTGCGGTCCCGATAGGTGTAGCCAAGGTTAAATGATCCACCAACTTGACGACTAGCATGCTCATGTGCAGATTTTGGCCCAATTCCAGAATCATCCGCGGTTTCAATTTCAAAACCTTGTAGTTCTGAAATTTTCCGTTGTGATGCCATCAAGTGGCGGGTTTGTGGCACGTGAAGGAAGTGATTATGCTCAAGCACTACATCAGTTACATCATAGTTTCCAAACTCTCGATCCAGTGTAAGACTCATCCTAGCATCACAGTTAGTTCTTGTTTCAGCTCTAAAGCACTTCTAAATAGATTCTCCTTCAACTTTTTTCCGAATACCTTCATTGAAACACACATATCTGCATGATGTCACTTTACCATCATATTTGCTCTTATTAGTCCACCTTTTCCTCACATCAAAGCCTACACGACCACCATATGCTACCCAAAACACCCAAGCTTCATCTAAATTTCTAAATCTCATGCCAACTTCAGGAACCCCCTTATCAGACTTTGCCATTGCACAACCCAACAATTATGCTATGAACCGCCAAATTTGAAGCCAAAAACCATTACCAATGGACCAGTTGTACATGCAATAGACTCAAAATTGCATAGAAATTACCACTAAATCAAACCGATTTAATCAGTGGCCTAAAGTTTAAATCAAACAGATGGCCTGCAACCAGAGAGAGACAGGGCATACCTCCCTTGCAGTCTTCTCCTACACGGCCGGCAGCACCCAGCAGAGCCCACCCCGGCGGCCCTCTGCTCCGCGCCGCGGCCTGGTTCCCGTCCCCGCGAAATACTTTCCCTCGCTCCGTGACCTCCGTCCCTTGTCCCGCGTTCTCTATTTCTCTGCCGAAGTCAAACAGTCGTGGGTTTGTTTTTGCCTTGGTTTGGTCCTGACCGGTGGATCTAAATTGGACGTCAGATCCAAGGTGTAAAGGCGCTGGTACGTCGTACATGAGCAACTTCACTGAAGCGGCGTCCGTTCTCGTCCTTTTGCCCATTTGGATGGTTTGTTACGGCGTCAATGGTCACGTGCGGGGCCTGAGAGGGAACAATTTGGGGGAGGTCGGCGCACTCGTTCTCCAACAAACCCTAGATCAATTGGGGGGACGTGGCCTCAGATTGGGGGAGGAGGGAGAGGGGTGGTGCTTCCGTTCGCTATTCCGTTCGCTCAAGTGGTAGCCATGGCGGGGAGACTTGGTGGTGGGAGAGGCAATTGGCGGAGCCCGTGTCCTGGATTCGGGGATGGAGGTGGTGGTGGACAGTGGGAGGGAGGCCAGGGAGGCTAGAAAGCCCCGGCGTGGCAAGGTCCTCCTCCTCCACCGCAGTAGCCGCGCCGCCACGAAATATGGCTGCAGGATATCCACCTTTCAACGAGCAGGTACCTTATGCTACTTTTGGTCCGCCTGGAAATTCTGCTGGTTATCCTTGGGATCCGAGAGGAGGTTTCCATGGTGCTAATCCGCAGTTTCAAGGAAGCGTTGCTGGTTTTGATGGGAGGCCTGTAGGGCAGGGTTTTCAATTTGGTCACAATTGTGGGGGGCCTGGGTTTCAGAGTGCTCGCGCGTCAGGTTCTGTTTCTAGTGACATAGGAGGTGCAATTGGGGTGAGACCTGCTATTCACGTTAACCCTAGGATGGTTGGGGCTGGGGGAGGCATGGATGTGCAGACGTCTGATTCTTCCAGTAGTGCTCAGATGCAACCTAGGTCAGCAGAGGCTTCTGGTTCTGCAAATTCAGATGCTCTTGGTTCTGGTATGGACAGATCTCATCAGGCTGTAGTGGTGGAATCTGGTCCTGCTAAGGTGGTCATGTGCTATAGATGCAATGTTGAGGGACATACTGTTAAGGAGTGTAAGGCCATTCTCCTGCAATATGTGTGGTAGGGATACTCACTGGCTAGTAAATGTGTGCTGCCCACTCAGCCCAAACCAACAGCTCAACTGGTGGGAAGTGCTGCTGATGGCTTGTAGATGTTTGTGGCTTCAGTACCAAAGAAGGTGATAGGGTGGTTGTCAGATCTGCTATTGCTCTGGTTACTGTGCACTCTGGGGCTGTTACTGCTGAGCAACTAGTTACTGCTTTTACAAAGATGTTCCAGTGGGGATGGGAGTGGAAGGCCAGACAATTTGCTCCAGATAGTTTCTTGGTCAAATATCCATCAATCAAAAGATCGCTCAGATGAACTAGTATAACAACTTTGGTTTGTCAGATGTAAGGGCTGAGGTGATTGTTTCTCATTGGTCACCAGAGACTAG
Source organism: Brachypodium distachyon (assembly GCF_000005505.3). Taxonomy (NCBI): domain Eukaryota; kingdom Viridiplantae; phylum Streptophyta; class Magnoliopsida; order Poales; family Poaceae; genus Brachypodium; species Brachypodium distachyon. The sequence continues at coordinate 8,780,269 of NC_016132.3, read as the reverse complement.
CTCTGGCTTCTCACAAGTTGTCCTCTCTTTGGGTCAGAGCAGGGGGAGTGCCTGATGATTTGTTGAATTATTTAGGTTTTTGTATTGTTGGCTCTCTAGATGGTACTGTTCAAGACATTGATATGGATAGTTTCAGGACTCTAAGAGGTGATCAGAATCAGGATAATTATTTAGGTTTTTGTGTTGTTGGCTCTTTTGACTGTGGATCCTTATGTTTACAAGATCAGGTTTGAGGTTGAACAAGTTGTGGAGATTGGTGGTCCTATGATTGGTGTAATTCTGGGTGCCTAGGTCCCATGGTATTACTGAGAGCTCTAGAAGATACTGTGAAATTCCTAGAGACCCTAAGAGACCGAGGGGTGTACACAAAGAGGGTGGTCAAGGTCAATCTTCAGGTGGGAGTGATATGGTTCTGTCCAGCCAACCAGAGGCTGATGGACAGCAATACACAACAGCTTCTGAAAAATAGGGTGTAGTGCCTTCAGTTTAGAATATTGTACCTCAGTCTCATGTGCCTAGTGCTGTTCAAGCCACAAATGTCAGGTTTGCTGTTGATGCTGAGATGATTGACCAGTTGAACTGTTCTGAAAGTCCAAAGGGAGGGGAGATTGAAGGTGATGAAAATGAAGATGTTGATGCTTTTGCTAGGGGATGTGGTTTTAATACTCAACAGATTCAAGAGATAGACCAACAGATTGCTGATGAAGAGAAGAATGAGGAGATCTCTATAGCCAATGAACCTCTGTCATCTGTTCGAGCACCAAGCAAGCTTACTTACAGTGAGGTTCTGACAAGTGCACAAAAGAACCCTGTGGTGCATGTTAAAGATCTCAGACGAAAAGCAAAACAAGGAGTTGAGGAGGTGGAGAGGAGGAAAAGTGAAAGAAATGCTAGAGCGGAGAACAAAAGATGGTGGATAGAGCAGTTGACAGGATAAGTACAAGAACATGGAAGCTAACAAAGGTACTCGATCTTTCCCTACTATTCTTAATACTGCTAATGAAACTTTAATTGCTGTAGCTAGTAAACTAGGAGTTAATTTAGGTAATTCTTCTTTTGAGGCAGGGAGGCATATAGGGATTATAAAGAACTTAGAGCAGGCTATAAGTGACATTTATTTTGCTAGTACCCATCAGAAAAATAAGGAGATTGCAGCTGTTTTTGATCCTGGTACTATTTCTGAATTGTTGGATAACTCTGATGATGAAGATTCAGATTCTATTGTTGATCTAATTGATGCTCATATCCTTAATGCTAGCAGTAGGAAAAGTAGAAAGGTTAACACTGGATCAGTCAGTGTTAAACCAAGAATTAGAACTAGGAAATTGAAAAAATAATGTTATGTCAGGTTTCTTTTGGAATGTAAGGGGTCTGGGAAATCCTTCTAGGACAAAGTTTATTAGAGAAACTATTATGGATAGAGATCTGTGTTTTCTAGGAATACAGGAAACTAAGAAAAAAGAAATAAGTGATACTTGGTTAGATTCTTTGACTGGTAGAAAGAATTTTTTTTGGAGTTGGGTTCCTTCTCAAGGTTTATCTGGGGGAATGTTGATGGGTGTAGATGATGAGATCTTTGAGGTTGGAGACTGCAATGGAGGGGCTTTTTATATTCATATGACTGTGAAATTGAGAACTACTGGTTTTACTTGGAATTTAGTGAATATTTATGGGGCTTCACATGAGAACGATAAAGAAATCTTTCTTATTGAACTTTCCCAAGTTTTTGGCATGAATTCCCATCCTTTTTTGGTTGGAGGTGATTTTAATTTAATTAGAAAAGTAGAGGAAATAAATAAATATAAAGATAGTAGTAAGTGGTCTTTCCTTTGTAATGGCATTATAGAACATTGGGGTCTCACAGAATTAGAAATGTCTGGTAGAAAATATACTTGATCTAATAATCAGGAAAATCCTTTGTTTGAGAGACTGGATAGAATCATAGTCTAGAATGGGAAAGTAGTTATCCAAGGAAATATTATACAACAATTTAAGTGCTTCTTTAATATATTTATGTATGTCTGTCTTGCAGGCTGTGGAGCTATTACGTTGAAGGAAGATAACCTACAGTGTTTTAAAGAGTCGTATGGGTAATCTATTTTATTGCCTCATGTAAGTATTTGAGTTTAATTAAAATGACAATAGTTGATGTTTTCTTTTCAGATATTTTTTTTATAATGTACTACTGAACATTTGTATCTTGTAAGTTTCAGGACCCTGTGGACCCTCCTTGGCTCCTCTTCCTCCCTCTGGCCTCCTGCCATGTCCCATCTCCACTTCTCCTTCTCTCTATGCTTTGTTCAAATGTTTACTTGATAACCGGACAGTGACAGTGTAGTTTCCATTATCGGTGGTTGTCCTATCTGGAGAGATCACGGATTGAAGGGACTTTATGCAGTGTAATTGCATTGACTGCTTGCTACTAGCATGCCTATCATTATGAATAGCATCTTTTTGCTGTTTTCTGATAATGAAAAACATAAAGTTTTTGACACTGTAAAAGAAAATATATACTCCCTCCGTCCCATACTAAGTGCCGAAATATTACATGTATCTAGACGCTTTTTAGGTATAGATACATCCATATTTGGGCAAATTTGAGTCACTTAATATGAGACGGAGGGAGTATCTTTTTGGACGAGCAAGGCTCGATAATTTATTTTCTTCATGCTAAATCCGCATCCAAGGAAATAGCATACTATTTCTTCTTGAATATATAGAGATAGGGTTATCTATTTGACAAGCTACCACAAGAAATTTGTGTCTTCATGTGCACATTGGATGCATGAATACACGGTTGTTGATGGAATATTGCTCGTGAATTTTCGTATGAAAAAGGGTATTATTCCTCACATGACTTCAGTTTTGCTTCAAGCCTTAAACCAATGCAATCTTTTCTTTCTTGCATGTATGGGTCTACTCTTGCCTGGCATGTCCCTTCTGCTGGTCTAATGGTAAGTGAGAATTCAGCTTATGTTTTTATCGTTGTCATAGCCATTATAACATTCCTGTTCTCTTCTTAGGAAAAATGTTAGTGATTTGATGTTTGACCCAACTCGTATGGTCAGTAGGGAGTTAGGTACAGCTATATATCGTCATATGTTTAACAGTATCACATCAACGCTATATTTGTACAGTTAAAAGTATTCACCTGCTTGCATGGTGCAGACAATTGAAGATATTTATGTTTCAACCATTTTTATGAACATGATCATTGGCCTCTCTAGGTAACTTTCTATGAAGCAATTAAAGAACTGACTATGGGAAGATGAAGTATCTGCCGATCAGTTATTTTCGAGTCAGCAAGTCCTTCGAAGGGCTTCTTCTAATGCACTCTTGGGTCCTACCGATTGGCAGGCGGTAGGTTTCTTGTGGGCTGTGGAAAAGAAACTTAAGCACCTCAAACACACTCTTGGGTCCTACTTTTTTTTCATGTACAGTACAAATCAAGAGAAAAAGGGGGCCAGAAAAAACTTTCGTCTCTTGTCTACTCCTTCCTTGGTCTTTCATTTCGTGCAAAAAAGAGAGGAAACCAAGGAACCATCATCCGCCAAGTCACCAACCAGGAGCAATATTGTTGTGTTCTGTTAGATAGTCTTGTTTTTCACTACATGATGATTGATGCGGATGTATGCTAGCATATGCTGTTCTTACAATAATAAATTATCCATTTTTTTCTTACCATTATTTTCTTCTATATTTATATTTGGAAATACTGACAATTTTCCTTGCATCTTTTCCTTTTTCAGGTCTTTGAGCAGGCCATTCGTTCTTTTCCAAGCATGAAAGAGGTGATGTATATATGCAACCCTGACCTCTCTATCTCACCCACAACCACTCGCGCTTGCACGTGCGCACATTTGCGACATTTCATTCTCTTGGAAGTCACTTTTTTTATGTGCATAATAAATGTAAATTGTTGTAGATCTGCTTGTTTTGGTCAGCCCAACAATAACTGTAATTTCATGGATAAACTAGCACATTCCTTTTGAGAAGTCCCTGCCCAATGGCCTGTAATTGCCTGTTAACTTATGTAGCAAGACCTTATTTACCTTTCATTAGTACGATTGCATTTTTGCAGTATCTTGATGTTTATCTTACCCGAGTTGATAGTTTAATACGACAGATCAGCTGGCTTGTTTTTTCTAGAATTAACTATGGTTACAAGGGTGCTGTTGAGTTTCTCTCGCCACAACTAGGAACTGAGGAGTTACTACTCTTCAATGCATACTGGGCCAAATTAGAGTGTAAAATTGGCAGAGATCCGGCTGCAGGCCGTGGAGTTTAGAAAAAATGCTCTAAACTGAGCCATTCATGGCCTGCCTACAGAGCAAGAAGCCCAATCCATCTTGCAAGTTTGGTGCCACTTGCAGGCAAACTATTAAATTCCTCGCATTCCTTGCGACCTTTGATGTTGTCCTTGCATGTTGTGCATTTTTCAGTAAAATGTTTAGTCTGCAATATAATTGGGTGGTGATCTTCATAATATAACAAGCCAACAATGATAGCCTGGAACTTGTTTCTTTTTCGTAACCACTCTGTTTCTTTTCCCTTGTTATATATGCCATGTTAAGAGAATTTATCCCATGCATGCAGTTGGGTAAGAAAAAGAAAGGCTAATTGCTCATTGTTCTGTCACATGTTTTAGATCAAACGGTTATGTCTTGGTTGCATGGATATCTACTCCTTGGTCGAATTTTCTGATTACATATAACTGAATGGACAAATGTGTATATCTAATTAGGCAGATGGTAGACATGGTTTTTGGACCTCAGATTAAGAAATTCGTTTCTCAGGCACACCTCTACCTTTTCATAGTACACACAGTTTGTTGCATTTTCTAATGAGGATCCTTGTTTGCAAATTATTTTCCATATACACATGGAATTTATTAAACTATATCATGTTCTGAGTACTGACAATAATTGTTGTTGTTCCAGACAACTGGCTCTTTCGGAAGAAATACAATATTGGTTCATTTGAGCTGCTCAACAAGACTGGGCCCCTTTGTGGATTACAACGTCAATAGAAGATCCCTGTTAGAGTACAGTTTTTCAACAGGGGCAACTGTAAGTTCTCACTTCTGCCGCTCAACTTTCAGTTAATGAAACCATGCTTCCTATCGTCTGCGTTAGATTTGTGCAAAAATTTTCTTTAGAGTATTTAACGGATATGCTTCCTTTATGATATTTCCAATTTCTCTACTGCAGTGGATGCCCTGTCAACACCCCACTTAATAACTTACCAATTGTATGTCCCAATTTAATTGATTCTGTCATAGAACCATATTGCAACCCTAACTTTCTCTTATATTTTCTTGTATGTTTTGCCTAATGTTCTAACGGAGTACTACTTTTTTGTTGCTTACTTTCTATTACTAGCTAAATGTACCTGCGTTGCTACGAATAAATGAATTAGATTTTTTTTGTGGGGTATAGATATATTAGATTGCCCTAACATGTGTGCATCTTGTTATTGTGTTTTCTTGGGCTCTGCTCCGGCCCACTGGCTCCTTCACTTCTCCGCTAAGTAAGTTGGTTCATCTCTCCTCAGATTTTTTTCTGGTAGCAGGACCAAGACAGCAACCAGGTACCTCCCAGTTTGCAAGATTTTGATAGAGCTACTCAAAATCTATTGCTGCAATTAAAATCCTACCCTTATTTATTTTTCTCGATAGACATAGATGTATTCATGGAGTTCTAGATCATGCCGCCACATTAAATTAATTATGTATCAAATTTTGTAGACAAAGAAGAATGTTGTGGCCTAGAATAAAATGCCTTTGTAAGTTGTTTTCCCGCTAAGTATTAAGGAATAGGAACTACTTTGGTCAGAGCGTTGGTCGTCTCCAGCCTGCTGCTTTTTTATTTACTTCACAATGGATACCTGGATACCTTGGTGCTTCCATGAATGAGTAGCATGTGTTAAATTTTTGAACTGACGTCTAAGATTTGGAGCTGGGGAGAAATCTAACTTGCCTGTGTCAGTTCTGCCTTTGCACTAGGATCTGCCCTGTCGCAGTAGGTCAGACAATGTCTGAGCGTTGGAGAAAAACTTTAATTTTTTGTCTTCATAGGCAACATGCATCACAAAATCGCAATGACATGTTTATGGCTTTTTTTTATGGTTCCAACACAACCAGCCAGCCCCAAAGGTCCAACACAGTCAGCAGAGTAGTTTGAAGATGATGGCCTTGAAGATGCAATTGTAGAGGAACTACCTGCAAAGTCTTCTGTTTGTGAGGATGCAACTGTCGAGGAAATCCATGGGTCAAAGTTTATTGAACTCGTGCAGTAGTTCAAGTTTCACTTTGTTGTTTCAATTTTACATTACATTCTAAATTGTCTTGTGCCTTTTCTGTTGGTTTCATGCCATGATCAGGCATTTTTGTTCCACTTGTACAATATGGGTGTTGTGTCCTGAACGAAGCTTTCTTGGTCTTTGGTTCATCCATGCCCTGCTTTGGATAAATTCTCTTTTGAAATAGTTAATCTAAGGTGTCTTTTGGCAGTTCCAAGTAATTCTTTTTGATGACTTACAACTGAAAAACGTTGCACATGAGAAGTACTATGAATTGGCTTTATTCGGTCAGCCCCACTGGCTTCCAGAATCCAGATCACCATTCCATATTCACCATCTGCCTGCTTTCATATACAGTAGAAATTAACGCATGGCTGCTTCGGGTTTAGTGTCTCAATTAGATCAAAATACCGGCTCAGGAAATTAATTTCTTTTCCTAATCGAGTGATACCGAGTTTTTCCTGAATGCAATATGCTCGAACACGTCAGGTAGACCCATTACTTTACTTTTCTGATCGTCTCACACTGACTTTTCCCTCCATGCAATCTACTGGAACACATCAGATACACCTATTACCGCTCTGGAGGGGCGCGCCTAGCGCCCCAGCCACTAGTAGAACTGAAGGGCAACAGGGCTTCTAGAAATGATACCTCGAGAAACATGCTTATTGACCCTCTGTGACAAGGTTATCATTTGCAACATCGATTTTCTCACTGAAATCAAGAGATCTATAAACTTCAATTTGGAAAAATTATAACAACGCCACTTGGAAGTACAGTCCATGTGGTCATTAGGGTCTTCTCCAGAGACAGTTGCATCGCAAAAGATGGATTACGAGGCCACTGCTCGACAACCACCTGTGCAGCAAGATTCATGGAGTGCATGGTGGGGGACGAGATGGCGGTCGACAGCAGAACAAGAGCAGTCATTGCAGATTTGCAGTTCAACAATACGCCCTTCAACATGATTACAACATCGACTTCCATTTCTCGACGATTATCACCAAAAACAAAAGGAAGACCACAAAACACAGCATGGTGTATTGCACAATCAAATGGTGCTGCACCATGTGCAAATAATAAGTACTGCTCCATGTGCAAATAAACCCAAACGGAGGGAGTAGAAGAAATAGGCCATCATTCCCCATCATTCATTTCGATGTTGTTGACGGAAAAAAAGAAAACCTACTAAGTCAACATTGCTAGTTCAACACGATAGGGTGGCCTTACAGGAAACACAGCAGAGCATCTAACTGATGCACCTCATATCGAGGTACATGAAATCCTCGTCCACTGCATACACGCGTTGAACAGCGTACTCATTCTTGCAGATAATCCTATCACTACGATTTTTACAGATAGCCTCCTCGAACACCCCCTCTCGCCCATGAAAATTTCCTGATGCAGGATGCACGATCTTTGTCCCGTCAGCCTCACAGTACAGGCACCGAACATGTTCTGTCATACGAAAAGATAGTGAACATCAAAAAATTGCACCGGGCATAGTATTCTTAAGAGAACTGCAGCAATGGTGTTATGTACACATTCTTCAATCTAAAATGTACAGAAGCTGTATTCAAGTGGATTTTCCGTCCAAGCACAGGCTACGGATTAGACCTACAATTTTTAGCTGCATACCTTGACGCCTGACTCCACTAACCCAACCTTCACCCACTGTACGAACTCTCAACTGCTACCTCTGATCCCCAGAGAAATAATATCTACCCAAATTACACAACAATGCTCCAGCGTTGCGCTGCACTGTGTTATGGGCATTTGAGCACTTTAAACTGGGCAGTGGCTCATGTTATTCATGTGGCTAGGGAGCATGAAAGCCTTGTTAACTCTTGTACCTTCCCCAGTGGTACAAAAGCAATTAGCCCTTACTTTGTTTTCACGATGATAGGAAATACCTATTATATACTAAAAGCACTATAAGGGGTTCCCTTCGAGGGAAAGCACCACGTTAATCCACACCACCCGAATTATATAGATGATTGGATCTGTAATTTCTGGCTAAGATTTAGTGAGAGATTGCAAGTTGTATAATGTTGTAATAAGGGTTTGTGTTGACAATAGGTTTGCATGGACATGAGTTTGATGGTCCAGTCCCACCATGAAAAAAAAAACGTTTCATCTCTCAGACAATAGGTTTGTGTAAAAAAAAAGGTTTTATGCGTGGGCAGCATAAGGCAGCGGAGGCAATAAGTATGTGGTTCCGGCGAGCATGGTGGTCTGGGTGCTTTTCCTCCAAGTAGTTTCATGCCGTGGCGCACGGCAGAATGGTTGCCGTTGCAGACTGGGGATTAATTAGGTGTGGCCTCACATTGAAGCTGGATCGAGTAGATGCAGTTGTCGAACAAGGAGGAAGCGTGGCTGGTGATCGATCGATGAAGTTGACATCAATATGGAAAGCAACCCCAAGTGGGCTATCGGTAAGTCCTTGGCCATCAGGCAGGTAATCTCAAGATGGTGGAGTAAAGCGTGTCGAGGGCACGGTCTACTATACAATGCGGAGCTTCTTTCAAGGACATTTGTGGAAACATGATAGCGAATTTGTGATTCGCTTCAAGGCGAAAGGTGATTGGAAGCATGCTCTGACTTATGACCCGTGGCTCATGGCAGCATGATTACAATGAGCAGATCTTGGAGGAATTCTATGAAAGTACTAGACCATCAGACAAGGTGTTCTCCAACATGTCAAAGTGTATCCAATCCTTGCATGATTAAGGTTACGAGGATGGTTACAGAAGATCAAGGTGGCATGATTCCATTAGGTTTGCCAACTTGTGTCCAAAATTCTGAAACTAAACTTAAGGAAAATTGCAAAAATGTGTGGCAAAATGTGGCATTGTTGAGCGCTGAAACAATTAGCCCCTCAACCTTACTCCATAATTCCACATGACATCACCTGATCACTGATATAATGCACCCTTATTACTATTAATGGATCACAATTGACGGAAATTGATAAAAATACCTAAACATCAAGTAAGTAGCCCCTAATTATTATTGAGTTAACATATAGGTTTTTGTAACTAAACATCATCTGATGTCAAGAACCGACAATATGAGTTTTAACCTCTCAACTGGTCTGACATCACATACAAATTATCGGTTAGCTTGTGATCTAAGATCTAATTCTACGTACTAATAGTTTAATATCACCCCGTACAAACAACACATATGGTCATTAATGTGGAATTTTTCTAATGGCATAATAGAGATCTACCACTAAAACTGACTAAGGAAATTTCCTGTAAAAATGATGTTTTGTTTAGCATCCATTTGTGGTTGCTATAAAGAATCACATTATTATTATTAATCGTGTAATGCAATATTTTCGAACAATAAATTAATTAACTTTTTGGACACTACTAAATAATGCCCTTGCATTTGCGAGGGCCGCTATGCTTGTTATAGTTTAACAATAAAACCATGCATAACTAGGGCTGGACGAAAAGATCAAAGTTCGACAATCTTATCAAACGCTCGCTAACTCGGTTCGTTAAGGACTCGGTTTGTTAACTAAATAACCAAACAGGACTTTCTTTTCAGATCGTAAAGCTTAACGATCTTAAAGAGCGAGCTCGGCGAGCGCTCGTTAAGCTCGTTAGCGAGCTCGTCTCGTACATCACTTGTGAGTGGCTACTGGAACTTATTTTGATGTCGGAATTGTGTTGTTATTTCTCTTTTGATGTGTTATTCCAATCTTTATAGCGTTGTCCAGCTTTTGATATATTTTTGTTTGCTACCAAAATTTATCCCAAGCAAATAGGTAATGCCAAAAAAATTAGATCAACATGTCATCTATTTTTCTGAACGAGCTTAACGAGCGCTCGCGAGCTCTTAACGAACAGAGCCGAACAATGTTTTCAGATCGTTAACGATAACGACCTTAACGATCCGAGCTCTTAACGAACCGAGCTTAACGAACCAATCTCTTAACGAACCGAGCGTGCTCGTTAGCCAGCCCTATGCATAACAGGTACGTGACCGCAGCCTAAAGGGTTGATTTTTTTTCTCTCTTTAACCACATAGGTCTGATACTTGCAACCCGCATAAAAAAAGGTCTGTTACTTTCTAGTCTCTACCAATTTCTCCCCTATTTCCATTTCCATAGACTTAAAGGGCATTGTGACAAAGGGCAGCATTATGATTTTTTCTATTCCTGCTTTTCAATTTATGGTAGTATGGATGTCATGAACATCTCATTTTGAGTCTATTGCTATGCCTGATCCCTTTTAGCACCTCTGACCCATGGCCCCGGACAAAATAATTCGGATCCTGTAGCAGACATTTGTGTGCAGATGTGAGTGGAGTAGGGCTACACATTCTACTTGCAATACTAATTTCAGACCTCTTATTTCTGCATGGTTTCTGTAAGATAGTAACATACTTATTCATGTGGTTGCTTACTGGTAAGAACTCAACACTGGTAGCTATCTACATGATGGGAACCCTGAATAGTGCATGGAGAACTTCAAACTTGTGCAGAAACAATAGCGTACCTGCAAATGGAGTAGGCACATCCACAAGACAGCATAGAGGTTCTCCTTCCTCCTCATCATCGAATTCAGCAAAAAAAAGTAATGGATATCTGTCTGCAGGAGAATCCTTCCGGGTAACCAAAAAATTTACATGGGTGTAACGGAATTTGCACGGGGCAAATAACATGTCATTGTCGACGTCGCAGATTTCAGGGACGCCAACAGATTCATTCGCACCACAGATAATATGAAGCTCATACATGGGTTCCTATAGGAAAAAACAAATATGTCAGTGCGTAGCTGTATGACAATACGTTTGCTAATATCAGTTAAAATAAGGGACAACAGGAAACTAGTAACCGACCCCTTCTCGTAGCAAGTGTTTGTCCAATGCAGCTTTCACCTTTGTGGAGATTCTTCTTTGTTGAGCCTCGGAACGCTTCTTTCCAGCTATAACAGGATAGGGGTTCTTCTTTCTAAATTCTTCAGGAGTTGGTTTCTGCTGGGAAGACAGTAAGCTGGCGATAAACTGCACGTTTTCTGAAGTGAGTTGCTCTCCAGTTTGCAGCAGGAGGAAAGCAGGGCCCTTTAGCATCTCCTTGGTTGAACTGAGAAATACTGCATGCTCCTCAGGGTTGGGGTGCCATGCTGCAGTGGCTGCAGCCTCATAGGCTTCCTCGGGACTGGTGCAAGGCCTTTGTTTCTGCACCTTCCTGATAGCTTCATAGAGGCCGGGTGTGCTGGCCTGCATTGCTGTCTCTGGCGTTCCCCCTCCATCTTAGCAGCAGCAGATGCAGCAGCACTGATGCTCAGACCAGCAAATGGCAGGAGATCAACCCCCTCGGTAGCATCATCAAAGTTTGGATCAGCCAAGGACAGATTAGCACAGGTGGCGACTAGGCATTGAACAACTTCATGCTCGGACAGATTGTTGTAGCGGGTTTGGAGGAATGAGGCAAGGCCATAAAAGGAGCGGCTTTCGACGCGGGTTAGGCTGTTTGGGCCGATCATGTCGAGCACCGGTGGTTGGGGTGCTGCAAACATGACATCATACCATATCGTATTGACGATGATGTTGGAGACAGGGTCCAAAGGGCCGTAGCAGTAACCAGCCTTGAGCATGCTGCGGTGGTAGCGACTGCACAGCTCTGGACGTGGCAGCCTGGCCAGCGCCCGCAGGTAAAAGCCGCGAATTGTGTCAAGAAGAGCCATCCTCAGAGATCGGGTGGCTTCGTACGGCATATCGGCAATGTTGTTGTAAGGTGGCCGGGAAGCGGCAAGGTCCCACGCTTTCCCCAGATCAGGACGCGACCGTCTGCCAAGCAACCTTTGGATGCGTACAAGGTTCATACCATGTGACTGGTTCTGCATCGCCCCAAGAAAGACCAAGGCTTGTTGCAGTTGGGAGGACAGCGACAACCAAACATTGACAAAGCGTTCGGGCTGAGGATGCTTGGAGACCTGAGCGGCCAATCTGAGGGCTGCTTGGAAGGCTGGCACTGATACCTGGGAGGTGACCGAGAACCCCATCATGCCGCGGTCCGCCACGATGAGGCGCGCGGCGACAAGGAGGTCGGCGTCGGCGACGAGCAGGTAGCGACGGGCGTCCCACCCGGCGAGGTAGGGGAAGAAGTAGAGTAGGAAGGCGACGAGGCCGTCGAGTGAGCGCTTGGCCATCTCTCCCAGCTTGGTATCGTCCAAGACCATGTCCATGAGGTCGGGGCGGATGTCGGAAGTGACGAGGGTGTTGGCCTTGATGTTGGAGACGGGGTCGAGTAGGCCGATGCAGACGCCGGCATCCAGGAAGCGGGCGAGTGTGGCGGGCGAAGCCTCGACGGCGAGACCAGCACACGCCTCCCTGTAAAAGGCGCCCATCTTGGAGAGGAGCCGCGACATCTCCTCCTCTGCCTCCGCGGCGGGGGCTGCTGCTGGTGCCCGCGCCGTCGCTCATGACCGCCGGAGATAGGGTTTGGGAGGAAATTGCTCCGTCAGTAGCCAGTAGCTTCTCCTTTCCTTGTCGATTTGGGGAATCTAAGCGTTCGCGTTCTACGATTTTTTGGTCCGGACTAGAAGTCAAAAGGCCCAAGGCCTACTTTGGTTTCTATCTGTAACTCTCAAATAAGAAAAAAAACAACACTGGTTCTCAAAAAGAAAAAAGAAAAAAACAACACTGGACGCGTATTTGTACCCAGGTGGCTGGGTTTTTCTTTAACTACGGCGGCGAACTCGTCACCGCGGTCGAGTTTTTATCATTCCCGGTGTCCCATTCCATCCCGGCTCGGTTTTGGAGTTCGAAAAGCTTCTTTCATACATAGGGAGAGGATATCTGGCCCATGTTACGGATGAATTGCGAGCTGATGTCTTGCGAGCCGGTGGATTTGTGCGTGGCTTTGTTAAAGTACTATTGCATTGTGTAATCTATTCCCCCAGTCATGCAATGCCTTGATTCTGTTGCAAGTTCTATATTTTTTTTATACTGTAGTGCTAATTACTTGGATAACAAACCTGTTGTACTCCCTCTGCAGAAAATAAGGGATGTGGATCAACGTCACTTATTTGTGAATTTATATAGTCCCTTCAATGCATCAACTCCCCATCATGTTGATCTTTTTTTTTAAGGGAGCATGTTGATCTTTTTGTTCTTAAGCTGCAGTTCAAAATTGTCGGAGTTAACAAAATTCTATCTTTAATCTCATGATAATGTTTGGAAAAAATTGATGTATTTTCTCCTGCTGTTCTGAGCGTGATAAAAGAAACTCCTAAACTTCGTAAGGTGCTCCCTCCGTCCCATATTAGGTGACTTTCTATTACATGTATCTAAACATTTTTTAGGTATAAATACATCCATATTTTGACAAATTGAAGTCACTTAACATGTGATTGAGGGAGTACTTAGTTACGTTTCCTCCCATGAACTGCCTAGTACGTTTTAGGAGTGGCAGCTAATTTCGGTGTAGTTTAGGGTGCAAAACTGATCTTCCTAATTTCGGTGTCGTGCTGGGTGAAAATTACTGTTTGGCAAAGAATTGAAGATTAAAATCCCAAATCCCCCGGTTCTATGAGTAAAAAATAGGTGATTTTCTACACGTTGGTTATACTACAATGCACGCACGATGACAGCATTTGTTTTCATAACCTAACTGTTGCCTCTCCTTTAAATTGGGGGCAAAACCCTGAGGCCTTAATATGCTGTGCTCACGGCCTGGCATGCCATGAACTTGAAAAACCTCTTTGAACAATGCTATCGAGCATGAATAAAAAAACGGTTTTGCTATTTCTAAAGGACCGAGAAATAACTATTCTAAGTCAACACTAACAACCGTCTGGTCCAATCGCTATGATCTGTGCAAAATTCACACAAATACAAATGATGCGAAAATCGGATGGTTATGATCGTTGACTAAGAAATAACTATTTCTTAGTTGAATGAGAAATAGACACGCCCATAAAAAATATCTTTGAACATTTTGGGATGAAATTTTGACATGTTCTAAAATTCCTAAAATGCATGCCACCATTTAATTAACTTCATCAAATTAAGCATGATAAAAAAACATTCTGAAGTTGTTGCATGGATCGCTGGTGCCGACTACATATGTGGCAACAAAAAGAACCATCAAGGATATGCCTGTGCTGTGTGCTAATCTTAAGGGTATCTTGACCTCGCTACTTGGGAAGCCTCGTTCGGCCCAAGTACGAGGCGGCCCTTTTCGACCTCTCGCTAAGTGATTCGGGGAGCCTCGATCGACCCGAATGCTTTGGCTAACGACCCCCCTCGAAGCCTCTCCTAACATAGGACTAAGTCGCACCCGTAGGGTCGACCGAACCTATTAAAAAAATATCGATGTGTCAACTTGTCCAAGTGTACGGCGACCTTCGCTATAAGGCCGGCGTACACACCCTACTTTTATACTCGTACTTGTGCCACCGAGCTTTGGCACCCCTTACTCTAATTGTTGTCGAGAACAACAACAGTGGCGCCGCCCGTGGGGAACCCTCGCCACAATCTAAGATTTAATGGCCCCAACGAAGCCTACTTCATCGGGTCCCCAACTTGCCGCGAAGTCTACACGGTTGCAAACGAGGAAAGCAAGTGCCTCAGGGGCTTCCGAGGAAGAAGGAACCCTCACCAATCCGGACGTCACTGCAAGCATGGTCGCCACGACAGAAGTCACGGTCGCCCCTCCGCTACCGGCCGTCTCGGAAGGAACCGAGGTGCTCGAAACCGTCGTAGGCAGTCCCTCGACACTCACCAACGTAGTGGCAAGGATCGGTGAGCTGCCTACGGTTGCCGCCCCCGCAGTGGATATGGAACTCGGCATCCTCGTTCGATAGGCTTCGCGCCACCTTCCCTACAACCGGTGGTGACCCTGCCCTCGGAACCTACAAGAGGAAACAATGTGGCGTCGGGAGGATCCGCGCCAGAAAACCAAGGAGTCCCGGCCTACGACCCCTCCAACCCGGGATTACCTCCACTGGCGCTCACCGCGATCGCCCAAGGAGCTCCTTGGTATCATCCTTATTGGGGGCTTCCGCCGCAAGGCGCTCTCCAAGTCGCACACGCTCAACATCAACCTCGTTTTGTGAGTGCCCCGCAAGCGCCCCTTGCTCCCCCCGTCGGGGTTGAACAAGGCGGCCACCAGTACCACCTCAAGCCACGCCTCGCGGGGAACGAGGCCCCAGCGTGCATGGAAATGAGCAAGTGGCGGAATCCGAAGGACGTGCCGGCGGCGAAAGGAATTCCCGTCGGCGCTCCGACCCTCCAAGAAAATGCCGAGATCATTCTCCAAGCGACCCCTCTAGCGACGAAAGAGACAAGGGAGGACCTCGCCACCGAAGGAACCAAAAGAATCGACCGACCTGCAACCCGCTCATGCGGGAGATCCAAGATGCGCCTTTTCCGCCAAGGTTCAAGCCACCCACAATACGGCCGTACGACGGGGAGTCGAATCCTCTTCAATTTTTTGATGTCTACTCCACCGCCATACGGGCCGCCGGGGGAGGTCCCGTCGAGATGTGCAACCTCTTTTCGCTCGCGCTCACTGGAATGGCGCAAACTTGGTTTTATAACTTGCGGAAGAACTCCGTGCACTCTTGGGAACGCCTCCAAGAGGTCTTCATCGCCAACTTTCAAGGAAACTTCAAAGAACCCATACAGGCTCACGAGCTATACGCCGTGAAACAAAAGCCGGGGGAATCCCTCCGAAGCTTCTCCCATCGCTTCGCGAAGGTACGAAACCAAATCGCCAACCCGCCGTCGACCACCGTGATCGACGCATGCATGCAAGGCCTTCTCCAAGGAGAAGTAAATCGGGCCCTAAGTCGCAATCTCCAAGGACGACTGAGGAGCTTTATCAGATCTTGCAGGAATACGCCCGAGGCGAAGACGGGGACATTGCTAAGAAGGACGCGCCACGCGCCGCTCCCGAAGGAACTCCCTCATCCGACAAACCCCCTGCGCCTGCTTCATCTTGCAAGAAGAAGAGGACGTGGGGGAAAAAGGGCGCTGGCGACCAAGCCCGGAAAATCTTCGCCGTCGAAGGACAAGCATCATCCCAAAAGACCTGGCAACCCAAGAAGCCACCTCGTCCGACCGAGGGAGGAACTAGGAGATGCCTCATCCACAACTCGGCAAGCCATAGTACCGAGGAGTGCAACACTCTCATCGCGGCTCGCGAGGAATTCCAGGCACGAATGCGGGCCCGGCGCAAGGATGAAAAAACTACCGAGGCTCCGCGCCCCGCCATCGTCCTCGTGGCTGACCCGACACCTAAGGAGGACAACCTCCCGTTTCAAGAACCCGTGCATCACGTCGGAGTGATACTCGGGGGCTCCGCCACAGGCCGGGGATCGAAGCGACAGCGCAAGGAGTATGCTCGCGAAGTCAATGTCGTGGCAACCTATCGCACCAGTGGCACCCGGGGTACCACCACTGCATGACGCATGGGCCACCTCGCTTGCTCCCCGGCGCTGCCCGGCAAGTCACCAGCACGGTAGGGCTAGCCGGGCTGCGGGGGTTGCCCTAGAGGGCAACAAGAGAAATCCCGCCTGGGCGCTTCCCGGGAAGGTTACTTGCCGGGAAGGGCATTCCCGGGCGCGGGCGCCCGTTACAGGAGCAGGACCGAGTGGGCAGGACAGCAACGCCACGTGGCCACTCGACGGGTTCCCCGTGCGCAGGGTTCGTAGGACAAGGAGTGAAGCACACTCAAGCATTAAATGCACCGACAGAAAGGGGATTCCCCGTCCAGTCAGCCTACAGTGACTGGCCCGGTGTAAATTTTAGGCACGTAGGGCCCTAGTTGCAGGGCTGGCCATCCTGCATGCAAGCCAGCGCGGCAGGGCCGGGCTGCCCTGGCTCCCTGTTCGCCATTTGTCACCCATGCACCGAGGCACCTGTGGTATCCCCTTGAGTATAAAAGGAGGACCCCCGCCAACGGTCAAAGGGTTGGCTCGGTTCGGGTTGGATGGACTCCCAGTTCACTACTAACTCTAGCCAAGAGTAGCAAGTAGCACTTAGCTAAGAAGAGAGAGAGCACTCGGGGACTCCCCTCGGCAACTTGTAAACCCTTGCTCATCGGTTAATAGCAAACTCAGAAGCAGGACGTAGGGTTTCACACCTTAAGGTGGCCCAAACCTGGGTAAAAACGATCTTGTGTTCATCGTCTCCCAACGCTTGACATTGGTCTCGCCGGCGATCGCCGAAGCGATCCCCGTCGCCCACTGCCGAACCTAAAAGGGGGTGCTCGCGCATCCCCGGTGTCAGAGCCCCGTGCTACGACAGAACCTTCACCCCGACACCACCACCGAAATGGGCAAGCGTGCCAATCACCTTCACCGAGGAAGACGCCAAGGGGATACGCTTTTTGCACGATGACGCCCTCTTCATGACGGTGATCATCGCCAATTGTGAGCTCAAAAAGATTCTGATGGATGGCGGAAGCTCCGCCGACATCCTATATCTGAGCACTTTGAAGAAGCTGATGGAACCACAAGGGGGATACAAGAACGGCTCATTGCAGCCATCCATTTATCCTCTCACCGGCTTCGTACCGAGGAGGCCATTCAGCCGCTCGGACAAATTGAGCTCCTCATGACCTTCGGGGACGCCACAAATCATCGAACCAAGCTCGTGCGCTTCGACATAGTGGACATGGAGGCCTCCTTTAACGCCATCCTCGGGAGGACTACGCTAAATCGTCTCTGCGCCGCCGTCCACCACAACTTCTTGTGTATGAAGATCCCGGGCCCAAAAGGCGTGATAACGGTCCGCGGCGAGCAATCTTCCGACAGGAAGACCCTCTACCGTCATGAGACCAAGTGCGCCGAAAAGGGAGAATCATCCAAGAGTACCAACATGCTTTCGAATGCAGGAGCATCCGGAACCGATCACCCGGAGCACTACATCCCTAAGCCCCTCCCCGAAGGAGAACTCAAGGAAGTATGCGTCTGCCAAGAAGACACCACGCGCACGGTGAAGATCGGGACCGACCTCCCGAGTAAACTCGAGGAAGAACTCGTCGACCTACTTCGCAAGAATTCCGATCTCTTCGCTTGGTCGCCTTCCAACATGGGAGGAGTCCCGCGCGACGTCATGGAGCATTGCCTCGCCATAAACCCGACAAAGCTCCCGTAAAGCAAAAACTTCGGAAACTCTCCACCGAACGATGCGAGGTCATCAAGCGAGAAATGGCCAAACTTTCCAACGCCGGGATAATCCGAGAAGTTTGGCACCCCGAATGGTTAGCCAATCCTATCTTGGTGAAGAAGGCCAACGGCAAGTGGCGAATGTGTGTCGACTTTACCGACCTGAACAAGGCATGCCCCAAGGACGACTACTCGCTCCCTCGGATCGACCAACTGGTCGACTCCACGGCAGGATGCGAGAGGTTGAGTTTCTTGGATGCTTATTCAGGATATCACCAAGTCCACATGACCAAGGAAGACGAGGAGAAAACCAGCTTCATCACTCCCATCGGCACCTTCTGCTATCACAGGATGCCTTTTGGTTTGAGGTACGCCGGCGCAACTTTCCAACGCCTCGTCAGCCTCATCCTCAAGGAACAATTGGGGAGGAACGCTGAAGTATACGTTGATGATGCCGTCATCAAAAGTCAAATTGCAGGAACGCATCCCAAGGACCTACGTGAAACCTTTGACAATCTCCGCAAGTATGGTGTGAACCTCAATCCGGAAAAGTGAGCATTTGGAGTTCGAGGAGGGAAACTCTTAGGCTTTCTTGTCTCCCAACGGGGGATCGAGGCCAACCCGGAAAATATTCGGGCCATTCTGGACATGGAACCTCCTCGCTCCGTCAAAGATGTGCAACGCCTATGAAGCGACCGCCCCCGTACTCGGGTTCGATCTCTGTGCTTTAGTGCTAGTCTCTGGATCGACTCACTAGCACACACAGTTTCAAGATGTAATATCATAGAACAAAGGTCTCAATATTACAATGTATCATCCAGAATTTAAAAATACTTACAACTCACATAACCCCACGGGTCAGCTGGAAATAAAACAACTGTTTAGCAACGGAAAGCGAAAGATACAAGGGCACATCAACACCACGGTGAGAGCGTGTTGGAATATAGGCCCCTAACCCAAACAAGCAGAACGTACAACTCACTCGTCGTCGGAGTTTCCTGCATCATTAAACGATGCAGCCACTAGGGTCAATACATTGAATGTATTGGCAAGATTCACCAGGAATTATATCAGAACCTACCAAGTATATGCATAATGTGACAAAGTGGGGTTCAAGGCTATTTGCATAAAAGCTTAGTTATTTAATCCTATCTTTTAAATCAAATAGAATTTTATCACTATTGGACACGGGGTAGACACACCCATGCTCCTATTAAACTAAGGACATTGAGTAGACACATCAATGCTCTTAAACCCAAGTTCAAACCATTCATTTTATTAAGAAATTAGAATGAGTGAGACTTTCCTTACAGCTTCAAATCTAGTTGCTCAAATTGTCCATTGCCGGGGACACGGCTAAGTACTTAGTTTTGACGCTGTCGAGAGTTTGTACACATTCCCCACAAGAAACCGACGTGTTAATCCCTTGTTGTCCTCAAGGTAGAGTAACAACGGCATCAATTACGAGATTTTTAGAGGTAATTCCCTAAACCACGAGAGAATCACGCTCCCCCTACACGGCTACCTCAGTACAATTCCTCGGGTCTAGGTTCATACAACATACTCTTGTCTCGCTAGAGCCCATATAACATTGTGGTTGTATTGGAAGCTGCTAAATAGGAAACTAGTCCAGTCTCGGTTACCCCAGGTGGCATTCCACATTTGCAACGTAGGCGCTCTCCGAATCCACGGAAGAGACGTCCATGGACGATTCATTCTCGAATCCACGGGGACTCGACTCAGAGGGACCCATAGAAATGGACCTGACGCCGCTAATCCTCAAAATCCTCAAAGCAGCCCACCCAGGATGGTTCATTGAATTAATTGTTTTGCCTTACTCTAATAAAACATTTCATATCACCAAAGGCATAACAATATCATAATGTAGTTGTTTCCCCCACGATACTACCATAGCCAAGCAATCAACTACAAACGATGGCAATTTTGGTGGCAAGGTAATGGCGAGGGTAAACTATACTACCTGGGATTTATAGCTAGCATAGAGGTACGAGTAATATTCTTAATGCATCTAATAAAACATCTAGTGTCCAGAGTTGTCGTGGTTATCACACTCTTCGCAACAACAGGGATTACACTCCACACGATCTAAAATAAAAGAAAGCATACACACAATAAACACAACATTCAATACAAAAACATACGATGATGCTAATGCCATGATGATGCACACTTGGTTACTTCTAAATACAACTTGTTTAGTTTCTGTTTTGAAAAGCTTCACAAGAGGTTTGAACCAATTACACAATAACAAAGAGGCAATTAATATGCATGAAACAAGGATAGGCTTTAAATTAAAAGACTATGTGGTTTTTGCAACATAGAGCAAGATTTAAACTCGTAGGGTCATGTCATTCATAAAATAATTTTCTCTTCTGGTCCTAATGGACAAGAACATGCTTAAAAATTTTTACAGCAAGCTAACATGCTCAAAACCATTTTGAAATAATTCATTTGAAATTTAAACCATATTCAACCATTCTGTAATTTGCTTCGGACAAAGTTGTTCAAAATTGAAATTGGACTGTGCCACAATATTCTACAAGTTGTGAGGATTCCATAAAGGTGTGGATCATAATTTTTGGACAAGCGGTTTAAAAGTTATGATGCTTTGAATAATTGAGGACTTTTCTGCAAAAATGCAGTTTTAATTCGGCCGAAAATTAACTTAAACAAGCTTCGCCATGTGGCGTCCCGGGATTGGTCCGGTTCGGTTCCAGCTAGGGTTTCCTTACCAGTGTGCGGCCGTCGGCCGGAGCTCGGGGCAGTCGGGTGGCGGCGCGGGCGGGACTCGGGGCGGCAGACGGCGGTCGGCGGATGGGCTCGGCGAACGGGGCGGAGGCGGCGGACGCGGTCGGCGGACGGCTCGCGGGCTCGGGCTTGGGGCGGCGGACGGCGGTCGGCGGACGGGCTCGGCGAACGGGGCGGCCGGCGCGGGCGGTCGGGTGGAGGCGGCTGGGCGGCGGTTCTGGCGTGGGGACGAGGGAAGACGGGACGGCTCGGACGGCGGGCGACGGCGGCGCGCGGAGCGGCGCGACGGCGCGGGCTGGCTCGGGCTCGGTCTCGCGGAGGCGGGCGGCACGGTCGGGCCGCGACGGGCGGACGGCAACGGGCACGGTGAACGGCGGTCGGCACTGCGGGCAACCAAAATAAATCGGTCCGCGTCAAAAGGTGCGCACGGATGAGAGAAGAGAGGGGAGGGGGTCGGCAGCGTCGGGGGCTCACCGCAGCGGCAGTGACGGCGGAAAATCGGCGGCGACCGAAGCTTTCTCTGGCGAGGAATTACTAGCTAACCGAAACGAAATTGGATGTGAGGTTTGGGAGAAGGGGAGGAGAAAATCGAGCGCTTCGGGAAGACGCGCAAGGATTTGGAGATTGGGATCGGGGGCGAGCGGAACTCGGAGTGGAGTCGTGGGCGTCGTGGACTCGAGCGCGAGCGGAGAAATCGGATGGAGGTTGAAGAATGGCGTGGGGCCCGCCGGTCAGTGAGAGAGTCTGGGCGGCTCGGGCGGGGTCGGTCCGGTTCGGCCGGTCCGGTCCGGTCAGCCGGTTTTCTTTTCTTTTTTTCTATTTTCTGTTTTTGAACCTCAAACTTGATTCAAAGCTCCAAATCACTCCAAATAATTGCAACAAAATTTGTAAAATCATATTTTTCATATGATATAACTTGTGGAACAAGAATTTCCTCAAAATAAAATATTTAAAAATACATTTGCCTATAAATGGCTTTTAGGGCTCTTAGGCTATCAAAATAAATTATTTTTCAAAATAATTTCAAAAGCAAACTTATGGGATAGCTTTATATATGCATTAAATGCCTTTTTATACCACAGCCTTCATGGGTTAAAATACAAAATGCTCAAAAGCAAGATCAAAGCCCAAAATCAAATAAAAGCACTTTTGAACAGGGATTCTCAGGGTAAATTTTAGGGTTTTCAAATGTGATTAAATGCAAGGGTGACATGATGCTCATGATATGCAATACATATGAAGGGTTTTGAAAATTGGGATGGTACAGCCTAGCGGGAAGAATGACGGCCTTAGGATGATTCGTCGCCCAGTCAACCGAAAAGGGTCTCCCTTTCTTCAAAGCCTTGACGAGCCTCAACAACTTTGAGTGGACCGACGAAGCCCAAAGGGCCTTCGAAGAGCTCAAGACCTATTTGTCGACCCCTCCACTTCTCACGAGCCCAAAACAGGGGGAGCCTTTGCTCCTATACCTCGCTGCGACCCCGGTCGCCGTAAGCGCAACACTCGTGAAGGAAGAAGATGGGTCACAACCCCCGGTGTGCTATGTGAGCGAACTTTTGGGAGGAGCAAAGGGTCGATACACCCAGATCAAGAAAACCGCATACGCCCTCCTCATGGCCTCTCGAAAGCTCCGTTATTACTTCATGGGCCACACCTTTATGGTGCCAACTATCTTCCCATTCAAGGAAGTCTTCGGCAACAAGGAGGCCATCGGAAGAATCGCCAAATGGGCAACGGAATTGGCGCCTTTCTCGTTGGAACTCACAGCGAGAACGGCCATAAAATCCCAAGTCCTGGCTGACTTCGTGGCCGAGTGGCATGCTCCACCAGCCTCGCCCGAAGAAATCACACCCAAGACCGAGCCCCCAAACCACATTGGATAATGAGGTTCGACGGCTCTAAGCGCCTCGACGGTGCGGGGGCTGGAGTTATACTCATCAGTCCCGAAGGAAAGATCTTGGAGTACGCCGCCCATCTTGACTTCAATGCCACCAAAAATATGGCAGAATACGAGGCGCTACTTCTCGGACTTCGACTGTCCAAGGCCATGGGAGTCAGACGCCTTCTCATCCAGGGAGACTCCCAACTGGTGATAAACCAAATGGATAAGTCATATCAATGCCTTGATGAAAGAATGAAGAAATCATCGAAGAAGTTCGCAAGATGAAACGGTATTTCCTGGGCATGGAGGCGCAACGCATTCCATGAGAAGAAAATCACCTAGCTGACAGGTTAGCCCGAATGGCCGGGTCGAAAGATCCGCTGCCACCCGGTGCATTTTTCGAAGTAATTCGCGCCCCATCCATAAAGGAAGAAGCCGACGCCCTTGACGAAGCTTCAAAGACCAGAATGGTCATCGACGCTCCACCCTCTTGGATGACACCGATTATCCGCGCCTTGAAAGGCGAGGTGGACGAAGAAGCGGAAGGCCCAAGCGCCAAAACTCTGCTCGCAAAAGCCAAGATGTACGTCCTCCTTGACGGCATTCTATGCAAGAAAGGAGCGGCCGCGTTGCTTAAGTGCATAACTCCTGACCGAGGAGCCGAGCTCCTCCTGGAAAACCATTCAGGGATATGCGGCCACCATATTGCGCCAAGGGCCACCGCGGCAAAAGCCTTACGTCAGGGATTCTATTGGCCCACCATGGTGCAAGACACAATCACCATATTGCGGAAATGCGAAGCTTGCCAGAAAATGGCTAAGTCAATCCATGCGCCCGTGACTTCCCTAAAGAATATCCCGATAACATGAACATTTGCACGCTGGGGAATGGACCTCCTCGGGCCTTTCCCTGCATGTAACGGGGGCTGAGAGTATCTCGTGGTGACAATTGATTCCTTCTCCAAATGGATAGAAGCAGCGGCGCTTGGCAAGATCACGTCACAGGCCGTTCAAAAAAATTTCTGGGAAAACATCATATGCCGATATGGTGTCCCGCGAGAGCTAACCGTGGACAATAGCAAACAGTTCGACTGAGCGGAATTCATCAAATTCTACGAATGCCTTGAGATCAAGCTGCACTTCGCATCCGGAGCTTACCCCAAGAGCAACGGCGCATGCGAAAGGGCAAATGGACTAATCCTCCAAGGACTCCGCCGAAGGGTAGAGCACACGGTTAGCAAAGTAAGGGGAGCATGGGGAGATGAACTTGCTAGCGTGGTTTGGGGCATACGCAACTCCGTAAGCCGTTCCACGGGCCAAACATCATTCTCTTTGGTGTATGGAGCCGAAGCAGTTCTTCCCGCCGAGGTCGAGTTCCGCTCATCTCGGGTCGAAAGGCTCCAAGAAGCCACCCCAATTGCCTTCATCGAAAATGAAGAGCATCACAAGATGGCCGTCGTTCTTGTGGAAGAAGCTCGTGACAAAGTCCCCATGAGGCACGCCGTCTACGAGCAAAGCGTCGCATGCTTCTACAACACAAGGGTGCGGGAACGAGCCTTCTTCCAAGGAGATCTCGTACTGAAAAAGAATGTCGACCCAAAGCTCCAGTGCAAACTCGACCCTAAATGGGAAGGACCATACCGCATCGCCGCAGTATTGGGAAATGGTGCGTACCACCTCGAGAATATGAAAGGGAAAAATCTTGTCCATGCCTGGAACGGCGACAAGCTCCAGCATTTCTACGCCTAAGGAGGACCTTCAAGGGCAATCCTTGCCGCTCCCGAAAAGAGATCATCAGCGCTCAACTGGCCTCTTCCCTACGAAACTTTGAGAGATCATAAGCGCCAACGAGGCCACGTCTACGTAAGGCTTGTAAATGCCCATCGGGTCATACCTTAAGACAAGGAAGCAAGGATAAATAAAACAAGTCCTTGAGGAAAAATTAAGAGAGACACGAGAAACTCACATGACTCATCATCGTAAAAGAGCCGCTGCCCCTATGCCGCTCACCGAGGAATGCGGAAAGGCTTCTGTTGACCCGAGCATCCTCTAAAAATGTCCACGGACATAGGTCGCTACTAGCGACTTGTTCCTTGGTGGATCCTAGCGTGCCTCGAGGCCATCCACCAAGTAGAACCAAGTACCCCGAGGGCTGGAAGCTCCTTAAAACGGATTTAAGGGGAATCGTAAATAAGCGAGTTATGCATGAGCTTACTTACCTCGGAGAACCATGCTACCCGTATGCGAGACGTCGCGCGTGGGCCTGCATGATAGTAACCGGGTTAAGGCTCCATAATAATCGCAGGAAAGCATAGCTTCCTGAATTCCGAAGAGGGAAAATTCCGCATGAAATATCCCGAACGACAGGTCGAAATGTCCGGATCACTACCGGCATATCGATAGCGACCCTCACAAGGGTACTAGGACCCATGGCTCGTAACCATGGCCTAAGGCACCGAAGCCAAGTCGTATCCCAACGGCGACAGCAATTGATGACACAAAAGTGTAATCATAGCGAACGATCGTGAGCTGTATAAACTGAGGAAATATAGTACTTCACAAGAAGGAAATGTAGTACTCCGAGAAACTCATGTTGAACCAAGTTAACATTTCCGATAATGTCGACTACATGGTGAAACATGAGAAATACATGCTGAGCTAAGTTAACATTTCTGATAATGTTGACTACATAGTGAAGCATGAAACACAACAAAAAAGCTGCCTTACAACCTCTACGACTAAAAGCCTAAACATGCTAGCCATGAGGCTAAGTCAAGTGGAGATATGCAACATCGCATAAGTAAGCAGCTGAGGTACATCACCACCTCCGAGGGCGACAAGGCTCACACTCACCATCACCCTCCTGAAGAGCGGGCTCAAGGCAAGAGGAGCCCGAGCACGAAGAGGAGCACTCTGGTCCGCCAAAAACTTCTTCGCCCCGTGAGACATCTCACCCTCAAGCCCGCTCATCCCGGCACCGCCGTCCAGGACTGCCGCAACCGCCGACGAAACAAGTCGAGCACCCGTACTCCGGAGGCACTTCTTCACGGTAGGCTCGATGAGCTCCACCTGGGAAGTAAGCACCCTGCTCGCCTCATCCACCGTGCGACACGGAGGAAGGTCCGGCTGGGAAACGCTCCTCAAGCAAATCATCGTCTCCCAAATCTCGGTGGCCTGAGCAAGCAAAAGCGAAACCACCTCGGGACGACGATCCGAAGGAGGGCGAGCACGAGAAGCGAGCATCGGGCCATCACTCGCTGCAGCCAACTCCACCTTGAGGGAGCAGCCTCCACTCGAGCGTGCTCCCTATCAAGGTTGGCCACCACCAAGTCCTCCTCGACTCGACGAGTCTTCGCAAGCTTGTCCGCCTGGCGCTTCTCAGCAAGCCGAGCCCTGGTCTCCATGGACGCGCGCTCTGCCAAAACGCGGGAAAGCTCGGCCTCCACGGCCTCGCGTCGCACCATCTCCGAAGCCAACTCGCTAAAGGCAAGGATAGACTTGGACATCTCCACGTCCAAAGCGGTAGAAAGCGCCCCCACCTAAGTCTTGAGGGCAGGAAGGGTGCCCACAGCCTCGACCAAACCCCTCACCTACAAAGAAGACGGAGTTAGACCAAAAGAAAAACCGGAGGACCGAGGGAGACATGTCACGGACGCTCACCGGCTCCAGTGTCACGAGAGGGTCTCTCACCCCATCCTCGGTCGTCGGAAGCTCTGTGCCCCTCGCTTGAGTCGGGGGCTCGCCCTCGGGAACCTCGTGAGCCGCGACCCTCGCACCTGAAAGCAAACCAAGGAAACCATGTCAGAATCTTCAAAGAAGATCGACACCGCCAAAAAGAAAGGCACTCACCCGAGGTAGGAGCATCCTCCTCAGGACGCTCGCGACCGATGGAGAACATCGGGACGCCCGCACCGATGGCTCCGGTCGACAACTCCACCACCGAGTCGCTCCGCAGCCGAAGCCCTGTCTCGCGAGTGAAAGCCTCAACCTCGTGGCTCGAAGGAGGAAGCACGTGCTCAAGTCCAATCTTCCCCTTCATGTGTAGGTCCAAGGTAACCCTCAAAGGGGACCTCGACTCACCCACGATGGGATCCGCCGAATCCGCCGGGGCGTAGTCGTAAGAAGGAGAAGGAGTCGGGGGAGCCTTCCTCTTGCATCCACTCGACGGACGAGGTATCTTCGGGACCGGCGCACCAGGCACCGCCCGGCCCAGCACCACCGTCCCCGTCTTCACCTTGCCACAGGTGTCCCCCAACTTGGACCCTACCGCCAGCATCGACGGTGTCGCCAAGCGGGAGTAGCGATCGCCCACTCGAAGGAGGCGCCCGAACTCTGACTCCTGTCGCATCGGCACCATCTTCCCGAAGCACTTCGCGATGATGTTATGACATCCCCTACCGCTGATATTGGTCTCGTAGCCACGGTGCTCCGGCCCGCCGTACGGACCTATCAGCTGCGCGGCCCACAGCGCCACCCTCTTCTCGGAAAACGTTGCTGAAAAAAAACAAGCCAAAGTCGTTAAGTACCACCGCAAGGGAAAAACAATCAAGGCCCGAAAGGAAAAAGGAAGCGGCACTCACGTGTGGTGATGGCATGCGGAGGATGGAAAGCCCGAGGAATCCCAAGCTCGGACCTTGGATGGCTCCTCGTCATGAAGCGCCTCGCCATCACCATCTCCTCCATGAGGTCACGGAAGCTACTCTCGATGGACACCTCCTTGATCTTGGTCACCTTCCAAAGGTCGGTCGACCGAAGCTCGCCTGGGTGAGGCACCTCCTTGAGGCCCCCAGCCCCCGAGTATCGAGGAAGATCGCCTGAGTGTCGAAGACGCGTCTTCGAAGCCCGAAGGAAAAACCACTGGGACTCCCACTTGTCAAACAACTTCACCGTGCTCCTCCCCGGCATGAGCAGAAAGTCGTCTCCAAAGTCGGAACGAAGCCTCAGGTTCACCGAACCGAAGGCGCTCAAGGTAAAGCCGTCAGGAGTGAGCGACTCCCTCACCTCCACGGTGAAGTAGAACAGCAGCAGCTTCATCGAAGGCTCCTCGTGAAGCGCCGTCTCGCACAGCCAGCGAAACATGTTCAACTTCACAATCGCCGAAGGGTGCAGCTGGGCCAACTCGATGCCGTACGTCTCCAAGAACTCCATCAGGAAGGGGTGGACGGGCACACACAAGCCGGCATGGAACCAGGCCGAAAACACCACGATGCACCCTGGACGCCGCTTGTGGTCGAGCTTGAACTCCTCCCCGTCGAGCAAAATACCGTCCCCCTTGGGGAAGTATCCCGCCTCCTCCAGCTGGACAAGGTCCTTAGGGCTCGTCGAAGACGGGAGAAGGTAGTCGTGATCCCAACCACCCTCCATCGGAGCCATCGGGACCACCGGAGGATCCCCACGCGGGCGAAAGGCGATTTTCTTCTTCCTCGACGTCCACGTCCTGCCGCGCGAGACTCGCCCGCCCGCGCCCGCGCCCCTGCACGCGCGCCCGCGAGCCGCACTGCGCGCACCTATGCCGCTCCGCGCGCGCTCCCGTCCGCCGTGCCCGCGCCGAGTGCACGCCCCGCTCGCGTGCCCCGGCGAACATGAAACTCGCGTCCGCGCGCCCGCTCTGTGCCGGCCAACTCCAAGCTCGCCCCCGTGCACGTCGCCCGCGTCCTAACCATGCCCGCCGCGCTAGGCGCCCTGAAGCCTCGACGAAATAACCGGCGAGGCCAGCCACACCCGAGATCTCAATGCTCGACCCAAGGAGAACTGACCATACCTTCACAAGAGCACAAAGGACGCGGTCGCCGGCAAAGATTCCCCGGGATAACCTGCAAGCACCGGCGGCACCTTGGTCCCCGTAACCTCGCAACAACGCCAAGCCCCCACCTTGGCTCGATCACGCGGAGAAAAGGCTTCGGCCGGACGGAGACAATGCTCAGCTCCGTGACGCCTTCGGAAGAAGCTACCACCCCTGCAGGGCACCCTAGAACACCAAGTCCCGAAGAAATTTCGGGCGCCGCCGAACGAGGCTTTGGCACCGGAAAGATCAAACAAGACCGGTGTGGAGCTCCCCTATGAACTCCTGGTTCCATTTTATAGGCCCCAAGGGCATCCTTGGCATCCGCGCCGGCCAACCGGAGGTCGACACCTCGCCGTCCTTGGCCACTGTGAAACAAGACAAGGGAAGGGAAAAGAAGTGAGGGAAGGCTCTCTCTTTTCCCTAAAGGGGAGCAGCCTGGCCAAAAGAAGGCGCCCCGCGCCCGGGCCCTGCGTCCTCACCTCGCCGGCGTCATCTCCGGTGACGCCCGACGCCTGCAAAAGGTAGGGGAGGCCGCCCGTTCGGTCCCCATCGTACGAAGGAAGAAGCCGGCTAGGGGCCATCCGGTCTAGGGCGTCCTCTCGCCCATGGCCGTTGGATCCGGTCACTTGATCCTGAACCGGTATCGGGTCCTGTTGGGCCGCGGCCCAACTATGGCCCAAGAAATCGGCCTACAAAAAAACAGGAGTGCGGGAGGCAGCTTGGGCGCCGGCCCAGTTACCGGCCCACCTCATGCGCCGGCGGCCCAGTTGGCCCACGCGGCCGGCGGGATTCGTTTCTTTTGCAGGAAAGCCCAAGATTTTGGGAAAATTGTCAATAAGACCCCGAAAATTTCGGGGAGACCCTCAGGGTTCCTGATTTTTGCAAAATAGTCCTTTGGGACACCGGTTTTCTCGCAGAGAGACCCCTAAGGTCCCGGTTTTTTGCTAAAGGAATACAAGTCAACAAGTCAATCCTCTCATGCCATGGTTAAAGGGTCAAATGAGCTATTTTAGGAGGCAAGAAAGGTGTGAGTAGGGGGCCCTTAGTCCATGATGGACCATGGACCAAGCCCCACTTTTCCCACATGGTGCACACAAAAGCAATGGATCAAGAAGCTACTTTTACCATTTTGCCCCCACTTTTCTCTCTCCACCAAGGGTAGCCATGGTCTTTTGTCATGAACCCCTAGGATATAAATGCCCCCCATGGGACATGTACCATTCACTCTCACTTTAATAAACTCAAGGGGAGAGGGCTAGAGAGCCTCTTTGAGAGGAGCTCTAGTTTCGGGATTTCGGAAAGTCTCGTTCGGCCCGAGCCCGAAGAAGAGGGAATCAGGTTAGAGTCTTAAGGGTATCTCGACCTCGCTACTTGGGAAGCCTCGTTCGGCCCAAGTACGA